>NC_073262.2:62290833-63525000 GCF_029289425.2 Pan paniscus
CTTCTGTGTAAAGTGCCTAAATAGCAGAAATTCTGTATCCTAACAGAATAATTTTCTGTGCTTATGTTGAGTTCATTATGTCCTTGATCATCTAAAGAAACAAAAATGAATAGCTTCCTCCTCAGGTATGAAACAGGTAAGGTCTTACCTTTTTAAAATTTTTTTTTGGTGGAGTCTTGCTCCGTTGCCCAGGCTGGAGTGCAGTGACGCGATGTCAGCTCACTGCGACCTTCGCCTTCCAGGTTCAAGCGATTCCCTGCCTCAGCATCCCAAGTAGCTGGGATTTCAGGCATGTGCCACCACACCCTCAGGTTATCTGCCCGCCTTGGCCTCCCAAAGTGATGGGATTACAGGAGTGAGCCACCTCCTCCAGCCAGGTTTTCCCTTCTCTGTGTATGTTTATTGTTACTTTGATTAAATAAGTAACCAAAGCTTGTTTCTCAGGCAGCCACGACTCTATCTCAATCAAACCCCAAATATCCTAACAACTCTCTATTTGCATTCCCCCAATCACATCCTAAATACAGAAAAATAAAACTTTCACAATACACTAAATACACTAAACTATCTTTGAGATTTCCCAGAGTGCCTCAATAAGACCACATAGACCTATTCTTTTTTTTTTTTTTTCTGAGACGGAGTCTCGCTCTGTCACCTAGGCTGGATGCAGTGGCACGATCTCTGCTCACTGCAATCTCTGCCTCCCGGGTTCAAGCGATTCTCCTGCCTCAGCCTCCCGAGTAGCTGGTACTACAGGCGCCTGCCACCACGCCCAGCTCATTTTTGTATTTTTAGTAGAGACAGGGTTTCACCATATTGGCTGGGCTGGTCTTGAACTCCTGATCTTGTGATCCACCCACCTCAGCCTCCCAAAGTGCTAGGACTACAGGCGTGAGCCACTACGCCTGGCCGACTTATTCTTTCACCTCATAAAAAAAGAGCTGCTGGAAAGAATTGGGTTTACTTGATATGTTACTCTCATAAGAATTGCATGGGAACAGTGTCAAATCAAAAGAGATATTTAGCTTTTCCTAAGTTAAGATTATATAGATAACACGTTATTAGTACAAATATTTCAGAAAACTTATGTTTTATGAGAAATCCCTGGGAATGTGTCAATGTCTTTACTGTCCATTATAATTTCACTCTTGGGGGAAATACTGATCAAAAACTCAAGAAATAATTACAGGCAGGTGTGGTGGCTCACACCTGTAATCCCAACACTTTGGGAAGCCCAGGTGGGTAGATTACAAGGTCAGGAGTTTGAGACCAGCCCGGCCAAACAGACCAGCCTGGCCAACATGGTGAAGCCCTGTCTCTACTAAAAATACAAAAATTAGCCAGGCACCTGTAATCCCACCTACTCGGGAGGCTGAAGGAGTTGCTTGAACCCGGGAGGCAGAGGTTGCAGTGTGCCAAGATTGAGCCACTGCATTCCAGCCAGGGAGACAAGAGTGAGACTCTGTCACAAAAATAAGTAAATAAATAAATAAAATATAGCTGTTAACTGGGTGTGGTGGCAAGAGTGAAACTGTCTCATAAATACATACATACATACATACATAAAATATAGCTGTTAACTGGGTGTGGTGGCTCATGCCTGTAATTCTAGCACTTTGGGAGGCCAGGGAGGGAGGATCACTTGAGGACCAGCCTGGCCAACATGGCAAAACCCCATCTCTACTAAAAATACAAAAATTACCTGGGCTTGGGGGCACACGCCTGTAATCCCAGCTACTCAACTTATTGAGCAACTGACGTTTTACCTAGAGTGTCATATTTGAGAACGATGCTTACTTAAACAGGTACAAGTTACTTTTAAGGAACTAATGTTGACTTTACGAGCCCTCCCTGGAAAACTAGCCTGGTCCCTGTCTTACAGGGACTCAGCCTTTTAGGTGATAAGGAAGATCACTTTCTGGCAGGCCACACAAACTTAAGAAATCTGAGGGACTGCCGAGCGCGGTGGCTCAAGCCTGTAATCCCAGCACTTTGGAAGGCTGAGGCAGGCGGATTACCTGAGGCTGGGAGTTTGAGACCAGCCTGACCAACATGGAGAAACCCCGTCTCTACTAAAAAGACAAATTTAGCCAGGTGTGGTGGTGCATGCCTGTGATCCCAGCTACTCAGGAGGCTGAGGCAGGAGAATCGCTTGAACCTGGGAGGTGGAGGTTGCTGTGGGCCGACATTGTGCCATTGCACTCCAGCCTGGGCAACAAGAGGGAAACGGTCTCAAAAAAAAAAAGAAAAAAGAAAAAAGGAAATCTGGGGCCTGGCATGGTGGCTCACGCCTGTAATCCCAGCAGTTTGTGAGGCTGAGGCAGGCGGATCACGAGGTTAGGAGATCGAGGCCATCCTGGCTAACACGGTGAAACCCCATCTCTACTAAAAATACAAAAAATTAGCCGGGCGTGGTAGCGGAAGCCTGTAGTCCCAGCTACTCGGGAGGCTGAGGCAGGAGAATGGTGTGAACCCGGGAGGTGGAGTTTGCAGTGAGCTCAGATCGCGCCACTGCACTCCAGCCTGGGCGACAGAGCGAGACTCCTTCTCAAAAAAAAAGAAAAAGAAAAAGAAAGAAAGAAAGAAATCTGAGGGATAATTGGGGGTACTATAGTAGGTAAAATCTCGTAGAATGTCCCAGGCTTGCTTTCTAGCCTGAGGAGAGGAAATATCAGTAATTTTTAAATGTCCTAGCTCAGATTCCTTAGAAAAAGTTCGAAAGTTAATTTTGTAGCTTTAGTAGTTGTACATAGTGCATAGGCTCAAGGATACACGCAAGTTAACTCAAGGAAGCCTGTGTAGTTAATATTTTTGCACACCTATGTAAATAAGCCATACCTCATGAGACCAGCCTTTTGGGGGTGATCAGGAAAAATCTTTAAGATAATTATTGTATGATCACATTGCTACAAAATCTTACCAGAACCATTCCTGCCAAACAATTCAGAAACAAATATAATTCCCTAACAAATTTAGGAATATATGATTATCCATAAAAATCAAGAATATACAAATTAAAATAATAATATTCCCACTGTTAAAAAAAATGAAAAAATATTCTCAACTTCCAATTGCAAGAGTATACAAAATGATACTAATTCTTCTGAGGGGGATTTTTGTGGATATGTGAAAAGAGCCTTTAAAATCTGAATAACATACATTCACATGATCTTGTCCCGAAATCCACCAAACAGGACAAAAAGGACCAAAATTAGTGTGGGAACCAGGGAAAATACCAGTACTATTTTAATAAGACTGATTCTATATGCATATGCCCTAAGAGGGCAAGGTTCACAATTTAGTAAGTAAGGGAATATTCAGAAATGTCCTAACCCATAACTTTCATAGTTGCCGTTTAGAATCATGGGGGGCCTATAAAGAGAAGTGGGGGGAATCACAGATCTTGGGACACATGTTTGCAAAGCAGAATATAATCGAGCTACTTTTTTGGCCTCATCGTTTTTATTTTTCTCAACCTTTCATTAGAGTTGAGGAGACAGCTTTGAAGGTGAGGATCAAATCTGACTAAGCAGACAAAAGCTCTGACTCATCACACAAAACTCATAATCCACAGGATTACAGAGAGTCATTCTCTCCCTCCTCCCACTCACATCTTCAGGTGTGCCAAGTTCTCCCTAAAGCAGGGAAACTGCTAAAATCGAAGTTCCACCCTCACATATAGAACAACAGCAAAGATCTCAAGAGACTCAGAGAAAAAGTTCTAGGAAAAAATATATGTAAACTATACTTCCTGTTGCCTAGCTCTTCTTGCCCCTTATTCCAAATGTTTAAAATGATCAACATCTATACCTGTAGCACAAATCATAAAACAAGGAACCAAAAAAACCCCTTCAACAACACTGAGGTAAACAAGCATTACCAGTTTCCCAAGCATTTAATAAAATTCAACTTCCTTTCCCGATTTTTAAAAAGTTTAAAGAATCACTTGCACCTGGGAGGTCAAGGCTGCAGTGAGCCTAGATTGTGCCACTGCACTCCAGAATGGGTGACAGAGTGATACCCTGTCTCAAAAGAAAAAAAAAAAAAGGCTGGGTGCGGTGGCTCACGCCTGTAATCCCAGCACTTCGGGAGGCCGAGGCAGGTGGATCACAAGGTCAGGAGTTCAAGACCAGCCTGGCCAACATGGAGAAACCCCGCCTCTACTAAAAATACAAAAATTAGGCAGGTGTGATGGCAGGTGCCTGTAATTCCAGCTACTCGGGAGGCTGAGGCAGGAGAATCACTTGAACCTGGGAGGCAGAGGTTGCAGTGAGCCGAGATTGTGCCATTGTACTCCAGCCTGGGCGACAGGAGCGAAACTCTGTCTCAAAATAAAAAAAAAGATAGAAATAGATGCATGCTTGCTTAACATGATCTTTAAAAATACATATAACAAATCAAAAGGTAATATCATAAAAGAAGTTTAAGTACTAGAATCATTTCCAAAGTCAGGAAAAGATAAGAGTGCCCAATGTTACCAACACATTGCAAATAGTAGTCAGCTTAATTTCATTCTTTATACAATAAAGTTACAAATACTAAAGGTGGCAAAATTATCTTTGTTTGTATATGATTATATATCTAGAAAACCCTAGAAAATCAACTGAAAAATTATTAAAAACAATAAGAGTAATTCAATCAACAGTCGGTAGGATGTTTTGGGGAAAACTGGAGTCTTCTGGAAGAAAAATAAGTTGGGAATCTAAACTTCACTTCTTTCACTTAGACTCCACCATGCATGAAGATTTCAGTTTAAAGCAAGATAAACCTAGGAGCCATAAATGAAAAAAATGATACACTGGTCTTCTATACCCATATTTCTCGCTATATTGGAAACAACAGTCTGGGGGTAAAAAAATTCCACCATACATATCAGAAATGGGAGTGAGAAACAGGAAGAGGAAAGGAGGAAAAGGAGAACTAAAATAGATAACCTAGCATTGGTATGCTAGAGCTTGCTCATAGTGGCTCACAAGAGTCAACTGATAATTCTTGGGAATTCTTGAAATCTAGTTGTTAAAAACAATCATTATTAATTAAATTATATAAACTTACAGTCAATAAATTATAATAGGGTAATAAACACTCAAAACATTACTTCCTAATTATTTTGCATTTTATTATTTATGCTGTAGGAAGTTATTTACATCTATAGTATGGTTATGATGAAAATACTATACAATGATTGTACAACTACATTTCTCAACTTTGTTCAATGGCATTAAGTTGTAGGATTGAAACAGGCCATGGTGGCAGTTTTTACACAAGCAAAAGACACTACAAATCAAGGCTCTCTTTGCCACATATACAAACCAGTTAATATTTTCCAGAATACCATAAAATATTCATATTCTTTGACCCAGCAATTCAAGCTCTAAGAATGAATCCTACAGAAATAACTTAGAATAAAAAAAGCTGAGGGATGTTTGATGATATTTCATCCCATCATATAATAACATAAAGTGAGGCTAGGCATTGTGGCTCACACCTATAATCCCAACACTTTGGAAGGCTGAGGAGGGTGGACTGCTTCAGGCCAGGAGTTCAAGACCAGCCAGGTCAATATAGTGAAACCCAATGTCTAATAAAAATACAAAAATTAGCCGGGCATGGTGGCATGTGCCACTAGTCCCAGCTACTTGGGAGGCTGAGGCAGGGGAAGTGCTTGAAACCAGCAGGCGGAGGTTGCAATGAGCCGAGATCGCACCACTGCACTCCAGCCTAGGCAACAGAGCGAGATTCCGTCTCAAAAAAACAAAAACAAAAACAAAAAACTTAAATGCCCTAAGATTGGATAAATTATTCAGTCTTTTAAAATACTTAATGACAAGAGAAAATGCTCATGATATAATCCAAATAATTAAGAGCTAATAAACAACGGAGAATGCAAAAACTACATAACAGCTACTTTGTAAAAATACATACATTTTAAAAATGGAAATTAAAACTTGTTTTATTTAAAATGCCGTAAGGAGGCATTTCTGTTAGAAGAAATGCTAATATTTGGAACTAGGACTCTCTGAAATTTCTTTCCTCAAGCTCCAATTTCACCACTATGCATTCCCACATTTTTTCTTTCCCTCTAGTTACAATGAAAGAGTATCTCTCATTCTAGTTCGTGATAATCAGTCTAACATGGATCTGGAACCCATTTCTTCCCATTTCTTACAGAATCTCTGAATTATATCCTCTGCCCCTGTATCTTCATTCACCCTGTTAAAAAAAATCATCTTCCTATATTTCCTTCCCAGAAACTACCAAATTTCTTTTCCTCCTCCTTACAAAAAAAAAAAAAAACAAAACCCCAAAACTATTTAAACATGTTTCCATTTCTATAGCTTTAATCCAAACCACTCCACTGAAACTATTAATGCCAAGGTCACTAATGTCCTTGTCACTTAATCCAGTGGATTATTTTAGTTCTTTCTTAGGTAATACCACAGACGCATTTCACTCTATGGCCACTCCTGTCATTTTCATCTTTTGCAGGAATAGGTTCATGACACTAACCTGCTGTTTCATTAATGAACACCTTCATTTCAGTAAATATTTCATTTCAACATAAAACAAACTAATAATGCATATAGTAGCCTGTGAATAATAGAATTTTGAACATTTGAAATTTTTATCTTAATGCTTTTCTGTATTTTTAAAAACTTTTATTAATATTTTATAGTGAAGAAATACACTTTTAATTTTAAAGAAGAAAAGTCAAAGGACAATGAATATGATTAACTGTAAGAAGGAATAAGTAACTGGCAAGTTGTACAGCTGCATATACCCTTTTAACATAAACAGGCAAATGACACAAATATGATATGGGAATTTATTTTTTTTAATTCCAAGTTATATTCTCAAATAGTTTTTTTCCCTTTCTTATACATGTATTTTATATTTTATTTTATTTTTAGAGGTAGGAGTCTTACTATGTTGCTCTGGCTGGTCTCACACTCCTGGCCTCCAGCGATGTTCCCACCTCAGCCTCCCGAGTAGCTGGGATTACAGGTGTGAATCATCATGCCCAGCTATTTTTAATTGACACATAATAATTGTACATATTTGTAGAGTACAATATTTTGATACTCAAATAGTTTTAATTTAGGCATCTAAAATGTAATAGAATTACTTACCAGTATGATAAGCCTGCCTTATCAAAGAAGCATAGTTTGAATACTCTCAATATATTTAATAAAATTAGTATTTTTTCAAAAGATTCCTGTCACAAGAGGTTGAAACAAAATTACAACCAAAACATGACAATGCTTTAAAAAATTGACCTTTAGTTATCTAGCTCAACATTCCTTATAATAGAAATTTTAGAGAATACAATATCACATGAAAATATGGTATAGATAAATGTTGATGGGAAGTTGGGCCTTAACATAGGCATAAAAGGACAGTTTTACTAGCAGAAAGGAATGCAGAATCATTAAATGTCAAAAAATTAAAAATATGAGAAATAACTATAAAAAGTTTGGTGAGGAGGGCATTTTTCAGCTTAAAAGTAGGAAAATTATTGTTAAATCTAAAGAACTGAAAAGTTAACATATTTTGTGTGTGTGTGTGTGTGTGTGCGCGCGCACGCTAGGAGAGAGAGAGAGACAGGATCACACTCTGTTACCCAGGCTGGAGTGTGTGCATGCACAGGAGAGAGAAAGAGAGAGAGACAGAGACAGGATCTCACTCTGTTACACAGGCTGGAGTGCAATAATAGCTCATTGCAGCCTTGAGCTCCTGGGTTCGAGCAATCCTTCCACTTCAGCCTCCCAAGTAGCCAGGACTACGGGTGCATGCCACCACACCCAGCTGATTTTTTTTTTTTTTAATTTTGTGTAGAGACCAAGATCTTGCTATGTTGACCAGGCTGATCTTGAACTCCTAGCCTCAAGGGATCCTCCCATTTTGGGCCTCCCAAAGTGCTGGGATTACAGGTGTGAGGCACTGCGCCTGGCTTGATAAGTGATTTTTATTTATTTCCATGGGTAGCTGTAGGATTATTTTTAGCTCACTTTTAAAGTGCTGAGATTATAAATATAGAAATAAACATGTATTTTTACCCATGTACATGTAATTAATTTAGTTGGTACCTGCAATATATTAAATGCTACTTGGAACAAATAACATATTTGCAAAAATAATCTATTTCACAAAAGGTGGCTCATATTAAAATGCAAAAGGTCAAATTCAAGGTACTATGTCATAGAACACTTCATTATTAAAAAAAAACAGCTGGGCCCAGTGGTGCATGCCTGTAGTCCCAGCTGCTCAGGAGGCTAAGATGGGAGGATCTCTTGTGCCCAGTTCAGTCCAGTCTGGGCAACAGAGCAAGACCCTGTCTCTAAAAAATTAACAATAATAAAAATTTAAAAACAGTAAACTTCTGGTCACATTCAATTTAGCTTTTCTTCCCAGGCATGCCTTATTCCTACCTTCCCATTTCACATACAGTACGAAAACATTTTCACGTTCTTTAAAACAATTCTTCTCTTTTGTGAGTTTTGGCAAGTGTACCTACAAACAGGCTTCCTGCAGCGGGAAGGGCAAAGAGAGCTTTTATCTAACTGTCTAAAGTTATTACATGTTCTCTTCCTGGACCAAGTGTTTACTATTCACACTGCCCTTCCCTAACCCTTCAACTTTTTACTTCAAATCCCCAAGGCATGATTACAGATAAGAGTTATTTTCCCAACAAGCTGCAGAAAATATTAATGACAAGGCACAGAAATTTAATGTTAAAATACTTACACTACTATGGACAAAATCTTGATATGTTCCAAAAGGACTTGATTACATAACAATGCTCCACTCTGACTGCATTTAGAAACCTTATTTAAAATTGTCTCCTTTTTTGTTGTTTCTGCCCAAACCCTAAGAACACTTAACTTTGGCTCCAAAGTAACCCCTCTTTTAAAATAAAGAGATTTGACCCACAACTCTGTCAGTTAATGTTGTCTTGCAGAGCCTGTTTTTCTCAGCATGCTGCACTAACAACCCAGAAACGAAGAAAAGGTCATTTTGTGACTTATACACGGCTCCTGATTTTTTCAAATGTTGAAGATAGGTTTTGGTGCTTCCTATGTTATCACAATGGTTTATGTTAACAGTAATACATTACCCAAAGATCAGAAGAATGTTTCAACAACCATGTCATCATAGAAACCAGAAAAGATAGTAAGTATGGCTTTGAACTAAACTTAGACACTAGATAACCTTTTATTTCCACTGTTTTCCATCTTTAATTTACCTCAAAACTTATCCTTGTACAAGATAAAAAATGGTTACATAAAAGTTTTAAGGTTTTCTTATGACAAATCTCTTGCAAGTAAATGTTCATCACAATACTGCAAATAAAACATTTCATTAATATGCAATAATAAATTTCATTATTATTATGATGTAGTAATAATGAAGTTAGGAAAAGACTAACTACTAAAATTTATTGTCCTTGGCCAAGACATTATGTAAAAGATCTTTCGTACATTTGTGTTTTGAAAATTTTTTAAATCTTTCCTTTTTCATACTCTTTTTTAGTGGGATTTCTATTTTTTTTTTTTTTTTTTTTGAGACGGAGTCTCACTCTGTCACCCAAGCTGGAGTGCAGTGGTACTATCTCAGCTCACTGCAACCTCCGCCTCAAAAAAAATAATTTTTATATTTTTAGTAGAGACAGGGTTTCACCATGTTGACCAGGCTGGTCTCAAACTCCTGGCCTCAAGTGATCTGCCTGTCTCGGCCTCCCAAAGTGCTGGGATTACAGGCATGAGCCACCACGCCTGGCCCTCCTTTTTGTCCTTATGGATATGCCCGTTACTGTCAGTCCAGCAGTCTGCTTGTCTTCTGCATTCATCCGAAGGAACTAAAAGAAGTAAAAGTGTTTTTTGAGCCAGAGCCATCATCATGGAGAAAAGGGATACACATATATCACCCTCTGCTCTCTACTCAATGTTCTTAGCAGGGGGGATCATGCATTAGATTTCCAGAAAAACTGTTCACAAAAGCATACGAAAAGAACCAAGGAAAAGGGAGGGGTTCTGGTTAATCTCAAAACAGAAGATTTGAATACCTCTAACCAGAAAGGGTAGTTTTGTCAGTTTTAACCCGGCCTTCACAAATAAGCCTATCATTGAAATGGAGGATTGAAACTGATTAACCCATCTTCTCCAGAAAAAGCCAAGCAGTCAATTTTGAAAGCAATGGAGGAAAGGAAGGATCCCATGACATTTTCTTTTCCTTCTAGTGGAAGAGGTATGGGTTGGGGTGACCTTGAAAAGGCAGAACCATCCCAGATGTCAAATGGACTGGCTCTAATATAGAGCTCTAGCTCTATATTTGTTCTATAATAGGCTTATGCAGTCCTTCTTTTCTTGGATCTTTTCTTCCTGATCTGTGAATATTCAAAATTTAATTGTTCTTGATCTAATTCAATGCTACCTAAACCGAAGGGCCTTTTCTAATTATTCCAATGAGAAGCCATCTCTCTCCTACTATGAACTTCCATAAATTGTTATCCATAGCTCTCCCAGAGCATGCCTGGAGATAGCATTCAATAAAAGCTTAAAGAATGAAGGTAGATGCCTCCTCCTTTTCCTATTATTAATACTAGAATAATACAAATGTATCAAATATGTGCAATTCTGTGGTGGATGTCACTGAGTCACTTTACTTTTTCAAACAACGTCTAAATTTTTTGTTTTGCTGGGTTACTAATACAGTATAGAAAAATTCAGTCAGGCCAGAAGTGGTGGCTCATGCCTGTAATCCCAGCACTTTGAGAGGCCAAGGTGCGCAGATTGTTTGAGTCCAGGAGTTCAAGAGTAACCTGGAAAACATGCTAAAACCCCGTCTCTACAAAAATACAAAAATTAGCCAGGCATGGCGGCGTAAGCCTGTAGTCCCAGCTACTTGGTGGACTGAGGCGGTGGGGATCCCCTGAGCTCAGGAGGTTGAGGCTGCAGTAAACTGGGATCGTGCCACTGCACTCCAGCCTGGACAACAGAGTGAGACCCTGTCTCCAAAAAAATAAAAAGTAAAAATAAAAATTCAGTCCATTAACTCACCCTTCTTCTTTTCTAAATATAATTATGTAATGAGAACCAGAAAAGGCAGACAAATAAAATCCCAAACCTGCATTTTAGTCAAAAAAGAAGTGGGGAAGGCAGGGAAAACCAGATTTGTTTGAATTTTCCTTCCTTTATTCTGTGATGAGATGCTAAAGAGCAGAGAAATAAATGAAAGGACAATAGTCAAAAGGGAGTGAAGAAGACATAAAATAATTTACAAAATGCCTGATATAATCTCAAATAATGGAAAGTTAACTAATTATAGTTATGATCCTATGCAACTCAAAACTAAAACACAATGCATCATCCTTTAATAACCTTTGGATTTATTGTTTAAAAAAAAGTACAGCCTATTATCAGCTGGATTAAATTTGGCCATATATTCTGTTATATTACAAACCTATCCAGACATTTGTGAAGCCAAGAAAGAGTAAAATGCACTCTTAGGACTGGTACTCAACCTTGAAGTGCTGAGAGCTACTTCATCATCTAGTGTGGGGACAAAAACATACATGCACATGTGAGCCTAACACCATGTGTGGAAACGCATCATTGTAAATCACTCAGGTATTCACTTATTTTAATATACACAAATCAAAGCACAGCTCCCTGTGATTCCTAAAAGGAGAGCTGAAATAGCATTTAACATTTTCTCCTCCCACCCTTCTCACTAAAAGCTTGAGATACAAAGGTGTTCTCCTCTTTCCTTACACTTATTACTGACAACATGCAGGAAACTATTATAGCTGGCCTAACTTACCAATACCACCTAAATACTGTAAGAGCATACCTGTGCTTAATATTCCAGAAGTGACTCAAAAAGCAAAAGAGACTCCTTATTAGATTTCTTCTAAAAAAGTAGAGTAACTCTATAGTTTTAGGATTAGCATTATTCCAATCCAGTTATAAAGTCATGCAAATTTTCCCTTCTATCTTGCTTTACACCACCACTCATAAGCTAAAAGTATTATACTACTTTTCTACATATTAGATGACATTGTTTTAGACTAATTAATCACAATCTACTGTTAATGTTGTTTCCCAAAACTATGTATAACTAGTAAAATATTATTAGCAATATTTTCAAATCCAGGATAATTCTGTTATTGATCTATGGACAAAATCATAAAACACATATTCCAAAAATTATAATAGTTGTATAATCTAGGTTTGTTTGGTTGATTCTGGCCGTGAATAACTATATGACAGGTAAGACATGACCTTTTACACTTGTTTCCTTCAAAGCTTCTTCATTTTATTCAGCATTAAGTTTAAATTAAATATTTAAAATTGAACCTGTTCTGTGTTGCAAACACAGCTAAAATAAAGAGCTTCTGTAGCAGCAGTGACCAGATTTTAAATGCAGGTAGATCAATAAAAAAAAAAAAAAAAAAAAAAAATCACCAAGCACAGGCTCCATGTGAGTGGAATGGTTTATAATAGCTTGCAAATGACTATGTGCTTGCTGTAACCAGCTGTTCTTAAATTATGAATATGCAACCAATTCATGTTAAAGCCAAATCCCAGCACTATTTCTACAGAGAAATCCCAGTAGTTTTGCTTGGTCTACATGTTAGCTCTGTTAAGGATACAAATAGCAGTAAGCTTCTGAACAAATAGGACCGAACTATTGGCATTTCATGCACTAGGTCCATTATCACAGCAGGCAATGTCAATCATTGGTACATTCCTATAACAGCTCAGGCAATATGACAATGATCTCGTAGGAAAAAAAATCAAAATCTCTGCAGCATACTCAAAGTCCTTCTGACAACCTAATGCTTTCTTACTACAGCCAATCAGATTGTCAGACCTGACCTACTAGAAGACTTTCACCAAGCTTGAAACATTTAAAAACATCAATCATAAAAACAAAGACAGGACACTGAATTATACAGTATTAACCTCCACGGTTTGCATACAAAGACCTTAGATTTATTTATGTCCTAGCGAGTTAAGAGCTTCAGTACACCGTTCTTTACACCAAACTGACTGCCAATTTGATGAACCTCTCTGCCCTCAGCAGGAGTGCACCGTCTTTGATTAATGAGTGCATGTTTGTGGAAAAGTGTTAAGAGGAGAAAACAGGAAAAAACACCCAATTATGTCTACACATAGCTGAAGTACTAATCCAAGAATTATCTTCAAACCAAATGCTCCTTTTTCTTATATACCATGCACACATGTGCACAACACAAAATTAGTAAAGGTTCTTATCTATGTTGCCATCATTATTATTATCCCCAATATGCAATAGTTTTTATTTGAATGAAAGGCATTCAAAAGCCAAAGTACAAGTTGAATTTTATAAATTATAAAAACTATTTTTAAAGCGTTATCTTTTAAAACAAATTGAAATACTCTTACCTTATATAGTAAAAATTTAAGTATGTGGAATAAAAACTATATTTTCACCTCATATTCTTATAAAACCCTATTAAGGTTAAAAACTCAATGTTTAACTGTAAATATCCATACTTTTAAATATTTTATATTTCAAACTCTATTATGACTGCCACAAATCAAATAGCACTCAAAATACATTTAAAAGTCATATATATTCATTTACTTTTCCTGTTTTCAATAAACATGTGGCCAATATTTTATAACTCAATATGCAGTTGAAAATGAATTAAATATATTTATTACCCATAATTTCATACTTAATATAGTCAACAGAAAAAACTGTAAATCAAAGTTTGAACTTTTAAAATGACCTTTCTATTGAGAATTACCTTCCTTTAAGAAATCTGATGCCTGAAAATTCCTACTTAAACTACAGGATGTTTATGTGTAGTACAATTAAGACTATATTATCTCTAAAAATAAACGAAGCATCAGGAGTCCTTTAAAAAAAAGTTCACATTTCATACACAATTCAATGTTCCTTAATTTGATTTATATGAATATCTACCTCAACAAAAATATGTTATGAGTAAATACATTTCTTAAATATTGAGTCATAGTCAAAGGTAACAGAATGATTTTCTTTTTAAGGAGTTGTATGGCTACTATGTAAAAAGGGTTGAGAAAGCATAATGTCTGAATATAAATCTTAGCTTTAGTCAGTAATGTACAACCTATTTAAAAGGAAAGGGTCCCTATAAACTTTGATTTCAGGAAATCATAATTCTGGAATCAATGGCATAAGTGTTAAAAATTTATAGTGTAGAGGAAGTTTTGAGCAAATTATATATTCTAATCAATTTCATATTTTAAGTATTTATTTTTGTAATGGCAAATTATTTTAAGTGTTACAAATTTTATGCTCTTTGAAGAATTATTTAAATGCCTAATACACCTAAAGACCTACAAATTAAAAGTCAATAAATATTGGGACTAGAAAAATTCTCTTAACATAGTAATAAATAAACTATATTATATCCTCAAATCTTATTTACATGAATTTTTTAATGGATTTTTCTGTGTTGGGATTATCACTTTTCATTCTTCCTCTTTTCTCCCTCCCATTTCCTCTACCACCAAAAAACACCATGCAAATAATTAGAAAAAGTAGAATATATGTAGGCACCAATGGGATGACACCATTTTAGTATCACATATTTAGTATGACACCATTTTAGTATCACATATTTAGTATGACACATTTTAGTATGATAGCTGAAACTATCAATAAAAGTTATAACAATAAAAATATAATTTCAATTTTTAAAAATCATTAAATGTCTACTAGTAAGTTATTTTAGATCATAGTTTGTATGAATTTTTAAATAACATTTTAGCCTCATTATAAAGAAAAATTAAATACAAAACTGCCTCTTTCCCCAATAATTATTTCTTTTCTTTCCTGATTACTTCCTAGAACAAAAGTTTAAAGAAACAGCCAAATGGATTAACATTTATTAAATAAGGCAACAGTATTTTTAAAACTTCATGGTACAAAATACTTAATTTTATGTAACCAAAAAAACTCTTAAAATACCTAACTAGGTAACTTAATTAATCCCCCAGGAAATCAAATATATTAATAATCACTAAAACTTGATGACATAATTCCTCTTAAGGGTCAAAATCACCATATTAATTTGTGCTAAATCACATTTCTTCTTTTGGTAGTTCTACTCAGAAACTACAACTTAAGATCCCTTCTCTGAGAAACCTTTAAACCTAAAAGTAATCAAGTTCCAAAATATACTTTCACTAATTCAAGGAGATAAGACAGAAATCCTGAACTTTCATGCAACTGTGATATCCTACATCTTGTATAGTAACACAAAAGTAGCAACAAAGACATTAACAATTGCAGTTCAAGCTGGGAATGACTGTTCTGTTTCAATTCAATGACACCACTAATGGCTTCTTAGCAGCTCCATGAAATCAACCAGCTGTCAAGTTGATGCATCAGAAGGAACAGTTATGCACTCCCATAAGAAAAAGCAACACATCAGGATGTTTGGCAAAACATCTGCTCCTTTACACTGCAGTTCTATAATAAACATGCAAACAAAGAAATGGGAGAAAGGGCAACAGAATTAAAATTCTAAGGTTTCCATTACAGTCTTATGTGCATTTTAAATGAATGGCTTATAAAAAATAAAAACAAATTTCTACCAAGTTGAATACTTTAAGCTATTCCCAATTTTTTGAAAATGCTAAATATAATTACTCAGAGACTGTTCTAGAAAGAAAAAAACTGCATAAGAATCCATCTATTCTAAAAATTGTAAATAAACAATATTCAAGTAAAATCAGTATCATAATGTTATGTACAAAACTCAAAAATTAAAACTAAAATATATCCTTCCTTCATTTAATAAGTATTTCATAAATGATGCCAGCAGTATTCCAATAAATGCATTTCCAAGACTGAAGAGTTTAGAAGTATTTTTTCATTAGTGTTTGTAAGAGTAAATGGTACTACAATTCGGCACTAGTTTAACATGTGAGAACAGTGAAGCTACTATTATCTGGATTTTAAAATATGTACCCATTCCTGTTTCTCTCCAACCATTATAAGAACACAATATTAAGTTCTCATAAATAACTTTGTATTTTTAAAGCATACAATCTGATTTCCTAAAAAAAAAAAAAAAAGACTCTTCATCATCATCGTAGGCTTAAAATAATTTTAAATTCAACCACTTGTTTCAAATACTTGTAAAAATTACTTTTTTCTATCTGAACCATACGAGTGTCTTAATGTTGTCCAAATTACTGATTATGCAGCAGAGTGACAATAATATGTACAGTGTTTACAATAGGTGTGAGACATCAAATGTACTTAACTACCATTTTCTTAAACTGCTTATCCTCTGTTGCTTGCCATTTATAATCTGCCAAATCTTCTAGTCCTTTGTTGCATGTATAATTTAGAACCATCTGTTCTATGTGCTTTTAACTATTTAAACATTTTTCACCTACCTACAATTCACATAAATGGCAGACATTCAACTCAGTCAAGCTTTCTATATAGCATATTACATGAAGCAAATTCCTGGATAAATAGATAACACCAAAGAAGACTGCTACAGAAATAAAAACGTACCATATAGAACATAAATTTCTGTGTGTTAGACAAACCTTTTCAATGTATTCAGAATTGTTTCTATTAGCTTTTTTTAAGTTAATTGTAGTCAGTGTTTTTCCCTCAACCCAGAAGACAAAGAGAATGCAAATTAAATACAGACAGTTTCATGTCCTTGTTAGAAGAGATGTAAATATGCTGACTGAAAATGACTACAGGAGACAGAATTCCACTTTCCCATTCAATATACAGTGCCTCTTATTTATATACTAGTCAGTGTATCATTAAGTTTGGTCATGTGACCAAACCAACTTTTGTGAGGCGAAAAACTATGTTAGACAAGCAAATTAAAACAGTGCTAGTTTTTGTTTATCTGTTCATAATGGCTGACAAAGAGTTTATAGCTAGCGATTATAAAATAACTTTTAAAATCAATTCTGCCTCTTAAATACTCAACAATTGTTTGACTTAATATCTGCTACTAAATTTTAAAGTATCCATTATCTTAAGGTATTTTCCATAGTCATTTCTTTTCAAAATGTAAATAAATAATAGAAAAAGAAAACCCCAGAACATTTTATTATAAACGGGGAGCCAGATAATCTAAAATAACCATACATAAATATTAACCAAGCTAATTTTCAAAAAATCCATAAGGGAGAGTGGAGCAAATAAGAAAGGGAATATACTGACTACAGATAACAGTTGAAACCTTTAAATTAAAAAAAAGTACACAAAAACCAGATAAATAACAAATGACGCACAAGTTTTTTACCATTTTTTGCACATAATCTTCCACCTGTTACCAAAACATACAATACGCAGACTTCGTATACTCATTTTGAGAGCAAAACACAAAAATAAGCCACACAACTTATTAGTAACCTGTAAGTTACACAATCCTATAAAACAGGAGAAAAATTAAGCAAAAAATTTACTCTTGGGAAAATTTCTCCGTAAAGTTTACATGACGTCACTGGGCCCCCTGAACATTCCCTAAACTTTGAGCCTTATCCAGACACACTTCCTAATACTTCTTTCCTTTCCTCAAAAATAAAAAAGAGAGAGACTTGGGAATAAAATTGCCCAAGATGGCGAAACGCTTGTTGTTTAGAGGGCAGGAAAAAAAATGGAGGATATTGTAATATACACAAAGGGATAAATTTCAACAACTCGGCCAAGGACTGCAGCTGCTTCCCTCTTTATAAGGAAGCAACAGACAAAAGATAAATACAGAGGGAGAAAGAAAAGAAGAGAAAATCTCCCAAACAACAGAGCCAGCTCTGACTCTTCAAACACTTCCTTCCCCTTCCCAAATCCCAATTCTGGGGTTCGTGAAACTACTTAAAGGGGAGGGAGCCGCGAAAGAGAACGGGGGCGGGGGGGAGGGGTAGCGACAAGAAGATTAAAAGAGGGAAGCAGAGGAGTTGGGAGCTGGCGGTCGTTCCCGGGGAAGAACTGCTAAAACATGAGACCAAGGCACAGACCTTACTGTATGAGAAGCAATGCTCCTCAAACCTTCTGCGTGCTGACATAGACCTTCCCAGGTATCCAGATCTTTTCCCAATCCCACCTGCCCCACCCCCACCCCCGCTCATCTTCAGTAAACTCAGAGCCTCCAGCTACACACGGGAGAGCTAGAGGCCCAAGCCGGGGAGTGGGGGTGGCAGACGCAGCTCGTCAGTCCGATAGGGAAGAGGGGGCGGAGGCAAAAAAGGGCAGCAGGAGGCGGACGGGGGTGGGGGGTGATCCAGAAACTACCCCGGCAGGGAGTGGGGGAGCAGCGGATATTCCGGGGTAGGAACGGCCATCGCAACGCTGACAGAGGTTGTTTTTTAAGAAGCAAAACTGTTGGCGGCGACCTGAGCGCTGGAAGCCGAAGGGGAAGAGGAAGGAGACGCGAAGCCAGGGCGGCCGGCACAAAGGCGGCGGACTCGCGGCGGCAGCGCCTGCCCGGCCGGGAGCACAACCCGCGGCCCTACTCCAGCGAAGTCCCGCACCGGCTTCTAGGAATAAAGTTTACGTTCTCCTGAGGCCGCACCCCCCACCTCCCACCCAGGACGGCACATCTCCGTGTCCTCCTCCCCCAAACTCCACTCGGGACCCCGAGAACCACCCCAGCCTTCCGGCCATCACAACAAAGAGCCGCACCGACCGGCGAGGATAAACAGCGGCGGAGGGCGAGAGGGCGGCGGGGCGAGCGCCTCCACGCAGCAACTCCGGAGTCCCTCGCTTGCCCGAGCGCAGCTTCTCCGCTGCTGTTTCCACCGGCTTTGTAACACTGGGAATTTACATCCTCACCCGCACCCCTCACGCCCGAGGATTTTAAACTCACCTTTACTCTCGAACTGAGAGTTGCGGTAGATGGGATTTTTGCCTTTTCCCCAGATGGTTGAAGGTTAAGATTTTTGGAAACCCCACCACCTCCTGATTTCTATTATTATTTCTGCAAGAAAAGTATAAAGAGAGTTGTAGTGGAGGTGAGATTTGTGATCGGGAAAGCCTTCGACTCCCTCCTCCTCCGTCTTCCGCCTCTCTCTCTCTGATTAGTTCCTATCCAGCAGCAGATTGAAGCAGGAGATGATTCTTCTCAAGGTTTGTTCAGCAGCTTCACTTCTAGGCGAAGGCTTCATGAACCAAGTGACGTCAACCAACAAGGCTTCTCTCTCTCTCCTCTCTCTAACAATGAAAGTTGCTGTTAACAAGGGAAAAAAAGAGAGAGAATTGTTTATACCATTTCAGTTCCAATAATAAATGACCTATCAGCTCCTAAAGGAGCCAAGGGAGGGGGTTGCTGCTTCTTTCCAAGAATACTGTAGCTTTGAGTTTGCACCGTTCCTTGTCCCAGGAAAAAGTTAAGAAACTTAAAATGTTTTGTTTTGCTTTTAAAGAAGACAGGACAGAAAACGGGATTTAAAACTTAGTTTTTAAAAAAACAAAAGCTACAGAGTAGGGAGCATAGGTCAACCATCTCCACCTAAACTTTTTTTGTTCCTAAACTCAGAATTCTACAACCCAACTAAATTAATATGCCAAGATTTTGCGGATGTTAAAACTCAAAAAAAGCAGTATGCAAGACGGTCCCGGGGTAAAATTCTACTGCCTTTCCACGGACAAGTTAAACTGGCTGTAATGTTTATGCACTAAGTTAAAATAAAATTTAAATAAAAGACGTTAAAATAGTCGTTTTAAAGTTATATGCACACACTGTAAAAGGTAATCTCGATAGCTTTTTTTCCAGTTTCTGAGAGATTAGAAAAAAAGCATAGCAAATTGTAGGCACTGAACACTTTTTAAAAATCAAGTTATGAGTAAGACTGGTAGCCCTTTGCTCCTTTAAACTACAAATGCAGTCATATGCTATGGTCTACCCCCAGAATCTCTTCCAACTTTCTTTTTACCCTTCCACTCCCCCAACCCCAATTCCCAAATCCTGCAACCAATCAAGTTAAACTAAAGATACAACAGGCCCCATTCCCTCCCGCACCCCATCCTATAGATTCCTAAAAACAATTTTTTTAAAAGCCTTAATCTTGATAACACTTTATTAGCCAAGAAGATACGTATTTTTTTTTTTAGAAGTTCGTTGAGGTACCGTTTTTTCCCTCCAGAACACAAGAAAGTCTGAAAGTTCATATAATTAAAAATTGCATAATTTAATTTTCAGGATGAAGAGTAAGTAAAAATTAAGCTATCGGAGAATAATTTTATCATCTATGTATATTTTATACATATGTGGATAAATGTATCTTAAAAGATGCTATTGTTTTATGTTTCCTCTTCAGCCACTGGCTGTGATTTTAATTGTGCTGGAGGATCTTCATTAGTATTAACACATGGGGAGATTTCACAAAGCTGCTTCATTAGGAAAAAAAAAAGCTTGGCAGACTCGGTCTTTTTGCATGCACTGAGAATGTCAGCCTTACCTCGGTCATTTGTAACATAATAAGTGCAAGTACAATGATTGCAATGCAGGAGCACTGGGGGAAGGGCAGAAATACTGCCTGTCTAATAGGGATATCTGAAAAGAAGGCTGCTCATTACAGAGTAAAATGTATGCTAAAAATTAGTGAAGATGATGTCTCAGGAGACTGATGCTAAATAAATTAATGTGCTGATATGTTTTTAATTATTATTTTTGTAGTAGTTTATTTCATTCTCAGGATTCACATTGAGCAGCAAAGCTGTGCTAGCACTTATTGATTTTTTTTCCCTGCCACATTCCCGGAATACAGATTTTAATCATTTCACTACACCACACTCAGTAATTTCATTAAAAACTGGAATCTTCCATCCCCAGAAAAGCATTTAATTTCAATGACATACAATTTCTCTTTTAGCAGCAAACTGTCTCTACAGTAAAAACTGGCCTAAGGTTCAAATGCATAATTTAATCCTGAGTTTTCCATGCTCTGCATTCCTTTCAAGCTATAATTTGAGTAACTACCTAATAACTGTAATAAGGACAATAATTTCCTTATAATATATTATTAACTCATATTTAATTAACTCGGAGGCCAAGCTCTGTACATGTATGACTGGGTCAACAGTTCTATAATCTCAAAATTTACTAATAATGTTCCAGAAGAAAAATATAGATTAAAATATAAGTATGAATGCACTTAGTATCTAAGACTTCTATCTCAAGTCACATACAAAAAAGTTAATGCATTGTTCTATAATGGTGGTCATTAAATAAATAATATTTTTAAGTATGTGGAACTAAAAAATGGAATACACTGATATTTCTATGCGTAAAGTATTGAATATTAATATTTTAACAATCTATTACTGACACTTTACCTAATCATTAGCATTACTGTTGAAAATATTTAATTTTGAAAAGATAAGGAAAAAGTGCTAGATTCAAGTTATCTTGATTTTCATAAAGAATTCTCCCAAAATATACCTCACTTGAAATAAAGTTAAGTGGCACACTGTAACTCGAATAATTAAGAATACATCCTTTGCTTAAATACTTCAAACAATATACTGCAAAGCATGGTTCAATTTTTGGTTCCAATAATATTTTGAAATATTGGGATTGCAGATGCCACACTGGTTTCCCAAACAATGGTTTCATAATGATATGTAATTTACATTGCCTGGATTTTAGAAAAGAAACCTGTGAAAAAAAATAATTTAAAGTAATAAAATTCATTAATTTAAATTGTGGAAATATGTCTAATCTACAGAAAAAACAGAATATATGTAATGAAAGTGATTAACTACTATATAAAAACTCCAATCATTCCCCTGAGTAATTTTAGAATCATAATTCAAAAATTTTTATAAGAATATGTATATGCAATTTCAAGCTGGAGCCACATACAACCCAAAGTTGTCTTTTACTTGATTGTACAAGGAAGTAACTTATAACAAAATACATCTTATCATCATCAAAAGGTTGGAAAAAAGGAGAAAAGGGGTGACAGTGAAAACCTTGATTTTAATGTCTTCTAAAAACATTTTAAAATATGTTTTTATTATGAAGGGCTGGTTATATACTTCAGGAAATATGTGACATTCCCAATGGTGAAGTTATATGGAAATCAATAATTAACAAAATAGTTGCTAAATGAAAGACTGACATAGGTATCTCAAATTCATAAATATATTTCTCTATTTCAATAAAACTCAATAATAAAAACTTTAATTTTATATTAAAATATATATTTAAAATTATTTAATGTTATTTGGTAATTCAGATATACAAATTAAAATTATTCAATTTAATCTGTATTTTAAAACTGATTCTTCTTAAAAAAAATGATTTCCTAGAAATTTTAAACTGGATTACTCCAAGTATTTGATACCTTCTTACTAAGAAATTGTGCTTAAATTATTTTTAAAATATGATTCCTTCCCTTTTTCATGTTATCATACTTGATCATTTCAGAGATTATAACATAATCATACAGTTGAGGGGGAAAACTTCAGATAAAATAGTTGCTATAGTTATAAAATAATTTAACTCCCAACAGGACTTCGTCTTCTACCCAAGATCATCATCTGTATTAGTGCTTCATCATGTACATAATTGTGATAGAATTTAATGATCAAGCAGATCTTTTCCAATTTTAGTGAATAATTAACTCTGAAATTCTATACCTATTTACCTATCCCACAGACTACGCCACCAATATGGACTAAATTGTTGCACTTTCTTCTGTAAAGCAGCATCTGTTTTTACGACAAAGACAGAACTTCTTAAATAGGTAGATATAGAGTTGGATGGCTATCTAACTTACTACTATGGGTATTGTAGATGGTTCCTCAAAGAGTAAGAAATTGCTATGTACAGAGAATGAAGTCTAGGAAGGCTGACTACAAAGAAAAACAAACGAGAGATCTCAACAGTATAACAAGCTGGCCACTGTTATATCTTATTTCTGTTTCAATCATTACAGCCTAATGAAGCTTTATTTGTTTTCATTCATTGAACAAACATTTGAGTGCTTGCTATATGCTACGCGCTATGCTAGAGGCTGGAAAAACATGAAAAGCTCACATTCTGGTTGATGTGGAAAGTGTGAAATGCCTGGGAGATTAGAGACTCATATAAATCACATTATAAAGATACAAATAATAAAGTTTTGTGAGAATAAAGAGGATGAGGCAACTAATTCTCACTGAGAGACTAGAAAAGGCTTTATCAAAGAGATGTTATTTGAACCGCATCTCAAACACTGAGAGCTTACCAGGCAAAGAAGTTCGGGGTGGGAGGTGGTCTTCTAAGTGAAAGAAACAACAAGTGTAAATATGCAGAGATACTAGATCTGGTGTCCATCCACTAGTGAGAAATTCTGTATGCGGGAATATTCAGTATGGGGAAGGACAGAGATAAAGGAATGATAGGGATGTCATGACCAAGATGAAGGCTGGGACCTGACGGTAAAAGGCCTAAGTACCATGGTAAGGTGGTTGAATTTATCATAAGAGCCAACAAAGGCTAGCAAAGGAGTGGCATGATTGACCTTGTTTTGAGGGAACAATAACCGTATAGGCAGTGCAAATGATAGACTGTAGTATTAAGAGATTGCTTAACAGTCCGTAAGAATGATGGTAGAGACAGTGGCATTGGAGATTTACAGCCAGATATTTCTGAGGTAAAATTTCAGTTTGGTGACTAACTGAAAATAGAATTAAGGAAGAGGAAGGAGTGAAAGAGGACTAGAGAAATTTCTGGCTTACAGTAGTTGCTGTAGTCATTAACTATGGGCCAGAATACATAAGGGAAAACAAATCATAAAGTAGTCTGGAATTAAAACCTGGCTATGACGCTTTATAGGCCTCTTTTAAAAATGGGATTATCACAATCAACTGTAGAGATTGTTTTAAATATCTAGAATTGTCCCCAGTGTCCAGAATTCACTATGTGAATTCAAATGTCCCCAACGTCCAGAATTCACCATGTCTGGGTGGGGGGTCAAGTATTTCTTTTCTTCTTCAACTCTAAAGACGCTTCTGATAAACATCCCTGATTAAGAACACGGCTGTAAGCACAAATTTGTTAAAAAATTCAGGTGGAAAAAGAAATAAGAAAAACACAGGAAATCTTGAAAAAGAGAGCTTTGCCAGGGGTGGAGGGGACAATCATAACAGATACTAAAGCATTATAAAACCTTTAAAGCTTAATAGTTGGCACTGGCACATGAATAAAAAACCAATAAAACATAATAGGAAAATGAGAAATTGACCCAAGTACATATGGAAATTTAGTATAGATAAAAGCTGTATCTCAAAGCGGTGAGGAAGAGATGGACTTTTTGATAATTGGTGTTCAAGGCCACACATGGTAGTTCATGCCTGTAATCCCAGCACTTTGGGAGGCCAAAAGGCGGGAGGACTGTTTGAGCTTGGGACCAGCCTGGGCAACATAGCTAGATCTTGTCTCTACAAAAAAAATTAAAATTAGCTAGGTGCCAGGTATGGTAGCTCACGCCTGTAATCCCAGCACTTTGGGAGGCCGAGGCAGGTGGATCACCTGAGATCAGGAGTTCGAGACCAGCCTGACAACATGGAGAAACCCCCATCTCTACCAAAAATTACAAAATTAGCCAAGCGTGGTGGCACATGCCTGTAATCCCAGCTACATGGGAGGCTGAGGCAGGAGAATTGCTTGAACCCGGGAGGCGGAGGTTGCAGTGACCCGAGATCATGCCATTGCACTCCAGCCTGGGCAACAAGAGTGAAACTCCATCTCAAAAAAAAAAAAAAACTAGCTAGGCATGGTGGTGCATGCATGTAGTCCTAGCTACCAGGGAGGCCAAGGCAGAAGGATCGCTTGAGTCCAAGAGGTCAAGGCTGAAGTAAGTCATGATTGTGTCACTGCACTCCAGCCTGGGCAACAGAGTGAGTACTGTCTCAAAAAAAAAAAAAAAAAAAAAGGCAAAAACCAAAGTGGTATTCAAATAACTGGGTATTCGTAAGGAAAAGGATAAACTTGGATCTGTTCCAAAAATAAAACCGAAAAGGATCAGATATTTAAACATGAAGAACTGAAACTATACAAGTACTAAAAAAAATTATGGGAGGATTCCCCAATAATTAGAGCCTAAAGAAAACTTTCCCAGCAATGGTCAAAACCAGATACAATAAAGGGAAATATTGGTAAATCTTACTACATAAAATAGCTTTTCTATAGCCAAAACAAAAACACCACAAGCAAACTATAAAGACAAATGACAAACTGTAAAGAAATATTTGCAACTTATATGAGACAATTGAATAAACTTATATGTAAAGCCTGCCTAAAAACAGAGAAGAAAAAGACTAACAACCTGATAGCAAAATGACTAGAGAGATAAGCAGTCATTTTACAGAAAAAGAAATGGGGCCAGGCACAGTGGCTCATGCCTGTAATGCCAGCACTTTGAGAGGTTGAGGCAGGCAGAGAATTAAAAGACCAGCCTAGGCAACATGATGAGACTGTCTCTACAAAAAATACAAAAAGTAGTGGGGCATGGTGGTGTGTCCCTGTAGTCCCAGCTATTCGAAGCCTGGGAGGTCCAGGCTGCAGTAAGTCATGATCAAACCACTGGACTCCAGCCAGGGTGACAGAGTGAGACCCTGTCTCAAAAAAAAAAAAAAAGAAGAATGAAAGGAAGAGAGAAACAGGAAAGGAAAGAAAAGAAGAAAGAAAGAAGAAAGAAAAGAAAGGAAGAGGGAAGGGAAGAGAAGGGAAGGGAGAGGGGAGGGAGAGGGGAGAGGGAAGGGAAGGGAGAGGAAGGGAGAGAAAAAGAAAGATAAAAGGAAAGAAGGAGGGAGGAGGGAAGGAGGGAAGGAAGGAAGGAAAGAGAGAAAGAGCAAGAGCATGCACGAGAGAGTGAGCTGGGTGCAGTGGTATACACCTGTAGTCGCAGGTACTTGGGAGGTTAACCTAAGAAGATCACTTGAGCCTAGGTGTTTGAAGTTGTAGTGCACTATAACTAACCACTGCATTACAGCCTGGGCAACATGCAAGACCCTGTCTCAGAAAAAAAAAACCAACAAAAAACCACACACACACAAAAAGAAATGCCCAAGGGCATTTAAGGGGAAGAAATGCCCCTTAAATAAAAACATTTGTAACCTTGCTCTTAGTAAGAGAAATGCACATGAAGAATTGCGGAGATACTGTTTCTCATCCTTCAGATTCCCAAAAGTCCAAGTTTTACAAAACAGGCTGCTAGTGAGTGAGGCTCCTATAGAAAAAAGGGGCAGTTTTTGTTTCTTTCTTTTTTTCTTCCTCCTCTTCTTTTTGGAGTACAAAATGGAAAAACCCCAACAAGGGAGAATTTGGCAGTATGTAACAAAGTTACATATGTGTTTATTTTATTTTTGCTAGCAAATCTCACTTCTAAAAATCTGACCAACACTGACAAAAATATGAAAATAGGTATATATACAGGAAGTTATTCTTTGAAGCACTTTATAGCAAAAGCCTGGAAATAATCCAAATATCTGTCATAATGAAATGGTTGAATTAATTATGGAACATCCACACAGTGGAGTACTATGCAGTTTTTAAAAAGGCATGAGGCAGAGCCCAGCAAGCTAAGATCCACTGGCTTGAAATTCTTGGTGCCAGCACAGCAGTCTGAAGTCAACCTGGGACACTTGAGCTTGGTGGGGGGAGGGGCATCTGCCATTGATGAGGCTTGAGTGGGTAGTTTTATCCTCACAGTGTAAACAAAGCTGCTGGGAGGTTCGAACCGGGTGGAGCCCACCACAGCTCAGCAAGGCCTCTGTGGCCAGACTGCCTCTCTAGATTTCTCTTCTCTGGGCAGGGCATCTCTGAAAAGAAGGCAGCAGCCCCAGTCAGGGGCTTATAGATATAACCCCCAACTCCCTGGGACACAGCACCTGGGGGAAGGGACGGCTGTGGGCACAGCTTCAGAAGTAAACGTCCCTGCCTGATGGCTCTGAAGCCAGCAGCGGATATCCCAGCACAGTGTTCAAGCTCTGCTAAGGGTCAGACTGCCTCCTCAAGTGGGTCCCTGACCCCTGTGCCTCCTGATGGGGAGACACCTCCCAGCAGGGGCTGACAGATACCTCATATAGGAGAGGTCTGGCTGGCCTCTGGCAGGTGCCCCTCTGGGACGAAGCTTCCAGAGGGAGGAACAGGCAGCAATCTTTGCTGTTCTGCAGCCTCCACTGGTGAGACCCAGGCAAACAGAGTCTGGAGTGGACCTCCAGCAGACCTGCAGCAGAGGGGCCTGACTGTTGGAAGGAAAACTAACAGAAAGGAATAGCATCAACATCAATAAAAAGGACATCCACTCAGAGACCCCATCCAAAGGTCACCAACATGCAGCACCAAAGGTAGATAAATCCATGAAGATGGGGAGAAACCAGCCCAAAAAGGCTGAAAATTCCAAAGACCAGAATGCCTCTTCTCCTCCAAAGGATCATAACTCCTCACCAGCAAGGGAACAAAACTGGATGGAGAATGAGTTTGACAAATTGACAGAAGTGGGCTTCAGAAGGTGAGTAATAACAAACTCCTCTGAGCTAAAGGAGCATGTTCTAATCCAATGCAAGGAAGCTAAGAATCTTGAAAAAAGGTTAGAGGAACTGCTAACTAGAATAACCAGTTTAGAGAACGTAAATGATCTGATGGAACTGAAAAACACAGCACGAGAACTTTGTGAAGCATACACAAGTATCAATAGCTGAATTGATCAAGCAGAAGAAAGGATATCAGAGATTGAATATCAACTTAATAAAATAAAGTGAGAAGACAAGATTAGAGAAAAAAGAATGAAAAGGAATGAACAAAGCCTCCAAGAAATATGGGACTACGTGAAAAGACCAAACCTACATTTGACTGGTGTGCCTGAAAATGACAGAGAGAATAGAACCAAGTTGGAAAACACTCCTCAGGATATCCAGGAGAACTTCCCCAACCTAGCAAGACAGGCCAACATTCAAATTCAGGAAACACAGAGCACAACACAAAGATACTCCTCAAGAAGAGCAACCCCAAGACACGCAATCATCAGATTTACCAAGGTTGAAATGAAGGAAAAAATGTTAAGGGCAGCCAGACAGAAAGGTCGGGTTACCCACAAAGGGAAGCCCATCAGAGTAAGAGTGGATCTCTCTGCAGAAACCCTACAAGCCAGAAGAGAGTGGGGGCCAATATTCAACATTCTTAAAGAAAAGAATTTTCAACCCAGAATTTCATATATAGCCAAACTAAGCTTCAAAAGCAAAGGAGAAATGAAATCCTTCACTGACAAGCAAATGCTGAGAGATTTTGTCACCACCAGGCCTGCCTTACAAGAGCTCCTGAAGGAAGCACTAAACATGGAAAGGAACAAATACTACCAGCCACTGCAAAAACATACCAAATTGTAAAGGTCATTGACACTATGAAGAAACTGCATCAACGAACAGGCGAAACAACCAGCTAGCATCATAATGACAGGATCAAATTCACACATAATACTAAACTTAAATGTAAACAGGCTAAATACCCCAACTAAAAGACACAGACTGGCAAAATGGATAAAGAGTCAAGACCCATTGGTGTGCTGTATTCAGGAGACCCATCTCACATGCAAAGATGCACACAGGCTCAAAATAAAGGGATGGAGGAATATTTAGCAAGCAAATGGAAAGCAAAAAAAAAAAAAAGCAGAGGTTGCAATTCTAGTCTCTGAGAAAACAGACTTTAAACTAACAAAGATCAAAAGAGACAAAGAAGGCCATTACATAATAGTAAAGGGATCAATGCAACAAGAGGAGGTGACTATCCTAAATATATATGCACCCAATACATGAGCACCCAGATTCATAAAGCAAGTTCTTAGAGACCTACAAAGAGACTTAGACTCCCACATAATAATAGTGGGAGACTTTAACACCCCACTGTCAATATTACACAGATCAACAAGACAAAAAGTTAAGAATATTCAGGACTTCAACTCAGCTCTGGACCAAGCGGATCTAATAAACACCTATATAACTCTCCACCCCAAATCAACAGAATATACATTCTTCTCAGCACCACATCACACTTATTCTAAAATTGACCACATAAGACGTAAAACACTCCTCAGCAAATGCAAAAGAATGGAAATCATAACAAACACTCTCTCAGACCATAGTGCAATCAAATTAGAACTCAGGATTAAGAAACTCACTCAAAACTGCACAACTACATGGAAACTGAACAACCTGAATGAATACTGGGTAAATAACAACATTAAAGCAGAAATAAAGATATTCTTTGAAACCAATGAGAACAAAGACACAACGTCCCAGAATCTCTGGGACACATTTAAAGCAGTGTGTAGAGGGAAATTTATAACACTAAATGCCCACAAGAGAAAGGAGGAAAGATCTAAAATTGACACTCTAACATCACAATTAAAAGAACTAGAGATGCAAGATCAAACAAATTCAAAAGCTAGCAGAAGACAAGAAATAACTAAGATCAGAACAGAACCAAAGGAGATAGAGACATGAAAAACCCTTCAAAAAATCAATGAATCCAGGACCTGGTTTTTTGAAAAGATCAACAAAAGAGATAGACCACCTGCCAGACTAATAAAGAAGACAAGAGAGAAGAATCAAATGGACGCAATAAAAAATGATGAAGTGGATGTCACCACTGATATCATAGACATACAAACTACCATCAGAGAACACTATAAACACCTCTACGCAAATAAACTAGAAAATCTAGAAGAAATGGATAATTTCATAGACAAATACACCGTCCCAAGTCTAAACAAAGAAGAAGTTGAATCCCTGAATAGACCAATAACAAGTTTTGAAATTGAGACAGTAATTAATATCCTACCACACAAAAAAAGTCCAGGACCAGACGGATTCACAGCTGAATTCTTCTACCAGAGGTACACAGAGCAGTTGGTACCATTCCTTCTGAAACTATTCCAAACAATAGAAAAAGAGGGAATCCTCCCTCTTTTTATGAGGCGAGCATCATCCTGATACCAAAACCTGGCAGACACACCAAAAAAAAAAAAAAAAAAAAATTCAGGCCAATATCCTTGATGAACATCAATGTGAAAATTCTCAATAAAAAACTGTCAAACCAAATCCAGCAGCACATCAAAAAGCTTATCCACCACGATCAAGTCAGATTGAACCCTGGGATGCAAGGCTGGTTCAACATATGCAAATCAATAAACGTAATCCATCACATAAACAGAATCAATGACAAAAACCACATGATTATCTCAATAGATGCAGAAAAGGCCTTTGATAAAATTCAAAACCCCTTCATGCTAAAAACTCTCAATGAACTAGGTATTGATGAAGCATATCTCAAAATAATAAGAGCTATTTAAGACAAACCCACAATAAATATCATACTAAACGGGCAAAATTTGGAAGCATTCCCTTTGAAAACCAGCACAAGACAAGGATGCCCTCTCTCACCTCTCCTGTTCAACATAGTATTGGAAGTCCTGGCCAGGGCAATCAGGCAAGAGAAAGAAATAAAGGGTATTCAAATAGGAAAACAGGAAGTCAAATTGTCAATGTTTGCAGATGACATGATTGTGTATTTAGAAAACCCCATTGTCTCAGCGCAAAATCTCCTTAAGCAGATAAGCAATTTTAGCAAAGTCTGAGGATACAAAATCAAAGTGCAAAAATCACAAGCATTCCTACATACCAATAATAGAGAAACAGAGAGCCAAATCATGAGTGAACTCCCATTCACAACTGCTATAAAGAGAATACAATACCTAGGAATCCAACTTACAAGGGATGTGAAGGACCTCTTCAAGGAGAACTACAAACCACTGCTCAAGGAAGTAAGAGAGGACACAAACAAATGGAAAAACATTCTATGCTCATGGATAGGAAGAGTCAATATTGTGAAAATGGCCATACTGCCCAAAGTAATTTATACATTCAATGCTATCCCCATCAAGCTACCAGTGACTTTCTTCACAGAATTAGAAAAAACTACTTTAAATTTCATATGGAACCAAAAATGAGCCCGCATGGCCAAGACAATCCTAAGCAAAAAGAACAAAGCTGTAGGCGTCACGCTACCTGACTTCAAACTATACTACAAAGCTACAGTAATCAAAACAGCACAGTACTGGTACCGAAACAGATATATAGACCAATGAAACAGAACAGAAACCTGAGAAATAACACCACACATCTACAACCATGTGATCTTTGACAAACCTGAGAAAAAGAAGCAATGGGGAAAGGATTCCCTATTTAATAAATGGTGTTGGGAAAACTGGCTAGCCATATGCAGAAAACTGAAACTGGACCACTTCCTTACACCTTATACAAAAATTAACTCAAGACGGATTAAAGACTTAAACGTAAGACCTAAAACCATAAAAACCCTAGAAGAAAACCTAGGCAGTACCATTCAGGACATAGGCAAGGGCTAAGACTTCATGAATAAAACACCAGAAGTAATGGCAACAAAAGCCAAAATTGACAAATGGGACTAATTAAACTAAAGAGCTTCTGCACAGCAAAAGAAACTATCATCAGAGTGAACAGGAAACCTACAGAATGGGAGAAAATTTTTGCAATCTATCCATGTGACAAAGAGCTAATATCCAGAATCTACAAAGAGCTTAAACAAATTTACAAGAAAAAACAAACAACCCCATCAAAAAGTGGGGTGGGTGAAGGATGTGAACAGGCACTTCTCAAAAGAAGACATTTATGCAGCAAACAAACATGAAAAAAAGCTCATCATCACTGGTCATTAGAGAAATGCAAATCAAAACCACAATGAGCTACCATCTCATGCCAGTTAGAATGGCAATCATTAAAATGTCAGGAAACAACAGATGCTGGGGAGAATGTAGAGAAATAGGTATGCTTTTATACTGTTGGTGGGAGTGTAAATTAGTTCAACCATTGTGGAAGACAGTGTGGCAATTCCTCAAGGATCTAGAACTAGAAATACTATTTGACCCAGCAATCTCATTAGTGGGTATATACCCAAAGGATTATAAATCATGCTACTATAAAGACACATGCACACGTATGTTTATTGCAGCACTATTCACAATAGCAAAGACTTGGAACCGACCCAAATGCCCATCAATGATAGACTGGATAAAGAAAATGTGGCACATATACAACATGGAATACTATGCGGCCATATAAAAGGATGAGTTCATGTCCTTTGCAAGCACATGGATGAAGCTGGAAACCATCATTCTCAGCAAACTAACACAAGAACAGAAAACCAAACACCGCATGTTCTCACTCATAAGTGGGAGCTGAACAATGAGAACACATGGACACAGCGAGGGGAACGTCACACACTGGGGCCTGTTGGGGGATAGGGGGCTAGGGGAGGGATAGCATTAGGAGAAATACCTAATGTAGATGATGGGTTAATGGATGCAGTAAACCACCATGGCATTTGTATACCTACGTAACAAACCTGCACATTCTGCACATGTACCCCAGAACTTAAAGTATAATAAAAAATAAAATATAAAGAAATAAAAATTAAAAAGTATGAGGGACATATACAGTATGAAGCACTTTACAGTGAATTCCAGTATTTATCGTTAAGTGAAGAAAGCAAGTTGGAGAAAAATGTAGTATGGTATGTCACCATTCATCTAAATATTTACCTATTTTTTAACTGAAAGGATAAATTAAAACCTTTAAAAAAACATGGTTACCTAAAAGGAGGAAGGGAGCAGAGTAGTAAAAATAGGAACAGTACAGTATGTGGGTATCTCATAAAACCTGTATTGTAGATGTGAATTTGGAACCATATAAAGTCATTTACATTATTATAATAAAAGAGAAACAAAATTAAAAAGCAGGCCAGTTGCACTGGCTTGCATCTGTAATCCCAGTGCTTTGGGAAGCCAAGGCAGGAGGATTGCTTGAGCCCAGGAGTTCAAGGCTGCAGTGGGCTATGACCATGCCACTACATTTTAGCCTGGGCAAGAGAGTGAGACTGCATCTCAAAAAAACCAAAAAAACAAAATACAATCCCATAAAAGTGAAACCCAAATAAATAAATGAACTTACTTGTATGTGAAGTTGGTGGCATAACCATAGAGAATTATTCCAAGTGACTTTAAAACACAACAACTAAAACACACTAATTTAACAGTATATAGTATTCAAAGCAACAAGACAAAACAGCAACTGAAATTATCACTAACCGTATTCTTATGCTATTATTGGTGGTGTTATTGTAACACTGTTGCAAGCACAGTCTAAGAAAAAGCAAATGGCCAGGCCCAGTGGCTCACGTGTGTAGTCCCAACATTTTGAGAGGCCCAAGTAGGAGGATTGCTTGAGCTCAGGAGTTAGAGACCAGCCTCGGCAACGTGGTGAAACCCCAACTTTACAAAAAAATTTTAAAATTTACCCGGGCATGGTGGTACACACCTGTAGTCCCAGGTACTCAGGAAGTTGAGGTGGGAGGACTGCTTGAGCCCAGGAGGTCAAAACTACAGTGAGCCATGATTGTGCCACTGCATTCCAGCCTGGGCAACAAAGCAAGACCCTGTCAAAAAATAAATGAATAAATAAATAAAAAGAAAAAAATGAATATGTTGGTGTTTTTGGGAAATTAATTTTTGAATTGCATAAAAACTCTGTGATACTGAATTTAAAATGTATGTATTAGAATGAACTCATTTTATATTTTATACTTAAAAATACATCTTACTTGCATACTGTAAATACCTAGAAACAGGGACCAGTGTATAGCAACCAGCACATACCCACAGTATACAGATTATGGTCTCTATACACCATCTACCCCTAAAAAATTCCATGAAGCAATGGCTGACTCCATATTTGGGTCAAGAAATATTCAAAAATGAGCTTAGAATACCCTGTCACACCAGTAAGCATGGAAATTATGAAAGATTATTGGTGCCATGTCAAAAGGACTTGGTAGCCAATTTGAAGGGTCCAATATGAGGTGGCTCCCATTGGCCGAAGATGAAACAATTTGAATGTTAACAATAACTGCAATGGATAGAAACATAACAAATGTGTATTTTAATAAATGAGTTCATAATTATACTAAAAAAACCTTTTTGTTCACCTTTGAATGATGCTAGGGAACCAACTCATTTTGAAAACTGGTAAATAAAGGTAACAAATCAAGAATTTACTCAACATTTCCTTTCAAATGTTGGTAAGAAACCAAATTTCAAATGGTACATGCAAATATGTGTCCAATACATGTATGTGTATATATATGTACATATATATATCACAAGATTTCAACATAGATTTCATTTTTAAAAAGAAGAAATTTAAAGATCTCATTGTCCTTTAACAGTTATAGGTAAGCTTCAGACAATCTACCTGTGAGTTTCAATGCAGACAAAATGAAGAGGGAATATAATTACCATTCTCCTTATCTGGTAAGTCAGAAATTTAGCAATTCATTAAGACAAAATTAACAAAATATTGGAGTAATAGAGAAAGTTTTTGAAGTAATTTTACATCAGGTACATAGAGATCATTTGTATGATCTTTCCCATGACAATCCTGTATGAAATCCAAGGGCATAATAACAAATAGAATAAATTGATTGAGTTAACTAACAGACTGCTGTTCACCCAAGCCAGTCACACAAAGCTGTGTAGGTTATGCACAGCACTACAGGGGCATCAATGTGCTGGGCCTGATTCTGCCCAGCTTATAAAAGTCAAATGCTAAATTCTCAGGAATTTTGCAAGCTGGTTATTAAATAGTCATTACCAAAAAATAAATATCTTCAAACATAAAATAAATTTAAATTTATTTATTAAAAACAAGTCCTTAAAACTCATCACATCTTACTCTACTATTATGTATGCACTTGAGGTTATTTATCTCTATTGTACTATGGCAAAGAAACACCTATGTAGTGGTGTGCTACTGTCCATCTCTTCCCAACTCTGTGATAAGTGATGTCATGTTGGAAGCCTGAAATCAGCCATGGTGGGAATGTTTACGCCTCATATATAACTTAATGTGGGCTATAATTTAATGTGGTGCTGATAAATTTAAGAAAGAGACAGAAAAAATTTACATAGTGCAAATTAAAGTGATACACTGTAAATATCACAAGAAATGAGGTTCCAATATTTCAAAACTATTAAAAATCTAGCAAGAAGTTGTTCACATCACTGATGAAAAAGTAAAGTTCCAACATATACTTTTGTTGTTTTATGTTCCTCTTACTCGTTTAAACAAAAATATCAATAAACATGCATGTCAGAATTGCATTTGCTCAACAATTGCAACCATAGATTGGCTACCAGTAAGACTACAGACACAAGGGTTGGGTAAAAATCAACTAGAGCATTCTGTGAGAATCAACTGGCTATATGAATTTTACAAGACAGTACTGCATATTTTATCATTATTTGTGAATTGTATGATACCGCTGTTACATCAATAGAATTTATAAACTTAGGTATGTACTTATAAGCATACATTTTTATTCCCAGAAAGTCTTTTTTTTTTTTTTAGACAAGGTCTCACTCTCCCAGAAAGTCTATTTTTAAAAGAGTTACCAGCACACCTCTGTTGAGGCGGAGCAAAACTGCTAGCCCTTGAAGAATGCACAGTCCAACTGAGAGGCATTCACACCCCAAAGTATCTGATACAATGTGATAACTACTCTAATATAAATATTCAAAATAAAATGATTACACAATTTACTTAGTAAGGAATGACTACTTTTTCTGGGTAGAGACAGGCGAAGGAGAATACATATCCTCAGTGTGTTAAAGAGGCCACCTGACAGTGATTAAACCATGTTTGCATCATAGGTTGTCCTCACATATTATCTTCAGCATTAAAATTCATAATAGTTTAGCCCTGAAGGACAGTTTCAAGCTATTCATGGTACTACCACATGCCATTTGGGAAAGCTCCCTGAAATCAATAAAATGGTCTTTTTTAGGGTCATGGGGAAATGTTTTTATCTCATATCTGATTTTAAAAATTCATGACTACCTTCTCTCTTGACAGCCAGTATGTTTCAGGTTGGAAACCAGAGTTTTTATATTCACTGCCCATTTATTTTCACTTTATTCTTTTTTTTTTTTTTTTTAAGATAGAGTCTCACTCCGTCACCCAGGCTGGAGTGCAGTGGCACGATCTCGGCTCACTGCAACTCTGCTACCCAGGTTCAAGCAATTCTCATGCCTCAGCCTCCCAAGTAGCTGGAATTACCAGAACGTACCACCACATCCAGCTGATTTTTGTATATTTAGTAGAGATGAGGTTTTGGCATGTTGGCCAGGCTGGTCTTGAACTCCTGACCTCAGGTGATCTACCCACCTCGGGTTCCCAAAGTGCTGGGATTACAGGTGTGAGCCACCGTGCCCAGCCATATTTTCACTGTATTCTAAAAAATATATACACAAGGACCAAAATTCAATAATGAGTACAATTTTCACTACTGCCTTTAATAAGAGAATCAAGATCAGAGTTCACATTTATAGACAATTATGTTCTAGGAATAGCACAGTGTGAGAATATTCTAGTGCAATTTCTTTAACGTAATGGTGATCTTTCTTGTTCTATAGCTGCTGCTCTGTTAATACTGATCTCAACACATCATTTTTAGAAAACTTTTTTGACTCACAAAATAATCACAAGCCAATTTTTAAAAATCTCATCCCCTTTTTGCATGGATTTTCAATATGAAAGGAACAAGCTGTCAAGCACTTCCCCCCTTACATGAACCGCATGTAGATCAAAGATTTGCTCATACCCTTGCCATAGAAAATCTGCATCCAACTGTAATGGTAATTATCCATTAGCATGCACATGTTAGAATAATTGTGCTTTCATATTATATATTGTTGATATTATACTGTCCAAAAGTATCATGTGTATAAAGAATTTTGACGAGTTGATTTTTGCCTTCACTATAGACAAAATATTATTTCGCTGCTGGTTTAATGAATTTAGCAACTGTGTGGTTTTATGTCTGATTTTACTCTGAGGAGTGCAATACTGAATGATAACTTCCTTAGCTTTAGTTTCTTCTCCACCTTTGAAGACAAAAATACTAAAAAGCATTATTTTCTGCTTATTTTGGAAAGCGTTTACTGTTTTACCAGTAATGTTTACTGAAAATGTCACTGAGTTTTGTTTAAAAGATAGTCAATGACTTTAAAACATCCCTAGCCTGAATGACTTAAAATTACTTTTTAAAACTTCTCTCTTTTTCCCTCCATATATTTAATGAAGAGGCAATCCAAAGAGAGGCGAATTATCTTTGGAGAAACAAAACAAGTGGCAGAAGTCACATGGCTACAAGGTGCTACAAACAGGATTTTTTCAAATAGCAAAGAAAAATGGCCATACCATGAGAAATTTAGTATGGCTAAAGTCTAGGAATAGAAAGAAGACATGTCAGCTGGAATTTTGTGGCAACTTTAATGTGCAGCTTTGGGTGGAGGAATGGGATTCAGCTGTTTGAGATTTTCTGGGAGGTTTGCCCTATCTACTCAGGAAAGGGAACATACCTTGTTCTCACTGAGAGATAATCCTTGGAATTTAGATCATTCCCTCAATTTAGGAGTCCTGAAGCTTCTGCTTCTGCCAAGAAATCAGTGTTAATTCTTCACTTTTCAGCTTTTAGTCATCTCTTCTCAGCAGCTGTTTCTACTTTCACAGAGTAAGAGAAAGAAAAATGTAAAAAAAAAAATAAAAATAAAAAATAACAAAACCCAAAACAAAAACTCCATAAATCGATTCCTCTACTATTTCAGGTATATTAATGATGAGTCTCAAGATCACAGCTTTTTCGGAGCACATGTGGTCCTGGGAGCCACACTATGCTTTAGGAAATTTTCTATTTCTTTCCTTGGCTATCATCTTTTGAAATGTATGATGAAATTCTATCCTGTTTGTTATTTCTGGTTGCTGCTGGTGAATAATTTGTTTCTTTTTTTTTTCTTGTCTGGTTCTGCTACTCTTCCCTTCCTCTTTTTAACATTGTTATAGTGCATATTTTTAGGTATCATAGGAGGACATTTCTGTAGCTTCTTTCTACCAGCTTTAAACAGGAGTCTTTTTTCCTAATTGAAAACATGCTTAATTGAAACCATGCAGATATCTAAAGCATTGTTTAGATAATAATGGTCCATAATGGCAAAGCTGATACTCAAGAGGTATCTTACTCTTTAAAACAAAAAGTCCCTGGGCAACATAGGGAGACCCTGTCTCTATAAAAAATTTAAAAAATAGCCAGGTGTGGTAGCACATGCCTGCAGTCTCAGATACTAGGGAGGCTGAAGTGGGAGGATTGCTTAAGCCTGGGAGGTCAAGGCAGCAGTGAACCATGTTCATGCCACTGCACTCCAGCGTAGATGACAGAACAAGACTCCATCTCAAACAAAAGAAAACAAATAGAAAAAACATAACATGGATAACGGGGGGCAGAGCACGGTGGCAGAATAGAAGCCTACACTGCTCGACCCCCAAATGGAACACCAAATTTTAATTACTATCTGCACACAGAAAATCACCATCACAAAAACCAAAAGTAAGGTGAGCAATCACAGTACCTGGCTTTAATTTCATATTCCTGAAAGAGGCATTGAGGAGGGCAGGAGAGATGGTCTTCAATTGCCACTGCCTCCCCGCTCCCACCTCCTGACGGTAGTTGTGTTGCATGGAGAGAAACTCTCACCACTGTGGGGAGGGAGAATGCAGCTCCTGGGAGAATTATACTGAACTCAGTGATGCCCTGTCATAGTGGAGAATAAACCTGTGCTGGACTCAGCTGGCACCTATGCATGCAGGGGGCTTTTGGACTACAGCATTTGGATCAGAACTAGGCAGAGGGAAATCACTCATCGCGGTGGTCAGCACTTGAGTTTCTTGACAAGCCTCACCACTGTGGGCTGAAGTGCTCTGGGGTCCCAGGTAAACTTGAAAGACAGTCTAGGACACAAGGACTGCAATTCCTAGGCAAATCCTAATGCTAGGCTGGGCTTAGAGCCACGGAACTATGGTGGCATGTGACCTAGGAAGATACTAGTTGGGGTGGCTATAGGAGTGCTTATGCCATCCCTCTCCCAATCCAGGCAATCCAGCTTGTAGCAATGAAAGTGACCTCCCTCCTTTTGCTTAAGGAGAGCTAAGAGTAATAAAGAGGACTTGGTCTTGCATATTGGAAACCAGCTCAATCACAATAGGATAGGGCACTGGGCAGAGTTGTGAGGCCCCCACTCCAGGCACTAGCTTCCAGATGACATTTCTAGACATACCCTGGGCCAAAAGGGAATCCACTACCTTCAAGGGAAGGACCTAGTCCTGGGAAGATTCATCACCTGCTGACTAAAGAGTCCTTGGGCCCTGAATAACCAGCAGCAATACCTGGGGAGTACACAGTGGGCCTCAGACTCTGAGATGTACTGGCTTCAGGTGGGACCCAGCACAATCCCAGCTGTGGTGGCTATGGTGGAAGACTCCTTCTGTTTGAGAAAAGTAGAGGAAAAAGTAAAGGGGACTTTGTCTTGCACCTTAGGTACCAGCTTGTACACAGTGGGGTAGAGCAACAAGCAGGCTCTAAGGGTCCCTAAGTCCAGGCCTAGGCTCTTGGACAGAATTTCTGGACCTGCCCTGGGAGGGGCTCCAGAGGGGAGCCCACTGTCCTGAGTGTGAGTCCCAGGCCTGGCAGCATTCACCATAAGCTGATAAAAGAGTCTTTGGGCTTGAACTGAACATCAGCTGTGGCCTGGCAGAACCTGCCATGGACTGTTGGTGGTGCTGGCCACAAGAAGAAGCTCCGCTGCCTGTGGAAAGGAGAGGAAACACTGGGGAAGGCCTCTATATTGTGGTTTGAGTGCTAGCTTAGCCATAGTAAAATAAAACATCAGGTAAATTGCTAAGGCTTTTTATTTTTATTTTTTTCGAGACCCTCTGTCACCTAGGCTGGAGTGCAGTGGCACGATCACAGCTCACTGCAGCCTCAACCTCCCACACTCAAGCAATCCTCCCACCACAGCCTCTCAAGTAGCTGGGACTACAGGTGCACACCACCATGCCCGAGTAATTTTTTTTGTATTTTTCTGTAGAGACAGGGTTTCACCATGTTGACTACACTGGTCTCGAACTTGTGAGCTCAAGCAATCCATCTACCTCAGCCTCCCAAATTGTTAGGATTACATGTGTGAGCCACCACACCTGGCTGTAAATTTCTAAAGTTTTTGACTCCAATCCTTGGCTCCCAGACAGCATCTCTGGATATGCCGGGGACCTGGAGGAACTTGCCACCCTGAAGGAAAGGTCCTTGGGCAAGGCCCATTGCTGTGCTGGCTTCAGGTCTGACCCACTGCAGTAACAGTAGTGGTGGCTAGAAGGGTGCTTGCATCACCATACCCCCAGTTCCAGGTGACTTAGCACACAATGAGAGAGACTCCGTTTGTCTGGAAGAAAGTAAGAAAAAAGAACAAAAGTCTCTGCATGGTAATCAAGAGAATTCTGGCTCTTATCCATGACCACCAAGGAGATACCTTAGGCATGAGTCCACAAAAACCACAGCATTATTGGGCTTGGGGCCCAAGTCCCTTTGAATACCTAGAAAGACTTCTCAAGAACGACAGGCACAAACAAGCCCAGACTGTGGAGACTATAATAAATACCTAACTGTTCAATGTCCAGACACTGATGAACATCTATAAGCATCAGCATCATCCAGGAAAACATCACCTCACCAAATGAACTAAGTAAGACACCAGGGAACAATCCTGGAGAAAAAGAGATATATGACCTTTCAGACAAAGAATTCAGAATAGCTGTTGTGAGGAAGCTTCAAAGAATTCAAGATAACACAGATAAGTCATTCAGAATTCTATCAGGTAAGTTTAACAGAGAGATTGAAATAATTTAAAAGAATCAAGCAGAAATTCTAGAGTTGAAAATGCAATTGACATGCTGAAGAATGCATCAGAGTTTTTTAATAGCAGACTTGATTAAGCAGAAAAAAAACAGTGAGCTTGAAGACAAGCTATTTAAAAATACAAAGTCAGAGGAGACAAAAGAAAAAAAAAATACAATGAGGCATGCCTACAAGATCTAGAAAATAGCGTCAAAAGGGCAAATCTAAGAGTTACTGGCCTTAAAGAGGAGGTAGAGAAAGAGACGGGGTAGAAACTTTATTCAAAGGGATATAAAGAAATTCCCAAAGTTAAAGACATCAACATTCAAGTACAAGAAGGCTACAGAACACCAAGCAGATTTAATCCAAAGAAGATTATCTCAAGAAATTTAGTAATCAAACTCCCAAAGGTCAAGAATAAATAAAATATTCTAAAAGCAGCAAGATAAAAGAAATAAACAGCATACAATGGAGCTCCAATATGTCTGGCAGCACACTTTTCAATGGAAACTTACAGGCCAGGAGAGTAGCATAACATATTTAAAGTGTTGGGAAAACACACACACACACACACACACACAAAGCAACAACAACAACAACAAAAACCACTTTTACCCTAGCATTCTATATCCAGCAAAAATATTCTTCAAATCAGGAAGGACAAAGATGTTCCCAGACAGACGAAAGCTGAGGGCTTTCATCAAGACCAGACCTGTCCTACAAGAAATCTTAAAGGGATTTCCTCAATCTGAAAGAAAAGGACATTCATAAGCAAGAAGAAATCATCTGAAGTTAAAAAACACTGGTAATGGTAAGCACATAAAAAAACCCAGGATAGTACAACACTGTAATTGTGGTGTGTAAATTACTCTTAAGTAGAAAGAATAAATGATAAAACAATCAAAAATAATAACTACAAGAACATTTCTAGACATAGACAGTTACAGTGAAACAAGGAGAAACCACAAAAAGTTAAAAAGCAGGGAGATGAACTTAAAGTATATTGTTTTTATTAGTTTTCTCTCTCATATTTATTTGTTTATGCAAGCAGTGTTAAGTCGTCATCAGTTTAAAATAGTGGGTTATAAGGTAGTATTTGCAAGTTTCACAGTACTGTCAAATCAGAAAACATACAATGGATGCACAAAAAATAAAAAGAAATTAAATCATACCACTAGAAAAAAATCAAACTAAAAGGAAGACAGGAAGGAAGGAGAGAAGGAGGAGAAGACCACAAAACAAATAAACAAACAAACCAGAAAACAAGTAGCAAAGTGGCAGGAGTTAGTCCCTACTTATCAATAATAACACTAAATGTAAATAGACTAAACTCTCCAATCAAAAGACACAGAGTAGCTGAATGGATTAAAAAAAATAAGATCCAGTGATTTGTTGCCTATAGGAAACACACTTCACCCATAAAGATACACATAGACTGAAAATAAAGGGATGGAAAAAAACATTCATTTGGTGCCAATGGAAACCAAAAAAGCAGGAATAGCTATATTTACATAGACAAAATAGATTTCAAAACAAAAACCACAAGAAGAGATACAGAAGTTCATTACATAATCAGAAACGTTCATTCAGCAAAGGATATAATAATTCTAAATACATATATATTCAACACTGGAGCAGCCAGATATATAAAGCAAATATTATTAGAACTAAAGAGAGAGATAGAGTCCAATACGATAATAGTGAATTCAAAATCCCACTTTCAGCATTGGACAGATCTCCCAGACACAAGATCAACAAAGAAACATCAGACTTAATCTGCTATACACAAAAAATGGGCCTCATAGCTATTTACAGAACATTTCATGCAACAGCTGCAGAATATACATTCTTCTTCTTGGCATATGAATCATTCTCAAGGATAGACCATAAATTAGGTCACAAAACAAATCTTAAAACATTCAAAAAAAAACCTGAAATAGTATCAAATATATTCTCTAACCACATGGAATAAAACCAGAACTCAATAACAAGAGGAATTTTGGAAACTATGCAAACACATGAAAATTAAACAATATGCTCTTGAAAGGCCAGTGTGTCAATGAAAAAGTAAGAAGGAAATTGAAAGCTTTCTTGAAACAAATAATGAAACACAACATATCAAAACCTATGGAATACAGTGAAGGCAGTAGTAAGAAGGAAATTTATGGCTGTAAGTACCTATATCAAAAAGAAGAAAAACTTCAAATAAATAACCTAATGATGCATCTTAAAGAACTGGAAAAGCTCAGCATCATAAGACAGGATGAAACATTAAAAAAAAAAACTAGAAAAGCAATAGCAAATCAAATCCAAGATTAGTAGAAGAAAAGAAATAATAAAGCTCAGAGAAGAAATAAATGAAATAGAAATGAAGAAAACAAAACAAAAAATTAGCAAAACAAAAATTGTTTTTTGAAAAAAATAAAATTGACAAACCTTTAGACAAAGAAAAAAACCCAAATAAATAAAATCAGAGATGAAAAAGGAGACATTACAACTGATATTGCAGAAATTCAAAGGATCATTAGTGTCTACCAGGAGCAACTATATGCCAATACATTGGAAAATCTAGAAGAAATGATTTATAGCCACACTGTCTTCCACAATGGTTGAACTAATTTACACTCCCATTAACAGTGTAAAAGCATTCCTTTTTCTCCACAACCTCACCAGCATCTGTTATTTTTTGACTTTTTAATAATAGCCAGTCTGACTGGTGTTAGTATCTCATTGCAGTTTTGATTTGCATTTGTCTAATTATCTGTGATGTTAAGCTTTTTTCCACATGATTGTTGGGCCACATGTATGTCTTCTTTTGAAAAGTGTTTGTTCATGTCCTTTGCCCACTTTTTAGTGGGTTTTCTTTTCTTGTAAATTTGTTTAATTTCCTTATAGACGCTGCATATTAGACCTTGTCAGATGCATAGTTGGCAAAAATGTTCTCTCATTCTGTAGGCAGTCTGTTTACTCTGTTGATAGTTGCTTTTGCTATGCAGAAGCTCTTCAGTTTAATTAAATGCCATTTGTCAATTTTTGCTTTTGTTGCAATTGCTTTTGGAGTCTGGTCATGAAATCTTAGCCTGTGCCTATCTCCTGAATAGTATTGCCTAGGTTGTTTTCCAGGGTTTTTAGTTTTGGGTTTTACATTTAATTCTTTAATCCATCTTGAGTTGATTTTTGTATATGGTGTAAGGAGGGGGTCCAGTTTCAATCTTCTGCATAATGGCTAGCCAGTTATCCCAACATTGTTCTTATTTTGAAATTATAAACATACCTTAGTTATCTCTCAAATATAATATTATTTTCATATTTTTCCTTTTTTCTCCTCTGCTCACAAGGTAAACTCAGTATCACAATGTTTGCACATTTAGGTACATATTCCCTCTAATATAGACATAAATAATTCTACCAGTGAAGCATTAATCTACTTAGAATCTTTCCTTGTATCATTCAACTCCCTTTTATCTAATTCTGAAATTTTTCTATTTTAGTTTGCATTTTCTGCTCAAGTTCTATTAAGATCAAGCTTACTCTTTAACTATAGCAGAAATTGAAAATGTGGATTTTTCTTCTACTTAATTTTCAGTGTTACATACATTGAATTTTGACGAGAATGTTTCTCTTGTTCTACAGTATGTTTTCCATAGATTGATTGTTTTCTATTTTCTTTTTCCTTTCTTTCTTTCTTTTCTTTTTTTTTTGAAACAAAGTCTCGCTCTGTCACCTAGGCTGGAGTGCAATAGCAGCACCATCTTGGCTCACTGCAACCTCTGCCTCCTGGGTTCAAGTCATTCTCCTGTCTCGGCCTCCCAAGTAGCTGTGATTATAGGTGCCAGCCACCACACCTAGCTAATTTTTGTATTTTTAGTGCAGATGGGGTTTCATCATGTTGGCCAGGCTGGTCTTGAATTGCTGGCCCTCAAGTGATCCACCCGCCTCGGCCTCCCAAAGTGCTGGGATTACAGGTGTAAGCCAGCGTGCCCAGCCAAAACATTCTTAATAATTAATGGGGGAAATTATAATTGTCCTGTGACTTTTACTAATTTTTGGCAAAACATGGAAAACTTTCCTAATGTAGGAATAAATTATAGAAAAATGAAAAAAGATTACAACTAATATTTATTTTGTATGAAATAATTTAAAACATTAAAAAAGAGAATTAAAATGTTTTATCTTTGTTAAAAATCCTATCAAGAGTAGGATGAACAGTGCTTCCCTTCTTCTCCTATAAATTAACGTAGGGAATGTTCACCTTTTCTAAGCCTCGGTGAATTTCATACTCCTTTCTAAGTATGGATCACGTTCCATCATTTTATCCTTTGTGTTTTCAATATTATCGAGTATCTCATGAGTTATCTTGAAACTTTTTTGCTGTATCACTTTCCTTGGGACATCTTAATACTTCTCCTCACAATCACTTTCTTCATTTATGTTGATAACTTCACCAATACTAAGTTCCTGACTTAATATCTAGAATCTTTTGAATGACAGCAATGTCAACATTTTCATAATCAGCCATTTTTTCTATAACTCCATTTATGATAGACTTGAATATCACTAATGGCATTATCACATTTTACTTGTTTGCTTCACTTTCATCTTTGTGAGTGTATTTGTCTGCTTGGGTTGCCACAACAAAATACAATACACTGGTGGTTTAACCCACAAAATTTTTTTCTTATAGTTCTAAAAGCTGGTTAAGTCCAAGATCAAGGTCATGGTAAGATTGGTTTCATTCTGAAGCCTCTTCTCTTGGCTTATACGCAGCCACCATCTTGCTCTTTCCTAACATGGCATAGGGGGAAAGTGAACTCTCTATCATCTCTCCTTATAAAAACACTAATCCTATCAGATCAAGCCTCATTCTTACAATCTCACTTACCCTTACAGGCCCCATTTCCAAAAACAGCCACATTGAAGTTTAGGGCTTCAACATATGAACTTTCAGAGGATCTAAATATTCAGCCCAACATTCCATCCTTGGTGCCCCGTAATTCATACCCTTCTCATATGCAAAATACATGCCTTAAAAGTCTTAACTTGGCTGGTGCGGTGGCTCATGCCTGTAATCCCAGCACTTTGGGAGTCCGAGGTAGGTGAATGACCTGAGATTAGGAGTTAAAGACCAGCCAGGCCAACATGGTGAAATCCTGTCTGTACTAAAAATACAAAAAATTAGCCAGGTGTGGTGGCGGGCACCTGTAATCCCAGCTACTCAGGAGGCTGAAGCAGGAGAATCGCTTGAACCCAGGAGGCAGAGGTTGCAGTGAGTGGAGAATGTGTCATTGCACTCCAGCCTGGGCAACAAGAGTGAAACTCCATCACAAAAAAAAAAAAAAAAAAAAAAAAAGTCTTAACTCATTCAAGCATCAACTCAAACATCTAAAGCCCAAGTCTCATTTAAATATTATCTAACCTGGGTAAAGTGGCTGTCACATGTATTACTAGCTACATGGAGGATGAGACGGGAGGATCTCTTGACCCCAGGAGGTAGACACTGCAGTTAGCTATGATTATGCCACTGCACTACAGAGCAAGACCCCATCTCTAATAAAGGATTAAATAAGTATCATCTAAATCAGATATGGGTGAGACTCAAGGTACTATTCATCTTGAGGAAAAATTCTTCTTCAGCTATGAACTTGTGAAACCAGACAAGCTATATGCTTCAAAAATACAATGGTGGGCTATGCATAGGATAGACATTCCCATTCCAAAAGGGGGAAGTAGGGAAGAAGAATATGATGGCAGGTCCCTAGCAACTCTAAAACCTAGTAAGAAAAACTTCACTAGATCTTAAGACTGGAGATAAGTGTGTTTGGCTTGATATCCCACCTTCCAGGCCTACTGGGATGGCAATATCATGCCAACAGCTGTTTGGTCTGATCCTGCATGCACCTGTGGCTCTCTGTGAGGGCATTACCCTCTGAAACCAACTAAGAAGCTGTCTTGCCCCTTAGGCTAGTGCTGGTAGTAGCAGCACTCATGATTTCTGAATCACCTTTGGTGTTATTCTTCCCTTTCCTTGAGAATAGTGCACATTTGCAGCTGAACAGCTCTACGTTCCTGCCTGGTAGAATTCAAGAAGTCTGAAAGCCTTCCTTCATTCTGTCTTGTCTTTCTCTGTCCTCAGTTCAAACTGGCAGTGTCTTTGTTGTTATAATTGCATTTCTATTCCTAGCTTCTGCTGAGATTGACGAATACACCCAGGAGGTGCACCCACTATTTCTTTATCAAGTGGTTCTTCAGCCATACCACCCTTCGTGTTCTCTTCAGAACAAGTTTTGTGCAGTATGGATAGGCTAAGAATTTTCCCAATCTCCATCTTCTGAAAACTTTTTCCTTAATAATTCCTTTTTCATTTCTTGCCTCTCATATTTTACTATAAGTAGTAAGGAGGACCTATGCTATATTTTCAATACTTGGCTTTAAAAATCACCTCTGGGCCAGGCACAGTGGCTCACACATGTAATCCCAGCATTTTGAGAGCCCGAGGCAGGTGGATTGCTTGAGCCCAGGAGTTCGAGACCAGCCTGGGCAACATGGTGAAAACTTGTCTCTACAAACAATAAAATTAGCGAGGTATGGTGGCATGTGCCTATAGTCTCAGCTACTCAGGAGGCTGAGGTGTGAGGATCACTTGGGCCTGGGAGGTAAAGGTTGCAGTGAGCTATGATGGTGCCATTGTACTCCAGGCTGGGCGACAGAAAGAGCCCTGTCTCTAAAAAAAGTTTTTTTTTTTTAAATCACCTCTGCTAAATGCCCAATTTCATTGCTTAAAATAGTGGTCCCTAACCTTTTCGGCACCAGGGACCAGTTTCGTGGAAGACAATTTTCCCACAGATGGAGCAAGGTGGGAGGGTGCCATGGTTTCAGAATGAAACTGTTCCACCTCAGATCATCAGGCATTAGTTAGATTCTCATAAGGAGTGTGCAACCTAGATCCCTCCCATGCACTGCTCACAATAGGGTTCACATTCCTCTGAGAATCTAATGTCACTGCTGATCTGACAGGAGGTGGAGATCAGGTGGTAATGCTCACTCAACTGCTGCTTACCTCCTGCTTGTGTGGCCCAGTTCCTAATTATCGGGGAACCTGCCCCCGATAGTCACGTAGGTTCTTTTCTATTTTCTCTAAGCATCGGCCAGGTTGAAAAATAAAGGGACAGAGTACAAAAGAGAGAAATTTTAAAGCTGGGTGTCCGGGGGAGACATCACATGTCGGTAGGTTCCATGATGCCCCCCGAGCTGTAAAACCAGCAAGTTTTTATTAGGGATTTGCAAAAGGGGAGGGAGTGTACGAATAGGGTGTGGGTCACAGAGATCATGTACTTCACAAGGTAATAGAATATCACAAGGCAAATGGAGGCAGGGCAAGATCACAGGACCACAGGACCAGGTTGAATTTAAAATTGCTAATGAAGTTTTGGGCACCATTGTCATTGATAACATCTTACCAGGAGACAAGGTTTGAGAGCAACCAACGGGTCTGACCAAAATTTATTAGGTGGGAATTTCCTCATCCTAATAAGCCTGGGAGCACTATGGGAGACTGGGGCTTATTTCATCCCTACAGTTTTGACCATAGAAGACGGCCACACCCAAGGGGGCCATTTTAGAGGCCCACCCTCAGGGGCGCATTCTCTTTCTCAGGGATGTTCCTTGCTGAGAAAAAGAATTCTGTGATATTTCTCCCATTTGCTTTTGAAAGAAGAGAAATATGGCTCTGTTCCGCCCGGCTCACCGGCAGTCAGAGTTTAAGGTTATCTCTCTTGTTCCCTGAACATTGCTGTTATCCTGTTCTTTTTTCAGGGTGCCCAGATTTCATATTGTTCAAACACACATGCTCTACAATTTGTGCAGTTAATGCAATCATCACAGGGTCCTGAGGCAATATACATCCTTCTCAGCTTATGAGATGACAGGATTAAGAGATTAAAATAAAGACAGGCATAAGAAATCACAAGGGTATTAATTGGGGAAGTGATAAGTATCCATGAAATCTTCACAATTTATGTTCAGAGATTGCAGTAAAGACAGGCGTAAGAAATTATAAAAGTATTAATTTGGGGATCTAATAAATGTCCATGAAATCTTCACAATTTATGTTCTTCTGCCATGGTTTCAGCTGGTTCCTCTGTTTGGGGTCCCTGACTTCCTGCAACACTAATAGGCCATGGACTCATACCAATCTGCAGCCAGGGGTTGGGGACCCCTGGCTTAAAAATTCTACTTACTGCAAAATACTAGAACATAATTCAAACAAGATTTTTGCCCCTTTATAACAAGGATTGCCACCTGTTCCTCTTTTACATCTGAGAGCCTACCAGAATGGCCTTTAACATACATATTTCTACCATTCTAACATTCTATTCATGATTATTTATGTGTTCTCTTAAAGACAGATGCTTTCTCTCCTGCTCTGCTGTTTTCCCTCTGAGCCCTCACCACAATCGTTCATTAAACATATATATTTCTAGGATGCATCTCAAAACTTTCAGCCTCTACACTTACCCAGTCCCAAAGTCATTTCCACATTTTAGGTATTTGTACAGGAGAACCCCACACCTTGGATCCAAAATCTATATTAGTCAGGATTCTCCAGAGAAACAAAACCAAAAGGATGTATGTATAAAGATATTTATTATAAGGAATTCACCCATACAATTATGTATTAGTCCCAAGACCTACAGTCAGCAAATTGGAAACCCAGGAGAGACAATAGTTTAAGTCTGAAAGCTGGCAGACTCAAGACCCAAGAAGAGCCAATGTTTCAGTTCAAGTCTGAAGGCAAGAAAAGTCCAGTCTCCCAGCTCAATAGTTAGGCAGGAGTCATTTCCTCTTACTCACAGTAGGATCAACGTTTTTGTTCTATTCAGGACTTCAACTGATTCACATCCACATTAGGGAGAACAATCTCCTTTACTCAGTCTACTGATTCAAATGTACATTTCATATAAAAACACTCTCAGAGACACACTGAGAATAATGACTGACCAAATACCTGAGCACCCCATGGCCCAGATTAATTGATACATAAAATTAACCATCACAGTTAGCCAATTCCCTTGATTATTCATTTTGGTAAAATGTCATGTAGATTTATTACTGACAGACTAGAAGACAACACAACTACATGCTTTGCTGTCTGTGCATGAACTGAACAACGACCAATAAAATAAAAAAATCATCACCAGATGACTTTGAAAAAGTAATGTGATGGGTCACTCATGCCATGCATCTGTTATTTATAATGATTTGTGGACTGAAGAGCTAGCAGCAAACATTTTACTTTATGCAATTATTCATAATAAATATTCTGTGGTAAATTTAAAGGTTTCTAGGGGATGGATGAGATTTAACTGAAGTATGCTGACTGAAATTTTTGCATACTGGAACCATGCAAAGTGAGAACTTATTGTAATTTGCATACAACAAATTGCACATATTTAAAATGCATAATTAGATCATTTTGTCACACGTATGTATATACTTGTGGAAACCTTAACATAGTAAAGATTATGGATATATCCTTTACCTCCAAAGTTTCCTCTTGCCCTCCCCCACTATTTATTTGTTTGTTTATTTATTTATTTATTTTTTTTTTGAGAAAGAGTCTCACTCTGTCATCCAGGCTGGAATGCAGCAGCATGATCTTGGCTCACTGCAACCTCCACTTCCCAGGTTTAAGAGATTCTCCTGCCTCAGCCTCCCAAGTAGCTGGGGTTACACGCACATGCCACCATGCCCAGCTAATTTTTGTATTTTTAGTAGAGATGGGGTTTCAGCATGTTGCTTAGGCTGGTCTCAAACTCCTGACCTCAACTAATCCACCTGCCTCAGCCTCCCAAAGTGCTGGGATTACAGGTGTGAGCCACTGCCTTCAGCCCCTCTTGCTCCTTTATAGTGCTTCCCCCCACTCTTCCATGTTACCCAACTCCATGGATCCCAGGCAATGACTGATTTGCTTTCAATCACAATAGATTACTTTGCATTTTTGGAAGTTCATATAAATAAGATCATATACTACGTATTCTTTTTTGTCTGGCTTCTTCCATTCAGTATAATTTTCAGATTCACTCATTGTTTGCATGTTTAAATTGTTCGTTCTCTTTTATTGCTAAATTGTATTTCATTATACAGATATCAGGTTTTATTTACCTACTCTTGGGTTAATATTTAGATTTTTTTCTACCTTTTAGCTATTACAAATCATGTTGCTATGAACATTTATATAAGAAATTTTACACAGACTTATGTCATTACATCTCCTGGGTATATACCAAGGAGTGGAATAGCTGGATCATATGGTAGGTATGTATTCAATTTTTTTAAAAAACTGCCAAACTGTTTACCAAAGTGGCTATAACATTTTACATTCCCACCAACAGTGAATAAGTACTCCACATATCCCACATCCCTAGCCAAAATGAGGGGGTAGTTTGTTTTTTAAATTTTAGTCATTCTAATAGGTGTGTGGTGTTATCTGATTGTGATATTAATTTGCATTTCTCTAATTACTAATGATGTTGAGCATTTTTATATGTTTATTTGCCACCCTTTTATATTTTTTGGTGAAATGTCTGTTCAACTCATTGGCCATTTTAAAAACTGTGTTATATGTTTTCTTATTATTGAGTTTTGAAAGTTCTTTATACATTTTGGATACAAGGCCTATACAGCTCACCATAATGTAGAATGAGGGGAGCCCTGAGCTTGTTTTCCTGCAACTAGATGGTCCCATCTGGGGGTGATGGGAGACACTGACAGATCATCAGGCATTAGATTCTCATAAGGAGTGCACAACCTAGATCCCTCACATACACAGTTCACAATAGGGTTTGTGTTCCTGTGAGAATCTAATGCTACCACTGATCTGACAGGAGGTGGAGCTCAGGCAGTAGTATGAGTGTTGGGGAGTGGCTGTAAATACAGATGAAGCTTCTTTTGCCCACCACTCACCTCCTGCTGTGCGGCCCAGTTCCTAACAGGTCACAGACCACAACTGGTACCAGTCCATGGCCCAGGGGTTGGGGATCCCTGCTGTAGGTCATATGTCTTTTTTTTCCTCAAGCTGCTTTCAAGATTTTCTCTTATTACTATTTGTGAACAATTTGATGGTGACCTACACTGACGTAGTTTTCTTCATGTTTCTTGGTTTTTGGTTTGAGTTTCTTCAGTTTCTGGGTTTAAAGCTATCATCAAATTTGGAAAAACTCAGCTATGATTTTTTTCTGCCTTCCCTTCCTTAAAGGGGTCGCATTACAAATATATTATGCTATATTTATAGTTGAATACAAGTGATGCACATCTGTTATTTATGAAGGTGTCTCACAGCTTAGTGCTGTTCTATTCATTTTTTAATAATTAATTCTTCTCTTTATGCCTTCCTTTGAATGTTTTCTATTGTAATTTCTTCAAATTCACCAATCTTTTTCTTCTACAAGATATGTCCTCTAGTTAATCCCATCTCTTGTGTTTTCCATCTCAGACATTATAGTTATCAGCACCAGAAGTTTGTTTTGGATTTCTTCTATATTATTCATTTTTTTACTTAACATGTTTGATCTTTTCTCCAGCTTTATCTTACATACAGAATACACTTATAAGAAGTTTTGGTATCCTTATCCATCAATTTTACAATTTTAGTCTTTTTTTTTTTTTTTTTGCTTGTTTCCATGCCTGCTAGTTTTTTTTTACTGGGTGTCATATATTGTGAATTTTATCTTGTGAGGTGCTGAACATGTTTGTATTACTATAAAGATTCCTGGGCTTTTTTTCTGGGTTGTAGTTAAATTGGAAACGATTTAATCCTTTCAGGTCTTGCTTTTAAGATATGTCAGACAGAACCACAGGAGCATTTAAGTTTAGGGCTAAGGATTCCACACTACTGATGCAAGATCTTTTAAAACATTGTACCCAATGCCCCATAAATAGTGAGGTTTTCTAGTCTGGTAGGTGGCAAAAGGCACTATTCCTATTCCTGTGAGAACTGCGTACACTCTTCCCTCTTCTAAACCTTTTCAGTGGTTCTTTTCCTAGCCTTGGGTAGCTCCCTCATATTCATACACTGATTAGTACTCTACTGTAAACATGACAAGGATCTTCTGCAGATCTCTGGAGTTCTTGTAGTGACTCTCACCACTTCAGTACTGCACCCTGTGATATCTAGTGACCTTGGTCTCTACAGACTATCATCAATGTCTCCTCAAGTCATGAGTCTTTGAGTGCTTACCTCTGTTCCTCTTTTGTGTGACAGAGCCTGGAAAGTCTCTCACAGCAGTAAGCTGAGACCATAATAGGGCCAACCTTGTTTGATTAATGTCTCTCAGCAAACAATGTCCTTTGTTGCCCAATGCCCAATGTCTTAAAAACCACTTGTTTCACATATTCCTATTATTTCAGGCAGCAGGTTAAATTTTTCCAGTTACTCCATCTCATCTAGAAATATAAGATCCTATTCATTTATTTTTAATTGATAAAAATTCCTTTTATTAACTAGCCTTAAAATTCCTTAAAAAAACATTGTGATTATAATCTCCAGCACATAATGTTATCAAGATACTTTCTTTCCTCACTTATGTGGGGAATCATATATCCAAGAATTGCAATGCACTTATTTTACCATTACTCTTACATTGTGAATATAGAAAAAAATAGAAATGGGTTGGTACAGTATTATGGCCATCTTAAAAACAAGTAATGAGATGGCTATAGAGCCTTCTGATTATTACAAACCTCATTTCAATCAAGGGGAGTTAATAGTAGGAGAAAAAGTTTCTCTCTTTTTCAAGGACCAGAACTGATTTTATTTTATGAGGAAAAGTATGTGATTTATGTTTTTTCTCATCCCAGCTCTCTCCTTAGTGTTAGTGAAAAAACCTTGTATATTCTCATAATCACTTTTCTGCCAATCTTAATCTTTGGCAGTAGTGTAGGTTTTCATTTATTATGTTTTCAAGAGTACATTCACGGGGTCAACTATGTCAGGATTGGTAGGAAGATATAATTTTTTGAGGTTTTAAAACATTATTGAAATATAATTCATTTACCATAAAACTTACCCCTTTGAAATATATAATTTAGTGCTTTTTAGTCACAAATTTGTACAACCATCACTACAGATTTTCATCACCCACAAAAGATACCCCACACCCATTACTACTGACTCCCCTCTTCCCCCAGTTTCTGAAAAATATGTGGACTTTGCCTATTCCACATATTTTATATAAATGGAGCCATAAAATATGTGGTCTTTTGTGACTAGCTCCTTTCACATAGCATAAGTTTTCAGGGTTGATCCATATTGTAGCATTTATTGGTACCTCATTCTGCTTCATTGCTGAATAATATTTCATTATATGAATAGATCACATTTTATTTTTCCATTCATCTATTAGTGAATAAATTGTTTCAAATTTTGAGCTATTATGAATAATACTGCTATAAACATTCATATACACGTTTTTGTTTGAAAATGTATTTATTCCACTCTTTTGGGTATATACCTAGAAGTAAAATTGCTGAGTCATATAATAACTATAATTTTCTGAGGAACTGACAGACTGCTTTCCAAACTGGCTATACAATTTTACTTTCTCCCCAGCAATGTACAGGGATGCCGATTTCTCTCCATCTTTACCATCACTTGTTACTCTCTTTTTTTTTTTTTTGAGATGGAGTTTTGCTCTTGTTGCCCAGGCTGGAGTGCAATGGCATGATCTTGGCTCACTGCAACCTCCACCTCCCGGATTCAAGTGATTCTCCTGCCTCACCCTCCCATATAGCTGAGATTATAGGCGCGCGCCACAACACCTGGCTAATTTTGTATTTTTTAATAGAGACAGGGTTTCATCATGTTGGCCAGGCTAGTCTCAAACTCCTAACCTCAGGTGATCCACCCACCTCGGCCTCCTAAAGTGCTGAGATTACAGGCGTGAGCCACCGCGCCTGGCCACTGTCTATCATTTTGATTACAGCCAATCTAGTGGGCACAAAGTGGCATCTCATTGTGGTTCTGATTTGCGTTTCCCTATAATTAATGATGTTGAGCATGCAAGAAGTATTTTTTTTGAGACAGTATCTTGCTCTATTGCCCAAAGGCTTCATGCATTGTTGAGTGGTATAAACATGATTTACTAACAGCCCTAACCTCCTGGGTCAAGTGATCCTCCTGCCTCGGCCTCCCAAGAAGTTGGAACTACAGGTGTGTGGTACCATGCCTGGCTAATTTTTTTGGTTTTTGTAGAGATGGGGTCTCACTCTGTAGCCCAGGCTGGTCTCAAACTCCTAGGCTCAAGCAATTTTCCTATCTTGGCCTCCTAAAGTGCTGGAATTACAGGCATGAGCCACTGTGCCTGGCCCAAATGTCCTTTTTTATTTTTATTTTTATTTTTTTTTGAGGTGGAGTCTCACTCTGTCACACAGGCTGGAGTGCAGGGGTGCCATCTCAACTCACTGCAACCTCTTCCTCCTGGGTTCAAGTGATTCTCCTGCCTCAGCCTCCCAAGTAACTGGGATTACAGGCACACGCCACCATACTTGGCTAATTTTTTATACTTTTTGGTAGAGACAGGGTTTCACCATGTTGGCCAGGCTAGTCTTGACTCCTGACCTCAAGTGATCCACCCGCCTTGGCCTCCCAAAGTGCTGGGATTATAGGCGTGAGCCACCACACCTGGCACCAAGTGTCCTTTTTAATTAACCTCCCACAGCAACTTTTTATTAAAAATTCTGTAAGAATTTTACCTAACAAATATTCAATAAACACGTGATATTACTATTCTTTTTAAAAAATCATTTCTACAACATTTATTCTATTAAAGTATTTTGGAATTTGTTCAAATGTATACCCAACCTCACATATGCAGCTGACCCAGATATTCTATAATTCTTTTAATAGAATATATCAAAGAGTTGGAAAGAATCGTATATTATAGGTTTTGTGTTACCTAGTACCTCTAAACAAAACTTGAGATAGTCTTTGCTCGGCACCCTAGAAATCAAAACAACTTGAAATTGAATTTTACAAGTGAAAAAGATCCTAAAGAAAACCTCGATCTTCTGGCTTATATGATACGTGATGTAATTACACATAAGGTTCAGTGACTTCTAAAATCATTTAGCTAATTATTGACATGGTTGTCACTAAAATCTAGATATGCTGACTTCTATATTAGTGTTCCTTCTAATGGAATTATTGACAAACTCAAATAATAAAAGATTTATCATGAAACAATGGCAAGGGCAATGGACTAGTAATCAGAAAATGTGCTTGTATCTTACAACATTTGGTTGAGCCTATAGAATACTAATTTAACCTCTGTACCATATCTTCATCAAATAGGAAATTCTACTAGATAATCTCAAATTCTTCCACATTTAAAAGATTCACTGGAATATAAAAAAGCATTAAGTAGACTTGGAAGTTAACCCCCAAAAAATAGTACAGGAGCTTTAAACAACAATAAGCCAAAATCTTGGTGGAATTTTTCCTGTTATAATAGTGGGAATGCAATCAGAAATATATTCTATCAACAAGAGCAGCTTGGACTAACATAGGCAGGAAAAGAACTCAACTCTCATTACATGTTGTAATATATTGATCAATAAAAAGACAGCCGTTTCCCAACTGCACGGAGTAATATTCTGAGGAAACCAGAATGAGAAGCCTGCCAAAGATTCCACCATAGCCTCTTTTCTTTGTTATATCTACAGAGTTTATAACTCCCAGCATGTAACACATAAAGAAGCAGGAGCACAGGGCTGAAATATATATGTTGGTAGTAGACAAAGGATGGAAAGATAGGCTTGAATATATCACATATTATCAAAGCATTGTGAACTGAGATCTGACTAATTTAGACAGAGAACCCAAGACAAAAAAACCCCAAGAAGGGCCAACAAGATCCATTTAAGATAAATGTCAACAAGTATTGCAGAGAGAGGTAGAAACCTGCCTTCTAAGGTAGCACTAAGAGCACAATTTGCTAGCAGTTTAATATGAAAGTGAGGAAGTATAAGTTTTCTTCTTCAATGCTCTCTATTGAAAAAAATGCCGGAAGAACTTACTAAGTATGTAGCAAAAAAAGACAGAAAAGAAAAGAAGAGTGTTTTGAAAAGAAACTACAGGCCGGGCATGGTGGCTCACACCTGTAATTCCTGCACTTTGGGAGGTGGATCACTTGAGCTCAGGGCTTCAAGACCAGCCTGGGCAACATGGTGAAACCCCATCTCCACAAAAAAATACAAAAATTAGCTGGGCATGGTGATGCATGCCTGTAACTTGGGAGGCTGAGGCAGGAGAATCGCTTGAGCCTGGGAGGCGGAAGCTATAGTGAGCCGAGATAAAAGGTAAAAAGACATGTAAAATAGCATATATTCTGTAAATAGTTTCCTCTGAGGAAAATATAAACATTTATTTTTCATGTGCTTGGTTATTTCAAAGAAGATGCAACAGGAAAGTCAAAGAGAGGAATTAAAATAAAATGATAACATGAATTCAAAGGCAATTAGTACAGTGTAAGGAATTGGCTAATGGAAAATAACAAAATAACTTAAACAAACATGCACTATAGTCACATTAAAAGTGAAGAAAGAGGCTGAGGCAGGTGAATTACCTGAGGTCAGGAGTTTGAGACCAGCCTGGCAAACATGGCAAAACCCTGTCTCTGCTAAAAATACAAAAATCTCTCAGTTTTTATTTTCTTGGAAACATCTTTTATTTCACCTTCATTTCTGAAGGCTAATTTTGTGGTATATAGTATTCTTTGTTGTCAGTTCCCTCCATAAACCCACCTCCAGGACTTTAAATATGCCATTGTATCGTCTTCTGGAGATCACTGTTTCTGAAAACAGCTGATTTTTCTTGCTTCTTTCAAGAGTTTCTTTTTGACTTTAGCTGTCAGCACTTTCACGATAATGTTTCCAGGTGTGGTCCTTTAGTGTTTTTCCTTTATGGGATTTGTTGAGCTTCTTGAATCTCAAGTTTCTACCAAAACTGGGAGGTGTTCATTAATTATTTCTTCAATTATTTTTTCTCCCCCCTCACCCTCATACTGGGATGCCCATTACATGTATACTGGTTACCTGACATTGCATTGGATAATTTCTAATGATCTCATTGGGTAATTTTTAATGGTCTTCAAGTTTACTGAGTGTTTCAAATTGCTGCTAAGTCCATCAAGCAAATTTTTCATTTCAGTTATCTTACTTTTAAGCTCTAGAATTTCTATTTGGTTCCGTTTCTATAGATTCTATTTATCTATTTAGAGTCCCCCTTTATGTTGAGTCACTGCTATTATGTTTCCCATTACTTCTTTGAATGTAAGTTTTTAAAAATTTTCAACATATTTTTAATAGCTGTGTTGAGGTCCTTTGCAAAATCTAACATCTGGGCCCACTCAGATTCAATTTCTAGTGATTGTTTTATTTCCAGAGCATGTCTCATCTTTGCATATCTAGTAGTTTTGACTTTTAGAGAGCATGTAGCAACTCTAAATTCTGTTGTATTTTCCTGAAAGTTTTGTTTATTTATTTTTAGTAACTTGCCTGGACTTAAAGTTCAGAATTTGTCTCTCATGCAGTGTATAGCTACTGATGTCTCTGATTATTCTTTTAAAAATTAATATACTTTTTAAAGCAATTGTAGTTTTACAGAAAAATAAGTTGCAAGTACAGAGAGTTCCCATATAAACCCTCAAATCTCTTCCCCAGTTATTAATATCTTGAATTACTGTGGTACACTGGCCACAACCGATGAGCCAATACTGACACATTATTAACTAAAGTTACAGATTACATTGGGGGTATGCTTTCTGTTGCTTTGCATGAGTTCTGACAGATGTATAATGACATGTATCTACCATTATTGTATCATACAGGATAGTTTCACGATTCTACAAATTATGTGTTACACCCATTTATCCCTCTCTCCCTACTTCACCCTGAACCCCTTGACGACCACTGCTCTTTTTATTGTCTCCATAGATTTACCTTTTGCAGAATGTCATATAGTTGGAATTAAACAGTATGTAACCTTTTCAGATTGGATTCTTTCACTTGGCAATATGTGTTTAAGGTTTCTCCATGTCTTTTTATTTCTTAATAGGTCATTTCTTTTTAGTACTGAATAATATTCCATTGTCTGGATGTAACACTCTCATTTTAATTAACAATTCCCTAATGGCATACGATGCTGAGCATCTTTTCATATGCTTATTTGCCATATGTATCTTTTCTTTATATGTTTAGATCCTTTGCTCATTTTTTAATCAGGTTGTCTGTTTTCTTATTTTTGAATTTAAATAGTACTCTGCATGTTTGAATAACAGTCATCAGACACGTATTTTGCAAATATTTTCTCCCACTCTGTGGCTTGTTTTTTCATTCTCTTAATGGTGTCCTTTGCAGAGAAGTTTTAAATTTTAATCTTGTACAACTTACCAATTTTTTTCTTTTATGGAGTATATGCTTTTGGTATTGTATCTAAAAATTCCCTGCAAACTCTAGGTCACTTAGACGTTCTCCAGTGTTATCATCCAGGAGTTTTACAGTTTTGCAGTTTTACATTTAGGTCTATCCATGCTTAATTAATTTTTCTGGAAGCTGTAAGTCCTATGTTTATATTCTTTTTTTTTTGCATGTAGATGTCCAGTTCCAGAACCATTTATTGAAAGGACTATCCTTTCTACATTAAATTGCCTTTGCTCTTTTGTCAAAGATCCATTGACTATTCTTTGCGTAGGTCTATTTCTGTGTTCTGTATCAATTTGTTCTCTCTTTTATCAGTACCACACCGTGTTGATTACTGTAGCTTTACAGTAAGCCATGAAATTGGGGAGTGTCGTCCTCTAACCTTGTTCTTCAATATCGTCTTGGCTTTTCTGCATCTTTTGTCTTTACGTATAAACTTCAGAATCAGCTTGTTGATGTCCCAAAAATAATTGGCAATGACTTTGATTGAGATTCTGTTAAATCTATAAATCAAGTTGGAAAGTGCTGACATCTTGACATAATAGACTCTTCCTATCCATGTACATGGAATATCTCACAATTTACTTAGATCTTTGATTTCTTTTGTCAGAGTTTTATAGTTTTCCTCATACAGTTCTGGTACATACTTTGTCAGATTTATATCTAAGTACTTCTAGGGTTTGGTGGTAATGTAAAAGGTATTGTTTCTTTAATGTCAAATTCAAATTGCTCATTGCTGGAATACAAGAAAGCAACTGGATTTTGTATATTCACTTCGTATCGTGCAGCTTTGATACAAGTATTTATTAGTTCCAGATTTTTTGGTTGATTCTTTAAATCTGCAAACAAAGACAGTTTCATTTCTTCTTTCCAAATCTGCAGGCATTTTGTTTCTTTTTCTTGTCTTATTGAATTAAATAGGCACTTCAGTATGACGTCGAATGGGAGCGGTGAAAGTGGACATCTCTGCCCTGTTTCTGATCTTAGTGGGAAAGCATCTATTCTCTCACTATTAAGTATTTCAGAGGTAGTTTCTCTGTTGATGTCTTTTATCAACTTGAGGGAGTTCCCTTCTATTCTCAGTTTGAAAAAGATTTTTGTCATAAATGGGTGTTGGACTTTGTCAAATTGTTTTTATGCATCTATTGATAGGATCATATGATTTCTTTAGCCAGTTGATGTCATGAATTTCATTAATTGATCTTTGCTAAACCAACCTTGCATAACTGGAATAAATACCAGTTGGTCATGGTATATAATTGTTTTTGTGCACTGTGGGATTTGATTTGCTAATATTCAGTAGAAAAAAAACATTTTTTCTGCGACTGGGTCTCGCTGTGTCACCCCGACTGGAGTGCAGTGGCACAATCATGGTTCACTGCAACCTTGATCTCCTGAGTTCAAGAGATCCTCTCACCTAGGCCTCATGAGTATGCAGAACCACAAGCGTGTACCACCATGCCCAGCTAAATTTTATTTTTATTTTCTTTATTTATACTTTTTTGGAGACAGAGTCTTGCTCTGTTGCCCAGGATGGAGTGCAGTGGTGCGATCTCAGCTCACTGCAACCTCTGCCTCCCAGGTTCAAGTGATTCTTGTGCCTCAGCCTCCCAAGTAGCTGGGACTACAGGCATGCACCACTGAAGTCTGGATAATTCTTTGTATTTTAGTAGAGATGGAGTTTTACCATGTTGCCCAGGCTGGTCTTGAACTCCTGAGCTTAGGCAATGCACTCACTTTGGCCTCCCAAAGTGGTCTGATTACAGGCGTGAACCACTGCACCTAGCTAAATTTTATTTGTATTGAACAGATGGGGTCTCCCTATGTTGCCTGGGCTGGTCTTGAACTCCTGGGATCAAGCAATCCTCCCGCCTCGACCTCCCAAAGTGCTGGGATTACAGGTATTAGCCATTGTGGCTGGCCTTAGCTGAAGATTTTTGCACCTATACTCATGAGAGATTTTGATCTGTACTTTCCCTTTCTTGTAATGTCTTTGTCTAGTCTAGTTTGGGTACTAGAATAATTCCAGCTTGACATAATGTGTTAGGAAACATTCCCTTTGTTTCTATTTTCTGGAAGAGATTGTAGAGAATTTGTATAATTTCTTCCGTGAATGTTTCTGTTCCGTTTCTTTATTCCTACTATTATTTTGTAATCTGGCTTCCTAGAAGTTGCCTGTTTCAACATTACTCAGGGGTCAGCCAACGGTTGTGGCTCAATCAGCCTCAAGGTTGTGCTCAAATATCTTGAGCCAGTAAGATTTCTACCACTTGCCAATTATCTGTGTGTGGGTTGCAGAACCTACTAAAAGTTTGAGCCAAATATTTAGTGTCCTTTGTCTTTTTACTTTTTGCCAGATGCTCTTGGGTATTCTTTGAACATGTGTAGTTTGCTAGTTAGCAAGGGATGTGTGGAGAGCCCCTATACAGATCTCATTTCCAGGTCTCCCAAGTGGAACTAACTTTTGGTTAACAAAACTGGGGGTTTTCCCCACCACTTTAAAACTAATTTGACAATTTTAGCTGGCAAAGACACACATTTTTATTCTCCACTTCTGAGTATTCCTCTGACATCAAATGTCATAGTATCCATGACCACTCAAAAGCTGGTAAAACTACCATTCTTGTCCACTAAGTTCCCTGGTGTAGGGGTATAGGAACAGCTCCAGACAAGAAGGCCACAGACTCTCACTATTCATACCCAAAACTGCAACAGTTTTTCAAGAATTAATGTTTCTCAATGTGTTGTCTGCTTTGGGTTGATTTCCAGTGCACAGAAGTTGTTGTTTCTGACAAATTTATCCACTTTTATACTTATTTTTTTGTGAAGAGAAGTCATCAACTATTTCCATTTACCATAACTGGAAGTCCTCTATTCATTAAAGTATCATAATTTCATGTATTACTTTTTCATTGAGGTAAAATAAATATAACATCAATTTACTATTTTAACCATTTTGAAGTGTACAATTCAGTGGAATTAAGCACATTCATAATTTTGTGCAACCACCATAATTTTCCATTTCCAGAACTTTTTCATCATGCCAAACAGAAACTCTATACCCATTAAACAATAACTCCCCATTCATTTCTCCCCATAGTATTTGGTAAGCTCTATTCTACTTTGTCTCTATTAATTTGCCTCTATGAGGTATCATATATATCACAAATAAGTGAAATTATACATCTGTCCTTTCATTTTTGGCTTATTTCACTTAGCATAATGTTTTGGAGAGTCAACCATCTTGTACCATGAATCAGTACTTCATTCCTTCTTACAGATAAATAATATTCCACTGTATAGATACATAACATTTTGTTTATCCTTTCTTCATTTAAAAGAATTTGGGTTGTTTCCATCTTTTGGCCATTATGATGCTGCATGAACATTAATCTGTGACTTCTTCTGTAGACATATGTTTTCATTTCTCTTGAGCATATACCTAGTTGTAGATGTGATGGATTTAATGGTAACTCTATGTTTAACTTTTTAAGGAACTGCCAAACTGTGAAAAGCAACTACACATTTTTCTCTCCCATAAGCAGTGTACAAGGGTTCCAATTACTCCACATCCTCATCAATATATATATATTTTTTGAGACAGAGTCTCACTCTGTTGCCCAGGCTGGCACAATTTCAGCTCACTGCAACCTCCACCTTCCATGTTCAAACAATTCTCCTGCCTCAGCCTCCTGAGTAGCTGGGATTAGTCGTGCACCTCCATGCCCAGCTAATTTTTATATTTTTAGCAGACATGGGGTTTTACCATGTTGGTCAGGCTGGTCTTGAATTCCTGACCTCAAGTAATCCACCCACCTCGGCCTCCCAAAGTGCTAGGATTACAGGCGTGAGCCACTGAGCCTGGCCACTAATATTTTTATTTTAAAAATAGCATTATTAAAGTATAATTGATATACAAAATACACATATGTACAGTGTACAATTTGATAAATTTTGACTTATGAATATACTTGTGAAACAGTACCATAATCAACCTAGTGAATATATCCATCACTCCAAAAAGTTTTTTCATCCCTTTTGTAATCCTCTTTCCCTCCCTACTCCCCTTCTTCCTGTCCCCAGGCAACTAACAATCTATTTCTTGCCAATAGAGATTTGTCTATTTTGTTTAGAGTTTTATATAAATGAAATCATATAGTATGTATTCCCTTTTTGTGTGGGTTGCTTCACTTAGAAAAATTACTTTGAGCTTCAGCCATATTGTAATGTGTGAATAATTAATCTTTCTATATGGCTGAGTAGTATTCCATTGTATGGATATACTAGTTTCTTTATTCATTAACCTGTTGGTGGACATTTCAGATGTTTCCAATTTGGGGGCTATTACAAATAAAGCTGTTAGGTATATTCTAGTTCAAGAGTCTGTGTGCCCATATCCTCTCTTTTTCTTGGGCAAATTCCCAAGAAAAGAGTGAATGAATCATGTGGTTGGGTTTTGTTTAGCTTTTTAAGCTTTTTAAAGCCCCCAAACTGTTTTCCTAAGTAGTTTTACAATTTTATATTCCCACACATAGGGTTCTAATTCCTCTATAACCATGTCAAAACCCAGTGCAGTCAGTTTTAAAAGTTTTATTTCATCTATTTGATGTGTAGTGATATCTCAATGTGTGAGTGTATGTTTGTATGTGTGTTTTATTGTGTAAATTCCCATAATATAAAATTAACGATTTTAAAAGGAACGATTCAGGGGCATTTAGTACATTCACAATGTTGTAAAACCATCATCTTTTTTTTTTTTTAATTGAGACAAGGTCTCAGTATATTACTAAGGTTGGTCTCGAACTCTTGGGCTCAAGCGATACTCCTGTCTCCACCTCCCAAAGTGCTAGGACTACAGGAGTAAGCCACCATGCCTGGCCAACAATCTTATCTAATTGCAATACATTTTCATTACTCCCTGACCACCCCCCACCCAAAATAACCCATGCCCATGAGACAGGTATTCCCTTATTTCCTCTTTCCCCTGGCCACTGGCAACCACCAATCTACTGTCTGTCTCTGGATTTACCTATTCTGGATATTGCATACAAATGGAATCATACAACATGTGGCCTTGTGTATTTGGTTGCTTTCACTTGGCATGTTATCAAGGCTCATCTGCACTGTAGCATGCACCACTATTCCTTTTTGTTGGCCAAAAATAATATTCCATTGGATAGATTATACCACAATTTGCTTATTGATCTGTTGATGGACATTTAGTTCTTTCCACCTTTTGGCAATTGTATATAGTACTACTATAAACATTCATGCAGAAGTATTTGTTTGGGTATCTGTTTTTAATTATTTAAGGTATATACCTAAATGTAGAATTGTTTGGTTATATGGTATTTCTATGTTTAGCTTTTTCATGTACTGCCAAACTGTTTTCCACACAGTGGCTGAACCACTTTACATACCTGCCAGCACCATATGAGAGGTTCCAATATTTCCACATTCTCACTGATTCTTGTTTTTTACTTTTGTTTGTTTGTTTTGCTTTGTTTTGTTTTTGAGATGAAGTCTTGCTGTCGCCCAGGCTGGAGTGCAATGCCGTGATCTCTGCTCACTGCAATCTCTGCTTCCCGGGCTCAAGTGATTCTCCTGCCTCAGCCTCCCGAGTAGCTGAGATTACAGGTGCCCACCACCATGCCCGGCTAATTTTTTTTTTTTTGTATTTTTAGTAGACATGGGGTTTCACCATGTTGGCCAGGCTGGCTTTGAACTCCTGACCTCAAATGATCCACCTGCCTCAGCCTCCCAAAGTGCTGGGATTACAGGAGTGAGCCACTGCGCCCAGCCCTTACTTTTGGTTTTTAAACAGCCATCCTAGTGGTTGTGAATTAGTATCTTATTGTCATTTTGATTTTCATTTCCCTGATGGCTAATGATGTTGAACATAATTTCATGTGCTTATAAACCATTTATATACCTTCTTTAGATAAATATGTATTTTGATTCTTTGTCCATTTTTTAAAATGAGCTTTTTATTGAATTGTAAGTGGTATTTATATATTCAAGATACAAGTTTCTCATTAAATGTATGATTTGCAAATATTTCTCCCATTCTGTTGGTGGTCTTTTACCTTTTTGATGGTGACCCTAGGACAAAAGTTTTAACACTGGCAATTCTAATTTATCTAATTTTCTTTTGTTGTTGTTGTTTTTTTTCTTTTTTCTTTTTCTTTTTTTTTTTTTTTTTTGAGACAGAGTCTCACTGTCGGCCAGGCTGGAGTGCAGTGGCATGATCTCAGCTCACTGCAACCTCCGCCTCCCAGGCTCAAGCAATTCTCCTGCCTCAGCCTCCCAAGTAGCTGGGATTACAGGTGTGTGCCACCACGCCCAGCTAATTTTTTGTGTTTTTAGTAGAGATGCAGTTTCACTATGTTGGTCAGGCTGGTCTCAAACTCCTGACCTCAGGTGATCCTCCCACCTTGGCCTCCCAAAGTGCTGGGATTACAGGTGTAAGCCACCACGCACAGCCTGTTGCTAATGTTTTCTTTTTTTTTTTCTTTTTTGAGATGGAGTCACACTCTGTCACCCAGGCTGGAATGCAATGGCATGGTCTGGTTTTGGCTCACTGCAACCTCTGCCTACTGGGTTCAAGCGATTCTCCTGCCTCAGCCTCCTGAGCAGCTGGTATTACAGGCACATGCCACCACATCGGCTAATTTTTGTATTTTTGGTAGAGACGGGGTTTCACTATGTTGGCCAGGCTGGTCTTGAACTCCTGACCTCGTGATCTGCTTGCCTTGGCCTCCAAAAATGCTGGGATTACAGGTGTGAGCCACCGGGCCCGGCTGCCTGTTGCTAACTTTTAAGAAACTGTCAAACCATTTTCTAAGGTGGATTCCATTTTACACGTCCACCATCAGTGTTTGCAAATTCTAGTTGGTGCACATCCTAAACAGCATCCCATATGGACATCTTTTTTAGTTTTAACAATTGTAATGTGTGTGAAATGGGTGTCTTTGGTTTTAATTTGCATTTCCCTGTTGACTAATGATGTTGGGCATATTTTCATGTGGTTATTTTCACATTCATGTATCCTTTTATGATGTACCGAGGCAAAACTTTTGTTCATTTGTTAAATGGGTCATGTTCTTCTTGTTAGTGAGTTGTAAAAGTTCTGTTAATATCCTGCAAGCAAGTCCCAGTCCTTTGATATATATTTACAATATTGTTCCTCCATGCATGCACTGCATTTTCATTTTATTAAGTGTGTTTTCAAAGAGCAAAAGTTTTAAATTTTGATCTTTAAAAAAAGGCCAATTTATTATATTTTTTTATGATTCTTTTTTTTTTTTTTTTTTTTGAGACAGGGTCCCGCTCTGTCACCCAGGCTAGAGTGCAATGGCCCAATTTTAGCTCACTGCAATCTCTGCCTCACTGACTCAGGTGATCTTCCAACCTCAGCCTTCCAAGTAGCTGGGACTACAGGTGCACACCACCATGCCTAGCTAAATTTTTGTATTTTTTGTAAAGATGGGGTTTCACCATGTTGCCCAGGCTGGTCTCAAACTCCTGGGCTCAAGTGATCCAGCGACCTCAGCCTCCAAAGTGCTGGGATTACAGGCATGTGCCACCATGCCCAGCTGATTCATACTTTTAAAATTCTAAGAACAGGCCAGGCATGGTAATCCCAGCATTTAGGAGGCCAAAGTGGGTGGATCACTTGATGTCAGGGGTTCGAGACCAGCCTGGCCAACACAACAAAACCCCGTCTCTACTAAAACACAAAAATTAGTTGGGTGTGGTGGCACATGCCTGTAATCCCAGCTACTCAGGAGGCAGAGGCAGGAGAATTGCTTGAATTCAGGAGGCGGAGGTTGCAGTGAGCCAAGATCAGGCCACTCCACTCCAGCCTGGGCAACAGAGCGAAGACTCCATCTGAAAAAAACCAAACCAAACAAAACAAAACACACATGGACACAGAGAGGGGAACATCACACACCAGGGCCTGTTGGGGGTGGGGGGCAAGGGGAAGGATAGCATTAGGAGAAATACCTAATGCAAGTGGGGCTTAAAACCTAGATGACGGGTTGATGGGTGCAGCAAACCACCATGGCACATATATACCTATGTAACAAACCTGCACGTTCTGCATATGTATCCCATAACTTAAAGTATAATAAAAAAAATAAAACTAAGAATAATTTTCCCATTTCTAGATTGCAAAGATTTTTCTCCTGTTTTTTTTTTAATTTTTTTCTCAGCGATTTACAGTGCGAGGCTTTAGATTTAAGTTTATAGTTAATTGAGTTTTTTTCTTCAATATAAGATAGGATTAATAATTTCTCCCCCATTTTGGCAGTCAATTATATCAACATTTTATTGAAAGGACTCTCCAGCCAGACATGGTGGCTAACACCCATAATCCCAGCACTTTGGAAAGCCAAGGCAGGTGGATCACTTGAGGCCAGGAGTTTGAGACCAGCCTGGCCAACATGGTGAAACCTTGTCTCTACTAAAAATGCAAAAATTAGCCAGGCATGGTGGCACATGCCTGTAATTCAAGCTACTCAGGAGTCTGAGGCACGAGAATCGCTTGAACCCAGGAGGTGGAGGTTGCAGTGAGGTAAGATTGTGCCACTGCACTGCAGCCTGGGTGACAGAGTGTGACTCTGTCTCAAAAATAAATAAATAAATAAATAAAAGACTCTCCATTCCCTCACTAAATTACCTTAGCATCCTTGGTGAAAATCAGTTAATTATATATGTGTGTCCCAGGCCTATTTTAAGATTTGATTCTGTTCCATTGGTCCACGGGCTTTTCATTTTGCCAATAACAAATAGTTATGATTATAACTTGAAGTCTTGAAATCTGGATAGGTTCTCCAATTTTATCATTTTAAAAACTGCATTGTCTATTATTGCTTGTTTTTATGCATTTTCACATTGATTTTACCATCAGCTTTTCATGTTCTCTCAAAATGGTCTACTGAAATTTTAATTGAAATTATATTAGTTTTATTAATCAATTTCATTAGAAGCAACATGTCAACAATCTTGAGTGTTGTAATTCATGAACATGGTATATCTATTAAATTCAGTCATTTAAAAATTCTCTCATCAGTGTTTTGTAGTTGAACAGGTAGAGATTGTAGATGTATTTTGTTATATTTATTCCTATTTTTCTTTTGATGAAATTTTTTAAAAATACCAATTGTTTGCTACTAGTATATAAAATATTCAACTCATTTTATATTAATATTATATTCTTTAACATTGTTAATTCATTCACTTGTTCTAGTAGTTGCTTTTGCAGAGGGACAGTTTACTTTGTCCTTTAGGATCTTTATACACATTATTGCTGTTATTCTTTTGCCCTAATGCAATGTCTAGAGCATTTGTTACAATGTTAAATACAAACGGTGAAAGAGGTCATTCTTTCCATGTTTCTAATCCTTGGGGTAATATATTCCATCTTTCACTGCTATGTATGATGTTAATTGGGGGTTTTCCAGTATATACTCCTTTTCAGGTTAAGAAGTTCCCTATCATTCCTGGTTTACTGAGTTTATATCATGAATGCATGTTTAATTTTGTCTACTGCTTTCTCTTTTATCTCAATCATGTAGGTAGGTACATGTTTATTTTGTTTTTCTTTTCAAATAATCAGACATTGGTTTTGTCAGTTTTCTCTCATCTGTTTTTTGGGTGGTGGATTTCTGTTCTTATCTTTATTCCTTCTTCCTTCTACTTAGTTTAGGTTCAATTTGCTTTTCCTAGTCTAGCTTCTTAAAATCTCAGGTCATTAATTTTAGAGCTTTGTTTTCTAATTTAAGAAACTGAAATGGGTTGACGCCTGTAATCCCAGCACTTTGGGAGGCCGAGGCAGGCTGATCACTTGAGATCAGGAATTTGAGACCAGCCTGGGCAACATGGCGAAACCCCATCTCCACTAAAATACAAAAATTAGCCGGGCATGGTGGTGCATGCCTGTGATTCAGGCTACTCGGGAGGCTGAGGCAGGAGAATTGCTTGAACCTGGGAGGCAGAGGTTGCAGTGAGCTGAGATCATGCCACTTCATTCCAGTCTGGGCAACACAGCAAGAGACTCCGTCTCAAAAAAAAAAGAAAGAAAGAAAGAAAGAAATTGAAGTTATGTCACCCTGTAAGCACTGCTTTATCTACATTCCTCAAGTTTTGATCTGTTGTATTTTCATTATCATTCCCTTCAAAGTATTTTCTAATTTCCTTTTTGATTTCTTCTTTGTCCTATTTTTTATTTAGGGGGGTGTTAAGTTTCAAAATATTTGGTATTTTCCTATCTTACTGTCATTGAATTTTAATTCTGTTGTGGTAAGAGAACAAACTGCATAATTTCATTCCTTTTAAGTTTGTTGTTTTGTTTTATTGTCTATCACATGGTCTCTCTTTGAGAATACACCATGTGAACATAAAAAAATATGTATTTGGCAGTTATTTAGGTATAGTATTCCAAATGTATCCATTAGATCAAATCGGTTCAAATCTTCTATGTCTTTATAGATTTTTTTTTAGTTGATCTATCAATTACTGAGAAGGGGGTGTTAAAATCTTCTACCATGATCTCAATTTTTGCTTCATGTATGTTTAAGTTGCTGTTACACAGGCATTTGTGATTACGTTTTCTCAGATTGTGCCTTTTTTCGTTATGAAATATCACACTTTACCTCTGATAATACCCTCAGTCTTAAAAGCGATTTCATCTGATGTTAATATAGCTGTTTCTTCTTTTTATGCTGTTTACCTGGTATAGTTTTGTCTATTCATTTACTTTCAATATATTTGTATTTTTAGGTCTAAGATAAATCTCTTGTAGGAAGCATAGTTTGTTCTTTCTTTTGTATCTGCTCTAACAACCTAGCTTTAAATTTTAGTATTTAGACGTTTAATATTTAATGTGATTATTGTTATCACTGAATTTCATTTAATAATTTTATTACTTGGCTCTATTGTCTCTATGTGTTGTTGCAGTAGTTCCTGTTGTTCTTTCTTTCCTCTTTTTTTTCTTGAGATCGAGTCTTGCTCTGTCGCCCAGGCTGGAGTGCAGTGGTGTGACCTCAGCTCACTGCAACCTCCGCCTCCTGGGTTCAAGTGATTCTCCTGCCTCAGCCTCCCAAGTAGCCGCGACTACAGGCATGCACCACCATGCCTGGCTAATTTTTGTATATTTACTAGAGATGGGTTTTTACCGTGTTGGCCAGGCTGGTCTCAAACTCCTGACCTCAAGTGATCCACCCGCCTCGGCCTTCCAAAGTGCTGGAATTACAGGCGTGAGCTACCATGCCCAGCCTCTTTTCTACTTTTTAGAAAGATAATTTAAATACTCTTTAGTACTGCATTTTAACAATTCTATTGGCTCATGAACTGTACCTCTTTGTATTTTATTTTTAGCAATTTATGTAAGGATCACAATATACATCTCTGATCTTTCAGAGTTCAAGCAGAACACTATATCTCTTCTCTTCATGTAAAACACATACACCTTGCAAGCATATAGGTCCCTTTAATCACCTGCCCCCTTGCCACATACCATACGTTGTTATAGTTTTATGTATTTTATAGTAGTTGTAAAAATCACTATTGTATATTAACAATGTAAATATGTATTACATCTGCATACATTGAAAACTCCAAAACTCCAATGTTATAATTTTGTTTTAAATACCCAAAGGTCATTTTAAAGGACTTAAGAGGATAATAGTCTTTTATTTTTATCCAGATATTTACCATTTCTGATGTTCTTCATTTGCTCCCGAAGATCCAAGTTTTCTGTTAATATCATTTCTTGCTCAGTTGAAGAACTTCCATTATCATTTCTTGTAGTATAGGTCTGCTGGAGACAAATTTCTCTTAGTTTCCCATTTGTAAAATTGTCTTAATTTTGCCATCATTTCTGAAGGATACTTCCACTGGACACAGAATTCTGGACTGACTGATTTATTGTTTCAGGTTTTAAGATGACGTTATACTGTCTTCTGGCCTCTATGTTTCCTGACGAAAAAATGTTGGCCTTCAAATTATTGTTCTTTGGTATGTAAAGCAAACTTTTCTCTGTCTGCTTTCATAATTTTTTCTTTATCTTAGGTTTCAGTTTATAAGTGTGTCTAGGCCTGCTTTTCCAAGAATAGTACTCACAGTTCTAAACTGCACCTCAATATGCCTCATCCCTTGATTTTGTCAGGTCAAATACATTGATCCTTTAAATCTGGTCCTCCCTTACTGCCTACTATCTTCACTCATAAGCTGTCAAGGTTGATGTTCAGAACTGCTGACTTACTGGTTAATGTTTTATAATTCATTTGGGTCACTGGAGCTCCTCGCAATACTTTCGTTCTCCCAAAGAACCATTTCAAATAAAAAAAAAATGCATGCAAGGGTGATACATATTAAGACAGAAAATAATTGGTAGCTATACGGGACATAAATAACTAATTCTTTCTAGAAGGTACTACCTCAAATACTTTTAAAAGTGAACCCAGAGAGGCAATGTTTTTAAAATGAGTTTAAATATAAATATCTCAATTTTAAAAATAAAAGAACATATCAGGTACAACAGTTATTTATTGGGACGATTTCACCAATTAGACAAAAAATAATAATTGCCCCATCCTGCTGAACTTTTCAGAGGCCTGGTCAGTCAATGAATACGAACTCTTTCTGCTCAGGAATACTCAGTATATTAGTCAAACTAGCAGAAATAGTTTATGTATTCTTAGTAAATAATCTGATATATTTATACAATGAAGACCAAACACTAGAGATGCTTAAGCTAATGGCCTTTCAGATTTGGATAGCACGTTGTTTTTCCCTCTAATGGCCACTTCTCATGGATATATAATTTTTAATCTATCAACAAATTCCTTTATAAAACAACTAATCCTAACTGTACGTAATATTGTTCCACAACTCTTAGAATAGTTCTCTTGGGAGCCGCTCAAGAATACAACCATGTTGTCAAACTTTAGCATGACTTGAAAATTCTTCACCTCATTTTCATCCCAGAAACATTTTGCTTCTTTTTTCCTTTGTGTACATATTGTTATGTTATATTAGGCATTATTATTTCATTTTCCATATAAACATTCTAAACTTTTGTATAAAGTTTATATTAGGCATTACTATTTCATTTTCCATATAAACATTCTAAACTTTTGTATAAGACGTGAGAATAGTTTTCTAGTTGCAACAAAATAATAATTTTGCTTTAGAATATAAGCCTGCTCATAATCAATTGAGACAATTAGGATTTATGGTACACATTTCAAAAATGTTGAAGAGGAAGCGGTGTTAACAACCGTGAATGTACTTAAGGATTTTATTTTAGCTGATTTATACCAGTCAATCACATAAACACACAAATTGTAAAGTTTTAATTGTTAAATCCAAGGGATCTCACCCACATAAACAATGTTCAACAATGGCCAATATTGTCTTTTTCTTTCCCATAAATCTCCCAAGTTGGAAAGATAAAAAGAAGAAGATAAAACTATGCAATTTTCATTAAAATAGAAAGTAAACAACAACACATCCTGTACAGAATCCTGGGGCCTTAGAATCCTCATGGAAATACAGTTGCCAGTGATGCTAACCAGAGTGAAGGTTTTTCCAGGTATAAGCAGCATCTACTTTATTCTTTTGGAGAGAGGGAGGTGTTATGGCTTCCTAACTCCTCCCCCTGAATAGACAGAAGACCAGTGAGGAAGAATAAGATTCTAAAAACTGACAAGTATAGATTTAGAAATTTAGTATGCAATAAAGGGGTTATCTCAGAAGACTAGAGGAAAAATGCACTTTTTGATAAATAATGTTGAGATAACTAGATAGCTATTTGGAAAATGATATATCTGGATCAATTCTGCACACCAAACATATGCGTACACCCCAAGTAGACCTAAGTTCTAAATGTAAAGTATGAAATGATACAAAGAGTGAAAGAAAACATATATTAATTTCCTTATAACTTAGGTATTGAGAAAGACTTTATATATATGACTCAAACTCTAGATTCATTGAAAGAAAATATTGACAAATCTGTTACATAAAAATGAAAAACTTCTGCATGGCAAAAAACATCGTAAGTAAAGTCCAAAGACAAATGATAAGCAGGGAGGAAATACTTGCAACATAAACTACAGGTAATAGGCTAATATTCCTAATATATAAAGAACTCTTAGATAACCAATTAAAAACTCTAAAATCCCAATAGAAAAATAGGCAAAAAAATTTAAACAGATGATTCAGAAAAATAATATGAACTGGCTCTTAAACATATGAAAATACATTCAGCTTCACTTTCATGAGTCAAATGCAAATTAAAACTACACTAAGATACCATTTCTCACCTTTAGACCAGTAAAAACTCTAAAGTTTGACAATTACTCTGTTGGTGAGGTTGTGAGGAAATAGGAACTTAACCATTGCTGGTGGGATATAAAATGCTATAATCTCTATAGGGAAGAATTTGGCAACGTCAAACAAAACTACAAAAGTGTTTATCCTTTGATTTAACAATTCCATTTCTGGAATTTACCCTGAATATACAGCTCTAAATGCATAAAAATACGTATGTACAAGGTGATGAATTGTAGCATTATTTGTAATTGCAAAACACAGGAAAAACACATAAATGCTCTTACATTAGTAGGTTAAACTATGGACACCCACGGACTGCACATCACAAATTATGTAGCTGTAAAAAAAAAAAATGAAGATATCTATGAACTGATAAAAATATATCCAGGATATATTAGCCAAAAATCAAACAAATCAAAACTATAAAAAAGTACGTAGAGTAGCTATATTTTCTGAAAGAAATAAGAATATATAATTATATGTGAAGATATACATATTTTCGCACACACACAGAATGAAAACCAAAAAGCAAAACAAACAAATCCTGTAGAGGAATGATAACCAGAAATGAAAAAAACTAGTTATCTAAAGAAGATGAGTGAAAGAGTAGAAGGGACAGAAGAAGGAATGACATTTCATTGATTACATATTTTTGTATAGTTTTTATTTAAGAACATTTAAGAGTAAATGACATAATTAATTTTTTTTTTAATTTAAAAGAACAGGGACGTCAGATGCAGTGGCTGATACTTGTAATCCCAAGCACTTTGCAAGGCTGAGGTGGGCAGATTGCTTGAGCCAAGGAGTTCAAGACCAGCCTGGGCAACATAGTGAAACCTTGTCTCTACAAAAACTACCTGAGTGTGGTGGCATGTGCCTGTAGTCCCAGTTACTTGGGAGTCTGAGATGGGAGGATCACCTGAGCCCACTAAGTGAGGGCTGCAGTAAGCTGTGATCACACCATTGCACTCCAGCCTGGGCAACGAAGTGAGACTCTGTCTCAGAAAAAAAAAAAAAAGAAAGAAAGAAAAGGAAAAGGAAGGGAAGGGAAGAAAAGAAAAGAGAAGAAAAGAAAAGAGAAGAGAAGAAAAGAAAAGAAAAAAGAATGGAGGCTGGGCACGGTGGCTCATGCCTGCATTCCCAGCACTTTGGGAGGTTGAGGTGGGCCGATCACTTCATGTTATTAGTTGGAGACCAGCCTGGCCAACATGGTGAAACTGCATCTCTACTAAAAAATACAAAAATTAGCCGGGTGTGGTGGCACGCATCTGTAATCCCAGCTACTTGGGAGGCTGAGGCAGGAGAATCACTTGAACCTGGGAGGCAGAGGTTGCAGTGAGCTGAGATTGAGCCATTGCAGTCCAGCCTGGGTGACAAGAATGAAGCTCTGTCTTAAAAAAAAAAAAAAAGAACGGGGAAAACCTGAAGTTGAATACCTGAAGAAACAAATAAATGTAAGGATTTCTGAATAAATAACATAGCCATATAGAACAAGGAAAATAACTAATCCAAATAATTTCTGAACACAGTATTTGAAGTATATACCTTTCACTGGAAAATAAAGAGAAATGCAAAAATTTCTTGAGCTCTACCTTAAAAGTCTATTGTTTGTAATAACATTGGAGCAGCATTTTTGTATGATTTTGTATTTGTCGCAGCATTAAGCAAATGAGTAAATATATAAAACACTCTTGGGGAGCCAGAGTACCTCACTGGAAGAGAAGGAACACACAAATATGGAACTGGGGAGGACAAGACAGAATCCTCTCATTTTAGACTGGAATAAGACTTATTATAAGCTGGCACAGAGGCTCTTACTTGTAATCCTAGCACTTTGGGAAGCCTGGGTGGGAGAATCACTTGAGGCCAGGAATTTGAGACTGTCTCTATTATAATAAGTAAATTAAAGAGGCAATAAAATATTAAAATTTTTTAAAAGTTATCAACACATCACACTTCTTCAGTTAAAAAAAAAAACGCACAACAGAATACAATTTAACAAATGTTAAATGAGCCCATTAACTGTAAAAATCCTCTGATTCCTGAATCATAGATAGGAAAAATTTGTATACATCAGTGAAGCTATTCACTATTTCTGGTGAAGATAGGATATGAGGGAATAAGTTTAAGGTGAAAATATGATAGCAATGTATGTAGAGCTTTATAAAGGGAAACCTCTCCAGTTATAGAATTGTGAAACCAAAGAAAGACAATCTGAAGAAATACTAAAAAACGGATCAATTATTTTTTGGAGATAATTAAGGTACAATTTTATCTAAAATAATGTACAGAAAATGATTCTCCAGATTTCCCCAACTGATTTCATAATTATCTACCTATTTTCATATTTCCCCATATATCATCTCTTTAGAGAATATAACGAAATCCCAGCTTTTCTATGTGAAAGGTTTCAATTACCTTTGTTTCTTTTTTTTTGAGATCGGGTCTCACTGTCACCCAGGCTGGAGTGCAGTGGTGTGATCCTAGCTCACTGCAACCTCCACCTCACAGGCTTAAGCTATCCTCTCACCTCAGCCTCCCAAGTGACTGGGAATACAGGCGCACCCCCTACGTTCGGCTTTTTTTTTTTTTTGAGACGGAGTCTCACTGTCACCCAGGCTGGAGTGCAGTGGTGTGATCTAGGCTCACTGCAACCTCCACCCCCCAGGTTCAGGTGATTCTCCTGCCTCAGTCTCCCAAGTAGCTGGGATTAGAGGCACCTACCACCGCACCCGGCTAATATTTGTATTTTAGTAATGATGAGGTTTCACCATCTTGGCCAGGCTGGTCTTGAACTCCCGACCTCGTGATCCACCTGCCTCGGCCTCCCAAAGTGCTGGGATTACAGGCATGAGCCACCACGCCTGGCCTAGGCTAATTTTTTTTTTTTAGTACAGATGAGGTCTTCCTATGTTGCCCAGGCTGGTCTTGAACTCCTGAACTCCAGCAATCCTCCCGCCTTGGCCTCCCAAACTGCCAGGATTATAGGTGTGATCCACCATGCCTGGCTTCAATTATCTTTTCTGAATAAGATATCTTGTAAACTTACTTATATTAGTGACTTGGTTCTTTGTGACACTTCACAGCTATTTGTATATATGCACACACCACTATTCATGGCATTATATTTCTCCTAAATGACAATAGTAAACCTTTACCATATTAAATTTTCTCATTCAAGTGGAAAAATTAAAAATATGTAGTCATTTTAAGCTGAGCACGTGATGGGTGCCTGTAGTCCCAGCTACTTGGGAGGCTGAGGTGAGAGGACTGCCTGAGCCCAGGCGTCCAAGTCCAGCATGGGTAACACAGTGGTATCTAAATGCATGCACACACACACACACACACACACACACACACACACACACATACACACACAGAGTTGTTTTAAAGTTGAGTAATTCAAGGCAAATTCATAAAGACAGAAAGTAGATTAGAAGTTACCAGAGACTGGGTGCAATAGGGAGTTATGGCTAAATGGTTACAGAGTTTCTGTTTGTGGTGATAAAAAAGTTTTGGAAACAGTGGATGGTTGCACAATAGTGTGAATGTACTTAATGCCACTGAGTTGTAGGCTTTAAACGATTAAAATGGTTAAATTTATGTTACATAAGTGTTATAATTTTTAAAAGTGGTTAAAATAGAAGTTTTGTTATATATATATATATATATATTACAATTTTTAAAAATTGAGTTGTCAATTAAAATAAAATTGTCAGCCCTTATTGGATAGAAGTCCTGTATTGTGCTGAAAGGGAATCTTCAACAGTGATAATGATGGATAAAGATTAAAGCTTATATAGTTACCAACAAACACATATATTTGCTTGAAAAGTAATAAAATATATAGTTATATGATAAAAATTCTCAAGAAAAAATTTGAACTCCTGAGAATACACAGCTTCCTTCATTTTAAAGATAAGAAAGAGGAAAAAGTCTACAAAAACAAAAAGCCTTGTCCTTTTCCAATATTTTTTTCTAAACTCTTTAAAAGACTGAATACAACACAATGATATTTTGTTTCAAACCTTTGTTTTAAAGAAATTCTCAATATTTTGTGTAACTATGCTTTTTCTAATTATATGTAGAAGACATAAAATAATTAATAAGCCATGAAATTAATATAAGTTTTTACAGTATGTTTTAAAAGAGGCAAGTTATCATTCACTATTTTTTATAGTATCAAAGAAGGGGACAGAAAAACCCAGGAGAAAAAAATTGCTCTGTGTCTTAAGTGCTACATTTTATTTCTAATTTTGTATCTGTCATTAAACATCTGTGAGGACAAAATACACTTATAAAACAAATAATGCCACATATTGCAACAACGGAGAGTCATTCAAAGACAGTCATTTAAAGTCATTCATATTTGGGTTTCACAATATGCTATTTGAGCATAGAGGACTTCATTCTTAGTTCAGAAGCTTAATTTTCCCAAATCCAGATTACTAAAACATTTAGGAAGATAAAAACAAGTGGATTTGTTCTTTGTTTTCTCCCCTCTTTTCTGGGAATTAAACTTAAAGCTGCATCAAGTTACTTCAGAGCACCAGAAACAAATGCTATATTGTTTACATCCCCATCTAGTGGTCTTAAATTTCTGTTCTGCATAGTATTCAAAAAATAAATACTTAAAGATGAAAACTTAAACAAAATTATCTGACAAAAATTAACACAAACCAAAACTTTACAGCTATGAGAAATACTATTATGTTACCTAGTCTCATGCTATTACAATTAGAATGGAATGGAATGGCAGAGACTATGTGAAGCCACTAAAAAAAATAAGGAGCATTTTTCTGGAGCATCTATTTTACGTAATGCTAAATAATTTAAAACATTTTCTATTAATGCAAACATAGTCTGGAATAAAATGTTTACTAGTATTTCAGTTTGAGAAGCACAGGGTACAAACTCATTCCATTGAAAAAGAACCTAATAACTTGAGCAATTAAGTTATTTGATCAAGTTCCCTCAACCCGACCATAATAGAGCAGTATCAATAACATAGATATTTTATACTTTTTCCATTACAAAATACAAATACAAAATACTAAATACCAATCCCAAGTGCCTAATTGCAATATACTTTATTCTTTGCATATAGTTTCTTAGACATTTTATTCTAACCCCCAGAATTTCCCTTTTACTTCATATCATAGCACAGCACAGTTACAACCTGTACTAAAAGTACTATTTTCCATTCTAGTGGTGCATGCCTATAGTCCCAGCTACTAGAGAGGCTGAGGTAGGTAGGACTGCTTGAGTCCAGGAGTTAGAGGACAGCCGGGGTAGTGAGACCACCTTGTGTCAAAAAAATAAACTTATTATTCTACATTTTTTCCTAAAATTGATTTAAAATTATGAAACTGATCTGATGGTGGGTGAGGCAAATAGTTCTGTAAACATAAAAACATATACAGATTTATGTCACTACCACCACAATCAGGATACAGAACACCTCTATCACACACACCTCCAAAATCCCTTGTACTATTACTTTTGCAGTTTCACAATCCCTAACCCCTGATAACTACTGATCTGTTTTCTAACAATATAGGTTTGTCTTGTCAAGAATAGCTTATAAATGGCATGATACAGAAGGCAACCTTTTTGAGAATAGTTTCTATGCTGCATGACTTTGAGATTCACTACTCAAGATGTTGAATGGGCCGGGCGCGGTGGCTCACGCCTGTAATCCCAGCACTTTGGGAGGCCGAGGTGGGCGGATCACGAGGTCAGGAGGTCGAGACCATCCTGGCTAACACGGTGAAACCCTGTCTCTGCTAAAATTACAAAAAATTAGGCTGCTGTGGTGGCGGGCGCCTGTAGTCCCAGCTACTTGGGAGGCTGAGGCAGGAGAATGGCGTGAAGCTGGGAGGCGGAGCTTGCAGTGAGCCAAGATTGCTCTGCTGCACTCCAGCCTGGGCGACAGAGTGAGACTCCATCTCAAAAAAAAAAAAAAAAGATGTTGAATGTGGGTTCATTCCTTTTTTATTTCTGACTCTGTTAAAGGTGACATGCTTTTTTATTGCTGAGCAGTATTCCATAGTATATTATATACTATATGTGGTAGTATATAGAATGGTATAGTATAAAGTAAAATAGCAGAGTTTGTTTATATATTCATCCATGGAAGAACATGTGGGTTGTTTTCTGTTTTGGGTGATTATGAATAAAATAGCCAACTAGGTTCTCTTCTGTTGAATAATTTTTAAATGTAGGTGATTTAACATTATAAGCCTTTCCTAATTTTGACCTTTATACAGAATGTGATATGAAAATGTAACTTCCAAAAAAGTAATAATTTAAATAAATGCTTTCAATGCCTAAATTACTTCATCACTATTCAGGAATTGGCATTAAGAAGACAATTATTCATATTTATATATGAGAAAAGTGAAATAGGAAAATTAAACTTCTTTTAAGCATGAGGATATGTAATAATTTACTTAAAAACCTAGGAAGGAAATGCCAAATACTTGGGCCACCATTACCTCTTTCTCTGCCCAGGGCATACATCAAAAATCATTCAAAGTGCACTTTGCTATAGAGTGCTGATGCAGCCTCAATGCTCAATGCACAGTTCTAGGCAGTAATTACTACATAATCAGAGTTGGGGCTCCCATTGCGATGAATTTTGTATCTCTGGCTTAGGCAAAATTATTCTCAACAAACTGTAATCTATAGAAATTATTTTCCCTTTAAGGAAAAAATTATGTTCTGTAACATTCTTAATCCTAGGCTTATTATGTTAATAATGTGTGATGTTTTACAAGACTGAGCAAGAAAAACTGCTGGGGTAGTTCTGGACAGCTATCAGTACCAGAACAAAATCCAATGTATACAAGAGAAAAAAGTATAATCTTACAAAAAGCAAAGCAAGGACAAAGAGGAAAAGAAGATGAAGATTACAACCTGTTAAGAAATTGAAAAATCTTTTTTATTATCCATTGCGTTAAGCTAATTCTTTGAGCTTTGTGTCTTGTGCTTACTTGACAATAAGTCTGTGCTTTTATGTCTTCATACTACCTATTTGTTAGATACCACGGTTAGATTCTGATAGAATAAGTATATACATGGATTTATTTCCTATATTCCAAAACAGATTAAAATGTCAAATAAAATTTTAAAGTAGAAAACCAAAAGGTACAATCAGGTTCAAAGTCAAAACAAACATGTGGACCAAAAACTGAAGAGTAATATAAATTAATGAATGGGGCTGTTACCCCAGGCACGTTAGTCTCCAGTCCAAAAGCAGGCAGTGACAGCAGCTGAAAATTCAGCCTCTGTGGAGTAACGCTCACTAAATATGCTGTATGTGATAATAAGGGATCAGAGACAGGCTCACTATTTGAAACTACAGGTAGCTGCAGGACAGGAATAATATATATTCCTTATATATATTCCTTATCCTTATTCCTGTCCTTTGCAGTAGGGGCTGTTACCCCCTATTGCAAAATAAGGCTACAAAATGTGCTACCAACCTATTGCCCGGGATCCAGTTCTGTGGAGTTATATTGGCCCAGCAGACAGGAAGACAAAAATATAGCCTCATGATCATGCCTGTCAGGATGAGCAGTATCCCTAAATATATTACAGTGTAACAGCTCTGAAATGATGATACAAAACCTATTGGTAGACTGGGGCAAGACTTGGGTAGAGGTAACCTCAAAATTGCTAGGGAGAGACTTCTGAGTATAGATCAAGAAGTAAAGGAGAAAGAGGGGGGGAAAAAAACTTCAAAATTTCCTTCTACATAAAATGAGCCTGCTAATCTAAATTCCAATACTGTAAGTTTTACCATAAGAGAAATACCATATGTTTTACTATAAGAGAAAATCTTATGGTAAAATTTATCATAAGAGAAAATTACCATAAGAGAAAATCTTATGGCAAAACAGCTATCAAAATTAATAATCAGAACACTAGTTTACTATAAAAAATAATTTTATACAAGTCTGACAGATTTTAAAAGTCAGTGTTTAAGTGTTTAAGATGTTCAAAGAAATAAAGAATTCAAATTCATCAAAAGAGGATAATAAATTATAAAACAAAATCAGGCAGAAATGACACAATACATAGATATGAAAAAGAAACAGACCAGACACAGTTTGACCAAAAAAAAAAAAAAAGGAAAAAGAAACAAATCAACATCTTAGACAAGAAAAATATAGCCACTGAAATAAAAACCTTAACAGATCTGATAATTGCTAGATTGAAAGAGAGAATTACAATATTGAAGGATAGTTTTATCAGTTTGGATAATATACAGTCAGGGTTCCAGCAATTAAACAGTTGTTACACCCAAATTAAGATTATTTCAGGCTGGGTGTGGTGGCTCACGCCTGTAATCCCAGCACTTTGGGAGGCCGAGGTGGGCTGATCACCTGAGGTCAGGAGACCAGCCTGACTAACATGGTAAAACCCCATCTCTACTAAAAATACAAAAATTAGCCAGGTGTAGTGGTGGGTGCCTGTAATCCCAGCTACTCGGGAGGCTGAGGCAGGAGAATCACTTGAACCCAGGAGGTGGAGGTTGCAGTGAGCTGAGATCACGCCACTGCACTCCTGCCTGGGCAACAGAGACTCTGTCTCAAAAATAAAAAATAAATTTAAAAAAAGATTATTTCAGAAGGAATTAAAAAGCACATTAAGGAAACCACAGAGAATAGTGCAGTATCTCAGGATTAGTATAAATGGCAGAGAACTGTGAAGAGAGGGCTGCCTTGAGAGGAGCTGTGACTTTCAGTAAAGGAACGTAGTCAACCCATCAATGGCAATCTTATAGGACTGGGGCCAGGGTAATAAATATCCCCTCAGTCTCTTCCTTCCCTCCTGTTTTCTTTGCTTCCTGCTCAGGCTCTTTTTTGTTTTGTTTTGTTTTTTTTTTTTTTTTTTTTTTAGACAGTCTCCCTCTCTCACTCAGGCTGGACTGCAGAGGCTCACTGTAGCCTCCATCTCCGGGGTCAAACAATCCTCCCACTTCAGCCTCCCCAGTGGCTGGGACTACAGGCATGCATCACCATGCCCAGCTAATTTTTGTATTTTTTGTAGACAGTATCTCACTATATTGTCCAGGCTGGTCTTGAACTCCCAGGCTCAAGTGATCTTCCTGCCTGGGCTTTCCAAAGTGCTGATTACAGGTGTGAGCCACCAAACCTGGCCTTCAGGCTCTTTCTATTGGCCAAAACATTTGGAACTGGAAGGCAAGAGAGCCCACTAATATTGTTCAACCATCCAGAATGGAGTGCAGAATGGAGAATGTTGAAGTAAATCTGGGGAGACAATAGAAGATACTGTGCACAGAAGCTCTTGGCTATGCAAAACAGCACAGCCAACTATGTAGGGGCATTGGTTGGTGATGCGGGGGCAGAGAATGCTGATTATTTCATATAACGAGAAGACAGAACAGTTCCAGGGTTGACTAATTCATCAACTCAATAATAGAACACCAGCTCAACTTCTCTGCAATTTCCTCTGTTTTCTTCTTGGCTGCAGGAGTTCCAAACACTGCATTCTCTTGCAATTATTCCAGAAGATGAAAAAAAGCACCATTTCTTCTCAAGCATCTCTGTTTTAGAGATAAACCACCACCCCTCCCCCCCACCAACACACACACCTTTCTAGGAGTCCTCCCAGCGGACTTTCCCTTACATCACCTTTTTTTTTTCTTTTTAAATCTCTTTGTTATTTTTGGCTAACTGTATAAGAATTCAGAGTGCATTTCCCCCATGGAGCATTATTATTTATGCTCTATGTACTTGTATAGAGTTGCCATCTGTATTATACTTTCGACAAATGTATAGACTTTCCTTGGGCTGTCCAAGACACCAAGCAGCATGTCTAATGTCTAATTTTTTTTCTTTGGGAAAATACGTTCTGAACAAAACATTTCTTTAAAAGTCAGGTTTATTATAGTATAACTAACATACAGTAAGTTCACACTATTTTATTTAGAGATGGGTTCTTGCTATGCTCTCCAGGCTGGTCTCAAACTCTCAGACTGGTCTCAAACCTCCTGGGCTCAAGCAATCCTTCTACCTCAGCCTCCTGAGAAACTGGGACTACAGGCATGTGCCACCATGCTTGGCTAAAATCACACTTTTTAGCATATTGTTCTATAAGTTAAACACATAGAGTCATAACCACCACCACAACCAAAATATAGAACAGTTCCATCACTCCAAAATATTCCCTTATGCCCCTTTGTAGTTGGGTTAGTTTTCTTGTTGCTGCTATAAAAAATTGCCATAAACTTGGTTCCTTAAAATAACACAAACATAGCTCCTCATGTCAGAAGTGTGAAATGAATTGTATGAGGCTAAAATCAAGGTGTTAACAGGGCTGGTTCCTTCTAGAAGCTTCAGGGAAGATATCTGATTCTTGTTCCTTTCAGCTTCCAGGGACTACCAGTATTCCTTGGTTCCTGGCTACATTACTGCAATCTGTGCTATGTCTTCTCCCCTACTAACTCTTTTTTCTCTTTAAGTATCTTTGTGATTAAATTTAGAGCTTACTCAGATAATCCAAGACAACTGCCCCATCTCAAGATTTTCAGTCATATCTACAAAGTCTTTTTTGCTTTATAAGGTAACACTTTCAGGTTCTAGAAATTCGAATGTGGATATCTCTGGGAGGCCATGATTCAGCCTACACAGTAGGCAACCCCTCTGTCCTCCAGCTGCTAGCAACCACTGCTGTTAGTCCTGTCCTATTTTTACCTTTTCCAGAATGTCATATAAATGCAATCATTACAGTAAGGAGCCTTTTGAGTCTGGCTTCCGTCACTTAGCATAATACACATGAGATTCATCCATGTTGTTCTATTTTCAGTAGTTTGTTCTTTTGTATTACTGAATAATTCCACTGCATGGATGTACCACACTTTAACCATTCAAAAGCTGACGAATATTTGTGCTGTTTAGGGTTTTTGACAAGCATGAATAAAGCTGCTATGAACACTGATGTGCAGCTTTTTGTGTGAACATAAAATTTTCACTTCTCTTGAGTAAAACCTAGGAATGAGATTGCTGAGTTGTGTAGTAAGTACACGTTTAGCTTTCTAAGAAACTGACAAACTAAATAAAGACTAAATTATTTGACAGACTAAATAAAAACTTAATTATTTAGTGGTTACCCACTAAATAAAGAAAAAGTGGAAGCAGTAGTAATTAGTTGGACAATATTGTCTACACAATGATAGGATGAATTATCTCTTTTTCTCTTTGTAAAGGCTGGAGTGCAGTGGTGCAATCATGGTCCACTGCAGCCTCAAACTCCTGGGCTCAAGTGATCCTCCCACCTCAGTCTCCCGAGTAGCTGGGAAACAGGGATCAGACCATACACTGTAACTGTCTTTACTCATATTCCCCTTTACATTATTTGGTAACATACTCTTAAGTGTCACTAAAAGTTAAAGCATAGCTATACTTTTATTTGCACACATTCCTTATCCATTCTAATATTCTGGAAGAAATCATTTATTTTCTACAATGGCATTCTATGATATAGAATAAAATAATTTGATTTAGTAGTAACCTTCTTATATATCATAGATCAAAAAGGTATTTTTAAAACCTTCTGTAAGAAATGCTATATTTTCATACACAGAATTTCCTGCCAAACAGGCCAGCTGTCCTCATCATGCTTACTCACTAAAGTGGAATTTGTGGGTGGAGGTATCTTTGCATAAAAGAGTCATGGTAATGTCCAGAACTCCTTCCTTTATGCCCCTGCTATGCCTTTTTATGTATGCATATTAAACTAGACTGCTTACTGATTAGTTTTATTATATAAAGTTTTATGGATTTAATCATAGGTCTCTATGCTTTTCATAAGAAGAACAAAACATGACAAGGTGTTTCCACCTTATGGAAAAAGCTACAAATAAAATATACAAAAATGTTGCACTGAGGTTGTAGTGTAATTTTATTAACAACTTCCAGATACCAAGTGAAGTATAAATATAATTTTTATTTAGAAAGAAGTATCTATAAATAAGTTAACATTTGGTAACTGAAGCTTAACTAAGGTAGAACACTTAAGAATTACAAATGGGATGTGCATCTTACAACATTCAGCTCTTAAAATTTTTTTTGCAATAATTTTACACTTAAAGAAAACATGTACAAACTACCTAGTGCCAAGATCTTGGTTTCTAAATATCATTCTCTAATAAAAGGAATAAAGAAACCTTGAAGAAATAGCTGATTACAGGGCTGGATGAGAGAAAATAGAAGAAAAGGCAAAAGCATCTTGTAGTACCAGAAAGCAAGGTAATGCTCAAAAAACAAAGGAATGGGGCCATGTTAAAGGGCCACAAAAGCCTACCACAGAGAACTCCCCATGGCCAATGCTGGAATAATTTGAGTGACAAAATAAATAATGGCATTATTACACTATACATAATGCCATATTACACTATAATGCAAGGAATAAAATAAATAAACATAAGTCCATACTGTTATTAATACATGATAAATAATAAATAAGAGTGAAATCTTCCTTACAGGATATGTAAGAGATATAGAAACTCCTCCCTCCAGGAGAAACTCAACTGCACCCCCTGACCTCAACTCCTTCCTTTCAGAGTGGGCTGGACTTAGTGACTCCTTTCCAAAGAAAAGAACAAGAAAAATTGGAATTTAACAATAAAGAATAATAGAGATTGGCCCTGGTGGCCCCCACCTGTAATCCCAATGCTTTGGGAGGCTGAGGCAGGAGGATCGCTGAAGGCCAGGAGTTCAAGACCACCTTGGGAAACATAGCAAGACCTTGTCTCTACAAAAAATTTAAAAATAGTTAGCTGAGTGTAGTGGCATGTGCCTGCAGTCCCAGCTACTCAGGAGGCTGAGGCAGGAGGAGCCCTTGAACCCAGGAGTTCAAGGCTACATTGAGCTATGATAGCATCATTACATTCCAGCTTGAGCTATAGAGCTACTTTAAAAAGAGAGAGAGAGAGAAAATGGCAGATTACTACCTTAACTAAGATATCAAGGTTTACCTCACCAGAGAGATCATGTTGATAGCATCTACCCTCTGATATGATGTAATGAAAGGGTACTTCACCTCTGCGGTATTATTTCCAAAAAACAAATAACCCCACTCCAATCATGAGAAATACATAAGGCAAACCAAAACGGAAAAACAGCCTACAAATGTCTCACCAATACTCCTCAAACTGTCAGAGTCACGAAAAACAACACTAAGAAACTATCACAGACCAGAGGAGATTTGAGAGATGTAGCAACTAAATGCAATGTAGTAACCTGAATTGGATCTTGAACAGAAGAGGGATATTAAAAAAATAATAAGTGAAATCTGAATGAAGTCTGGAGTTTAAAAAGACATTAACCGAAAAACAGGTGAAATCCAAATAGTCTGGGGTTTAGATAACAGTAATGTGCTAATGTTGGTTTCTTAGTTTAAAAAAATATACCACAGTAGGCCAGGCGTGGTGGCTCACACCTGTAATCCCAGCACTTTGGGAGGCCAAGGCGGACGGATCACAAGGTCAGGAGATAAAGACCATCCTGGCTAACATGGTGAAACCCTGTCTCTACTAAAAATACAAAAAATTAGCTGGGCATGGTGGCGGGTGCCTGTAGTCCCAGGGAGGCTGAGGCAGGAGAATGGCGTGAACCCGGGTGGCGGAGCTTGCAGTGAGCCGAGATTGCGCCACTACGCTCCAGCCTGGGTGACAGAGCGAGACTCCATCTCAAAAAAAAAAAAAAAAAAGGCACCATAGTAATTGAAAATATTAACACTAGAGGAAACTGAAACTGAGAAGGGTGTATTATATAATAACTTGCTGTACTATTTTTTTCTTTTTCAACTGTGAAAATAGAGTATTCGGTTTTTGTCTCCAATTCCTGGCACAAACTTTATAAAACTCTGGAAGCTTCTTGAGTAACAATGAGGTGGAGGAGAATGTTTTGCTATTCATAGCAAGCTCCTTTCAACCATACCTGAATTTATGCTACTAAGGTGAACAGCCTCAAGATAGAGGCTGGTTGCCAGGGCAACCAACCATGTGATCAGATGGTTCCAACATTCAATCCTTCCCCCAGACCTCTGAGGGAGGGAAGAAAGGGTGGAGACTGTAGTCAATCACCAATGGACAATGATTTAATCAATCATGTCTCTGTAATGGAATCTTCATGAAAACCTTAATCTAACAGGTTCAGAGAGGTTCCAGGTTGAATGCATTAACATGCCAGGAGGCAGAATGTGTCCAAAGCTCCGTGGAGACAGAAGCTCCTGTACTCAAGAACCTTCCAGACCTCACCCTATATGCCTCTTTATCTATTTGCGCATTTGTATCCTTTATAATAAACTGGTAATAGTAAAGTGTGTCCCTGAGTTCTGTAAGCTATTATAATAAATCGTTGAACATGAGGCAGAGGTTATGGGAACTCCCAATTTGTAGTCAAGTTAGTCAGAAGTACTGGAGAACTGAGATTTTGATTGGTGTCTGAAGCTGGAATTGAGGCAGTCTTGTGGGACTAAGCCCTACTTAGCCTGTGGGGTCTGATGCTAACTCTAGGTGGATAGCATCAGAATAAAATTGAATTGCATTGGTGTCCACAGTAAACTGGAGAATTCCTGGTGTGGAAAATTGATACATTTGGTATCAGAAATGTTGTGAGTACAGGACAAATTTTTTCTTCTATCTACTTTTACATATCTTAAATTATTATAAAGTAAAAGTTTATTTTCTATTTTATTATTGTTTTTTAAGGCAGAGTCTTGATCTGTCACCCAGGCTGAAAGGCAGTGTGAGATCCTAGTTCATTGCCACCTTGATCTCCCTGACTCAAGCAATCCTCCTGCCTCAGCCTTCCGAGTACCTGGGACTACAGGCATGTGCCACCACACCCAGCTAGTTTTTTTTAATTTTTAGTAGAGATGAGGTCTTGCTATGTTGTCCAGGCTTGCCTTGAACTCCTAAGCTCAAGCAGCTTCCCAAAATGCTGGGACTACAAGCATGAGACACCAGGTCCAGCCCAGACATTTATTTTTTAAAAACTACAAGGAATTTCCATATACATGTTACTCAGATTCCCCAAACTTAACGTTTTGCCACATTTAACTTATCAGTCTCTTTCTACTCCCTTTATAAAGATATTTTTCATCATTCCCTTTTACTCCTGAATATTTCAATGTATATTTCTGTTAAAAGTACATTTATCAAAATAAGGAAGTTAGCATTAATAAAATACTATCCAATACAGACCATCACATTTCACCAATTGTTTCACTAATGTACTTTATAACAAAAATATGAAAAAAGAGTAATATAAAATAAAAATTGGTTCCATTCTAACCCATGATCCAATCGAGGGTCATACATTATTTTTAATTGTCATACCTCTTTGGACTTCTTTGATCTGGAATGCATTCTTCAGTCTTTGTTTTTCATGACCTTGACATTTTTTAAAAGTACAAACCATTTATTTTGTGAAATGTCCCTCAATTTGGGCTTTACTGATTGTTCTTCATGTTTATGTTCAGGTTATGCATTTTTGCAGTAATACGGCAGAAGCGATGTGCTCTTGTGAATCCTGTCGAGATGCATGCTATTGGTCCCACTACTGTTAGTGTTAACTTTCACAACTTGGTAAAGGTGGTATATGTCATGAATGTCCATTGTATAGTTGCTAATTTTTTTTCCATTTTTGATTAGTATCTTGTGGGGAGATATTTTGAGTATGTAAAAACATCCTCCTTGTAACCAACTCTTCACAAAACACCATAAAATCCATTAATGATTTTTGCCTGAAACAATTCCTGACTAGAATTCTATTCTACATCAACTTGTCTAGCTCCATAAAAGCGCACGTATTTTTCTCACAAATAGGACTTTTTATTTGCCACTATTATAAGTCTGAACTTTAAACAGATTCTTGGACTGGTGGTTCATATCCATCAACTCATTCAACTTTAGCACCTGTCTCATCCCCAGTGGCTTTTCCAGTACTACTACCTTCACCATGAAGCTCCATGAGTTTTCCCAATTCAAACTTGGGCTTCTTCAGCATTTTTACTTTCCTTTTTTTTTTTTTTTTTTTTTTTGAGATGGAGTCTCACTCTGTCTCCCAGGCTAGAGTGCAGTGGCACGATCTCGGCTCACTGCAACCTCTGCCTCCCAGGTTCAAGTCATCCTCCTGCTTCAGCCTCCTGAGTAGCTGGGATTACAGGTGCACACCACCACACCTGGCTTATGTTTTTGTATTTTTAGTAGAGATGGGGTTTCACCATGTTGGCCAGGCTGGTCTCAAACTCCTGACCTCAAATTATCCGCCCACCTCAGCCCCAAAGTGCTGGGATTAGAGGCATGAGCCACTGTTCCCGGCCAGCATTTTTACTTTTCTAACAAAGAAATCATGGAGACGATAAATAGATTGGCAAGACTTTTCTATGTCTTTTCCAATGTTGTCTGGAATCAATTTATTGACCACTTCTTTCAAGTCATTTGTCTGCACCTCTTGGGTCATGATTTCCATCATCTTCTTCCAGATTTGGCAGAATTGCTGGTGCTGAGCATAAGAGGTCATCCATATCTGATTGTTGCGTATTTTAGTAAAGTCAACACAGAACAGATGAAGCAAGTAACTATCAGTAGTCTTGACATCAACAGGAGCTTCGATCATTGTCTGCCATTTTTTGACCATAGAACACATTTTGTTACAAGTAAGATCCATGACATGGAAGTTGGGCAGTTTTTGCCCTGAATGTCTTCAGTAATCAGTTTGAATTTTTCTAAATGCAACTTCATCATTCTGCAAATCAGCAAGACTCACTTCAAACACATGACTCTTGAGGCCATCAGATGCAGTTTTGGTTCCTTGGATCCTGGTGACTAGCGTCTTTCCAACATTTCTTATATTGAATATAGCAGGTGCTTTCACATTATATCAATCTTTCTTAGAAAATAGATCAGCCACTTTCGTCTTGGCTCCGTTCTGCCACCTTTCATAAGGCGCTCGTTCTCGCCAACTGCTGTGGTGCTGCTCATAGAGCCAAAAGGCCATGTTGGTATTTTTATTGAGATTGTCTTTCACAAGTATTTTAAAGCTTTTCTCAAATAGCTTTTACATACTTCTGGTTACATTTATTCCTAAGTATTTTATCTTCCTCATTGTTATTTAATTGGGGTTTCCCTTACCACTCTATTTTCTAACTGGTAGTTATTGATACATATATATATATAAAATATTAATTTCTGAATGCCAATTTTATAGGCTACTAGTTACTGATTTATTATTTGAGTTAGTTTTACCATTGATTTTCTAGTGCAGAAGTCCGCACACTGTATCTTTTCAGTAAAAACATCAGACTGTAAATATTTCATTTTTGTGTGCCAAAAAGTTCCTATCACAACTGTTCAACTCTGCTGGTGTAGTGCAAAAGATGACAGAGGCAATACAAAACCAAGTATATATGGCTAAATTTGGCTCTCAGTTTGCTAAACCCTGCTCTAGGGTTTTCCAGATATACTATCATATCATCTGCAAATAGAGATAGTTTTATTTCTTCTGTTCTGTTGTACTTCTACTGATTCCTCTTGTTTAACTGTATTGGCTAATATTCCCACTAATATGATGAATAATAGCGTAATTACTAGATATCCTTGCCTTGCTCCTGATGGTACTAGTAAAAATGTCCTTGGTGTTTTCCATTATGATGATGACTTTAAGGTGTGTGTGTGTATATATACATATACCTATACATCAAAGGTGTGTATATATATTTATCATGTTAAGAAAATACCCATCAATTCCTATTTTCTTGAGTGCTTTTATCAGAAGATGTTGATTTTTGTTAAAGGTCTTTGCAGCATCTACGGAGATAATTATATGATTTATCTCTATATTTATTAATATCGTATATTAATGGATTGCCTAATATTGAAACAATCTTGTGTTTTTGGAATACAGTTGACCCTTGAACAATGTGGGGGCAGCGGTGCTGACTCCCCACTCAGGTGAAAATCTGCACATAACTTTTGACTCCCCAAAAACTTAATAATTGCCTACTATTGACCAGAAGCCTTACCTATAACATAGTCAATTAACACATATTTTTTATGTTACATACAATACTGTATTCTTACAATAAAGTAGGCTAGAGAAAAGGTTATTAAGAAAATCATAAGGGAGAGAAAATACATTTACAGTACTGTACTGTATTTACTGATACTGTAAGTTTATGTCATCTGTTTACAAGATTGTTTACAGAATTGCCTGTCTGAAATGGAAAAAAGGCATCTGCAGCTGCACACCTCAATCTGTAGTACATCTCAAGCAATTTGACTTTTTATTGTAATGTCATGACTTCACTGCTTCTTGGTAGCAACTCCAGCATCAGTAGTAGCGCTTGGTATGGATCCTATAGTGTTACTCAAGGTTTACGGTATTACACTAAACAGGATAAAGAATACATGAGAATTGCAAAAGATCACTTTTTACTGTGATACAGTGCCATTTACTGAAGAGATGAACTGCTCATCTGGAGATGATAAGTATCATAAGGACTTTTAAGCATATACTATGAACACTTGAGCTCACCACAATAGCAATAGGAGGCAGCTGCAAAATTACTACAGCAGTACAACGTGCTACAATTAACTTTATGCAGTTATTAATACTGCATCATTCTGCTTGCTTACATTTCTCTCCACTGTGAATGATGCCATGTATGATCTATGTTTATATGTGTGAGTTTTGACAAACTTTAACTTTTTATATCAGATTTGTGTATATTTTATGGTAGCAAATGATAAAATAGACTAGTACCTACATATATTTCATGCATTCATGATATACCTAACTTTTTCTTAATTTTTTTTTTCTTTTTGAGATGGAGTCTCACTCTGTTGCCCAGGCTAGAGTGCAGTGGCACAATCTCAGCTCACGGTAACCTCTGACTCCCAGGTTCAAGCGATTCTCCTGCCTCAGCCTCCCGAGTAGCTGGGAGTACAGGCATGCACAGTACCATGGCCAGCTAATTTTTTGTATTTTTAGTAGAGACGGGGTTTCACCATGTTGGCCAGGCTGGTCTTGACCTCCTGACCTCAGGTGATCTGTCCACCTCAGCCTCCCAAAGCGCTGGGATTACAGGCATGAGCCACTGTGCCTGGCTTCTTAATTTTTTTCAATATTTCTAGGCTATGTGGTTCATCTGCAAGTTTTTTCAAATTGTCACAAATCTTCAGAAAATATTCCAATATATTTATTGAAACAAGTCTGCAGAATCTGGGCATGGTGGCACACGCCTGTAATCGCAGTTACTCAGGAGGCTGAGGCTGGAGGATCACTTGAGGCCAGGAGTTCAAGATCAGTCTGGGCAACATAGTGAGGCCTGTCTCTTTAAAATAAAAAATTAAAAAATAAAAAAAATCTACAAATAAATGGACCTGTGCAGTTCAAACTTGTTTTGCTCAAGGGTCAACTATAAATCCCATATGGTCATAATATGTTATTTTATTTTAGAGACAGAGTTTCATTCTGTCACCAAGGCTGTAGCACAATGGTACCACAGCTCAGTAGTACTATCGAGTACAATAGCTCACAGCCTTGAACCCCTTGGCTCAAGCCATCCTCCTTTCTCAGCTTCCCAAGTAGCTAGGACTACAGGTACGTGCCACCATGCCAGTTAGTTTTCAAATTTTTTTGTAGACATAGGGTCTCACTGGTCTTGAACTCCTGGCTTCAAGTGATCCCCCTGTGTTGACCTCCAAAAGCACTGGGTTTATAGGTGTAAGCCACCATGCCCAGCTTATTTTCCTAATATATGACATTGGAATTTGTTTGTTAATATTTTATTTAGTAATGGTATCAATACATACAATTGATATTGGTTTGTAATTTTTTTTCTTTTTTGTGCTGTCTTTAGGAATTGGTATTATCCACGTTCAATGCTCAGCACCAGTTTACGGAGCATTGAGAATATCTTTGAGTGTTTCACAGATTATCTCTATAAAACCATCTGGGACTGGTGCTTTTTTATGAGGTGGATCCTTGATATTCTTTTCTATTTCTTCTACAGAAATTAAACTTTCTCAAATGTGGCCAATTTTGATGAAATATATTTGCCTTAAAAATAAACTTTTTTTTTTTTTTTTTGAGACAGGGTCTCACCCTGCCTCCCAGGCTAAGCGCAATGGTGAGATCACGGCTCACTGCAGTCTCCACCTCCAAGGCTCAAGCGACCCTCCCATCTGAGTCTCCCAAGTAGCTGGAACCATAGGCATGTGCCACCATACCTGGCTAAGTTTTTATTTTTTGTAGAGTCAGGGTCTCACTATGTTGTCCAGGCTGGTCTTAAACTCCTAGATTCAAGGGATCCTCACACCTCGACCTCTCAAAGTGTGAGTCATTGCACCTGACCATCTTTTTTTTTTTTAAGAGATGGGGTCTCATTATGTTGCCCAGGCTGGAGTACCGTGACTATTCACAGATGCAGCCTTAAACTCCTGGTCTCAAGCAATCCTCCTTCCTCAGCCTCTTGAGTAACTGGGACTGACAGGTGTGTACTACTGTGCCCAGCTGAAAATTACTTTTTTCATTTAAGTTTTCAAACTTATTTGGAAAGAAAAGTAGGTTCTTATATTTTTCAAAATTGAGGTATAATTTACATATCATAAAATTCACCCCTAGGTTTTCAAGTGTTGTGTCTCCCTCCCCAACTAAATTCACGTGTGGAAGTCCTAACACCTCTAGTACCTTAGAATGTGATTGAATTTGGAGATGGGACCTTTAAAGAGACAAGTAAGGTAAAATGTCATATATGTGGGCCCTAATTCAATATGACTGGTGTCCTTATAAGAGGAGGTTAGGACACAGACAACACACAGACCAAGGGGTGACCATGTGAGGCCACAGGGAAGTTAGCCATCTACAAGCCAAAAAAGAGGCCTGAGAATGAAAACAACCCTTGAGACATTTTGACTGTGGACTTCTAGACTCCACATGGTGAGAAAATACATTTCTGTTGCTCCAGCCACCAGCCTGTAGTATTATTTGTTATGACAGTCCTAACAAACAAATACATAAAATATATAATCCAGTGGCTTTTAGTATATTCACAAGTTCATAAAACAAACACCACTATCTAGTTGCAGAACATTTTCATCACCTCAAAAAGAAACCCTATACTCATTAGCAGTCACTCCTACCTCTTGCTTTTCCCAGTACCTGGGAACCACTTATCTGTTTTGTATCTCTATGGATTTGCCTATTCTGGACAGTGATATAAATGGAATAATACAATGTGACCTTTTATGTTTGGTTTCCATCTCTAATGATAATGTTTTCAAGGTTCATCCATGTTGCAGAATGCAGCAGAACTTCATTCCTTTTTAAGGCTAAATAATATTCCACTGGATGGATATACCACATTTTGTTTATCCATTCATCCATTGTTGCACATTTCAGTTGTTTCCACATTTTGACTACTATGACATGAACATTTGTGTATAGGGTTTTGTGTGACATGTGTTTTCAGTCCTCCTGAGTATATACTTAGTAACGATATTGCTGAGTCATATGGTAATTATAATTAAACTTTTGAGGACTGCTAAACTGCTTTCCCAAACAGCTGTACCATTTTACATTCCTAACAGCAATATATGAAGGTACCAACTTTCCACATCCTCATCAACATTTTTTACTGTCTAGGTTTTTTATTGTAGCCATACTAGTGTGTGTGAATAAATACTTCCCTTGTGGTTTTGATTTACATTTCCCTAATGACTGCTGAGGCTGAGCATATATTTATTGTCTATTTTTTATGCATTTATTGACTATTTTTATATCTTCTTTAGAAAAATATCTATTTAAATCCTTTGCCAATTTTACAATAATGATTGTAAGCTATTTTACAATTAGATTATTTGTGTTTTTATTGTTGAGTTTTAAGAGGTTCTTTATTCTGGATACAGGTGCCTTGTCATATATAGGGTTTACAACCTTTTTCTCACATTCTATGTGTTGTCTTTTCGCTTGCTTAGTGGTATCCTTTGAAGCAAAAGGTTTTTCTTTGTTTTACTTTATGAGGTCCAATTTATCTAGTTTTCTTTGGTTGCTTATACTTGAAGGTGTCATATCTAAAAAAAAAACCACTAGTAAGTGTGAGGTCAAGAATACTTACATGTAATATTCACATTACAATTTTTTCTACAAGTTGTATAGTTTTAGTACTTAAAGTTAGATCTTTAATCCATTTTTAAATGAATTTTTGTGCATGGTGTGAGGTAGGGGTCCAACTTCATTCTCTGCATGTCAATTTCCATTTATCCCAGCATCATTTGTTAGAGAGGTTTTTCTTCCCCCATTGAATTATCTTGGCATTCTTGAAGAAAATGAATTGACCATAAATATAAGGGTCTAGTTATAAAGTCTCAGTTCTATTCCATTGATCTATATATCTTTTTTCATTTTTTATTTTTATTTTTTTTGAGATGCAGTCTCACTCTGTCGCCCAGGCTGGAGTGCAGTGGCGTGATCTTGGCTCATTGCAACCTCTGCCTCCTGGGTTCAAGTGATTCTCCTGCCACAGCCTCCTGAGTAGCTAGGAATACAGACACGCATGCCACCATGCCTGGCTGAGTCCTTTCGTTTGTTTTAGTAGAGACAGGGTTTCATCATGCTGGTCAGACTAGTCTTGAACTCTTGACCTCAAGCGATCCCCAGCCTTAGCCTCCCAAAGTGCTGGGATGACAAGTGTGAGCCACCACACCTGGTCTATATATCTATCTTTATGCCTGTGTTTCTTAGGAGGGGGTTATAGGTATTTTCATCAAATGAACCTCATTGCCTATTTTTTATTTTACCTTCATTTTCTATTTTCTTTCAAAATTGTTTATATATAGTTAAAGGTCCTGTCACTTCTTCTTTTCTGTGAACAGGACTGGCTGTTTGAAATAGTTTACAAGATTCCCAGTTCAAAAATGACTTCTGCTTTTAGTAAAGTATGGTTTCTTTATTAGTTGGATTTGGGGGCAAGGCAGTGTGAGATTTGTCCTCCAATTAAAAAAATATTTTTCTGTCTTGCAGGATCCTAAATTTTTCCCTTCTATATTTTTCTTAACTGTTTAGTTTTCAGAGGGCATTTATCCCTTTCTTTTTTACCCTCTTCTCCCCTAATGAGTGTCTTTCCAAAACTGCCTTTTTGAGTCCCATATACACTTGTAAGTCCCTTCCCTGTAGTCTCTTCTGATCTATCAGTATTTCTTAGGCGGAAATTCTTCTGGAAATGTCTTTAGATCAGTATCTTAAGCCTGTCACTAGCTTCTTTCTTCTCCTGTGCAGTTTTTCCCAGATCACCCTTGCTTTCCACCACAGCTTGCACAAAGGCATGAATAATGGCTGGCTAGGATTTAGTATGTATTTTTCTACTTACAGATAATTTGAAGTTGGAACATTCTCTGCATTCTAACATTAACATATGGTTATGTGCAGTGTTTTTTTGTTTTGTTTTGTTTTGAGACGGAGTCTTGCTCTGTCACCCAGGCTGGAGTGCAGTGGCGCCATCTCGGCTCACTGCAACCTCCGCCTCCCGGGTTCAAGTGACTCTCCATGCCTCAGCCTCCCAAGTAGCTGCGACTACAGGTGCGTGCCACCACACTCGGCTAATTGTTGTATTTTTGTAGGGACAGGATTTCACCATATTGGTCATGCTGGTCTTGAACTCCCGACTTCAGGTGATCCACTCGCCTCAGCCTCCCAAAGTGCTGGGATTACAGGTGTGAGTCACTGTGCCCAGCCTGGTTATGTGTAGTCTTATTTGTTCATCTTTATTGGTTTTCAGAGGATGTGTGAGGATTTTCAGAGTAATGCATTTGCCACTACTTTAGCTCCCCAATCTTTTAATAGTTTTGTAAATATTTTGCCTGCTTGTTTTTTTTGGATAAAGAATTGTCAGGTTTTTAATGGTCTGGGATATGTCTATTCTAGCATTACAATGGTAATACTGCTTAAGGATAATATTGAAATTGGCTAATCTTAATTGACTCATTGGTTAATATATACTAAGATAAATTCTTCCAAAAGATACTATACTCCTACCATAACAAACAATTCATAAATAATGTGATATCTAATCAGAAATTACAATAGAAAAAAACACTGTTCACTAAAATCCAAAATAATGTAAAAGTCTTTTATGCAAAAGGAGCTACTTGCTTTTGTTTAGGGGCTTTCTCCATTAGGACAATCATTTTTATATTTAAACAGTCAAGTTCAATAAATAAGTAGTTTATCACCCTGGCTATATGAAAGAGTATTTGAATCACAGTCTATACCAATTTTGGCTTTTTTTGCACTTTGCTTACCAGAAGAGAATCTATGTAACTTAATGATCATGATATTAAAAACAAAATATTGAATGAAATTACTATCTTCTTAAATATAAATATCTTATATAAATATGTTTATACTTAGAGGATTTTACCTTGGAATCCTCATTTTAATAAAGACATTTCTTTAAACTGCCATGACAATATTTTTATTGTCAAGTTTATTCTTGGAGGTACAATAGTATTTCTTAGCATTACACTGATTTTATTTTATATGCGGGTTAGAGTTGAGTAACGGAAATTTGGAACTACTCAGGTTCCATCAGTTAAATACTGTGTGGTCTTAGGTAAGTAACTTTGCCTCCCTCAGCTTTTGTTTTTTCATATGAAATATGGAATTAATTTAACAATACCTATTATAAGAGAGATTTTGAAAGGTTTAGTGTTTGTAAAATACTTTGAATATCAGAATGAAAAGACTCCATTGCAAATTACTAACAATTATAAATTTGCCCAGTACATATTAGTATGCTAATCACCAATGGTAGAAGTTTCATTGCAGTACCTGATGAGTTTAAGAGTTTTCCACGAATCTACTCTCTCTACTTAGTATAAAAATATTTTACTAGGCCAGGCATAGTGGCTCATGCCTGTAATCCCAACACTTTGGGATGCTGAGGTGGGAGGATTGCTTGAGTCCATTGAGTTTGAGACCCGCGGGGCAATATAGCAATACCCCAGCTCTACAAAAAATAAAAAATTAGCTGGGCATGGTAGCGTGCACCTATGGTCCCAGCTACTTAGATGACTTGAGCCCAGGAGTTTGAGGCTGCAGTGAGCTGTGACTGCACCACTGCACTCCAGCCTAGGCAACAGAGCAAGACCGTGTCCCCCACCCTCCCACAAAAAAAAAACAAAAAAAACAAAGAAAAAGAGAATGTTTAGCCCTTTCTAGTAAGTACTATATATTATATAGTATTGAAAACTGCCTACTTTTTCTCCTCAATATAAAAATATTTTAATATGGACTATTGCTACTTCATATATTAAGAATGTTTAGCCCTTCTCATCACATTTTTATAAAATAGTGAGCTGACTTTAATAATCCCCTAAATCAATGCTTTCTTTCTCAATACTTCTTAGGAGTTAAAAATCTGACTATTCATTTTATAATTTTATCCAAAGCAATAATAATTTTAAAATTTCTAATAGTTAAAAATATTTCTTACATAATTGAATAGTAACTTGAACTGAAGATTTTCTTTAGCAAGAAGACAATATTTACTCTGTCTAAAACATATTAGTACATATGCACTGCTACCAGATAATTACTACTTAACTTCTTTAAGCAATTTAAAACACAAAAAACCACAGCAACGTGTCTGCTCATTATTTCAACATTTATTGAGTGCCTATAGCTTTCAAGGATTGTCTTCTGGTAATCCTGGATACCAGAAGTAGCATGTGGTAACAGAGCAAGGAATATAGGGTGGTAGCAGACATACCCAGTATCCTCAGTGGGGCTGATAACATAAAATCTCCCTTGTAAAATTGTGATACACTTTCCTTGGAAGTTTTTGGATTGTATAGAAAATCAATATTTAGGTTGCTCCAAGCACATCAACACTATTATTAAAAAGCTCCAGGGTCAGGCACAGTGGCTCAAGCTTATAATCCCAACACTTAGGGAGGCCAAGATGAGAGGATTGCTTTAGGCCAGGAGTTTGAGACAAGCCTGGGCAACACAATGAGACCCCACCTTTTTTAAAAAAATGAGCTGAGTGTGGTGGTGCAGGCCTGTAGTCCTAGGTACTTGGGAAGCTGAGTCAGGAGGATCACTTGAGCCCAGGAGTTTGAGGTTGCAGTGAACTCTGATCACACCACTGCACTCCAGCCTAGGTGACAGAGCAAGACCCTGTCTCTTAGAGGACAAAAAAAAAGAGCTGGGGTTAGAAACAAACTGATTTTTCAAAGTTTATTCTTCATAGAGCTTACAATAAATCAGTGGAAAAATGCTGTTCAATATTTTGCCTCAGCACTTTGATTAATCAGTCACTCCTAATGTTGCTTCTTACTTCTTTCTACCCATCTGAATCCTACCCTTTTCTGGGCCCAGTTGTAAAGCCACATCCACAAAACCTACAATATATTTTATTCACTCTTAATTACAATGAATTTTATCAACTCACAACTCCTAGAACTTTATCTATGCTGCTTATCTGCCATGTTCTGGAGTCTGGGAACTCCAACATCAAGATGCCAGCTGGACTGGTATCTGGTGAGAGCTACTCTCTGCTTTCAAGATGGCACTTTGTTGCTGCTTCCTCTAGAGAGGAGGAATGTTGTCTCTTAACATGACAGAAAAGAAGACAGTGAACCCACTCCCCTCAAGCCCTTTTTCAAGGGCCCTAATCCCATCCATGAAGGCTCTGCCCTTATGACTTAATCACCTCACAAGTGCTCCAGCTCTTAACTATCATATTGGTAGTATTATAATACTATTCATGAATTTTGGAGGACATTCAGACCATAGAACTTCACTAATAGCAGACTTAGAATTTAATAGCAGACTTAGAATTTACAAAACAATTACAGTTGTCCCTTATTATAGGGGGGAATTAGTTCCACAACCTCCAGCGGATATCAAAATCTATGAATGCTCAAGTGCCCTATATAAAAAGGTGTACTATTTGCATATGATCTACATAATCCTCCTGTATACTTTAAATCATCTCTAGGTTACTTATAATATCTAAAACAATGTAAATGCTATGTAAAAGTTGTTATACTGTTTCTTAATTTGTATTATATTTTATAATTGTATTCTTTTGTTTGTTTGTTTGTTTTTGAGACAGAGTTTTGTCCCTATCGCCCAGGCAGGAGTGCAGTGGTGCGATCTCGGCTCACTGCAACCTCCGCCTCCCGGGTTCCAGTGATTCTTCTGCCTCAGCCTCTCGAGTAGCTGGGACTACAGGTGCGCGCCACCACGCCTGGCTAATTTTTGTATTTTTTTGTAGAGACAGGGTTTCACCATATTGGCCAGGCTGGTCTCGAACTCCTGACCTCGTGATCTGCCCGCCTCAGCCTCCCAAAGTGTTGGGATTACAGGCGTGAGCCACCTCGTCCTGCCCTGTATTGTTGTTTCTTTTTGTTTTTTTTCCTTGAATATTTTTTGATATGTGGTTGGTTGAATCCAAAGATGTGGGACATGCAGATGAATTCTATCTAACTTAAGTTCCATTTAGCAGAATCTTTTTACACTAATGGGTAAGACAAACAATTTCTCAATTTCATAAAGTGATGTCTAATTTTTATTAGAGAAAGATGTTCAAATAAAATTTATATTAAATTCCCAGTTGTTACACAGATTAAATACGTGATTTAATCATGCTTAACATTAGAGCAAATTTAATTGGCAAACACATTTTTCATTAAAGAAAAATATTACAAAACTTCGTTTTACTATACTAAATAGAAGAATGCTTGGTCTCTCATAAAAACTACAGAATAAAATTTATTTCTAATCAATGGAAATAAAAAAGTTTTAATATATTCTATGAATGAAACCTCAATGTCTCTAGTGTCTGAGTCACAAACCACCAAGCTAGAAGACACATTTATTGTAAAATACAATTTATACATACAATTTCAAGTGAGAATTTTAAAACGAAGTTAATTTAGTTATAGACACAAACATAATCTGTTCTTTTTTTATTTTTCTTCTCATTAATTTCTGTAAATAATAATGAAGGCTACTCTAATGTATTTCTTGATTTTTAATAGGAGTATATAGTCACATTCTTAAGCATTGAGGATCTGTATCATTCCTTTTTTTTAGATACAGGTAACTTACTCATCTGTATGGATTGATGGATGCTAAATTCAAACTTTAAAAAAATTCAGGGAAAAGAGGGAAATGTTCTGTTACAACTAATTAAAAATGTACAATGTATTTTTTAATAGTTGTATTTGTAGTTTTAAAATTTGACTTCATATTTTATTCTTCTTAAATTATATATGTATATATAATATATATTTTTATAATACATATTTTATATTTTATATTGTATTATATTATACTTTTATAATACAATATATTTTATAATATATTACATATTATATATATATTTTGAAACAGAGTCTCGCTCTGTCACCCAGGATGGAGTGCAGTGGCATGATCTTGGCTCACTGCAACCTCCACCTCCCAGGTTCCAGTGATTCTCCTGCCTTAGCCTCCTGAGCAGGTAGGACTACAGGCGCACATCACCACACCCAGCTAATTTTTGTATTTTCAGTAGAGAAAGGGTTTCACCATGTTGGCTAGGCTGGTCTCGAACTCCTGACCTCAGGTGATTGCCCGTCTCAGCCTCCCAAAGTGCTGGGATTATAGACATGAACCACTGCGCCAGGCCATTCTTAAATATATTTTATATCCACACCTACCTTAATTTGTGTAGATTTTTTTCACTACATATCTGTGCCAATTTTGTTCTGACAAAGTTTAAATTCCACATTTGGTTCTGCTAACAAAAACCAAAAATCTTCTAAGCAAGATGTAAAAGCTTCTATTCAATGTCTAAGAATTGTTTTTCTCCCATTTTGGTCGGTTAAAAAGCAAAGTGTTATATTTTTAATTATTTCTATACATTCTTTCTTTTAATCAGAATTAATGCTAATCATGTCTATGTAGCTTTCTTCTAAGCACAGACAAGAGTAAACACTAGCAGTTTTTATTTCTGGATATTATCAAGAATTATTAAAATTTAACTTAAAAACTCTTTGCCCAGACTTTATAAAGACAAATTTTCATCTGCCCAATTAATTTTTAATGCTACTATTTAATTAATGACTCATTCTTAATACATCCCATTAAAGTCTTGACATACAACTTTACAAAAAAATTTTTATTTTAGTAGTCCTCTAATTTGTATTATCAGTAATAACAAAATAGATGGATCTGGAAAGCATTTGGTTATTAACACAAGAAAGTGAAGCCTAATGCAAAACAGTCATATCATTATGTTTATAAAACTGTTAAAGGGCTTACAAGGAAATCAAATATTCATTAAAATTGTTTTTCACATTTTCATTCCTATCTTAGGACCCCCAATACGCAAAAACATGTTTAAAACTTTCTTTTGGCCAGGCGCGGTGGCTCACACCTGTAATCCCAGCACTTTGGGAGGCCGAGGCGGGCAGATCATGAGGTCAGGAGATCGAGACCATCCCGGCTAACAGAGTGAAACCCAGTCTCTACTAAAAATACAAAAAATTAGCTGGGCGTGGTGGCAGGCACCCGTAGTCCCAGCTACTCGGGAGGGAGGCTGAGGCAGGAGAATGCCATGAACCCAGGAGGTGGAGCTTGCAGTGAGCCGAGATTGCACCACTGCACTCCAGCCTGGGCTACAGAGCAAGACTCCGTCTCAAAACAAACAAACAAAAACAAACAAAACAAAAACAAAAACAAAAACTTTCTTTCTTTTTTTGAGATGGAGTCTTGCTCTGTTGCTCAGGCTGGAGTGCAGTGGTGCAATCTCTACTTACTACAACCTCTGCCTCCTGGATTCAAGCAATTCTCCCTGCCTCAGCTTTCCAAGTAGCTTGGATTATAGGCTCCTGCCACCACACCCAGCTAATTTTTGTTATTTTTTTTTTTTTAGTAGAGATAGGATTTTACCATGTTGGCCAGGCTGATCTTGAACTCCTGACCTCAGGTAATCTGCCCACCTCAGCCTCCCAACATGCTGGGATTATAGGCGTGAGCGACTGCGCCCAGCCAAGGCTTTCCATTTAAGTAACTATTTGTGATAAACATAAGCTTAAAAAATACCTTAATAAATGGACTTTAAAACAATGAAATAATCACTTCTACCCCCCCCCAAAAAAAGCTTTCCCACAAATGTAGTCAAAATTAATCCCAGGCAAACAAACAAAAAAAGCGCTGAGTTAAATATCCTTTAAAAACTGAATTAAAATTCAATTTTGGGTCAGGCATGGTGGCCTGCGCCTGTAATCCCAGCACTTTGGAAGGCTGAGGTGAGCAGATTGCTTGAGCCCAGGAGGTCAAGACCAGCCTTGGCAACATAGCGAAACCCTGTCACTATAGAAAATACAAAAGTCAGCCAGTAATCCCAGCTACTTGGAAGGCTGAGGTGATAGGATCTCTTGAGCCCAGGAGGTCAAGGCTAGAGTAAGCAGTGATCGTGCCACTGTACTCCAGCCTGGGCAACAGAACAAGACCCTGTCTCAAAAAAAAATTTTTTTTGAAAAGTACAGAGGTCTCAGCTTCAAAGATAACAATATTCAAACTACAACAATCAACCACTTCCACCAACATGCTTATGTGCCATGCTAAAGTTAAGACTTACATAAATATAAGATAAATATTTTAAGTGTGTTACCATTCCCATACCATTTTATGATGATGTAATAGAAAAATATGAAGGATTTCTTCTATACTGTCCTTGGTATAAATGGCATGCTTGCTGTCAAGAGCACTGAAGCTCCATGGTAAGAAACTTAGAATGGACTCTGGGATAAAAAATACGGTTATTTGAGAAACTAGTTAAGTAGTACATATGTCATATGTATATAGCTTTTAAAGTATTATTATGATATACAAAAGTACAGATGAGGTGTTTTTAAATAACTGGAGTATATGTATTCAATGGCTTTATCCAACTGCTAAGAAAGTGAAACAGGAATAGTGGAAAAAATAAGTTAACATCATTCCCAGGCATGTTGGTAGTATAACATGCACTGCATAATGCAAAATCAGTTAGGTATATTGGGTGATTCTGGAGGACACAGAGTTACCATTTCCTTCCTTCCTCCCTCCCTCCCTCCCTCTCTTTCTTTTTCTTTTTCTTTTTTTTTTTGAGACGGAGTTTTGCTCGTTGCCCAGGCTGGAGTGCAATGGTGCGATCTCAGCTCACTGCGACCTCCACCTCCCGGGTTCAAGTGATTCTCCTGCCTCAGCCTCCTGAGTAGCTGAGATTACAGGTGTGCACCACCATGCCCATCTAATTTTTGTATTTTTAGTAGAGATGGGCTTCACTATGTTGGCCAGACTGGTCTCAAACTCCTGAATTCAGGTGGTCCACCCGCCTCGGCTTCCCAAAGTGTTAGGATTACAGGCGTGAGCCACCGCATTTCGGGTTTTTTTGTTTTTTGAGTTCTCGCCATTCTCCTGCCTCAGCCTCCCAAGTAGCTGGGACTACAGGTGCCCACCACCACGCCCGGCTAATTTTTTGTATTTTTAATAGAGACGAGGTTTCACCGTGTTAGCCAGGATGGTCTTGATCTCCTGACCTCGTGATCCGCCCAGTTCGGCCTCCCAAAGTGATGGGATTACGAGCCACTACGCCCAGCCTCGTCTGGCCTTTTTTGGTTTTTTTTTTTTTTTTTTTGGAGACAGGGTCTTGCTCTGTTGCCCAGGATGCCAGGCTAGAGTGCAGTGGCGCAATCTCAGCTCACAGAAACCTCTGCCTCCTCAGCTCAAACAATTCTCCTGCCTAAGCCCCCTAAGTAGCTTTGACTACAGGTGTGTGCCATAACATCTGGCTAATTTTTGTATTTTTTTTGTAGAGATGGGGTCTCACTATGTTGCCCAGGCTGGTCTCAAACTCCTAGGTTCAAGTAGTCTGCCCACCTCAGCCTCTCAAAGTGCTGGGATTACAGGTGTGAGCCACCACGCCCAGTGTAGTTACCACTTCTTATAACTGAACAAGTAGGTGACAGAAAAACATAACAATAATAAATGAGAAAGACTCAAAAGATAGGAAAGCAATATTTTGTTTTCTGAATAGTTTAACATTTATAGTTCTGAATAGTTTAGTTTTCAGAATAGAAAACCCAGAAATATATTCAGCATAAATTTAAAAATTCAATATATAACAAAGGTGGTCTTTCTAATTACAGAATTAGTCTTTCTAATTACAGAATTGGTCTTTCTAATTACAGAATTAGAATGCTACTGGCACACCTGGCTATCTATTGAGAAGACAAAAAAATTAGATCCTATTATCTTATTCCATATACAAAAATGATAAATTTTTTAAGATGTAAGAGATCAATTGAGAATAATTAAGCACAATCTGGAAAATGTAGGATACTGCCTGATAATATCAAAGGATAAGTAAGATTTTTTAAGCTAAACTGGAAACCTAGAACTTATTAAAGAAATCACTGACACATTTTACCATCTAAACGTATCTATGGCAAAAAATACTACATGTAAAATCAATAGAAATGAAAAAAACACTGTGAAAGCAGCAGAGTGATAATATCTATTACAAACCAAAAGCAAAGGCTAAACAACTAAACATCAATAGGGATTTAGAGAAAAGGTACTATAGAATGAAAAAAGTTAGATGAAGATGCATGCTTAAATTTGATTTCATTTTATAAATTAAATGGTTAAAAAAACTCCATCAATACCAGTATTTCTGTAAACATATATAACACACACACACACACACACACACAAACACACACACTCTTTTATGATTGTGTGACCATGCAGAAAGTAAGGTGGGAGGATACACAGTAGTCGGTCAACATGAGCTGCAAAGGATGTTTGTGGAGTAGCAGACAGAGGCAGAAGAGCCAAATTAAGAAGGAAAAGAAAAAGGCAAGGAAAAGGCGAAAAACGGAAAAGAGAAGGACTACACTAAAATAGTAGGTATGATACAATCACATACACAGCTTTTTATAAAATTGTACACAAATGTGGACACAAAAAAAAATTTAAGATAAAACAGGATGCTGCCTAACTTGGCAGAAGGAATGCTCAAGGAATTTATATCTTTATCCCCTTCTGCTTCCAATCTCAAAAAAAATGTAGTCTGAAATGGTCATGGAGGCCAAGCATGGTCCTCGATTATTATAATTCTGAAGTTCGTGTGTGCCTCCGTGTGTGTGTGTGTTTGTGCACGCACGCGCGCGCATGTGCACACTTGGCTGAACTCTATTACAGGAACAATGATTGTTAGTTCAATTTGGTTTTATGGTTTACTCCAGAGGTCAGCAAACTTCCTGTACTAAATATTTTAGGATTTCTAAGTCATACCATCTCTGTCACAACTACTAAACTGTTCTCATTGTAGGGTGAAAGCAGTTAAACTGTGATGGTTAATTTTATACGACAGCTTGGCAAGGCTAGAGTACCCAGTTATGTAAGTAGCACTAATCTGGGCTGCTGTGAAGGTATTTTGTAGAAGTGGTTAATATCTACAATCTGTTGACTTTAAAGAGATTACTCTTGATAATGTTGATGGGCCTCATCCTGTCAGCCTTAAGAGCAAAAACTGAAGTTTCCTAGAAAAGAAATTCTGCCTTAAGAATGCAGCATCAACTCTGGTCTTAGTTTCCAGCCCTACAAATTTCAAACTTATCAGCTTCCACAATTACGTGAGCTAATTCCTTAAAATAAATATTCACAGACAGATAATGTATTGTATACTACTGGTTCTGTTTCTCTGGAGAACCCTAATATATAATGCACAACAATAGACAATACACAATCTAAATTACATATTTAAATTAAATACATAATTAAATCTAAATTATGTAAAATAACAGGTAGTGGGCTACATTTGGCCCATGTACCACAGTTTTCCAACTCCTAGTTTTATCAATAATAAAAAATAGGGCTGGGCATCGTGGATCACACCTATAATCACAGCACTTTGGGAGGCCAAGGCAGGAGGGTCTGGGAGGCCAGGAGTTCAAGGCCACCCTGAGCAACATAGTGAGAACTCATCTCTATTAAAAATAATAATAATAATAATAATAAAATATAGCTGTTGGCCTGGTGCCTGTAATCCCAGCACTCTGGGAGGCCAAGGTGGGAGGATCACCTTAGGTCAGGAGTTTGAGAGCAGCCTGGCCAACATGGTGAAACCCCATCTCTACTAAAAATAGAAAAATTGGGGCTGGGCGTGGTGGCTCACACCTGTAATCCCAGCACTTTGGGAGGCTGAGGCGGGTGGATCACAAGGTCAGGAGTTCAAGACCGGCCTGAATAACATGATAAAACTCCATCTCTACTAAAAATTACAAAAATTAGCCGGGCATTGTGGTGCGTGCCTGTAATCCCAGCTACTCAGGAGGCTGAGGAAGGAGAATCGCTTGAACCTGGGAGGCGGAGGTTGCAGTTAGCGGAGATCACACCATTGCACTCCAGCCTGGGCGACAGAGCAAGACTCCATCTCAAAAAAAAGAAAAAATTAGCCGGGAGTGATGGCAGGCGCCTGTAATCCGAGCTACTCGGGAGGCTGAGGCAGAAGAATCACTTGAACCTGGGAGGTGGAGGTTGCAGTTTGCCGAGACTGAGCCACTGCATTCCAGCCTGGGAGACAAGAGTGAGACTCTGTCTCCAAAATAAATAAATTAAAAAAAATAAAATATAGCTGTTAACTGGATGTGGTAGCTGATGCCTGTAATTCCAGTACTTTGGGAGGCCAGGGAGGGAGGATCACTTGAGGCTTGGAGTTTGGGACCAGCCTGGGCAGCAAAAAATTTAAAAACAACTAGCCCCACACTGTGGTGGCACACCTGTAGTCACAGCCACACAGGAGGCTGAGGCAGGAGGACAGCTTTAGCCTAGAAGCTTGAGGCTCCAGTGAGCTATGATGGTACCACCGTGTACTCCAGCCTGGGAGATGGAATGAGGCCTCATGTACTTAAAAACATGAATAAAATGTATCTGCTTTTCTTAAGCATTCTATATATTTCAGGCAGTGTGCAAGGTTTGAATTCCAAGTGTTCCACAAATTGGGGATTATTCCTGGTGAGGCCAGATATTCTAGAGCAACTAAAAGCAGGAATGATCTTTCTAGAAGCAGTGAGATCTAGCCTGTAAGCTTAGATGTAAGAGAGGTTTCTCAGAGAGGGTTTCAAGATGGTACTCTCTTTACGTGTTTTAATAACCTTTTATTTATTTATTTATTTTGAGATAGGGTCTGTCACCCAGGCCTGAATGCAGTGGCATGATCCCCGCTCACTGCAAGCCTCAACCTCCTGGGCTCAAGCAATCCTGCTGCCTCAGCCTCCCAAGTAGCTGGGATTATAGGCATGCACCAATGCACAGGGCTAATTTTTAAAATTTTTTTGTAGAGATGGGGCCTTGCTTTGTTGCCCACGCTGGTCTCAAGCATCCTCCTGACTCAGCCTCTCAAAGTCCTGGGATTATAGGCTTCAGCAACTACATCTGGCCTCTATATCCTTTTAAATATTGGCTTGGGGAATTGAAAGTTTTTGATGCTAATCCAGTAGAAGTCAACCAACAGAATTTTTTGGATGTTCATTTACTAAATATGGCAACTTTAAATAAAACGTGATGTGGGGAAAATAAAAATTTATAAAGGCACTAAATCGAGAGTTTATTATTTTTGTTATGAAAGGAATTCCTTACATCAAAGACTTAGAACAATGGACCTTTAAGTAATATATCCCTTAGAAGTAGGAGTCCTCATGACATTTTGGGCTGGATAAAAAAAGAAAAAAAAAAAAGAAGCAGGGATCCTTGGCCAGGCGCGGTGGCTAACGCCTGTAATCCCAGCACACTGGGAGGCCGAGGCAGGCAGATCACCTGAAAAAATTGTTCTCAATCAGGCAGACAGTAGAATGATAGTTACCAGAGGCTGGGAAGGGTATGTGTGTGGTGGGGGTGGGGACAAAAAGAGGATGGTTAATGGGTACAAATATAAAGTTGGATAAACGGAGTAAGTTCTAATGTTTGATAATAGAGTAGAATGACTATAGTTAACATCATATTGCATTATTTCAAAATAGCTAGAAGGGAAGACTTGAAATACTACCAACACAGAAGTCATAAATGTTCTAGATGATGGTTATCCTAAATACCTTGACTTGATCATTACACATTCTATGCATGTAACAAAATATCCCATGTATCCCATAAATATATACAAATATTATGTATCAACAAAAAATTACATGATTTGCAAAAAGCAAATGTAACCACATCTTTTCAATGTCCCACCATTTATGCAAAGTAAAGGATATCTCTACAACTGCCCTTGCCAAAGAGAAGCTTTTTAGAAGATTAGGTTGTGGGATGAATAAAAGAGGGGAAAACAAGAACTTTGAAATTCAATATCTGAAAGAGCATTCTAAGCTATCAGGTGGAAGAAATGCTCAAAACATTAAGAGTAAAGGGTTGAATGACCATGGGTAAATAACAGACAAGTTTATAAACTAAAAGGGGGAAAATTGGTTAATAGTCAATAAGATGCTAACTTAGAGAAGAAGCCAAGTTTAAAAATGAAAACTAAGGTGAGTGGTGAGGGCAAGTGGTGAACAAAGATATTTAGATACAGAAAGGTATGTCAGAGTCACTCATAAAGGATAAAAAGTAGCAAGGGAAGGTCAAGTGGGGGAACTCTGTGGATAAAAGGCAAGCATGGTGTCTAGATTGTCTGGAACAGTTTTGACTTCAAACACTTGCCTGTCAAATCACTTTGTGACGATTTTTAGTTAAGAAACTATGGTCATTTTCCATGACCATGTTTTACCTATTCACATCCACAATTCCTAGCAAAATGTCTTTTTTTTTTTTTTTGAGATGGAGTTTCACTCTGTTGCCCAGGCTGGAGTGCAGTGGCATGATCTTGGCTCACTGCAACTTCTGCCTCCTGGGTTCAAGTGATTCTTCTGCCTCAGCCTCCCAAGTAGCAGGGACTACAGGCGCCTGCCACCACGCCCGGCTAATTTTTTGTACTTTTAGTAGAGACAGGGTTTCACTGTGTTATCCAGGATGGTCTCGATCTCCTGACCTCGTGATCCACCCACCTTGGCCTCCCAAAGTGCTGGGATTACAGGCGTGAGCCACGGCGCCCGGCTGCAAAATGTCTGCAGCATAGCAAAATCTCAATAATTATTTATCACTCATGATAATTACCTGAATACTAAAATCAGAGAGTACATTAAAAAGAAACACAACGAACCATTCTTAAATAATAAAAACATATTCATCAGGGGTCTTTATTTACTAGCACCAATAAAAAACTAGAAGCTCTGTTTAGCATAGGAAATTGGTGTCATACTCACTTCATAATATCATCAGTGCTGGGTGGGGACAAAGCCATAATCTGCCAAAATCTGCAGCATCCTTGCCAGGTTTGGGAGTTCTGTAGAGTAGTTACCACTGCCAGGTCTGACTGCCATAGCTCAGGAAAAGGGTGCAGTCATTTCTCTTAGCATAATCTTGAGAAGATGTCTAAGAGACCTATGTAATATTAAGTCACAGAAAGAAACAATATTATTGGTGGTTTAGACATGGAATGTAATAGCTAACAATTACGGAATGCTTACTTGTTTCAGGAACTGACGCGTTATCTCATCTAAACAACGCTACAGGGCATGGGTACTGTTATTAACCCCGTTTTACAGGAAACCTAGGTTTAGCAAGGTTAAGGAATTGCTTGAGATAACAAAAGTAGTAAGAGGCAGGGGTGGAATTTGAAGCCATATAGTCTGGTTCTTCAGGGTGTATACATCCGTGTATCTATAACCACAATGCTGCAGGGGCACTCGAACAGGCTGGAAAAGAATTATTTTTCTTTAAAGGGCAAATTAATTTCCTCAAAAGTAATCTCTGTTCACTTTATCCCATACCAGATGCTTATTTTCATTTCATATCCTAAAAGTCAGATTGGCACTTACATGCCAACTTAAAATACCTTTAAGTCTTTAAAATTTATAGTATTTTAGAATTTATCATAGTGAAACATGTACAGTCTGTTAGTCCCCAAGACAATAAAATAAGGATGATAGTGACTGATACTCCATTCCCTTCCGATGTAATGACAAACACGTAGAAACACTGTGTTTCACTTATTGGAATTATTTGGATCCAAAGGATTGCTTTTAATACCTTAACAAATAGGTCATTAAAAAAAATCAAGTGCCTTTCAGTATTTTTCCAAGTTTCAATAACTGATCTTTTCCATTAAAAAACTTTTGATTCATTATTCCAAATCAACATATCATCTAAATATTTCCACATAGTTAGATGTAGCTTTTCCCTAACCTACTCCCTTTTATTTATTAGTACTCATTTACATCTTAGTTTGCCACATTTACAGTTCTTTGAAAGTTTCATCTAATATTCACCAGACCATTCACCTCACAATTTTCCTCCCTCTTTCTAAATAGGTGAATTTGTTTACTGCAAAATCGATGGCTACGCTATTAAAGGTTACTATCACGATTTTAAAAGACATGATCACCATCATTTACCAAGATTCTTACCACAAGGAAATGATCACAATGTTGGACAAACAGGCTCCAACTCTTAAGGGAAAGGGCTTGCAGTTAGATCACACAGGGCGGGCAGGGAAGCAAGCGGGGAGGGGTAGGTCGGAAAAGGCAGTGCTTGATTCAATTCAACATTCACTGCGCCACTTACCAAGAGCCAGAAAAAGAAAAAAAAAAAAAAAAAAGCCAACCAGCTGGGCGTTATTTCGAGCACGGGGCCCTGCAGGTGGGCCTGTGGGCGGGGACCCGGAGCCCGGGAGGGAAGGGGCTGGCTCAGAGACTATAGACGGGCGGGGACCGCCACCCCGGGCCGGGCCTCCAGCGCCCGGCGCCCGCACACTCGCCAGCCCAGCTGCCGGCACGCCGGCCAGCCAGCCGCTGCCGCTTACCAGTGGCGCCTCGCTGACTCCCCGGGGGCAGCTCTTCAACGGTTCCCGCAGTCAGAGCACCACCCCGCGGTGGGGTACCTCCAGCCCGTCCGCAGCTCTCGGTCCCCGCCGCGCCGCCACTCTCGCGAGAAGCCAGGAAGTCCGCGAAGTGGGGGGAGGAGGAGCAGGGAGGGGCACTTAACGGTGGTGGCTGGTTCTGCGCCGGATCCGGGAGAGGGGCGGGCGCCATTGTGCTTCGCTGCCGCCTGCATTTCCTCAGTCACGGGCCTAGAACTCCAAGGAGAAAGGCGGCGGTGCGTGTTGCTGCGAGTGGGACGCGCACTGGTCAGTGCCGGCTCAGGAGCCGGGGTAATGAGCTGCGGAGCTAGTTCTTCTCCGTCTTGGGAGCTAGTTCGGGACCAGGCCGCGAGTGGGGGAGGGGAGGAAACGAAGAGGCCTGGGGCCGCGGAGGCCGCTTCCTCTCAGGATGAGGTGGAGAAGCTTGGTCCGGGGCCACCGGGGCCACAGCGCAGGCCTCCCTTGCCAGGGGCCTTTTGTCGGGTGGTGGAGTTTGTGGCGGGTGCAGGGGACAGATTGTGTGTCTTCCTCAGGGACGTGTGGCGGGTGACGGGAAGAGGCCTGAGCCCTCCTTTGGCGCGGGGCGGCCTCCTCTTGGGCCGTGGGGCGGGGGGTCTTCGGAGCCCTGCGGGCCGCGGGTGTCGCGCGTGAGCTCGCCGGTGAGCGCGGGGCAAAGGCGGGCAGGGCTCCGGCTCGGCCAGCCCGGCCTCGAGTCGAAGTGACTTCGGTAGCCCCTTAGATTCGGCCAAGATTGTCTTATTGGTAACGTCAGTTTTTGAATATCGTGACGCCCTGAGAGTTATTTTTGTGTTGTGGTGAATCGTGGGTTCTGCAACTCGAAGTAGGTGATTGTATTAAAAATGGACCTGTTGGCCTAAGAAGTAAAAATAAGGAAGGCGCCGGGAGTAGGAAACTCCCTCATTTTGGTGAAACTGCGTATTGAAGATGAGTGTGTCCACCCCCTCACCCCAAAATGCTGCACTTAATACTTTTTCTCAAGTACCAAAGTAAATATATTGGGAAAGTCTCTATCTGGGTAATAAATTCGTCACGACTGAAGTTGTTTGTTACTATTAGTTAAATGTGTGAAAACTGAATTTGGCGAGGTTTTTTCCCCCATTTTGTAGGATTGATTAGCTGTTTTTCTGATTACATGTTATTTTAAATCTCCACCTTTCTGTCCAGAACCAAGATGTAGGATTAAAGATGAATTTTCGATTTAAAAATCCAATAGTGTACAGTTATTAAGAAGGCACACATGTAGTGTAACTAGATCTTTTACTTGAGGTAGCAAAAAGTTTGTTTGAGAAATGAGGTCAGTATAATATTTTTATTTAACAGCTCTACAGCATTTTGGGAGACAGGACTGGTGCATGAGGCAGTAGCATCAGACCCAGAAGACCTGGGTTTGAGTCTTGATTTTTGCCATAGTTATTTAAGTTCACGAGATTGTCTCAGAAACATGGCAGTTAATTTCTAGAGAGGATTAAATTTGCTGAGGTGGTGTGTGAAGCAGTCACTGGGGGACATAATACTAGTCTTGGTTTTTTTCCAAGTTTAATGCTGGGTCAGGTGTCTTGAATTAAGAATTCCTACTTATTCAAGTACAAATGATTTCTTTTTTCTGCCACCTGGAAGAGGGCTATTTTCCCAGATAAAGCACGAGGATGCCCAGGTTATGTTCTACACGAAGGTGTCAGGTACCGAACTTGGACACAAAAGTCATCCATGACTCTCATGTAGCCAATTTTTAGTCCGCTCCATACCCACCTTACACAACTCTTTTATCTGCTCTATGTTCAAGAATCGTCTACATTTTGACATTTTATTGCAGGAAAATAATTTTATAATGCAAAATCTGTCAAATATCTTAAAACTTTTTTAGATAATTTGTAATTTGTTGTAGTCAAATTACAAATTATGGAGAGCTTCACATTACAAGAATGAGCTTGACATGGTATCTGCCCTCCACAACTCACTGTTTAGTCATCAGACTAATGTATAAACAACTATTATTATCTTAATATGACTGTACAGTGGTTCTGTGGGAGCATAGGGGAGGGGTGCTTAATCTTGGACATTTTACAGGATTTATTTATTTATTGCCTGAACTAAGATGTGAAGGCTCACTAGGACTTTGATAAAGAAACTGCAAAGTCATGATATTATGGTTTGTTTTAGGAGTTCATGATTTGTTCCTGTAGCTGAAACATACATTGAATGGTAAGTTAGAGCCCGACATAAAAGACTTTCTGTACTGTACTAGAAAATTAGTGTCTGCGTGTGGTGGCTCACTCCTGTAATCCCGTCACTTTGGGAGGCCAAGGTGGGAGGATCGCTTAAGGCTGGGAGTTCAGCCAGGCCACAAAGACCCCATCTCTACGGGCGTGGTGGTGCGGGTGTAGTGGTGCGCACTGCTACTACTAGCTACTTGGGCTGCTGAGGCAGGACGATCATTTGAGCTCACGAGTTGCAGAGACTGCAGTGAGGTATGATAGAGCTCCACTGCACTCCAGCCTGCACCACAGAGTGAGACCCTGTCTCTAAAAAAATAAAAATAAAGTTAGTGCTCTATGCTGCGGAATGGAGAGCTATTGTGTTCCTTAACAAAATAAAAATAATTTTTATATAATCTTTGCTGATACATCCTTCTGTTACCACAGATAATTAAGTGCCAGTAATAAAGAACAGTGGGACATGCATGAATGAAATGCACAGCGTTGCATTAGACTTTACTTTTAAACAACAAATTAACTAATGAAGCTTTTAACTGTTAAATAAGTGAATCAACTGATCACATTAGAATGATTACAATTTAAAAGGAATCGGATTTTAAGTTCCTACTAAGATTACTTGAATTCACCAAAGCAGAATTCAATTGCAGTCAAAAAATTTATCTTAATATACAGTATTTGCTAATCATAGGATGAGCCAAAAAGTCTGAAGTTGGGGAGAATGAAATTATAATTTGAGAGTTTAGGTGGGGGGGGTAATAATTTTGTGTGTGTGAGTGTGTGACAGGGTCTCACTCTGTTTTCCAGGCTGCTGCAGCCCCAGTCTCCCAGACTCAAGCAGTTCTCCCACCTCAGCCTCCTGGGTAGCTGGGACTACAGGTGCGCGCCACCATGTCTGACTAATTTTTATATTTTTTTATAGAGACAGTTTCACCATGTTTCCCAGGCTGGTCTCCAACTCCTTAGCTCAAGGAATCCTCCCACCTCAGCCTCCCAAAGCGCTGTGATTACAGGCCTGAGTGTGAGTCACTGCATGCTGGGGTTTAATTTTCATTAATCTTAATTTTCAGCTTTCTGCCCTGGCATGAACTTACATGGTCAGAGCTGGTTTTTCCTGCCCTCAAATATATTTCTTTGACTCTACCGGTTAGACTAGGTAAGTTGAACACCTGGTTTTAAAATCACCTGCTGCTCTACACCCATTTTTGTCAACAGCTTAAAAAGAAGGCAAGTTTTGAACCTTAAAAGTAATTATCTTTCCATTATGATCATTGTTCATTAGTGTGATGTTTCATACTTTGTAGAAAGAACCCTAAAATGGTTTCTACTTAAGATCGAAACTTGATGCTTAGAGATTAAATTCATTTCAAGGAGAACAGTTTGCCTTTTACAGTGGTGTAGTGTAGACTTAACATCATAGTCATATTTTCTCATGGGATGTTAAGCTTTTTTCTAATTTTTTAAGATTTGGGCATGTCATATTTTTGTGTTTTAAGTATTTGTCAGCTAGAAGTTAGTTAAGGGAGACTTTTTTTTAAGGCCCAAAATGTTGTATACTTTCAAAGTGATTCCCTCATTGACCCACCCTTAGCTTCCATGTCTCCATGTTAACTATGATTTCCCACTAAGGAAAAAAAAAATTTCCCCAGAAGCAGATTTTTTTTTTTTAAGAAAAGGATATGCAAAGTATATGTAAATAATGAAATAGTAACTGCGCGTTTGTATTTCTGCAAGACTCTTGAAATATTGCATTGGGGCTGGGCATGGTGGCTCACTCCTGTAATCCCAGCGCTTTGGGAGGCCGAGACAGGCAGATTGCTTGAGCTCAGGAGTTCAAGACCATCCTGGGCAACATGATGAAACCCCGTCTCTACTAAAAAATACAAAAATTAGCTGGGTATGGTGGTGCGTGCCTGTAGTCCAGGCTACTCAGGAGGCTGAGGTGGGAGGTTCACTTGAACCCAGGAGGTCGAGGCTGCAGTGATTGTACCACTGCACTCTGGCCTGGGCAGCAGAGTGAGACCCTGTCTCCAAAAAAAAAAATGATAGATTACATTGGTATTTTGTGTGATTGCTCTGGCCTTTGTGCCATGAGTTTATCCTATAGTAGTGGTGTACTTTTAGTAATTCAGTACCTGTAATCTTCCCTGGATATTTAAGATAGTTCCCAGGTTAGACTCAGTTAAAATCAGAGTTTTCAGAGACTGCGGGCATAAGATAATGGTATGGTAACAGTAGAAAATAAGGATAAGTAATGAATCTTTGTTCTATGGCTGCATAACAAACCACCTCGGGACCTAGTGGATTAAAACAACTGTTTACTGTTGTTTACAGTTCTAGGTGCCTGTTGGGCAGTTCTACTGATTTTGCCCGGGGCTTACTCCTCATGTACCGGCATTCAGCTGGAGGATTTCCCTGGCTGGGAGATCCGAGATGGCATCACTCATGTTTGGCAGCTAGTGTTGGTGGACATATAGGCCTTACTCTTTGTGATCATTTATGACACAGGAATCTTGGGACAGTATTCTAAGAGAAGCTTTTAAGACCTCTTACAACCTTGAAAATCTTACAGTGTCACAGTCCATTCTCTTAGTCACACAAGACTGGGGTGGGGAAGTAAGACTGCCTCATCCTAGGCAGTGCAGCAACGTTGCATTACAAAGGGGGCTATTACTAGGATGGGGGACATTTGTAGCCATATTTTGTAATTTACCATAGGTTCTTTAGACCACTATAAGAATAGGTAGCCTCAAAGATGTCATGCTTGGGATTGCTTTAAAATAATAGAGTGGGTGGTAAAATAGGTTAGGGAGGTTGAATGTGGATAATAGTTGAAGACTTGATTGGTACATGGAAGCTCATTATTGGCTGTACCTTTGTGTATGTTTAAAATTTTTCATGATAAAAACTTTAAGTCATACTCAGGTAATCTGACCTTCATTTTGTGAAGTATTTTAACTTTATCTTTCACTTAGTCTTTACTAGAGTTATTTTTGTGGTATGTAGCTACTAAGGCTGTAAACCAGCAAATTAGAAAGGGAATTATTCTCCTTAGGACTTCTGTAATACAAGTTATTTTAAAAATGCCTTTTCCTCTGGCAAATAATTGTTGCCCTCAATTAACAAAGTACATTAAAGAATTTTTTTGAAAACTAAGTATAAAGAAGAAAAAACACATTAATAATACCATCACCCGAGATAACAGTAAAATAATAAAAATGGCTATTTCTTTCCAGTTGTTTAATGCATATACTTAATATAAGTAATCTTGTATAGGTTTCTTTACCCTGAAGTGAATATCCTGTATGTAAATCTGAATGACTTTGAAAGATGTTTTACTATGTGTTAAAGACAAATTTCGAATAATGAAAAAGCCAACAAAATTTCTACTGAGCTGTTTATATGAAAACCTTCACGCTGATGGTATTGGTTAATAATAGCTAGTATTTGCTGAACACATGCTGTGTGCCAGCAAACCTCACAATATACCTGTGAAGTTGATACTATCATTATCACCATTTTGTAGGTGAGAAAATTAAGCATTAGATTATACCTAGAGTCATACCCAAGCATACCAAGTGAGGGGCAGACTTTGAAGCTTGCACTCAGCTAGTGTATTTCTACAAATAGAAATTGGCTGATGTGCAAAAATTAGGCAAAGATTGACTTATTTTCTGCCTAGCCTAGCCTCAGTTTTCTATTTTGGAAAAAAATAGGAAATGAATTTTATTAATATATTAAATACATATTTATTAATACATTAACATACAGGAAAAGACTTTTAGGTGTGGGAGGTAGCATGTGTTAATAGGGCTGAGGCATTTTTGTTAGACTGGTTATTTTATGACTACTGTGTGACTCTTGACAGATACCTGATCAAGGCCATTATTGTAATAATGGGACACAGTGATCCGTAGCATAATGGAAGGGGATACATAATACTTGAGAAAAACCTTCATAAGCAGAATCAGAGAAAAACTTTTGGACATTGTACTGCTTTTAGGAGTTCACAGCTTTCCAAATTTGATAAACTAAAAATCCAAGCTCTACCTGGTAGGCAGCTTGTGGTTGTGGTCAGAGAAAGCTTTAATCATAAGTAGGGTAATTGGTAGAACTACTTTCCTCCTAATGTTTTCTTAAACTGCCTGAAGTTTTTCAATTTACTTTTTCATAGTACCCCAAATTCTACTAGAGATAAGTTTGTGGGAAGAGTGCCAAATAGAAGGTACAGTACAAGTAGAAGGCAAGGAGGTAGCATATGTATCTGGAAAACAGTAAATAAATCAGTGTATGTAACTGAAAAATATACCGTCAGCCACACTGCTCTCTTATGTTTTCAAAACTGTATTTCCAGCGTTCTCCTGGACCTTCTGGGCACTTCTAATTGCTTATTATTATTATTTTCAGAAAGTGTCTCACTCTGATGCAGTGGCGCGATCTCCGCTCACCACAACCTTCACCTCCCCAGGCTCAGGCAATTCTCCTACCTCAGTTTCCGAGTAGCTGGGATTACAGGTGTGCACCACTACCGCCCGGCTAAATCTTTTTTTGTATTTTTAGTAAAGACAGGGTTTCATCGTGTTGGCCAGGCTGGTCTGCTTATTCTTTTTTAAAAATATTTTTTGTAGAGATGGGGTGTCAATATGTTACCCAGGCTGGTCTTGAACTCCTAGCCTCAAGCAATCCTGCCCTGGCCTCCCAAAGTGCTGGAAGCCACCACAACCAGCCAGACAGCTCATTTTTCAAAACCAACTAATCTTGGTGTGCTTCCTTGACCACCCCCCACCACCACCCCGCCCACTCCCAGTCCCCTGAAAGAAAAACAGTAAAATGTTCTTCATCAGTATTATAATTGCCTCCCTTCCCAGTTATTAGGTAAATCCTTTCTGACTTGAAGTATGTATTGAATCTGACTTTTATCCATTTCCACGACTTTGGGTCCTCATCCTTGGAGCCATGTCTCTTCCCGTAATGATCCTAATACTAATTTAGTTTGAGGGGATTTTTTTCTAGCTTATTTCCTCCTTCCCCAGTTTTTCAATTTTACCTAGTCTATTGTTAAACCCATCAGTTTGCTTGTTTGTTGACATTGGGGCCATGTCTTGGTCTGGTTCTGCCATTTTATCTCTTGGTAATGGGGTGATTTTTTTTCCTTGCATTTTTGTGTATCATACAAGTTTTGACTAAATGCTAAACTAAAAACAGAACAGATTAGAGACTGAGATAAACAATATTTATGCATTGATATGGGCATATTCTTCTGTCGGGGCATTAGTATGGTGGGTTGACTTTGTTTTGTCTGTAGTCGAGATGGATATGACCTTTATTATTGCTTTATTTACCTTCAGAGTATTCCAGTAGTGAACTGCCGCTGCCTAGCGCTTAGTATGAGGCCAAGAATGTTGGAGGAGTGTCCCGCCCTCCCCCCTCCAGCCCCAAGATGGAGTCTTGCTCTGTTGCCCAGGCTGGGGTGCAGTGGTGCCATCTCGGCTCACTGCAACCTCCGCCTCCTGGATTCAAGCGATTCTCCTTCCTCAGCCTCCCAGGGAGCTAGGATTACAGGCACGCAACACCATGCCCCGCTAATTTTTGTATTCTTAGTAGAGATGGGGTTTCACCATGTTGGCCAGCCTGGTCTTGAACTCATGACCTCGTGATCCTCCTGCCTCGGCCTCCCAAAGTGCTGGGATTACAGGCGTGAGCCACTGCACCCAGCCATGGAGGATTTCTGAAGAGTCTAGGCCAATTATCTTACATAATGTCTTCCATTTTGGGTGTCTCATCCTCATGGTGGTATTTATATTATGGCTATTGTATATTTGTTAAAAAGTGCTCTTTTTGCAGTTTCCTGTTCCTTGCCTGTATTTTTCAAGCTTCTCTTTATTCAAACACGCTAAGCATAGTTTTATAATCTGCCTGAAATGCTTGATTTGGTGTTTTTGCTACCCTATTTTTTTTCTCTCATCTTGTGTCTCAAAGACCTTGTTTGTGGTATCTTATTTTGCTGTATACTTAGTTATCCCTTGTTCGTTATACTTGAAAAAATACTTGTAGAAATAATTTGAAAGTTAGCATGAAGATATATTCCTCTAGCAAGATTTATGTTGGCTTCTGCCATGTTCCTGGTAGATTACTAAATTGGGACCACCTTAAACCAAATTCAGGATTTGAACTTCCATTTACCAAGCAGGCAACATTAACCTGGGCTGCAAATCTGCACAAGAGCTGGTTTACTACTATTAATAGCTTAACTCTTTCCCCAACCCCTCAAGACAGAGTCTTGCTCTATTGCTCCGGCTGGGGTACAGTGGCATGATCTCGGCTCTCTGCAACCTCTGCCTCCCGGATTCAAGCAATTCTCCTGCCTTAGTCTCCGGATTAGCTGAGATTACAGGCGCGAGCCACCACACACAGCTTTTTTTTTTTTTTTTTCTGTATTTTTAGTAGAGACGGTTTCGCCATGTTGGCCGGGCTGGTCTTGAACTCCTGACTTTGTGATTCACCCTCCTCGGCTTTCCAAGGTGCTGGTATTACAGTCATGAGCCACCACGCTGGGCCTAATACCTTAACTCTTAATCTGAGGTTGTGGTCTTTTGGAGTCCACCTTATTGTGAGGATTCCTGTTAAGATTCCTTACCTTGTTTATGTCCTGGATATCTTCAGAGTTTCTTAGGATGCCCAGAGGAATGGAGTCACTCATTTAAAAAAGCAGTTCACTTTTTTCATAGCTAAAGCAAGCCCACAGGTTTGTGAGATATAGACAGACTACATAAATTGTTGAATTGGTATGAATACCAGTTTTTTACTCTTGTTGTTGTGTCAGCCACTATTAAAATGCCTTAAGGTGAAGGCATACTTCACAGAGTAAAAGTATGTCTTATTAGGTAAACTAGCAGCTGCATTATCAGCTTCAGAGAATCTTCATCCAGAAACTTCATCTCAGAAGTCAAAAAGTTCAATAAGTGAAAAATCTCAAATACCAATCGTACGATTTTTGTCTGTGTGTGTATGGTTTTGTAGCTAATTAGATTCCTTACACACTCAATACCAGTTCTGGAGAATAGAACGTGTAGCCTCTTGTCAGTGCCTCCCCTTCCTCAGTCATAGACTTGTTGATGAGGAACATGAGGATAAAATTCTAGTGGATCTATCATGACTGGGACTTCAGTGAGGCATACTTTACTGCCCTATCTGACTCCACTTATAAAACACAAATTCAAAGATAGAATTTCAGGATGTCAGTTGCAAAACTTTTAATGAAGCTTGGAGCCCACACCTACAAAATCAGCCCTGGTGATAAGTTTCTTATCACCAAACAGGAAGATAGCCTAACTGTCCAGCTCTGAAATGAAATCTGAATTTTAAAAAGCATGACATAGTGACAGAAGGAAAAGACCATTTCATTGACCATTGAGGAAAGATTGTACATGTGAACTTTTTTTGCGCTATTTGTTTTTAAGTCTTGGTTTAAAACATTAAGCTTCAAATGCCTCTTTCCAGTAGTCTGCTCTTGCTTATACCTTTTTCTTTTTCTTTTTTTTGTTTTTGAGACAGTCTTTCTCTGTTGCCCAGGCTGGTGTGCAGTGGCCCGGTGTTAGCTCACTGCAACCTCCACCTCCCGGGCTTCAAGTGATTCTTGTGCCTCAGCCTCCTGAGTAGCTGGGATCACAGGCGCGTGCCACCACACCTGGCTAATTTTTGTATTTATAGTAGAGAGAGGGTTTCACTGTGTTGGCCAGGCTGGTCTCGAACTCCTGGCCTCAAGTGATCCACCTCGGCCTCCCAAAGTGCAGAGATTACAGCTGTAAGCCACCATGCCCAGCCTATACCTTTTCCTTTGTAGCACTTAGAACTATTGAAGTTATGTGATTATTTATGTAGTTTGTTCCATATTAGACTACAATTTCTTTACAGGCACCATCTCAGAACGTTTAGTGTTGTCCCCCTACCTCATTCGCTTGTTGAGTATTAATTACTGTGCTTAGTGCATGAGTATCCAAAAAACTTGGTTAAATGAATGAATGGACTTGAAAAGATGTCTCTTAGAACCTTCTAAGTGATTCGATAGAAGTTTTTCAAGGACTGCACATTTTTGTTTTTCACTATATTTTGTGCTTTTGACCTACAACTTACGCAACCAAATTACATAAGTTTTCATGTAACACCTACATTGTCAAAATTCAATCAATTTATGTAGAGGAGTTGCCAAAAATAGTTTCATACAATATCAAATTATCTCTCTCAAAGGACTCTGCCTCTTTGCCTTCTCCCAAGGAGGTTTGTTTTAAGCAGATTTCCTACTAGGTTAGTTTAGTTCTGCAAGTAAGAACTGGGTGTAAATGTAGTCAGAGTAAACTATAAGAGGTATTATTAGGAAACATTATTGTTGTTATAGAACTTAATATTGACGTATGTCTTTTAAAAAGCATTTTGTTTCCCAAAAATCCTCTGATTGCAAATACAGTCCCTTTAGTGTCTTCATAGCTGCCTTGATAAAATACCACATCTGCTACTTGTTAAATTGTTCATGGGCTTTTGCATTGTCACTGTTTAACCATTAATATTCTTTCTTCTAATGAATGCCTTTAAAAAATTTCCAGTTCAGAATTTACCTCTTTTTAATGAAATATTTTGTATGGACTTACCAAATACGTATATAGTTTGTAAAAAGCCGATGGTAGAAAAGATTTCTAAGTTAGGTGACCATATGCTTTATCATCCAAATGAGGCCACGTTTAAGAGACAGCGTAGGTACTATTAGTAATTATTCTGGGATAATAAGCATAAATTAGAATTTTTCAGCACATAAACTGGGACTGTTCTGGGCAAGTGGGGAAATATGGTCATCCTGCTTCTAAGGAAAAGAGCAGTCCTTTTCCTTACCCTTTACCCCATCTCTAGTCCCACTTTGCAAAGGCAGTGCCCCTCTGCTATTTAGCTATTTCTTTTAGGACTTACATACTTTCGTTTTTCTAAACAGTGTGCTTATACTGTTATTTCATGGTTTTTCATTGTTTCCTACCATTCTTATTTCCACTGCCCACTTCCATCTCACAATATGTAGCAAATTGATTCAGTAGTCTATATTTACATTATTAAGACTATGTAAATATTAAAGAGCTCACCTAATAACAATCATGCCTTTCATGAACAGCTAAGTTTTTCCAAGTTAAAAAATTAATTTTTAAAATTGCCTTTTCTTCTATATACACAGTTTTTTCAAGTTGTACCACCATCTCTACCACATGGCAATGAGATGTAGTTTCCATGTGATGCTTTTTCTTTTCTTAGAACTTCTGCTACCTGAGGTCCTGCTCCAGTCCGAATTGTTTGCTTGCCATGCTTTCTGCATAGCATCCCCCTTAAGTTCCCCTTTATCGCTGCTTCCTGGGTTTCATATCTTGTTATTTCCTGCCTCACACTCCCATTTTTCTAGGACATACTCTTCATTTAGCTTCCTCTGGTAGTGTTTTTGGTCGTTGTGTTTTGTTGAGACCTTGCATGTCTGAAAACATGTTCTGTTCTCCACTTCAAATGTACTTGCTAGATTGGTATTCAAGGCTAAACATTTTTCTCAGTATTATAAGCATTATTTCATTGTCTTAAGACTTTATTGTTGCTGTTAAGCTGTTCTGATTACGTTCTCTTTGTATGTGACCCATTTTTTCCACTCTAGTAACTTATAGGATCTTCCCATTACTTCTGGTTTTCTGCAGTTTCAAGATGGTATATTGTGCTTAGTGTTGGTCTTTTTTCTTTGATGCTCTTATGTAGTCTTGAGCCCTTTCAATTTGGAGAGTTCTGTCCTTCGTTTCTAGAAAAGTTTATTTGGTAATTTTCTCTATATTTTTCTGTAACCACAGTCAAATTATAACTCTCTAGATAATTATTTTCATGTTACATTTGCTATTTCTTTTGGTTCTGCTTTCCAGGAGGTTTCTGCAACTTACTCCCAGTCCTTATGTTGAATTTATTTCAGTATATCTCATTTTAACAAGTATATGGCATTTTGAATTTCCATAAGCTCTTTATAATGCTGTCTTTGTATTCTCACACATCCTGTTCTTATTTTATGAATGAATTTTTTTTATACTTTAAGTTCTAGGGTACATGTGCACAACGTGCAGATTTGTTACATATGTATACATGTGCCATGTTGGTGTGCTGCACCCATTAACTCGTCATTTGCAATAGATATTTCTCTTAATGCCATCCTTCCCCCTCCCCCTACCCTAAAACAGGCCCCAGTGTGTGATGTTCCCCGCCCTGTGTCCAAGTGTTCTCACTGTTCAGTTCCCACCCATGAGTGAGAACATGCCATGTTTGGTTTTCTGTCCTTGGCGATAGTTTGCTGAGAATGATGGTTTCCAGCTTCATCTATGTCCCTACAAAGGACATGAACTCATCCTTTTTTATGGCTGCATAGTATTCCATGGTGTATATGTGCCACGTTTGCTTTATCCAGTCTATCATTGATGGGCATTTGGGTTGATTCCAAGTCTTTGCTATTGTGAGTAGTGCCACAGTAAACATACTTGTGCATGTGTCTTTATAGTAGCATGATTTATAATCCTTTGGGTATATACCCAGTAATGGGATGGCTGGGTCAAATGGTATTTCTAGTTCTAGATCCCTGAGGAATCGCCACACTGTCTTCCAGAATGGTTAAACTAGTTTACAGTCCCACCAACAATGTAAAAGTGTTCCTGTTTCTCCACATCCTCTCCAGCACCTGTTGTTTCCTGACTTTTTAATGATCGCCATTCTAACTGGTGTGAGATGGTGTCTCATTGTGGTTTTGATTTGCATTTCTCTGATGGCCAGTGATGATGAGCATTTTTTCATGTGTCTGTTGGCTGCATAAATGTCTTCTTTTGAGAAGTGTCTGTTCATATCCTTCACCCACTTCTTATAGGGTTGTTTGATTTTTTCTTACGAATTTAAGTTCTTTGTAGATTCTGGATATTAGCTCTTTGTCAGATGGGTAGATTGCAAAAATTTTCTCCCAATGAATGAATGTTATTTGATCCCTGTGAGGATAGAAATAAGCCCCTTTCCCCCAAATTTTCCTCTCCCTGCAACATCTTAAAGTTTTGTTTTTATTGTTGTTTACTTTGGTCCTTCTTTCATATTGGAGGCCTTCCTTGATTACATGGTAGTCCTTGATGTTTGTCAGTTAGAGGGAAGCATTAAAAATCCTGATGAGAAACTCCTCGTGACTAGCAGCCTTTGTTGTAGGATAGAATGGTCTAGTGGAAGGCTAACCTTTAAAGTGGAAACATTTCAGATGACATTCAGAAATCTTATCACGGGTGTTTGGTGATCCAAGAGTAGAATCCCTTAGTCTCCTGACAGCATTGTAGAAACAGGACCACGAAAGAGTCTGTGGGTCTCAATACTGAGTATATAAATTTTCTTTTATTCCTTATACTGACCCCATGCCTAAACTCCTGTGGAGATTATTGCATGTCGTGTGTGGGAGATGGGGGGTGGTGGGGACACAAGAGTGTTACCTAGGAAAGATTTATTTGCCAGAGAATAAATATCCTACCTTTAGGGGAATGGAACTGGGGAAGAATCTGAAGCTCTACTACTGCTCCAGATACAGGTTTTGTTTTGTTTTGTTTTGTTTTTTGATACCGAGTCTCGCTCTTGCACCCAGGCCAGAGTGCAGTGGCACGATCTCTGCTCACTGCAAGCTCCGCCTCCCGGGTTCACGCCATTCTCCTGCCTCAGCCCCCTAAGTAGCTGGGACTACAGGCGCCCGCTACCACGGCCGGCTAATTTTTTGTAATTTTAGTGGAGACGGGGTTTCACTGTGTTAGCCAAGATGGTCTTGATCTTCTGACCTCATGATCCGCCTGCCTCAGCCTCCCAAAGTGCTGGGATTACAGGCGTGAGCCACCGCCCCCGGCCAGATACAGGTTTTAATTTAACAACTTGCTTTCCAGCCACATGCACCATTACCCCCAACCTGTTGTTATTTTTTTGTGATAAAATACAGAGAACATAAAATTTTACCATCTTAACCATGTTTGTGTACAATTCAGTATTATTGGATATATTCATAATGTTGTGCAAACATCACTATCATCTATCTCCATCATTCTTTTCATCTTGTAAAACCAAAATTTCATACTCATTAAACAACTCCCCATCCCCTGCCAACCACCAATCTTCTTTCTCTATGATTTGACTATAATTATTTTTAATGTATCTTTTCTCTGTTTAGTTATATAAATACTTACCATTGAATTACATTTGTCTACAGTATTCAGTACAGGAACATGCTGTAAAGATTTGCTGCCTAGAAACAATAGGTTATACTATATAATCCAGGTATTAGACTATACCATCTAGGTTTGTGTATGTACACTATTATTTTTGCACAGTGAAGAAATCACCTAAAGACGCATTTCTTAGAATATATTCCTGTTCTTGAGTGATGCATAACTATGCATACAATACAATAATATTCAGCCTTAAAAAAGGAAGGAAATTCTGGCATATGGTACAATATAGATGAACTTTGAGAACATTAGGGTAAGGGAAATAAATTTGCCAATCACGAAAAGACAAATATTGTATGATTCCACTTATATGAGATACAGTCAGAGGCCTTGTAAATCCTTGCCTCAGAATATTTTAAAAGCTTTTTAAGGCTGGGCACGGTGGCTCATGCCTGTAATCCCAGCACTTTGGGAGGCCGAGGCGGGCAGATCACGAAGTCAGGAGATCGAGACCATCCTGGTTAACATGGTGAAACCCCGTCTCTACTAAAAATACAAAAAAATTAGCTGGGCGTGGTGGCGGGTGCCTGTAGTCCCAGCTCCTTGGGAGGCTGAGGCGGGACAATGGCGTGAACCCAGGAGGTGGAGCTTCCAGTGAGCCGAGATCGTGCCACTTCACTCTAGCCTGGGCAACAGAGTGAGACTCCGTCTCAGAAAAAAAAAAGCTTTTTAAATTATAGTAGTAATGTGCTTATAGTAGCACTATTACAACTCCCAAATGGAAACAGTCTAGTGTACATTCATGGTAGAATGGGAAAATAAATTGTGTGCCATATGGTGGAATGCTATGTAAAGAAATTAGAGTGAACTGAAGACTGCATGCAACAACACAGATGAATCTCACAAATATAGTGTTGAGCAAATGAAGTTGGACACAAAAGAGTACTTATTGTATGATTCCGTTTATACGTATTTAATAAGCAGGCATAGGTAATCATTACTTTCGTCGTGGGTTTAGAAATGTTTAGTGAGGAAAACTTGGAAATTATTAATCTATAAAGTGGAAAGCACTCAGTTCCACAAAATAAATTTAACATTTTGTTTTTTTCTTAGAAGTTTTATTCATTTTATTTGCATAAATAGAATCATACTGTATGTGTAGTTTTATAGATTGACCTTTTTACTTAAAATGTTACTTTCCAATAGTACCATAAACAATCTTTGAAAACATTTTGAGAAACACTTTATTAGCTGTGTGATCATGTGCAAATTGCTTAACCTCTCAGTGCCTGTTTTCTTATTTATAAAGTGGAGATAATATAGTACCTGTCTCACAGGGTTGGTCTGGAGAGTCAGTGAACTAACAGATAATCAGAAGGTCCTTACTGTCAGACCTTGCATATAATACTTAATAAATATCAGCTATTGCTATTATTTTTGTTATAATTAAGAGATCCTATGAGTGGTAAATAAAAAGAAAGTTCATTCATTCTTACTTGTGTTTATTGAGTACCTATTGTATCCCAGGCAGTGATTTTAAAATACTTTAAATGATTCTGACCTAGAAAATTCATTGTTGAGATGGGGAAATAGAAAGGTAAACAAATTACAATGCATAGTAGTATCAAAAGTATGTATGAAGTAGAAACATATACAGAGAAGAAAGGTACTTGTGTTTAAACAGATGACCAAGAATTGGGTGGGGAATGTATAGAGTTTCCAGGCACATATAAAGGTTTGTAAGAACATAGTGTGTTAAGGGGTATGCAAATAGTACAACAGGTATGAGCATTGAACACTAAAAATAGAGAATACCAAGAGAGTCAAGGACAAATTCATGTAGAATATGTAATAGACAAAATTGAGTAAGGAAAAGAGCCCAGATTTTGGAAACAGCAGACCTCAGAGTTCTTCATTCCACTTTTACCATGTTTGTTTGCTTCCTTTTATGGACGATAGGAAACCTTTGATGAACTTCTGCTTTGCGGAAGAGAAGTGGTGATCATTTCACAATTTACCTTGTCAGATATGGTTAATTTGTATGGTTAATTTTTTATTTGAGCTGATGATTAAGGAGGATTAAGCATTAAAGGCTTTCATATTTTCCCAAAGGCAATTAATGAAAATGTTTATTTCACAGAAAAATCTTTAAGAATGGAGTCTAAACCTTCAAGGATTCCAAGAAGAATTTCTGTTCAACCTTCCAGCTCCTTAAGTGCTAGGATGATGTCTGGAAGCAGAGGAAGTAGTTTAAATGATACCTATCACTCAAGAGACTCTTCATTTAGATTGGATTCTGAATATCAGGTAACATTTTTATTTGGAATATATGTATACAGCCTTTTTCAAAATCCCTAGGGCCACTCTTTTGGGGGTATTTAAAAAATGTGTTAGCTGGATCTGAGGCATCCTGTAATCAAAACCAATATATACGTAGCAAAATGAATAACATTTTTCAAACTTTTTGGACTTCAGAATTATGGATAACAGATTGTAACCTCATATAAAATCATACTTTTGGGCTGGGAACGGTGGCTCACGCCTGTAATCCCAGCACTTTGGCAGGCTGAGACTGGCAGATCATTTGAGGTCAGCAGTTCGAGACCAGCCTGGCCAACATGACGAAACCCCGTCTCAACTAAAAATACAAAAAAATTAGCTGGACATGGTGGCACACACCTGTAATCCCAGCTACTTGGGAGGCCGAAGAGGGAGTATTGCTTGAACCCAGGAGGTGGAGGTTGCAGTGAGCTGAGATCATGAGACTGCACTCCAGCCTGGGTGACAGAGTGAGACTCCATCTCAAAAAAAAAAAAAAAATGCTTTCCAAAGACTTGGAAAACCTTGTACATAAAAACATAAGTATAAATTTAACTAAACTGGTCAATCAATGTGAATGGCTTTGTCAGAGGAACAAAAACTGTACCTCCTTTTCCTCTAAGATCACACTGATTCATCTGACTTTTCTCTGCATATACACAAAGCAGTGGTGAAATAACAAATGTTAAGTGTTTTTCTGTGAGATTATAACTTCTAAATATTTTGCTTTGAATGTTGAATGATTTTTAAATTAACAGGTTATCTTTTTATGAAAGTGCTAAAAGTCTTTTACATGAATATTTAAATTTGATTTTTATGGTGAGTAATGAGTTTGTATTGGTATGTCCATCTACTCTTATGTAGCTAGTTTTCGTTAGGACCACAAGCTTTTTGTTTTGTTTGAAACAGGGTTTTGCTATGTTGCCCAGACTGGTCTCAAACTCTGGCTCAAATGACTCTCCCACCTCATTCTCCTGAGTAGCTGAGATTATAGGCACACGCCCACCATGCCTGGCTAGTTCTTTGGCTTTTGAAATGGCTTATCATTGTAGCAAATTTAAGCTCATTGCATTTTTGGCTGAATGTTATAATTAATGTTTGATTTGCAAAAGTCTGATGTTGAGGTAATCTAAAAGAATCCTTTGAAAATTTCTTTGTGTTAAGTATTTATATATTTATATGTTATGTGATCTGATATATGACAAAGTCTCATAAAAATGTTCCTACACAGTAGTAAGCATTCTTTAAGATATTCAGAGCAAGACTGAAGTAAAAAACAAAACAAAACAAAAAACGAAAATGCTCATATCTACTACCCATTTAATTGACTTTATATGAACTGTTTACCTGGTCTCTATTTTATTTTAAACTCCAGCTCAGCAGAACCTAGTCTCATTTTAAATGTCAATTGATACTGTACATTTTCTGCTGCTAGACAAGTTTATGATTCCTAGAGGTGTAGAATCATATATTTTGCCTTCTGTAGAAATGTCATGGTGACATATAAAGGGCACGGAATTGTGTTTTCCTGTATTGTCTTCATAAAATTTTGTCTACTCATTATTGTCTAATTTTAAAAATATATATAGCTTATTAATGAGGAACACAAATTTTGAAACCAGACTGTACTGCCTAGAGAGGAGTCATGTTTCATGACTTACTAGCTATTGACATCTTTTTCTGTTGTGATTGTTTTTGATTGTTTGTTTGTTTCTTTTTTTGAGACAGGATCTCACTCTGTTACCCAGGCTGGAGTGAGTGGTGCAATCACGGCTCACTACAGCCTAGACCTCCCAGGCTCAAGTGGTCCTCTCACCTCAGCCTCTCCTCCAGCAGCTAGGACTGCAGGGACGTGCCACCATGCCTAGCTAATTTTTGTGTTTTTTTGAAGAGATGGGGTTTCGCTATGTTGCCCAGGCAGGTCTCACACTCCTGGGCTCAACCATTCTGCCCACCTTCCCTCCCAGAGTGCTGGGATTACAGGTGTGAGCCACTGCACCTGGCCGACATCTTTTTGTATCACCTACTTTATCCAGTTGTTATAGTTACATGACAATGCTTTATGTTAAATGATAATAGTGCCTGGCATATGATAAATACTATATAAATGTTAGCTACTGTTGCATGTTTTTTATAATTGTTATAATAATTATTATACTAGTGTAGGTGCTAAAATCCTGAATATATTTAGTAAATTTATTGACATTCTCCTTAAGATATGACCATTTTCAAACTGTTTCTTCTAACTTGTTAATGTTGTAGATTATTCAAAAAAGTTCATTTCTGGCCTGGCATGGTGGCTCACGCCTGTAATCCCAGCACTTTGGGAGGCCGAGGCAGGTGGATCACCTGAGTTCGGGAGTTTGAGACCAGCCTAACCAACATGGAGAAACCCCGTCTCTACTAAAAAGACAAAATTAGCTGGGCGTGGTGGCGCATGCCTGTAGTCCTAGCTACTCGGGAGGCTGAGGCAGGAGAATCACTTGAATCCTGGAGACGGAAGTTGCCATGAGCCAAGATCGTGCCATTGCACTCCAGCCTGGGCAATAAGAGTGAAACTCTGTCTCAAAAAAAAAATTCCATTTCTTATTATGTTAAACAAATAGCATTTTTTAAAAAAAACCATTTAAATTTCAGCCGGGCACGGTGGCTCACGCCTGTAATCCCAGCACTTTGGGAGGCTTAGGCAGGTGGATCACAAGATCAGGAGATCGAGACCATCCTGGCTAACACAGTGAAACCCCGTCTCCACTAAAATTACAAAAAATTAGCCGGGCGTGGTGGCGGGCACCTGTAGTCCCAGCTACTCGGGAGGCTGAGGCAGGAGAATGGCATGAACCCTGGAGGCAGAGCTTGCAGTGAATCAAGATCACGCCACTGCACTCTAGCCTGGGCGACAGAGTGAGACTCTGTCTCAAAAAAAACAAAAAACAAAAACACCATTTAAATGTCATGTTAATGACTTCAAAATGACCCCACCTAAATGATGGTTGTAGTAACATATTAGTGTTGATTTCATTCTGTTCCAAAATTTTCATGTATTTAAGTACCCAAGTAAAATTCAAAAATTACTTGCAAACATCCAAAAACCAAGTAGAATTTTAAAAATCTTTATTGATTCTTAAGATAAATTATTTTTATAAATTTTAGGTATTTTCTAAATGCTTTTTAGTTGCTTTAAGTTGCTTACAATCAGTTTTTTAATCGCTTTTTTCTTTTTAATGGTATGGGGAGCAGTTTCAACCATAAGTCAACCATTTTTAGGCTGCTTTGCTTATTTAGTTTTGATTTAGAAATTGAAACTCCTGTGTTCTTGAACAAAGTGTTACACTTTTTAAGTGACAGGGTCCTGCTCTGTCACCCAGCTTGTAGTGTAGTTGAGCAATCATGACTCGGCGCAGCCACAACTTTCTGGGCACAAGCAATCCTCCTGCCTCAGCCTCCTGAGTAGCTGGGACTACAGATGCGCAGCCCCCTGCCACACACACACACGTGGCTAATTTTTAAAAAAATTTTTTCTTATAGAGATGGGGTCTTGCTGTGTTGCCCAGGCTGGATTCAAACTCCTGGCCTCCAGCAGTACTCCCACCTCAGCCTCCCAAAGTGATGGGATTACAGACATCTGCCATCATGCCTGGCCCGTATTTTATTTATCTGTTTTTTCTTCTGTAAAATGGTGATAGTGATAGCGGTTTCTTCATACAGCCACATCTATATGTGAGATGTAAGATGAACAAGATTGTTCATCTTAATTGTTAAGATTAATTGAAAGAAAGAATACATGTGAAGCACTTGGAACAGTGCCTAGAACATAGTATAGGGGTTCAGATGTTAATAATTATAATTATTTATAATTGTTATTTTTATTTATTTATAATTATTTATAATTGTTAACTTTTACTGTTACCATTATTATTTCCTGGCTTTACATTGGTTTAAGATAATATCTGTAGGGTATAGTATAATGTTATCCAAATATTAAATTACGTATAGTATGTTTAGTTTTATTTAGCATTGTTAAGATTACTCAGTGTCAAAGGGAGCATTTTAAAATTATTTAGTTTTTGAGACAGGGTCTCACACTCACCCAGGTTGGAGTATAGTAGCACAATCTCAGCTCACTGAAGCCTCTGCCTCCTGGGCTCAAGCAGTCCTCCCACCTCAGCCTCCTGAGTAGCTTGAGAATACAGGTGTGCACACCACACTGCACTGATTTTTAAATTTTTTGTAGATGTGAAGTCTCACTGTATTGACCAGGCTGGTCTCGAACTTAGGAGATCAAGCAGTCTTCCTGCCTCACCCTCCAAAGGTGCTGGGATTACAGGCATGAGCTACTGCACCTGGCCAGAGGCAACATTTAAAAAAAAAAAAAAAAAGATTGTTGAGGCTTTTTAACTCACAACTCTTGGAGACATAAAACTTCCATTATCTCAGGCACTTGGTAAATCTGAAGCTTCAGAGAAAAGAGGGTCAGGGGGTAGGACATGATCAATTTCAGTTATGTTATAGACTTAATATGGGAACACCTTATATAGTGCTTGACATTTTATAGAACATGTTTTACTTCTGTTTTTAGTTAAGATGGATATTTGTGTCAGTTCATCGATAAGGTTCTGAAATCTAGAAATATAGGTGGTTTCTCTCACTTACACGATTATTATGTAATATACTTGAGCTTAAGAATCCAAGATTCTGGATAGCATTGTTTCTTTGGGAAAATGTAGATTCTAAGTTCCGAACGGTTGATTTCCTAAGTATCTTTCAGTTCTCAGCCGTTTGTAAGCTGCGCTTCACCTGCTACTAATCTTGCTGTTACTTCTGCTATCCCATCTTTAAATTTTTATCACAATTTGAATGATTGGCAACTATGATCATCTTACGTCTTTAGTAACAGTAAGCAAAGTTTACATGTTTTTAAAGGAAAATTTAATTTCTATAAATATTGTTAAAAAGGGGTTATTTGTGGATATGTAATTTTGTTTTGGTGTATTTTTCTGTAACTTTAAGGAAGCACTAATCTGTTTAGTGTTTGTTCTGACTGTTTTGCCTTGTTGAGAGGTTGATTACTTTTAATATGAAATAATTTTAAAAGGAGGCTTTTTATAAGGTTGTAGGGGCTTTTTAAAGTTATTGATACCTTTTTTTTTTAGTTTGTAGATAACTGCTATAGAGATCAGTACCATTGCATATTTTGCATAGTGTAGAACCAGTGGTCATTAATTTTTAAAACTACCTTATGCAAGTGTAGTTTTCAAGGAAATAAATACATAGATGCATATACAATTAAACAAGAAAATGAAAACAGTTTAAAATAGGATAAGGAAATATACAGATAGAATACTGAGAGTAATAAATATGGAGAGTGGGTCAGAATTGTAACATTGATAGGCATTGCATAAACCCTGCAGCATTTTTAAGTTAAACTTGCTCTCATTTTGGGTATCAAGAAAATTGCAGGAAAACACAACTAGCTCTATAATGAGTATTGCATATAAGAAAAAGAGACTGGACATGGTGGCTCACTCCTTTAATCTCAGCACTTTGGGAGGCCAAGGTGGGAGGGTCACTTGTGGCCAGGAGTTCGAGACCAGTCTGGGTGACATAGTGGGACCCCTCTCTTAAAAAAAAAAAAAAAAAAAAAAAATTAGCCAGGCATGGTAGCACACATCTTAGTCCCAGCTACTCAGGAGGCTGAGGCAGGAAGATTGCTTGAGCCCAGGAGGTTGAGGTTGCAATGACCCTTGATCATGCAATTGCACTCCAGCTTGGGTGACAGAACAGGACCCTGTCTCAAAAAGAAAAAGATTTACCATTCCTCCAAGGAAACACAGCTTGTCAATTTGGTCTTAAAGTGTACAGTGGAGTGACATGAGTTTCTTCGGCATTGGTGTGGAGATGGGTACTCTCCATCACATGAATATTTCAAACAAGGGAGAGCTCAAAGTCTTAAGTTGTTGCTCATGGCTAAGGTAATGTTGTTCTGGAAGTCTTTCAAAGCAGGATTTATTCACTTCACAGTCAAGTCATTAACTCATGGAAATGAGGAGCCCAGGAAAAGAATATCATTCTGGGCTAGTTTCTGTTCCTGTGCATTACATGATTTTTAATGATTAATCATTTGCCAGTGGATAACATTGATGTAAATTTGCAAGTATCTTTAAAGTTCTTTTTTAAGAAATGACTTTATTAAGTTGTAATTTCACATACCATATAGTTTGCCCATTTAAAGTTCAGTAGTCTTCAGTATATTCACAGAGCTGCACAACCATTATGGTTATCACTGCACTGCTCCTCTAGTCCCTCTTCCCCTACCAGTGCAAAGCAACCATTAATCTACTTTATATCTGTACATTTCCCTATTTTGGATTTTCATATACATGAGTAGAAACAGGTACTATGTAGTCTTTTGTTAGTAGCTTCTTTGACTTAGCATATTTTCAGTGTTCATCTATATTGTAGCATATGTCAGTACTTTATTCTTTTTTGTGGCTGAATACTATTTCATTGTATGGATATGCCATATTTTGTTTATCCATTTATTTTCTGATGGACATTTGGGTTGTTTCTACCTTCTGACTATTATGAATAATGCTGCTATAAACATTCATATGCAAGTTTCTGTGTGGACTTGTGTTTTCACTTGTGTTTGGTATGTACTAAGTGGAGCCAGGCATGTTGGCTCATGCCTGTAATCCCAGCACTTTGGGAGACAAAACGGCAGGAGTATTTAAGGCCAGGAGTACAAGACCAGCCTAGGCAATATAGTGATAGCCCATCTCTAAAAAAATTTCAAAACTAACCTGATATGGTGGTGCACACCTGTAGTCCTAACTTTTTGGGAGGCTGAGGTGGAAGGATCCCTTAAGCTCATAAGGTTGAGGCTTCTGTGAGCTATGATGGCACCACTTCACTACTGCTTGGGCCATAGAGTGAGACCCTGTCTCTTAAGGGAATGGAATTGCCGAGTCATGCATAACCTCTGTGTTCAATCGTTTGGGGAACTGCCATACTGTTTTCAAACTGGCTGGATCATTTTACATTCCCTTTTGTGTGTATGAAGATTCCAGTCTCTCCACATTCTCATCAGCACTTATCTTACTTTCTGATTCTAGCCATCCCAATGGGTATGAAGTGGTATGTATCTCATTGTGGTTTTGATTTGGATTTCCTTGATGACTAATGATGTTATACATCTTTTCATGTGCTAATTGGCCATTTACTGTACATTTTTCAGAAATGCCTATTTATAATAGTTCCTTTGCTCATTTTAAAGTACAGTTGTCTTGTTACTCAGTTGTAAGTGTTCTTTATATATTCTAGATACAAGTTCCTTATTGGATACATGATTTGCAAATATTTTCTCCTTAAGTTTTTTATTTTTTTAATTGCATTGTTTTAAGGGCATTTGTGTTGGGAAAATATTTTAAAACCTTAGAAATAATTTTCTGAAAGCAAATATTGACTTATACAATAGTAATAGTAAATGATTTCATTGACTATACTTCCAGTAAACCTCTTGTTGGAAAGGTGGTATGAATAACTATTATGAAGGTAAAAAGAAATAAAATGAAAATTGGATGCCTGCTAGTTATATAAAGTCTTGGAAAGTTATTTTCTTTTCATTGTGCATAGAGTATCTATAGCTATTAAGTCTCCAAGCTGTCTTATTGATGATTTCTCAGATACACTATATAGTATTTCAGCTACTTTGGTTGGGCTAGATAGCCTTCCACCTCTTCCCTTATTTTATTGAGTTATAATTCATATACCATACAATTCACCATATCACAGATAGCCTTTTGAATTGGAAATAACTGATGAAAACTATTTACTCTGGGAGCCAAATCTGTTACCTGTCTGGGTAGAGACTGGAAAGTTAATGAAAAAGAAAGAAACCTCTTTAAACTCCAGTGTAAATTTAGTTGCTTCCATCTAGTTTCATGCGAGTGCTCATAGTCGGGAGGCAGGAAATGCAAAAAAAAAGATTGATTAGTTTTCATAAAAATTAAAATTTGTGTGCATCGATACCAAGAGAGTGAAAAGACAATCCACAGAATGAGAGAAAATATTTACAAAGCATATATCTTACTGGATACTGAGACTTGTATCCAGAATATATGAAGAACTCTTACCTCTCAACAATAAAAATATAACCCAATTTCAAATGGGCAAAGGACTTTAATAAACATTTTTCCAAAGATATATTAATGGCTGATAAGCACATGAAAAAATATTAGTCATTAGGGAAATGCAAGTCAGAACTACAGTGAGATACTTAACCACTAGCATAGCCAAAATAAAAAAGATGGATAGGCTGGGCACAGTGACTCATGCCTGTAATCCCAGGCCTGAGTTGGGAGGCCAAATCTGGGAGGATTGCTTGAACCCAGGAATTTGAGACCTGTGCAACATAGTGAGACCCATTCTCTACCAAGAAATAATTTAAAAATTAGCTGTGCATGGTGTCGCATGCCTGTAGTCTCAGCTACTCTGGAGGCTGAGGTGGAAGGATTGCTTGGGCCCAGGAAGTCAAGGCCACAGTCACCTGTGATTGCATCACTGCATTCTAGCCTGGGCAACAGAGCTGAGACCCTGTCTCAAAATTAAAACAAAAGATGGACAATCACAGTGTTGGTAAGTGGTGGAGAAATTGGAACCTTCATACATAGTTGATGGGACTGTAAAATGGTACAGCTGTCAGCACTTGGAGTGTTGCTTTTCCAGCTAGAAGCCTCTGTGGCTGGTGGTGCCTTTGCCCAGGTTTTGCTCGGGCCTGCTGGGTGTGTTCTGCCTACTCGGACTGGCAGGCTTTGTTCGACTCGTGCTATCAGCTCGGATCCCACGCCTGCCAAGGGTGAGCCAGACATGGATCGGCAGGGGGTGCATGGGCAAGTGAGCGCAGGGTCCGGCCACCGTTTACAGCCAGGCACACTGGGTGCAGTGGGGCAGGCAGCTCTAGGCACTGGTGCCCTATGAGGCTGTGGATGGATCAGGTGTACCACAGGCAGCAGCTTCTGTGGGCACTGAGGAACGCAGTGGCACCCAAAACCTTGGAGACACAAGGAACTACAGAGCCCCAAAGAGGTTGTCACAGCCCTGGTTCAGGGAGCTCCTAGGTCTGGACTCCCCAAAGGGTCAGAGCTCTTCTCTCCTTGTCGCCGGCAGCATGGTGAGTGGGGGGTAGGAAGGGGTGTTTCAGCACTGTTTGTGTTACAGCTCTTCGAGTCCAACCATTTGGCGGGTCCCGAGTTCTTGTCCCACGTCCAGAGAGAATGAGGTACACAGACAGTTGGAGGGTTAGCAAGGCGAAGAGGGGCTTTATTGAGCAGTAGCACAGCTCTCAGGAGACCCAAAGTGGGTGGCTCCTTTCCACAGGCAGGTCATCCCAACGAGTGTGTAGCTTTCAGTGGAGAGGAGACCAGACAGAAGTGGGTAGCTCCTGTCCATAGGGAAGTCAGCCTGACATCTGGCTGAGTCAGATTTTCATGGGCTTCAGAGAAGAGGAAGTGCATGCTGATTGGTCCATAGGAGGCAATGGGTGGGCCTGGGATAAGCACCATAAGTTCTCACTCCGGTCCGTGGAACTGGCAGCCCAGCCTCCATGCTTCAGGCCATCCCAGGCTTAAAGGTAGGGTTTCACTAGGGACCTGCCCCTTTTCACCCAGGAGCATGTCTGCCTCCTGCTACTGTTCATGGCACCCAGGCTGTTTGTGCCAAGGGATGCCTGCAGACCCATGCCAAGCCACCCTCAGTTCCCCCTTGGCCTCCCTTTGTGCTTGTTGGTGCCCAAAGTCCAGAGGGGGGCCAAGGTAGCAGTGGGCTGGTGTGTCGGCACTGCCCCAAGCATGCGCATACACACCTGGATCGTGACAGTGCCCAAGCTTGGCCAAAACTTTGCTCCAAAATCGGAGCAGGAGCCGGGGGCAGGAAGGGAGGCTTCTCAGGCCCCTGAGAGCACCGGGATACCCAAGTCTACAGCCACAGCTGGGTCAGGGAGCACAGGGCTCCCACCCCACCAACTTGGAAGTGGTCAGGGCTCCCACCTGTTGCTGACTCTGTGGAGCACACAGACCCTGCCACGCCTCCCCTGCTGCAGCCGGCGTCTTTGTGGCAGCCACTCCAGATGAACTGCTGCTGCCATCACAGCTGTTAGCATCAACCTATAGTTGGAAAAATAGTAATTCCCCCAAATATCAAACATCAAGTTACTACATGATCTATCAGTTACACCCAAGAGTATTGAAAACATACATCCATACAAAAATTTACAGTTGTTCATAACGGCATTGTTTATAAGTGAAAACAACCCCAAAACTACTTGTTCAAGGATTCGTCATGCCCAATGTGGTATACTTTGAAGACAGACTTATTCCCTGATTTCATTTGGCCTATAGTTCTGGACAGCAGAAGAGATAATATATTGTTAAATGAATCTGACACTTTATTTAATTGTTCAAAGAATTCCGAGGGAAAAAAACCAATTGGTTCAGACTGAGGATATTTGAACAAATATGGACAAAATTGGATTGTAGGAACCAGGAAAAGGTTTGATTTTGAACTCAAGCCAATAGCAAAACTAACCAAAACATTCCTTCTATATACTGACATTATGTATACTGATATGTATATCTATATGCTGATATTAACAAACATTTTTTGTCTTGGATATAGCCATATAATCTACATGTTGTGTCGTGAGTCATGAAAATTGTTTAATGAACAGTGAGTGTCACTTTAAGTCTTTGGACACTTCAGCATTCAAGAATCAAATGAAATTCATTATCTAAATCTGCTCCCCTATAATCAGTATTTTTAATGAATGGCATAGTCATTTATTTCACCAGTAGACAGTACCAAAAAACTTTTTTCTCTATTTCTCACATTGTCCCTAAATCTGATGAATTTTTATCTTTTATAATTGCCCTCTGTTCCCATTACTTCATAGGGACTTATTTCTTGATATTCTAATGGCTTCCTAATTGGTTTTCTTTCTGTTCATCTATTTCGTCTTCCACATGCCTCTAAAAGTCTTTCTATATAGTAGTAGATCTGATTTATCCCCCCCTTCATTAGTTCCCAAAATCATGTTTGCAGAAGTGCTATTCAGTAAGTTTATGCAGTCTGTGCAAAATGAGAAAAATAATGACAAGTTATGGAGTTTGTACAAATGTATTCAATTTAAAGTGCTCATTCTGAATTATATCCTTTATGCCTTTTTTAAAAATTGGGGACAGGATTAGGTATTAGTTGCTATTTTAGATGTCCTACTGGTCAAAAGTGACAGTTCTTTCTCAATTTTAAATTAAAACATTTTTTTATTTTGGTCTCTGAAATCCAGAGGTTTTAGAACCACTGGCCTGCAGGATAAGGTCCCTGATACCTTGATGATGATGGCATATGAAATGGTTTGATTCTAAAATATCAAATTAATTTCATTTCTTGTGCTAGCTCCAGTTCATTGATTGGGTGTCTGTAATATTAGGTACAGAAGGCTTGTGAGACTAAGTTTGTGCTAAGCTGAAAAATGCCATTATCAATTTACAAAATATTCTCTAGGCAAAGGATGGGCGAATTCCTGATGTAGCCCGTTCCTACCTTTTCAGCCTCACACCTTCTACTTTATTTTCAAAGTTTCTTTTCCAGTGTTACCATGAACTAATACATCCCCTGAATGCATGCAATATGTTTCTCATAATTGAACCATATTGGCTGGGTACAATGCCTCATGCCTGTAATCCCAGCTGTTTGGGAGGCTGAGGCAGGAGGATCACTTGAACCCAGGAGTTCAAAACAAGCTTGGGCAACATAGTGGGACCCCATCTCTATAAAAAATAAATTTAAAAATTAATAATTGAAGTATAATAGAAAATAAAGTATAAATAGTAATGTCTTAGAAGAAAGCCAGGCCAGATGTGGTGGCTCACACCTGTAATCCTAGCACTTTGAGATGCTAAGGCAGAGGATTGTTTGAGCCCAGGAATTCAAGACCAGCTAGGCAACATGGTGAGACCCTGTCTCTACAAAATAAAAATTACCTAGCCATGATGATATGTGCCTGTGGTCCCAGCTACTCTGGAGACTGAGGTGGGAGGATCAAGGCAGCAGTGAGCTGTGATTGTGCCACTGCACTCCAGCCTGGGCAACAGAGTGAGATGCTGTCTCAAAAAAAACAACAAAAAAATCTGATGGTAAAATGGTTTATACGTCTTTTTGTGTTGTTTATTTGTAATTTCTTTTTTCATTCATCTACCCCGTGAACTTCAGTTACCATCTTCTTTGACTCTTCCCCTGTGTCCTTCAAACATAGTTAGGGTCTTTCTGTAAAACTTTCACTGTACTTACTATTATAGTACTTATTTATAGTGTAATTATTTATTTACTTATCTGTTACCTGTACTGTAGAGCTTTGATGGACTACATTATTTGGGTTCTCATGTTTATCATGTGAATTTTAGATGAATGTAGACTGAAATTATGGCCCATGATGCATTCCATTTTAACTCTTTTGTTAAACAGAAGAACACTTAAAAGAATTTGGTTTCATTTTAATGTTCTTTAGCATAATAAACTATTTACCACATACTTAACTCATGGTAACATGCTTTAAAAAATTATTTTTCTTTTATATCCTGAAAAATTACTTTTATTTTAGAGGTCCTTATTGTCTCTGAGCCATTTAGAGATTATATGCCAAATCTATGTTTCTTAGTTTATCTGTGTCCTGTCTGTGTGTGTGTCCAGATAATTACTTTGCCATGATGGAAACATTTTTGTAAAAAGAATAGTACAATTTCAATAATTGTGGTTGAAATATGTTGTCAATTAAACCTAAATATTTAAGGAGACAAACTGTTGCCTTTTTAATGCATTGTAGTGAGTGAACTTAACAAATTAAAGAATTGGAGAGAAGTAAAATAGTTTGTACATTATCAGTGATACTTGTTTACAAGCTTTATTTTGTGTACATATATGTTAAAAGAGAAAACCATGAGCCATGTTTTAAAATATGTACTTGTTTTAGTTGTTGATTCACTGATGAAGAAATTTCTGATGTTAGGATTTTTTTTGTTTGTTTTTTTAGCATACTGTTACTAGTGTTGTATGACCGTATTCTGGAGACTAGGCATCACAACAAGAATAAATTTGTTATTAGTTGAAAAATCTGATTTTCATGGTAGAGTAATTCACAGTTTCTTTATAGCTTAGTGTTCTGTCTACCTCTAAGAGGTGGACAGGGTTCCTGAAAAGACTGAAATATTAAACCAGTACAACAAGGATTTCATTTTCAAAAAGAAAAAAACAAATATTAGGAAAAATGATTACAGTTTTTGGTCTTCAGTGTTTCATAACCAAGTGTTTATATACGGTTAAAAAAAGGACTTACTCTACATCAGATTGAGAGCCCAGCAAAGTACAATTATAGTGTATAGTAAATGGACAAGTGGGTAGAAGGAACAAAGACTAAAGAAGAACTACATGGTGGAGGCCAGGCACAGAGGCTCGTAATCCCAGCGGCCGAGGCAGGCAGATCATGAGGTCAGGAGTTTGAGACCAGCCTGACCAACATGGTGAAACCCTGTCTCTACTAAAAATACAAAAATTAGCCGGGCGTGGTGGCACACACCTGTAATGCCAGCTACTCAGGAGGCTGAGGCAGGAGAATCGCTTGAACCCTGGAGGCGAAGGTTACAGTGAGCCAAGATTGCCCCACTGCACTCCAGCTTGGGCAACAGAGCAAGACTCAGTCTCAAAAAAAAAAAGAACTACGCGGTAGAAAAATTGATGCTTGTGGGAATTTATTAGAGGACTGTGGGTTAAATTTAGTACTGAATGCAGCCTTTTGTTGTTTAAAAAATTTTTTTGAACTCACAGTCTACGTCAGCATCAGCATCTGCGTCACCATTTCAATCTGCGTGGTATAGTGAATCTGAGATAACTCAGGGAGCACGCTCCAGATCGCAGAACCAGCAACGGGATCATGATTCAAAAAGACCTAAACTTTCCTGTACAAACTGTACTACCTCAGCTGGGAGAAATGTTGGAAATGGTTTAAACACATTATCAGGTAAGAATGAGTTTCTGTAGGTATTTTAAGCCGTTTTTCTCCAGGTGTAACACAGTTGTTCTTAGTTTTGGAATGAGGCAAGTAGATTTTATATGCAGACAGTGGGTCAGAAATGTAGTGGAATTTCCAAAATCTTACTTTAAATTAATGCTAGAACTGATACTCTTCTGCATTTTTCTTGTAAAATTGATATAGATATCCTAAACAGGACATTAGCAGATTTTAATTAGAATAGCCGGTATTTTATGATAATCAAATTGGTAAATGTATGTATTCTTTTGGTTATTATATTTTGTAATTGTTACAAGGAAAGCTAAATCTACTGATATGTTTAAAATATTGCTTAAGCATGTCTTATATAAATGATAAACATTGTAGTATATAATATTTATTTTCAGAAAATACGGAGGCTAAGGCAGGATGATCGCTTGAGGCCAGGAGTTTAAGGCCAGCCTAGACAACATAGTGAGACCCTGTTTCTACCAAAAAAAAAAAAAAAGAGAGAATTAGCTGGGCATGGTGGTGCATGCCTGTAGTCCCCAGCCACTTGAGGGGCTGAGGCTGGAGGATCGCTTGGTCCCAGGAGTTTGAGGTTATGGTGAGCTATGATCATGCCAATGCACTGTAGCCTGGTAGACAGAGCAAGACTCTGTTTCTTAAACAAAAAACAAATACGGAAACTCTTGAGTTACAAAAAAATGGTGGTTATTTTAGTAGGAGTTCTATACAAGGGATTAGAAAGTCATAGTTTTAGTCCTCTAACTAGATGAGTGGCATTGGGCAAGATACTAACCACTCTGGGATTTGGATGGTCTATCCATAAAGCTTCATGCCTGGTATTATGTACTGAGACACATATTTTTCACACACGTTGAAAAGATCTTTTGTTGAAAGGTCAGGAGGCTACCGTCTCACTCATACTCCTCTTCCAATGAAATGTTAGCCAGTGCCAGTGTTTAAGAGGAGCCAAAACTTGTGGTGACACAATTGGAGGTAAAATTCTTTAAATGTTTGTGTATTACCAGTTGAAGTAGTGTAAGCAGTTCCTGTCTATTTTGATAAGCTGGAATGCCATGGGAAAGACGTGCCTATCTGAAGGATATTAAGAATGTTGTGATAGCTAAGAGCAGACTGTTAATAACTTTGTAGACAAACACCACTGTGCCAGAGATATTTTTGTTCTCTTCTGCTATGTGAAAACGTTATAAATACTCTAGGCCATTTCTCTTAATAAAGAGGAATTATTAAGGCTACTAGGATTAGGGAAGAAAGAATCAAAATTTCAAGGTAAATAGTGAAGGAAAGAGGTTTGAGACTTAATGTTTAATTTACTTTTAAATCATATCTAATAAAATTACGATAACTGTAACAATACTTTGATTCTTAGAATTAAGAATTCTAGAATAAAAAATTAAGCAACTGTGGTAGCAGTAAAAATAATTCTGATGAAATTGTGTTGTTCACATCTTCCCTTTCCGGATGCCTTTGATTTTGATACTGGCAGTTCTCCAGCATCACTTTCATTGACTTTTTTTGTGAAATTCTCCATCTTTGGCAAGATTTACATTTTTGTTCTGTAATCGTTTTACATAATGTATAGGTAGATGTTGTGAGAAGTGATTGAGACATTGACATTGTGTATGGGGTAGATTTTAATGTTAGGCAGAGAAGAATATGTTTAAAGTAGGAAATAATTTTATAAGTGATTAGTTCATTTGTGAATAGTTTTATGTTTTACTGAATTGTGTTTCTGATAACAACTATATAACCGGGGATTCTCATAATAAACAACAGTAAGGCCGGGTGTGGTGGCTCGTGCTGTGATCCCAGCACTTTGGGAGGCCGAGGTGGGCGGATCACTAGAGGTCAGGAGTTTGAGACCAGCCTGGCCGACAGGGTGAAACCCCATCTTCACTAAAAATACAAAAATTAGCCAGGCATGGTGGCACGCACCTTGTAGTCCCAGATATTCAGGAGGCTGAGGCAGGAGAATCACTTGAACCCAGAAGGTGGAGGTTGCTGTGAGCTGAGATCGTGCCACTACCCTCCAGCCTGGGTGACAGAGTGAGACTCCATCTCAAAAAATAATAATAATAATAAATAACACTAACTTTCCTCTCTATTACTGAAGATTGTCATCATCCAAAGCCTTGAAAGCTTTCTCTGAAATAAAACTTCTTCATTTATTTTAAGATTCATCTTGGAGGCATAGTCAAGTTCCTAGATCTTCATCAATGGTACTTGGATCATTTGGAACAGACTTAATGAGAGAGAGGAGAGATTTGGAGAGAAGAACAGATTCCTCTATTAGTAATCTTATGGATTATAGTCACCGAAGTGGTGATTTCACAACTTCATCATGTATGTATAAATTACATCAAGTATAACTTCTCATAATGTTCCATTTTCCTCTTTATGCATGTTACTAAAACAGCAGTACAAAGGAGTAAAGTGTATATTTTGTCTTATGAAGATTTCAGAATACCTTAATATTTTTTTCTAGTACTTGTTTTGACCTTAAAAAATAATTTAAAATACAGTAGATGAATATGAGTATCTAGATTCCATCTACCTTTACGTTGTTTAACTTGCATTTTTCCTTTTAAGAATGTCCGTTAGAAAGTAACATACTAAGTCGTATATCCTCAAATAGAATTTGCCTGTAACAGATGTAGTTTAATAAATAACTACTTCTGATTATTCTTCTACTTCTGAAATAACTGAAAGTTGAAATCACCATTTTAAGGCATAATTTGCAATTACTTTAGTATAACATGGATGTGCCTCTAGTTTTATTAAATTGACCTCAAGACCCACACTTTGTTTTTGGTTTGTTTGTTCTGAGATGGAGTTTTGCTCTTGTTACCCAGGCTGGAGTGCAATGGCACAACGTCAGCTCACTGCAGCCTTCGCCTCCTGGGTTCAAGCGATTCTCCTGTGTCAGCCTCTCAAGTAGCTGGGGTTACAGGCATATGCCACCATGCCCAGCTAATTTTGTGTTTTTAGTAGAGACTGGGTTTCACCATGTTGGCCAGGCTGGTCTTGAACTCCTGACCTCGGGTGATCCAACCGCCTCGGCCTCCCAAAGTGTTGAGATTACAGGTATGAGCCACTGCACACAGCCACACTTTGTATCATTGTACATAGCCTTAAACTATCATACTAAGTTACTGAAGAAAAAGGTGCTAATTGAAGTTGACAAATATAGTAGGCAGAAATGGAGTTTGATTTACATAGTAGGAAATAATGTTTTGTTTTTAAAGGTTTAGGTTATTTTAATTTATCTTACTGGGGGAAATCTTTATTTATGACAAATGAAAACATTTTATCTGCTTGGCTTTGGATGGTAGAGCTTTAGTAGACAGTATCAATAGCTTTTAGGTTTTGGAGTATAAAAGTACAGGATAGAAACAGATTTAGTTCCTAACATTTACCCTTTCATAAAGCTCCATATATCAGCAGAGTAGTAATTTAGCTCTTACACAGGTTAATGGGTAGTTTCTTTGCAAAGGAATCCTATAGTATTTCTCATCCCATTTGAAGATTTAAACCACCAGTTAAGGAATCCTTTGAAAAGTGCAGATGTCATAGCCCTATTCTGATTCATAGTTCCTAGCCAGTATTTTAGCAAATATAACACACGTGATTCTAAATATTGGCTAGGAACTATAGGATAAGAACCACAGCTGTTAACCTGAAAGGAAAAAAAAATTGGAAAAAGTTTTAGCTATTAGCAAGATTTTTCATAAAATTACAAGGGTTTAAAACAGCTTTTTAATTTATTGCACAGAGTAAAAAAAAATCCCCAAAACAGTCTCCCTTGGATGGATTTGCTTTTAATCATTTTAAGAGTCATTTACATTGTATTATTTGGCCTGTTCAAAATCGTCTCATTTTAAATACTAGATATTATTGTATCATACCAAATAATTTCTGATCAATAAATTCAGCTGTTTTAATTTTATCAAATAAAATCTTCATAAGCTCATAATACATTTCTTTTTTATATATTTGTAATGTTGACTTTACACAGCAGTACTGGATTTTACCAGTAGGAATAGAAAGAGAAATACATTTATGTTTTTTCTATAATAATAGTAAACTCTGTAGTTACAATATAACAGTATTAAGTTTGAATCCAGTGCTTCGTTTTGGCATTCAACATAATAAATGCAAATAATAATGCTCAAATTATTTCATGTAATTGGTTATCTTCCTTTCAAAAATAGATGTTCAAGACAGAGTTCCTTCATATTCACAAGGAGCAAGACCAAAAGAAAACTCAATGAGCACTTTACAGTTGAATACATCATCCACAAACCACCAATTGCCTTCTGAACATCAGACCATACTAAGTTCTAGGGACTCCAGAAATTCTTTAAGATCAAATTTTTCTTCAAGAGAATCAGAATCTTCCCGAAGCAATACGCAGCCTGGATTTTCTTACAGTTCAAGTAGAGATGAAGCCCCAATCATAAGCAATTCAGAAAGGGTTGTTTCATCTCAAAGACCATTTCAAGAATCTTCTGACAATGAAGGTAGGCGGACAACGAGGAGATTGCTGTCACGCATAGCTTCTAGCATGTCATCTACTTTTTTTTCACGAAGATCTAGTCAGGATTCCTTGAATACAAGATCATTGAATTCTGAAAATTCTTACGTTTCTCCAAGAATCTTGACAGCTTCACAGTCCCGTAGTAATGTACCATCAGCTTCTGAAGTTCCCGATAATAGGGCATCTGAAGCTTCTCAGGGATTTCGATTTCTTAGGCGAAGATGGGGTTTGTCATCTCTTAGCCACAGTCATAGCTCTGAGTCAGATTCAGAAAATTTTAACCAAGAATCTGAAGGTAGAAATACAGGACCATGGTTATCTTCCTCACTTAGAAGTAGATGCACACCTTTGTTCTCTAGAAGGAGGCGTGAGGGAAGAGATGAATCTTCAAGGATACCTACCTCTGATACATCATCTAGATCTCATATTTTTAGAAGAGAATCAAATGAAGTGGTTCACCTTGAAGCACAGAATGATCCTCTTGGAGCTGCTGCCAACAGACCACAAGCATCTGCAGCATCAAGCAGTGCCACAACAGGTGGCTCTACATCAGATTCGGCTCAAGGTGGAAGAAATACAGGAATAGCAGGGATTCTTCCTGGTTCCTTATTCCGGTTTGCAGTCCCCCCAGCACTTGGGAGTAATTTGACCGACAATGTCATGATCACAGTAGATATTATTCCTTCAGGTTGGAATTCAGCTGATGGTAAAAGTGATAAAACTAAAAGTGCGCCTTCAAGAGATCCAGAAAGATTGCAGAAAATAAAAGAGAGGTAAATTCGAATACCTGTCTTAAGCCTATAAATCAAAAATAGAGAAAGAACTCTTCATTTCTTTTTTTTCCTTTTTTTTTTTTTTTTTTGAGACGGAGTCTCAGTCTGTCACGCAGGCTCTCGGCTCACTGCAGTCTCGGCCTTCCGGGTTCAAGCACTTCTCCTGTTTCAGCCTCCCGAGTAGCTGGGACTACAGGTGCACTCCACCACGCGTGGCTAATTTTAGAATTTTTAGTAGGGACGGGGTTTCACCATGTTGGTCAGGCTGGTCTCAAACTCCTGACCTTAGGTGATCCACCCACCTCGGCCTCCCAAAGTGCTGGGATTACAGGCATGAGCCACTGTGCCTAGCCTAAAACTCTTCATTTCAAAATTGGCTTCTTATAAAATTGAAATCTGAAGGGTTGTTTTGTTTTTGTTTTTTGTTGTTGTTGTTGTTGTTTTTGAGATGGAGTCTCTGCTGCCCAGGTTGGAGTGCAGTGGCACAGTCTTGGCTCACTGCAACCTCTGCCTCCCTGGTTCAAGCAATTCTCCTGCCTCAGCCTCCCAAGTAGCTGGGATTACAGGCGCCTGCCACCATACCTGGCTAATTTTTGTATTTTTAGTAGAGGCAGGGTTTCACCACATTGGCCAGGCTGGTCTCGAACTCCTGACCTCAAGTGATCCACCTGCCTCCACCTCTCAAAGTACTGGGATTACAGGCATGAGCCACTGCTTCCAGCAGGAAATTTCATCCCTTTACATCCAGTAAGATGTCTCATTCATAGGTAAATAGATAAGAATTAATAACTGAAGGTAGGCAATGGTTGGGGGGGGGGGGTTATGAATTGTGTCAGAAAGTAAAGGTTATTTTAACCAGGTTGGAATACATATACACGCAAAGACAAAAACCTTAATGTCTTACCCAATTCCTTAGTAGACTAATGCTAAATGGGGTTAGTAAGAGGAACTGGATGACCATGGATTACCAATAAATCTGTCTTAGCCTTTATTAAGATGATTTATTAACCATTTATTTACATTTCTCACTGCAAATCTTTTTTTGGAATTTGATGCACAAAATTTACTTTGATTCACAAGATAAAATTTGATGCACAAAATAATTTTTGTGTTTGAAGTCCAAGTATATACTGAATATTCTCTTTCTTTAAACTTTTTGTAGAGACAGGGTCTCGCTTTGCTTCCCATGCTGGTCTCAAACTCCTGGCTTCAAGCGATCCTCATGCTTCAGCCTCCAAAAGTGCTGAAATTACAGGCATGAGCCACCATGCCCAGCCAGTTCTTTAGATATTAGTATTTAACAGAGATACCAGTTTAGGCCGGGCGCAGTGGCTCACGCTGTAATCCCAGCACTTTGGGAGGCCAAGGTGGGCAGATCACAAGGTCAGGAGATTGAGACCATCCTGGCTAACATGCTGAAACCCTGTCTCTATTAAAAATACAAAATTTAGCTGGGTGTGGTGGCGTGCACCTGTAGTCGCAGCTACTCAGGAGGCTGAGGCAGGAGAATTGCTTGAACCTGGGAGGTGGAGGTTGCAGTGAGCTGAGATTGCACCACTGCACTCCAACCAGGCGACAGAGCAAGACTCTGTCTCAAAAAAAATAAAATAAAATAAAATAAAATAAAATAAAAAAACAGTTTAAATGCAGGGCATAGAATCTTTTTATACAAAGAAATCTTTATAGAGTTGAAGGTTGCTTATAAATCACTGTTAAGAGTGAAAAGACAAAAAACAAGAGATCTTAGTCCCAGCCTGACTCTTAATTTAGTCATCCTAGTCTAATTACTTAGTATTAAAATAGTTATTAAAATGAGATAAATTAGTTTATTTGAAATACACTTCGAGGAAGAAAAGACTTATATAAAGTTAATGTTGTGGGATTTTTTTTTTCTTTTTCACAAAGGCCTAATAGAATTGTTAGGAAGCATAATTGTTACTGTTATTTTTAGATTTTTTTGTACTTTAATAAGAAAATACTTTCAAATCCAACTCTGGTGATAAAGGAAACTCTGCACACTTTCTGAGATGTTGGGCATTGGGCTACCATACTCCTATTTTTCATTTTATAGGACAGATTTTACCATGTGGCTGTTATTTTCCTGCTTTTAAACTTGCTATTTTTCCTTTTTTGTAGAAAGATATTTACTCTACCCTGGTAGTGTTTGCTTTAATGTTTGCTTATTATAGCAGCTTCCTCCAATTGCAGGCTATCTGCTGTCTGCTAAGGGATGTAGTAACATATTTTCAGCCCTTAAGGTTAGATTAATTTAAGTACAGTAGTGTAGGCAGAGAGCAAAGCGTTACTTTAGTTATCTTCAGAGAGAAATGATTGAGCCAGTACCACTCTATCTGGTTAATTAAAAAGCAGCATTTGGTTATTTTGCCAGAGAGAGTGTGTGTGTATGTTTGTATTTCTGTATTACATCTTTCCTCATACCTAAGGATTTTAAGACATTCTACAATTAAAAGTGGTACAGAAAAATTGAATCCACCAAGTGAATAGTTGAAACCAGGAAGGGAAGAAAGTTAAAGGTAAAATGTAAATACCATGTTTTCAATCTTTAAAAATAATTTATGCTTGAGGTTATGTCTGATTAACCCAGGGCATGAAAGTCTCCTAGCGGCTGTATATCCATCTCTTTTCACAAATCTTTTGCTAAGTTCATTTAGGAATCCATGTATTCCAGGTGGTATTTCAGTAACAGTTCAGCATTCTGTATTACCAATTTACTGTATACCTGTTTCATGCCAACAGTAGACTAACGCAGTAGGAATTTTAACAACTACTTATTATATAAAACTATTACTCTGCATTTATATATTAAGCAGTACACAATGGCCTGTTAAATAGAGGACGTAGGTTAATGGAATCTTTTATAAGATTGCTGCGCCGAGGGGGCAGATGGAGAATTTTAAAGTATTCTTTCAAATTTTTTTCTGTAATACAAAAGTTTATCAGTTTAAACATGGTTCTGGTAACATGTAAATGAGAATCTACAAGCCAGTATGTGTTTAATTCATGGAAATAGCCCTAAAATTTGAGGGGAGGCAAGGGGCAAAAGTGATAAGTTTATCTTACCTTTATACTGTTGGACTTGAAGTAGTCTGGAATACTACAGAAATTAAAATCTCTTAGGGGTACTTGTAAAGTCATTGAGAAAAATATAGATCTTAAACTGTCATTTGCCAATGACAAAATTACTTAAATCATTTGAAAATAAATGATAGGTTAGCCTATTTTACTTACCTTTAAAATACTTGTTACAATTTTTATTCTCAATGAGAGAGTTTTTCATTTTCAATCAGAGGGTTGCTGATGAATATAATTGTTATTGTTTTGTTGTTGTTACTGTTTGCTTTTTTCCACCCAGAGACAGTGTGAGTAGAAATAACAAAAAAGAAAGCTTGTGATTATGTATGACTGAAGTAACCAACCAGGATGAGTTATGATAGCTTTGGGAAATGTGCCTTCTTTTCCAGCCTCCTTTTAGAGGACTCAGAAGAAGAAGAAGGTGACTTATGTAGAATTTGTCAAATGGCAGCTGCATCATCATCTAATTTGCTGATAGAGCCATGCAAGTGCACAGGAAGTTTGCAGTATGTCCACCAAGACTGTATGAAAAAGTGGTTACAGGCCAAAATTAACTCTGGTAAGATTTACCCTTTTGTGTTTTCACAATTTTTCTAAGAGATGCATGTATGTATGCGTTTGGTTAACAAATTTATAATTTATAGATTGTTGAATTTAGACTTTTAACAAGTGTCTTAATCATTTTTGAAGTCTCAGCAGAAGCATTAAAGAGCATTAGTCTTTCTTTGTAAATTGTTAGTAATGTGTCTTATGTTTCATTTCCTACCAAACTGTTTACTACTTCATACATGTATAATACAGCTGTAATTTGTGATCACTAGTGTGTCCCTTAAATCATGGAAGATCCTTTTGAATCAAGGAAATAGACTCACCATTTACCAGCTGTGTGTCCTTGAGAAAGATTTATTTCTAATGTTGCTGTTGTGTCACTTGGCAAATTACAATTATAGGCTACTGTGGGGATTTATTTGTTCATTGAGTGCCTGTAATGGAGCCAGGCACAGTAGTTCTAGATGTTGGTTATAGGATGGTAAAAAGACAAGGCACCTGCTTCTTGTAGTGATACTGGGTATTAAGGAAGTGCCTTTTTGAGGTGAGAACATGTAAATTGAGAGCTGAGCTATTCCATAATTAGGGGAAGAGCACTCTAGCATAGGGAACAGCAAGTTCAAAGACTTTAGGGTGGGAATCAACTTAGGTCTATTTGAGGAGCTGAATTATGCATAGTGTGGCTGGTGTATAATTAGTCTTAGTCGGGGAGGGGAGATAAAGTTGTGATGAGAGGCCGGGCGTGGTGGCTCATGCCTGTAATCCCAGCACTTTGGGAGGCCGAGACGGGCGGATCACGAGGTCAGGAGATCGAGACCATCCTGGCTAACACGGTGAAACCCCATCTCTACTAAAAATAAAAAAAAAATTAGCCAACCTGGTGGCGGGCGCCTGTAGTCCCAGCTAGAATGGCATGAACCCAGGAGGCGGAGCTTGCAGTGAGCCGAGATTGCGCCACTGCACTCCAGCCTGGGCAACAGAGCGAGACTCCATCTCAAAAAAAAAAAGTTGAGATGAGAAAGATTAGCAGAAGTTAGTTCGTGCAAGACTTTTAAAGGCCCAAATCTTGGATTTAAATATGATGGGAAGCTACTAAAGAGAAAGGGAATGAAATGATCTTATTTATATTTGGTTGCTTTGTGGAGAATGGATTTTTAGGGGGACAAGAGTAGTACAGGGAGACGAACCAGGAGTCTATTATCAGAGCACTTGCTAGAGTTGGTGATGATTAACATGTAGCAGTGTGATCGTGATGATAGAATGGATAGATTCTGGTATATTTTGTAGGTAGGTTCTGTAAGACATCCAATTCAGTAAATTGGATGTGATGGAATGAAGGAGAAAGAACAATTAGGGAAGCTTGTATTTTTGCCTTGAGCAGTTAAGTGAATGGCAGTTCCTTTTACTGAAATAGGAAGCTGAAAAGGGAACCAAGTGTTCTGTTTTGGACATTATATTTGAGCTACTTACTAGATAACCATATGGAAATGTCATGTAGGCCGTTAGCTAGACAAGCCTGGCGTTTCAGGAGAAACACTGAAAGTTAGTTTCAGTTATGAACACGAGAGTAATAATGTTTGAGGTTTTGGTATTAGATAAGGTCAGCTAGAGGAAGAGCAGATATCAAAGAAATAGGCCCAGGACAGAGCCCTGGGATACCCAGATGTTTAGTGAGAACAGAGGAGATTTGAAAAAGCAGCCTTTAGGAAGGAAGAAAACCAAGAAAATGTGTTGTGCAAGCCAAAAGAAGACTGCTTTAAGGTATATGTGATCAACCCTGCACTTCTGAGAGGTCAGGTAAAATGAGAAGAAAGAATAATTGGATTTGATAGCATAGATGTTCTTGGTGGTTTCAGTCTCTGGAATGGTGGGTTCCTAAGCCTGATTAGATTAGACTGAGTAGAGAAAAGGAGGTAAGAAAGGATAGACAGCAACATAGGTTCGATACTTTGAACAAATTTACTACCAAGGAGACTGGAGATAGGGAACAGGAATTAGAGTTACATGGGATCACAAGAAGTGTTTTTGTTTTATTTTGAGGTAGGGGATTTTAAGGCATGTTTTTATTTTGAGACTTCTAACAGAAAAAAAAATACGAAAAGAGGAGAAAGAAGATGGGGTCCAAAGCACAAGTTGAGTGGTTGTCCTATAATAGGAGAAAGGATATTTCCTCTTCAGAAGGCTAGTGTTGATATGGGTGTTGATCAGTTTGTTGCTTTGATGGGAAGATTTATGACTCCCTGTGTTAATTGCATCTGTTTTCTTAGAGGTAAGGTCTTTAGCTGATAAGGAGGCAGGTTAGGAGGTTTTGAGGTGTGAGGAAAATAACATTTTAAGGATGTGGATGTGTAGTAGGATTTCCAGATTGTATTAGTGTCTATAAAAGTGATTTTAAAGTGAGGTACATGTACAATTTTTTTAAAGCAGTTTTCAGATGCGTGGGATATAGCTATGGACTAGAGTTCAATGCTGGTGGGTCTTTTGCCAGGCAAATATGATGAAGGGAGTTAAGGGTATCTATAAGGACATAATTGTGGCAACCATAGAAATTAAAATCAGGAGGAAAGTAAGGACCTCAGGAAGTGTATAGTGAGAAAGAGGTAGAGTATCTTTGGATTTTATTGACATTGACGTAAGTAGGCTAAAATAAGAATTGGTACACAGGAGGGGACGCTTAAAATGGCTATTTAGGGGTAGTGCAGCAAATTGTGATGAGGTCAAGGGTATGAACTGAGTTGGTGACTAAGGTGGGGAAGGGTAATATTGGAAGCAAAGATATTGAGAAAGTTATAATCCAGTGGGTCTGGTCTTGGATGTTGAAACAACCAAGGATTTAGTTGGCAAAGAAGGGTAGAGAGCCAGGTGCTGAAGTCATTAATGAATGAAGGGGGAATTAAGATTTGAAAACAGTAATGGGTGTGTTGGGTGGGCAACTACTCTCACTTCTTGGTCCTGAGTTACAAGGGACTGTGGGGATAAAATGGCTATAGAAGCATATATATAGGTATCATTAGTCAGGAGGCACTGTGGTTCAGGCATGAAAGTAAAGAGATAGTTCAAAAAAGAAAGGTTGGTGGTTAGAGGAATTTACTGATATTAGACCACGAGTACCAGGGGACATAGAAACAACTAGTAAGGTAGAAAATTAGATCAGATTTTAAATGTACATAATTGTGAAATTGAAGATCTGATCATTATAGCATAGTAACATAGACAACTATGTTGTGAGGTATGATGGCACTGATTTTGATTTTCATAATCTGTTGGAGGAGTTGGGTTCAAGTTAGAGATTATGGGGATACTGGGAAAATTCCTGAGGCTCCCAGTAATGTGGTAGTCAAGTGGTGAGCAGTAGACCCCTAGGGGGCACAAGAGGAGAAAGCAGTATCTTTTCTTCTAAGCTAATCTGAGCTCAAGGGCTCTGAACAAGCTGTCTCACCTGGAACTGCCTTTTCTCTGAGCTATATGGTGTTACAGTGACTCACAGGTTTTGTTAGTCACTGCCCTGAGGTGTTAGAAGGACTAAATGAGAGATTACATGTAAAGTGCTTAGTATTTTGACACTTAAGGGCCCAGAAATGTTAGCTATTACCAAAATGAACAACAACAACTTGACTCAACTTCTGATACACACAATTGAATTATTAGTGCTGGATATGGAGGAAAACAGATAATACAGTTTATTGTTTAAGAACATTGGCTTTTTGAAGTTAGACAAGCCCAGTTTGGAATGTTTACTGGAACACTTAGCTAGCTATAGGGTCTTGAGCATGTTTCTTAACATTGGTTCTAAACCCTGGCTGCTGATGAGAATCACCCACTGGAGTTTTTAAAAATACAGATGGGCCAGGCATGGTGGCTCACACCTGTAATCCCAGCACTTTGGGAGGCTGAGGCAGGTGGAGCACCTGAGGTCAGGAGTTCAAGACCAGCCTGGCCAACATGGTGAAACCCCATCTCTACTGAAAATACAGAAATTAGCTGGGTGTGGTGGCGCACACCTGTAATCCCAGCTACTCGGGAGGCTGAGGCAAGAGAATCGCTTGAACCCAGGAGGTGGAGTTTGCAGTGAGCCGAGATCACCCCATTGCACTCCAGCCTGGGTGACAAGAGTGACACTCAGTCTCAAAAAAAAAAACAAAAAAAAACAGATGATTCAGATTCACTCTTAAAGATTCTTAAGTAGGACTAGGGTTGGGCCTCAGTTCCATCTTGAGTAAAATTGAATAATACCTCATAAAGTTGTTAATGAATGTCAAAAGAGTTATTGTTCATAGTTTCCCACTGTACCAGGCACATGGTAAGTATGCGATTAAATTAAATGGGAGTTAGTTTGTTTTTGTTTTTGTTTTTTGAGACGGAGTCTTGTTCTGTCACCAGGCTGGAGTGCAGTGGCACAATCTCAGCTTACTGCAACCTCTGCCTCCCGAGTTCTAGTGATTCTCCTGCCTCAGCCTCCTAAGTTAGCTGTGATTATAGGTGCACACCACCACCCCTGGCTAATTTTTTGTATTTTTAGTAGAGATGGAGTTTTTTCAAGTTGGCCAGGCTGATCTCGAACTCCTTGCCTCAAGTGATCCACCTGCCTCGGCAGCCTCCCAAAGTGCTGGGATTACAGGCGTGAGCCACCATACCTGGCCTGGAGTTAGTTTTATAAGGTTATAATAAGTGCTTTTCAAGATATGGCCAATTCAATGTATAGGTCTCAGCAACTGAACTTTCCTGATAGGCATCTGAGAAGTATTTCTCAGAGCTGCACAAAGACCCCATCTGGTAGAAGGTTCATTCTGGTAGAGATTTATTTAAGCATTTATTAAGAAGCTACTATGTTTGGATTGCTAAAGTCTACAGGATATACAAAGATGAATAAAATAAGTCTAGTACAAGTTTAGGCAGATGCAATTCAGGGTGTAATGGAGAGAGCCCTGATTAAGAAATATAGGAGTAGGCTGGCTGTGGTGGCTCACGCCTGTAATCCAACAGGACAAGGTGAGAGGATCCTTTGAGCCCATGAGTTAGAGGCTGCAGCGAGCCATGATCATGCCACTGCACTCCAGGCTAGGCAGCAGAGTGAGATCTTGTCTCCAGAAAAAACATGTAGAAATAAATGGGTTGCTCCCGGCTGAGTGTAGCCTTTTTGAATGACCTTAATAAGGCTCTTACTCCATAGAGGAAGAAAATGAAGCCCTAAGATATAAGAGAATCTGTAGTAAATTATCTCCAAGGTCCATATTACATTTTCATGTATGCTAGACTCCAAAAAGACGCTTGGTTTCATTCATATACTCAAAATATAGTGAAAACTCAATGTAATTTGACTACAGCCCATTTTGAGACAGCATACTTCTTCAGATTAGCACTCACTTTCAGCTGTTTTCTAGAAAATGTACATAAGTTACTGCTGTCTTGGACCTTATGCCAAATTTTACTCTTAAAAAATTCTAACACTAGTTATTAGAGTTTTATGAGCTCCTTGAAGGCAGGGCCTACTACTTAATCTTTTTTGAATCTCCAAAACCTCTAATTAATTGCTTGCACCTAACAATCACTCAACAAATGTTAGTTGAATTGAATTTAAACCTATCTACCCTAATTTTAAGGCCATTTTCCCATTTGAAACCCTCTCTAAATATAAACAAACAAAGGAAAAGGCAGAAAGAACCTATAAGTTTAATTACACAAGACTACTACCTACCAAATTGGAACCAAAAAGCTTAGGAATAATCAAATGTTGAATGAATATGGAAGTTTTCTTTTTCTTTTTAAAAAAAGGTTTGGTAAAAACAAGTAGATAAATAACATAAAATATGCCATTTTGACCATTTTTAAGTATACAGTTGGATCCATTCACAGTGTTGTGCAACCATCACTCCTATTTCCAAAATTGTTTATCATTCCAGACAGAAACGCTAACCATTAAGCAGTAACTCCTTACTTCCTATTCCCTTCTCTGCCAAATCCCTAGTAACTTCTGGTCTACTTTCTGTCTCTCTGAATTTGCATATTCCAGATATTTTATGTAAGTAGAATCATAAAATATTTGTCCTTTTGTATCTGTCTTATTTCATTTAGCATAATGTTTTTAAAGTTCATGTTGCAGCATATATAAAGACTAATTCCTTTTATGACTGAAGGGAGCTGTTTTTATTTGGACAAGGGTGGGGTCCCTTTTTTCCCATTCTAGCAAGTAAGGCAGACACATTCCTTAAACTCCAAAAGGTCTTAGGTATGTGAGGTATGTGTTGTCACATCAAAGATACTGGCTTGGGTGTGTAACTAGGTGTTTGAGATGTTACATCACTAAACATTGTTTTCATGGCATCACGTCAAAGTACTTAAGGAGGAAGTAGGAAGTACAGATGACATTCCATTGCCTCTGTCTGCTTCCCATGATCAAGGATGTATGAGTATCTGGGAGGAAGAAAACAACCAAGGTATCTAAATAATGGTGGTGGCTTATTATCATAGGGCAGGACCTGATGTGCACATTGGATATTATAGACTGCTGTATTAGGGGACATTACTGGTTTACTGCAGAAATGTAATATTTCCTTTTCTTCTTCTTTCCTTTAAGGTTTTATTTATTTTAAGCTTAAAACTTAACGAGGAAAAGTGTTTTATGAAGACATTATAAAACTAAACTTTATTTGTAATTTAATTTTTACCAGGTTCTTCATTAGAAGCTGTAACCACCTGTGAACTATGTAAAGAGAAGTTGGAGCTTAACCTGGAGGATTTTGATATTCATGAACTACATAGAGCTCATGCAAATGAACAAGTTAGTATATTTTGCCTAATTTGGTAAGTGTCTATTCTGTGCTTCAAGGACAGCTCTTGAAGAAAAGATTAAATCATGGTCAGAAACCTTGCATTAAAATAATAACAATAACAGTGATAATGTTCTTAACATAATTCTGTTACTGCATTAGGTGTTAGAATTTCATACTTTTTTTTTTTATTTTTCCCTTAAGCTTAGGAAAGTTGTTCCAAAATAGGGATGCCAACCTTATTTCCCCATAGCTGTAAGTTTTTTGAGATGCATAAATGATACAGTTAGAATGAAGAGCTCAATAATTTCCTCCTTTTTCTTTACTGAAGGAAAATTCGGGAGGTGGGGCAGATGTGTGTTTAAGGAGATTACAAGGGTGACTTTAGAGCCAAATTGTTGAAGTGTGGTTAGCATATTTGTTTAAAAAAAACAAACAAAGATATGCTGTAAAAGGAATGCATGAAGTGCTTGAAAAACACTTTTTGGCCAGGTACTACAATGGCTCACACTTATACCTAGCACTTTGGGAGGCTAAGACGGGATGACTGTTTGAGGCCAGGAGTTTGAGACCAGCCTCAGCAACATAGCAAGACCCGGTCTCTACAAAACAGAAAACAAAAACACTTTTTAAATGTAGGGATAATGGGCCTCCCCTCTTTTATTATATTGAATGAGATTTACAAAACATGAAAACCATTTTGTGCAGCCACCATCTCTGTTTAGTTCCAAAACATTTTCATCACTCCAAAAGAAAACCCTCTACCCATTAAACAGTTGCTCCCCATTCTGTGCTCTCAGCCCCTGGCAACTACCAGTCTGTGTTGTTTTATGGATTTACTTATCCTGGATATTTCATACAAATAGAATCATACATTAATATATGATATTTTCTGAACCACTTTTTTTTAAATGTGGGAATAATAGATACCCTTTGAAAATCTGATTAAAACTATGTACCCTTCTTATAAAATATATAGACACAAATTCTGTCTCTAAGGGATTCCCAGATCCTTTGAAGCTAATTGTTTGGATCCAGATAAAGAATCACTGATCTAAAGAATGAAAACATTAAGCAGTTAATGTAGCACAGGTGCTACTCTAATGCCAGTTATGTTGTTTTATTCTCTGATGCACTAGTTGTCCAAAAAGAAAATCACTTTCAGCAATGAAATGTTTTAAATCCCCAGGGAGTTCTCTGTAGCTGGCTGAGCATTGGTATTTAAAAACCAGGGGAAACATGGAAAAGTGGAATCATGGAGAGATAAATATAAATACATAACTTGTCTTCTCAAAATGAGAGTAGCTTTCAAAAGGTTTGTTTCTCCTGCCATCTTCCTTCCTGAGATGCTTCATCCTGTCTCTCAAAGGCAGTTTTTTCCTTTTTTTTTTTTTGTTTTTGTTTTTGTTTTTTTGAGATGGAGTCTCGCTCTGTCATGCCTTTTCCTTTTTGATCTCAGGAATGTTTTTATTTTCTAAGCATTTTAATGACCCATATTCTTTAGAAGTTTTAGGAAATATTAGGTGGAGTCATTGTAAAAACAGTGACAGCCTTGATTAAACTTTCTGGTTTTAACTTGTTTGTTCTGTATGAATAATAGATTCTAGTGGCCTGATAGCTACACTGATTTTAAGTGATTAGTTTAATAAGTCTATTTCCACATTAACCAGTGGCTTGATCTTTTGCAAGGTGATAACCATTTAATTTTTTTTTTTTTTTGAGATGGAGCCTTCCTTGTTGCCCAGGCTGGAGTGCAGTAGTGCAATCTCAGCTCACGACAACCTCTGCCTCCTGAGTTTAAGCGATTCTCTTGCCTCAGCCTCCCAAGTAGGTGGGATTGCCACCCGCCTCCACACCAGGCTAATTTTTTGAATTTTTAGTAGGGACGGGGCTTCACCATGTTGGCCAGGCTGGTCTTGAACTCCTGACCTCAGGTGAGCCACCTGCCTCAGCCTCCCAAAGTGCTGGGATTACAGGCGTGAGCCACCGTGCCTGGCCCCGTTTAAAATTTTTTAAAAATGTTCTGGATATATTATTTCAAGTTAAAAATAAGCAACAATAATTATTAAGTGAATCATTTCTTTTTTTTTTTTTTTTTTTGAGACGGAGTTTCACTCTTGTCACCCAGGCTGGAGTGCAATGGCATGATCTCGGCCAACTGCAACCTCCACCTCCCGGGTTCAAGCGATTCTCCTGCCTCAGCCTCCCAAGTAGCTGGTGTTACAGGTTCCTGCCACCACACCCAGCTAATTCTTGTATTTTTAGTAGAGATGGGGTTTCACCGTGTTGGCCAGGCTGTTCTTGAACTCCTGACCTCAAGTGATCCACCCACTCCAGCCTCCCAAAATGCTGGGATTATAGGTGTGAGCCACCGCACATGGCCTCAGATTTCTTGAATACTCAGTAGACTCTGATAATCAGTTACTTGCTGAAGTTGGTACTAAGAACATAGAGTTCTTAACGTCTGATGAACCAGTTGCCCAATTCAGTTTGTAAATAGTTCACTGTAAAAATTACAGGACAGATTAGATTATTAATAATACTATATTTATGATTTGTATTCATGGCTTGAAAACAACTATGGGGGGAAAAGAGAAACTTTTAATCTGAGGAATATGAGCCCCTTTAAATTGTCAGGTTCAGAGAGGTATTTAAAATGTAACAGCATTCTCATCTCACTCTCCCTTGAGCTAAATACACCACTTGCTTTGGGGCCTCTAGACTAACTAGTGCCAAGTAGCTATAAAATGTCGTATACCCTATAGTTCAATAGTGTATAGCCAATCACTAACCAACGTTATTTCTGTAAACCAATGTTGAGAATTCAGAATGAACAACTTTTGTTATCTCTCCCTTCCTGATTTGTCCTTTTTTCTTTAAAAATTTGAGCCTTTCTTTTGTTCTCTGGAGCACTCTCCCCAAGGCAGCTTGGAAGTGGGAGCCTGGCAGCAGTCCTGAACCTTGACTAAAATAAACTCTGTTAAATTTCGTCTCAGTTTCTTCCTTTTAGGTTAACACAACAGAACAGTTTTGAATTGAAGAACTGTTTCTACCAACTACAAATTTCTGTGTGAATGATTAATCTCTTACCTTTATTAATTCATTCTTTTATTTATGCCTTTATGTTCATCATATTACACAGAAAAACACTTGAGCTGTCAGAATAGATTTTAGTTACAGCAGTATATTGGCATAGCTATAGATGAAATGTAATTTTTAACTAAATATATATAGCTATAGCCATTTGTATAATTAAATCTATGAGCTTTATAGAAAACCAAAGCATTCATTCCACCATTAAATTATTTAAAAGTTCCATTTTTATATAAAGTCATTACACTAAAGAAGACTATGTGAGAATAAAAAGTAAAATTTTATGAAATTATAAAGGATAGTCTTTTTTCCTCAATAAATGGCATTGTATCCCTTATTAGGAACTGGATATGAATACATTTCCTCTAGTTTATCAGTATACTGTGAGTATCAATCTCAATTCTACTAATTTTTCATTCTCTGTATTTTTCTTTTCTCCTGTTTGCTTCCCTGTTGAAGGCTGAGTATGAGTTTATCAGCTCTGGTCTCTACCTAGTGGTGTTATTGCACTTGTGCGAACAAAGCTTTTCTGATATGATGGGAAATACAAATGAACCAAGCACACGTGTCCGAGTAAGTAATAATGAAGTTGGGGAGAGGGAGGGTATGATGCAGCAAGTGTGTGCCTTGGAAAGCAGATTGTTTCATATGTTGACATCTTATTTCCTTTGGGAAGCTTTTATTTTTTAAATGTTTCTTAAAAATAAAGATACCGTAGATTTAATGGAAATTGCTGTCTTCTATAACAAGCAGCCTGATTTTCTCATAAAGTTATTTTAGAGAAAGAAGTAATTTTCTAGCTCTCAAAGGTAATTGGAATGTATTTCATTGAAAAACAGAATTGGAAACATCGAGGGAAAATGGGCTTTTTATTATTAAAACAAAACCTCAGTATTATCACTTAGAAACCTGAAATTGAACTCCAAAAGCCAAAGAGTATGGGAAATTAACTTCAATTTATTTGTTACTGTTCTACAAAAGATTACCAGTGTACTAATTTTTAAGTGTCCATATTACAAAGTATTTTAGATATGGAATAGTTGGTTGTTTACTGTGTGTGCTGTTAGCCATAATACAACATTTTGGCCAGCTGTATGTTAGGTATTTATAAGTAAATGATGCTCTTTGTGTCAGTGTACCAGAGGAAACTTTATGCTTTGCTGTCTGGGCCATTTTGTGTAGCAAGGGCTAGGGTCTCTATATATCTGCCATTATTGTAGCATTCTGAACACTTCATGTCTTGAAATGTGTTCATAAGTATATCCTTCAAACTTTCTTATATGTTAACTTCGGTGATAAAAGTGTAGTAGAGTTCATGTAATGTTTTTATTTTGAAAATTATCAAATAACTGCAATTCAATGTATGTAATACTCCTTCTAAATTAGTAAAAAAATTTTATTTATTTTATCATGTGGACATTATTCCAGTGAGCTGGTTAACAGATAATTACCATTGAAGAACATTCATATTATCTATCAAGAGCATTCAGAATTTGAGCAAAGATCTCTTGACTTCTAAGTACTTTACAAATTGTGAGCCCCTAAAACCTTAATACCGTAAAATGATTTCTAAAAAGGTACCTTAAGTCTTCAGGATGAATAAACCATATAAAACATGTAAGAACTTTTGAATTCATGTGTTTTTAAAAGTTCAGATTAACAAGTTTTACAGTGGAAAATTACAGAATTTTTGATGATACTCCAAAGTGGAAGTCATTAGGATTTTTTTTAATGTATAGAACTGTATACTTTTATCAAATTTAGGTAGGAAAATATTGGTTCTTGGGAGTTTTTTGTGTGTGTGTGTGTGTGTGCCCACTGAAACTGAATTTATTTGGGTCCAAATACAAGGGTGGTTTTTTGTTTTTTGTTTTTTTTCCTCCATTTCATAATTTTTTGAAGTGTTTATAAGAAGACAATATCATTGGATAAAATTATTGTATCTGCTCCCAATTTTAAAAAACTGGTTTCTACATGATTATAAAGATTATATAAAACATTTAAAAATTAATGCCATTAAGCTTGTGATTTTTGATGTTGGGGGGAGAAAAACCCCTATTTAAAGGCTTAAACTGATGTTTGACTTTTTAAGTAGAAATGAATCTCCTATACTGATTCTCTCTTTAGATCCATTTGCAACATTTAAACTACTGTATTTCTTTCTGCATTGTTTCTAGTTTATTAACCTTGCAAGAACTCTTCAGGCACATATGGAAGATCTCGAAAGTAGGTGGAATTTCCCCTCCCCAGACTTGTTGAATTTACTTTTGCAAATTAAACCCAAAGCAAAACCTAAGTATATGCTCTGTTCTGCCAAATTAGAGCTCATTTATAGGCTTAGTAATACCAACATGATTGATTTGGGAAATATGGGTTGGGAAACTGACATTAGTTTGGTTTTTTTTTAAGCATATTTTAAGGTATGGAAGCATGTAATTTTAACTGCATTTTACTTTTTTTTTTCCAAAGAGAAATTTATTGTTGATCACCTTGATTTCAGGATTTATAATAAAAAAGGCATAAATCTTAACTACTAATCAAACCAACATTTCTTAATCTGTTAGGATTTTGTTTTGTTTCGTTTCTGGTAAGAAATTTTACCTGTTACTCAGGTTTGTTAGATCATAAGAGATTATTCCTGGGCTTACCTATGATTCCAGGAAAATATGGGACAAGGAGTCCTAATTCTGAATCCATATCAGAAGCCATGAAGGGCTTTGTTTTGTGGGTTTTTTGTTGGTGGTGGTGGTGGTGGTGGGGTTTTTTTGGCTTTTTGTAGGTCCTCATGGACCTTTAATAGGTAGCCAGCTCTGCCAACAGCTCAAATCTCTTAAGATCACATTCCAGCATCAGGATTTCTGGCTGGGATTATAAGTGAAGGCACTTAATTCTCAAATCTCTACAGGCATCTGTACAGCCTACCCTCTTCTTAATGTCCTGTAATTTCCAGTGTGCTTCATACCATGTGGGCACAGGTATTGGTGGCTCTGGAATAGTTTCTAGAAATTGAAGATTACCCCACCCAACCCCTACATATTTTACTTTTTCACCCTTTGTTGCCCATTCCAAAACACTATCCAAAGTGTCTTTTTAAAATATGTATTCTTCAGTTGAATACTTCTATACTCATCTTCAGACTATTTGGAGTGTTATCTATAGTGTGCATAACATCTTTACTTTTAGAGAAAGCTCAGCATCCTTTGAAGTAAGGTTTAAAAAGGACTTAGTCCTCATAGGAACTTTTTAATTCTAGATAATCTAAAACATAGATTTTTGTCATTAAGTCTATACTACTTTCAAGTTTTTAAAGGTTTTGAGATGAAACCAGGTAACATTTTCACAGTTTTAATTAGGATATGTGAAAAGAAAGTCAGTGTGAATTCACTTGGTGTAAAATTTTTTCCCTTTATACCTTCTTTCAGATCCCTTAGGTTGGCCTAATACAAAGGTCTCTTCTTTGTTTTTTTAAATTACAATTTATACTTTGTCCAACGTCATGATAGTAATTTGTTTCAGTGTATGTTTTCCCCAGATTTCTCCATTTTAAAAAACTAACATTCTCGTTTAAAATTTAGTTTCTTAAACATAGTATTGTCTGCTCCTAACATGTGGGAAGAAAAAGATGGAGGTGAAATATGTCCATACTCAAATAAGCATGAAAGACAAGGGTGCTGCAAGTTAACCCCTAAATATCAGAGTATTAGTACATTCTGAAATGGGTTCTGACTAAATTATCCTCTCCTGTGGAGTGGAGTTAAATGGAAAAACACAAGAAGTTCCTTAATAAGCTGTAATTTTTTAGTTTGGTATTTCTCAGTGATAGAGCATAAAACTTAACAGTAGAGTTTATATCAGTCATGACTTAGTTATATGCTTTGTCATTTATTAAATGGATTTAAATCTATTAGTGTTGCATAGTTTTTCTGTGCTTTGCCCTAGGTTGATTCCATTTGTTGGATGCTCTTAATTTGTCCAATGTAAATATAAAAAGAGAGGGCATTAAACCGTTTTGCCCTATAATGGGGGAAAGATGCTGGTTAGATGTTTATTTTAGTGAGCTTGCATTTTCTTTCATGTGCAAAGCAGTTCATAGAATTCATAGTTTTATACTTACTATGTCTTTCCTAAAGACACCCAGGATGCTTTATTTTTAACTCTTGAGCCACTAGTGACTTGAATAAATTGAGGTCAGAAATGTTGCAAAAGTGGTAAGTTTCTGACAGTGTGGAGACAGGGGAATAATCTCAACAGTAGGTTTTTACTGAATCCAATTATTTTAATTTAGGCTGTGTCTATATGAAGCTTTTTTGACTTACTAAATGAACTTTTATCTTGGCATTGTATAGACATAGCTTTGATGTAAATTGCAAGAACACCCATAACCTCTTATTCTATGTACATTTCTTTTCATTCTCATCGGATGCACCAAACATGCAGCGGTAATAAGCCAGATTTTACTCAGGTGTGTGAGAGCACTTGCCTTAAGTTGACTTTTTTCCTAGTGTTTATATATCATTAGCTACTATGAACACAGATTGATCTCAGAAACATTTTAGAAGATGCTCTTGAACCACATTTTTAAGCATTTTCATTTTTATAAAAATTGATATAACATTACAAAACGATGTGGGGGCGGGGAGAATTGTGGTTGGGTATCACCCACAGTCAGACCACCCTAACCCTGTCATACAACTTATCATTTTGATCAAACAATATACTAAATTGGGATTTTTGTTTTTACAAGTCATTGCTGTTCTGGCTTCATATTTACACTTCCCATTCTTATCCCCCTTAAAATCATTCTTGATCATCCTGTTTTCTTTCAACAGCTTCAGAGGATGATTCCGAAGAAGACGGAGACCATAACAGGACATTTGATATTGCCTAACTTCATATAAGACAGATGGATGATCTGTGAACACAAGTGTTTATTAAAAATGGCAATTAAATATAAATTACTTTTGTGGGGGAATGCCTAATAAATACATTGACTATATATAAAATGAATATATACATACACATGTATGCCTGTATATATATATTCATTCTCAAGTGTTGCTGAATTAAAATTCTGCTGGACTTTTTAACATAGCAAATCCGATGTTTATAAACTGGTAATCAAAAAGGTTTTTTCTTTTAGGTGAGTGGGAAAGTATTACCCTTGTTTTAAATATCTAAGCAATGCCTATCAACCCTTTTTTGTGTTATGATTACTGTAGTCATATTTATGAAAAAAGGTTTGTGTTTTACTCTTGCTAGTGAGAAAAGTGGGACAAAATATACTTTTGAAATAAAATGCTATATGGCACCTAATTATTTTTTCTTTTAAAATGCCTTAAGTTGCAGTCTCATTTTGATAATCATTTGCTTCCAGTGTTTAAAAATTAAAAAAAGAATGGGGAGAAGGTTATGAGAAGAGCATTATTAAGTTTCCAAATTTAATTTGAATTCCAAATTCACCTAGCAATAAAATCTAATTTTTAAAAAGTATATAAATATAAAATGTATAAATGATGGATAGATTTTTGTATTGATTTGCAAAATGCAGATTATATTTGATAGGCTATAGTATGTAGATATTCCTTTTAGGAATATTACAGCTGTAAATTATATGAGACTTGCCAGTCAAATGCTATTTGGTTTAAAAAAATTATTGCAATCTCAAGTTAATGGAATATTTTTAAATCCCACATTCAGAGTTTAAAACACTGGTTTTCAATGTGTTTTTTAGTGTTGTCACTTCTTTATAGATAAATATATAAATAACCTGTTTGGATCCTGGTCCTTTTTAACTGTTCCTTGGTAATTCTGAGCATTTATTTGATGACTTAATATTTTTCACTACCTTTGGAGAACAGATGAACATTATTCACCACGAATGGATCTATACTGTGTGGTCATGAGTTGTGTATACTTCCATAACACTGTATTTTTCTTCTGTCAGTACCCTTAGGATACACTTTAAAACACCTTAAGGTCTGATGTTATGGCAACAAACTACTTTTTCAAACCTAAATAGGAACCATGTAATTTCTCAAAAGTGATTGAACAGTTTGCCCACACTTAGTTTGTTGGTCTTATGTAAAACATTGGCTCAAAATAAAGTACACACTGATTTATTTTACTGTTTGAAATGTTTCCTTTTAAACTGGTGCTCAAAGAAGACATCAGACTTCATAACCAAGAATTTTATTACAATTTCAAATCTCATTTTAAGCAATAATATAAATGTTCTAAAACATTTGCTCACCTCTTGCCAGTTACCTTTGCATTGTCTGTCTTAAAGCAAAAATATAAAATTTAAGGGTGGTAGTTTTAATATATTCTGTGGGTCCTAAGGGATGCTTTGAATTTGAAGTATATATACTTTTAATAAAATTCAGTATGACAGTTGTCTTCTGCTTAACCCATAAAACTTTATTTAAAAAATTTAACTAGATGGTACAAAACATTCATTGGTATGCACATAATTCTGTACAGTTTTGTTATTAAATGCTAAATGACAGTGATAACAATGGCTTAAGCTTTACAGTATTCTTGTAGTTCCCTAGTACCACTTAGTATTTAAATATTGTCATATTAGCTTCAGATTATCATGTAAATGATGGTAGAGGAATAAGAGAAAAGGCTTTCATTGGTTATCAGTTTTAAATTCTGAACAAAAGAGACCATACACTGCTCACTACAAGAATGCAATTTTCTAAGAAAATGTAGTTTAAAATGTTATTCTGAATATCTGCCAAAGAATTATATTGTTATTACTAGCTAGAACCAAGATGTTGAAGAAAGCAGTTTCTACATTCTGGATGTAGTAAACAAGCCTGCCTGTGTAATCCAATTATCTCTTCACTAATGAGTAGATAAGGTGCCTGTTATAGATGTTCTGGTATATAAAGAAAAAATGTAGGCCAAGTGTGGTGGCTCACGCATGTAATCCCAGCACTTTGGGAGACCAAGGTGGGTGGATCACTTGAGGTCAGGAGTTTGAGACCAGCCCAGTCAATATGGCGAAACCCCGTCTCTACCAAAAATACAAAAAGTTAGCTGGGTGTGGTGACAGATGTCTGTGGTCCCAGCTACTAAGGAGGCTGAGGCAGGAGAATTGCTTGAAAACCTGCAAGGCGGAGATTGGAGAGAGCCAAGATCGAGCCACTGCACTGTAGCCTGGGCAGCACAGTGAGACTCCGTCATATATATATATAGCACTTCATTACCAGAGGCCTCTTGGCCTGTTGAAAAATGAAACCAAATATTGAAAATTAAATCAGAGTTTAAAGCAGCTATTTTGGAAGAGCTGCCATTAGGTAGAAAGTATCAAAATGTACAAAAGAAAGTTGTATGGGAGTTGAATGGAAGGTAGGATTTAAGAGCAGCACTGCCCAATAAAACTTCCTATAATGAAAATGTTCTATAATGTATGTTGCCCTGTACAGGAGCCACTAACCACCTGTGATTTGAACACTTGACAATGTGGCTAATGTAATTCGAAAACTGGATTTTAAACTAAATTTACTTAAATAGCCTCATGTGGCTAGTGGCTCATTGGACATTGGACATTGTAGTTGTAGACGTTTGAGACTTGGTTTTAAGTTGGACTTAATCACTTTCCTACCCAAATTCTACCACTCCTTTAAGAACTCCTTTAGAACTCTTTTAGTTCACATAATACGCCATATTTTTTTTACTGTGCCTGTAGTTCTTCAAGGAGTGGTACAATTTGGGTAGGAAAACCAGGCAGGAATTCCAGGGTAGTGTTCAATATTGACATTAGTAATAGTCTATCAATAATAAAATAGACATCTCAATCACTATACAAAATCTCAGAAATGTAAAGCTCTTACAGAGCATGCTTGTGCTTGTGTAACAGCTGGTGTAATGCCTGCATTTTCAGTACCATGTAGCCGCACTGTTAATAGTTTTCTGTCACTTTTTAGTTACTCATGTCTCATTAATGATAGTGCCATTAATTGTGATGAGTGTTTTCGATTCATGTGGTCAATAAAAAGAGACTACACAAGCTGGAACTTTGTTGCCATTAGTCAAGCTAGTGAGATAGTATATCTCCCCAGAAGAAAGTAAGATAATTGATGGGGTGTGGATTCAGAAGAGGGATTACTTTTCTTTGAGCCTCAGACTTCTAGACAGTATACTTCAGTCAGTAATGGACCACATATAGAACAGTGTTTCCTTAGTAGACCATATTTTTACTGTACCTTTTCTATATTTAGATACACAAATATTGTGTTACAATTGTCTGCAGTATTCAGCACAGTAACATGCTGTGTAGGTTTGGGACAAAATAGGCTCTACCATCTGGGTTTGTGTAAATACAAGCTGATTTTCACACAAGATTCCCTAACTATGCATTTCTTAGAACGTATCCCCATTGATAAGTGATACGTGACTAATTTACGTGAAATTTATACATTCTTTATCTTTCCTGTTTTTGGTTTATTGATGGTGAGGAAAATTACTCGTTTCAGCTTTTTCATTTTTTTACTCCCCAAATGATTTTCACCTTTTTCTTAAAATGTACAATAAATGCACTGAAAACTTTGATCACTGTCACTACAGTTGTACTTAAGTGTTTTTCTTCGGTTTTTGCTTACACAGTTTTCATGTCATTGAAGGAAAAATTTATAAATGCTTGAGGAGAATGAGATACATCTTGTATAGGGGAAAGTACAAAAGGTATGGTGGCAAGACAGAAATCCTTAAAGGGGCACTATAATATGTAAGTGTTAACCTAATTGCCAGCTTTCTCTATGCCATCCTGGACACAGCGATCATATTTTGTTTCAAATGATTTATAAACATTCATTAAAACTTGAGTCATTTGTGATAAAATGGTGTGTGTAAAAGTAATGAAACTAAAATTGGTGTGGGGTGTTAAAAGTTGTAAAATTTTCTTCATCTAAATCATAAAAAGATACACATTCTAGAGGAATTATCTGCCAAAAAAAATAACAATTATCAAAGATATTTAAATGTATGGGATGTACTTAAAATCACTTATTCCCCATTTCATGTTTACTAATAAACATATAAACTAAAGTGGGTCAACTAAATAGGGAAGATACAGCAGGCAAGACAAATAGGCTGGGCTTTTATTTTTATCTGCTTCTTGGGCTTTAAGCTTTCCTTCATTCAAGTGACAGATTCTGCCTTTGACGGGATGCTTAAAATCACTATATTAGATCTAAGATCATTTCTAAAACCTGTTTTTTTAATGAACCTAAAGACTTTTCACAGCAGATGAGTACATAAAAATGTTACTGGAATAAGGAATACCATTAAAGCTCTAATATCTAATGTCAAGTTTTATATTAAAATCTTTCCCAAGTTATCTCTGCCAGGGCATTTTGTTGATGTCTTAGTGCAAGATTACCAAAAACTTAACTTAGTCAAATTGAACAGGATATTCATTTTCTTCTCCAACTACCAAAACACAGTCTTCATTATAAGGTGATTGGGGTGCGGTTGAAAAAACTGTGGTGAAACGAGAATCAGAATGTTTTTTGTACAGGAACCAAATGATTGCTCCCAAAACTGTCAAAATTACCGTGCTAGCAATCACCAATGCTGATATTAAAATGTGGTTATCTGAAAAGGAAAAGACAAAAGAGTATTTGGGAAATTAGGGTACACAAGTTGCAAGTATATTTTGATGAGCACAACTGTAGTTTTGTGTAAACATTTCTCTGTGTTGAGAATTTCCCACACTGATGAGAAAACCAAAAATTTCGCATTTGTTGTTACTAACAAGATTTATATTTCTTAGCCTGAAGAATAGTACTCAAATTTTCTAGGAAGTTGTGCACTTCTCCACTCTACTGAAGACCCCATAGTGGAAATTACGCAAGTACATACCATGCTCCAGTTTGTCTTCCTTCGCTTTACTTTCTGATCTAAGACTACAAATTCAGACCTACTGTTCCCTTTAGGAATTCTAGTATTTAGATAATGTGTTACATTATTGAGGTTTAATGGTTCACCTGGCTTTGGGGATTTAAGATTTGTTTAACTGAAAAAAACACCAAGACCTGCAGTAAAGTACCTGGTTTTGTGTGTCTTTGCATTCATTCATTCTTTGTGTGTTTCCCTAAATTTCTGTAAGTATGCACAACTTTGCAGTTCTTGCCTATTCAAACCCTTGTAATCTTTCTATAAGAATCCAGTTTAATAAATTGAGGAAAATAACTTGGTTTAGGAGAACGAACATACTTTTGGGCAGGTACTTGTATTATGTATAGTAATCGACTCTAAAGAATGTGAAAATTTTTCAGAATTATTTTGACAGATTTTTTTATTATTAAATATATTCATAATACCCATTATTTCAACTGGTGCTTGTTAAAATGAGACCTGGAAGAATTTAAGATTAGTGAGAGAAATTTGGCCAAATTATTTGTTAAAGTGAGGGAGAGCCATTGATACTTTTCAAATATTGACAGGATTTTTTGGGAGGAGTGAGGAAAAGGCCCCAAGTGAATTATCTTTTTAATCCTGAAATAAAATTTGGTAGTAAAGATTTGGTAAGGTGTGAGGGTAGATTTGGTGGTGGTATCATTAAAGACATTAAAATGAAAAAAAGCCAAGAATTCTGTAAACTGAGTTCAAATGGGGTTCTTCCATAGTTTTTGGCTACGGCAACCTCCGCCTTCTGGGTGCCAGGGATTCTCATGTGTCAGCCCGGGTAGCTGAGATGACAGGCGCACGCCATGATGTCCAGCTAATTTTTGTATTTTTAGTAGAGACAGTTTTGCCATGTTGCCCAGGTTGGTCCGAAACCCCTGGCTTCAAGTGATCTGCCCCCCTCGGCCTCCCAGAGTGCTGGGATTACAGGTGTGGGCCACCGTGCCCAGCCCCGTAGTTAGTTTTATTAGAATTAACATAGTCCATTTTCAGTGTAGAACCTCAACTTTACCAGTGTGAACACACTTTATTTCAGTGTACTAATGATTGTACAATAATGGCTTCATAATCGGTAGCATCTACTTTAAATAGGAATTACATGATAGTAATATAGAAAAGTCTGAAAGATCATAGTAATTGAGAAATATTTACAGACTCAATCATAATAGCTTTAAAAGACCGGGTATCCTAAGAACTGGACAGTATCCAAGATGGGCGAGACACAGTAAGTATATATGCTGCTTTTCACATTCTGCAAGTGACCTTTAGCCAGAGTTGCCTCCAGGGGTTTTAGTTAGCTAGCTGCATACTACTAAAATGTGTGACAAAGTCAATTGTCAAGGCAACTGATAAGCAGTGTATTAAAACAATGTGTAGTTTATATCTGGAGGTTAGGATAGTTTTACATTAGGAAACGTATTATCTACCTCATTAATTAAAGGAAAGGTCCATTGCTTGCTTGACAGCATATAATAGCTATTTACCATGAAATCCTGTTTTTTTAAAGAAACAAAATTTAGGAAAAATACTTTTTAGCCTAACAATGTTCCTTACTTGAGGAAACAGCAAACACTGAAACAAGCTCACTTTTTCATTTCTTAAGCCCATTTAATCCATTTTCTCAACATTTCTTCAGAAATTTCTGTGGCAAAGGTCACCAATGATCTCTTTATGACTACATGCTTAAACACGTGGATGTTTTAGTTCATCCTGAGGCAACTAGATTGTTAGCCGTCCAGCCTTGAAGTTATCTCCTACTCACTTGGCTTCCCTGACTGCTCTCCTGTTTTTCAGACGACTGCTTCCTAGTCATCTTTGTGGACTCAAAGCTTTCCATGGTTGATCTCAACCATTCAAGTCTTTTATGTAAATCCATAGATAAATATGTGTGTGTAGCCCTACTTCCAAATTTCTTCTAACCTGAATTCCTGCAAATAGCCACTGTCCAGTCATCCAATCTGGAAATTTATAGACTTCCTCTCTATAAATTGTGAAGACTACACATTTTTCTTCTGTTTCCTATTTATCTGACTGCTACCTTAATGCTCTAGTTCTAACACTGATCATCTGAGGCCCGAACTATACATAAGCCACCTCAAAAACTATATGAAACATTTTGTTGGGCTGTAGCCTCAGGTGAGAGTGCCAACTGTGTATTTAATTCTGAGGCACAGGGTTTAAATGACTTGCCCAAGTCCATTTAGTAAGTGACAGCAAAAATTCAACCCTTCACCTTGGTCCTGATTTGTCACCTCAGATAACCTGTCCTGTCTCCTGCCTGATGTCTACTTATCCTTGAAGATTTAACTCCTGCATCCTCTCCAGTAACCTTTGCTGAACCCAGCTTGGACTAACTTGACCTTTCCTGTGTGCTTGCCACACTAGGTGCATCCGACTATGGACACCTTAATTCTGTTGAAAGTATTCTTCCCAAGGGAGTCTTCCAGCTTACCCTTGGTATGAAGGGGAATTCCCTGTTTGCCAAGATGGCAGCTACACTTAACTGTTGGGTTGTTTCCTTGCTGCTTCAACTCCATGTTCTCTGCTGTTACTCCTTAAAGTCAGACTAAGCCTAATCCCTATCTACATGACAGGCTTTCACTTTGACTTTAGGTCTTCATTATGCAAAATCATGGCCTTATCAAATGAGGCCTTCCCTGGCCACTGTACTAAAAATAAAGTGCAACACCTCCCTTCTTGCACTGGGATTCATCCTTATCTGCCTGTTTTCCCTATAGGATATGTCACCATCTCACATATTTTTGTTTTACCCTTCCCACTAGAATGTATGCTTGAGAGCAGAGGTTTTGTTTTGTTCATTGCTTTGTCTTCAATGTCTAACTTTAGGAGAAAGCCTGACACATAGTGTTTACTCACTAAATCACATACACATATTTAATACAGATTTACATGCACATATATACATGCATACATGTAATGAATTCAGAGATTACTTTTCTTGTAGTCTGAAGACCATATGTTGCCAGATCTTTCAACTATTCGTTTTTGAAGCCACAGACCTATTTTTTTCTAAATGTTCCAACTTATGTGTATCTTTATTTTTTCCAAAGTAATACATTTACATAGCTTAAAAGTCATAGTTCTAGAAGATACGTAGTGAAAATACTGTGCTCCTGCTCCACTACTCACCTGAACATCCATTCCTTAAAGTTAACTACTCCTGTTGCTTCAGCTATTTATCTCCATGTCTAAATAACATGTTTCCGCTACTTGATTTTTTTAAAATGTAATTTAAAGAAATACATGTAACAGATACCATCTTAGGTGAGCAGTAGCATTAAGTACATTCACTTCGTTGTGCTACATCACCACCATCCATTCACAGAACAACTCATTTTGTAAAATGGAAACTGTACCTATTGAACTCCCATTTCTTCCTGACCTAACCCTTGGCAAAGAGTTTCTGGGTGAGGTTGACTACTGTAGGTACCTCATACTGTAGGTAAGAATTATACAGAATTTGGCCTTTTATGACTGGCTTCTTTTTCTTTTTTTTTTTTTTTTGTGGTGGTTTTGTTTTGTTTTGTTTTAGATGGAGGCTTGCTCTGTCTCGCCCAGGCTGGAGTGCAGTGGAGCGCTCCCGGCTCACTGCAGCCTCTGCCTCTAGGTTTCAACTTTTTTTTTTTTTTTTTTTTTTTTTTTTTTTTTTTTTAAGTAGAGTCGGGATTTCGCCATGTTGGCCAGGCTGGTCTCAAACTCCTGACCTCAGGTGGTCCACCGGTCTCAGCCTCCCAAAGTGCTGGGATTACAGGCGTGAGCCACTGCGCCCGGCCTGTGCCTGGCTTATTTTGTTTAGCCTAATGTCCTTCAGGTTTATGCATGTTGTAGCACGTGTCAGAATTTTCTTCTCTTTTAAGGCTAAATGATACTCAATTGTATGTGCAGATTGCATTTTGTTTATCCCTTCATCAGTGGACACTTGGGTTGCTTCCACCTTTTGGCTATGGTAAATGATGCTATGAACATAGATACACAAATAAATATCAAACAGATGGGTGTACGGATATTAAAGAGTCCTTGCTTTCAGTTATTTGGGATACATACTCAGAATTGCTGGATCATACGGTAATTCTTTTAATTTTTTTTGAAGAACCACCACACTGTTTTTCACAGAGGCTGCACCATTTTACATTCCTACCACAAGAGTTCCAATTGCTGCATATCCACACTAATGCTTGTTATTTATTGTCTTCTTCCTATAGATTAATGAGGATGTAATTCCTGTATACACACAAACCCAACACTTCTTTTCTCCTCCTCTGTCGTAGTTCTATCGTAGTAACCCCCAAATAGAAAACTGGCAAAGGACTCACATCCAATATATTTTTTTTTTTTTGAGATGGAGTCACTCTGTCGCCGAGGCTGGAGGGCAGTGGCGTGATCTCGGCTCACTGCAACCTCCGCCTCCCAAATTCATGCAATTCTCCCTGCCTCAACCTCCCAAGTAGCCGGGATTACAGGCACCCGCCACCGCGCCCGGCTAAGTTTTGTATTATTTAGCCCGGCCCATATACAAATTTAAAGAAACAAAATTTGTTTTAAAAATTCCCACCAAAAATATAGGCAGCTCAAAAAAAATATGGGTGGCTGGGCATGGCAGCCCAGCGCCTGTAATCTCAGCACTTTGGGAGGCTGAGGCGGGTGGATCCTTTGAACCCAGGAGTTTGAGACTAGCCTGGGTAACATGGTGAAACTCCATCTGTACAAAAAAAGTTAGCTGGGCATGGCGGCCCACACCTGTAGTCCCAGCTACTTGGGAGGCTGAGGTGGAAGTATCGCTTGAGCCCAGGAGGTCGAGACTGCGGTGAGTCAGGCTCACACCACTGCACTCCGCAAATGGGTAAAAGCCTTTTCACAAAAGATATACAAATAAATAATCATCTGAAAGGTGCTCAACATCATTATCAGGTAAATGAAAATTAAAGCCACAAGAAGATCACTACACACCTGATCTGAATGGCTAAAAATAAAGAAATTGACAATACCATCATGGGATGAACATGGAGCAAATGGAACTTGGACGCACTGCCAGTAGTAACATGATTCAAGCATTTTGAAAAATTATGTGGTGGTTTCTAATAAATCTAAATATATATACTTGCCCTATGACCCAGCTTTCTACTTTCTAGAATATACTCAAAGAAAATGAGAACATAGGTCCAAAAGAAGATGTGGGAGAATGTTCATAGGCAGTTCTATTCAAATTAGTTTAAAACTAGAAGTGATCCAAATATCCATAAACAAGAGAATGGACAATATATGATATATTTATAAAGTATTATGACACTTCTTAGGGAAAAAATTCAGTGAATGTGCACAACACAGATGAATCTAAAAAAAAATTCCCGAGTAAAAGAAGCCAGACAAAACTACATATTGTAGAATATATTTAAAATGTTGAGTCTTATTACTAAGAGACCTTTCTACATTCTTATAAAAATTGTTCTACTTTATATTACATAATTTTAAAAAGGGATCTGTAATGTATTTTAATATGCCAGAATTTTGATATATTTTTAATTGTGGGAAAATTTTAAAGACCAAATCATTACTTACCTGATAAATATTTCCTTTTGTATGGGACTAAAATACAAAAGAAAATAAAAATTAGAATTTAATTATGCTTTATTATAGGATTGACTTTAAACGTGTTCACAATCATTAAAAATAAACCCTTTTATTAGTAGCTTAATATCAATATATTCATAGCCTAAAATCCATATTTCTTTGCCTCATTAATTGTCTCTGTTGTCTATTTTGAACTTAGTTTTTAAAGAAAGATGTAGAGGGCTAACAACATGCATTAGCTTGGTTGGTGGAAAAGAATACGGGATCTTGAGGAAAAGACAATAATGAGGTAAAGGAAAAAAGAGGATTCTGGTTGGAGAGTCTAGAAAACAAATGTCATAAAATTAAACAACTGTGACCCTAACTACCTTAGTATGGATGTACTCACTATTTCTGATGTTTTGAAGTTATAGTTTAATTAAAAACTTTGTTTATGTAATGGCACCCTGAGGTGCAGAACCTGAAAAGAACCAATTTTTTAAAAAACAAATATTTGAAGTTGAATACTGCTACCATAAAACTATGACGAACATTTTGATAATCACTGTAAAACTAACAGTAGTCAAGGATCCTGCTGTAGCAAGTAAAGAAATGTACATACTTCCATATGTAAAGAAAGGAAATAATCAAAGCAGGATGTGGAGTTTTGGTTTACAGTTGAAGTAGAAGGGGAAAATACTGAGGATGCAAAATGGGGAAATGGTTGTTTATATCATGTTTTAAGCACCCTAAATTCATATTTTGAAACATTAAAAAAACTAAAAACTTTTTTTGTAGAGATGGTGGTCTTGCTATGTTGACCCAGGCTGCCTCAGCCTCAAAAAGTGCTGGGATTACAAGCATGAGCCACTGTACCCAGCCCACATTTTGAAAATTTAATTTTCTTTAATGAGAAAACAGTTACTTTCTAAAACTTAGAATAACAAACTGTGTAGTGTTTTAACAAATAACATCAAAATACTGTTGTGGGCCAGGATAATTTCTGTTCATTAAAAAACCTTCTGGGCCGGGCACAGTGGCTCACGTCTGTAATCCTAACACTTTGGGAGGCCGAGGTGGGCAGATCACAAGGTCAGGAGTTCGAGACCAGCCTGGCCAATATGGTGAAACCCCATCTCTACTAAAAAATACAAAAATTAACCGGGCATGGTGGCGGGTGCCTGTAGTCCCAGCTACTCGGGAGGCTGAGGCAGGAGAATCGCTTGAAGCCAGGAGGCAGAGGTTGCAGTGAGCCAAGATCGCGCCACTGCACTCCAGCCTGGGCGACAGAGAGAGACTCCATCGCAAAAAAAAAAAAAAAAAAAACCTTCTGACGGGTCAGAAGAAAACATTTTTTTTTTTTTTTTTTTTTTTTGAGACGGAGTCTCGCTCTGTCGCCCAGGCTGGAGTGCAGTGGCGCGATCTCGGCTCACTGCAAGCTCCGCCTCCCGGGTTCACGCCATTCTCCTGCCTCAGCCTCCCGAGTAGCTGGGACTACAGGCGCCCGCTACCACGCCCGGCTAATTTTTTGTATTTTTAGTAGAGACGGGGTTTCACCGTGTTAGCCAGGATGGTCTCGATCTCCTGACCTCGTGATCCGCCCGCCTCGGCCTCCCAAAGTGCTGGGATTACAGGCGTGAGCCACCGCGCCCGGCCAGAAAACATTTTAATTCCAAATAAATTATAAACTATGATGTAGTTTTTGTTTGCCTAAACAAAGGATGTTCTTATGGAGAATCTAATTCCTTGTAAAGTAACACGAGAATTCTGGAATTATACATGATTACTCTTCACCACTTCTCACTCAAATCACACGCAAAGAGATTATAATAATTCCTCTGAACAAGAAACTTTTGACCTCTTGCAAACACTAAGCAGACAGAATAAAAGTATGCCTATTTCATGTGATCTGGCCTTACCTCCTAAATGTAAGAGAATTACAATTTGAGTTCCAAGAGACTTAAGAGCAAACCATCCTATTAATATATTCTGAAGTCTTATTCCCTCTATTTTTTTTTTTTTCTTTTTGAGACAGAGTGTTGCTCTGTTGCCCAGGCTTACTGCAGCCTCAACCTCCCAGGCTCAATTGATCCTCCCACCTCAGGCTCCCATGTATTTCGGACCGCAGGTGCACGCCACCATGCCCAGCTGATTTTTGTATTTTTTGTAGAGATGAGTTTTCGCCATGTTGCTCAAGCTGGTCTTCAACTCCTGCGCTCAAGCAATCCAGTGCCTCAGTTTACCATAGTGCTGGGATTGCAGGCATGAGCCACTGTGCCTAGCCTTATTCTATTTATTGAGGCACACTTATCTCAAAATTATTTTAAAAGCAGTCCTACTTTCTCTGCCCCTTCTAGAATGGAAAAACACCTTCGGTCATACTTACTAGCTGTTTTGCATAGTGTTCCTTCCACAGAAGAAACTTCACAATTTCCTTTTTTCCATTCACCTGTCTTGATGTGCAGAAAAGCACAGGTGTCAACTAAATCCTCATCATCATCTTGGTCTGTCCACTTATCAAATGTCATATTTGAATTATCAAACCACTTGAAACTCGCATCTGTCAATTAAGGAATATTTTCAACATTATGACAGTTTTAAAAGGTGTTCAAGCCAAAAAGGGTGTAGGATTAAAGGTGGAAAGTTACTAAGGTATGTCTGGTCTAAACTTCTGATTGTAGGATTAAAATTAGAAGGAGGAATATACCCTGTGTACAGCCAAATCATCAAAAGCTATCGATTTAAGAGGTTTCTGAAGATGATCCAATTTTCGCAAAAATATATACATGTATAATATTCTCATGGGAAAAAAGTCAAGAAAAATAGTTAAATATTAGTAGTAACCTTAGTAATTTCATTTCATTTGAAAATGTTTACATATGTACTTTTATATTTGTACATATGTACTTTATATTTGTCTACAGTAATGATAAATGTTTATATAATAGAACCGTGATAATTTAGTCTATCCTTAGCCTATTAGTTGCAGACACTAATACTAACCTTTATGATCATGCTATATTACAAAAATACTGAGCCTTAGAGCCACATTTTAATCCAGACAAGAATCAACTGTGGCTTTCATCTGTGTAACTCATTGAGCTATGCAGATACAAGCTGTGGTATGATCATAGGTGCACACTGAAAATTTAACACCTGGAGGCCACAGGAATCATCAACTTGAACCAGAGAATTGAAGAGCCATCAGTTTTGCTACATTAAAAAAAGAACAACAAAGTCATGTCCCACGAGGTAAATATCACTTACCATCTGTGTCATAAAACATGCCTAGTAGGATATCATCTGGGCCTTTCCATTGCTTTTTCAAAGTATCCAGTATAAAAGCATTTTCTTCTTCATTATGTATGCTTATCATGTCCGCTCCTGAAATTATTTTAAAGAGAAAAAAAGTCAGCATATTCCAGAATCAGTGAAAATCACTAGGTACATAAAAATAATAAATAGTTGCTTAACTTTCTATATATATTAGAGCTGGACAATAAACTTTGATCTTACAGTTCATACAAGCTAATAAGGTTACAGGGACATGTCTTGGCTCTCAGCCTCTAATATGATTTATGTCATTGAAATTATGTTTATGTCTCAGTATACTTTACATAATTTTTTTTAAGGGATGGAAAATAGTTGTAGGGGCTGGGCGTGGTGGCTCATGCCTGTAATCCCAGCACTTTGGGAGGCTGAGGCAGGTGGATCACCTGAGGTCAGGAGTTTGAGACCAGCCTGGCCAACATGACGAAATCCTGTCCCTACCAAAAATAAAATAAAATAAAATAAAATTAGTTGGGTCTGGTGGCACCCACCTGTAATCCCAGCTACTCAGGAGGCTGAGGCAGGAGAATTGCTTGAACCCAGGAGGTAGAGGTTGCAATGAGCTGAGATCACACCACTGCACTCCAGCCTGGGCAACAGACTGAGACTCCATTAAAAAAAAAAAAAAAGGGGGAAAGAAAGAAAGAACAAATGAAAAGAGAGAGAAAGAAAGAAAAGAGGAAGAAGAAAAAGGAAGAAAGGAAAGAAAATAGTTGCAGGGGAAAACTTGTTTTAAAAATATTCTAAGACCAGCAAAATTGCTATTATTTTATTTCAACTGCCTTGAAATAAAACCACATTGGCATGTTGGAAATTTCGTCCTGTTTTCACAGAGCCAATGTTCATGTAAGACTTTTTCAAAGGGAAACAACATATATGTATTAAGTACCATGTGGCGCTTTAATAAGATTAATAACTTTGGTGTTTACATTTATTCCTTCTATAATAAATGTATATGATTTTGATTAAGGTATCCCTAGTACAATTTGATACATTCTTCCAAATGTTATTGTTGAAGAATATAACAGTAATAAAAAGCACCTTTAGGCTGGGCATGGTGGCTCACGCCTGTAATCCCAGCACTTTGGGAGGCTGAGGCAGGTGGATTGCCTGACCTCAGGAGTTCGGCACCAGCCTGGTTAACATGGTGAAACCTTGTTTCTACTAAAAAATACAAAAAATTAGCCAGGTGTGGTGATGCACCCCTGTAATCTCAGCTACTCGGGAGGCTGAGGCAGGAGAATCACTTGATCCTGATCACAAGGTCAGGAGATCGAGACCATCCTGGCCAACAGTGAAACCCCGTCTCTACTAAAAACACAAAAAATTAGCCGGGCCTATTGGTGGGCGCTGGTAATCCCAGCTACTCGGGAGGCTGAGGCAGGAGAATGGCATGAACCCGGGAGGCGCAGCTTGCAGTGAGCCGAGATCACGCCACTGCACTCCAGCCTAGGCGACAGAGCGAGACTCCATCTCAAAAAAAAAAAAAAAAAAAAAGACATTTTTTTGGCTGGATGCAGTGGCTCACACCTGTAATCCCAGCACCTTGGAAGGCCAAGGTGAGAGGATCACTTGAGGCCAAGAGTTTCAGGCCAGCCTGGGCAACATAGTGAAACCCTGTCTCTACAAACAAACAGATAAAATAGCTAGCGCACGCCTGTAGTCCTGTCTATTCAGGGGGCTGACATGGGAGGATCACTTGAACCCAGGAGTTCAAGGCTGTAGTGAGCTATGATCATGCCACTGCACTCAAGCCTGGGGGACACAGCAAGACCCTGTCTCAAAAAAAAAAAAAAAAAAAAAAGACACTTTTACTTCAAATATTTTACAATGTGAAGTTATAAATCTATTTCCTAGAGAACACTGAGTGTATGGTCTAGCAAATAGCCTTTTTATCATTTTTCCTTAATGTACTCTTCTTTACTACAGTCTTACTTCATGGTCCTATGTAATCTGACTTCAGCACTTTCCAGGCAGAATAACTAAGTGATTAAGAACTCTAAGCCTAAAATCCAACAGATTTGGGTTAAAATCCTGGCTTTGTCAATTATTTCCTGTGTAAGCTTGAACAAATAACTGAAGTTAATTTCATCTCTCAATAAAATGATAATAATACACTACTTGATAGGTTTGTTATGATAAAGCCAGGTAAAGTATATGAGGTGCTTAAGCACAGTGCCTGGCACAGGATATGCATGTTAAATAGACCCTGCTTTGGACAATATTGTCCAACAACTGTCTTCCAACTCCAGGATTAAATATATACCCAATTCCACTGCCTGTAGCTTGTGTGTTGTCAAATAAAAGTTGTACATTAAATCTCAGGACCCAGTTAAAAGTCAGATGTGACAAAATCAATTTTTAAAGAAATTAATGAACACTGTTCACTAATTTGTGAAAAAACAAACAGAAAAGAATAAGCCTTTTACCATGGTCAGTACACTGATTTCTGACATCCTCTAAGCTTTCTACTTTGATGGCTTCTTGGAGAAAAATGTAACAACTGTCTTGGAACTGAATCCAAGTAGATGAAGGACAGTCTATGTAGAAAAAAGAAGAACACTGTTAAATAACTTGAGAAAAAGAATTACATGAATTCCCAAAGATAAGGATATTAGATACTAAATTTTCACACACAGACAAAGGCAATTTCCTTTGTTAAATCTTTATTAAAATAAGAAATCAACCAGTGTAACAGGAATTTGTTTCTCTCCATTATTCATACGGGAAAAGAGAAATGTGCCAATGATTCTCTTCTGACTTTACAGAGCAAAGATACAAGTTTTTAGGTTGTTTAGGAATTCAGACATGTAAATTAGTGTTATCACCAAGGCAACAAACTATCTAGAAGACAGCCAATCAGGATTACACACTTCTCTTTGAAGGTTATCTTTGCAGTATTTAACAATTTCAAAAGTCTTAAGACTTTTACAAGGCCCTGTTGTTCAAATTATACCTCCAAGAACAGAGAAAAGAAAAACAAGTTGCTAGCCTATAAATATTCACACAAGTTTTCATATTGCACAGGAAAACAAGATTGATGTTCTTATGAATGTTCTTAATTTAACACCTCATCAAAGTAGATTATTTGAGGTAGTTCAATGAAATAGAACCATAACTCTTCCTCTACTGCTCTAAAGGGACATCTCCTTCACCTCTGTCTTAGTCTCTTTTTATTATAAAGATTTGCATTTTTAAGCCTAGGCTCTAGAATTTAATTGGTTAGTATTAAAAGCAAAAGTAACCCTGCAAGAGTTGATTTCACTGGCCAAAATGGAAAGAGAATTTTACTTAATTCCAGTGAATAAAGAAGTACAAAGCAGTAAGCTTCCATATTCTGTTAGGTTTGTATATAGGTAAAAATCTTAGTGATTTCATCTATATAAATATATAGCAATTTTGTTTTAAGTTCTGCTTTTTTTTTTTTTTTTTTTTTTGAGACAGGATCTTGTACTGTCGTCCTGGCTGGAGTGCAGTGGCGCGATCTCAGCTCACTGCAGCCTCTGCCTCCTGGGCTCAAGGGATCCTCCCACCTCAGCGTTCCGTGTAGCTGGGACTACAGGTATGTGCCACCATGCCCAGCTAATTTTTGTATTTTTTGTAGAGACAAGGTTTCGCCACGTTGCCCAGGCTGGTCTCAAACTCCTAAGCACAAGCGATCCACCCGCCTTGGTCTCTTAAACTGCTGGAATAACAGGTGTGAGCCACCACGCCGGGCCTAAGTTCTGCATTACCTTTTTAATATAAACAAGTAGAAGCAAGCCCTACCACAAAGATCAGAATTTACCAATCAGCTACATTAATCTAAATTAATTCAACACTCTCAAGTTTACTAAGCTCAGAATATGGCAGAGAGCATTGGCTGTCCCCAGTACTGACCTCAGCTTCTTATATAGCACAGAGCACACGACCACCAAGCTAGATTGCTTCGCAGTCTTATAACTTCTGGATAATTAGGGTTTAGCAGAAGTGGAATGTTCAACATAGCGGTCTTGCCTTTAAAAGGAAGCAGTGTGCTCCCTGTATCCGTACAGACTTTTTTTTTTTTTTTTTTGAGACAGAGTCTTACTCTGTCACCCAGGCTAGAGTGCAGTGGCATGACCTTGGCTCACTGCAACCTCCGCCTCCCAGGCTCAAGTGATTCTTGTGCCTCCGCCTCCTGAGTAGCTGGGATTACAGGTACACAACACTACACCCGGCTAATTTTTTAATTTTTTTGTAGAGACAAGGTCTTGCTATGTTGCCCAGGCTGCTCTGGAACTCCTGGGCTCAGCAATTCTCCCACCTTGGGCTTCCGAAGTGCTGGGATTACAGGTGAGAGCCACTGTGCCCCACCTATAATTTATTTTACATCCAAGTTTTTTTTTCCTTCCAGCTGTTTTATGAGCACTTGAATTACACATATGACTACGTTGGGTTTAACTCTGGCAGGAATCTAGAACTCTCCCACAATGCTGGCTTAAAGATACGGTTGTTTTGCAACAAGCACTTTGCTTTGGGAAAATGTTCATTATGAAACATTAAAACAATCTGGCTATAAAATTACATGATACCAACATTTACAAAGCAAAGAAGTCCAGAACAGAGTCAGGAATTGGAGACGCCAGACAGCTTTGTAGGAGGAAGGTCTGAAAACAAGACACTTGGTTGAAAGTCTGTATATGGAGCAGGTAGATCCTTTCCCTGAGAAACAGCACTCAGTCGTCTCAGGTTCATTATACATTTCTGCCACCTTCTTTGAAAATCTGGCCTTTATTCAGAGAAAAGACTCTTCTTCCTTCAAATCCACTTCCAGGCCATCAAACATTATTCTCTGTCTGCTCATCCTCTGAGGCTCAGGCCATCTATACCACCTTCTCCAAGACATCCCCACTAGAATTGATTGTGACTGTTGCATGTAATTTCACCACACACCATCCAATGGCAGTGTAAAGTACCAGCAGGAACACGGCTTTAACGTCAGACAGACTTATGTTTTTATCTTGGTGGTGAGACCTTGGAAAACTTATATTATTTCCTGTGTTTCATCAGGAAAAGGGAGATAACATCTACCTCATTGGATTGTTGTAAATATCAGGTAAGATACTGCAAACCTGCACAGCACAGTGTCTCGTACAAGGAAAGTATTAAAAATATGTAGTTCTTACAGACATCATCATTAGCATCTTTTGCTCCTGGACAGTGCCCACTCTAAAAATAGGGACTAAGCCTTATTAATTTTTGGATTCCTAACACCTCAGATAGCTCTTGGATTATAATAGGGACTTAAAATATTCAGCTGAATGAATGAATCCTCTTATTTGTCCTTAAGTAGCTTAATTTATCATCTCTTCAGCATCTTCAAACACTCCCTTTCCCTGTGGGTTCAACCTTTCCTTCTTGAAGCATGTTAAGTTTGTCTTTTTCTTTTTTTCTTTTTTTTTTTTTTTGAGACAGAGTCTCACTCTGTCGCCCAGGCTGGAGGGCAGTGGCACAATCTCAGCGCAATGCAACCTCTGCCTCCTGGGTTCAAGTGATTCTCCTGCCTCAGCCTCCCTAATAGCTGGGATTACAGGCTCCCGCCACCACACCCAGCTAATTTTTGTATTTTTAGTAGAGACAGGGTTTCACCATGTTGGTTAGGCTGGTCTTGAACTCCTGACCTCTGGTGATTGGGCCACCTTGGCCTCCCAAAGTGCTGGGATTACAGGCATGAGCCACTGCGCCCGGCCAAGTTTCTTACATACTAAAATATAACTGAATTGACCTTGCTGCCAATTCTAATACCTTTCCTGATACACTTTTTAAAAACTAAACTTTTTATTCAAATAAAACATACATGCAATGCACAAGTCATAAATATACAGGTTGGTGAATTTTTTTCTTTTTTCTTTTATTTTTTGGTGAATTTTTTATAAAGTAAACATACCCATATAATTATCAGAGGAATGAGGAACAGAACATTAACCCCTTTTGCTCACCATCCCTTCCAAAGGTCATCTCTAACCTAACTTCTAACACCATCGATTAGTTTTGCCTGTTTTTGAACTTTATAGTTATGGAATCATACATTGTGTACTTTTTTGTGTCTGGCTTCTTTTGATAAATGTTACTTTAAAAATCATTTTATTTAAGACTTATCTAAGAACTTATTCATTCTTCTGTTGATGAATATTTGGGTAGTTTCTAGTTTGTGGCCATTGTAATGCTGCTTTAAACATTCTATGCATACTTCTTGTGAGCACCTTTGTAGAAGTAGATTGCTGGGGCCATCGAGTATGCATGTGCCCAGCTTTCACAGATACTGCCAAACACTTTTTCTAAGTAGTTATAATTCTTGCAAGCAGCAAGTAGTTTTTTTTTAAAATCCAGCTTGATCACCTTTGTCTTTTAATTGAAGTATTTCCAGTAATACTTAATGTAGTTACGATGAATTGGAGTTTATATCTACCATCTTAATATTTGTTTTTCATTTGTCCTACTTATTTTATGTTCCTTTTTTCTCATTTATTGTCTTTTTTGTATTAAACATTTTATATTTGATCCTTTTTCTTTTAGCTTGTTAATTATATATTCTTTAATTTTTTTCTGTAGTAGCTACCCTGAAAATTATAATATGTGACCTTGATTTATTAATACCTCAAATAAATCAGTACTTTTACCACTTCCTAGGCAGTCCTAGAAACATACAATATTTTAATTTCATTGACTTCCTTTCCTTTATCTTATTGTTTTATTACTGTTTTGCCTGGCCGGTGTTCTTTTAGATTTAAATACATATTTACCCTCTCTGTTGCTCTTCATTCCTTCTCGCATTTCTGTATTACTGACTGAGATAATTTTCCATTTGCCTAAAGAAATCTCTTTGGTATTTCTTTAAGTGCAGGTCTACTGGAAACTCCCTCAGTTCTTGATACTCTATAAATGTCTCCACCAGGCACAGTGGCTCACGCCTGTAATCCCAGCACCGAGGTGGGTGGATCACCTGAGGTCAGGAATTTGAGACCAGCCTGGCCAACATGGTGAAAACCTGTCTCTACTAAAAAATACAAAAAATTAGCTGGGTGTGGTGGCAGGTGCCTGTAATCCCAGCTATTGGGGAGGCTGAGGCAGGAGAATCACTTGAACCCAGGGGGCGGAGGTTGCAGTGAGCCAAGATTGCACCACTGCACTCCAGCCTGACAACAGAGTGAGACTCCGTCTCAAAAAAAAAAAAAAAAAAAGAAAAAGAAAAAAGGTCTTTATACTGTCTTCATGTTTGATGGCTATCTTTGCAAATACAGAATTGTAGAATGGCAGCTTATCTTTCATTTAAGATGTACATAGTCATGCACCATATAATGACATCTTGGTCAATGATAGACTATATATGGCAGGGTTCCCATGAGGTTATAATACCATTATTTTTACTGTGCTTTTGCTATGTTTAGAAACACAAATACTTACGTTGTGCTACAACTGCCTACAGTATTCAGTATAGCAACATGCCATACAGGTTCCGCAAGTTACTGCAGAGCAATAGGCTCCAGCACGTGGCCTAGGTGTGTAGTAGTAATACCATCTAGGTTTGTGTAAGTACACTCTACGATGTTTGCACAATGACAAAATTGCCTAATGAAAAATTGCATTTCTCAAAATGTATCCCTGTTGTTAATTAAGCAATGAATCACTATAGTTTTGTTGCTTGGGCTTCCATCATTTCTACTGAGAAGTTAACTGTCAGTCTCACTGTTGCTTTTTGGACAGTAATGTGCTTTTCCCCCTTCTTGCTGCTTTCAAGATTTTCTTTGTCTTTGGTTTTTAGCAGTTTTACAGTGGTATGCTGTTGTTTTAGTGTTTTTAAATCCTGCTAAGAATTCAATGCACTTTCTGAATCTGTGGCTTATTTTAATTGGTCACTTTTGAAAAGTTCTTGGCCATTATCATTTCAGATGCTACTTTTGCTCCATTCTCTCTCTCTTCCCTTTCTGGGACCAAAATTACATCTATGTTAGACTTTTTACCATGTCCTGTATATCCTTTTGCTCTTTTCAATACTGTTAATACTCTCCATAATATAATCTCATTCTTCCTGGTTTATTAATGCACTCTTACGTTGTAACTTAACTGGGGTAAGGGTAACTCCAATTTTTTTTTTTTAAGACAAGATCTCTCTCTGTCACCCAGGCTGGGGTACAATGGCATGGTCATAGCTCATTGCAGCCTTGAACTCCTGGGCTCAGGTGATCCTCCCACCTCAGCCTCCTGAGTAGACAGGATGGCTAATTTGTTTGATTTTTTTTGTAGAGACAGGGGTGTCACTATATTGCCCAGGCTGGTCTTGAACTCTTGGTCTCAAGCAATCCTCCTACCTTGGCCTCCCAAAGTGCTGGGATTACAGGCGTGAGTCACTGTGCCCACCCTACTTCAGTTTTTCATGCTGTTAAACCCCATCTATTGAGTTTATAATGTCAGTGATTTTTCAGTTATAGAATTTCAACTTGATTATATTTTTAAAATTTCAATTTGATTATATTTTAAAATTCTCAGTCTTAGTATTTATATTCTTTAACTTATCATAGTTATTTTAAAGTCCATTTCTGAAAACTCTAATTTCTAGGTCAGTTATTAGTCTGTTCTCTACTCTCCTACCCTGCACTCTCACACCCCCTTAAGCCTGTTTTTTTTTTTTGTTCTGTCTGGTAGTTTTCTATCAAATGCCAAACACTGTGTATGAAAAATTGTAGTAACTCTAAATGATGTTATCTTCCTTTAGAAAGGATTCTGATCAGCAGGGACTGAGTCTATGTGAAGAGGTGTTCTAGACTTTGTAGACTTTTGATCCGTAGGGATTGCCAGTTGAAAGCCTGGATATTAACTAGAGCCACCTCCTCTTTGGTGAGTTAAGACTCATGTTTTTTCTTTCCTCAACACTATGAGATTGCCAAAAACTCTGCTCTGCTTTTAGCTATTTAAGATTTTACCAGCTCTCCTAAGGAGAAAAGTAATACACAGACTGTTGGGCTCACCTCAGCAAACTGCCTTAGCAGCTCTCTGATGCCAGCAAATACGATTCTTATGGAATTTAATCTAGATTTTCTAGTTGTTCTTAATGGGAGTGTTAGTCTCCTACTCCATGATAGCCAGATGCAAAATTCCATCTTTTATACTTTTCAACAAGTTGTCAACAATTGGTCACCCATCTACCCATCATCCATATCAGACATTTGCTGAGCAACTCCTATGTGTCAGGTATAATGCTTAGTGTTAAGGGGTGATGAGAAAAAGAGTAAAAGTCTTCTACACTTGAAGTGGTCAGTCTGATGGAAGAGTCGGACAGACAGACATAACAGATATTCCGAAGGTAGGATAGGTAAAATGCTATGAGATGTAGGAGAAGGAGAGTATAACTTTGTAGAATAAGTGAGCATTTCAAAAAGTAGGCAATATTTAAGCTACATCTCACTGGATAAATAGGAAGTTGCCACGGATAAAAGGAAAAAGAAAAAAAAAATCCAGGCAGAGGGCATATGATAAAAAGCACAGTTACAGGTACCTAGTAAGGTCTCCATAAATATTCATTGAATGAGTGAACTAGGATAAAAAGGCAGGTTTCTTCCCTCCTTCCCCTCTCTGCTGCCAGAGACATGACAGAGGACACAGAAGTCATTTCCAGAATAAAACTCAAACTGAAAGTCAAAAGGGCAGAGGCTCTAAATTGCAAACTTTGATTATTCTTTCTCTTCTTTTTTCCCTTTTTACTTTCTTCTGGTTCCTTTTATTGCTCTTTTTCTTTTACCTTATGGAATTTTAAAAAAGTGAAATGGAAACAGACTGCATTACCACACTGAATGACACCTGAAACACTTTTATAAATCATTGGCAATTATTGAACCACAGGTTCAGAAATGCACTTTTGTATTATTTCTAGTCAAAACTACAGATAGTGTTTTCTACTTATAACAAATAACTCGACAATATATAAAAATGAATTAATTTTTGAAACACCATTTATATAAAATATGTCTAATAAGTCCACAAAAATATAATCAACACTCAAGTCAAGCACTTATAGTTCTTTTTTTCATCTTTTGCTCCTGGCATGCTGTGAAAACATGTAGTTCTTATACTTTATAAATTAAAACGATCTGAAGATATGATCTCTAAAACACTGATTAAGGTATATTCTTATTTCAGTGGCAGCTCATGTGTCAATTCTCCATGAAGTGTCTCAGCCTTATCTTCCTCTAACCTGTGACTCCTTTGAACATCTGTAGGACTTTTAAACTGCATTATGCATGAGAGGCCTTTTCTGGCAACAAGGACTAAAGACATGCTCAGGCTACCAGATGATACATTTATTGTACAGATACGTGGCCAATAAGAAAACTGAGGATACTATCTCAACAGTCAAATAGGCTTAGCGTTCATATACTAGGCCCCATATTGGGCTGATGCCTAGCCTAGAGTAGCCAGCTTTTGACTAAGGAAATTATCCTTATTCCAATTAGTTGTGTCTAGGGTTTTAAAAATAATATGGCACAAATCATAAGAACTATGGGTAGTCATTCTTCTTTGGAAAAGGAAATGTGTTACCCTCTGATGGCCTATACACGTTTACATAGCACTCATTAGATCCTGCTTTATATAGCGGCTATCTGATATGCATCCTGTTTTCCCAAATGATTGTTAACGCCACGACAGCAGAGACCATGTCTGAGATCTAACTACTCTCAATAATAACTATCCTTCTGTCTTGAACATAACACTGGAAGGGATGCATAGAAGTGGGTCAATACAGGACTCTGGTTAAGCCCATTAGACTGTGGAGAAAAGTCTGGCTCTGACTACACAATCGTGGACATGTTATTTAACCTTACTGTGTCCCAGTTTCCTTATCTGTATAATGGGAATAACAGTACCTATCTGAGGGGGTTGCTGTTAAAAAATTGTGCTAGGTGCTTGAGATTCCACAGTGAACAAAAAGGAAAAAAAATTCCTGCCCTCCTGGAAATTTATGTTCTAGTTGACGCAGATATGCAAAAGGAAGACAAATACGTAAAATAATATGTTAGATGGTGTATTGTGGTCTATTGCTATGCAAAAAATTAGCAGCTTAAAACAAGAAACACTTATTATATACAGTTTCTCTGGGTCAGGAATTCTGAAGCAGTTGCTTGTCTGGGTGATTCTGGCTTGGGGTCTCCATGAAGTTACAGTGAAGATGCTGGCTAGGGCTGCAGCCATCTAAACACTGAACTGGAGCTGAAAGGTCAGCTTCAAGAAGCCTCACTCATATGGGTGGTGAGCTGGTGCTGGCTGTGGGCAGGACACCACAGTTCCTCACCACGTGGACTTCTACACAGGGGTGCTTGAGGGTCCTTATGACATGGCAGGTAGCTTCTCCCAGAGTGAGTGATTCAAAGGAGGGCAAAGGTGGACATGCAATGCTTCATACAATCCAGCCTTGATTGTCACACTGTCTTATTTCCATACTATCCTATTGGTTATTGTATTAGGGTTCTCCAGAGAAACAGAGAACCAACTCTGTGTGTGTGTGTGTGTGTGTGTGTGTGTGTGTGTGTGTGTGTGTGTGTGTGTGTCTGAAGAGATAGGAGGCAAAGAAGTCACATGGATATTTCAGGCAAACAGAGGGAGGAGCAAACACAATGCTACTGTGTTGCACAGTATGGGAATGACTATGATGATGATAATGATAACCAGCTACTCAAAGACCATTGCTGAATAACTAAGTTAGCAATACAGAAATGGTCCCGAACTTAATAATGGACAACTTACGATTTTTTGACTTCACAAGTTTATTGGGATATAGCCCCATTCTAAGTCGAGGAGCATCTGCATGTGACAAGACCAAAAAAAAATTTTTTTTAACAGGGTATGTATAGAAAAATAGAAAACAGACTGTTGACTCACTTCCCCGAAACTTTCAACTGCCTTCTCCTTAGGCTCACTTCAGCATTAGCAGTAACTCCAGTTAATTCAACATGGAACCCCTTTTCTCATGCTATAGATCCCCGATCAGAGTGTGTGCCCCAGAAACAAGTTTTAAGCACTACTCAAAAGATATATTTTTACTTTGAGAAGAACAGTGCTCAAATAGAGGCTGGATAACTCCTGTGAGGAGATTGTTGACGTTCATGCACCTCATGAACAAAAGACTAAACTAAGTCGTCTTCAACGCTAAGTATCTTTGCTATAATCCTAATATAATTAAAAACCTGCCCACTAAGCTCTCTGCAAAGGGCCTATTACTCTTATTTCTTCACAGCAGTCCTGAATGATAGGTTGTTATTAATAATGCACTTAAATGACTCTTAGGGATTTTATAATTTTATAATTCTTTAATTTAATACGTACAGAAATTCAGGAGCCTCATGAATATTTTAAAAGCTGTACTTAGCATAACTCCAAAAGTTTCTATATAGATCCTCTGCCTAAAATTATCATGTGCTAAAAGAAGATAATGTCATATCCACAGGAATATTTTGCATTACCAGTCAAATCTAATAGAACTCTCTGTTCCTTTATAAGTTCTCTGTCTCTCTTTTTTTTAAAAAAAAGAAAAAAAAAAACAGGCACAGCATGAGGAAGTGATTCTTGGGACATACTTGTTCTAAAAGTTAACAAAGGAAAAGGGAAAGACTTCTTTTTCATTTTCATTGTCAATAATAAGACCTTTGCTCCTCTCCCATTAAGATATGAGTTGTAGTCACGTAACTTCCGCAAGGGCAACTGTGGCACAGACAGATGAAGAAGAGGGGCTATTTATTACATTTATAATGTATGGAGGAGGGAGTGGCTGTTCCAAGTCCCTGACTAATCCAGAGATTCTGTGGCTGTACTCTGAGCTTCAAGATCTCTCTGAATCCCAAATAAATTGAGGCACTCTGACACCCCATCCCCTCTCCATATCACTCTTCCCAATCTAGCTTTCAAGACATCCATCTCCATATTGTCCCATCACTTCCCTCTTCAGAAGGGCTGTTATAATGTATATTCATAGAAGGGGTGTGCCATTGTTAACCTGTACCTTTCTCTTTGGGCATCACTGGTCTATTTTTTAAAGATTTGGTCTCAAGATTTGCTCTCAAAATCTAAAATAGGCCAGGCGTGGCAGTTCACACCCGTAATCCCAGAGCTTTGGAAGGCTGAGGTAGGAGGATCACTTGAGCTCAGGAGTTTGGGACTAGCCTGGGCAACAAAGTGAGACCCCACCTCTACAAAAAAAAAAAAAAAAAAAAATTAGCAGGGCATGGTGGCATGCACCTGTAGTCCCAGCTACTCAGGGGGCTGAGGTGGGAGGATCACTTGAGCCCAGCAGGTCAAGGCTGTAGTGAGCCATGATTGCACTACTGCACTCTAGCCTGGGTGACAGAGTGAGGCCCTGTCTCAAAAAAATAAAACAAAACAAAACAAAACAAAACAAAAAAAACACTAAATAACCCACAGAAGGAATGAAATACTTGATATGCACAATAAAAATTATGGAAAGTAACCTTGCTGCAAAACTAGTTTTCAACACATAAGCAAATTGTTAAAAGATTCTCAACAGTAAAAGAAGTCCTGAAATAATACCTAATTGAAATTTCACTTTTTCATTGGAAGAAAAATAAACATTAACATTTCAAAATTAATTAATTAATTAATTTATTTATTTATTCATTTATTTATTTTGAGACTGAGTCTCGCTCTGTCGCCCGGGCTGGAGTGCAGTGGCGCGATCTCAGCTCACTGCAAGCTCTGCCTCCTGGGTTCACGCCATTCTCCTGCCTCAGCCTCCTGAGTAGCTGGGACCACAGGTGCCTGCCACCATGCCTGGCTAATTTTTTGTATTTTTAGTAGAGACGGGGTTTCACCGTGTTAGCCAGGATGGTCTCGATCTCCTGACCTCCTGATCCACCCGCCTCGGCCTCCCAAAGTGCTGGGATTACAGGCGTGAGCCACCACGCCCAGCTCAAAATTTATTTTAAAATACTCTAATATTTAATCTGAGATAATTTCCCCTGAAACATAACTGTGCCATACACAAGAGTCAGAAAAGGTGGCATCGGGCCGGGCACGGTGGCTCACACCTGTAATCCCAGCACTTTGGGAGGCCAAGGTGGGCAGATCACGAGGCCAGGAGTTTGAGACCAGCCTGGCCAACGTGGTGAAACCCCATCTCTACTAAAAATACAAAAGTTAGCCAGGCATGGTGGCGCATGCCTGTAATCCCAGCTACTCGGGAGGCTGAGGCAGGAGAATTGCTTGAACCCAGGAGGTAGAGGTTGCTGTGAGCCGAGATTGCGCCACCGCACTCCAGCCTGGGTGACAGAGTGAGACTCCATCTCGGAAAAAAAAAAAAAAAGAAAGAAAAGGTGGCAGCAATAGATTAAGATGATTTAAGGCTTTGAATTCATTATGAAATGAGTGCATAGCAGAGGTAATATAATTTGAAAAAAATTGCAATCCACTTATCCTACCTACTTTTTAAATAACTCACCTAAATTTTTTCATCCTTTTATTATAACTTAGAATAAAGTGCAGAGACACAAATCAAAACAAAACAAAAATCCACAAGATGGTAAAATCTCTGTTATGGAGCTTCTTTCCCCTGGTAAGAGAAGCAACAAGCAAGACAGATGAATAAACACGATGCATTCAGAAAGGCTTGGAAAAGATAAAACATGGACATGTGACGGAGAATGTGGGTGTTCAGGGAGGCTTCGGAGAAGGTGACATATGAACAGAGATCTGAATGGTGGAGGTGGGGGCAGCCATGCCAAGGACTGGGGGAAGGTGGTGTACACAGAAGGACCAGAGGTGTTGGAGTACCCAGATACTGTTTACTCTGTGGATACACAGAGTGAATGGCAGGAAGGGTGGTAAGAGATGACATCAGGGAAGAAGGCAGAGGCACCTCATCTAAGGCTTGTAGGACATGGCAATTCAAAATCCCTAGATTCTGATCCACATGATGATCACAGAATGAGGACTTACTCGGAACATGCTTGTTCACTCAGCTCATGCCAGGCATAGGAAACCACTGACCAAATACATACTGATCATCTATTATGTGCTTAAGCACCCTTACGGAAAAACTTTTTAAAGCGATGCCATGGATTTTCACTCAGGAATTTAAAGAATGTTTTGTCCACTGTGATTTTCAAAATAATAGCTAAGAACAAGGTTAAGATCACTTCACTAATAACCTCCAGAATGACAGACAATAACAATGATTTCCGTTTCAACATCACATTTATATGCAATACCCATATTTATTATGCAACATCATAAGAGCTTTTCTATTAAGATCTTGGTATTCAGCAACAAACTCTTTCTTGACTTAGTTCTAAGCCAAATATGACCCCTGATCTTGCTTGGATGGGAGATTTGTAAAGTATTATGAAAAACACACTTAGTTTTTCAGCCCTATAACATTAGCATACATATGAATGTGTTCAGTAACCATAAACATCCAATATACATAAGGTGGTATTCATACGTTTTCTGGTTGCAACAATTACCCTTCATTTTGTATGAAGAGAATAAAGGGAAGGAAACCAAGATGAACCACGCCTGTAACAGGGACTAGACGTGGAGTTCCCACTTAATGCTCCCAATAGCCCCATGAGTAAGTATTATCTCTGTTTTACTGAAGTGCAGATAAGTTGGTTAACTAGCTAGGTCAAAGCTCACACTCATTTCCAAATTAATCCTTAAAGCTTCCTGACTGGGAGGAGCTGATTAATTAACATTAATTTATTCATCATGCACTTTTCTAAAGCTCTTGAAAAGCCTATTGATCCACACTGGACTTATCAAAGGAAATGCACAAAAATTTCCAAAGGGAAATTTGCCCTCTATTGCTGGTCAAAACAGCTTCACTGAAGAAGAGACATACCAAAATCTAGAAACTGATTTTCTTTAAAAGTCTGACAAGAAAGAAAAATCTGACAAGAAAATTCGACTAGCCTAAAGTACAAATGCACAGCCTCGCAGAGGGTGGTTTACATGAGAGTTGAGATGTTACTGGCTCGCAAAATGAGGGTGTGCAGAAGGAGGGTTCAGAGACAGCCCAGCTTTGTCTTAGACAAAATTAATGTTCCCAGTCTGAACAATGTGAACATGGGCACATCTTGTTTCTGCCCCTTTGATGGGCAGCAGATGTCACAACCAGTCATAAATGCAGGTCCACAAAAGTTTTCAAGAAAGGAACCTTGGGTTTGTATCCAAGTTCTGAGCTGCTGCTGCCTCCAACACTGAGGTCCATTGAAATATTCCTGTCAGTAGACTTCGAGCAGGCAGTTATTATAAAAACGCAGTGAAATTTGGGGCAAGCGGTGGGGGGGAATCTCTTACATTTTATTTAAATCTCTTGTACTTTATTTAAGCCCACACAAGTACTCATTTAGTTCTTGTTTATTTTGCTCTTTAATTCCTGGAATTATTCAGTCAGTGGTGTTTTTGGAAGTCTGTGTTCTCCAGAGTCTCCCCATCCACATATTTTTGACATGCTTGTATGGAAATTTTTTAAAAATAAAGACCACAGTCAATAGAATTGTGCATTTTCCTCACGAGTCGTTTTGTAAATGAATGATCACGTGTGTGATTTTTCAGATGTCACTTGCACAACAGCAGACTAGAACTTTAAAACTCCTTGATTTCAGTGAAATCCAAGCTTCGCCTGTTCCCGTTCCTCTTCCATCCAGGGGTTATTTGGCTGAACTGTTTTCCTGTTTAAACAACTTGAACACCAACCAACTAGACAAACAGCGCTGCTTGCAAAAGAGGGCCTACTTCCTCCGGCCCCCACCCCCATCCCAGCAACCCCACTCCTGCCGCGCACCAGCAGGGGAAATCGCCACCAACGTCCCCGCTTCTCATTTCAGCCCGAAATTGCCCTGAAACGGCGCCCGTCGTGCGACTCCAAGTCCCTCAGTTCTCCGGCCAACTGGCCTAATTTGGGGGTTCCCTCCCCGCGGAGTGGGGTCTGCGGTGAGGATGTGGACTCCGAGGAAGACAGAGCCCTCCCTTATTCTCGGCCACCTCCCCTCCCCGAGGGCAGGCGGGTGAGAGGTGACCCGGAGCCAGGACCCACGGGGGACGGGCGTGCAGGGAAGGGCGGGATGTCCGGCCGGGTGTTGCGTCTGCGGGCCGCCCTCGGGTGCGCGGGGACGAAGAGCGTGCGTTGGGAAGGGGGCGAAGGCGGTCGCGCGCGGTCCCGGCGAGGGACTACGTAAGGGCTTACCCGCGACGGCAGCAGCGGCGAGGCCCAGCAACGGCAGCAGGAGCGCGGGCAGCGCGGCCCGGAGCATGACGGCGGGTGCGGGTGGGCGGCAGCGGCTGCGCGGCCGGAGAGGAGCGGGGCGGGGCGGGGCGGGAGCGGGGGCGGTGCTTCTCGCGTGCGAGTTTAATCCCCCCACCGGGCGGAGCGTGAACGGCACTGGGGGCTCCCACCAGGAGGACCCGGGTGTCCCGTCCCGCAGGAGCGGCTGGCGCGCGGCCTTCTGGAACTTCTAATTTTTGTTTTTTAAACTTTTCATTTGAATTGAAATAATTTAGGACTTTCGAAAATGTTGCAAAAACAGCACAAGAGATTTCCGTAACCCTTCAGCCAGCTTCTCTAAATATTGACATGGTATATAACGCCAGTGCAGTGATCAAACACAGGGCACTCGCACTGGGATAATGCGATTAGCTAATCTACAGCACTTACCACATTTCATTAATTGCCCCTCTAAGGGTCCTTTTCTGTTCCAAGATTCAATCCAGGATCATACATTGCATTGAGATGTCGTGTCTCCTTAGTCTCCCTTTAATCTAGGACGGTTCTCTGTCATTCTTTTTCTTTCACGATCAAGCCACATTTAAAAAGTACTGGCCAGTCGTTTTGTAGAATGTCCCTCAGTTTCATTTTGTCTGACATTTCCTCCTAATTGGATTCAGGTTGCGCTTTTTAGGGAAAGAGTTCCCCAGAAGTGATGTACGTGCTCGAGAAGGACAAGATGTCGATGTCTCATCACTGATGTTAACTTGGATCAGTTGGTTAAGGTGGCGTTTGCCAGCCTTCTTCTTTGGATCTACTGGCCAGAATCCTCCTTTTCAAAGACTCCTTTCAGTGGACTATGTCTCTTAGACAACTTTTCTCTGTTACCAGCTCCTGGATGAAGAGTCTTTAAGCTATGTTTGCTACAATGTATGCATAAACTGTGCAATTATACTTCACCCATGAGGGCCTCTGGACAACACTAGCCAGGGTCAAGCAAGGGTGCTTGTTTAAGCCTCATGTCATTGGCAAAAGAGTTCTATAAAATCAAATCTAAACTCAACAACGTGAAAACAAATGACCCAGTTAAAAAAATGGTCAGATGATCTGAATACACACGTCATCAAAGAAGTTATATAATGGCAAATAGATGAAAAGATGCTCAACATCATAGGTCATTGCTGAATTGTATATGAAAACAAAAATGAAATACCACTACATACCTATTAGATACCAGAATCCAAAAACACTGACAAGACCACATGCTGGCAAAGATGTGGAGCAAAAAGAACTCTCATTCAATGCTGGTGCAAATGCAAAATGGTACAGCCACTTTGGAAGACAATTTGGAAGCTTCTTCCAAAACTAAACGTACTCTTACCATACCATCTAGCAATCACAACTCCTTGGTATTTATCCAAATGAGTTAAAAACTTACATACACACAAAAACCTGCACATGAATGTTGATAGCAGCTTTATTCATAATTGCCAGAACCTAGAGGCAAACAAGATGTCCTTCAATAAGTCAATGGATAAACAATGGCACATCCAAACAATGAAATGTTACTCAGTACTAAAATTAAATGAGCTATCAAGCCACAAAAAGACATGGAAGAACTTTAAATATGTATTGCTAAGAGAAAGAAGCCAATCTGAAAAGACTACATACTATATGATTCCAACTATATGACATTTTAGACAAGGCAAAACTACGGAGGCAGTAAAAAGATAAATGGTTGCCAGGGGTTGGGGTGGGAAGAAGGAGGGGATGAATAGATGGAACACAGAGGATTTTTAGAGCCATGAAATTATTCTGTAGGATACTGTAATGGTAGATGTGTATCACTATACATGTGTCAAAACCTATAGAATGCACAAAACGAAGATGAACCCTAGTGTGGACAATGGACTTTAGTTAATAATGTGTCAATATTGGCTCATCCACTGTAACAAATGTACCTGCTAATGCAAGATGTTAATAATTGGGGAAACTGGGGTATGTGTAAGGAGGTACATGGGAGCTCTGTACCTTCTGCTACATTTTTTGTATACATCTAAAACTGCTCAAAAATTAGTCTATTTTTAAAAAAATAAAATACCCTTTCCAACTCTTTCTAACCCTTTCCACACTTCTGATAATCCAGAGTGGTTACACCAAGGAAATTTGACCCAAGGGGTCTATAAGGAGAGTCATAGAGTGTTAGAAGTGGTAGGGGTCATCTTCATTTACTAGTAAGGAAATTGAGTGACCCAAAGAAGGGATGTGATTCCCCCGTGGGCTCACAGAGAATGCCAACAAATGAACCAGAGCCCAGCTCCTCTGCTGGACTCTCCCACCTATTCCAGGTTCTGCCCCTTTGCCAAAGTATTAAGGTCTTACTTAACTTATTTACTTCCATTCTTCTTCTCAGGCTGCCAATACTGGGTTTATTATATACCAAACTCCAGACCAGAGCGAATCCTTCCAAAGATACTCTGTATTGGAATATTGACACATCTTGATTCTGGACTCTTTTGCCCTCCTAACTACAGAAGTAAAATGAACAGTTCTAAGCAATCATGTAATTGTGAAAGTTATCTCTTCCACCCCCACCTCAGGCACCAAAGTATATTTTATCAATGTGGTTTTCTTTGTGTTAAGCTACTTTTCAAATATTTTTATATTTACAATAGAATTGACATCCTAATGAATCAATCTAATTAAGGCAAAACCCATTTTAACACTGTCATTTTAAGTCATTTGTACTAAAGAAAATTATATTATTTTATTGTTAACTCTGGTGCACACTGCCTCATTTTTGATGCTAATCTGATGAAATAGACTACTTATTGCCTGTATGTGGGTACTGTTATATTTCGCTCTCCAATTTACTCTCCAGTTACACCTCATACCCTTAATTTTCCTTCACTCTGTCTCCAACTTACATCCTCTTTTGGCTCATGCCAGACTTCAGTCCCTTGCCTGCATTTTTCTCAGCCTTTTATTTCTCCCTTCTCCACCCAGCCGGAATACCACATCCTCTGTCCCCGTTCCTCTGGTGTGCTCACCTGGCCAACTCGGAACCTGTGGTCTCCGCTTTCTTCTTCAGGCTTTTTTTTTTTTTTAGACGGAGTCTCACTCTGTCCCCCAGGCTAGAGTGCAGTGGCGCTATCTCAGCTCACCTCAACCTCCACTTTCTGGGTTCAAGCAATTCTCCTGCCTCAGCCTCCCGAGTAGCTAGGATTACAGGTGTGTGTCACCACACCTGGCTAAGTTTTTTCTATTTTTAGTAGAGGTGGGGTTTCGCCATGTTGGCCAGGCTGGTCTTGAACTCCTGACCTCAAGTAATCTGCCCGCCTTGGCCTCCCAAAGTGCTGGGATTACAGGCATGAGCCACCTCGCCTGGCCCGTGCTCTCTTTTTCCTCAACTTTACTGAAGTTAACTGAGGACAGGTGGAGGAAATCAATCAGTTCTCCCGATGGCTGTCACTATAAACAATATGGCTTTTAATTTCATCTGGGCCCTCTATGCCTCTTCTGCAATCCTTGTATTTGATTTTACCTTAGTCACTGTCCTCTCCTATTTCTCTCATTGAGTCTTTCAAATTTATTACTCTTTTCAAGCTAAGATCCCAGGCTGGGTATGGTGGCTCACACCTGTAATCCCAACACTTGGGAGGCTGAAGTGGGAGGATCACTTGAGCCCAGGATTTTGAGAGCAGCCTAGGTAACATTGAAATCACCTGTCTCTAGGAAAAAAAAAAGTTAATGTTGGAGGTCGAGACTGCAGTGAGCTAGAGTTGCACCACTGCATTCCAGCCTGGGCAACTGAGCCAGACCCTGTCTCTAAAAAATTAAAAAACTTTTTAAAAGACCCCATCTGCTACCCATCTTTCTCAGCAGACCTTGCCTTCTAGTACACAAGAAAATAGGGGCCATTACATATAGACAAACATCTTCAAATGCTTATCTGCAGTTCTTCTCTTGTGGCCTCAGAGAGGAAGGCATGCTTCCCCAGCCCACCCAAACCAGTTCCTCTTTCTGCTTAGGACTGCCCCCCTCATTTTATCTTCTCCAAGATCTTCCATTAATGATTCCCTCTCCCCACTGCATCATCGACTGCTCTCTGTCCATTATTTTTGTTTTTGTTTTTGTTTTTTTCATCTCAGCTTCTAAACTTGTGAACCTCTTTCTCTCCCCTTTAGAAAAAAACCCTTTTTCAACCCTTCTTTCCCCTCTGGCTATGGCCCAGCCCCTTTCCTTTCTGTCTCCATCATACTTCTCGAAATCTCATGTTCCTCATCTCCTAATTTCCCTTTCAATTTTTTTTTTTTTGAGACAGAGTCTTGCTCTGTCACCCAGGCTGGAATGCAATGGTACGATCTCAGCTCACTGCAGCCTCTGCCTCCTGGGTTCAAGAGTCTCCCGCCTCAGCTTCCCAAGTAGCTGGGATTACAAGCATGCACCACCACACCGGGCTAATTTTTTTTTTGTATTTTTAGTAGAGATGGGGTTTCACCATTTGGCTAGGCTGGTCTCAAACTCCTGACCTCAGGTGATCCACCCACCTCGGATTCCCAAAGTGCTGGGATTACAGGTGTGAGGTGCCACACCTGGCCTTCCCTTTCACTTTTAAACTCACTTCCATCTGGATTCTGGCTTCACTACTCTGCCACATTTGCATTGGCTAAGATGGTCATTGGTTTCCTAATTCCGAGAATCCAGTTTTATCTGACTTTGCCTTTCCAGTATTCAGCAATTGGATCAATATCGACTTGTTTTTCAAAACAGGGTCTTGCTCTGTCACCCAGACTGGAGTTCAGTGGCACGTTCATAGCTCACTGTAGCCTCAAACTCCTGGGCTCATGGGATCCTCCTGCCTTGGCTTCTTGAGTAGCTGGCACTAAACATGGGTGCCACCACACCTGGCTAATTATTTTATTTTTTTTAGAAATGGGGTTTTGCTTTGTTGCCCATGCTGAACTTGAATTCCTGGGCTCAAATGATCCCCCTGCCTTGGCCTCCCAAAGTGTCAAGAGGGATTACAGGTGTGAGCCACTACCCGCCTATTTATTCTCTAAAAAATGCACACAAAATCTCTTAGCAAATGCCTCGCTTTACAATAGGTGGTCAATTTATTTCTTGTACTATATGCCTAACATAAAAAACCCAATCTAGAGATTTTTTTTCAAGAAGGATCAACTCCAGCACTTTTACTTTTACTTAAAAGATAAAACAACTTTATTATGACATCACCATTATATACAGCTGTGCTTTTCACATCAAGTTGGCTTAGTTCTTGGAGGAAAGTCTTAGTGACTAAAATTGTACACAGATCATAGGACAAGAGAACTAGTCTAACAAATTCAATAAGAAATCAGGACAACTGTAGACTATATAAAAACTGTCTTAGAAAATTATTTACAACTTTATCATAGTGTAAATACTCTAAATGTAAAATAAATCTATGGATTTTATACAAAAATACTCTAAAGGACAAATGTAAGTTAAATGCTGAATAAAACATTTTCACCTTTTCCAGTGGATGCTATTACTAAGAATATAATCTAGGTGTCAAAACTTAAAGTGATAACCACAAAGCACTGTTTTCTTAATCACTCATAATTTTAAATTTGTTAGTAGTCATCACAAGGTTTAGAGTTCCACTGAAAAAGTCTCATTTTTACAAATGCAACTCATACACTTTCCTTCATGGACCCTTTCTCTGTTTAACACATGTTAAAAAAGTAAAACAAAATTCTTAGTCAAAAGTTGACATGCTATGTGAAGCATATAAATTGTAAAATTTATCAGTCTTAAATACCTAGTTGATTCTCTTTACAAAAGAAACAGTCATGTAATACATCAGAAAATACAAAGCACACTGCTACAAGGTACCTACTCAATCTAAAAATAATGTTCCCACACTTGGGAAAATGTTAAGCACTAAATCTTTAAAAGTCATTGTTTTATAAACAATTATAAACAGAAAAAAACTCTTCATATTTACATAATAATGGTATGAAATAACTTTGGAATAATATAAGAAACATCTTGCCAAGAGGAATCATTTTGCTGTATAAAAAGTAAGCAGAGGCCGGGCGCGGTGGCTCATGCCTGTAATCCCAGCACTTTGGGAGGCCGAGGTAGGAGGATCACCTGCAGTCACGAGTTCGAGACCAGCCTGGCCAACATGGTGAAACCCCATCTCTACTAAAAATACAAAAATTAGCCGGGCATGGTGGCAGGTGCCTGTAATCCCAGCTACTCAGGAGGCTGAGGCAGGAGAATAGCTTGAACCTGGGAGGCGGAGATTTGCAGTGAGCCGAGATCATGCCATTGTACTCCAGCCTGGGCAACAGAGAGAGACTCAGTCTCAAAAAAATAAAAATCAAAAAGTAAGCATGTCTTATTGTTTATTTTTCCCCAGTGCTAAAAATGACTATTTTGAAACAATGCTGATAGAGTTTACAGTTCAATTTTTACTTTGAGGTACTAATTTTGCATTTGGCCGGATGCTCTTAAAAATTAAAAAGTAGACATGTCACCTAGTAATATGCCTATTTTAATTTTCTAAGAAGTTTTGTTAAAAATTCTATTAAAATATACATATCCTAGTTACCAATCACATTCATACAGAGAAAATGAACATTAAACATATTACTGTACAAACAATTTGGACTTCAGTTCCAGCTTTGGAGTCCCCTCCATTCTATTAATTAGGGTGATAAACATGGCATTTAGCAGGGAATTAACTGTGGATACCAGCACATGCCTAAGATCTAAACAACTGAAAAAGTATTTAAGAGTTCTACTTTGGAGCAGAGTAAATACTGACACTGGGACATTTTAAGTGACTAATTTCTCATAACACATTAGTGCAAATTAGAAAACTTTTAGAAGAATTTAGTCATGGAAAGAAGGAAGCATAATCTCATCTTCATTCACTCCTTGTGCATATCGAACTGATGAGAAACCCGCCAGGTGCAAACGGTGCCTTTGGAAGAGGAACCAAATCAGTCCGCCCATGAGAACTAAGATACTTAGTGTGGCAACTATGATAGCTATTGCTGTGTAATCAGGGCCTGGAACAGGAAAAGGTTTGATGTTGGAGGAGAGAATACAAAAGTGATCATTATTGATTTTATACATTATGGGTTTTGTCATACATGTAAACCTGTAAGCTGTATACAGACATAATAAATCTGATTGTTTCATAGCGCTAACATAGAATTCAAACTCATCATCAGATCAAAAGAAACACTTAAGTGATTTCTTTTCAAATGTAAGTGTTTTCCTATTCATTCAAATCCTCTTCATTGCGATAGGAATTTTCTTCCAAATACATTAATGCGCTATGATTATTCTCACATTCCCCCTTCCTAACACCAATTTGGGAACATCACTACCTGTATATTATCCTACTTTGATAGCAAATTGCTAAAAAGCTATAAATTTTTGTTTTTGACTTACCTGGGGCTAAATAAAGTGTTATTTGCTTCAAAATGATTTAAGCCTCTCAGATGAGTTCATTTAGTGCAGCTGCTGTTCCAAGACCCTTATCTGCATGCTGCCCAGATGGATTCGCTCTGTTCCATGACTTTAAATACCATTGCTATGCACACTACACATCTCGTCCCTCTATGGATAACTCAAAATGGCCAACGTAGAACTTTTGATTTGCAACACCCTAACTCTGCTCCCACCCAACCCCCCAAATCTTCCAGTTGCTTTCCATTCCACTCAGAATAAAACCAGAACTCAAGCCTTGCTTCCAAAGCTCTGTATGTCTAGCACCTGCCTACCTTTCAGTTCTTCCCTGAGCACTCAGCGAACTTGTTCTGCCTTAGGCTCTTTGCTCCAACTGGTACCTCTGTCTGTTATGCCCTTTCCCTTGAAGTTTGCTTGGCTTGATTTTTTAGATCTTAGCTTCAGTGTCTCCTGCTTCTAGGCTTCTTCCCTGGTTTCCTAATCTAGAGTAGCTATCCACTGAGTCTCCATCACATAGAGTTTATAACTATTTGATATTTTCCTCTCTTTAAAAAATTGACCTGTTTACTTATCTTTCTTCACCAGATTGTAATCTCTGTAAGAACAGGTACCTTATCTGTCTTGTTCTCAGGTGCATCCCAGTGTGCAAAACAGGGCATGGCATATAGTAGACACTCTATTTACTGTCTCAGTGTGTGTATACATGGATACTGATTACCTAGAATTCAGGTTTTATCTTTAATATTTATATACCAGAAGCAAAATTTTATGCAAGATCTTTAAAAATGTTACTGTGAAAAATTTGGAGCTCTTTCTCCAGAAATGAAGTTAATATAACATTTTAATGGTAATTTTATGTATCAATTCATAATGAAATGTAAGTTCAAATTATGATTTTTTATAGATACCCTGAATGTTTTCAATAACTAAATCCAGTTTTGCATTGTTTTAAAATTAACCATGAGTTTTATGGGATTAGGAAGAAAGGAAGCAAATTAACTGCAGAAATAGACCTTTAAGCTTTTATATAATCAAACTATGGAATAAAATACATCTCAAGAACATTTTAAAAGAAATTACTTCCCTAATACCCTGGCAACTTCTGTTTTTCTTAGGAAAGAATTATATAAAATGTATACTGGAGTCCTGGACATCTTGTGCAGTTATCGTCCCTTGTAATCTATTTTTCAGGGGGAAATCTCTATGACTTAATCAAGATAGTTGGATATACTTTAAGGACTAAATACTTCAAGACTAAATACAGAATTTTGTACATAATTGGATTGTACATTTATTTCCTGACTGTTCTGCAAAAAGTCTCCTAAGGACAGGTTCCATACTTACCCAGAGGCACTTTGCAGAGAACTCTTCCAAAACCATGTTCACATTCAACTTTTTTCCAAGTTTCATTTGAAGCTATCAACATGCTACATCTTCCAACACCACTCTTACTTTTATTTTCCCATTTGACAAATGTCACTTCTGATCCATCTAACCAACTCCAAGACTGGTCTGAAGAAAGAAATTAAATACAACTATGTCTACTGCCACTAAACTAGTAAGTTACAAGCATGGGTTCATGTAACTCATCAGAACTGTGCTGTCCAATATGATAGCCACTTGTTAAAATAAAATGCATTAAAAATGAAAAAAATAAAATCAGTTCTTCAGTTGCACTAGTCACATTTCAAGTGCTCAAGAGCCACATGTGGCCAGTGACTACTATATTGGACAGTGCAGATATAGAACATTTCTGTCTTTGTAGAAAGTTCTATTGGACAACACAGATAGAGAATGTGGTGTTTCCGTTAAAGTGCAGAATGCTTGCACATTTATTTTGTGAGGGAGAGATTTCTAAGGACCCATATCCTTCCCCTACTCTAATTGTAAAAAGTCATATCGTTAAAGATATGCTGGTGGAAGAGGAAGAGTGCAGGAATCTCCATCCCCACCTTTCTCCTACACCACCACCAGGACTCCATTTTTGCTTTCCAGCTGAAGTGGCACCACCTTGTGGTGACAGTGTAAACATGATTTAGGATTCATTTAGATGGACAACTTGGAATCCTTTTATTTTTTGACAAGTACTTAACATTTTAAAATTCACATTTTAATAATTTAAAATTCAACTTTGCATAAAATGTGAAAAACCTTATCTTCTGTCATATTTATACTCTTATTTCTACCAATTCCAAGTTCACCTAAACCCTGTATCTACTATTTCTTATTAAAAAATCCTTCCACAAATTTTCTTTGAATCAATTATCTGCAATTTTATAGGTTGGCGCAAAAGTAATGGCAAAAACTGCAGTTACTTTCGCACCAACCTAACACTAAGACAGTTTTTAAAGATTACTATTAAGACATAATTTTAACCAATGGTAAAAATATTCTTAGAGAGAAGAGAATAACAAGAAGATAACTTTCTGAATAACGAAGTTATAAGCTGCAAATCCATGCGGTGACACGCACTAGAACTCTAAGAGATGGCAGGCATGGGTTCCTTGTGGGGACACAGACATTGCTGTGGAGAAGAAAATGTCCTGATGTTGATCCAAGGATCCCAGAAATAAGCCTCTAGAAAGACTCCACTTTATTAAACAGGATTTTCTGTGTCATTAGTGGTTTCCGTCATTGCTAAGTTAACTCATGGATTCATTCAAAATTTATAACCATCCAGAACAGCCAGCGACCTAGCTTATTTATCCAGAAGAGGCATCTGAATTAGCCACTACTTAACATTCTTTAGCAAGGATGACTTGTTATTTAGGATGAGTTAGAACTCTCTTTGCACACTACACATACAATTATTTCACTTACCAACAGAATGTTGAGATAATCCAAGCCAAACTCTCATGGTAATGTTATTATTTTCCCTCATCAGTCTGCTCACAAATTTATTCTCATCTTCATCTTTTATGGAAACGATAGTTGCAGAGTGATCTGTTGAAGGAAAACAAATTCTCAATTAGCTTTATGGAAACTAGAGAAGTAGTTTATTCTCAACTAGCCATTTGAAAAATGCATATATTATTAACAAGATCATTGATAAATTCAAGCCTTACACGGAGACAGTTTTTAAAAACTGGTATTTAGGTCAAAATTTTATAAGTACTTCAAAAAAATTACTTCCAAACACGTATAAAGAAATTTTGTGTTTCTTCAAAATATTTATCTGGCAATATTTTTTTGGCCCTGGAACTGCCTACCCCTGAGACCTCTCTCACTGTTCAGATGAGAAAAGAGAAAGAGTTGGGTAACCTCCCAATGCCACTTAGCTAGGATATGTGGGAACTGGGATTTGAACCCAGACCCTCATGCCTCCAAGTCTTAAGTGTTTAACCTACATATTAGTTTTACAGTAAACCATTCTGTTTTCTCCTTTAGGAGAAAAAGGTTTATGACTTTCAAAACATACATATAGCTTACAGCAGTTTCCATCATGTGTATACAGGTATAAAACTGAATGGTTCCCACACAAAAGTTCCCGGTAACTACAAGATTTTTCAATCAGTCAAGTGTCTCCACAATGGTTATCAGAATAAATTAGATAAATGCCATCCATCTACCTGGCTAATTTGCTACCCAAGGAAGCAGGTAAACAAGTTTTGGTCTTTGAACTACTCTAGGTAGTTTCCCTAGAAGTTATTTTACAGTTTGACTATGGATCAAATTTGTCACGGGAAAGAGCCAATCATTGCTACTCTTTCTAAAATAGCTAAATCTGCAGGCAAAAAGCACTGCCCTTTATGGTGGTCAGAGGATGTGGCCAATCCTATTGCAGAACGGATGGACAACCATACTACTTTGATTTGTTACCCTGGTGAGGCTAAGCTTATGTATTAATAACTAAGCAATGGAACAACTATAATTTTTATTTACTACTTAGCTAACTTTACAAAAATTTTACCTCTTAATTCCTTTTTCTAAGCATATCTAGCTATAGGTAAAACCATTTCCAATCATTTGTCAGTATTTTTACTTAGCAGTTCACTTAGCCACTTTTATTTTATTATTTTACATTTATTATTATTTTTATTATTTTATTTATTTATTTATTTATTTTTGAGATGGAGTCTTGCTCTGTCACCCAGGCTGGAGCGCAGTGGCACAGTCTTGGCTCACTGCAACCTCCACCTCCCTGGTTCATGTGATTCTCCTGCCTCAGCTTCCCGAGTAGCTGGGATTACAGGTGCACACCACCACGCCCAGCTAATTTTTGTATTTTTAGTAGAGACGAGGGCTCGCCATGTTGGTCACGCTAGTCTTGAATGACTAACCTCAAGTGATCCTCCCACCTCGGCCTCCCAAAGTGCTGGGATTATAGGCGTGAGCCACCGCACCCAGCCACCACTTTAAAATTCTACTTCTTCCAACTTATTATTTTCCATGTACTTATTATTAACATTGATAATTTTTTTTTGAGATGGAGTCTTGCTCTGTCACCCAGGCTGGAGTGCAGTGGTGCCATCTCAGCTCACTGCAACCTCCGCCTCCTGGGTTCAAGCGATTCTCCTGCCTCAGCCTCCCGAGTAGCTGGGACTACAGGTGTGTGCGACCACACCCAGCTAATTTTTGTATTTTTAGTAGAGATAGGGTTTCACCATGTTGGCCAGGATGGTCTTGATCTCTTGACCTCATGATCTGCCCGCCTTGGCCTCCCAAAGTGCTGGGATTACAGGCGTTTTTAATGGCTATTCCAATATTTCATTGAGTTCCTATGTCATCAGATACTTAACCATTTCCCTACCACTGGGCAATTAGTTTATAGCGCTATTAGAAATGGAAAGTGCTTTAAAAATATTTTCAAAAATACAATCATTGCTTCAAATTATATCCTTAAGAAACATTTCTAAAAATTATTGAGTCATAAGAAAATCAACAAATTTTAACTCACCATGTTTTGAACACAATTTTTTGGCCTCTGAAAAACTGTGCAGTGCCTGATCAGACTTGTAACAGTGACCCTTGTACTGGATCCACCGTGGCGCATTCTCTTTTGCTGCTGGACATCTTGATGAATATGTAAGACGGGACAGCTTTTTAGCTATAAAAATGTTAGACACAGTTGTAACAATGCACGGAAAAAAAAGACTGCCTTTCAAAATCTACTTCAATGTCCCTGATTGGAACTGTTGCGTTTGTGGTTGAGTAGCATTTAACTCATACCAGAGAAAGCCACAGCCCACACTCTATAAATACATATTTTAATTAACTTTTTGGAATACTGTTTAAAAAACCTAGGTGATAGAAGTGGAAAGTGCCTTAGCTTTCTAAGACTGATTTGGACTAAAGTAGAAACAATGAGAAACACAGACTGGAAAAAGAAGTAAAGACAGGCCAGGCAGACCTGAAAGTACTCTGAAATAATAATTACAATTATTTCTTTCTTTGGATTCCTTTTTTTGTTTATTTTATTTTTTTTTAGTAGAGACGAAGTTTCACCATGCTGGCCAGGCTGGTTTCAAACTCCTCACCTCAAGTGATTTGCCTGCCTCAGGCTCCCAAAGTGCTGGGATTACAGGCGTGACCCCACAGCGCCTAGCTCCTTGGATTCCTTTTTATTTTGATAATCTAAATAAATCTAGTTTTACTTAGTCATAAAAAGAACTATTTTTAAAAAATAGCTAATTTGTTTTACAAAGCATAATACATCAGCACCGCAACATCACTCAAACAAAAAAAGACTAGGAGTGGCTTCTTAGCTCTTAAAAATGCCCCTGGTTTCCATTTAAATTGATTTTTAATTGTGCTGAGTAACAGAAGCAGCCTGAGGAATGCAGCTTGTGCCCTTTAACACCTGTTTTTAATTCCAACCGAAGAGCATATGAAAACTGGAAAGTAAATTGTCAATGTCGTATTAGTGAGGTACAGCTTATCTGAATCAAATATCTGACCTGGTACCAGTCAGTAATCTCAACCCAAACTATTGCTTTGTAATGCATTCTGTATGATCTTTATGTCCTTCAGTAAGTAAAAGCTTTTTCTGTTTTTTTCTCCAAATCTCCACTTGGCAGAGTCCTTATTTGTGGTCTCTGTGATTAGAGAGGAATGGCGGCTACTGTTTCTTTCATCATCAAGAGACTCTTTAGTGGCCCTTAGTTCCTTCTGCTGCTTCTCTATCTTCTGTTAGAAACCAGACTTGATCTTTTTGAACTTCGGTTATTTGATTGGCTTTTGCCTCCATTCTTCTCACTAACGCACCAATTTGAGTACTAAGTCTTCAGTTCAGCAGTTGGACTCCTGGGTAAGTTTCCCAGCTGCTGCAGATCAAAATGCATTTGCCAAATTCATCTATACAATCTATAAAACTTCTCACAACTCCTCATCAATGCTGCTGTTGAAAAGAAATGTTACTAGTAAGTTCTTGTTTTTACCACCTTATGAAAATAGTTGGTTGGGCAAAGGTATATTGCTGATTACTCATTGTTGCACTGGGCTCAATTGTTAATGCAAAACTTGTTGAACATTGATTGTTACGGCATCATTAGGATAGGGAACTTTTCTGAATGGTTTGACCTTTTTTTTTTAACATTACTTCTTGCACTGGCAACATAAGGAACTGCCTTATCTTTGGTCTATTTGTTTCTAGTATAGTCTGCAACTGGGGTCTCTTAGGTTGCATACATTTTTTTTTCTTCCTGTTCTTCATGAAGTTTTGCTTCCAACTCTTTTTTTTTTTTTTTTTTTTTTCTGTAAGGGCTTGCATCGTGGTAAGTGTGTTATATTCCTGTTCAAGAAGATCCATTTTTTTAATTGTGGTAAAATACACATAACATAAAATTTACCATCTTAACCATTTTGGTTTTGTTTTGTTTTTAGAGACAGGGTCTTATTCTGTCACCCAGGTTGGAATGCAGTAGTGCAATCATAGCTCACTGCAGTCTCAAACTCTTGGGTGCAATAGATCCTCCTGCTTCAGTTTCCCAAGTAGCTGGGATTACAGGCATGTACTACTGTGTCCGGCTAATTTTTACATGTTTTTGTAGAAATGGAGTCTTACACTGTGTTGCCCAGGCTGGTCTTGAACTCCTGGGCTCAAGCCACCCACCTGTCTCAGCTCCCCAAAGTGCTGAGATTACAAGCATGAACCACCACATCTGGCCTTAATCATTTTTAAGTGTACAGTCCCGTGGTGCTAAATGAATTCACTCTGTTGTACAACTATCACCACCATCCATCTCTAAAATTTTTTATCTTGCAAAACTGAAACTCTATACCCACTAAACAATAACTCCCCATATTCCCCTCCATCTAGTCCCTGGTAACTGCCATTCTACTTCCTGTCTCTATGAATTTGACAATTCTGGGTACTACCTCATAAAAATGGAATCATAGAGTATTTGTCTTTTTGTGACTGGCTTATTTCACTTAGCATACTGTCTTCAGGGTTCATCTGTGTTGCAGCATGCATCAGCATTTCCTTCCTTTTTAAGGCTTCTTATCCATTTGTCCATCCATGGACACTTGGGTTGCTTTCATCTTTTGGCTATTATGAATTATGCTGCTATGACATGGTTGTACAAACACCTGTTTGAATCCCTGCTTTCAATTGTTTTCAGTATATACCTGAAGTGCTGGATCACATAGTAATCTTATGTACATGTTTTTGAAGAATTGCCACACCATTTTGCACAGTGGTTACACTGTTTTATATTCCTACCAGCAGTGCATAAGGGTTCCATTTTCTCCACATCTTCACTAATGCCTGTTATTCTCTGTTTTGTTTTGTTTTTTTTTTGAAGATCCAGTTTTTAAAGTTAGCTCTTGTATTCGTTTCCTTGGGCTGCCATAATAAATTCCACAAAATTGGTGGCTTAAAACAACAGAAATGTATGCTCTCACAGTTCTGGAGGCTAGAAGTCTGAATTGAAGAGGGTGTTAGGATTGGTTTTCATTGGAGGCTGTAATGGAGAATCTGTCTCGTGCCTCCCTCTCATCTTCTGGTGGTTGCCGACAATCCTTGGTTTATCACTCTGTCACTGCAATCTCAGCCTTTGTCATCACGTGGACTTTTTCCCTCTGTGTGTCTGTATCTCCCTCTTATAAGGACACTAGTCATTGGATTTAGGGCCCACCATTATCCAATATGTCCTCATCTCAACTACCTAGATCTGTAAAGACTATTTCTCAGTAAAGTCACATTCTAAGGTTCTGACTGGACAGGAATCTTTGGGAAGGAGGCACTATTCAACCTGGTAGAGCACAGAACTTATGTCTGGCCATCTTATCATTCTCTATCCTATAAAGCCTGTTTCTCTATTTCTGCATGCCTTATTTCTCATGTATTCCAATTGTTTTTCTAAAAAGTTACATTTGTTTTCTGTGCCTAACAACTGAGAAGTCAGTTCTTGATTGTACCTTGATTCCTCATTCTTTATATCATTCTCCCTTTCTTTTATTAACCTGCTTCTCTAAAGTTTTCACATTTTCTTCGGCCTGAATCTGTTCAACCAAATGTTGAATCTGCCGTTCAAGATTCTTCAGAGCAGAAAACATGGTGAGCATTGAGAACCAGAGTCTTCGGAAACCAATGCCACCACCCCCCCAGCCTGTCCTGCAGGCCTCTGCAGTCCCCGGTAGTTTGTTTTTTTTGTGGTCTTCCTCAAGGTTCATGCTTTATCCACCAGGGGTGACCCTAAGTCCAGCCTCTAATGGAAGGGGCTCTTCCCTTAAACTTTAAGGATCATATAAATTTGGAAAATGCTTGGTTACACAAAGTTAAACAGACTTCATTATTACAGAAACTCTCTTAGAACCTTTGGCCAGGCGTAGTAGCTCACACCTATACTCTCAGCACTTTGGGAGGCTGAAACAGGAGGATTGTTTGAGCCTAGGATCCTAGTTCAAGACCAGCTTGAACAGCATTGTGAGACCCTAACTCTACAAAATATTTTAAATATTAGCTGGGTGTGGTGGCATGTGCATGTGGACCCAGCTACTCAGGAGGCTGAGTTGGGAGGACTGCTTGAGCCCAGGAGGTCAAGGCTGCAGTGAGCCATGTTCATGCCACTGCACTCCAGTCTGGGCAACAGAGCTGAAACCCTGTCAAAAAAAAAGAAAAGATAAGAAAAGAAAAAAGAAAAGAAAAGAAAGGAAAAGAAAAGAAAAGAAACTCTCTTAGAAACTTTAATACGGTAAATCACATGAGGTGTTTTCCAAATTTATATGTTGTGGGACCCTTTTTTGAAATAAGCATCTCAGCCTTTGAAAAACATTGCTAAGTGAAATCAGAATTCACAAATTCTAGGGTAGAATTTACCTGGTGACAGAACAAATGAAAGTCTTTGGGAACAAATTCCCTGAGTGCTTATACTGTATTTGTTTCCATTTACAAAGTATCAAAATTATTTTCACAAAAATTATTTGTGAATACATCTTTTTTTTTTTTTTTTTGAGACGGAGTCTTGCTCTGTCGCCCAGGCTGGAGTGCAGTGGCGCAATCTCGGCTCACTGCAAGCTCCGCCTCCCGGGTTCACGCCATTCTCCCGCCTCAGCCTCCTGAGTAGCTGGGACTACAGGCGCCCGCCACCACGCCCAGCTATTTTTTTTTGCATTTTTAGTAGAGAAGGGGTTTCACCTTGTTAGCCAGGATGATCTCCATCTCCTGACCTCGTGATCCGCACGCCTCGGCCTCCCAAAGTGCTGGGATTACAGGCGCGAGCCACTGCGCCCGGCCCTTGTGAATAAATCTTTAAATAAAAATTCCACTGAGCTTTTAATTATGTGCATAAATGATGTCACATTTTCGTAAATGTACTGTTACTGAAATTGAAGTCTTACATTTTGTAGGTTTATAACAAATAGCACCATCCTTAACAGAGTTGCATTTTTCATGTTTCCAAGTTCCTTTTGGATCCAAGAGAACACAATTTCCAGGAGATGTTTGGCCTTTCCATGGGATATAGTCAAATGTACTACCATCAGACCATTCAAAACTTGATTCACTTCCCTGTTGTAAGAACAATAGAGATAACCTGAATCCAGATGTTTGACTTCAAAAAGAATACAAAGAATAACATACATACTTTAAGAAATATTATAATGGAATATTAATTATTTGCTTACAGTATTGTAGGTCTGAACCTACTATTATTGTAGGTCTGATTTACTTCTGATGCATTGATTTGGGACATTTGCTCTGATACAGTTTATGGAGAACTTTAAACTTACAGACAGAGTTACTACACCTGGTCTTCAGATTTTTTTGAAGGATGAGTTTATGTGACACTTGAAATTAAACAACATGCAAATGGCTTCCATTTGTCATAATTACAAATTTACAATCCCAACCTTCATATTGTTCTGAATATTGTTTTCTATGTTTTATAGTTTTGTGTTTTGTGTCTCTGGCTACATTTTTCACACTACAGAGGACACCAAGCAGTAGGGAGCTAGAAAAGAGAAACACTTCCCAAGAAACTCAAAATGGGAAGACTATTTTTGAGTTTTCCTTGAATTTATAACCTTAACTTGCCATGCTTTTAAAAAAAAATCTTCCCCACTCTGTTCTAAAGATTATTTAAATTAGAACTACAACTCTAGTCTCAATAGATAACCATTTTTTGTACATAAGACCCTATTGTAAGTACATAAATGATTAAATAATATGATTCAAATAGTGGCACAGATGTCTTTACTAGCAGAATTAATCCTAAGTAGTATAATTTTCTAGAGGAAAAGTGGGAAGAAGGTATACGTTTATTAGTCCTAACCATGTGGAGAATTTTAGATGGTACTTTGTATAAACTTTTGTGTTAAAATCTCAGTGAAATTATTATTACCCTGATTTTCTACATGAGGAAATAAGGTTGCAAAGGTTAATGATCACCCAGCACATAAATGGAAGATCTGCTACTGGTACTCAAACTCAGGGTTTTCTGATACTATGCTATTTCATTTTTATCAGCTTTCCAATTTGTCTGTCCCAAATAGGCTATAGAGGTGTTGTTGAGATAGTCATCCACTGGGCCCTTGGGATGGCCTGATCATTTGTCCTAGTGCATGCTACAGTAAAATTTTCTATTTGTTCTGTGTTGTAAAAGGTAAGAAAGCACCATGCTATGCAAGCGGAGTCCCAGTACTTCATCTAATGTTGTACTTTGTGTTAATACTTTACGCTCAAATTTCTAACCCTCAAAATAACACATTTGAAAAGTTTCTGGAAAACGAAGCAAGACTTACATCATGACTTGAGAGCCCAACCCATAGTGGAAATCCATCACGTTTTACAATATCTTCCAGAAAGAGCTGGCCATTTTGGTTGTGAACGCTTGCCAAGTGACCTCCACTTTGAGAACACATGTTTAATGCTTCATACCATGTTACCTTTTTTTGAATAACACTGTAAATACCATCTTCATATGGCATAAACTGTGGCAGTGTAGTATTATATTCTTCTTTGTAGTCAACTATAATAATTAAAAGCACTGGTGATTAAAATGTAAATTATTTCAAATACATCTTTTGGATGAGACAACATGCAATCATTTCAAAAGTTAAATAAAACTGGGTTTCTTATTAATAAGGGAGGTCAAATGTATATTTTATTTTTCTTACTGGTATGACACATATCTTAGGCTCTTAAAGTTCTCTGATTGATATTTTAAAAGGCATAAACATTTTCTTTCATTTAAGAAGCTCATATATTAGTTGGAGACAGAAACAACAATGGCTGAAATGATGGCAAAACTGTTAACCAGTAGGGTATGTGAAATTGGTAGAGATTCATTTGAATGAGAAGAGTCAGGAAGACTACTTGATAAACCAGGTCTCAAGGGTTAGGTGAAATTAAGACTAAAAAGAAATAAGGTAACCAGAAAGTAAGGAAGTGCTTAAAACAAGCACAAACAGCAAAGCCACAATGACGAGGTTATTTCAAGGGACATGGGAGCCAAGTGAAAGAGTTCCCAAGGGCCAAAGCTGGAAAGACTTAAGCAAAATATTACAGAATGCAGTATGTTAGATTATAATCCAAAGTATAAAATAAATAACAATGAACCTATACTAGATCTAGAGGATTGGGGGAAATCAAGAATAAAAAGAAGGTAAGGAGAAAGTATGGAAGTGCTACAAACAAACAAATAACAAAAAAACTACAATGATGAGGGTATAATTAAATGACTGAATAAATTTAAAAATTGGGGCCAGGTGCAGTGGCTCACGCCTGTAATCCCAGCATTTTGGGAGGCCAAGGCGGGGGGATCACCTGAGGTCAGGAGTTCAAGACCATCCTGGCCAACATGGTGAAACCCCGTCTCTACCAAAAATACAAAAAATTAGCTGGGCATGGTGGGGCGTGCCTGTAATCCCGGTACTTGGGAGGCTGAGGCAGGAGAATCGCTGGAACCCGGGAGGCAGAGGTTGCAGTGAGCTGAGATGGTGCCACTGCACTCCAGCCTGGGTGACAGAGCAAGACTCCATCTCCAAAAAAAATAAATAAATAAATAAAATAATAAAATAAAATAAAAATTGGAGAAAATAGACAAATATCCTGTGCAGAAGAATTTCAAGTAATTTATATAGATACTCGCCTCATAGGAAGGTGGAGGATAACTTTCTACCCGATTGAGTGTGGACTCAACATAGTGACTTCCTTGGAAAGAAGACAGTATGGAAAGGAGGAAAAGAGGTAACTTTGCAGCAGAGAACCTAACAAACACTACCTTGGGCCAGGTGGCCAGTGATAAGTCATATGAATAGTACATGCTGTCCATGTGAAGTGAGAATGCTCCCTCACATCTTTGGTCTTCCCTCAAAAACTTATAACCCCAGTTTAATCATGAGAAAAACATACGCCAACCCAAACTGAGGGACGTTCTACCAAATACATGACCAGTGTTCCTCAAAACTGTCAAGGCCAGCAAAAATAAGAAAAGTCTGAAAAAACACCCAGCCAAGAGGAGCTTAAGGAGGCAGGAGAACTAAAGGTAAGGTGGGATCCTAAAAAGAAAAAGTATGTTAAATAAAAACTACAGAAATTTGAATAATGTGTGGACTTTAGTTAAAGATAATAATGGATAAATATTGGTGTATTAGTTGTGACAAATGTACCATACTAAAGTAATATGCCAACAGTAGGGGAAATTGATTGTAGGGTAGATGGGAATGCTCTGTACTATCTTTGCAACTTTTCTGTAACTCTAAAGCTATCCTAAAATGAAAAGTTTATTAAAGATGTAAAAAAAATAAAGAAAGAAAGAAATTGGAAAACTTCTTGGCAGAAGGAAAACATAAAGGTGCAAGTATGAGGATGGGCACACACTGTGCCTGGGACAATGAAGAGACCAGCTTGATTGAGAAAAAGATGCTTTGCTGAGCAAGAATGGGGAAAAACAGGGAACTGGGAGAAGGCCTAGAAATTGGGGATAGAGACTAAGTTTCTAAAATGTCTCAAAAGTTTACATGCACTCAAAGTAGGTTAGAATAAGGAATCCCTGGAGGTTGCTGGTGGACACGGTCTTGGGAAGTGACTGCGGCGCTGTAAGTGAGCCAACTAGCCAGCACTCCACCTTTACGGGCTCCCAGTGAGCAGGGAGCTTTGGGCACAGTGGGAGTAATGACAGTTTTAGGGCACAGTGGTAATAATTAACAGTTTTTAAGCTGTGAAAAAATTAAAACTAACATATATTTAAAAATAGATTTATTTAAAGATTAAGCAAGGTGGAGAGACATTCACTTTGCACGGAATGTTAAAACTCGTCCCCCAAACACTTTCTTATTTATATAAACCCTATCCATTTTTCAAACCCCAACCAAGTTTCACCTCTTCTTGAAGCCTTTCCTTTTTTTTTTGTTATTCCCCTTTCCAATGTATCGGTTTTGACTTCCCCACAATTTAAGCCTGTATCAATTAATCTAAGACCAATTTACATTAAACAATGATAAGGAATTTAATGCTGTCTCCACAACTACATTTTACTCCTTAGGGTCAAAACCTTGACAGCGGGGCCCGTATCTTTTCCTTCCTCGATAACCTCTGTAACACCTCGCACAGGACTGAATACAGAGGAAGCATTCGATTGTATGATTCCCACTGGTGGAACTAATAGCCTTATATTCTTTCCCTGGAGTGAAAGAAAACTCTATATTTTACTATACTTACCCATTTCAATTTTACAAGCAAGAATGCTGTGCTGGTGAAAATAAAGTGTTTCTTCAATAACTTTAAAGGTTTGAATATCCCAGAAGCCGTCAGTACTTAAACCAGCCAAAAACTTCTCATTTTTTATAGTTGGTCTTCCTGCTCTCCAATGTGTATATGACAGTGGGGTCTTATCAAACCACATAAGAGAATTATCTAGAGAAGAAACATTTTTTTCCTATGCTTAGAGATTAAATCAAGACTTGAATTACACTTATACAGTGAAGATTTCAAACTTGACTAATTTTCTCTTTTCCCAACCTTCTAAAAGGTTGTATGATTATGTATAACCCTTTAAGATATTTTCTGATTATAACAGTAAATCATGCTCATTTTTAATTTGAATATAAATACAAACTATAAATTTTGACCTATAATTCCACCATCCTTCAGTAATAACATTTCATTTTTGTCATCAAATATTCTTTTCTTGAAGTCATTATATGAAAAAGACACTTGCACATGCATGTTTATAGCAGGACAATTCACAATAGCAAAAATATGGAACCAGCCCAAATGCCCATCAATCAACAACTGAATAAAGAAAATGTGGTAATGTGGTATATATGTACCATGGAATACTACTCAGCCATAAAAAGGAATGAAATAATGGCATTCGCAGCAACCTAAATGGAAATGGAGATCATTATTCTAAGTGAAGTAACTCAGGAATGGAAAACCAAACATTGTGTGTTCTTACCAAGTGGGAGCTGAGCTATGAGGATGCAAAGGCATAAAAATGATACAATGGACTCTGGGGACTCGGGGGGAAGAGTGGGAGGGGGTGAGGGATAAAAGATTACACACTAGGTACAGTGTACACTGCTCGTGTGATGGGTGCACCAAAATCTCAGAAGTCAACACTAAAGAACTTATCTATGTAACCAACCACCACCTGTTCCCCAAAAACCTATTGAAATAAAAAAATATTATTTTCTCTTACATATACGTTTAATTGCATGGAAATGAACATAACTATTTTATTTATTTAAAACATGATTGATAAGTTATAAAAGTCACCACAGAAATCTCTTCTCTGGACATAAACTGTTCACAATTGTGCATACTTATGGTCAATTAATTTTTTTTTTCTTTGAGACAGAGTCTCACTCTGTCACCCAGGCTGGAGTGCAGTGGCACGATCTCAGCTCACTGCAACCTCCACCTCCTGGGTTCAAGCAATTCTCTGCCTCAGCCTCCCAAGTAGCAGGGATTACAGGTACCCACCACCACGGCTGGCTAACTTTTGTATATTTTAGTAGAGATGGGGTTTCACCCTCTTGGCCAGGCAGGTCTTGAACTCCTGACCTCGTAATCCATCCGCCTTGGCCTCCCAAATTGCTGCGATTATAGGCATGAGCCACCGTGCCTGGCCGGTCAATTGATTTTTAAGAAGGATGCCAAGACAATTCAGTGTGGAAAGAATAGTCTTCTAAACTGGATATCCACATGTAAAAAAAAAAAAATGAAGTTGGACCCCTTTCTTTCACCACACACAAAAATTAAAGTAGATCACAGACATAAATATAAGCGCTACAGCTATAAAATCTTTAGAAGAAAACATGGAAGGCCAGGCATGGTGGCTCACCCCTGTAATCACAGCACTTTGGGAGGCTGAGGTGGGCAGATCACCTGAGGTCAGGAGTTCGAGACCAGCCTGACCAACATGGTAAAACCCCATCTCTACTAAAAATACAAAAATTAGCTGGGCGTGGTGGCGGGTGTCTGTAATACCAGGTACTCAGAAGGCTGAGGCTGGAGAACTGCTTGAACCTAGGAGGCAGAGGTAGCAGTGAGCCGAGATCATGCCACTGCACCACTTCAGCTTTGGTGACAAGAGCGAAAGTCTGTCTCAAAAAAAAAAAAAGAAAGAAAACATAGGAGTAAGTCTTCATAACCTTGTGGTAAGCAAAGCCTTCTTACATATGCACAAATGACAAAAGAAAAACACTTTTGTGATGGATTGCTGGAAAGATGGCCAAATAGGAGCAACTCCAGTCTGCAGCTCCAAGCAAGATTGATGCAGAAGGCAGGTGATTTCTGCATTTCCAACTGAGGTACCGGGTTCATCTCAATGGGACTGGTTGGACAGTGGGTGCAGCCCACAGAGGGCGAGCTGAAGCAGGGTGGGGCATCGCCTCACCTGTGAAGTGCAAGGGGTCGGGGAATTTTCTCCCCTATCCAAGGGAAGCCATGAGGGACTGAGCCTGAGGAACTCCGGCACAGATACTGCACTTGTCCCAGGGTCTTCGCAACCTGCAAACGAGGAGATTCCCTCTGGTGCCTACCCCACCAGGGCCCTGGGTTTCAAGCACAAAACTGGGCAGCCATTTGGGCGGACACCAAACTAGCTGCAGGAGTTCTTTTTTCCCCATACCCAAGTGGTGCCTGGAATGCCTGTGAGACAGAACTGTTCACTCGCCTGGAAAGGGGTGCTGAAGCCAGGGAGCCAAGTGGTCTGGCTAGGTGGGTCCCACCCCTATGGAGCCCAGGAAACTAAGATCTACTGGCTTGAAATTCTCGCTGCCAGCATAGCAGCAGTCTGAGATCGACCTGGGATGCTAGAGCTTGGTCGGGGGAGTGGCATCCGCCATTGCTGAGGCTCAAGTAGGCAGTTTTATGCTCCCAGTGTAAACAAACCTGCTGGGAAGTTTGAACTGGGTGGAGCCCACTGCAGCTCAGCAAGGTTGCTGTGGCCAGATGGCCCTATTTCTCCTCTCTGGGCAGGGCATCTCTGAAAAAAGGGGAGCAGTCGCAGTCAGGGACTTATAGCAGAGTTAAACATCCCTGCCTGATGGCTCTGAAGAGAGCAGCGGACCTCCCAGCACAGTGTTCGAGCTCTGCTAAAGGTCAGACTGCCTCCTCAAGTGGGTCTCTGACCCCCATGTATTCTGACTGGGAGACATCTCCCAGTAGGTGCTGACAGACATTTCATACAGGAGAGCTCTGGCTGGCATCAGGCAGGTGCCCCTCTGGGAAGAAGCTTCCAGAGGAAAGAACAGGCAGCAATCTTTGCTGTTCTGCAGCCTCCGTGGGTGATAACTAGGCAAACAGAGTCGGGTAGACATCCAGCAAACTCCAGCAGACCAGCAGCAGAGGGGTCTGTTAGAAGGAAAACTAAAAAACAGAAAAGAATAGCACGTCCACTCAAAGACCCCATCTGAAGGTCACCAACATCAAAGACCAAAGGTAGATAAATCCACAAAGATGGGGAGAAACCAGTGCAAAAAGGCTGAAAATTCCAAAAACCAGAACACTTCTCCTACAAAGGATCACAACTCTTCACCAGCTAGCGAACAAAACTGGATGGAGAAAGAGTTTGATGAATTGACAGAAGTGGGCTTCAGAAGGTGGGTAATAACAAACTGCTCTGAGCTAAAGGGGCATGTTCTAACCTAATGCAAGGAAGCTAAGAACCTTGAAAAAAGGTTAGAGGAATTGCTAACTAGAATACCCAGTGTAGAGAAGAACATTAGTGACCTGATGGAGCTGAAAAACACAGCATGAGAACTTCGTGAAGCATACACAAGTATCAATAGCTGAATTGATCAAGCGGAAGAAAGGATATCAGGGATTGAAGATCAACTTAATGAAATAAAGAGAGAAGACACGATTAAAGAAAAAAGAATAAAAAGGAATGAACAAAGCCTCCAAGAAATATGGGACTATGTGAAAAGACCAAATCTACGTTTGACTGGTGTACCTGAAAGTGATGAGGAGAATGAAACCAAGTTGGAAAACACACTTCAGGATATTATCTGGGATAACTTCACCTACCTAGCAAGACAGGCCAACATTGAAATTCAGAAGACACAGAGAACAACCCAAAGATACTCCTCGAGAGGAGCAACCCCAAAACACATAATCATCAGATTTACCAAGGTTGAAATGAAGGAAAAAATGTTAAGGACAGCCAGAGAGAAAGGTCAGGTTACCCACAAAGGGAAGCCCATCAGACTAATAGTAGATCTCCCTGCAGAAACTTTACAAGCCAGAAGAGAGCGGGAGCCAATATTCAACATTCCTAAAGAAAAGAATTTTCAACCCAGAATTTCATATCCAGCCAAACTAAGCTTCGTAAGCAAAGGAGAAATAAAATCCTTGACAGACAGGCAAGTGCTGAGAGATTTTGTCACCACCAAGCCTGCCTTACAAGAGCTCCTGAAGGAAGCACTAAACATGGAAAGGAAAAACCGGTACTAGCCACTGCAAAACATACCAAACTGTAAAGAACATTCACACTATGAAGAAACTGCATCAACTAACAGGCAAAACAATCAGCTAGCATCATAATGACAGGATCAAATTCACACATAACAATATTAACCTTAAATGTAAAGGGGCTAAATGCCCCCAATTAAAAGACACGACTGGCAAATTGGATAAAGAGTCAAGACCCATCAATGTGCTGTTCAGATGAGATGGGTTCAGGAGACCCATCTCATGTGCAAAGACACAAATAGGCTCAAAATAAAGGGATGGAGGAATATTTACCAAGCAAATGGAAAACAAAACAAAACAAAAAAGCAGAAGTTGCAATCCTAATCTCTGATAAAACAGACTTTAAACTAACAAAGATCAAAAGAGACAAAGAAGGCCATTACATAATGGTAGAGGGATCAACGCAGCAAGAAGAGTTAACTATCCAAAACATATATGCACCCAATACAGGAGCACCCAGATTCACAAAGCAAGTTCATAGAAACCTACAAAGAGACTTAGGCTCCTGTTAAAGTGGGAGACTTTAACACCCCACTGTCAATATTAGACAGATCAACAAGACAGAAAATTAACAAGGATATTCAGGACTTGAACTCAGCTCTGGACCAAGTGGACCTAATAGCCAGCTACAGAACTCTCCAGCCCAAATCAATAGAATATACATTCTTCTCAGCACCTCATCACACTTATTCTAAAATTGACCACATAATTCAAAGTAAAACACTCCTAAGCAAAAGCAAAAGAATGGAAATCATAACAGTCTCTCATACCACAGTGCAATCAAATTAGAACTCAGGATTAAGAAACTCACTCAAAACCACACAACTACATGGAAACTGAACAACCTGCTCCTGAATGACTACTGGGTAAATAACGAAATGAAGGCAGAAATAAAGATGTTCTTTGAGACCAATGAGAACAAAGACACAACATACCAGAACCTCTGGGACACATTTAAAGCAGTGTGTAGGGGGAAATTTATAGCACGAAATGCCCACAAGAGAAAGCAGGAAAGATCTAAAATTAACACCCTAACATCAAAGTTAAAAGAAGTAGAGAAGCAACAGCAAACAAATTCAAAAGCTAGCAGAAGACAAGAAATAACTAACATCAGAGCAGAACTGAAGGCGATAGAGACAAAAAAACAACCTTCAAAAAATCAATGAATCCAGGCGCTGGTTTTTGAAAAGATGAATCAAATAGATAGACCACTAGCCAGACTAATAAAGAATAAAAGAGATAAGAATCAAATAGACACAATAAAAAATGATATAGGGGATACCACCACTGATCCCACAGAAATACAAACTACCATCAGAGAATACTATAAACACCTCTATGCAGATAAACTAGAAAATCTAGAAGAAATGGATAAATTCCTGGACACATACACCCTCCCAAGTCTAAACCAGGAAGAAGCTGAATCCCTGAATAAACCAATAACAAGTTCTGAAATTTAGGCAGTAATTAATAGCCTACCAACCGAAAAAAGTCCAGGACCAGACAGATTCACAGCTGAATTCTACCAGAGGTACAAAGAGGAGCTGGTACCATTCCTTCTGAAACTATTCCAAACAATAGAAAAAGAGGGACTCCTCCTTAACTCATTTTATGAGGCCAGCATCATCCTGATACCAAAACCTGGCAGAAACACAACAAAAAAAGAAAATTTCAGGCCAATATCTCTGATGAACATCGATGCAAAAATCCTCAAGAAAATACTGGCAAACCGAATCCAGTAGCACATCAAAAAGTTTATCCACCAGGATCAAGTCGGCTTCATACCTGGGATGAAAGGCTGGTTCAACATACGCATATCAATAAACATAATCCATCACATAAACAGAACCAATGACAAAAATTACATGATTATCTCAATAGTTGCAGAAAAGGCCTTTGACAAAATTCAACACCCCTTCATGCTAAAAACTCTCAATAAACTAGGTATTGATGGAACGTATCTCAAAATAATAAGAGCTATTCATGATAAACCCACAGCCAGTATCACACTGAATGGGCAAAAACTGGAAGCATTCCCTTTGAAAACTGGCACAAGATAAGGATGCCCTCTCTCACCTCTCCTGTTCAACATAGTATTGGAAGTTCTGGCCAGGGCAATCTGGCAAGAGAAAGAAATGAAGGGCATTCAAATGGGAAGAGAGGAAGTCAAATTGTCTCTGTTTGCAGATGACATGATTGTATATTTAGAAAACCCCATCACCTCAGCCCAAATTCTCCTTAAGCTGATAAGGAACCTCAGCAAAGTCTCAAGATACAAAATCAATGTGCAAAAATCACAAGCATTCCTGTACACCAATAACAGACAAATAGAGAGCCAAATCATGAATGAACTCCCATTCACAACTGCTACAAAGAGAATAAAATACCTAGGAATACAACTTACATGGGAAGTGAAGGACCTCTTCAAGGAGAATTACAAACCACTGCTCAAGGAAATAAAAGAGGACACAAACAAATGGAAAAACATTCCATGCTCATGGATAGGTAGAATCAATATCGTGAAAATGGCCATACTGCCCAAAGTAATTTATAGATTCAATGCTATCCCCATGAAGCTACCACTGACTTTCTTCACAGAATTGGAAAAAACTACTTTAAACTTCATATGGAACCAAAAAAGAGCCGGGATAGCCAAGACAATCCTGGACAAGAAGAACAAAGATGGAGGCATCATGCTACCTGACTTCAAACTATACTATGAGGCCACAGTAACCAAAACATCATGGTACTGGTACCAAAACAGAGATATAGACCAATGGAACAGAACAGAGGCCTCAGAAATAACACCACACATCTACAACCATCTAATCTTTGACAAATCTGACACAAACAAGCACTGGGTAAAATATTCCCTATTTAATAAATGGTGTTGGGAAAACTGGCTAGCCATATGCAGAAAACTGAAACCGGACCCCCCTTCCTCACACCTTATACAAAAATCAACTCAAGATGGATCAAAGACTTAAATGTAAGACCTATGACCATAAAAATCCTAGAAAAAAACCTGGGCAATACCATCCAGGACATAGGCATAGGCAAAGACTTCATGTCTAAAACACCAAAAGCAACGGCAACAAAAGCCAAAATTGACAAATGGGATCTAATTAAACTAAAGAGCTTCTGCATAGCAAAAGAAACTATCATCAGAGTGAACAGGCAACATACAAAATGAGAGAAAATTTTTGCCGTCTATCCATCTGACAAAGGGCTAATATCCAGAATCTACAAGGAACTTCAACAAATTTACAAGAAAAAAACAAACAACCCCATCAAAATTGGGCAAAGGATATGAACAGACACTTCTCAAGAGAAGACATTTATGCAGCCAACAGACACATGAAAAAATGCTCATCATCACTCGTCATTAGAGAAATGCAAATCAAAACCACAATGAGATACCATCTCATGCCAGTTAGAATGACAATCATTAAAAAGTCAGGAACAACAGGTGCTGGAGAGGATGTGGAGAAATAGGAACACTTTTACACTGTTGGTGGGACTGTAAATTAGTTCAACCATTGTGGAAGACAGTATGGAAATTCCTTAAGGATCTAGAACTAGAAATATCATTTGACCCAGCCATCCCATTACTGGGTATATACTCAAAGGATTACAAATCATTCCACTATAAAGACGTATGCCCACGTATGTTTATTGTGGCACTATTCCAATAGCAAAGACTTGGAACCAACCCAAATGTCCATCAATGATAAACTGGATAAAGAAAATGTGGCACATAGATACCATAGAATACTATGCAGCCATAAAAAAGGATGAGTTTATGTCCTTTGCAGGGACGTGGATAAAGCTAGAAACCATCATTCTCAGCAAACTAACACAGGAACAGAAAACCAACACCGCATGTTCTCACTCATAAGTGGGAGTTGAACAATGAGAACACATGGACACAGGGAGTGGAACATCACACACTGGGCCTGTCAGGGGGTAGGGGGCTAGGGGAGGGATAACATTAGGAGCAATACCTAACGTAGGTGACGGGTTGATGGGTGCATCAAACCACCATGGCATGTGTATACCTATGTAACTAAACTGCACGTTCTACACATGTACCCCAGAACTTAAAGTACAATAAAAAAAGAAGAAGAAAAAAGAAAAACACTTTTGTGGTATAAGTAAAATCATGGGAGAAAATATTTGGAAATTATTTATATCCAGAAATATAAAATTTTATATTTTATATAAATTTTAAAATAATTTGGAAATTATTTATATATTTATATATAAATACTGGAAAGTATTTATATCCAGAATATATAAAGAATTCTTACCCCTCAACAATAAAAAGACTCAATTTAAAACATGAGCAAAAAATCTGAATAGGGATTTCCCCAAAGGTGATATACAAATATTCAATAAGCACATGAAAAGATGCTTAATATCATTAGCCATTAGGGAAATGAAATAAAAATCCCAGTGTGATATCATTTCACACTCACTTAGATGGCTATAATGAAAAACACACAAATGTTGGCATCGATACAGAGAAATCAGTACCCTCATATACCGGGAATGGAAAATGGTATAGCTGGTTTGGAAAACAACCTGGTAGTTCTTCAAAGGGTTAAACAAAAGATGCAGCAATTCTATTCCCAGGGGTTTACCCAAGAGAAATGGAAACATATGTCCATGCAAAAACTTGTACGTGAATGTTCAGAGAAGTATTATACATAATAATTAAAAATGGTTTAAAATTTAGGTTGTTTTACCTAAATGTCCATCAACTGATACATGGATAAATAAAATGTATTATATCCATAGAATGGAATTTTATTCAGTCATAAAAAGGAATAATGTACTGATACATGCTACAATGTGGATAAACCTTAAAATCTTTATGCTTAATGGAAAAAGCCAGTCACAGGCAAAAAGCACACGTGGTATGATCTCATTTATGTAAAATGTCCAGAATTTTAAATTCAGGCAATCTGTAGAGATAGAAAGTAGATCAGTGGTTGCTGAGGACTAGGAGACAGGGAGGGAATGCTAGTGGGTATTGTGTTTCTTTTTGGGATAGTGATGATTGCAATAAAGCTTTAAAAAAAGGTGCTAGGCATATTACAATTATAAATTGGTATAAAGATTGATGCCATCACTACCTACACATACCCAATGTTGTCCTGGTTATTTCTGGTCTTCACTGATTACCATCTCCCAAGGCAAGACCCCTAAACATCTGCCTGCAGCAATGACACATTAGAAGCACTGCACACATGATTTGGTTCTTGTTTGCTGCTTTATATCATCTCATGCCTTCCAGTTCCTCTTCCCTTCTCCCAAACTTCAAAGTTATCAATTTTCTGACCAATATGATGTGCAATGGTAGATTTCTAAAGTTGTTTTAAGAAAAAGTCACTTTTTTCACTTGGCTTAATGTATCTCTCAGTTGACATACTGTGGCTTCTCATAGTAATTTCTATTCATGGCACTGCTATTGAAAAATAAAAAATGTTTAAAAAAACAAACTTCTTTGGGTAGGTGCCAAATACAATTAAATATTCTATAAGTATATCAACGTAACCAAAAACAGTGACTTACAGTGATTTCTATTCATGGCCTTGCTATTGAAAAGTCAAAACTGTTTTAAAAACAGAATTCCTTGTATAGGGGCCAAAAAATTAAATATTTTATAAGTATATCAAAGTAACCCAAAACAGTAACTTACAGATGTAAATTAAGTCAGTAAGAATGAGATTCAAATCAAACGTGCCATTTGCCTGAAATGTCTTTCTATATGTCCCTCATATGCCTGTATATTTTAATAGAAATTTTATTACTCAAACATTTTATGAAAGAAGGTAAAACAATAAGGGAGTCTTCTGATCTAAAAATGCTTTTTCAGAATTTATAATAGATTTTCAGTTGTTTCTGATAATATAACTACAAAGTATATCAAAGGGTACAATTTCAATCTCTCTGTCCTGGGTGTGGTCTCTATGGCTCAATACAAGACCATTGTTTCCTCAGTCACTTTCAGGTGAAGCCTCAGAATTTTCCAGCTAGTTTTTCTCCATTTTAATTCAAGGGTAGTTAAGTGTCATCAGAGAAAAGGCTTGGGCCAACTAAGTCCTACTATGATGAACTTATCCTCACCTGGTAAACCAAGTCTTTATCTATTGCTTGATAGTTTAATTTCCATTAACCCCTCTGCCAACCATAAACATTTCAGGAAAACATTGGTAACCCCAAGAAACAGATGGGTTAGAGAGCAAAGGAGAAGCCTATTTTTAAAACAGGCAGATTTGAGTAATTTAGCTTCTTTTCCTTCCCTACCCCTGGTTATCATTGTCCTGTGCCCCTTATCAAACCCTCCTTAGAGTAAATGTATGCTTTTGATGCTCTATGGCCGTGGAAAGGTTTTCCTAATTCCAAAATGTCTATGATTTTCAGGACATTTCTGAGCATCTTTCTAAATGCTCAGAAGCATTTAGAAACAAGACCTTGTTTCCTCTATATTAGACTCTGTTTTAAAAAAATTTGTTATCAATCATATTTTGGATTTGTGGTATTTAGTCCAAATTCCAAATATTCGAGCCCATTGTCAGACCATGTGTCTCATTTTTCTATTCTTTTTTTTTTTTTTTTTTTGAGATGGAGTCTTGAGTCTCTGTTGCCCTGGCTGGAGTGCAGTGGCATGATCTTGGCTCACCGCAACCTCTGCCTCCCGGGTTCAAGTGATTCTCCTGCCTCAGCTTCCCAAGTAGCTAGGCACACGTCACCATGCCTGGCTAATTTTTGTATTTTTAGTAGAGACAGGGTTTCACCATGTTGGCCAGGCTGGTCTTGAACTCCTGACCTCTGGTGATCCACCTGCCTTGGCCTCCCAAAGTACTGGGATTACAGGCGTGGGATGCTACACCTGGCCATGTGTCTCATTTTTCTAATGCTTATCATATGTGGGCCAGTATAAACTAAGCCAGGGTTATAAACCCAAAACTGCAACACTAATAGAGTGATTCTGTTCTTGCTCATCTCACATAGTTAGTGGAAACATAAAGTAAGTATTGAAGATTTATATGGGATGGTGATCATTTTTAGTTAGTCTTGAGTTGCTAGATAAAAGAGTGAAAAAAGAAAATTGATATGGTTTGGCTCTGTGTCCTCATCCAAATCTCATGTTGAATTATGATCTTCAGTCTTGGAGGAGGGGCCTGGTGGGAGGTGATTTTCCCCCTTGCTGTTCTCGTGATAGTGAGTGAGTTCTAATGAGTTCTGGTTGTTCAAAAGTGTGTAGCACCTCCTCCTTCACTCTCTCTCCTGCTCCACCGTAGTAAAACCTGCTTGTTTCCCATTGGCCTCTGACATGATTGTAAGTTTCCTGAGGCTGCCCAGCCATGCTTTCTGTAAAGCCTGTGGAACCGTGACTTAATTAAAGCTCTTTTCTTCATAAATTACCCAGGTTTGGGTAGTTCTTTTTAGCAGTGCGGGAACAAACTAATTCAGAAAATTATTTTCCGCCATTTAACTTTAAACTCGATGATAAAGGCAGAGCAGAGACATAAAAACTGTCTTGGTATTTATGTAAGTTATGCTAAGACATAATTATACTTTCACGTATTGATAGACATGTACTTTGAAGAACTATGGCTTGATAATTATGTTATAATGAAGTACAAAAACAAATAGAGAAAGTTGGCAGATTTACAACTTACTTCCATAAGTTATTCCTAACATGACCCATGAAGCCATATAATTGAAGTACAGCAGTTGCTCAAGAACAAAGTTATTCTCCTTTTCATCTCGAATACTCAGAATATGTGATTTTGGATCTGTTGAATAAAAAATAATAAATGATTTTAACAATTACTTATCTAGAACACTTTTATTTGATAAGTTTAAAACATTTTAGTTCTCAGTTTAATATACTTCAAAATGTAAACAATATTGGACAATTAGAAAGATACGTAAAATAAAATTATCCCATTGTACTAAAATTAATAGGTTAAGGAGTTTTCAAATGTTTTGATGTTAAATTTGGTCTTATGGTATAATAGAAAACTAGTAGCTGAGTAGAGAATTTAAAACATTGATTCACTTCACTTTCCCCTATTTAAAGGTAATTTTCAGTTGGTATAAATCCACCCATAGTAATGATATACTGTCAAATATTACACTATAATAATTAGAACCTCTTAGATGAACTATAACAGGGGTTCCCAACCCCCAGGCCACACACTGGTACTGTTAGGAACCAGGCCTGTTAGGAACCGGGCCATACAGCAGGAGGTGAGCAGCAGGCAAGCGAGCATCACCGCTTGAGCTCTGCCTCCTGTTAGAGCACTGTGGCATTAGATTGACAGAGGAGCGCAAACCCTCTTGTGAACTACGCATGCGAGGGATATAGCTTGCATACTCCTTATGAGAATCTAACTAAGATCTGATGATCTGAGGTGGAACAGTTTCATCCTGAAACCATCCACCCCTCCCTGTCAGTGCCAAAAAGGTTGGGGACTGCTGGGCTATACGACAGATCTTCCTTTTCCTTAGTTTTCAGTATGAGGGTTAAAAAGGCTTAATATTTCCCAAAGGGTGTTCCTCACAAAATTAACAAGGAAGTTCCAGAAAAGATCTACATGGATTTTAAAAAAAGTTTGCAAACATTGGTTTAAACAAAATTAAACTAGTTTATGCCAGTATTTCTTAAGGCATATGTTAATGTACATTTGTTAATGTCCAACAGGAAGCTATGGTGTCTAGTGTTTCTCAACTTTTTTCTTTTTTGTTGGTTATTTTTTTCAACCTTATTCTAAGGACTTTTTGCAGAACATCTCTCAAGACTGATGTTATACGGAGCATGCTTTGGGAAATACTGGTTTGATATTTTCTATAGCAACTTTCACTAAGTTCATTGTTCCATTGGTTCCAACAGTTCCATCATTTGGAAGTCACAAATCCTTAGTGGATGTCATAGGAATTATCTGAAGACTCTTGAGAGCTGAAAATGTGAAATGTGCACTTCTTTAAGCTTAGCTGCTGCTTTGTGGTGTATCTAAGCTTTTGACTGCTCCAACTAACTTATTTTCACTTCCCCATAGCCTAGCTTGATTTAATGTCCAGTTCTCTGCTCTCTTGTGTGTCATTTCTTTCCCCCTTCCTTTTTTTTTTTTTGGAGATAGGGTCACCTGTTATCCAGGCTGGAGTGCAGGTGGTTCAATCACAGCTCACTGCACCTTCAACCTCTTGGGTTCAAAGATCCTCCCTCCTTAGCCTCCCAAGTAGCTAGAATTACAGGCATGTGCCACCATGCTTTTAATTTTTTGCAGAGAGAAAGTCTCACTATGTTGCCCAGGCTGGTCTTGAATGCTTGGTGTCAAACAATCCTCCCACTTCAGCCTTCCAAAGAACTAGGATTACAGGCATGAGCCAATGTGCCTAGCCCATTTCTTTTCCTTTTAAAGGAGAACCTGCCTTCCTTACAAACATAGACTAGTTCTTGAATGGATGAGTAAAGAAAGGAGTTATGCCTATACTTTCCATTTTAACTAACACAAATTTTAATACTTTGTCACTGATAATGTAGATATTAGGAGATGAATATTTTTGACATCTAGTTACTAGTGCTAATTAGAAATGTTTATAACACAGGAAATATTTTTTTAATTAGCAAAATACAATAAGTAATGACAGTATAATATACTTGATATGGTTTGGCTGTTTCCCCATCCAAATCCCATGTTGAATTGTAGCTCCCATAATCCCCACGTGTCATGGGAGGGACCTGGTGGGAGGTAATTGAATCTTGAGGGTGGGTTTTTCCCGTGCTGTTCTCGTGATAGTAAGTCTTATGAGATCTGATGGTTTTACAAAGGGCAGTTTCCCTGCACATGCTCTCTTGCCTGCTGCCATGTAAACATGTCTTTGCTTCTCCTTTGCCTTCTGCCATGATTGTGAGGCCTCCCCAGCCATGTGGAACTGTGAGGCCATTAAACCTCTTTTTCTTTATAAATTACCTAGCCTCGGGTATGTCCTTATAGCAACGTCAGAATGGACTAATATAATACTTACTCAGTTTCTGGCATTTAGTATGAACTTCATCCTGTGTTGTTGCCATATGCCTATTCTTTGTTATTAGGAAATTGTAGCAACAGTTCTGAAATGGTATCCACGGAGTATTTAGAACAGGAGATGGACATTTAACACTGTCAACTGGTTTGACCTCTTTTTCAGTCTTATCTAGAAAAAGAGTTAATGGTAAGAATTCTAATTTGAGATATAAATGTTAAATCCTGTTTGCAGTCATTAGGCTTGATTTGTAGGAAATATTCAGGAAGCCGAGAAGTAATATCCTGGTGAAGCCTGTCTCTGTTTATACTCAGATATAGCACACAAAAAGCCAGCTTTCTATAGGAAGGAAATTACTTGACACAATTTTCTTACCCCTGCTGTGGCATGGAAGAATGTAAAAAATGAGGTGCTATTAGGTTAAATGCAGTTTCTGTCTTCCTGCATTACCAAATGTCAAGTACAAGGGACCACCCCTAGAGATGCTGTACAAACATATTCATTATTAAAAGTCACCTAACTATAACTCTGAGAATTTATTTTCAAGTTTCTGTCTACTGATACTATTAATTTTAAAGGAACATTTAAATGAAACACTGATGTTCTAAATAAGTTATTGCTTTAACCAAGTCAAACAAAAATAATATTTAAAATCTGACATCTACAGTATCTGATTATGATCTTTTTCCATTTTATGAAAAGGCCATACATTCACAAAGATACAAATATAAACATATTCCACTCAAATACATTAAACTGATTTAATATGTGTCAGAGATCACTCAGTATCTCTCCTGGATCACAATAAGTCCCTTTGTCCATGAAGCAGTGTCTTCTTTCTACCACAGACCCACAAATGTGACCTTGCCAGTTGTAAAAACACTTTCCTCTGACTGGGCTAGAGACTGCACACCTGACTCAGGCTAAGTTCATGAGATTTTCTCTAAGGATTTACAAAGTGAAATTTAGAAATTGTCAACTCATCTCCAGTTATAGGTTCAGCTCTATCCCCGTTTTGCAGATCCTAAATTTCCCCTTGTCTTAAGCTAGCTTGAGGTGGTTGCTGTGAATCTTAAGACTCATAAAAGTCCTGTTAGTTGTGATATTATGAATCACAAAAGAATTCTCACAAATGTAAGCTTTCTACAACTATAAATATATGCAGAAAGAGGTAGAGTAGCAATGGGATTTTAAGTGTTAATCCCCATTGTCAGCTGACATAAAAATAAAACATGCCTAAAATAACCCATTAATAATAATATATTTAATATATCATTCTACTTGAATACAAATTTTCACAACAAATGTTGCTGTAAAAAGACATGACTATAATTTCTTCACAATTCCAAAACCAGATTTTATAAAACCACTCCTCAGAAATTCTACCACTTATGAGACTGTTAATAATTTAAGAATTAAAAGATCTGAAATTCACATACCTCCTGAATAGTAGCAAATAGCACCTGGTTGATTGTCATTGCAATCAACTGTTTTCCAGAATCCATCAGTGTCTAATACTACACAGTCTTCAAGTTGCCCATTAGTTTCAGCCCAGCGACTAAAATGAAGATGTTTCCCATCTGACCAACCAAAGTTGAGTTCATCCTGTAAGGAGCAGAAATACATTTCAAGTGGCAATATTGATGTTATCCCTTTGTATTATTTTGACTCCCATGGTCAATCTAATGATTTTTAATTTTTTAATATTTAATACACATTTACATACCATTTACTACATAACAAGCATTGTTCTAAATGCTTTATAAATATTGGCTTACTTAATCCTTGTAACAACCATATAGGAGAGGTACTATTATTATCTCCATTTTAAAGATGAGGAAACTAAAGGTATGTAACTTGTGCAAAGTCCCACAGAATACAAACCACAGTGCTGGGCCTTTCTGCCAGGCTGTCGATCCCCAGAGTCTATGTCCTAACCATTATGCTATGCTGCCTCACACATAATTGGATCCACTGGTTATCAGAAATCAGAAAGCTAAAATGGGGTGGGGATCACTATAAGTACTGATTAGATCAGAGACAACCTGGCGTAGTGGAAAGAATATGGGCTACGGAGCTAAACCTACATGGTTTTGAATCCTGATTCAGTCACTTACTAGCTTTCATGTGCCATCTCTCCAAATTTCCATCCCCCACCAAGTTAAGTGCGACACTTAACTTCGTGGGGCTGGAATTAATGGGATAACATGTGTAAAGCCCGCAACCCAGGGGCTAGCTGGCACACAGAGAGCTGATGGTTCCCTTCCTCTGAACTCCTCAGGCGCTGTGGCTCTCACATCGCTGTTTTCACACTTGTTGTTGGGGAGAGAAGCTTCTTCATTCACTAGATTCTGTTGTGTGCTAGAGGTCTGTGAACGTCTGCCTTTACACCCTGACAAGGTCCTGACCACCCATCTAGGTACAGGAGATGGATTGTGGGGTACAGGCCTGTCTGAGCTTCCCCATGGTGCTGCCAGAGACCTTACATACCCACTGGTGGGCCTGGTGTTGGCCTAACAGACCCACTGAGCTAAGCTTTCCTGAGTCCCAAGACAATCTACATCACTAGTTTATTTGAAATATTGAACGAATCCACACAGTCTCCTTAGTAAACCATAAACAGCAACACAGTCAAGCCTCAACACCACTCGCTGCTTCATTCTGAAATGTTCATCACCAGAGTTCCAGCTGTAATCCTAGCCCCTAACCTAACCCAGTTAGGGCCTAAGCCACTGTGGCCTCCAGTGTGGCCCTTCGGCCATGCGACTTTGCCTGCACTCATTCAGACTGCCCTGCATTTCTTCCCCTTTGCTGCACTCCCCACCTAACCCTGTCCCTGATCCTTTGGAATTTCCATTCCATCTAAATAAATCATCCCACACCTTTTATCTTTTTACTGAATACAAAATATGCAGACTATAAATATCTTTTCACTAAATTCTTGATCTTAATTGATCTTAATTTAACTCTGGCTTTTCCAGGGAATGCTCACACATTGTTGGTAGGATTATAAATTAGTTCAGCCCCTGCGGAAAGTAGTTTGGAGATTTCCCAAAAAACAAAAATAGAATTACCATTCAACCCAGCAATCCCATTACTGGGTATATACCCAGAGGAAAACAAATCGTTCTACCAAAATACAACTGCGCTCATATGTTTACTGTAGCACTATTCACAACAGCAAAGACAGGGAATCAATCTAGATGTCCATCAGCAGTGGATTGGATCAAGAAAATGTAGCACATATACACGATGGCATACTGTGCAGCCATAAAAAAGAACAAAATCATCTCCTTTACAGCAACATGGATGTAGCTGGAGGACATTATCCTAAGTAAATTAATGCAGGAACAGAAAACCAAATACCACATGTTCTCACTTATATAAGTGGGAGCTAAATATTGGGTACACATGGATGTAAAGATGGGCATGATAGTGTCTGGGGACTCCAGAAGTGGGGAGGGAGTGGAGCAAGGGTTGAAACACTACCTATTGTGTACTGTGTTCACTATTTGGGTGACAGGTTCAACTGAAGCCCAAGCCTCAGCATCCCACAGCGTCTGTATTGTAACAATCCTGCACTTGTACCCCCTGAATCTTAAATAAATACATAAATCTGGCTTTTCCAAGGGAACAATCTCCTTTCACCACCCACAGGGGAAGACTATTTGATATTCTATTCTCAGATACCACAGGACTATGAGAAAGGAGTAGTGGATATTTTTATCTCCTTTTATTTCCTTTGAGGATTATTCCCCTTGTATCACTGCAAACTCCCCATGACATTCACTGAGGACTTGGTCGCCTTGCTCCTCCCTGACATTTACTAAGATGTCCCAATTCTTGCTGTCCTCCCGGTCCTACCATTAACTTGGGATGCCTGTGTTCATGTTTCCAGGCCTTCTTGACTTCCTTTAATTCTATGTATTTTTATTTCTTCAAGCTGGGTACTTGAGTGACCCACTGCATGGCCACACTGCACTTCACATAACCCAGAGCTGCCTCTCCTCAGACACTGTAAAGGCCAACAGCATTTCCTGCATGAATTTATAGAAAAATAATTGCTCTCCCTCTCTCCAGCTGCTTGTGTCCTCCCCGGCCTTCCACACAGTGTCGTCTACTTAAGTAAAGTCTTATATTGCTACTACTCTGTTTAAAATCTTTCAATATCTTCTCATTGCTTTCAATGTAAAGTGTTTATTAACATCCTGTCATTTTCAAAGAATTAAGGCAGCTATTAGGATATATAGTTAAACAGCTACACAGAATATGTTAAAATTAAGGGTGAAAGGGAAAAGAGAACCATAGGTAAAGGTTGAAAATAGGATAAGAAGTAAGACCCAAATCATTAAGTGGGGAGGGGAGTTACAAAATAGTCTGACTCCAGCTGTCTAAAAAACAAATAGGTACACATAGAAAAATAACTTGAAAGATCCATACCAAAATATTGATTGAATCATGTTTATTTTTAGGTACTGGCATTACAGGTGACTTTAATTTTGTTCTTTTAATTTACTGACAAATTTTCTACATTGCAATACTGTTTTTGTCTCAAAAGATTTAGGGTGACTGAAACTAGGAAATGTAATCACTTATTGTTTCCTCGCAACAGACACAACAAAGTGTTTCACAGAATTTCCAATGCTGAAGATAAAGCAAGTAAATGCAATGCTATAAAACAATTGAAACTGTGAGGACTGAGTAAGCAGCTTCCCCATCTCCTGGCTTGCTCTGGGTTAATTTAATTAAATTAATTAATTAATTAATTAATTAAGAGATGGAGTCTCACTCTGTCGCCCAAGCTGGAATGCAGTGGTATAATCTCGGCTCACTGCAACCTCCACCTCCCAGGTTAAAGTGATTCTTGTGCCTCAGCCTTCTGAGTAGCTGGGATTACAGACGCCCGCCATGATACCCAGCTAATTTTTGTATTTTTAGTAGAGACAGGGTTTCACCATGTTGGCCAGGCTGGTCCCAAACTCCTGACCTCAAGTGATCCACCCACTTTGGCCTCCCAAAGTGCTGGGATTACAGGCATGAGCCACCATGCCCGGCCGATCTGGGTTAACTTTAGAATACCCCGTGGCTCAGACAGACTATTCTTTAAGCTATTCCTAAATGCTACTTTTAATTGAGCTTTTGATAACAATTCTTGTTTTTCCATCCATTCTTCAGTTCAATTCTGAGTCTTCAATCACATTTTTTCCACGCATCCCTAGACCCATCCTGGTATACTTTGGGAAATACCATGGCTGAGAAAAGAGGTGGCCTATAATGCCAATAGGAATACCACAGCTTTATTTAAAAATCCCTTATTTAATTATAGCCAAAACTTCAGCTGTGTAATGATTCCGGTTTGTGCTACATGTGCAGAGGTTAGTGATGCGAATTAGTAGGAGACTAGCATTCTTTGTTGGGCTCTGAAATGAATGAGAAGTGCCTGAGACATCTATCTAGGATCAGCACTTGAGATGGAGGAAAACACTATTCAACCTCCTTTTCAGAGTTGCTTAATTTTACTTTGCTGAATTTTTTCTTCTTAAACTAGAGACTGGGGTTTTGCTATGTAGTCCAGGCTGGATTTGAACTCCTGGGCTCAAGTTATCCTCTTGCCTCCAGAGTAAATGGGACTACAGGTGTGCACCACGGTGCCCAGCCATGCTGCTGATGTTGAAAGGGATGGAAGCTGGTTGTGGTGGCTCACACCTCTAATCCCAACACTTTGGGAGCCTGGGGCGGGCGGATCACTTGAGGTAAAGCATTCAAGACCAGCCTTGCCAACATGGTGAAACCCCATCTCTATTAAAAATACAAAAATTAGCTGGGCGTGTTGGCGCATGCCTGTAATCCCAGCTACTGAGGAGGCTGAAGCATGAGAATCACCTGAACCTTGGAGGTGGAGGTTGCAGTGAGCCAAGATTGCACCACTGTACTCCAGCCTGGGTGACAGAACAAGAACCTGTCTCAAAAAAAAAAAAAAGAAAAAGAAAAAAGAGAAAGGGATGGAAAGGACTCTTTAACACTATCCATAGTGCTTCCACACAACTGATTTTTAAATTCTTCCCTTATCTTTTCATTGGCTGAAGAGATATGGCAGCTCCAGATTCTAGCTCGTCTTTGATTAGAATAAATAAAAAGAAGTGCTCAAATATATATATATCTCCACTAGAACCTTTTCCTCATTTAAACAATGAAGTACTAGATCTTTCAATAGTGGAAAGATAATTGCCTCTAAAAACCACATATTGCTGCTAGGTGCCATGGCTCATGCTGGTAATCCCAGCACCTTTGGGAGGCCAAGGTGGGCAGAGTGCTTGAGTCTAGGCATTTGAGACCAGCTTGGGCAATATGGCAAAACCTCGTCTTTACAAAAAATACAAAAATTAGCCAGGTATGGTGGTGTGTACCTGCAGTCCCAGATACTCAAGAGGCTGAGGTGGGAGGATCGCTTGAGCCCGGGAGGTCAAGGCTGCAGTGAAGTGTGATCACACCACTGTACTCCAGCCTGGGTGACAGTGTGAGCCTTTGTCTCAAAACAAAATTAAAAAACCCCGACATATTCCATGAAATTTACTGGAGTAAGATTTTCAGGTCTTCTGTTTGCTTTAGTCTGCTGTGAGAGAAGCTATGCACAATAAAAAATGTCGCTTTCCATCACCCAGTCCTGGCAGTTGGGACTGAACACTTACATCTTGACTGAAGAGTCCGATCCATAAGGAAGAGTTGTGAAGGAGCGCCTGCACACTGAGGAATGCCTGCTGGTAAGGGTCCGTGATGCTCACCAGCTGCATGTTACTTTTCAGACACTCCCTTTTAGCACTGTGCCAAGTCAGAGTCTTTGGGATTATTTTGTACAGATTATTTAGATACTTTACAGTTTCTGAAGCATTCTGCAATGTCTGTCTGCTTTTAACTTCTGCATGTAAAAGAAAACAACAACAACAACAAACCCTTCCCCACACTCTGCAAGTTATGGGACATTTTTTTCACATTTCTCCCCATACTAATCTAATTTAGATATTATTTGCCTATTTATTTTAGATTTTGGGTCAGAGAATTAGGTATGTCTTGCTGTATACCTTAAGTAAAATGTGTGAGCTGCAACGTTTGTTTTCTAAAATCAGAACAATATTCTGTTTCATTTTTCTGATTTATGAAGAGAATATCTGCAAATAAATGTAACCTGCATTATCATGTCATGTCGGTGCTAAATACCTCTTTTGTTTGAAGGAAATAAATGTATTAAGTATCCCCTTACAAAGTTTTCACCTGGGAGAGCTAGCATGAAGAAATGTAAGAAACCATCCACAAGAGGAGGTATTTGAATTATTGCTTTATAGTACTTCACTAATAAAGGAGTTAGTTAAAAACATGGAAAAAATGGGTAAAGATTAATTTAGCAAAAAAAAATTCTGCCAAAGCACATGAGATATCTACTTACAGTTCTCATTATATGACAAAATTTTTTCTTGATCATTTGTAAAAAACACATTGTGATCAATGAAAAATAATGTAATACTTTTTTAAAAATATATTTTTCAAAATATGGATGATTCCTACTTTTAAGTATGCATTCTACTTTTATTTGGATTATGGAAAGGCATAGACAGTGATCCGTTTATAATGTTTCAAACCCCCACTTGTTTATTTGTTAATGCTAAATTTAACAGTGAATACTATTAGTGGACTTAATACTCAATACTGCACTCAATTAAAAATATGAACTTTTTTTTCTCCTTTTCCCATAATAAAATGTAAAATCTGAAAAATGCCAGAGTAGAAAAAAGAACAGAATTCAATTACTATAATGGGATAACTACTATTAACAAATTCCATCAGATACAATTAATTAATTTAATTAATTATGGCAATGATCCTTTAAAAAAATCACATTCCATTTGATAAACTCTGACTCACTAACCCAATATGGATTTAGCCATGCTGAAATTTTAAGCCATATGATTATAAATTAATATAAATTCTTTTATAGTATTAAAAAATTTTTTCAGCTTTTATTTTAGATACAGGGGGTACATGTGTAGGATTGTTACATGGTGTATTGGACCCAGGTGGTAAGCATACTACCCAATAGGTAATTTTTCAACCTATGTTCCCCTCCCTCCCTATAGAAAGTGACTATATACACATATATATGTAATAGCATAAAGTACCATAGTTATCTAGATAATAATTGTTACCTGAATATTTCTGACAGAGAGACACAAAGTGGCGTTCACTGCAGGATGTAAAATTCCACGTCCCAGTAAACGGTGATTTTTGGAGGTTGAGTATTAGGGCACAGTGGTAGCGAGACTCTTCCTCAAAAAACTAAACAAAAAGGCAAATACATACATGCAATCATGTAACAATGGTCTGAAGCTCCTAGCAAGAAAAGTTTAGATTCTAGATTGAATTTGTCCCCCTATAAAAGAATTCCATGAAGGACCTGACCATGACATTTCCTAGAAAATCTTTAAAAACTTTCAAAGCATGGATAAAGGGCAATTAACTTATAAAAAACAAAATAGTGGCAATCTTGATAAACATATTTTTAAAAGAGATACACTATTAGAAATAAGATAAAACACCTCCAGCAATATTTAACACTCGACTACAATATAAGCAAAACATAATGATTATTAATTCAACTTATTAGATTTTTATAGACTTTTTGTAACAAGTTGTGTACCACATAACAGAATATACCTTAAAGCTCTGATCCTATACTAGTCACTATAAAAATCTCCATATATTAAAACAGAAGTATCTAGATTTCATTTTCTAATCACAATCAATAATATTAGATATGAAAATTTATTCCAAGTATATTATCCCTATCATTTTCTGTATGTTTGAAACATATCACACTTAGAAAAATAAGAAAAGTAAGTTTATACCAGGAGATACTGACAAAAAAAAAAAATGCTACTCAATAAATAGTAAACCAAAAATGAACTAAAATAATTATAGGAAAGAATAAAATGAGAAATGTCAAAAAAATTGGTATGAGTAAAACTTTATGTGGAGCCAAATGTGTATTATTAAATATATTCTCTTTTTTTTAAAGGAAATATGAACTGAATTCAATATAGGAGATTGGAAAATGAACAAAAACAGAACCCCACGAAAAATGGGGTAGAAAAAGGTAGAAATAGTATTTATAACACAGGTCAAGCAATAGGAGTAGAGGGTGGAGAAGAGAGTGGACAAAACCAATAACATGCATCTGTTTTTGTAAAAATGTAAATAATGCAAACTAAAAATGTTAGCAAAGATAATGGAGATTTTTAAAATACCATAAGCAACTTTACTTCAATACATTTGAAAATCTAAATTAAATAGACAACTTTCTTGAAAAATGCCAATTAGCATAATTGTCATAAGGAAAAATGGAAACACCAAAATGTAACAATAACTTTGAAGGAAATGGAAAATTAATAATGGCCATTTTTTTTTTTTTTACTATCTGTCAGGTACTATTGATAAAGCTTTAAATAAATTATCTTATATAATCCTTATATTGACCTTATGAGGTAATGCAACAGAATTAGAGCTTGCAGATAAGAAATTGAGGCTTAAGAAAAGTTAAGTAAACCTCCAAAGGCATAGTAAATGGCTGAACTGGAATTCAAACCTAGGCAATCTGACTCCAGAGCTTGGGCCCTTCACTGCTGCACCAAATTCCTTTATCATTAGAGTATGATCTCTGCAAAGAACAATGTAGTGTATATTTCAAGACACATAGAAGAGAAGGTTTTGAATGTTATCTTTACAAAGAAAAGATAAATGTTTAAAGTGAGGAATATGGTAATTACCCTGATCAGATTGTTTATACAACACATGCATGCATTGAAACATCACACTGCACCTGATAAATTGGTACAATGATTATGAGTCAATTATAAATAAGGAATAATTAAAATTTTTTAAAAAGCAAAAATGCTCCTGGATAAGGGTTCTAACATTTTGTAGGTAGTTCCCCCAAACTTTCAGGGAAAGAGAATTCCCCAAGCTGAGTCAGAATTTCAGAACACAGAAAAGATGGAAAACTACCCAGTCATTTTATGAGGCTAACATGATCAGAAAAAAATATGACAATATAGCATAAGAAATTGACTCTATGAAGAGAGAGGAACACATTCCCAAGTAAAATTCTAACAAATATAATGCAGAATAGTAAAATATTAATCCACTCTGAGCATCCAGATTTTACAACAAGAATGTAAAATGGTTTAATACAATATCTACTAATATATACCACGTACAAATAGGCCTAATGGTAAAAAAAAAAAAAAAAAAAACTATATGCCAATCTTAACAGATGCTGGGAACAAGTTTTAGAAAACCCAGTACTTATTCCTGATTAAAAGTTCTAAACAAGCTAGTTATAGAATGCTATATCTTAAACCAAGAGTCAACATAATGTTTAACAACCTGTTGAGGTCCAGATCAAGTCTACAATGGTGGCTACTACTGCTCCTGGTATTTGCCATGGAAATTCTGGAAATTCTAGCATATGTGGTGAGGCATGAAATGAAAACGAGAGAGGTAACTATAGGAACGAGGGTCACTGTTGCTTGTATATTATTATTAGCTACTTAGGAAACCCAAGAAAATCTAATGAAAAACTCAGAGAGAAAGAGCTTTTAGTGAGACAGATGCCTATGGGGAAAAAAAAACCCATAACAAATTCAAACAATAGCTTCCCCACAAATCAGTAAGAAAAAATTTTTAAAGCTGTCATTCTTTTTTTTTTTTAATTTCAGCTTTTATTTTAGATATGGGGGCACATGTGTAGGATTGTTAAATGGGTGTGTTGGACCCAGGTAGTGAGCACAGTACCCAAGAGGTAGTTTTTCAACCCAGGTCCCCCTCCCTCCCTCTCCCCTGTGCTCAGTGTTTAACCTCCACTTGTACGTTAGAACATGCAGTATTTGGTTTTGGGTTCCTGTGTTAATTTGCTTAGGATTATGGCCTCCAGCTCCATCCATGTTGCTCCAAAGGACATGATTCCATTCTTTTTATAGCTAAAGTTGCCATTGTTAATGACAATGAGAAAGAGATGGAACTATAAAACTTCACAGAGTGATCTAAAGGAAGAGTTGAATAAATAGATATATCAAATTCATGAATTGGAAGATTAATAGAAAGATGTCAATTCTCCCTAACATGTAGTCAAATTCTCATCAAGAGTTTTACAATTTTAACTATTTGGATGAAAAATGACTAATAATTCTAAAGTTTTCCTGGAAAAATGGACAAGAATATCTAAAAGTATGTTTTAAGGGCATGTAATAAAGTATAATTAATCCTATTATAGTTTTAAAAAATATGGTAAAATTATAATATTTAGATCAGTATGGTAGCTTTTTAAAAATATTTCTCATATATATAATATGTGTATGTGTGTATATAACATATCAATACAGTCAGCCCTTCATATCCGTGGGTTCTGAATCTGGATTCAACCAACTGCAGATGGAAAATATTTGAGAAAAAAATTTTTTTGTCTGTACTGAACATGTAGACTTTTTTGTCATTATTCCCTAAAAAATACAGTATAACAACTATTTACATAGCATTTACATTGTATTAGCTATTATAAGTAATCTAGAGATGATTTAAGTATACAGGAGGATGTAGGTTAAAAAATTTTTTTCTCAAATATTTGCCACCTGCAGTTGGTCGAATCCAGATTCAAAACCCATGGATATGAAGGGCTGACTGTATTTGTATGTTATATACACACATACACACATTATGTATATGAGAAATATTTTTAAATAGCTACCATACTGATATAAATATTATAAAATACAGTATATATATACACATACACATATATATGCATACACACGCAGTCCTAATATATGATAAAAGAGGCATCCTATATTGCTATATTGTTTTCTCTCTTTTTTTTTTTTTAAACATAGACAGGGTTTTGCTGTGTTGCCCAGGCTGGTCTCTGGTCGCAAATTCCTGGGCTCAAGTGATCCTCCTGCCTCAGCCTCCCAAAGTGCTAGCCCAGGCCTATATTGTTTTTAACAAATGAAAGTATATGTAATAAATGATGCTAGAACAAGTGGCTAGGATTAGGGAAAATAATTAAGCATGCACTGACAACATGTATCATATACCATGGATGTAACATGCTATCAGAAAGGGGAAAAAAAACCACAAAAAAAACAGAGGCTGGGTGTGGTGACTCCTGCTTGTAATCCCAGCACTTTGGAAGGACCATGTGGGAGGATCACTTGAAGCCAGGGGTTCCAGACCAGCCTGGGCAACACAATGAGACCCTGTCTCTACAAAAAAATTAGAAAATGTAGCTGCGCATGGTGGTGCGCTCCTGCAGTCCTAGCTACTTGGAAGGCTCAGGCAGGCGGATTGCTTGAGGCCAGGTTATAGTAAGTTATGAATGCACCACCACACTCCAGCCTAGGTGACAGAGTAAGACCCTGTGTCAGAAAAAAAAAAAAAAAGGCAACCTATGAAACAAAACTAGAAGAAAATATGGACATAGATTTAACTAATATTTACAATTTACATGATGGACTTTCTAACCTAAAAGCAACAGAGGAAAAATAAAAAGGAAATATACAGATTTGAACATATTAAAAAATAGTCATAATTTATTTCTGTAATATTTTTGGCATTCAGACTTAAAGAAAACTTAGGAAAGTATTTGCAATAAACACAAGAAATACAGGGTCAGCATATTTGATATTTCCAAAGTCATAAAATCAATAAGAAATACATGAAGGGTTTGATAGATAAATTTGCAAAGAAAAAGAACACTCCCACTTGATGAACTATGAATGATTATTTAACTTATTGAAGTTTGTTTTCATTAGAAATCAGAGAAAGATAAATGAAAATACGATATCAAACTACCAAATTAAGAAGAATTTTAAAAACCAAGTGCTCTTTAAAGGCAATTTTTTTCTCTCTCTCTTTTATTTTATATTATTTTTGGAGACGGAGTCTCACTCTGTCGCCCAGGCTGGAGTGCAATGACACGATCTCAGCTCACTGCAACTTCCGCCTCCCAGGTTCAAGCCATTCTCCTGCCTCAGCCTCCTGAATAGCTGGGAGTACAGGCCCACACTGCCATGCCCGGTTAATTTTTTGTACTTCTTAGTAGAGATGGGGTTTCACTGTGTTGCCCAGGCTGGTCTCGAACTCCTGAGCTCAGGCAATCCGCCCACCTTGGCCTCCTAAAGTGCTAGGATTACAGGCATGAGCCACCACGCCCAGCCTTTTTTCTCATTTTTTAATTAAAAAAAATTTTTTTTAGAGACAGGGTCTTGCTCTGTTGCCCACATGGGAGGGCAGTGTTGCAATCATGGCTCACTACAGACTTGAACCCCAGGGCTTAAGCAAGCCTCCCCTTCTCAGCCTCCAGAGTCTCTGGGATTACAGGCGTGAGCCACCATGCCCACCCAGAACCAGATGTCAACCGTGACTCTGCATGCATAGGCTGCATGATCTCTGGCAAGTTACTGACTCCATCTTCACATTTCTAAGGTGGGGCAGGGGTAACATCTTTATTTCATAGCTATTGGGCAAATTAAATGAAATAATGTATGTGATACATTAGCAGAGTGCCTGGCACATCTTAACTGCTTGATATATGTTGGAAATTAATAATATGCTGGTGAGGATAGAAGGACAATCACAATATGCTGTGAATAGGAATGTAAATTCATAAACCTTTCTGGAAGCAAGTTGGTAATCAGAGCTTTATATTACCTATATCCTTTGATCTGGCTACATGACTTCCAAAATCTCTCTGCAGGTAATGTGAAATATAGGCTAAGATTATATACAAAGGTGTTCATTGCAGCACTATTTATGATTGTGTAAAACTGGAAACAACCTAACACCCAGCACTGGTTAGGTAAATGATGGCATATCAATCAAGAAATATTGTGCAATCCAATTCGCAATTATAAAAATGTGGAACCAACCCAAATGCCCAAATCAGTCAATGAATGGATGAAGAAATTATGGTGTGTATATATATATATATATATATATACACACACACACATACACACACCATATATATGGTATATATATGGTGTGTATTTATATATGGTGTGTGTGTGTGTATGTGTGTGTATATATATGTATATATATGTATGTATGTATGTATATATATGATGGAGGAATACTACTCAGCCATAAAAAGGAATGAATTAATGGCATTCACAGCAACCTGGATGAGATTGGAGACTATTATTCTAAGTGAAGTAACTCAGTAATGGAAAACCAAACATCGTATGTTCTCACTAATAAGTGGGAGCTAAGCTATGAGGATGCAAAGGCATAAGAATGACACAATGAACTTTGGGGGACTTAGGAGGAAAGGATGGGAAGGGGGTGAGGGATAAAAGACTACAAATTGAGTGCAGTGTATACTGCTCAGGTGATGGGTGCACCAAAATCTCACAAATCACCATTAAAGACTTTACTCGTGTAACCAAACACCACCTGTTCCCCAGCAACCATTAAAATGCTTATCAAGTAGATCTTTTAATGGCTGAAGAAACTACTTATGATATAATACAAACTGAGAAAAGCAGAGTAATAGTATATATACTATGATCTCACTTACATCAAGAAAACAATGTATGGAAAAGCCCTAGAAGAAAAGATGCTCAAGTACTCATTGTAATTCCCTAGTCTAGGGCTCAAATATGATTGAGACTCATTTCGTATATCATGAAATCACTTAAGTGGATTTTGGCAAGTATTTGTGATAATGAAATAGAACAGAATAGGAGAGAGTAGGATTGGACAGTAAAGGATAGGATAAGACAGGAGAATGGAACAAAATAGAAGAGAACGAACATATCAGAGTGAATAAATTATAAGGGTAAGTATTGTTCCTTGAAACTTTTGTTTCAATTAATATTATATCTATATCTATGTACTAGATGGTGATTTAAATGTATTTCTTACTATAGATTATGCTTAAAAGTTTAAACTGTCTTAAGTTTAAGATTAGGGTTGACATTTTTCATTGCTGCATTTACTCTAACTTCCACATCTTCTATAATAACCAAGTAATAATTTGATATTTATGTTGTACATAGTTACTCACGATTGAGAACTTCCCTTGCTACCAACATCAACTTTGAGCAAAGTAACATTATGTCAGGAATATCAGTTGATTACTGTCTAAGACATACTTTTGGAATTAGACTTTTATGTTAATTTCTCAATCTTTGCCCTTTGTGCAAAAGGTAATCTGCATCCAGAAAGTATAGAGAACAGAAGCAGTGGGCGGTAATACTGTGGTGTCAGCATAACTACTGTCAGTATAATGCCTTCTTCCCTTCTCTGACTTCCTTATATTTAGCTCTTGGGGAAAAATGATCACCAGTTACCAATTTTGTACTTTTTGCCTCAGGAGACTGAGGCTGAGAGCCCAAAGTCCCAAAATGTAAAGCAAAACATCTGTATTTGCTTCTATTTACAACTCACTACATGATGGTTTTATATGGTTATGAAATAAGTGCTATGGAATCTGATGCTACTGTGAAAAACCAGTACATCCACCAGAAGGCTGGGGAGGCACCTGTTGTTCTTGCAACAGCTTTACTGAGCTATAATTCATATATGAGACAATTCGCTCATTTAAAGTACATATTCAATAGTTTTTAGTATATTCACAGAGTTACACAACCATCACCCCATAAATCTTAGAACATTTTTGCCATCCCCAAAAGAAACTCCATACTCTTTAGGCACTATTCTCAATCCTTCCATCCCCCGTAGCCTCTAGCAATCACTAACCTACTTACTATCTTAGATGTGCCTATTCTGGACATTTCATACAAATGGAATAATACAGTGGGGTTTTGCTTAGTCCAAAAATGTATGAAAGACTCAAGTATTTCACAGAGGTATGAAGAGTATTGGTTTTTTAAAAAACTTACATTTTCTGGTATTCTCAGCCTCCCACTAACCAATAATGGGTGAAAGTTACTGTACGTCAGCTCTCTGTTATCCGTCCATTTGTTTATCTTTTCATAGGCAGTCCAGCGCAAACCAATCCATAAAGTAGCTTCCATATCCGGAAGCAAGGATGTAATAAAGTCTGTTAGAAAGAGATTTTTAAAAAGCATTTGATTTATTCAAATTAAAGATATATTAAAAATGTCAATGAATATATTTTGTTTATCTAACTATCAACATAGTCTTTTATCTGTTCCATAACAAAAGAAGTTTAATAAGAATTTTTGTATGTTAATTCCCCATAGCCTCCTAAAACTAACCTGGCCCCAGATCAGAATAAAACATGTTTCCCAAATAATTCCAGTACCTTGTTCAATCTGGCTCAACACTGAAGGAAGGGTGCCACCATAGGAGTGACAGGTATCGCTTGCTTGAGAAAATGTGAGAGACACGGGTTTGATCTTTAGAAAACACTGCAAACAAAGACATACGTGAAGCATGAGATTCCAGACACAGGAACGCTCACATAGGAAGTAAAATGCTTCATCTTTTAGAGGGCTGCTAATTTTCGGTCTGTGAGATATGGTAATTTGCAATGTAGTACCATAAGAATTCAAGTTTATGCTCTCATTAATTATTTAATTTTTTAAGAGACAGAGTCTCTCTCTGTTGCACAGGCCGGAGTGCAGTGGTGCAATCATAGCTCACTGTAACCTTGAGCTTCCTAGGCTCAAGCTACCTTCTCAATTGAAACAACTGAAGAGCGGTCTTCAAACTTTCATATATATATATAAATATATATTATATCTTATATATAAGATATATATTGTATATCTTTAAATATATATATTTTATATTATATCTTTAAATATATATTTAAAGATCTCTCATTTATTGAGTGCTTCCTATGTGTTAAGCAGTTTGCGTAGTATTATCTCATTTAATTCTCACAATGGAGACAGAAACTGAGGCACAGGGACATTAAAGAACTTGATCCATAAGTGAAATAGCCACACAATAGTAAGGTCAGTATCTGTACTCTGTTCCACCTAATTTCAAAATCTGTGCCCTTAATCATCATCTCCTTATGTCAAGAAACACTGTTGAAAAATTCATCTCTTTCTTGGCAGGATATTTTAATTCAAATTTATATCAGCTATGCAAATTAACACAGTACTATTACCTTGAGGAATTAAAAAGATTGTCCTAATTTTAAAAAGTTAAAACGTACCCCTAGCTTTACTACAGATGCTTTCAGCTGTCAGACACATCTCTTTTTTCCCTTTTTCACATTATGATCACTTTAGTGTAGAGTGGTATGTCCCAAATTGTGTTCCTTGAAATATCTTACAAAAAAAATTTTTTTTCAGCTTTCTTATAGACTGGAGTGGCCAATGAGCCAAGCTACCCAATGTGGACAAACTCATCGGGTAACTTCTAGAAAAGACCCTAGAGAGAACACCCTGAATTTAAGCTCAGAAGCCTTATATTAAGGATGGCAGAGCAAAACCAAAAGAAGCCTGATTTTGAAGACTTCATGGTGTTTCCACACAAACCTGCTTATCTTCAAATGTCTTTAATGTGACAGAATAAATCTTTTCTCATACTGTAGCAACCTCTTTTCAGAAGCCAAATGCATTTCCTAATACATACATATACCAACATGGATTATGCATCTCAAAGAGGCAGATACAGAATGCAGCATTTCTCAAACCTATTTAATCATAAAACCCCCATTTGGAGGCAAGGTCAATGATTAACAGTTTGTAGCATATGTGTAGTCCCCAAAAAGTAGTTTGTGAAATGCTGGTCTAATTTGATTGGCAGATGCTGCTTGGATGCTCTCCTTGAGGGGAAAAAGAAAACACAAGCCAGAAATTAAGTCAGTTTCCTATAAGGCCATAGAGACAGTCCTGATTATTCAATGCATCCCAATCCATCAACAGATCAACTTAAGCAATTTAAGTGTTAGTAGCAACAAAATAGAAATGCTGCACTTTAAAAGACCTGTAGGCATGACCAACTTGAGAGTTAATTCTTGATATCATCCACGGTTTCTGGCAACACAGGGGGCCAGGTGGGATCCTGAAACATGCAGAGTCTATTTCGGTGATGTTGTCACTAATGGGTTGCCATTCTGCCATAGGCTATAAAACCAGCATGGAAGCAATCATTGTTGCATAATGTAGCAATTCTCTTTTTACCTTATTCTGAAAAGGAATCCATTGCTCAGAACATTGCACTTTAGCTGCAGAATCTGGGCTGTATTTCTCTAACGAAGAAACATTATATTTTTCACAGATGAAGGGCAACTTGGTACTACAGTCTGTTGGTTTACCTAAGTCTGAGAAATGAAAAGCCAGGATTACTATGGTGAGAATTTTTCAGTCAGCACATTTTTATTTTGTTTTGTGTGTTTTTTGTTTTTTTGTTTTTTTGTTTTTTTGAGACAGAGTCTCGCTCTGTTGCCCGGGGCTGGAGTGCAGTGGTGCAATGTTGGCTCACTGCATCCTCCACCTCCCAGATTCCAGTGATTCTCATACTTCAGCCTCCCAAGAAGCTGGGATTGCAGGTGCATGCTGCCACACCTGGCTAATTTTTGTATTTTTAGTAGAGACGGGGATTCACCACGTTGGCCAGGCTGGTCTCGAACTCCTTGCCTCAAGTGATTCGCCTGCCTCAGTCTCCCAAAGTGCTGGGATTACAGGCGTGAGCCACCGTGCCCGGCCAAGTCAGCACATTTTAGAAGCAACCCAGTAGTAAAGAAAGGCTCTTGAAATCAATCTTTCCTAAATGCTTAAAATATATTCCCTTTCTTCTGTAGCCATTTCTGTCTTCTAAGATTATTTTTATCAGTAGGTTACAGCATACCAATACTGTCTATGAAATAGCACACATTTTGTGTGACTACCATACCATCCCAGGGTGAAGGCAGGAGGTAGGAAGAGAGTTGAAGGGGCAGTGTAATCAGGGGGAGGTGACTTAAACTATATTTTAGAACTGCTGCCTGCTTATCTTTGAAAATTTGCTTAGACACTTATCAGTTAGGAAAGTGGTAAGTTTATTACTAAGTAACTGCTTTAGGATAAAGGAAGTTAAAATATTCACAGTGAAAAGTACCTTTATTTGCACTGGGAATTTGAGCTATTGTTGTTAATAATAAATCAGAATACGATGAAATTACCAAACATATAATTAAAAGGAAAACAAGATTAAGCTAGAAACTGAACCTGAACTTCACATATTACATAATCAGCATTAAAGGATTTAGAATTAACTTTACCGATAAGCCAAGTCTTGGCAGACATGTACAAGCATTCCTCTCCAAATGTCACAGGAAAGCGGTGCCATGGATATCGTGAGCTAAAAGAAAATGACAGATTTGACAACTCGTAATGTAATTAGGTGTTCCATTTTTTTCTTTTTACTGTAAGTTATTTTATTTCTAAATTTAATGTTAATACCATTACTTATACCCCTTTTTTCTTGATGCTAACATGCAAAAGGGCTTGGTTTCTCTAATTTAGGCAGTTTATGGATTAATATTCAAACTACTTATAAATAGAAATCCATTTAGTAAAAGGAACTGCTTCTTTTAAGTGATAACTTTACAAAGGTAGAATCAATGATGTCACCTACTATGTAAAATGATCATCTATTGGCCACTCGCTAATTCTTATCCACCACTTCTGTCCATCACCAGATATCTGAAAAACAAGCCAAACATCCATCCTTATGTGTGCTGAGCTTTCTTGAGGGTTTTGATTCAAATACATTGTCTTACTATAATCACTAACCACTAAAATTTCCAGACATTCCTTACTTAGATTTCAAAATTATACAAACTAGGACCTTTTGCCAAAGAGTAGTTGAAATTTCTCAGTATATTTACAGATCCTATTGTGGGTTCAGGAAATATGGTAGCTGTAATTATGGGCATATATTAATTAGACTAATACTTTAAGTGGGCATACAGTATCCTATTGCAATTGATTATAAATTTAAAAATACAGAAATTATTTTTCTTCCCAAAAATTATTTTGCAAAGTTACTTATTAGTAGAAACAGAAACTCAAGTTAACTATAAAGTTGACTTTTAGTAAAAAATGTAACTGGAAATTAGAATGATCTATATTATCTACTGATATTTACCTTATAAAGTGACATTTATTATTAATCTTGTATATTTTAAAACATAAGCAATTCTACTTAATTTTTCTAACATGAAACAAATTTGGATGTTGTGAGGCAGATTTTACATTAAAGAAAAATTTAACTTTTGTAGATTTTGGCAAAATTTTTGTAATATTTTTAAATGGAATAAATACAAAAATAAGAAATATATTTAAAATATATTCTTTTAAATTACATTTGCTATTTTGTTTTTGATGGCTTTTAGTCCCACAAAAGATGTTATAGTCGCAAGAAAGCTGTGATTGCTGGCACAGTACAGGACGGCTTCTTCATAGTTTAGGTGAAGATCAGCAACAAACCAATATTCACTTCCTTCAATTATAAGTGGAGGTCCATGAATTCCAGCACGCTCTAAAGAAGAAGAAAAAGATTAGAATTATGACTATGCAAAGCAAACTGTGTCCTCTAAGCATGAGTTAATGTTCAAAACTATAAATAGTAATTCAGATTACTGGCCCTCTCTGGCTGGGGCAGTACTGACTACAAGGAACAAGAGATTCCTGAGCCAGTGACTCTGCCACTCCCCTGCACTCACAGGGAAGGAAAAAGCCACCCTCATCACCTCATCCCATACCAGTCACTCACCTTCCTTGCCTGGAGAAATTTTGTCTCACTTGAAGATGTATAGAGAAGAAGCTGGCACTTAAATAATTAACTAAATGCATTAGTGACAAGGTAAAAGCAGCTTTGGTTAAATTTCAGTTTTCTTAACTCACCTGGATTGTACCAGTCTGGTGTTTTTGGAGTACGGCCTGTATGAGGAAGAAAGCAAGTGGCATTAGTATTCCATGACAGATCAGGGTATACTATAAGTAGGGCCTTTAATGTAGCTCAAAAGGACTTGCAGTATTGTTGAGGCTTGTCCATTTCTGGCCAACCCACTTCACGTTTTGATCACTTTAGTTGTATTTTGTGGGGCCGATGCTAAACCTGCTTCAGGAGCAATCCAAAAGGCAGATACGTTAAATATTAATGAAGTATTTCTAGCAGTCTTTTACCTTGTGTCACAGAGGTCACAAAAGAAGTAAGATAGATAAAATATAGCTAAGAATGAGAAAGTAAAAACAAGTAAATAATGATATTGTATGTGTTACACAGGAGCATAAGAAGTAGGAACCAAAATAACGATCATTGAAAAGGGAAGTTATTCAGGAACCACTTCTCCATCTAATGAAACAAGTTAACTATTCTATAAACTTAGGTTGATAGAGTTCATTGTCTTCCAAGATATCCTTGGAAACAATGTACAATGCTCCAGTGTTGAACCTTTTGAGAAGATGAGACAAAACTGAGAGGAAAATAATTAAAAGTGACTCAGGATTCCCAGATGGAAACGGAGTAAATAATGGCATGCTACACAGAATTCCGGGTTGGAAGCTGGGCGGGTCAGTGTGCAAATGCCCTTATGCATTTTGCTGCCGTGGTATTTCGGATGAGTTGCTTAACCCTCTCTGAGCCCTGATTTTCTCCTCTATGAAAACTAGATGGCTACCTGACTCACAGAGAGTGAAGGTCACATGTGATGCCCTGGAGGAAGTGGCCAGCACAGGACCAGGCACAGGGAAGTTCCCCATGGGAGCCTATTTGCGTTCCTCCCCCTTTTCATTCTGGCCACAGATCACACTGGCTTCAAGTCAAAGACATCATTTGCTTAATCTTAGAAATTACAGAGTAAAATAGCTGGTCTTAATTTTGGTGTGGCATGTGAGCCTCAGGCAGGCATCAGAAGACCTGACTCAGAGGACTGCCTGAATATCCAGCATCTTTAGTCTCTCTCTGAGCCAGTTCTATTCGTATTGGATAATTTCCAACAATAATGTTGCAAGTCAGTTCAAAATGTACATAGTTTCTTGTCTGTAATCTTGTCAAAGACTTCTGATTATTTGTGTGGGGGGGAGGGAAAGCTATGGCTAACCTTTAAATATCTTTAAATTAGTGAGAAAAGTAGGATGCAAGGTGTTTTTTATACAAGATTGCAAACATGTATGTGTGTACAAGGTATCAAGAAATACAATAAAAATTGCTGTGTCTGGGTAATGGCATCATAGGTAATTTTCCTAAAAACACTTTTATGAGCCTTATTTTTGACAGCGTTTTCTCAAAAAATAATATTTAAAAAGTACAAATATCCACTGTGGTTGAGGTAACTTCAAATTTACAGGTTGTCAAAATATCTCTTTTAGGGAAGAGAGGATTAATTAGAACCAAGTAATAAAAAGGCAAGAGCCAGAGAAGAGGCATGGTGATTTAGGATACATAAGAGGAAAACTTCTTTAAGAAAACCAGAAAATACAGATGAATACAAGTTGAGTAAACTTAGGCTGCTCTAATAACCAAGAAAATATCCAACCAGCTGAATGCATCACATCGTAACTCAGAAAGTTAGGTACAGTACGGTCAAAAAAGGGTGAACATAACATTTAAACCCTGGAGCAAGCAATCATTGATTTCTTCAAGTGATTGGGACAGGCTGAGAACAGGAGTTTAGTTTTTTATTTTATTTCTGCATGGGGATAATGGAGGTGGAATTATTTAGATTTGTTCGATTAATTGATTTATATTTTTAAGTGGGTTAATTCCTTTCTCTCTTGTTAAAAAATATATATTAAAAAAATATATATATATACACCTCCACATGCCCTTCATACTATTTCCTGTGGTGGCTAATTTGCCATTTCTAAGGTTGCCCTTGTTTAAACTCTGGGGTCTGCTCCGCTGCTCAAACAGGAGGTGAGGGCAGCAGCTCCCATCGAGGGCACTTTGGTTGGAACAATGACACTGTCTGTGGAATGCTAACAAATGCCAGAGAGTAATGGGAGGCTCACATTAACGCTTCAAAACAGAGACATTGTCTGAATTAATTATATACAAGTTACTTTTCCACTTGTTTAAAGGAGATCCAAACTGGTTTTCCTTTGTCCCTTTTTTGGGTTTAATAAAATAATCAAGAATAACTTAGGCATAATTTATCCTTTAGAAAAACCCATCAACACAACTGTCTTTCCCTTACAACTGGTTTGACAGTTTGCCTTTGTGAAAGAGATTTGCTACTACCTGATGTCACATCTGAAGCTCTTTTAACTATTTTAGGAATAACAATCTTCTAATAGGCAGTTCCATGATGTGAACTTTGGGTTCTTTGAGAACTTGTAGGAGGATATACCTTTAGTTTCAATGATCTGTTTACATTCAGTTCAGAGATTTATTTAAAAACCTTCTATGGGTTTTCTGCTAATTAATTTCATATAGCCAATCTCTGCTTAAAAATAATTCGAGGCTGGGTGCAGTGGCTCATGCCTGTAATTCTAGCACTTTGGGAGGCTGAGGCGGGCCAATCACCTGAGGTCAGGAGTTCGAGACCAGCTTGGCCAACATGGTGAAACCCTGACTCTACTAAAAATACAAAAATTGGCTAGGTGTGGTAGTGGGTGCCTGTAGTCCCAGTTACGCCAGCGGCTGAGGCAGGAGAATCACTTGAACCTGGGAGGCAGAGGCTGCAGTGAGCCAAGATTGTGCTACTGCACTCCAGCCTGGGAGACTGAGCAAGACTGTCTTAAAAAATAATAATAATAATTTGAGAATTAAAGTCTTAACATTTTTCTTAATATTTCATGTTTTCCTGGAAAAAGTAAAGTAAAATGGTATCTACATTTCTCCCCACTCTCCCTTCTGTTATCAAAGGCTATACTATCAATCTAACTGGCTTCTCAAATTTGAATTTATATAAAGTATTAGCAGTTTTATAGTTCATTGAAAATTGCTTCTAAATTTTACAGGGACCTGCCAAATTTTTATTTCTTGACTTCTGCCTTATTCTTCCCAAGATTATCTTTATTTTTTCATTTTGCATCAAAATAAAAACTAAAATGATTCTGCATTTCTCCTTTTGCTTAAAATAATATTTCATCCAAAATCTAATCTCCCTGAATGAGCCTTACATTTTATCTTCTATGCAAATTCTTCCATGATCAAAGAGTAAGATATCACCAAATTTCAATAAGCTAGCCTTCTATTAGAAGCCGGAGTCAGGCAGGGGGTGCTCCACATATTAATTGCATCATCATCATAGGCTTTTAGACATCAGAATTATAGATCAAAATGCTCCCCTAGCTACTTTGAGCTAAGCATTCACAATGTTAACATGAGAAGGTTGTGAAAAGGAATAACTACCACTTACCTTTTGGAATTTGGCACACCCATTCAAGTTTTGTATCACAAGCAAAAGGCCTCAAATAAATAAATTCTCTATCATCATAGAAATGCCAGCCTCTTCGCCATGGCCTATGAAATACCTATAAGAGGAAAAGTATTGCAGAATATTTTGAAGTTGATACATCCCTTATGGAACACTAAACTGAAAGCCCTATGACTTTGATCTCTATTTTAGCTCTAGCACCTAAGATATTTGTTCGATAAATGAACACATGAATTAATGGAATATTTAAACAGTAATACCCTGAGCAAGAGCCTTCAAAGGGGCTAACAAAGGAAATATGTTGTAAAGTCATGTTTATGTCCAAAATGCAAATTTTCTCCCCCACACCTGACAATTTTTGTTAGAATATTTATTTCAGAGGTATCCAAGCACCAAGCTGTGATCAAATTAGATCAGAAAGCGACATAGAAGTCCAGCCTCAGCGGCTCAGGCTCCTTCTCTGGTGTTACCATGCCATTTCTAGGATTTTGCCCTTCTCCACATGGTCCAGGATGGCTCATTACAAATTCCAGTCAGCAAGTAGGATAAAAAGGATAGGGGAAGGCATTACTTGGGAGAGACATCCATCACTTCTTAGACTATTTTCTCTTAAGACCAAGTTTCTGGGGGTTCTGTGGCAGGTGAGGTAAGATTTTCCTTACAGAACACTGCCCTGGCTGGGCTTGTTCCTGATGCAGGTTGCATTAGTATCTCTTTATTTATTTGGTAGATTTTCAAATCTCTGCATACTTGGCAACTCTATTTCCCTAGAACACAGTTTATTGTACCAGTGTTCTCAACACTACTAAAAATTCCATAAGCTTCTCTGAAGTTTTCACCTTTTCTTGTGTTACATTGGGAATTCTATAAAAATGACATGTACTACACAGTTTATTACTAGAAGAGTTACTTTGAAAACAGTGCTTTCCTGTGGTTTTGTCAGTTCTTATATCCCTCAGCCTTCCTGTAACATTTCTGGTCATCCACCTTGTTGAATCTTTTTCTTGGACTACAAATCAAAGATATTAACTGATGTCTCCTCCATCTTCATCTCTTCTCACTCTATATATTGGTAGTTCCTCCAAATCCACTTCTTGGCCCTTTTTTAAAAAATATACATTTTCCTTTCAACTCAAGACTCTTGATCTCAACTTACCATAGCATACATCTTATAGCTAGCTTGGATTCAAAATATCTGAACTAAAACATACAATTTTCTCATAAATCAATACCCTTTCTATTTCTATAAATGCCTAGTCATATAGCATAGTGGTTAAGAGTACCAGACCCAGACACACATGGGTGTAAATTTCAGTTCTTTCAGTTTAAATTTACTCCATGTAAGCTGGGGTAAATTACTCACAGCTCAGATTTCCATGTGAGATGAATACAGTAACAGTGCCTACCTCACAAGATTGCTTATGTGCTATGTGACATATGTGACATGCCTAGTACAGTGGCTGGCTCATAAAGGAGTTAATCAGTGTTAGCTGCTCCATCATCATCATCACCACCACCATGGACCATCACCATCACCATCCTTATTATTCTTTCATAATATTCTTGTTCTTGCATAAAACTTGTATTTCGCATGTCATAGTCTTTACTCAGTGGTGTTGTAATTGCTTGTTTACTTGTCTTTATTTCCTACTAGACTTTAGTTTTGTGAAGACAATAGCTATGCTTTGTACCTTGTCATTGTTCTATCACCCAGTGCCTCACTGACTCCTTGGACTGTTTATGAAATGGATACATGAATGCATTCTGCAAAGGAAGATGCCTCACTGGTCTTCTATGCCTTCCAATCTTACCTGTTGCATTTTGACATCTGTCTCAAGATGAATCTTCCTCATACCCTCCTTAGCTCATGTGACCCTCCCTACTCAGAAACTTTAAAAAATGCCCTGTTGCCTATCAAGAAATGTAGAAATTCCTTAACGTGGCATCAATCTGATTTCCTAATACTGTTATCAAGGACAGCACCAATGAAAACTTCTTGATCTGTATTCTGTTCTCCACTGCCCTCTTCCACTTCCACCTTATTTTATGCCACTTTCTCATACCATCCCCTCATGAAAAAACCTTACCCTATCCCATTTGTAGAAACTCTATCCATCCTTAAAGTCCCAGTTCAAGTCCCACCTCTTCCTGGGAAATGGCCATGGGACTCACTTTCTCCTCTGAATTTCATTAGCCTTCCTCAGCCCCCTCATTTGGAGCTTATTACTGCGTGGTAATGAGAGAGGTTTTCTTGAATATGAATTTTATCCTCTCAAATGAAGTGTAAGTTAGGCTGCTGAGGGCCAGGCCATGGGTGTGCTTATCCCTCACCGCATCTAACATCATGCTTCACATACAAAGACACTCCATGGATCTGTTACTTGACTGCATATGATGATGGATTTATGTTTTAAATATGCAGATTTTCCAGCATTGTACTGACCTTGACAGCAGCACAGTCTCTGATGTCATAATCCTGCTGAAACTCATTTGGCATGATAATAGTAGACACCTGAAAAGACAAGAGAGGCTTGAGAATTTAAGACTGATGTATAAATATTTGCAATTTAGATGTAATTTAGGCAGCCTTAATCACTCAAGTGCATTCATATGCCACAGAAAGAAAACTTTTTCATCTCTTTTTTATATCATGATGCTAAATCATGAGAGGACTTAGCAAATGTCATAATGTCATAAGTTTCCAAACAAAGGAAGCCACAGTTTCAGAAGTGGAGGTTAATGGTGTATTAAGTTCACCGCTGGAGTCATAGAGAATCAGGTTTGCAAAATACTTTTTTCTTTTTTTGCATGTGTTGAAATGCTCATTATTTGATTAACTAATCTCAGATATGCTCCAATTTGAAAATAAACTCAAGGAGTTTTACATTTAGAAAGAATAAAAAAGGAGGTGATGTTGGAGTCACCAATTTTTGGTGACAAAAATTGGAGTAAATATTGAATATCTGAGAATAATTTTGCTCCTATAACTATTACATTAATATATCCTTATAATATAAATGTGGAATAATAGCAAGGATTTTCTAGAGGTTTCTCCAAACAAATAATTTCCTCCAATAAGGATACTTTTGGCCAGGCACAGTGACTCATGCTGGTAATCCCAGCACTTTGGGAGGCCAAAGTTGGCAGATGGCTTGAGCCCAGGAGTTCGAGACCAGCCTGGGCAACATGGTGAAACCCCATCTCTACAAAAAATGCAAAAATTAGCTGGATGTGGTGGCATGTGCCTGTACTTGAGAGGCTGAGACATGAGGATCAATTGAATCCAGGAGGTTGAGGCTGCAGTGAGTCATACCGGCACCACTGTATTCTAGCCTGGGTGACACAGTGAGACTCTGTCATCCCCACCTAGTCCCCCCAGAAAAAGATATTTTATTTTTTGTATAACTCTTCCATATTTAGATAATAAAAAGAAAAGCTTCTTACTATAAAAATGAAAATAAACAGTATAAAGAGAAAGCTTTGAAAACAATCACTTGTGGCCAGATATGGTGGCTCACACCTGTAATTCCAGCACTTTGGGAGGCTAAGATGGGTAGACTGCCTGAGCTCAGGAGTTTGAGACCAGCCTGGGCAACATGGTGAAACCCTATCTCTACAAAAAAATATAAGAATTAGCTGGGCGTGGAAGGGCACGGTAGCTCACACCTGTAATCCCAGCACTTTGGGAGGCTGAGGCGGGTGGATCACAGGGTCAGGAGTTAGAGATCACCCTGGCCAATATGGTGAAACCCCATCTCTACTATAAAATTAGTTGGGCGTGGTGGCACATGCCTGAAGTCCCAGCCACTCAGGAGGCTGAGGCAGGAGAATGGTGTGAACCCGGGAGGCGGAGCTTGCAGTGAGCAGAGATTGCACAACTGCACTCTAGCCTGGGCAACAGAGTGAGACTACGTCTCAAAAAAAAAAAAAAATTAGCCGGGCGTGATGGCATGCACCTGTGGTCTCAGCTACCGGGGAGGCTAGGTGGGAAGATCGCCTGAGCCTGGGAGGTGAAGGTTGTAGTGAGTTGAGATCGCAGCACTGCACTTCACCCTGGGTGGCAGAGTGAGACCCCATTTCAAAAAGAAAAAAATCACTCATACTACCCAAAGATGACTACTATATTTATAGCTTTACTATTTTTTGACTATATATAGAGAGACTATACATATGGGTTTTTAAAAATAAAAAGAAGACTTGTAACTTGTCTTTTCCTTACTGCCTATATGAGACTCTATTTTCATTTCAATAAAGACACATAATTTTAATGGTTGTATGATACGTGAATGTATTTATTTTATTTTTTAAATTGGCAGATAAAAGTATATGCATTTATCATATACAACATGATGTTTTGAAGTATATATACATTGTGGACTGACTAAATTTAGCAAATTAACAAATGCATTATCTCACACAGTTATCATTTCTGTGGTGAGAACACTTAACATCTACTTTTAGCATTTTTCAAGAATATAAAATATTAACTATAACCAACTTGTTGTACAATAGCTCTCTTGAACTTATTCTTCCTATCTAAATGAAATTTTGTATCCTTTGACCAACATCTCCCCAGTCCCCCACCTCATCTGCCCCAGCTCTTGAAACCACCATTCTATTCTTTAGCTCTATGAGATCCTTTTTTTTTTTTTTTTAATTCCACATCTCAGTGATATCACGTGGCATTTGTCTTTCTGTGCCTGGCTTCTTTCACTTAACATAATGTCCTCCAGGGTCACCCATGTTGTCACAAACGGCAGGATTTCCTTCCCTTTTATGGCTGAGTAGTACTCCATTGTGTACATGTACCATACTTGCTTCATCCATTCATCTGTTGATGGACACTTAGGTTGATTTCCTATCTTGGCTACTGTGAATAGTGCTGCAGTCACCCTCCGAGTATCTTAAACATTCTCATTTCACTTCCTCTGAATATATGCCCAGTAGTGGGATTGCTGTTCATGTGGTTAGTTCTATTTTTAATTTTTTGAGGGACCTTCATAGTGTTTTCAATAATGGTTGTACTAATTTACATTCCCACCAACAGTGTGCAAAAGTTCCCTCTTCTCCACATCCTTACCAACATGTATCTTTTGTCTTTTTTATAATAATCATTCTGAGAGGTGGGAGGTGATAACTTACTATGGTTTTAATGTGCATTTCCCTGATGATTAGTGATGTTGAGCATTTTTTCCTATGACTGTTGGCCATCTGTATGTCTTCTTTTGAGAAATGTCTATTCAGTCATTTGGACATTTCAAAATCAGATTGTTTTCTTGCTATTGAGTTGTTTGAGTTCCTTATCTACAGTCATGCATTGCATAATGGCCTTTCAGTCAACCACAGATGGCCTACATGTATGTTCCTGCCTCCATATGCTTGTGTAGATAGTCTTCCTTGGAAGGCCTATCCTTCCTCCTCTTGGCCAGTGTGAATACTGGCATTCAGATCATGGCTAGAAAGAAATGTTAGCCATCCCTTGAAGATGTGTTCCCACGAGATTATATCTTTACTGTACCTTTTCTATGTTATCATTGTGTTACAAATCCCTATAGTGTTCAGTACGGTAACATGTTCAACAGGTTTGTAGTCTAGGAGCAATATAAAGCCTAGATGTGTAGCCTATGTGTGAAGTAGGCTGTACCATCTAGGTTTGTTTAAGTATGTTCTATGATGTTTGCACAAAAACACTGCCTAACTAACAATGCATTTCTCAAAATGTATCCCATTGTTAAGTGATGTACGACTGTATTTTGGATATTAACCTTTAATCAGATGTATAATTTGCAAATATTTTCTCTTATTCTGTAGGTTGTCTCTTCACTCTGTTGATTGTTTCCTTTATTGTGCAGAAGCTTTTTAGTCTGATGTAATCCCATTTGTCTATTTTGGTTTTTGTTGTATGTGTTTTTGAGTTCGTATCCAAAAAAATCATTGTCCAGACCAATGTCATGGAGCTTTCCTCCTGTGTTTTCTCCTAGTAGTTTCATAGTTTGGGGCCTACCATTTAGGGCTTTAATTCATCTGGAGTTGATTTTTGTATATGGTATGAGATAAGGGTTTAATCTCATTTTTCTGCATGTGGAAATCCAGTTTTCCCACTATCATTTATAGAAGAGACTGTCCTTTTCTCATTGTGTGCTCTTGGTATCCTTGTTGAAAACCAGTTGGCTATAAATATATGGATGTATTTTTGGCCTCTCTATTCTGTTCCGTTGGTCTAAGTGTCTGTTTTTATGCCAGTACCATGCTGTTTTGGTTACTATAGCTTTGAGGTGTATTTTCGAGCTCAGGTAGTGTGATGGCCTCCAGCTTTATTCTTTTTGCTCAAGATTTCTTTGGCTATTCAGGGTCTTTTGTGGTTCCATATAAATTTTAGGTGTCAATGTATTATTTAACAATCAACTTGTTATTGAAACAAACAGTGTTTCCATACTACCTAAAACAATAACGTTTTAACTTACTGGTGTACGATCACTCCATTGCCAGGATCCTTGTAAATCTGGGCTCCTTTTATTCAAACCAATCCACAGCCAATGCTGGCCACTATGTAAAAAGCAAGTGTTAAAAATACAGGACAATGCTTGGCAAAAATATTTAGCACTCACATGTCTAAAGTTTATCACTAATTGAAAAGCACAGTTTCAAGCAACATAAAGAAGTCTTTTGAAATGAAACTAAGCCCTTAATGTGGGGTAGTTATAGAAAAAGTACCATACTTTTAAAACTACATATTAAGCTGTTTTCTTCATATGAAAGGCAAAAACCATTCTACTTTGAATTTTAAGAGGAAAAAAATGGAAATTATTCCAAGACTTTTACTGTAGTGCTTGAATATTAAACAATATTTTCAGATACAGTCAAAGGCAACAATGGCATTTCTTTAAAGTGTTTGTCTATAACACTATCAAATATTCTTCTTTAAAATGCAGAACTATTTGGCTAAATTTTTGTTAAACAATATTTGAAACACAGTTGAGTTCCTACTATCCACTAAGTTTAAACAAGCATTTGAGTATTGCCTATGTGCCAAAGAAATATACCAGAAAAATATATTAAGCAATAATTTAAGTGATTATACTTATCACCTATAAGTATTATACTTTTATGTAAAAGGCATTGAGCTAGGTGCAATGATGACACAGAGAAGTATAAGACCTACATCGACCCTCAAATGTGATAAGATATATATGAACAAAAAAGTAAAGACCATTTATGAAAGCTATCAAATGAGTTATATACATTTTAGGTGACACAAAAGTTCAGAGAAAGGAGAGGTCACTGCGGACTGCAGAAAATGAAGAAAGACTTTGTGAGGTTGGTAGGACAAAAGATATTCTTCAAGGGATGGCTAACATTTCTTTCTAGTCATGATCTGAATGCCAGTATTCAGATTGGCCAAGAGGAAGAAGGGTAGGCCTTCCAAGGAAGACTATCTACACAAGCAATATGGAGGCAGGAACATATGTCTAAGTAATCCTTTCCCCTCAAATACATTTATGCTCTGGCCAGGGATAAATATCCAGCATAAGTAGATGTAATATAAGCATAGAAAATTTTCTCTGCCTCTAACTCCATTTGAAAATATTTTCTAAAATTTATTACACTTTTAGGCGACCAATAATATTCCACATAATTTAACCTTTTGTTGGTGCATGGTATGTATGATCAGTACATATGTGTGTATACATATATATAAATGTAATATGCCTGTAAGTGTAATACAGATACATTTTAGAGAAGGGGTAGATTCCAAATCTAAAAACAATGCATACTCTCAAGTTCAGCAGAATATATGGAATATATGGAACATATAGCTACAAGTCTACAGAGAAATATAAGTGCATTTTAATAAAATGTACTAGTGAATCAAAGGCTGAAACAAAGAATTTTAAACTGATTTCTTATTTTTTAATAAATAATTGCTTTTCTTTATTTCTTACCTTTGTTCAACATTCCCTCATATTTTAACAACAATAAGTACTTTTTCATCTTTTCAACCTCAAGGCTTTTGGACTTAATGCAATGGAATATGAATGAGGACTGTCCTGTTTTGGTTTTTAATGTTATATTGTTTTCTTTCATAGAGAAAGATCCACCAATTTGTGGACCTAAGATATATCCAGTGGAGACAATTAAATCCAGTTTAAATTTAGTAGCTACAAGAGGAATTTGCAGTTTATGCCTTCAGCTCATCGGAGCTCTCTTACAGGCTTCCGAGTGTATCATACTGCCCGAGTGCTGGATTTCTAAACCACAGGGTCTAGACAATTGGCACACACAGCACAATTAAAGCCAGATGGCTAAAATAGAGAGGCAGTTAAGTTTTCTTCCTCATATTTACTTGGGGAAATAACTGCATTTCTCCCAAATCTTTGCACATTATATATTTGGGCCTGGGGAATTCGTGTAGAATTTTGTGTTTCCCTAAAGTAGGCATTAGCTATTTTATCTTCTTTACACAATCCACAATACAACCAGGAAGACGATCAAAGATCATTTGTCACCTGCATTGTAGAGGCTCCCACTGGCAGCCTTTTTAGAGGTTCATCCTCAACTTTCTAGGCTCCTCAAGCCCTTACCCAGTCTTCTCTCAGCTAATAGCTCCCCTTCCTTCCACTTAGAAACATCTCTGCTTTCAAGCCCATTTCTGGCTCCTTTGCTGCACCTCAGAGGACAGCTTCCTAGAGAAAAGAGTTTGCTCGATTGTCCAAAATTTCTAATCTCCACTACTTTCTGAAACTGTATTTCAGAAATGTTTCATTTGAACACAGAAATTTACAGATTGAAAAAAGTTTCATTTGAACACAGAAATTTACAGATTTCAGCTTCATTTTAAAGAACTCACTAGCATGTCATAAATACAGAAAATAATAGCGACATGTATGTATTTTTTTTGTGCGGGATCAGAAGTGGAAAATATTTCCTCAATTGTAACTCACTCCTGGTTTGGCCTAGTTTAGCTGTAGGCAGATAAAGGGAAGAAGAAATTGGATATCACATTAATCATTGCACACTTCCAATGTTGATTTTAGAAAATGTGAAGGAAAAAATTGCACCTGATCATAACTGGGGAATCAAGTCAAACTGAGATTCCCTCTCTCTCTTTATAAGTTCCTGGTACTCCAAGCACTAAGTATATGGTTTTAAAACTATTGGGTTAAGAAGAGATAGCATAAAAGGTTAATATGTGTAATTGTGTTAAAATTCCTATTCTCAATCAAATTTCCTGCTGCATTTGGTTGCTAAGGAAAACAGTATCTCAGCCATAAGCCCCAATAAATACTATTTGATGAGGGTGCTTATTCTACAAAGCCTTAGATTTATGTCTAAATCCATTCATGCCACATCACAGGGGGTAGTGTACACAGCAGCAATGGCATTGCAAACAAGGCTTTCTTCTCTAATCCTATGGCTATTTTTGCCCTACAATGGCTTTCCCTGTTGGGCTGCCATTAAGAGTTGCAAAGATCTTAGAGCCTTAATGATTTGGTGCACCATGAATCCTTTTCACTGAAATACAAATAGAGATGTGGAACTTAGATTGTGAGAGGTACAGCAGTAATCTGACTTAACTCCTTGGCATGCAATACACAATTTGGGCAATGGATATCTTGCTAAGAAAGGTCAATTCCTGCAATAAAAAGCCAAGGCATTCAAGGAGTATGCTTTAGAATCATTTTCTAATATAAATGGGTTTGCTTCCTTCTTTCCTTTAAGCCATGGTTACAATTTTGGTTTTAGAATATGTTCTCTAAGCACAGCACAGGCAAACAATTTCTTTATTATGGAGAAGTTATTAAGCAAACAAAGCAGTCTGCTTACCATGGCATTGTGTTAGCTGTTAGGATCAGAGTACAAATAAAATACAGTTCCTATAAGTGAAGGGATTAAGGAGATTTGTTTTTTCTCTGTGCTGTTCTGTTTTCTAAATTCAATGTGCATTACTTTTGTGATTAGAAAAAAATTAAACATAGTACATTCTATGGAAAATAGGTTTTGTAAAAGCTATATGTGTAGAGATGTAAGTAAACGGAAAGGGTTTACACTAAGGGTTTACTATGTTTATAATCAGGAGCTAGGATTTGAGGTGATCGTTTGCTTCATTACCCATTTTTATATTTTCCAAATTTTATATAATGAATTTGTATTAATTTTTTAAAGAAGGGAGTGCTCAACAAGCGTGATTCAAAACAAAGAAACAAATCATAAAAATTTCCTTTCATGTTTTGTTTCCTAGTGTAATTCGTTCTGTATATGGATGCTCTTAATGGTCATTTCTATCACATATGATATTCCAGTGTTTTCTACTTATTGTTTCTCACAAATATCTACAACCTCATTCATTAGTACTTATCCATGGCTCCTCGTTCCAGTTAGAGTTACTAACCGCTTGCTTCGAATCTAGAGCTTATGTCAGCATTTTACTTAAAAATACTTTATCTGGATAGTATGATATTGTGTGTGTCAAGCTTGAAATCTAAGGGCCATTAAGTTGCCCTGCTTGAAACTTACATGTCAGGAAGTATTGGTGGTGTATTTGAAAGGCCATGCCCCACACATATACACCATGGAATACTATGCAGCCATAAAAAAGGATGAGTTCATGTCCTTTGTAGGGACACGGATGAAGCTGGAAACCATCATTCTGAGCAAACTATCGCAAGGACAGAAAACCAAACACCACATGTTCTCACTCACAGGTGGGAATTGAACAATGAGAACACTTGGACACAGGGCGGGGAACATCACACACCGGGATCTGTTGTGGGGCGGAGTGATGGGGGAGGGATAGCATTAGGAGAAATACCTAATGTAAATGACGAGCTAATGGGTGTAGCAAACCAACATGGCACATGTATACATACGTAACAAACCAGCATGTTGTGCACATGTATCCTAGAACTTAAAGTATAATAATAAAAAAAAAAGAAAAAGAAAGGCCATGCTCCAGAGGTGGCCACCATGAGGACTTCCATGATCACCAAAGTCACACTGGAGGCTTTGGTCATGAGCAGAATGAATGTGAGAACTGGGTTAATGTCAGTGAAATCGGAAGCTTGTTCATCAGCATGATGGTAGGATTGGGCTCTCACTGGTGAAATATAAGTTATTTGAGATGCAGGGATTAGCTAAAATATTTAGAGAAACTCTCACACTTCTCAAGAGTGTATTAGAATCTTGCGAGGCCGCAGCCTGTATCTTAGTAGGGCTTGATTCTAAACAACCCCACATCCAGTCATTGGGTCAGGTGATTGTGATGGCCTGATACTCACTACAATGGGAACAGAACGCTGCCACATCTGCTTCAAGTAAATCTGTGCAAGGTGATAGTTAAAACACCAAAAAGGACAGATTGCTGGAATGTTGTCAAGCTTACAAAACACGTTGTATAAAATGTTTTGTGTCTGCTTCAATGAATGTTTGCATAGCAAATGTCTGTATGTGTGGAAAATTTTGGTCTGAATTTTGTATTTGTTATAATCTATTCTCAAGGTTGAGGGAATAGCTAACACTCACCTCACAAAGAACCCAAGAGTTAGTATTTAGTATATACAAATTACCTTGGGTCAGTCTGCAGTGAAATTTTGTATATTAATTTCTAACACTGGACAATGATGTCTAGAATACCTGAGATTCTATGATAGATGCTTAATAAATAAATATTTATGGAACACAGGTATCGTATTTTACATTAGATTCCCAGTACACTGTAGTGAAACTACATTCTCTAATGAGAAAAACACAGCAGAAGCTATATTAGAGCAAATCTGGGCCAGGCACTGTGGCTCACATCTGTGATCCCAGCACCTTGGGAGGCCAAGGAAGGTGAATCGCTTGAGCCCAGGAATCTGAGATTAGCCTGGGCAACATGGAAAAACCCGTTTCTACAAAAAAATACAAACATTAGCTGGGTGTGGTGGCATGTGATTGTAGTCCCAGCTACTTGGGAGGCTGAAGTGGGGGGATTACCTGAGTCTGGGAGGTTGAGGCTGCAGTGAGCTGTAATCACGCCACTGTACCTCAGCTTGAGTGACAAAACAAGACTCTGTCTCAAAAAACAAAACAAAAAGCAAATCTGGAAAATATGGAAATTTTCAAAGAAAACATTTTATTCATTTATTTTTTACAGACAGCATCTCACTCTGTTGCTCAAGCTGGAGTGCAGTGGCACTATCTTGTCTCACTGTATCCTTGAACTCCTGAGCTCAAGTGATCCTCCTGACTCAGCCTCCTGAGTAACTAGGACTACAGGTGTGTGCCACCATGCCCAGCTAATTCTTTTTTTTTTTTTTAAATAGAGATAGGGTCTCCCTATGCTACCCAGGCTGGTCTCGAACTCCTGGTTTCAAGCAATCCTCTCACCTCAGGCCCCCAAAGTGCTGGGATTACAGGCATAAGCCACCACACCCAGCCCATAGAAAAGACTTTAAAAATCACTCAAAATCTTACTTCCTAGAGATATAATAGCCATTACCCTTTTTGCTGTATTTTTGCAGTCTAGTTTTAAATGTAAATAGTATATTTTTTACTCTTTGATAATTTATCTTTTCCTCTGCTTAATATATATAAACATTTACACATTATAGTATTGTTTTTATCTTAATGTGCAGGAGTTGAATTTCAAACCAAGATTAACAATAGTGATGATATAGGGATGCTTACCTTTTTCTGACTTTCAGGGAAATGCACTTAACAATGCTTCATCATTAAGTGTGATATGGCTATTAATTTGAGCTATTCTTCTATTCGAATAAGAATTTACATATTAGTTATATTTACTAAATATAAGTGTATATTTATGTATTAAACCAGGAATGAATAGTGGATTTTACCCGATGCATTTTCAGTACCTATTAAGATGATCACATGACTTGTGGTTATTAACTCAATTGCTATTTGAGTAAATATAAGACAAGCACATAACATAAGCAAGTGAAGTGGGGTCAAGAAGTAATAAATTAGAGACCTGGCAAATTGGAGAGTCAGGCCCCATTTCAGGAGGCCACCAGCTACTCAGCACTAACTTTTATCTGTTGCACAATGAAAATGTTGCTAGTTGCTTTAATTTTTAAAATTAAAAAATTTAAAACATTTTTAAATTTTTAAGGATTTTTATTAGAATTTCACAGTTTTGTAGTATTTTGTGGCCCCTTCCTCCCAGGAAAAGAACATTATAGTCTTAGAGCTGGATAAGTACTAATTGGCAAGCTTTGTTTTAAGTCTCTTTCAAAAGTGGAGAATTGGACTTTATTATTATTGAACAAATTTGCAGACTCGCACTTAATCAAAACTGATAATGGGCTGGGTGTGGTGGCTAATGCCTGTAATCCCAGTACTTTGGGAGGCTGAGGTGGGCAGATCACCTGAGGTCAGAAGTTGGAGACCAGCCTGGCTAACCTCTTCCTCTCTGTGTATATATGTATATATGCAGGTATATGTGAGTGTGTGTAGATATAAATACACACACACACACCTTGTTTTTGTTTTTTGTTTGGTTGTGTTTAATTACTTAAGATCAAACTCCTTCCCTGGCAAACAAGGACATTCCAATTTCATATCCAAATTCCATTTTCTAGCTAATTTGTATGACTCATTTCTCCTTGACCATATCTGTATATTCTGGTCTTAGTTCCTTTGCTTATGTTCTGTTTTTTTTCTGGCTCCTTCTCCTATCTTGCCTTTTGAAATAATACCTACCTTCCAAGAATCAGCCTTCTTTATGACATTTTTCCTGATTATACTCCCAGAAACACTCCCTCCCTCCTCTGAATTCCCAAGGCCCTTCCTTGCCTATGTTCTAGATTTTCTGCCATACATTGCTGTTGGACTTTATTAAACAAAGGGTAGGGAATACATCTCATTCATTTTTAGATTCCTCATAGTGTCTGCACATTAAGAGTGCTTAATGTTCCATGACTGCTAAGCACCAAATGACCTTTTAGATAATAAAACACATCCATTTTTTTTCCAACAGGGAGTGAGGGTAAGAACATGTCGATTTTGAATATCTAGAGGACATCAAATTCAGCATAGAAATTCTCATTCTAAAAGTATTACCTGAACTGGTCCATTAAAAAGTGAAGAAATTCCTTTATTTCATCCACATGGCTGAAGCTAGAAAGGTGTGCTCCAAGGGCTTGGCAGAATCGTTCAGCTTCTTCCCAGTTCCTCTTTCTTACAATTCTTTCTGCATGGAATACCTTAGCAAAATATAATATTAATTTGTTTTCTGGTATTATCATAAAGTATTTCATAGTGCTAAAGTCAATTACTGTCACATGTGTGGGCCCCTGAAATGAATTCTTAAAGGTGTAGTGAAGGCATAGGTAAATGCGCATATACTAAGACACAGACAGGTCCTGCTGAAAGTGTCAGTTCAACTAAAGGCCAGCACAGATGCCAGTCCTTGTGTTCAGATGGATGGCCTTCCTCAGCCAGGCTGGGGAACTATTCCAACAAGATCCACGTTCTCCTGTATTCCTAGGACCTTGAAAGATAAAATGAACCAGGAGGCAAGGCTGTAAAGGATACATATAAATGCTTTGGGAGTAGCCTTTGGCAAAGAAATGTGCTAACAATAGAAATTTCCAATATAAGACACTGTGACCCACACAAAAATAGCACTATTTTCTGACGGGGAACAACCAAAGAGCAGTCTGCACTGGTGTGTGAATATTGACAGAATGTGGCAAAAGTAAACCTGGAACTTGGGCTGTTTCAAAAGAAGAAGAAAGGAGAAAAAGAAAGAAGAAGAAAGAAGAAAGAAGAAAAAGAGGAGGAGGAGGAGATAGAGGAGGAAGAAGAGATGATGACACAATGACAGGATGAATTATATTTGTCCCAATTCTTCAGTTCCTTGTAATATAATTAGATGGTCTTGCCACAGCCCCCTGGTGGGCGGAGTATACTTCTTTGTACCTTGGCGTGGGGCTTGGCCATATGACTTACTGTGTTGATGGGATATTAGTGAAGGTAAAGTGAGCAGAGGCCTGAAATGTGCTTATATGGTTGGCTTGCCTTCTTGGGCTCCAGTGATATACCATGAGAACAACAAACCCCTGTGAGCTGTTGCCCTTTCAGCCTGAGCCCTAGAAGGAAGGGCTGGAGCCCAGCACAGCTGACCTGAATTTGGGAGCAGAGGTCACCATTCAAGCTCAAACTAGATCAGTCAAACTCTAGCTGGCCTGAAGATCTGTGAGAATGTGAGGCTAAATGTTTGTTGTCATAGCCACCGAATTTTGGGGTGGCATCTAGTGGTTTGATATGGAACTAGCTGACTGATGCAGACCCAAATATATATGTAAATATATATACATATAGTAAAAATATATACACACATATATATTTCGTGAAAATATATACACGCATATATATTTCGTGAAAATATATACACGCATATATATTTCGTGAAAATATATACATCCATATGTATTTTGAAAATATATATACGCATATGTATTTTGTAAATATATAAACGCATATGTATTTTGTAAATATATAAAAACGCATACGTATTTTGTAAATATATATAAACGCATATGTATTTTGTAAATATATATAAACGCATATGTATTTTGTAAATATATAAATGCATATGTATTCTGTAAATATATATAAATGCATATGTATTTTGTAAATATATACACGCATATGTATTTTGTAAATATATATAAATATGTAGTTTGTAAATATAAATATATATAAATATATAAATATATATTTGTATATATTTACAAATATATATATTTGTAAATATATATATTTGTAAATATATACATATATATTTGTATATATATACAAATATATATATATTTTGTAAATATATATATATTTGTAAATATATACAAATATATATTTGTATATATATACAAATATATATATTTGTAAATATATACAAATATATATATATTTGTAAATATATACAAATATATATATTTTGTAAATATATACAAATATATATATTTTGTAAATATATACAAATATATATATTTTATAAATATATACAAATATATATATATTTTATAAATATATACAAATATATATATATTTTATAAATATATACAAATATATATATTTTGTAAATATATATAAATATATATGTTGTAAATATATATAAATATATATGTTGTAAATATATATAAATATATATATGTTGTAAATATATATAAATATATATATATTTTGTAAATATATATATTTTGTAAATATATATAAATATATATATTTTGTAAATATATATAAATATATATATTTTGTAAATATATAAATATATATTTTGTAAATATATATATATTTTGTAAATATATATATATTTTGTAAATATATATATTTTGTAAATATATATATTTTGTAAATATATATATTTTGTAAATATATATATTTTGTAAATATATATAAATATATATATTTTGTAAATATATATAAATATATATATTTTGTAAATATATATAAATATATATATTTTGTAAATATATATATATATTTTGTAAATATATATATATATTTTGTAAATATATATAAATATATATATTTTGTAAATATATATAAATATATATATTTTGTAAATATATAAATATATATATTTTGTAAATATATAAATATATATATTTTGTAAATATATATAAATATATATATTTTGTATATATATAAATATATATATTTTGTATATATATTGTAAATATATATAAATATGTAAATTTTGTAAATATATATATTTTGTAAATATATATTGTAAATATATAAATATATATTTTGTAAATTATATATAGTAAATTATATATATTTAGTATATATAGTAAATATATATATTTTGTAAATATATATAAATATATATTGTAAATATGTATATATATTTTGTAAATATATATAAATATATATATTTTGTAAATATATAAATATATATATTTTGTAAATATATATAAATATATATATTTTGTAAATATATAAAAATATATATATTTTGTAAATATATATAAATATATATATTTTGTAAATATATATATTTTGTAAATATTTATAAATATATACATTTTGTAAATATATATAAATATATACATTTTGTAAATATGTATAAATATATATATTTTGTAAATATATTTATAAATATATATATTTTGTAAATATATTTATAAATATATATAGTAAATATATTTATAAAATATACATTGTATATATAAATATATATATTTGTATATATACACACAAATATATATATGTTTGTAAAAGTGTAAATATATACACTTTTTTTACATTATTAGAAGTGCTGGAGCTGTTAATTTGACAACAAGAATTAGAGGAATATGAGGATCATAGGCATAGTGGCAGTATGGCATATAGTACACCAACTTACTGGGAAAAAAAGACCTTGGGGAGGAGCCACTTCTGGCTTTGGGCCTGCCCTTTCAGGTAGGACACGTGCAGGGTGTGGGGCTGAGGCACCTCACACCAGAGGTTCAGCGATGCCCTGCCAAGGACTCTGTGCTCCAGAGCACTTTAGTTAGGTTACATAGTACTATGGAGAAGAGCATAATTTGTACAAGGACATGAACAAGGGTAGTGGAAAAATAACTTCATTGAAGGATAGAATGAGAATGTCACTTTACCTTATAACAAGAAAGACTTGCGGGGAAACTCTGCCAGCCTTCAGGACAGGGGTCATCAGGCTTAGGGGCTGCTTCTTCAGGCTCAAGGGGTCCACTCATTTTCTTGCAAATTGAAAGTGCTTTGAAGCTTCTGCAGTCCTTCACCTCCCACTTTCCAATAGACTTTCCAGTAGACATAGCCACGCAGCCGCCCGGGGAAGCTGGGATTGAAGTGGAAAGCTCAATTAAAAATTAAAACGTTAAAGTTCAAACATTTTCTAGTGTTTCTACTCTTTACTTCAGCCAAGTTGGGGAGAGAGAATAAAAAAAATGGAACAAAGAGAGGAAAGAAATATGTTGTTCAGAATAATAATGACAGGTGTTTATTATTTGTAAAGTACTTTTTGAAAAAGATTAATCCTCATAACAAACCTATAGAGGGGATTCTATTGTCATAATTTGAGGTACAGTGAGAATGAAGTGACTTGTTCAAGGTCATAGAATTAGTAAGTGGTTGCCCCAGGATTTGTGCCCAGGTGGTCTGTTTCTAGAGCTGTACCCTAAATACTATTGCTGCTTAGGATAGTGGTTCAAATTAGCTTAAAAACTTTGAGCAGTTTTTAAGCAACTTAGTTAACCTGAAAACACAACTCTCCCAGATTCTGATCCAAAGGAAAAGCTGGTACAATAAAGGTAGAAGGAGGTATGTGGTAACATACATTGGTTTACCGTTAATTTTATGACAGTCATAATTTTATGTATTCATAACAGTATTAAAAGGTAGTTTGAATTATCAGTTCCATTTTGTAAATGAAGACTAAGTAACTTGCCCACAGTCAGAGTTAGTGAATGGTAGAGTTGGGGTTGAAACCAGATTTGTCTGACAAAAGGTCATGTTCCATTTTCCATTACACCACACTGCCTGAAGCAGGTAGAAGACAAGAAGAGTTACATATACTGAAAAGTAATAGGACAACTTCTATCCCACCAAACAGAGAAGCCACATAGTCTCATATACACAAACAGCAAGAGGAATAAGAAACTGGGAAAAATAATTGCCTTGCTACCCTGAATGGGTGTGCTATTTTTCCCTGTTCAGTCCTCCTATCCATGGTGTGCCCATGATAGACCAAGTTGGTTGAGGATGGGTGCAATAATGGTAAAGAGAGCTTCACATAGCCTTTCTGGCCATAGAATGGAGGAAGTAGTCATGGTAGCTACTTCCCAAGCACCTCTCCAACCACCAAGACTTAGTTATCAAGAACGTCACCTTTACTCTTAGTGTCTATAAAACAAATCTGGCCAGGCACGGTGGCTCACGCCTGTAATCCCAACACTTTCGGAGGCTGAGGTGGGTAGATCTGAGGTCTACCTGAGGTCAGGAGTTCGAGACCAGCCTGGCCAAAATGGTGAAACTCTGTCTCTACTAAAAATACAAAAAAAATTAGCTGGGCGTGGTGGCAGGTGCCTGTAATCCCAGCTACTCGGGAGGCTGAGGCAGGAGAATTGTTTGTACATGGGAGGCAGAGGTTACAGTGAGCCGAGATCGCGCCATTGCACTCCAGCCTGGGCAAGAAGAGTGAAACTCCATCTCAAAAAAAAAAAAAAAAAAAAGAAAAAAGAAAAAGAAAAAAAGAAATCTATGTGCTTTATCCATTAGAGTGTTCCTAATCTGAGATTTAACCAGGATCAACATCTGTACACTCTATCTTTTTCAGACATAAAAGGATGACTTTGTTACTAGCAACATCACTCATGTTGATGGTGATGACCATGTGTCCTAACTTTTGTGGGCATTTTCTATTTCAAATAACATGTTCAATTGTAAGTTCATATTTTCCAATCTCTGTGTTATAAAAAATAGTCTTCATGATCACATTAGACTAACACAATAAAATATAAATAATTCACAGGGTGAAAAGTAGAATGCTTTATACTGCTGTCTTATTCAAAGCCACTGGCTTAAAAATCAGGAACTCTGGATTTCATTAATTCAATAACCAGATGATCTTTGTCAAGTAAATCACCTTTTAAAGTCTCTGTTTTCTTAACTCTAAAAGTATTTCTGAGGTCCTTTCCGGCTTAAGTGTTCTGATTCTATGGCAAATTATGGTCAATGCTTTAGGCTGGTTGGAGAAAGAGGAACTAACTTTCAAAATAAATAAGAAGCCAGGCACAGTGGCTCACACCTGTAATCCCAGCTACTTGGGAGGCTGAGGCAGAAGAATCACTTGAACCTGGGAGGCAGAGGTTGCAGTGAGCCGAGATCACACCACTGCATTCCAGCCTGGGCAACAGAGTGAGACCCCATCTCAAAACAAAAACAAAAACAAAAACAAAAACAAAATAAATAATACAAGATAGCCTCCATAATTCTTACCCATTGAGAATAATGGAAGAAAACACATTCAGTTTTGAAAAAAGGTTAAGAAGCAGAGAGATGAAAATGTAAAGAGCCTCACACGGGAGCTTCTAGATTCTATTTGAGATTTACATGGAAAAGATTTTAAAAACTCACACTGGTGCTTCCAGCTCTGAGCCATTAGATGGTGGTTTGGGAGAACTAAGTTTTTGAATTTCTTTCATTGGATTATTCCCAAGGACATAATAGGGAAGACATAGCCACTGCTTCTATTTATGGTTCCATAGATAGACTCCAATCCTGAAGATCATCATGTCCCTCACATTTCAAAAGTAAGTGAGGAACATCTTTGGGAGGAGTGCTGCCTTTCACTAGTCACAGTATACTACTACTTCAAAGATTAAAACACTCACCTGGCTCAAGAAAATTCCAGTTGGAAAAGGTTACAGCCCGCCTTCTTCCACCAACAGTTGCCCAGTTATACTCTCCACGAGAATCTACATCTCTCAGGCCAGTCCAGAAGTATTTTCTTAGAGATTTATCATACTTTTTCATCAAATCATTTAGGTATTCTTGCTCAAATCTACAAAAGGAGAATCAAATTGGCAAGTGTTTCACAATGATTGACTCTATTTGAAGATGCACCTTTTACTTAGGAAGACTGTTTGGCAAAAGAACTCAGAGTTGAAAGTTTATGAGTACAAGTTTACTGATGGTCACACCTGCTAGTGATAGTCAGATTGCAGTTTGTTCCAAAAGGGACCTCATCCTCATAAATCTTGTAACAGGTTTCTCCATGTCTCTTCCAGCCCTAAATCAGAGGAAAAATATTGTCAAACTCTTTTCCAGACTTGATGGTGTCCCGTCTGGCAAGCATGTTTCTGCTACATTGATAACATCTTAGAACTTGTGGAAATTGAGGACATGGCTATTGAAATCATACATGTGATGAGGGTGGGATGCAATTTCACAGATAACCTCCACAAGACCGTGGGCCTGTGTCAGACAAAAGGTATGGGTTACTTCTCATATGGGTGGCTGGCTCATCATAAGAGTATAATATTCACTGGATGAATTATTTTTGAATATTGATATTAGTGGGGGAAGTAAAGACATCAGCCTTGAGGATAGTAATTCTACAAATATTTATAGAAATTTTCAAGTTTCTGCTTCTGTAAGAAGGCCAATATGCTATGACTCACTGCCTTCTGGCTTGTTCTAACTTAAATGAACAGAAGCTAGTAGTTTCCTCTATTTTATAAGTCTGAATTATTTAAGTCTCAGCTACCATTTCTAACCAAGAAGTTGTAATACTGCTTGAGAAAATTTACATAGGGATTTTACCTACCTCATCTGGAGGACACATCTTATCAGAACTTGCGTCATTCAGTTTTTCTCCCTTCCTCTTGCATACATATTTTAGTTTCTCCTCACATGATTGGACTTTCCACTGACCTAGCTTTGAAAGGAGACAAAAACATTTGCTTGGAAAGGAAATTATTTACCGCATATTCAGAACTGAATTCACAAAAACTATGACAGAGACAGAGAGAGAGAAATGAATATAAATGAATTATCAAATGTGAGAACACACTCCTAGAAAATGCTACTCAACAGGCCTGCAAAGTGATGGCTCACAGCCAGTTACCTCAGCATCACCTCCAGGTCACATTGTGGATAAATTTCATTTTCTTATAAGAGTAGCAATAAAACCATCAAAGGACACTTAGTATAAAAGTTGAAGAGAGAAGAACTCAGCCCACAGTTCCAGCATTCTAGTCTTCTAGACTAGAATGGCACAGCCAAAGTTTGAAACTTTTAGGTACATCATCAACCTCCCTTTCTCGGTTTCCTCACGTGTAAAATGATGATGGTGGCTAAAATAGCTATTCTCCACGAATTCTAGGTCAAAAGTTTCTTTCAACTCTACTTCAATCTGGACTTCAAAATTCTCTCTTTCAAATATGCTACTTAACATTAATTTGCTTAATTGACTACGTCACTTTGCTTTGTTTGAATTAAATTTTAATAAGTCGATTGTGATAAGGGTCAGTTTTGAACATTGGAATGCTGTCTAGGTATGCCATCAATTCACTCGTGCCCATGGGAACACTTTTCCATTTCTGATGTTCTTCTAAAGACATGTTGGATATCCTTTTAAATAGAGCATCAAATGTGACACCTTTCTAAACTTCTTTTAAATACACATAATATTTATTGCTTCCACTTAAGTCTCTTTAGACGTCTGAGTGACACAGTCACTTTCATAACCAATTAGGGGTCCACAGGAAAGTGATACAAACAAAACGTAGAGGTACATATATCTTTTCTGCTCAAGACACAGCCTATTTTGGATTATTAAGTAAAAGATGTTCAAAAAATGTTTAAGCATTCTATAGGAGTAAGGTGGTTTCTGAAAAATGTTAGGCCTAGTTTTTAAATAAAACCATTTTTTTACTTCTCAAAGTAGTATCGATATAAAACAATCTGAACATGAATTTGGAAGATGGGATTTTTCAGGTTAAATTGTGGCTATCTGCCGAATATCACACTGATGCAGAAAGGTGGGTGCAGGCCCTGGTCCTGAGGGAAAGCAGGTTGCTAGAATCAGTCGGCACAAGAATGTGAGTTCTAAAGGGCTTTTCTGTATCTGTTTGAGACCAGAAAAGATGCTCTCAGATAGGATATGGGTTGCTTATTTAGTAATTGCTTTTATTTACCTTTTTAAAGTAGCTACCAGAAAGACAATCTAAACTTTAGATTATTTTTTGCCAACCTTTGGCACCAGGGACCAGTTTTGAGGAAGACAATTTTTTCCACAGAGGGTGGGGAAGAGGATAGTTTTGGGATGAAACTGTTCCACAGGGAAGTGCAACCTAGATCCCTTGCATGTGCGGTTCATAATAGGGTTCACCCTCCTAGGAGAATCTAATGCGGCTGCCGATCTGACAGGAGGCGGAGTTCAGGCAGTAATGCTTGCTTACCCGCCGCTCACCTCCTGCTGTGCGGCCCAATTCTCAACAGGTAATGGTCCGTGGCTCTGTACCCTGATCCAGAGTGCTCTTACCTTTTCTTTTCCAGCTTATACGCAAACTTCCCAACCAAAGAAGTCTTAATATTATCATTAGGTAAAACAGTAAGAATATAAAGAAACCACAGGAGGTTTCGTACCTCTCCTAAGTAGGAAACACAGTTGGGCGTCTTATTGTAGGGAACATTTGGCTCATTCTCATCCCAATATGTTAGAGTAACTTCAGTACCATCTGACCACTGAAATAAAGTTGGTATGTTTATGTTCTTAAGGCCTATCCACACTTCTTCTTTGATATCTAAAAGAAAAATGTATTATTTGTTTGGTTTTGCTCAATTACATACTGTAATATGTACATTGTTATACAAATTTTTATATTCTGATATGGAGTTTTAAGAGCCTTTGTAGTATTCTTAATTCGGTTATTAATATGTTGATACGACAGGCAGGTTGGGTAATGCAGGCTTTTCAAGTAACTTATGCAAATAAAGTACACAGGTAGAACATCTGCAGGCTGGGTGTTCCTGATATCTGGTGTAGATAAACTTTGCTTTGTGGGGTGAATGAAATTCTATAAATACAATCATACATATCCCAATTTGAATAGAAATACTGTCCACTGCTGCCCTGGTATGACTCTGCTGCCTTCACAAGTGAAACAAGGAGCACCAGGCTGGCACTGAGTAGGTACCTACTCTTAGCTATTCTAGCTAAGAGTTCTATTCTAGGAAGAGATCATAATACTGTCCGTCTAGTATATTTTCCTTTACCAGTCTTTAGCTTTCAAATAATTACAAAAGTGAAGTAATTATCACTTAAGTTTTTTGAGCAACTTAAATAGAATTTAGCTCATGAGAAGAGGGAAATCAATCAATGGCAGTACTGTCAAATTGGTTGCCACTAGGCACATGCGGCCACTTAAATTAATTAAGATGAAATAAAAGTAAGAATTCAGTTCCTCAGTTGCCCTGGCTACATGCCAACTGCTCAGAAGCTGCATGTTGCTAGTGACCACCATACTAGACCAATTGTAGAACAGTTCCATCACCAGAGACAATCCTATCTGACAGGGCTGATCTGTGGGATCAAACTGTAAGCTTTTCATTCCCACCAAGAGTCTAAAACCAGGGATACTTTAAAATGGCTTAAGCCTCTCAAATAGGGTATTTTTAAAAACTTACCCTCATTATGGAGTTTTGTGACAACCACCTCCACATCTGCTAGAGAATGAATGCTGATTAGGTCACTACTGAAGGCTTTGCATTTCGCATGTGCCTTATCCCAGGAATTACTTTCATTTACCAGCAGATAGCAAAATCCATTATTTGGCAGCCAGCCTGCATCACAGTGGGTATCTGAGTATGTCCAGACATCTGGGGGAAAAGCAGCTATTTATATTCCAGTAAAGATACATCTATTTTGAATCAATAACATTGCAAATTCTTTTTTCTTGAATAATGAGAGTCCTGGAAAACTGGGGACGTGATGTCAGATGCTACGGTGACATGAATTCATGTGGTGCCTACCACATAAATGAGGTATATATAGCATCATAGGAATTCCCTCTGGGATTCAGAAAATGATGTGACTTTAACATGCTTCAATGTGCTATATGGCTGAGCACAGACTATTAAGGGCTTGGACACAGTCAAGGGAGAGATTGCCCTTAGTCCAAGTAGACAGTAGAAAGATGTGCCTTAAGTCAGTTTCTGACAAATCTTTTCCTGGATATGGAATTTGTTAGGTTTCCCTCCAGTCTCTGTCCTTGAGAAGATTATAAGAGGGCAAGCCTCCTTTTCTTGTATGGCCAGCTTAGCAAGGGGATGTAGATTAACGCTCACCGTTGAACAAAGGACAGGCAGAGATTTAAGGGACAGAATAAGACATTTATACACTTCGCATCCAAGAGATGAGAGGGCAAAGGTTACCCCTGGACTTCTTTCCTCCCCTCTGCTAGACAGATGGTCCTCATGGAATTAGTGATTCTGTTTTGACCATGATAAAGCTCACAATCGAAGGTCTAATCTTTCCAGATTAGAAAAAAAGAATGAAGTATGAAACCCTACAGAATACTTCTATCCCCGTTAACAAAACCAGAAAGTGAGTTGGTTACTCAGACTTCACTGATTTAGAACCATTTGGAATATTTGTTGTAAGAAAACACAGCATCTCTGGGGACTGTTGTGGGGTGGGGGGAGGGGGAGAGGGGAGAGATAGCATTGGGAGATATACCTAATGCTAGATGACGAGTTAGTGGGTGCAGCGCACCAGCATGGCACATGTATACATATGTAACTAACCTGCACAATGTGCACATGTACCCTAAAACTTAAAGTATAATTAAAAAAAAAAAGAAAAAAAAATGTGGACAGTTTGTTTTTTTTACTGAAGGATAAAGTGATTCAGATTCAGCTAGCCTCTTACACTTGCGAGATAACTCAATTAACTTTAATATTCTGAAATAGCATGTATTATTGTTATATTTTATAATTATGATAAAGGAACAGAGGAAAAATATCACCCATAATGGAACTTAATGCAATCATTTTCATATTCTAGTCTTTGTCTCAATGAATACATATTTTTACAAGATTAAAATGATAAGTAGGCATATCATTTGGTTTTGTTCTTTGTATTTTCCTGCTGGCACAGTTATTTTAGTAAATGCATATTATTCAATCATGTGGAAACATCATGATTTATTTAATAATTGCTACTGCAAGGTATTTACTTAATCTATCATCAATTGCTCTAGTTTATTTTCATTTGTGCTGGCTTTTCTATTATGCCTTTTGTTGTATGGACTAAATTTGGTTTGAATCAACTTGGAAGACAAATGTTCATTTCCCCTATTATCTTAAAATATCCCCACAGATTCTTTATTTTATATCTAGTTTTTCCTTAAAAATTGCTCTATGCTCCTTTTTAGATGACAAGACATTTGGATGCTTTATTCCCTTCACTCATAGTTCCTTAAAGCAGGACATTTAAAAATCATCCTTTCCCCTTGACATGGTTTGGCTGTGTCCTCACCCAAATCTCACCTTAAATTCCCATGTGTTATAGGAGGGACCTGGTGAAAGGTAATTGAATCATGGGGGCAGGTCTCTCCCTGCTGTTCTCGTGATAGCGAATAAGTCTCACGAGATCTGGCGGTTTTATAAGGGGGAGCTTTCCTGCATAAGCTCTCTTTCTTTGCCTGCCACCATTCATGTAAGATGTGACTTGCTCCTCCTTGCCTTCGGCCATGATTGTGAGACCTCCCCAGCCACATGAGATTGTAAGGTCCATTAAACCTCTTTTTCTTCCCAGTCTTGGGTATGTCTTTATCAGTAGCATGAAAACGGATGAATACATCCCTCCAGCTTTGAGTATTAGTTTCTCTCATTTGGTGAGGATGTAATTAAATACCAGGTATACATCAGGCCCTGTGCTTGACAGTCAATACACTCCTCTTCTCCATTCTTTCAAAAACTCCTCACACCCTTCCACTCCTCAAAAACTTCAGCTGTTCTTGTGTCTCTTTCCTCCCCAAACGCCCTGGAAAAACCCCCTCATTGTACACATTTTGTCCCTCTGCACCTCTCCTTTTTTACTTGATTTTTCAATGCAAAGACTTGCCTGACAGAGAAGGATAGAAGAGGGCTGGGTGCTGTGGGGCACAAGGTAGAGAAGCCTGGGCTTACTCCTGTGTCTATAGGTTTTGCCTCATTACGGAGGCATGAACTGCAGTGGTTCTCAGACTTGAATACGCATCAGAACCACCTGGAAAGTTTCTTAAAATACAGATTGCTGGACCCCATCCTGTAGTTTCTGATGTAGCAAATCTGGGGTGGGTCCTGAGAGCTTGCATTTCTAACAGGAAGAGGTGATGCTGATGCTGTTGGTCTGGGGACCACCCCTGGAGAACCACTGCTCTGGAGAAAAAAGAGCCACGCACGAACAGAAGTATATTTCCTATCTCAAATATCTCTGCCTTCTTCTGGGTGCATACATATTTATATTTAATATTCTTCATTACCTCAAATAAAGCTTTATTCATATATGGTTGATAATATCTAACCACAGGGTTAAAAATCAAGTACTTTTCTGTACTGTCAGTATCAGGAGAAGGAAAGGTGGAAACGGATGTTGGAAAAGATTTACTTGTTTTCACAAAACTATGATTTTAAGACCTATTTGTCTATTTGTATGAGTATGTGAGAAAGATACCTGTTAACTCCACTGTATTATTTAATGGTTTCCTGCAGACATAGGGCAGCTGAGCTTCACAGGAAAAGCTCTGCCACAGACCAGACTCAACATCCATTCTTGCACAGCTGGAGCCACCTATAGTAGGTGCACTGGGCCTGTCTTAAAAGGGAACATTTTTCAAAGCATTAGAATGAGAAAGTTAGGGCCAGGATGGTGTCAGAAAGAATAATTTGTATTCCTAATTTTATGCTTTTATGGGAACTCATATTATAGTTAAAACTTAACTAAATTGAAACATATAAGCCTCAATGAATAATTATGTGCTTAAATATGTCTTTCTTCTAAAATATAGAATCTAAAGTGAAAACATTATGATATGTTGTAGTTAATTTTAAAAACAAAAACCAAACTTTTTCCTCAAATGACTTCCAGGCCATATTCTATGGTTAGTAGCTCTTAATCTGCTACTCCATAAAATAAAAATATTAATTTATCATTGTCATGCCATTAAGGCCTTGAGTTAAAGATTAAATTATCTTTAAATATTCTATTTACTGAAATAATAAAAGTATTACTTCATTTGCTGGTAAGGAAATTTAGCAAACTAAATTAACTAAAGTGGCTAATTTGAATTTTATTGCTCTTAACTCAGTTTTCCTATTATGTGTGCAGGCAGCTTTATACTGAAATTAGTGTTAACTTTAGGTTCTACATTTGTCATAAGCCTAAGATTTTATTTTTCAAAGTTGTCTAATCCTTCCTTTGGGAAGAATGCTTTTTGGCTAAGTGGCATTTTGCTTGTTTTATTCCCTAAAAGACTTTCTTTGAGGTATTTATTTGTATTATAAAATACAACCATTATATTGTCAGTACTTGGGTGCTATAGTGGGGAGAGACCCCAAGAGTTTGAAAACGAGCGGATAATTCCATATTAGAGTTCAGCTGCAGATGAAACACAGCATGGGTGAGTTATAAACATGCCAAGTCCTTTAGGGACATAGAATGGCTCCTGGGCCATGTGGTGGAGCTCATTTTGCTCTTACATAAAAATGTAGGGTTGTTCTAAAGGTCTAGAGGTTCAAATGCTCAGTTGTCCATGGTGTGATTCAGCTTGGCAATAACAGTACCACAATTAAGAATGGTTTAGGAAGAAAAAATTCTTCTGAGAGGTAACCATAGTAAGAGCTGCCAAGATGTGAAACTTTTCTAAGCTATTGGTGAGTGAGAAGCTTTTGCTTTTTTGAAGATTTGTTCTGTGCAGAGGGGGTAGGGAAAGAGCAGTTACCTGGATCCCAGTTGAGAAAGTTTAATGGTTTGTGGTCTGACCATTCCCAGCCTCTAGCAGAGTATAGCTGATTTAAACCAATCCAGAAAATCTTAGCAATGCCTTCTTTTTCTGTAAGAATTAAAAAATTTTTAAAAAGTGACAAAGTTGCCTAAGTTATTATCTAAATTAGACTTATTCTACTAATAACAAACAAATCTGCAGACCTTGATTGTAAGGCAGCAATCCCTGTAGAGGGCTGTTTATGCATCAAAGGTAGGCAATGCTAATAGACAAAAATCTTCAGACTATTGAGAAACCCAAAGGCTGAGAAGTTAATTCAGTTCTGCTCTCCTATTAGCTTGTCAAATTCCCTTTCATCTAAGGTAAGGACAGAAGCTTCTTAGAGTAGCTGTCTCACTATCTATTTTTAATCCTCTTTTATTAATATAGAAGAGTTATCAAAAGCAGTTTCCATTGTACTTCTAGATTCAGAAGATCTGACTGTATTCTAGACTGACAATTTAAATTCATTAGGCACACATATTATTTGCCAGGTTCTAGGGATATAAAAACTGAAATGACAAAGTCCTTGCCCTCATGAGAATTTCAATCTAGTAGAAGGAGACAGACATGGATCCCCACATGATCAAGTTTTTCTGGGACTGGGTCAGAAATATGTATAGGAGCTGTTTCATAGACAATGGAATATATATATATATATATATGTTATATATAATATAACATATATATATATATATATGTTATATATAATATAACATATATATATGTGGCTTATGGCTCTAGGGCCCAAAGGGTCCTGTTTAGACTAGAGATACAGAATGAGAGTGAGAGTCACACACACACACACACACACACACACACACACGTGGTACAGTGGAGATAGATCATTCAAATTTATTATTTGATGACCAGATGCTATCAGCAATTAAGAAAGATAGAAGGCGGGTGGATCACCTGAAGTCAAGAGTTTGAGACCAGCCTGGCCAACATGGTGAAACCCTGTCTCTACTAAAAATACAAAAATTAGCCAGGTGTGGTGGCGTGTGCCTGTAATCCCAGCTACTCAGGAGGCTGAGGCAGAAGAATTGCTTGAACCCAGGAGACAGAGGTTGCAGTGAGCCGAGATTGTGCCACTGCACTCCATCCTAGGTGGCAGAGCAGGCCTCTGTCTCAACAACAACAACAAAAAAAAAAAAAAAAAAAGAAAAAGAAAAAAGAAAGAAAGATAGAAAGCAGAGTTTTAGAGGTTAAAACACAGTTTTCTTGGGTCTTGGGAAACCAATAGTCATAATTAGGCGTATTGATATGCCTAAGAAGCTTTCACACTGGAAGAGGAATTTGAAACATTAGAAACAGATATACTTCTAAAATTAATGATATGTATTAAATACGGGGCATGTCCGGCCAGGAGTAGGGTACAATAAGGTCCTTTACCATATTACATTACTTTCATGAGTTATTAAAGAAAACTGATGCATAAAGAATTGTGCAACATTTGATTGTCACACTTTGGCACTTTTCTCCTTCACTGAAGTCATCGGTTTCCAAATGTCAATATTCTAGGAAACTTGAATTTATTGGCACTTTTCATTCGCAACAATATTTTTTCTGAGGCTTCAGTGAGGTCTGGAATAGAACTCCAATGCCAAACACTAGCTCATGTGGCTTATTTGGCAGATTTTCATTCTAAAGATCTGAATATTCAAGTGCCAAACAATACAGGAAAAGGGTAAAGCTACAAGTAAGAAAGGAGGTCTGAATAAAGCTGTAAACAAAAAGAGCGACAAAAGACCTGTGGCCTTTTAATGATAAAAAGAGATAAAGATATCTAAGAGGGGTACGTAGTATAACAAAAAAGCTGGGCATGATCCTGTGCTCCTGTAGTCCTAGCTACTTGGAAGACTGAGGTGGGAAGATCGCTTGAGCCCAAGAGTTTGAGGCTATAGTGTGCTCTGATCACACCTGTGAATATCCACTGCACACTAGCCTGGGCAACATATTGAGACCCTCTTTCACATAAATAGAGTTCTGCAATTCTATATGTTGATATTCAAATCCCAATCTGATACTTCTTAGCTGTATGCTGTTGGGTATATTATTTCTAAGGATCAATTTCCTTATCTAGTGATAAAACATTTGTTTGATGAGGTTGTAGTAATGATTAATGGATTTATCTGGAGAAAGTAGGGCTTGCTTACAGTAAGCATTTATCAAATATTTCCAGTTATTATAAAATAGTGTGACAGAATGTATCTGAATTACTTAGACAATACATGTTTGCTTAATATATAGCAATAAAGCTTACAGCTTTGTACAAAAGTGAAAAACAACCCATGAGACCCATTTCTGCCTGCAAAGAACTTACAGTCTTATAAAAGGTGAATCCATTTATATGTGTGATACAATTTGTTTTCAAGTCAAACTGACTCTTCAAATTTAGGCTCTGCTAAATACTTGTGGGTGACTTTGGACAAGTTATGTTTCCTCTCTGAGCCTCGCATTCCTCATCTGCAAAATGAGGATAACAATAACGTCCACCTCATAAGGTAGTTAGATGGGATGAAAGGAGATAATGTATAAAAAGCATTTAGTAGTCTGTCTGGCACATCATCATTATCATATATTACAATTATTTGTCTTTCATTCAAAGAATAACTAATCAGGGACTCAGTAACTTAGGTTCCTTGATTTTTAAATATAATATTAAAATTTCTGTTTATATAGTTTCTTTTGAAAGATATACAAGACTATGGAAAGAGTTATAGAATTTTACTGAGTACATAAAAGAAGTCCTAAATAAATAGAAAAGCATATCATTTTCATGGTTGAGAAGACAATATTGAAACTGCAATACCTTTTATTTATTTATTTTTTAAGACAAGGTCTTCCTCTATCACTCAGGCTGGAGTGCAGTGATGCCATCATAGCTCTCTGCAGCTTCAATCTCCCAGGCTCAAGCAATCCTTCTACCTCAGTCTCCAGAGCAGCTGGGACTACAGGCACATGCCAACAGCCAATTAAAAAAATTTTTTTGTTTTGTAGAGACGTGGTCTCACTTTGCCCAGGCTGGTTTCAAACCCCTGGCTTCAAGTAATCCTCCTGCCTTTACCTTTTAAAGTGCTGGCATTGCAGGTGTGAGCCACCGCACCCGGCCAATTCCTCTTTAATGAATCTATGATTCAATACAATTCCAATCAAAGTTCCAATAGGGTTTGTTATTGAAATTAACAAGGTGATCCTTAAATTCTTATGATAGGATAAATGGTCTTTTAAAGTTTTTATTTATTCTTATCTATTAAGTTTTCATAATTAAAAATTAAAAAATTACCACTACCATCCCCCAAACAAAACAAAACAAAGTCCTACCCATTCTGTGTCCATGTTATTAAATCCACTTTAAGATTTAGTAAAACACTCCTTGCCCCTGAGGACTGTACCCTTTCACTCAATGTAAGGATGTTTACTGAGGCCATCTAGTGTAACTTAACCATCTTCCTTCCCTTCCTTTAATTCTCTATTTTTCAATGTTCAAAGAGTTTATTCGCTTTTTGAAAATCCTTTCATTTAGGATTAGGGTAGCAGTTTAATCTTGCTACCCAACCTTGTTTTCTGAACATCAATCTCTCTTTAGTTTCCATCACAAGATACATTTCTCAATGGTGAAATATGATTACATTCAGTGCTTTTTTGCTTATGGGTTTCAGTGTAGAAGTTTAAATCCCAAGAGAGGTCAGAAAAGATACATACAAAGAAACACATCTGGATATGAAAACAGAAGAAGAAGTACCTTTACAATTTTAGCCAATTTGCTCTATCACATGCAAATAAAATCTACCTTTAAGGTAAGTTAATTCAGCAGCACTGTTGATGCTCAGTAAATCAGCTCGTTGATTCTGACATGAAACATAAGCTTCTTTCCAAGAAAGAGCCGTCTGAGTATTAAATTGGTAGCAACTTCCAAACTGCTCGTTCTTTTCCCAATTATCTTCACAACCATTTTCTGTTGATAAAGACACGTTAGTGATCATAAAGTAAGGACATAATGTTTTCTATTACTTAGAATGCTTAGAAATACTGCAAGTCAATTTGCACACTCTTAGGATATGCCCAAATGGAGACTGCCATCACTCATTTAGACCATATTTTGATCACAATAAAATTGGAATCATGACACACCAAATGACTCAGGCTGGTTGAAGCTTCCACTCTTTCTTATTTTCCACTCTCCTTTTATCCCTATCAATTACAATGCTGTGTTTTCGCCCATGTCCCTGACTGCCCTCTGCCTGAGATATGAGTCTCAGTGTGCACATGTCGTGAACACTGAGCTAATGGAAAACAAGCTCATTTGAACATAGTGGCAGATGACAGAGGGTTTGCCCACAGCCTGCATAGAAACCACTGTATGTGTATGTGTGTGCACAGACATGCTGCTTAAATGGCCAAGATATTGAGCCCAAGTGACTACCTTATTTGGGAAACTATGTCCAAATTTCTCCTTAATACTTTAATAAAGAATATATGATATGTAATTCACATTACATACGCATTATATATGTATATGTGTGTATATATGTGCATAGAAACATATATACATATGTGTTTGTAGAGTATGCATAATTTCAGACAAAGAAACTGCAAGCTGTTTCCTGAATGAGATATAAAAATTTCAAAACAACTGGTTCAAAATATATTCAGAGCCTCCTGTGTACTCCCCACAAGAGGGGAAGTCCAATGCAGGCTGTGTCAAGTGCATCCCAGGCTCCAACTGGGGGACTTTCCAAAAGGCCTCCTATAGCCAGTTACATATCAGATGTTATACTCATGATCCTATAAGCTGGAAGGGCCTTTAGAGATCATCTTGTCTAATGTCCTTATTTCACAGACAGGAACAAAGACCTAGAGGTGACTGTGACAGAGCTATAATGAGGGCACTGGTCTTGTTGATCCTCTGATGGCACATCCTGCTGCTTCAGCCATTTTTCTATAGCATAAATAGCAACAGAGATTCTGACGTTTGATAAAAACAAAATAGAGTGGATTTGAAAGCACATTGTCTAAAGGTTCATTATTACCACTGAGGCCCTACACTTGTAAATCCAGAAGCTTCCAGGAGTGGGATGGCAGTGTGTTTGCTATACAACATGACCTCCATGATTTAGCAGCCCTCAGGTTTGAGAAACTTACTCTTGCTTCTTCCATAAAAAGTAACTCTAGGAAGCATATGCATGCATTAACACCACTGTATGTGTCACACCCCCAAAGCCCCAGCACACACACAACACCCACAGGAGGCTAAAGGCACCAAGATACATTCCTGTCAAGGCAGCAAGGTACAGTGGGGGTAAATATGTACAGTGGGGAAGGAGGATAAAGAATCCTTCACTAGTTTCCACAAAAATGTGGTCTGACCCCGACAGGTCATTTCACTGATCTGGGCCTGCTGCCTCTCACCTGAGAAACAGGGGTTTACATTGGATTACCTCTAAGCAAACTTTCACATCTAAATTTCTGATCCAAATGATAAGGAGAGTTAAATGAAGTTGATACCTGGCTGACCAAACTCTGCTTATTATCAATTATAGCTGAAGAAAATACTGGCTTTTTCTATTTTAGTAGGTAGGTTACAGGTGTTGAGAAGCCTGGGCCTCTAATTAGATATGTAATCCTCCAAGTGTGGTTCCCAGACCAGCATTATCAGCACTACCTGGAAACTTGCCGAATTTGGGGGGGCCACCAAAAATCTACTGAATCAGAATCTCTGGGCCCTAGATATCTGTGTTCTAACAAACTCTCCATGTGATTCTGTTGCACCCTGAAATCTTAAGTCTTAACCCAGTATAATCTCTCCAAGTTGCTTAGAACTCTGCATTCTGAAGCTCACGTTCCCGAAGGAGGGATCAGCATTACTAATACCACCTGGCTAGCTACTCAATGAGTCAGGCTAGTGTAGCTGTTTGGGACAAGGACTTCATAGCCAGACTTCCTGGGTTTGAATTCTAGTTCTGATATTTATTAGCTGTGTGATCTTAGGCAAGTTACATATCTCCCTTGTGCCTCACTGTGATCATCTGTAAAATGGGGATAAAGTATGGTACCTTTCAGGGTTGCTGTGAGGATTCAATGAGTTAATGTATATTGAGAGCCTGAAACAGTATCTGACACCTGGCAGAGCCCTGTTAAGTATTAACTATTATTACTTAGGTCTGGAGCTCTTTCCTTTCTCTTTGCTATAGATTCTTTCAACCTATTGTCCATTAAGTAATATTTTGTGAGTACCTATCACATGTCAGGTACCGTGATCCCCTGTAACTCTCACCTAATTGGTGAGAAACTGTGTCTCAGTTATGTGCCAGATAATGATGTAATTGCTACTTTGGTCTCTCTCTGTCTTTCTAAAGAACAGCAAATTCTTTAGCAAATCCTGAACAGTTTGCTTCTGGTAAAAAGTAACGAGAAAAAGCACTCTGACAAACACACAGGAATGGTGGAAGGAACAGTGTCACCAATTTTGAGCCAGGAAGATCTATCTCTTCTCTTTCCCGCTCTTTGCTTCAGGCCATAAACATACTTAAGATTTCACCATTCTAAAAGTGTTTTTCAACTGATCTCTTTCTTAAACTACTCTTTGCTTTTTTAAATAAAAATTATAGGAGGCCACTGTTTTGGACTAAGCTCCTGATCTAGGACTCAAAAATCAAAATGGAGTCACCCATGCCAAAGTTCCACATCACCAAACTGAAACAGAGTTGTCATCTGGTCTTTTGAGAAATCAGGAGAGAGAGACAACTGCCTAATTTCCCCAACAGGCCAGTTTCAATCTTTAATTGGCCTGATAATGAAGTTCCCTCTGTTTCAATGCTTAACCTGAAGTCACCTGATGTTGACCAATCAATTATTTCTCTATTGCTCTTACAAGGAAAGTTACGTTGAAATGACCAATCCACTCTTCGGTTTTTGTTTTTGCTTTCTTCAGCCCTTTTTCTGTCTACAAAGCCAATCCCCTCTGTTCAACGAACTGGAACACTTACAGTAGTCTATTTTATGAAATGAGGTGTTGCCTGATTCTAGAATTGCAATAAAGCCAAATAAGATTGTAACTACATAAATTTGTTGCAATTTTGTCCTTTGCCAACTGTCTCTTCTTCTGCTCCGTGAAACTTACGAGGCTTACTTCCTTCTGTTCATGCTTCATTCCACTACAACCCAGCTTCTACCCCCTCTAGTCTTCTGAAACTACTAAAGGTCAGCAGCAATTTCCTAATTGTGCATGCCTTTTCCACACTTCCTCTCCCTGGGGTGCTATGGAACACTCCCTCCTCCTCCTCCATGACACCATCCGCCTTGGTTCACTTCCGGGCCTGCTTCTGAAGGCAAATTCATGGCTACACATTACCTCTCTCTTCTCCTCCAAACATACACTTCTTATCCGGGATAATATTTTTGCAGTCACTTTTGAGTCACTTTGAACTCTTCCTTCTCCCTATTGCCTCATATAAATGTACTACTTTTCCACATAAAATTTACCAGCCCATACATACCAGGCTTTAAGCAGATGCCCCACTTTCGGTCATATTCATAATTCAAGGTGGTGGCACACCATGGCCCACTATGATCTTCATCAAGAATGCAATCATGATGCCAGGTCCCATCAATTAAGAATGGAAATTCACAAGGTCTCCCATAAGAGTTCCCATCTCTGGTATAGATCTCTGGGTTGGAGAGGAAGTTGGGGAAAAGAGAGTTAAAAACTGGGTAGTCAGCGTCAGTTGGCTAATTTCTAAAACTGTTTTTAAAAGAAACATTGTTTAGAATACAATATCCGAGTGTAGGAATTCAGAGCATGGGTGCTGTCAGGTCTGGATATGAATGCTGGCTCCCTGCTAACCCACTGTTTGCCTGTGGGCTAGCTATCCAACCTCTAGTAGCCTCTGTTTCTGCTTTTGCAAACTGGGGATAGCGTTCAGTGATCAACCATGTGAAGCTTCACTTACTGTGGTGTGATGAGGAGCTGAAAGAGCCTGGCTTGATCAGGTGAGGGTCTACTAACTCTGCTGTGGGCCGCAGAGCACTTCACCAGAAAGGGTGCCCTGGCTGAGGTTACATTTATCTCTATTTTCTTTTCTTTAGAAAGTGTTGGAGCCAGAAAAATACCTTGGAACCACTGAGGGTGGGTGTGGACTTTGGAACCACCTGCGGCATTAGAAAGAGGGACAAATAGTCCCATTGTTCAGAGACTGGAGGTAGAATTGAGACTGTGGTTTTTGAGGAAGTAAAAGGAAGAGCTGCTGAATTTCTGAGTAGATTCTTGGGAAGGTACAAGGCATGGTAATTTGGGGTGTGAAAGAAGCAGCAGCTTCAATGGGGCAGTCATGTGACCGGCTGGGGGCCAGTGAGGTAGTAGACATAGCTTTTATTTCAATCATTTTCCCTGGTACATGGGGAGGAACTGAAAAGTGATTCCAACCTCAAATATGCCTGGAAATGCTGGAAAGAGTGTTTGATACTTATATCAATACTAATTCTCTTGGAAAGGTGTTTTTATAGAACAGCTATCCCTGTATCTCTTTCTGTCACAATTTGCCAAAACCTTGGTCCACAATTTGCTAAAAACCTCAGTCATTAACAGATCAAATAATGGCCATTAGGTAAATCATAGTAATCAGATCTTATCACCGTTTACCAGGCAATTAGGGTTCCTCAAAATGTCTCACAGATTTGCTTAAAAGTGTGCTTAAGACAGTATTTGATTCTACTTTCTTTTCCTCAAGTGTCCGTCTAACTAAAGTGTGAGGCCATTTAACAGCTTAGAATGTATTAAGCAGAACTATAGCAAAAGGTAATAATAATCTGGATGCTTTTCTTGGCAAATAGTCTTTTAAAGATCACTGGTTTTGTTTTGCTATGTCATAGAAACAGTTTTCAAAAGGGTACTTCTGTTAAAGAGTGTGTTGACCTTATATTTTATAAGGATTCGCTTATTACCCATGTTTCAGTTTAACCGCATCGAAACCCCCCAATAGCTCATGACCAATTTCTTTTCCCATATTACAAACCTAAGAGGACAGTCCCTGAACACAAAGACTGTTCCTTGTAGAACCATCAGTTTTCTTTTCTAAAACCTTTGATTTTTGGAATACAAAGTGCCTTGGTATACATTTCTGTCATTTGTTCTTTAACATAAACCTGTGAGATCATAGGGGAAGTATTATACTTGTCTGGGAAATCCCCATTTTTGCAGAGTAGTCAAGTGATACATTCAGGCACTCAGCTGCAAGTGACAGGGATAAGAATGGGCTCTCTCTGATTAGACTCTTGACCTATAAGGACAATTTGTGACATCAGTGGGTGCCTTCTCAAGTTTCAAGTTAAATTTCATAGCTCAAAGCTGGGCTTCAATTAATAAGCTCTCTAAGTCACAATATATGCTTTGAAGAATGATAAGCATACAACCACCACACCAGAAGCAGCTAAATTACGCTAACTATTCACTAAGCATTTTGTTCCCACACATTCTTTGCTGATGCTGGCCTCTTACACACCATGGGCTTCCTTAGCAAGACAGACTTTCCTGGGAAGAATCTTCTCTGAATGTGCAAATTTATGGTGATAGCATCCTTAAAACAACAGCTTTATTATGCAATAGTTACAAATTTGTGAGATGAGGTGATTATGCAGAAAACTAGCAAATTAATGTCATCAGTAACATGAGACAAAATAGTTTCAATGGATAAAGAGGTTGTTGGCAGGCTTCTAAGAGTTGCCCAGAATTCTGATAGTTCTGCAGCCACCCTGCCACAAAAAGTCCATTTCCTCTGCGTGATTCACCAAACATTCAAAATTTGAAAAGTGCTAGTGAGATCAAGGTATCTTAATGATATTAATGTACACCTGGGTGCTAGTCAAAAGCAGTTCACTCATAAAATTTATTCAACTTCAGTTTTCTCTGAGATGAACACGACTCACAGGATAGGAGTTGGGGTGAGAGGCAACCCAAGGCACAGTGATAAATTAATGTTCTTGTATCGCAAGTGAAAACTTGGTTTATACTGCTAAAGCCAAGGGGGAAAGAAAGAAGCTATGTTTGGGGAATGGAATACTGGTTTTAAGCCCTAGCTTTGCTGTAACAAACCAGGTAACCTTGGATTTCACTTTGTTGGGACTTGGGTATCTTGTATGTTTTGTTTATATACTGCTAGATAAGAAGGTGGGGACAACAATCAGTATCGAGAGTCTGAGAGCGGAGTCCTAGAGAAAGTCCCTAACTTAAGACAGCAGTCCCTAACCTAAGAACAAGAAGGGATATGCATAAATTGAAAAGGGTAGAATTTCCAGGACTTCATATTTGATTATATTGGAGTGGTGGAAGAGGCAAGCCTGCCTGAAACCTCTCAGGTGACTTGCTGATTTCTGACATGTAGAACTTAGATGGTACCAGTCACCCAGACAGAAACAGAGAAGAGGTGGCAAGTTTGGCCCTGGTTTCTGTGCAAATTAAAACTTGAGGTATGCCTTGACTAGTCACAACTATATATGCTTTAAAAAAAGCTTTAGTGTTTCAAATACTATATTTGAAAAGGTCAAGAAACACTTCATGCCTTTGGGTTATGCTGGTGGCATTGCTTAGCTCTCTCTGGGTGGTCCCCTGGGTAGATCCTTAACCTTTTTTGTGCTACTGATCTCTTTGGCAGCTGGGTGAAATCCACAGTCCCTGTCTCAGAAGAACATTAGAAATGCATACATAAAATACATAGGATAAAAAGGAAAACCAGTTATATTGAAATGAAGACGCTCTGGGGACTGAGGGAGTTTAAGATTACAACTATGCCCCTCAAAAGAATTACATCAGGAGACTAAAAGAACCCTGCCAAGAAAATTATCCTTTCTGATCCCTGGACAAATACAATGAAACAAGTTAAATCCAATTAAAAGGCATTTTGTTTGGCTCTGTGTTTTCTCTTAGTTGGCAAGTTGGAGAAGGGCTTTTGTGGCACAGAATTTAAATTTGCCATTAAGTCATATCCAGAAAGCAACTGCTTTACTTTTAGGAGGAAACTGGCTCGCAGAAACAGACTGTCAACTATTCAAAGGTCAGGGATTGATGAAAAGGAAAACCCTATCTCTAATTCTCTAATATTTCTCCACAACAGAACTTGACATTCTCAGAATAATTCCTGCATCCTCACTAGGAAATAGAAAGCTAGAAAGAAAAACTTGTGCAGATGGATAATGGAAAGTATGGGAGCGAAGCTGCTATCCTGACTTTGAGGCCAAATTTAGCTTAAATGATCTTTAAGAGAAGAAGAAAGCCACCGTAAAGCTAGGGAAATTTGTAAAGAAAGGCAAGGGGAAATAATAGGACTTAGAGGACATAATTATATGCATATCGACATTTGGTGTAATTTAGAGCAACATAATGAAAAATATTTGCTTGGGAGATACCTAATTACATTTAATGGTTAAAAAAAAATAAATCTACTCATTCTTTAACTTAGAAATTAGTTGCAATCCAGTCCCTAGACTCAGGGCTAAGTCCATGGTCCGCTCCCCCCAAGGCAATATTAATATACTTATTTTTGGAAGCAACTGAAAAACTCCACTCTTAAAATGCTGAATCATAAATATAAACATCAAAATTTGGTTGCCATGCAAAAATGAAAATAAATAAAATCCACTCAAAATTTTCCCATTTTATTCAAAATCCGTAGGCAAGAAAAAAAATATTTTTCCTCCTTCTCCTTCTTTTCTTTTTTAAGGATGGGGGTCTCACTATGTTGCCCAGGCTGAAGTGCAGTGGCTATTCACAGGCGTGATCATTACACACTACAGCCTTGAACTCCCGTGTGCTCAAGTGATCCTGCTGCCTCAGTCTCTCGAGAAGCTGGGACCGCAGCCATGCACCACTACGCCTGACCTTTCTTCTTCTTTTAAAACTTAGAATAAGATCAACATTATTAGATCATTTGACTTTTAGCCTGTACAAATCTAATGTTTCCTTTCCTCTAGGGTTTCCTTTCCTCTAGGGTTTAGAAGACCATCATAAGAAGTACATATCTATCTGATGAAATCCCAGGTTTATCACAACATGGCTGTGTGACCTCAGACAAGGCACTTAATCTCTCTTAGCCTTACCTGCAAAGTAGAGGCAAATACCATGGACTTGTAAGAATGTCGCTCAAAGTAACTGCACAGTGCCTGGAACTGAAGAGCTTACTCACTGCCCTTACTAATGTACGACTCTATTTTTACTAAATTGTGCATGTTTAATGCCACATGTGACAAGCACAACAGCAAATCGGTCAAAGTCCCTCTCTAATACTCACCATGATAAGGCTGGTCACAAAGGCTTTCCTCTGAGCCTCCTTTCTTCCAGACATCAGATGCGTTTGAGATTGCTGTGCCATGTCCATCCTTCAGAGCCAGCCGGTACCGGGCAGCTCCGTACAGAGAGTGGTGCTCACATTTCCACCACAGCATGGCACTGGAGTCACAGCTGAACATTCTCAGCTCATTTGCCGATTTGGTAATATCGAGGCCAAGGCACTTTTGGGAGTGCAAATGAAAGAGCCGATGCTGGGACACCCACTTCCATAACTTGTCCTCAGTTTCATCACAGTCGTCTGCTACTATCCAGCCATACACTGGCTTGATGCACTTGCCCGTATTTCCATGGACAATGGTGAAGGGGTCATTAGCTGAGTCAAAGGGACAGACAGATTGTAGATTATGTGGTTGAAGTGCCTTGCTCCCTGCCTGCTGAGGAGAGTCTGAGCACTACTGGACTGTTCCCATCCTCAGTCTGTTCCCACTGTTTTTAAGCTGCAGGGGACTACAAAAGGTGGGACAGTGGTGAGCAGAGAGGCAGTGCAGTGTGTAGGGTCAGAACACGGGCTCTGGAGCCAGTCCACCTGGGTCCATATTTTGCTCCTGCTACTTGTTAGCCATAGGATCAGGGCAAATCATTTAACCTCTGTGTTCCAGTTTTCATATGATGGTTGTGAGCATGAAAGGAGCTAATCCATGTAAAGCATGTAGAGTAGCATGTATATTTGTTGTTGCTATTTCATGAAAGATTTTTCCCTTCTCATTTAATAAGATAAAAGGAGCTCTTTAGTTTTCATCTCAATGAAAAGTCTAGTTGGGACCATAATTCTGCCTTGCTTACATGTTAGCTACTATGGCAGGGTAAATTATTACATGAAAAGTCGATGCTTAACACAGCATGTGCACTATATATATGTTCCTTTCTTCAGATGCAAGTACATAGTGAGGCCTCTGTGCTCCTCTGCCTTAGGGCAAGTTAGTGGGGCCACTAAAAAGGAAAACTTAAGGACAATTTTCTTAAAGACCACTTCCCCCTAGATATTTTTTGGAGGCCTAAATTCATTGAGGTATCTCAGAGGAAATGGGGAAATTTCTGAGGGAGCAGCAGAACAGTGGGGTACAGAAACAAGAAGAAATAGAGGTCTGGGTTCTGAGGGTAGAACCTGTGGCCAGCTCCACTGTGGCAGTTTCATTGTCCTCAGTTTCATCACAGTCGTCTGCTACTATCCAGCCATACACTGGCTTGTGGCACCCTCAGGAAGGCGACAGGGCCTGGGGAAAGCCTGGGGGGATTGACAGTGTGGATCACCTAAGAAGGCTGAACCCCAAACTCCAGGAACTACCAAAGTGATGGCTGATGAGTCTTGAGCCACCAGATACAAGATCCTGTGGGTTTGGACAATGGAAAACCCAGAGGTAACCAGCGGGATCCAATGACTAAAGAAGAATCCTCCCTGAATGTTCCCCTGGCACTTTGCATGAGCTGGCAAAGACCCCAGTAAGGACAATTATTGAAGTTCTGGCAACCTGGTGGAATGGGAGCTCAGCATCAAATTTAATTTGGCTTTCTGAAAATAAAGTAATGCATTGTTTCTTGCACACCTGAGTTTGTGGAATAAGATTCACATCTGTTACAACAAACTATAATCAGATAATTTGGTTAGTTATTTTACAAAGGAAAATTTTAAACAATTACAGCACAAATCATGTTGATAAGAGTAAAGCTGAAATATTTTAGACAAGCTTAAGCAATCACTGTCAGTGAACCAGAGTTCAGCAGAAAGACCTGTAAAATTTTGGTTCCCAAAAGGCACTTTCATTTTGATACCAGCTTCACAGTCACTGGTTTCACTAACACCAGATGATTTTCCTAGTAATAATTCAAAGGCTTTCAGAGTTAAAAATTCCCATACCAGGGACTGGTGACTTGAGGGGAATTTTACCATGTAAATAATAACTATAAAATTAAGTCTCACTGCAGCTTGAACTTTGGAAGGATTTTTTTGTTTTGTTTTAAATAACAGAAGCAACAACAAGAGAAACAACAACAGCAACAACAATCCTTTAAAGCTTAAAGTTATTCTAAATCTGAATTTTAGAAGTATTCCACAGGATTGCAGCTAAGGATGTTTGCCATAGCAGCTTTCATCCTTCACACTTTTTTTTTCTGAGATGGAGTCTTGCTCTGTTGCCCAGGCTGGAGTGCAGTGGCACAATCTCAGCTAACTGCAACCTCCGCCTCCTAGGTTCAAGTGATTCTCATGCCCCAGCCTCCCAAGTAGCTGAGATTACAGGTGCCTGCCACCACACCCGGGTAATTTTTGTATTTTTAGTAGAGATGGGGTTTCACCATGTTGGCCAAGCTGGTCTCGAACTCCTGACCTCAGGTGATCCACCCACTTCGGCCTCCCAAAATGCTGGGATTATAGGCATGAGATACCGTGCCCAGCCACATCCCTCACACTTTCTTCTTTGACATTCCTCTGCCATTTTCTACTTGATGGACACAGGCTGGGAAGACAGTCAACAAAAAAGGAAAATGTGCTATAAGATTACTACTTACACTTTCTCTCATGGCCTTCTCCCACAATTCAATAGCTACTCAGATCTCTGATCTACATCTTTTCCAAAGTATTCTCTCTTGCCTCTCCAAAGTAAATCTTGCATTCCAAAGTATCAAAAATTACAGAAGAAAAAAGAAGTCTGCTCCTGCAGGAGACGTGCCCATCACCCTTGTTGGAAACATCCCCTCTCCTGCCCTGTAGTCTTGCTGCTGTCTTTCCCGGGCATTCTGCTTTGTGTGCTGGATCCCAAACAGGTGAACTGGGGAAGCAGCAGCTTTGCCTTCCTTTGCAGTTTGCAGTTCTGGCTTTTTCAAAATTTTTGTAGAATCCAATGGATTAGCTACATTTCTTTATACAGTGGAAAAAGCAGGAGTTAGGAGTCCGAGATTGAAACACTAAAACACTACAGGAGAGGTGTGGAGTAGCTCTGTTAAAGTGGAGCTGCCAAACTTCCTAACAAACTGCTACACCTCTGAATATAGATGTTTTTCTCAGACTAATCCCTTGTTTGAACCAAGTATGCAATTTCAATGTGACACTTATAGTGGTCACTTAGTACAGATCTTAATTATTGATATACTTAAAGGAAACTTATTAGCCTCCATATATAAGGTATGTATAAACATACATTAGATAGGGAGAGTCCTATCCTTTCATGATGCTTCCCCGTATCTTTCTTTAACCTTAGCAGGAGCTGTTGAAACTGCCTCAGTCTTACGACCCTTATTGGGATAGTAGGTTGAAGAGCTGGAAGGAGGACTGAGAAAGCGTGAACATAATCCCTTATTTACAAAATTTGGTACAGAAGGGCATATAAGCTATATACTTTGAAAAGGTAATTACAGAGTAGATTTTATTTTATAAAACTTATTTTATAAAATAGATTCTTTATTAATAGCTTTCTACTGGGTTTTGTTCACTTTACAACTTTACACCAGTCCTCAATGGAGTTTTAATATTTACCTCCAAATACAATATTGGGGCAAATCTAAAAGGCAGAAGTTGATGAAGAGAAGCCTCATTACCCCCTAGATGCATTTTGTATATGCTTCATTTTATATAAATTCTCCAGTGGTGTTTGAGAGAAAATGGCTAAGTAGCATTACCATAAATTGAAAATAAATTTTTAGTATTTTTACATCCATCAAAGGCAAATCATCTCTTTCATATTTTCTTATTGTCTGATCACTAAATAATTCCTGCCTTTGGTCCCTAGACCAAAAAGCTTCACACATTCCAAAGAGAAGCTGGATATTGACATTTATAACTACAGACAAATGGATAGGGAAATAGCTTGGGAAAACAAGAAGGATGAAGATGGCAGCATTTATAATTTCAGGGGAACCGTCCATAGATCACATATTAAGCATTTTGTAGAGTGTCTACCATGTGTTCAGAATGTACAGGTAGGTGCAGCAAGAGAGAATCAGAAGTCTAGGTTTGTTAGTTCAAAAACAGGTCCTGAAGTGACAGTTGAGTCCATGGCAATGTCCAGGGAGTCAGAAAGTCTTCACGCACGATTGGGTGGTGTTGGCTGGTGAAAACCTCAGGAGTCCCTTCAAGCTGTTAGCTCTCCAAGCAGGCAAAAATGTAAACTAAGCACCTGGCACCTCCCCAAGGACACAGAGGTGCTCCTTCAGTGTTTGGGTAATAGAGGCCACCTGCACAAGCCTAGCCGTGCACATGTGACGAGGTGCATGCCATCACCAGCATCATGAAGCGGACACTCTTGCCAAACAATTGACCCAAATGGCTGGGGGTTCAAAATTCCAGTGCTTCCCCAAACAAGGCCACAAGTCTGCTCTGAGGGTGAGAGAAAATCGATCAGAGTAGCTGCTAGGAGTAAGAAAGGATACAGGATAACAAAACCTGTGGGAACATAGCACAGGGGGAACAGAGTTAAACCTGGTGCTTTTCGCTTTGGGTCAGTGATAAAGGGCAGTGATTGCAGAGATTGCAAGAATTAAGGAAATCTTGAAATTTGTGAAGGAGATAAAAACAGGACTGAAGCAGATGTCGATGGGAACCAAGAGGTTAGTGATTGAAAAGTTAGTGCATTTTCACTGTAGTTAGTTGCTGCAGTGAACTTTTCCACCTTGGATTGTGGGGCAGGCAGAATAAATTATCAAGGCAATAAAGGATCTTATTTTAAAGGATTCTTTTAGTAGTTCCTAGCACACAGGGTCAGAGGAGAATAGAGAAGTGTGACTCAGAGCAGGGTTCATTTCCAGGTCCTTGCTGTAGATAGGATGATGCCATTCACACTCTGAGAAATCTCTTCCCATCGCTCTCCGAAGGAAGTCTAAACCAGATGGTAACTTAGCTTAGCTGCAAAGAAAATAAGAGCCACCAACAATTTAATGTTTTTCAAACTGCCTGGACAATCTTTTCCTTCCTCATACAGGCACGATAACAGAAGTGGCCGGTGGAGGGTGGCCCACTGAGTGCCCATGATGCAGTCCAACCAAGAAACACAGTCCTCTGCACACCTCTCGCCCAGGCAAAAAGAGAAAGTAAAAGCAACCGGTTGCTGCCAAGGGGTGTGGTGGGGTGGGGCTGGCACTACCCTGAACATCAATGAAGGCTGTCTGTTTCTGGTCCTGCTTCCGCAGTAAGAGGCAGCAGGTCCCCAAGCAGGCGACCTGCCCTTCAGCGTGAGGCTGTCAGCCTTGGGGGAGCGGGGTCATTTGGAGCTGATAAACCAATGAGAAGAAAGGTTTGTTGCTCTAGGCAGTGGGTGAGGGCATCATAGCTGACTCTTGGTCTTGGTCACTTTCGGAGGAGATGGTTTATTTAACCTGACTTCCTTCCTGATGCGCACCGTAGGCGCAGTGAAATCCGGGAATCGTGGGGAATCCTTGGCGCTGTGGGTGGAGGCTCCTCTTGGCCCTGTGGCCAAGGTGACCAAGGGCCGAAGGAAAAGCGAGAACGGGAGGGACGGGACGCAAGAGGGCAGATGGGGAACTCCATACTCCAGCAACATTTTGTAAGAGAGGCGACGACGGAGAAGGGCACCCGGCCAAAAAAGCCTCCGTGCGCCTACTCTACGGTGCACCGCGTCCCCTCTGCACCAGAAGGGCCCTGTCTTCCCACATCCACCGCGCCCTACTCCGGGCCCCCGAGGGCACTGGGGCGCCACCTCTGCCAGACCTCCCCCGCGACTCACTCTTCCGGCTCTAGAGCCCCCCCGCCCCAACAGCAAAGCAGCCGTGACCTGCCCCAGGCTGGAAGGCAACAGAGCTGCGGCGTCGAGGCACCCAGCGGACTGCGGGGCGGACGTGCCCGCGGTTACCTGCGCGGCCAGAGGGCTCCGCGAGATCGAAGAACCAGAAGAGCAGCATGAGGAGCCCCGCCGGGCGGCGAGGGGTCGCCCAGCCTGTCCTCATCCTGAGCTGGCGCAAGCCTTCCGGCCGGGTCCTCGGGCGCACGCGGCTCCCGCCCCTCCTGCTGAGCGCGGCCTGCCCCGCCCGCAGCTCTGTCTAGGCCTCTGGGGGCGCCCCGGCCCCGCCCCCGCCGCCCTCGGCCAATCAGACGTGCGTCTCCTCGGCCCCGGGGCGGAGCGGGCCAGGTGTGGGAAATGAACAGGGCGGGGCGCTAGATACCTGCGTGGGGTAGGACCCGCGAGGAAGAGGTACGTGCGGGTCGGTGGGAGAGCCAGGCTGCACAGGCTCCTGCACTGGAGGGTTCGGTCCCCGCCTCTTCATCAGCCAAGCTGGGGAGATGCGGCCCTTACTGGGACTTGGCACCGCCCTGGTGGGTGGGTTCTATCAGTTTAGAACCTTGGCCTCTGCCTGGCGCACTGTGGTCAGGGACGACTTCTCCATTCCAGCCTGGACTGAAAAGGGACCCAGGATCTCTTTTACCCCGGAGGAGGAAGTGAGCACCTGCCCTGTGGGTGGCTGCGGCCAAGCCTAAGAATTCAGTCGTCCTTGGCAACGTCTTGGGTATTTTGATAGTGCGGTATTTTGATAGTGCAAACAAAGGTGGAATAATGGTACACTGCAGTTCTACCCATAGTTGTTAAAGAATTAAAAGCAAGAATTACTAGAATGACCAAACGACACTTCCAAGGATGACTTATGCTTTATAAAAAGTTGACCTTTGCGAGTAAGCTCTTTGCTTAATAATTTAATGATAATAATAATTAGCTGGTAGAAATGTAGAAGTCTGCATGCAGAACCAGAAATTTCATGTCCCACTCACTCTCTTCCTGTGGACACTGCTATCATTATAAAGAGGCCAAATTCTTAATGACCTAAGTTGCTCAAATGTGAATATTTTATACTTTTAAATCCCCTCTTTGCTGAGCACATAATGTGTACTTGAGGTGGCCTCCATCCTTGTTGCATGAGGATGCAAAGACCTAGGTTGCTCTTCCTGACTCCCACTGCCAAGGTTTCACAGTTGGCTCCCAAACCTGCTCTGTCTTCTCCCCAGGGTCTGGCCTTTCAGTTCCATAGATATAGTGAGCACCTGCCATCACAGGATCTGGGCACGCCATGGAACAGAAGGACAAAAAGACAACATCTCTGCCCTCCCCTGAATACTGGGGAGACTGAGGCACTGTGATGGATAATATTGTCAGCTTGATTGATAGGAACGAATGCAAAGTATTGTTCCTGGGTGTGTCTGTGAGGGTGTTGCCAAGGAGATTAACAGTGGACTGGGAGAGGCGGACGGGCCCTCAATCTGGGTGGGCACCATCTCATCAGCTGCCAGCATGGCTAGAATAAAAGCAGGCAGAAGTTGGAAGAACTTGACTGGCTGAGTCTCCTGGCCTTCACCTTTCTCCCGTGCTAGATGCTTCCTACCCTCGAACATCGGACTCCAGGTTCTTCAGCTTTTGGACTCTTAGACCTATAAAAGTGGTTTGTCAGGGGATCTCTGGCCTTCGGCCACAGACTGAAAGCTTCACTGTTGGCTTCCCTACTTCTGAGGTTTTGGAACTGGGACTGGCTTCTTTGTTCCTCAGCTTGCAGACAGCCTATTGTGGGACTTCACCTTGTGATCATATGAGTCAATACTCCTTAATAAACTCCCTTTCATATATACATGTATCCTGTTAGTCCTGTCCCTCTAGAGAACCCTAATACAGGCACACTCAGTGACACAGGGCAGAATGAATGGGGAAACTCTGACAAACGTTGAAGGAAGGCAACATCTTAGCTGGGTCTTAAAGAATGGGTAGGAATTTGAGCAGGCACAGCTGGTGGGAGAAAACCAGTGACAGGGCAGAGGCCAGAAAATGCAAGCAGAGTCAGAAGACAGTCCAGAGTCCAGGGTAGCTGCCCTGCAGGGGGTGTGTCTGCGAGAGAGATCAAAGTGGTTGTGGTGGGGTCCCCAGTGGAAATGACAGCAGAAAGGTGAGTTGTGTCTGTTTTGTGAAGGGCCTTGAATTTATTCTAAGGCACAGATGGTGGGAAGTTCTGAGTAGGAGAATCTTCCACTGACCTGATCCCCTCTGCCTCTGTGGCTGCCTGCCTTTCTTTCTGATCCTACCCAGCTTGGAGCTCCTTGAGGGCAGTGGTCTTGCCATATTCATTATCACATCCTCAACACTGGGCACAGGGCCTGTCCCAAAGTAAGCTCTCAATAAATGTTAGTTTAATCAATGGATGGATTCCTAGGGCCACCACCTTAGCCTAGGGCCATATGAGCTCCTACTTGCATTGTATTGCAATAATTTCTCAATTGACCTCACTGCCAACAGTTATTATCCTCTCTGGCAAATGAATCCTTCTAAACACTGTTTGGAACATGCCACTTTTCTACTCAAATCCTTTCAGTGCTATTTGCATATAGCAGGAGCTCCTAAATGCTACTTAAGGGAAATTATGAAACCCTGAAATTTTATGCAGCTTTATAAATGCAGTATGTTTTGAGGAGGAGGAAGGGTACAAGGCTTTCATGAGAATCCCAGAGAAGCCCATGATACAAAAAGGAAACTCTAAGACAAAAAGCAAGTACCTCTACAATTTGACCCTTTCTCTTTCTTTGAGATGGAGTTTCACTCTTGTTGCCCAGGCTGGAGTGCAATGGCGCGATCTCAGCTCACCGCAACCTCCGCCTCCTGGGTTCAAACGATTCTCCTGCCTCATCCTCCTGAGTAGCTGGGATTACGGGCATGCATCATCACGGCCAGGCTAATTTTGTATTTTTAGTAGAAACAGGGTTTCTCCATGTTGGTCAGGCTGGTCTCGAACTCCTGACCTCAGGTGATCCGCCCGCCTCCGCCTCCAAAAGTGCTGGAATTACAGTTGTGAACCACCGTGCCTGGCCTAATCTGACCCTTTCTCTTTACTCCCTTCATATGTCACTCTTTGGTTCAAGCTACCTGTCTGAACCTGTCTTGCCTTTTCTTATATCTGCCCATATATGCATATCCAGAATGCCATTTTCCCTTTGTCTTAGTTCCAACCTTTCTTGAAGTTTCTGTTTAGATCTGACATTTTATGTAAAACACTTCTATCAAGGGGTTAACCTTCTTCCAAATATCTACCTAATAGTGTGCATTCCTTTCACTTGGCATTTAACATGTATTACCTCTTGCCACGATTTTTTCTTCAGGGACATGTGCACTGATTATTTCACCTAGGTTATAGATTCTCAGTAAATATTGTCAATGGTGACAATAAAAAGCAATGTGTCCTTCAGGTCTCACCTTGGACGTTACTTTCTCAAAGAAATTTTTTTTTTTTTGACTCTACAGTCTAGGTGAGCTTCCTCTATAACAGGTTCTCCAGGCTTCCCACACTTCTTCCTGATAGCACTTAGCACAGCTGGAGTAGATCATTCTGTGCTTGCTCATTTGTTTAATGTGTATCTCCCTCACCAGGCTGCAGGCTCCATGAAGACAGTGACTATGCCTGCTTCATTCACTTCTGTGTCCCTAGTACCTGGCACATGATTTGCTGCATGAATGAATAAGTAAATATATAGTAATACCTCATAAATGATGCAGGCAATGGAAGGTCTAGACATTTAAAAGAGGGGAAAATTGGCTTGGGTGGGAGCAGCAGTTTTCAGGCATTGAACTGGATGTCCTTGGATGAGAAGCATTCAGTAGATAGAGGCAATGAGGATGCTACAAGCTGAGACAATGGTGTAAACAAATTACAAACATCTGCCACCCACTGGAAGCCAGACCATGTGCTAAGCATTTCCCATGTACTCTCTTGTTTAGGAATCATCCTACAAAGTAAGTACTCCTATAATCCTCATTTTATAAATGTGGAAACTAAGATAACACAGAGAAGACTGATACCTAGACCAGGTTAGTAGCCACAAGTGAAGACACTATGATGGAAATCTAACTATAGAACTTGAATGAGTGTGTGAGAGTGTTAGTGATATTTTATTCCCAATCACAATTAGGGAGGAGGGGAAAAGGAGCTTTTAGAATCTCTGAAGTCATGTTTTTTAATTATAAAATAAATCATACCCCAAAAAAGAATAGCTGTGCTTATTGGCCTCTTGTGATCATATTCACCTTACTCCCACATAGAGGTAACCTCTCCTCTGAATTATTCATCACTGTTTCTTTACCATTTTCCCATATATGATTCATTCCTTAAAGAGTACCTATAATTTTACATATTTTTGAATTTTATGTAAATGAATCATTTCAAGGGTTGGGTTTTTTTTGTCACTTGTCTTTTTGCTTTAAATTCTGTCTGTGACATTCATCTGTGTTGGTGTGTGTAGTTGTAGTTCATTCATTTTTATGTAACATTTCATTATAAGAATAAAGGATACTTTATGCATTCTCTTGTTGGGGGACATTTGAGTAGTTTCCTGCTGGATAGTTTCCATTTGGGTAGCTTGTATTTGCTGCTCTTAATGCTCCTGTGAAGTTTTTGTACCTGTCTCTTGGTGCACATTGCTAGAGTTTCCTGAGGATATGGTCCTAGAAATGGAATTCCTGGAGCATAGGGTATGTGTAGCGTTACAATTACTGGACAATGCCAATGAACTTTCTGATTTACACTCCCATTGGTGTGCATAAGCATTCCCACTGCTGAACATTTTCATCAACATTGGCATTGTAAAATTTTTGGTGGGGTGTAAAATGGTATCTTTTAGTGGTTTAAAATTGTATTACCCTGATTGCTAATGAGGTTGGACATATTTTTCTCTGTGTATTGGTTATTTGTATTTCCTTTTCACATTCTCGTACAGGTTATTTGCCTGTTTTTTCGATCTGTTCCCTGCGCTTTTCTGCTTTGAATCCCAAGTGGCTTGCACTTCCCAGACCCCTCTTGCCTGTTTCCTTCTGGTTAGGGTCAGCCAATGGCCTGAGATAGGAATTTGGAAGGAGTAGAACCCAGGGTATTTCTTTCCTCTCTGCTTTGGGAGAAGACCAAGCAGTGGCTGTGCCTCTTTGTGGTTCTAGCTCCTGCCTGGAAGCCCCAGCCTTTGTGTTCCAACTCCCACCAGGCAACCCCTGCCATGCTACCAGCTCCTTTTGGGTTCTCCAACGTTCTAGCTCCTACAATGTATCCCTGGTTCCCGCACTGATAACATCCCTTCCCTGTCCTCAGGCCCCATGGATGTCAGTAGCTTGTTGTAGTCGTTGCTTTCAGAGTAGCCTCATAAGCACTTATTTTTAGCTCTTCCAACACTTCTGTAACTCATTATTTCCCCATATTAGATTTCTTCAATTGAACTACCTAGCATGGGTTTTGTTCTCCTTATTGGACCTTGATGATATTGATTTTACATACAACAGAATTGTACCTTGAGACAGCATCCAAAATTGAGTTAGATGTGGACTAGAGAAACAACACATGGAACATATTCAACCGCATGGGGAGTTGTGGCATGAAGAGAACCAGTGTGGGATTCATATAAACTGCAATTATGACGATGCCCACAGATTGTCCCAGGTGTAGTAAGAAGGACCCAGGAGGCCCAGATAAGGACTTTGTCAAAGAATAAATTTTAAACAATTCTCACTACACCACAACAATTAAGATCTGCATTTATTCCTGGTCATAAGTAAACTCTTGAGGCCTGTAGTCATGGATGTAGACCTCAAAGGGCAAATATAAGGTTATAATTCAACCACTTAAAAAACAAAAGCAAAACAAAAAATTGAGCAACTCATCTTATTAGAATAAACTGAATTTTCTCCACTGACTTTAGAAAGAATTTCAGACAAGCAAATGCCCAACTAGCATATCTACCGAACAGTGACAGCAGAGACTGGACAAGGAGTAGATTGGTAGACTCATTCACTTAGTCCACTCCCTGTCCTCTCCCTTTATAGACAAGGAAACTCTTGGGCTCAAGCAATCTGAATTTGAGGCCTGTCTTTTTTCTTTGTGGTATCTTTTATTGTATAGACATTTTAAGCTTTAATTTATTCAGCTGTATAAATCTTTTCTTTATGATGATGCATTTTATCCTTGTTTAAGAATTCCTTTCCTATTTGAAGATCATAAAATTATTCTCCTATATTTTCTTGTAAACATTAAAACATTTTCCTTTACACCTTTAGATTTTTAATCCACCTGGGGTACATTTGGCTTTATGATGAAAAATAGAAATTGTTAAATGTTTAATTATCCCAAGTTATCCTTTCTACATTGATTCACAGTGCTTCTTCTGTCATACATACACATCCATAAATTAATGGGACAGTATCTGGGCTCTGTATATAGCTTCATTAAAATGTATTCCCCTCATCTTTGCACCAATAGTAGCATAATATTTTTATACATTATACCTTTAGAATAAGGCTCAATTCCTGGTAGAGCAAAACAGTTCACTTGTTTTTCCTCTTCAAAATTACCTTGGCTATTCCTGCCCTTTTGCTCTTCTATCTGAACTTTAGAATCAGTGTGTCCAACTTTCATGAAAAACCTGTTTGGCTTTTCATTGGAACTGCGTTTAAGAACTAATTTGAGAAAGATAACATCTTAATGATGCCGGTCTTTCATTCTTTGTGATCTTGGCCTTGCTCTTTCTTCAGTCTGGTCTTATTTGGCACCTGTCTGAATGCTAAACAGGGGATGGGAACCGGATTTGGCAGTTGTTTGGGTCTCACTAAAGGTTTCTGAGTGGAAAGAGTGACATAATGAGAGCCTTGTTTTGATAATATTGGTCTGAAAGTGGTAGCAATTTGATGGCAGACAAGAGATAGAGAAATTGATCAGGACTCTTGCAAAGGTCTAGGGAAACAATAATGGAAATCTGAATTTTAGTGGTTGCAGTGGAAATGGAGATAAGATAGCTGTGAGAGACTTTCCAAAAATAACATAATTGCTCTCTTTTGTAAGAAAAAGAGCCAATCGGGCTTCCTGCTTCTCTTCTTAAAGAGAGATGAATGAAAAGCTCTGAAAGAAAAAGATGCTAAGACTTGCAGGGGTTACTTTCACCTGAGATAGTGAAAAATGATAATCACTGGAATAAGCCCTTAGAGCATCTATTCCCTACTGCTGCTGCTTCCTCTTCTTGTTTTTTGTTTGTTTGTTTGAGATGGAGTTTCGCTCTTGTTGCCCAGGCTGGAGTGCAGTGGCGTGATCTCGGCTCACCGCAACCTCCGCCTCCCGGGTTCAAGTGATTCTCCTGCCTCAGCCTCCTGAGTAGCTGGGATTACAGGTGCCCACCACGCCCAGCTAATTTTTGTGTTTTTATTAGATACAGGGTTTCACCATGTTGGTCAGGCTGGTCTTGAACTCCTGACCTCATGTGATCCACCCGCCTCAGCTTCCCAAAGTGCTGGGATTACAGGCATGAGCCACTGTGCCCGGCCTCCCTACTGTTTCTTTTTGGAAATTATATGTTCCCTGAAGTCTAGTTCAAATAGACCTCTTCCATGAAGCCAACCCTGATTCTATCAGTTAGAATGAGGATGCCTGACAGGTTTTCCTTTGTTTGACAATTATGTGGATGCTTGTCATTCACGTGGGAGCTGGAACCAAGTCTTATGTTTTTATTCTCTACTCTCTGGCACAATTCTTTTAATGCAAGTAAAAGAATATCGTTCAGTAACAAGGGACGATCATTCAAGAATAAAAATGGAAACTTTTGTTTATTCCATAAATGACACTGGGTTTTTCTTCTCCCTTTTGGGGAGTAGGGTTTGGACCATTGTGCTATATGAGGCCACTACAAGCGAATTTGGGTAGAATCTTTATGGGTCCTTCTATCCTCAATTCCTTCAAAGACACCTTGTATATTTTGTGACTTCATCGATTGTTCTCCTGTTTTATAATATTGTTAGTATATGATGACATCTATGTGTGAGTTCAATAGTTATTTGGTTTAAAGGATTTTTTAGTGTTTTATTATTCTTACAGTGAAATAATGTAATGTATAAATCACCTACCAGATTACTCTGTGCAATTTGTAGTATGAAAGATAGATACCTAACAATTCAAAAATTAAAAACAGAATACAGTCATACATAAAAGTATACCCTGTCTACCACGTAAATAGCTGTAATAGGTTTCTGTCCCATGGGTGCTCAGACTTCCCCTGTGAGTTAATGAAAAACTAAGAATATATTATTAAGGTTCTTAAGTGTGGTTCAACTCACATTGTTCTCAGTGAGAAAGGCTGACTTATGGAGCCTTTCTATGTGTGTGCGTGTGTGCTTGTGTGTGTGTATGTGTGTGTTTCCTATTGAAGTTATACTCCCACGTTTGTTTCTTATATTCTTGTCTCATATTGTGAGACAAAATATGTCTCATATTTAATTCATCTCATATTTAAATTACAATGACACATTGTCATTTCCACATTGGATACAGAGAGCACTTTAGTTTCTTTAATTTGACGTACTCAGTTCACAATTGTTGCCTGCACTTGTTATCACTTTGCCATTCTAAAGCCCAGCAGACACTATCCAAATGCATATGAATGCATTATCTGGAGAGATCTCTGGTTCTTGCCTTGTGCTTCTTATACTCTGAGAGGTTGCATGACCCATGTTCAAAGCCCCTGATGAGGCACATATTACAATTCTCTGTTCCACATGGCCCTCAACCCTCGTCATAGCTGATTGGATGAGGGATGGGTGCTTGCTTCAAAGACAAGCCAATCTCTAAGTGGCTTAGCAGAATATGAAAGAGGCCTTTTCTGAGATGGAGGGATTCCCCAGAAGCAGGTACTGGGATGAAGGTTTGTATAAACAGGCCCTGGTGAAAATAAATCTGCAAATAAAATCCAGGGAGTTTGTCTTGTTGCCACAGGACTCTTGAGGTAGGACATATTCCCAGAAAACAACTAGTAGGGTAGTGGGGAACATGCAACGGGAAAGAAAAGTAAGACAAACAAGGGTGGAATCAAGCAAAGCCCTGTGGAAGGTAACTGTCTCAATTCTGCAGGGAGTGGATCTGGAGACTCATGGGTCACATCATAGACAATTCCACCAGGGCTGAGGGAGCTGGGGTATTTATACTTCTATACTTGTCAATCATCGGCTAATGCTTAACCTGGGGGGACATGCATTCCCAGGCATGGTCTGCTGTCTCTGCATGCAGAAAAAGCTGCCTCACGCAGTCTGAGGGCAGCCCTCTGACAAAGAGTTGCACGTGCTGACTGTTGGGAGTAAAAACACACCGGAAGGGAAGTACACAAAGAGCACAGCCATCAGAGGGAATCTGCATGGAGCCTTGTCATTGGGTTCTATAGGCCCAGTATGAGAGGTTGCTCAGCAGGGACTACCGTGATTATTGGAACTAACCAAATCCTCTCTCTTAGGGATTCTGGGTATGAGATACACAGTTAGCAAGAATTAATAAAGCAGCAGCATCTAGGAGCACGAAGAAGCTGAAGGAGTTAAAAAGAATAGAAGCAAAAGTGTACTGTTGTGTGTGCATGGGTGTGCCCTGGTTTCACTTAGCTGCACTCTTTCATTCCCCTTGGGCAATGGTCTTTCATTACTCTATCACTGCCTTTTGTAATGACAGAATGCCTTAAATATAAAGTAAGGACAGGAGGCATGACTCCCCCCAAAGAACCAGATGGTCAAATCCTTGGGTTCAAATACTTTATTATTCTGCTTCCTTCTGTTTCTTCCTTACTTGTCTAGGTCAGGTGAGGTATAGATCATCACTGAACTCAACCTACTGTGATTTTTCAACATGAGTTATGGATATCTCGGTAGAATTAGTCTAGAAACTGAAGGCGTTTGTAACACTTCTCTACCTCACTGGAAGGGCCAGCTTCATGGTGGGTAGTAGGCAGTTGCCTACAAACTATGTGAATTGCTGCCAAGGCTTGTACTATAAGTACTTCGACTTCTGGCCTTTTACCCAGCCCCCAACTCCTCATTTATTATGTTCATTCAAATGTTTTCTGGAAATGACCCATATCAGTTAACAATCTAAGTTCATGTGCTCATGTATGATGATACAGCTAAAAATTGCAAAACTATGGTTCCACAGAACAATTAGTTTTTATAATCCAGAGTAACCCTCAAATCTGTCTTAGTAGTGACTTGCCAGAGACAGGATTTAAAGTAGATAAACATCAAATTAGTGCAAGGACTGCCCACTTTGTGATATTGAGGTGAGCATTTTTTCTCCCCAGGCCTAGTAACTTCATTTATGTGTCTGACATTTTAAGAAAATGTATAAGTAGGACTTCATGTAACCATTCATGTAGATAATGGTCAGGTCCAGATGAGATTGGGGAAGGGAAAAGTGATTTACAATGTCAGTACAGCATGTGAAAACAAAAATAAAAACAAAACAACACAATTAACCTTGAGGCCCAGTATACATGGACCTTCAGCATGGCAGATAATCTAGCTCCTTCTAAAACCAAGTAGCTGTATCCATGTCATTGTATACACCTTACCTGCACCAAGATTTCAACTTCCAGTTGTAATAGTATCTGGGAGCTCCCAGGAGTAATGATGATATGACTACATTACATTTTTTTTAAAAAGCAATAACATTCATTAACATTTTTGAGCACCTACTCTATGCCTTGCTTTTCTTATATATAAAATGGGGCTAATAGTAATATTCACTTCATAAAGTTATTGTGAGAATTAAATGAAGGAAGCATTTAGATCAGCACCTGAAACATAGTTCTAGTATGTAATAACTGATATTTATTATTATTGTTAGCTATTAAGGTTAGTATTGGAGCTATAAGAAATAGACAAGATATCTCCCTCTCTTCAAGTAGCTCTGAGGCTAAAGGAAAATGAGACATATGAAGGAACATTTATGATTTGGTAGGATTTAGTGCAACAACAGAGACATATTGAAGTCAGGGTCACAGCTTAAGGGAGGGAGTGGCTAATTTTTCTGGAGTATGCCATGGCAGATTTTCCAGAGTGGAAGGCCATGGGGCAGCATATTGACACTGGGAACTTGGGAAGGTTGCCATATGGGTTAGTTGCAAGAACTGAATGTGTAGTGTCATGAAGATATGACACAGTGTAGTGCTCTTGGGATCTGTGAGTGGATGGATACCTAGCAGTGGCGCAAGGTCTGCCTGTACAGTAGCATCCATAGGTGATGCTGGATGGTAAGGTGGAGCCATGTCAAGAAAGGTCGTATGTGCAACATTAGGGGGCTTGGTCCTTATCCTCTGTACACAGCAGATCACTGAAGGGTTTTGGCCTCCCCCACCCAAAAAGATATAATCAGATGTAAAACTTAAAAAGATTACACAAAGACTCTGACAGTTGTGGATACCTTTAAAGTTGATAAGACTGGAAGAGCTAATAGGAAAGTCCAGGCAAGAGGTGATATTGGGAAAGGTAACTAGGACAGTATCAATGGGATATAGCAGAGATAAGAGACAAGAGAAATCTTACTAGGATATAGACTATAATAAGCTGCTATTGAAAAGATTAGAGATATGACTGATATTTAAGGTATAATAAGACCCTCCCGATTATTCTAAAGACACTTCTCATTTTAATGATGATCAATCCATGTACAATTGAGACTCCTTGCATTTCTCTTCAAATTGTATATTGTGCTCTTGGGTTTTGTTGCACCATCCAACTACACTTATCTCCATTTACACTGTAAAAATTGGAAGAGAAGAATAAAGTCAGCAATCCCTTGATGATCATTGTAGCTTAGCTTGTATTTCCCATAGTTTATTGTCCATGAAAAGTGTCAGAATGAAGAATTTAGAAATACTGTCAAGTTAAAAATGGAGAATTCTTGAAGTATAAAAGAAAAAATGGGATACTAATGAGAATATGTAAGGATTATACTGATATATGTTAGTGAATTGCTCTATTAGAGTATCAGCACTATTTGGAAAGCCGTCAATGTCATCTCATATTTAAACTATTAAGTGCATGTTTAAACTGTGCAAATCTCTTGCATTCATTTCATGGTTAATCAATCCAGTCTGAAATAGTTTGCCAAACAGTAATGGGATTTTCTCTAACAGCCAGATACTTAAGTCACTAGACACCAAATTATGGGATAAAAACAATCAATTCAGCATCCCAGGTAATTATGGGCTTAAAACAATATTGTGTTGAGCCCTGGCACATACCCACTCATAGCAGATGTCTTTGTTTTGGACCATTTTGATTATCTTGGTAACTCTAGCATGATGAATTAACGATGCAAATTATTTTTTCGTTTTAATTTTTCATTGTAGATGGAGCTATTGGCCTTTATTATAACTTATTTTCTGTTTCAGCCAAGGCCTAAATTAGAGCAGTACCAGAGGAGAAGGAGAGCAGGTGACATATTCTAGAGCTATTGGAAGGTATAATATCCAGAAGTATAAATGGTTGTTGGGAGAATAAATTCCATGCTTCTGAAGTGGGCAACTGGTAAATGATGGTGCCATTTGCTATGATGAAGGACTCAGGAAGAGGGGAAGATTTAAGGGAGGATAAATTTATTTTTCAGATTCGAGGAATTTTAGATATACACTGTATGAATATGGAAAAAATTCACTAATCCCTTCAGTCTGGAACTCAGGAGAGAGCTGTGTTGGAGACAGAGATTTGAGCATTATCAGTGCACAAAAAGTAGATAAAAGTTCTAGGAATGTCTAAACAATGAAGAATCTGGGGAATACTAACATGTCAGGAAAAGAGAGAGGAAGAGGAGGCATGAAGGCAGCCAAGAAGAAAACGTCAGAGTGGAGAAAGAAACTATGAGGAGTATTACAGTTTCAAAGGTTTGGAGACCATTGATTTAATGGCCGACTTAATTGATTTAATGGTCTCCAAACCTTTTAAATTGTGTACCCAATCAATAAAGATTTTTTTTTGAGAAAATCCCATATATGTATACTTATAAATTATATATATTTTTAATCCATATAATAACTATTAGTAAAATTTAATTTCTTACAAAGTTAGACATAAACTAAATATATATTTTCTACTGTAAAATGCTTATTTTCCCAATTTTATTGTCTGTCCATAAGGGAATTGTGATGATGTTGTATCTCCGCATAAATGAACTTAATCACAATGAATCATAGTGTCATTATTTGTAAGTTTAAATAAATTTATAAGTTTAAATACATCTAAAAGAATTCTTGTAATAAATATTAACTAAACTTGTAAATGACAAAAGGAAGCTGTGTCATTTAATTAGAAGTGTTTTCCTTCTTGGTGATAGGTAAAATAATGGCATATCTTACCATCAATAGAAATTGTAATGTTTTCTTCCCACACCCCAGTGGATCATCTATTGTGCTCCACTTTAAGGACTGGATTTAGGCCAGGCGTGGTGGCTCACACCTGTAATCCCAGCACTTTGGGAGGCCAAGGCAAGCAGATCACTTGAGGTCAGGAGTTCGAGATCAGCCTGGCCGACATGGTGAAACCCCGTCTCTACTAAAAAAAAATACAAAAATTAGCTGGGTACTTTGGTGGGCACCTGTAATCCCAGGTGCTCAGGAGGCTGAGGCAGTAGATTTGCTTGAATCCGAGAGGCAGAGGTTGCAGTGAGCCGAGATCATGCCACTGCACTCCAGCCTGGGTGACAGAGCGAGACTACATCTCAAAAAAAAAAAAAAAAAAAAGCCTGTATTTTAAGAGGGAGGAGTCAACAGTATGTAACACCTTGAAGAAATTAAATAAAATATTGTCTTAAAAAATGGAAAAACATTAATAAGTTTTAGCAACTAGAAGATCACTGGAGGCCTTGATGGGGGCAGTGTCAACAGTAGAAGAGGAGCAACCAGGTTGCAGAGGTGCAAGGAATAAATAGTAGCAGGTTACATTGAATGTACACTTGTTACATTGAATGTACACTTACTACATTCCAGACACTGTGCTTAGGACTTTGCATACAACACTGAGAAGTTATGATTATCCCTAATTTAAGATAATAATCAGAGACTTGCAAAGTCTAAGTGACTTGTACTAGGTCATAAAGCTAAGTAAGTGGTCCTAGCAGAATTTGAACCCAGGTTGACCATCTCAAAAACTGAGCTCTTAAATAATATGCTCTAAGGTCTCCCAGTGTGAGGTTAGTGGAAATAGTGACCGAGTGTAGACAACGACTCTTCCGGGTAGCCAGGAAGCCAGGTAGCTTGTCTACGGATAAGAGCAGAAAGAAAGGGAAATGGGAAAGTGTAGAGTTAAGGGAACTTCCCCCTCACTCCCTCCTCCCTTCTTTTTTTAAAGATGTGTGTGAATTGAGCATTGTTATATAGTGAAGGGACTGAGGCAGGAAAGAGACAGCATTTGAGGCAATTCTGCAAGAGAGGTGATAACTGATATGAAGATTGCCAATGATCTATAGCACAGATGGGAAATTCAGCCTTAAGCAGGAGAAGTCTGCCTCCTCCAACACAGGGAGGAAAGTGGTAAGACTGGAGACTGTACAGAGAAGTTTGTAGGTTTTATGTGCAGGGGAGGAAGGGAACACATGGAAAAGTTCAAGTGTAGGTTACTTATTTTCCCTGTGGAGTAGGAGACAAGGCCATTGCTTAGAGAGTGTGCAGGCTGGGGAGGAGACAGGATAGTCAGACTTGATAGGTGTATTACTAAGCTTGAAACAGTAGTTGTGGAGAATGAGAACTGTAGCTTACTTGGGACTGGTTAGAAGCTATAAACTACTAATGACACCAATCTGCATGGTGTAGGATTTTTTCCCCCAATGATACCTGCCAGCTTGTACCTAAGAACCAAACAGGTGGATTGAAACAATGTTAGGATTTTTCGCAGTAAAGAGAAGCAACTGTTGGAAGAAAAGGAGGCAAGGGAGTTGAAGATTGCAAGAAAGGTGGAAGGAGCTGATGGACTAGAGAAAATCGGGTTATCGATGTTCTGGAAGTCTCAGTGAAATTACTGGTTTGGCAGATGTAGTGGGAGTAGGAGAGTGAGGAAGCTTAAAGAAGAGAAGAGAGTTGAATCCAGGCATTTTTGCATGTCCCCCACGCCACACCTTGGAAGGGGAACAGTTATCTCCCATTCTCCCAGTGACCATTCTTCTAAACTCTTCCTTTTATGGCAGGACTGGAAATTGGAAAGTTACATTTCCCAGACTCCCTTTGTCAGTGGAGTTTCAGTTTAGAATCTACTGATGAGGGACACTTGTATGAGATTTGCAAGGTAATAAAGGAGAAGCCATTTTTCTCCAGCTGCAGCTAGAGGCAAGCTCATGAGCACTGGCAGATGGCAGACATCTGGGAAGACCTCCCTCAGATTTCCAGGCATGTGCCTGAGAATCACTTTGGTGCTGCAGAGCTGAGATCCTCAGTAGTGGTTTCTGCAACCCACACAACCCTAAATTTCTTGAATTGCAACAGTGGCTTCTCAGATCTTTGCTCCCTTGGACCTTCCAGACTGTATAATCTTCTAGTTTTCCATATTAAATATGTTTTACTTGACATATTTAGAGAGCTGTTTCCCTAATATAACTTTGGCTAATATATCCCCCCAATTTTTCAATTAAGCTGGATCACGAGCTTTTCCATGGTCACATTCATCAGTCAGGATGATCACATTTCTATCAGTCAGTATTTTTAGTTGCCAGAAACAGAAAATAAATATAGCTAATTTAAAAAGAAAAGAAATTTAATGAAAGGATTTCAGATAGCTTGCAGAATTGCTGGAAATGGTGGAAAACCAGGCTGTGAGAATGAATCTAGGGAAAGTGGGACACAGGCAAAATCATGCCATAGAACCAGGGAAGCAACTGCCACTGTTGAACGCAGAGGCTGAGTGTCCCTACTTTTTTTTTCAAGACAGAGTCTCACTCTGTTGCCCAGGCTGGAGTGCAGTGGTGTGATCTCAGCTCACTGCAACCTCCGCCTCCTGGGTTCAAGCGATTCGCCTGCCTCAGCCTCCCAAAAAAGCTGGGATTACAAGTGCACGCCACCACACCTAGCTGATTTTTGTATTTTTTGGTGGAGATGAGGTTTCACCATGTTGGCCAGGCTGGTCTCGAACTCCTGACCTCTTGATCCACCCACCTCAGCCTCCCAAAGTGCTGGGATTACAGGCGTGAGCCACCGCGCCCGGCCCCTGAGTGTCCCTAATTGAGAAAGCCAAGCTGTGCCCCTGTGCCCTAGACTTAAAGATGACAGAGAAAGTGAGCATCTGATCTTTCAGCTCTTAGAGTCATAGCTGTGACTCATAAGATGGGGAACCTCAAGAGATTCAGATGCTGGGAAACCTCACAACTGATAAATGTCTACTCTGACATCTGGTTTGTATATGTGTGTGTGTCTGTGTGTGTGTGTCATAGTTTTATACCTTTTGTTTTCTTTGGCAAACCCTCCAAATGCTCATTGTCCCCACTAAGTCTCCTTATCCTTTAAGATTCTGCTTCCTCCCTGAAACCTTCCCAGCTGGAAGTGTCTGCCTCCTGCTCTGAACTCCCAGTGCAATTTTTATTATTTGACCTTATTAAATCCTCACTTGATTTTTATTGATATTTGCGTTAAAAATATTAAGTTCTAGCATATTTAAGGTTGAACGAACATTAAAGGTCATCTACTCCGATGCCTGGTAGCTCATCAGCTCATTGAAGTCATGACCTGTCTTCCCCATGTTTGAATACCCCACAGTTTTGGGCGTAACACTTGCTTATGATAAACACCTTTAAATATTAACTTGTATTAAAGGAGCCCCTCCAGGATTTGCTTGTCCTCATTTCCCTGTCTGTTCCCAACACTTCCCTCCACCACCACCTCCTTCTCCGTGCTCCCAGACAGTTCTTTCTACCAATAATAACTCTTTCAACCAATTGCCAAACGGGAAAATTTTAAATCTACCTGGAAGGCCCGCCACCCTGCTTTGAGTTGTCCCTCCCTCCAGATAGAACCAATGTGAATCTTACATGTATTAATTGATGTATTATCTCTCCCTACAATGTACAAAACAAGTTGTGCACCGACCACCTTGGGCATGTCATCAGGCTCTCCTGAAGGCTGTGTCACAGATGCGTCCTTAACCTTGGCGAAAAAAACTTTCTAAATTGATTGAGACCTGTCTCAGATATTTTGGGGCTCCTACCTTCCTCACTGCTTTATTGAACAGTGGTCGATTTCTTCTGCTCGGCCTCCGCATCCTAGCCTGTTTGGGAAAATCATCGGGGTTAGAGCTGGGGAGGCAGGCAGGACCCGGGGGACGGTAGTAGGGGCCGTTTCCCTCCCACTCCCCTCCGCTCCTTCCCTGCTGGAAAGCGGGCATGTGACCTGCGCCCTGTCAGTCAGAGGCTTCAGCCTGGGACAGTCAGAAATCACTTCTGGAGGTGGAAGCCCCACTGTCTCAGGGCCGAGGGTGCAGCATCAGCCATGGCGAGCTCCCCCTGCAGGCAGCATCGTGGTGGCATTCGCACCAAAAGCTCCTGTGGCCGGAGTGGGCTTGTAGCAGTTCTGGGCTGCCTGCCTCACTCGGTTGCCTCTTGTTTTCTGCGCCTGGTTCTCCAGCTCTGGCTCTGTGTTAGCAAGACCATATCCCATCAGTAAATCCTGTCTCAGCTTAGGTGAGCCAGAGTTGGGTGTTCTGTGATTTGCTCCTAAGATCCCTGGCTGGCACATTTTCTTCCTCCTTCTCCTAAATGAGAGTATTCCCAGTGGTTCTTTTCCTGGCTCTTTTTCCCCGCCATCCACACTCTTTTAGCCAGAAAGTTAATCTATTTCCTGGGTATCAGTTATCACCTTTGCACCAATTTCCCCCAAATCTTTTCCCAGGTTCCACCTCTCTCCTGAGTGCTGGTTTAATCTCACATTTCCAATGCACTTCCCATGCTTGACCTCTGATGCATGAAAATCAACAAGACTAAAATTCATACTCACCAGTTTTCATCTTGCTGATACACCTACTTCTCCTCCAAATTTCTATCTTCCTTGCTGGACACCCAGACTTTAAATTTTAAAATCTACTCTGCCTTTTACATCCCCAAACAAACAGTACCAAGTTCTGTTTGTTTTCCTGCCCAGTAACCCTTACATTCTTCTTTTCTCATGTACTGTCGCTACTTTGTTCTTGCCTAACAACTGCAATATGCTATCTTCTGAGCGCCTCCTTCTAGCTGTCCCTCTGAGTCAACTTGACAACATGTGGTCAGTGTAATTTTCCTAAAACACAGTTCTAGTCATGTCACCCTCCCACCTGCCCCTCCACACACCTTCAATGCCTCAGGCTAAAGTGAAACTCCACCTTGACCTTCCACAAACAAATCCTAAACTATTTCCCCTTTATTTATCTTATATGTAGAATTTCATAAAACACCTTATGATCCCTGATCAAGTCCCATACTTTCCCACCTTCATGCCTATGTTCAGGGTATTTTCTTTACCTGGGATGTCTTTCTCTCAGTTCAACCCAAGTCCCAACTCAGGTGCCATCTCCTCCAAAACGTCCTCTTCCTTGTCACCTTGTAAAGAGCTTCCAACCCTTCCAACCTTTAAAATGCATATGAATCACTTGAGCATCTGTTAAAATGCAGATTCTGATTTATAAGTCTCAGTTAAGGTCTGAGAGTCTACTAATACATTTCTAACAAGTTCCTGAGTGATGCCACAGGTCCCTGGACATACTTGGGGTCGTGAGGCCCTAAGGTGAGGCATGCTCTAGTATTAAACCACAGGGCAAGATAGCAGGGCAGGAACAATGTGGTATTCACTTACAATATTCTACAATGTTTACAGTACCCATTTAGCCTCCTCAAACACAGGGATTGGGCTTCATTCATCATTATTTTTGTTGAATACAGTGACTTGACCAGTTTATCTTAATTGAATATGCTTCTGACATCACCTCCTTTTCTTTTCCACCAAATGGTTTTGCTTACTTTTTAGTTTAACTGGATTTCACATGGATAAATATCTGGGAGAAGGAGATGCCCTACACATGATCTGCTACAGGTGAGGATGGCCCAACATGTTGAAGATCATGCTAATTTAATTATTGTTATAGCCAGCATTCTCAGTTGTAAAAAATGGAATGCTCTATAGTTCAGGCAGAAAAGTAATTTGTGAAAATATACTCAGTAGCTCACAGGATTGTAGAGAGGGTCAGAGACAACATAGCAAAAGCAAAGCACAGATTATACTGGAGCACTCCACGGCCAGACCTTGTGGACATAGACTCTGCAGCTCACTGTGAACTAGAAAGCAGTCCTGGAAACTTTGCTACTGCTGCTTCTGAAAGCTGTATGTGGCTGCCACCAACCTCGTTAGAATGCATTCTCTACGGGGCCTACTTCTTTATGTTTGTGTTAGTTTTCAGTATGTAACAAATTACCACAAACTTGGTTGCCTGAAACCACAGAAATTTATTCTCTCACAATTCTGGAGGTCAGAAGTCCAAAATCAGGTATCATTGGGTTGAAATCAAGGTGTTGGCAGGGCTGTGCTCTCTCTCTCTGGAGGTTCTGGAGGAGAACTCGTTTCTTCCTTTCCAGCTTCTGGGGTCTACCAGCATTCTTTGGCTTGTGGCTGCATAACCAGAATCTTCAGGTCCAACATCTTCAAATCCCTCTCTGGCCCATCTTTATATGACCTCCTCCTCTGCATGCATGTTGAATCTCCCTCTGACTGCCTCTTTCAAGGATACATGTGATTGCATGTGAGGCCCACCTGGGTAATGCAGGATGATTTCCTCATCTCAACATCCTTAACTGAATCCCATCTGCAAAGACTTTGCCACATAAGGTAACATTCGGATTCCAGGGATTAGGATCTGATATCTGTAGGGACTACTCTTCAGCCTAGGACATTGTCATTTGCTTCTGAATCGAAGTCTCTCTTATACAGATCTCATTGGTGGAGCCTATGTCCCATGCCTGCTCCTGAGCTGCGAGGAGGCTGGGGAGTAGCTTCATGTCAGGAAAGGTGTTCAAAGATGAAAGCAGCCAAAATGAATGTCAAATATCAAGTATGATAGTCTTCAAAGATTCATAAAAATGAAATTCTATATAATGGACCAGCCAGAATCTTTAAACTGAAAGAAGGTACCTATTGCTGAATGCTTTGGGCACCAAATGCCAAGCCATGCAAGTACTGCTAAGGAAAGACCATTTACCTAGAAAACAATTTTCTTTTACTCTGGGGGCTGGGGTGGGGGGGGCGCGGTGCGAACAAAAATAAAAACACGAGAAGTGGATTTGGGGTCATGTTCTTTTTTTTGCTCCCAGGAAAAATCTGTTCCAGACCCCAGTATGGACAATTTGGTTAGATCCTATATTTTGTTAAGAATAACAGTTGGTTGTATGTCACGGTATGTTCCATTTCCTATCTGGTCTGAGGCATATTACTCCTGTGGTGCCCCATGTTGTCCAATACATTTATGGCAATAAGGACTTGGGCAATACGATGTGGATAACTTCTGTTTCCTCAACACTTTGATATGTGATTTTCAAACAAACCAAAATGATCCTTCTTATATCTGCCCCCTTTCCCCGATACACATGTATTTCTCCATGTCAGCAATGAATTTTCCAGCTCCTCTCACCTGTATACCTGTTAAAAACAATGGTGCTAACTCTTATTTTCCACGTCAGTTATAAAAAAAAAAAAACAAATAATCAATTAGGATCTTGCATGTCTTAATTGTGTTACAGCAATGGTAAGCATCTTACAGGTTGCACAGTGTCTGCATTACTTCTCCATTGTAGGTGTGCGTATGTGTGTATTGACAAGGGGGAGAAAGCCATGTAAAAGATAACTGAAATTAGCATTTACAGCAACTATGTAGATGTCAATATAAATACATTTTGGGCTCTTATGTATAAATAATCTTCTGAGAACATTGTTTTTATTGTTGACACTTTCCTGCAGGTTTCTGAGACACACTTAAAATTTAATCTGTTCCCTTGAACATTTTTGTGAATTTGGCAGCATAATAAAAACTTTCTTTTAGAAGGCCTGGAATCAAAGCAAAAAAAAAAAAAAAAAAAAAGTTGTGAAAAAAATGATTTTTTCTTTAATCTTGGAGGCTTCCTATTTCTTTGTTGAGAGATTTTGTTCAGGAAGGGACTGTAGTAATATGATCCGATTGACAAGGATCCCAGCTCCCCAAACACTAGCTGAAAATTTGGGGCAAATTCCTGACCCTTTCTGGTGCTCCATTTCTCATTATAAGATGAGAATAATAACCAGGTCACCTTCTTATTTTTCAGCAACAGTTACTTTCCCCTTTCTTAGACGTGATTGGCATTTTTAGAAAAGTATATTTTAGTGCTTGTCTCTCCCTTGGGTTCTAGAGTGGTTTTGTGTACATGAAACACTGACAAAATGCCCGTCTCTGTTTTGTCCCTGAACCCCTGATTTGATGTGACCTTTTTGGTGGGGGGAGGAAGGATGGAGAGCCGGAGAGGTTCTGGAAGCTTTACTCTATGAATTAATACTTCTGCTTCAGCATAATGTTGGTATTTGATCAAACGTAAAAAGCTTCAAGCTTTTAATGTCCTGCTGACACCAGTATCAACAAAGCACTGAAGCGGAAGCTTTCTGGCAGCTGATTAGAGGGAGATTTTATTTCACTAGCTTTAAGACTAAGTATACCTTTTAGTAGATCTTTCTCAAGGATAAGCTACCTCGTGTATTATAAATCAAATTCAAGAGATTTAATAAAGAACCCTTGATAATTTGGTAATATATTATCACTGTGTTTTGGAAAGGCGATAAATGACTGCTTTTTATAGTGTAATTTAAAATAATAATATGGATTACAGTTGTGTTCAGTCATGAAAGTATAATTTAGCAGTTTGGGCTTATAATAACCTTTTTTTTAGTGTCCACTCTTATTTTAGATCAAGAATGGCTTACTTGGGAATGATTTACTATGCTTGCTCCCAGAGTCTAGTAGGGCTGAACATGTGTTTAATTGGAATTTTATGTTGTTGTGTTGGAAAAGCTTCCCACAAAAATGAAATGGAAAGTTGGGGGAAAAAAGATGGCTAAATAGTGAGCCATTCCAATATCAAAAGCATGTGGCATGTTTGCAAGCTTGCTGTATAAGTAGGGGCTCTCCAGGAAATGGGTGGCTCACTCGAAGTGGTCACTGGAGAGAGTTTAATAAAGGGACTACTGTATTTATAAAGGTGTGAGAAGGTTAAGGGAAGTAACAAGGGATGATGAACTACCCCTTCCCCCCACCCAGCTCCATGGAGCAGGGAGCCTTCACCACCCCAGGCCTGAAGAGGCAGTGTGTTTGCTGTTCCTGGATCTGGAAAACACTGAAGCTACGGAGAGGAGCAGGTGACCAGCACTGCGTCCCCGGTGGAGGAATGTGGCCAGTGCTAGGTTCCAGCAAGGCAAGGAGGGAGCCAAGGGGTCCCAAATGTCCAAACTTGCTTACTTTCCATCTTCAAATCTCCTTTCTCAGCCCCACACTGGGCTGGACCCAAACAAAACTAGAGGGCAAGGACACCAAGGGACATCATCTGAGGCACAGAGCAAGGTAAAGAAGGGTGGAGTGTGACTTTGGAGGAATAGCCAGCATCCATACAGGACTGGGAGGGAGGAAGGGTAAATAAAACTGATGCTAAAAGACTTTGCATTCATATTTGATATACATGTCACCAATTGGAATCTAAACTCAATGATCTTCTAGTTCCCTTTTTCTACTTTCCAGTTATTACTACTGAAAAAAGACTCTTTTAAAGTTCTCTTTTTACCTGTGATTAGGTGACTTGCAGGGCTGTTTGTTTCTATCTTTGATCAGGTTGGATGCAAATCACTAGCTTTTCATAAGAATGCATCAGTCTCTAGAAACATGGAGCAAAACAGAAGCAACCCACTTCTTGCTACTATCTAGGGCCGTAGGGGGATATTTTGCCATTCCTAAGATCCATCAGTAAAATCAAATGGGGAACTTTGAATTTAATTGTTTGTCAGGCATTTTGTATATCTCCTCTGGGGTTCCTGATTCTCCCTTCTGTACTCCCTTCCTTTAACTCCCCACTTTCAGAACTCTCCTTGGGGTTTCTTTCTATTCCACAGACCTATTTGGGTTCCACTGCATAAATGCAACTATATCTCACCTTCCCAGGTATCTGAGTCAGGTGAGAAGCCTCTTTCCCTTTCTCTGATTTTATGGTCTGATAGCATAGACTCTTTCATTATCCCTGGTCTACGATGACCCACAATCCTCTTAACCTCCTCCTTTCTTGCAGTGTTCTGGGGTCAGTCACACTGCAAGACACCCAGATCAGAACTGGGAATCATGAGATTAGTTCTCAAGTATTGCCACAAATTAGCCATGTATTACTGGTGAAATCAAAGAATATTTCTAAGTCTTGCTTTTGTCATCTGTAAAACTGTGCTTAAAACAGATTTGTGATCTCTCAAATACTACCATGTAATAAGAGAGATGAGAGCTGGTAGAAGTGGCCTAGTTGTCTTCAAAGAAAAGGAAGGCTGTGTGGAGATGGACCGGAACTTAAAGATGACCATTATGTCTCAGGCCTGGTTCCTGGTTTCAAGCCACAGAAACATACTCTTTTCTGGACCAGGGGATGCCATGCTTTGGCTTACTCAACTAAACACCTGCAAAAGCTGAGGTAGATGTCGTAATGCCAATATATGACTGTTCTGCCATCTAAGAAAGCCTGGTGTCCCTGTTGTGGAATCACTGCACCATGACAAGTTCCTCAGGTCTAGACCCCCTTTCTGGTGAGACTGCCCACACCTATGCACCTCCTACAGCAATGTTCCAGAGCTGCCACTGCCCAAACAAAATCATACATGAGACTGAGGAGGACATCACAATGTCAGTTTATTAATTTACAAGGAGAAATAAAATGTTTAGGAATATACTTAACCAAGGAGGTGAAAGACCTCTACAAGGAAAGCTCTAAAACACTGCTGAAAGAAAGCATACATGACACAAACGAATGGGAACACATACCATGTTCATGGATAGGTAGAATCAATATTGTGAAAATGACCATACTGCCAAAAGCAATCTACAAATTCAATGCATTTCCCATCAAAATACTACCATCATTCTTCACAGAACTAGAAAAAAAATCCTAAAATTCATATGGAACCAAAAAAGAACCCACATAGCCAAAGCAAGACTAAGCAAAAAGAACAAATCTGGAAGCATCACATTATCTGACTTCAAACTATAAGGCCATAGTCACCAAAACAGCATGGTACTGGTATAAAAATAGTCACATAGACCAATGGAACAGAATAGAGATCTCAGAAATAAAGCCAAATACTTACAGCCAACTGATCTTCAACAAAGCAAACAAAAACATAAAGTGGGGAAAGGACACTCCACTCAACAAATGGTTCAGGGATAATTGGCAAGCCACATGTAGAAGAATGAAACTGGATCCTCATCTCTCACCTTATACAAAAATCAACTCAAGATGAATCAAGGACTTACATCTAAGACTTGAAACCATAAACATTCTAGAAGATAACATTGGAAAAACCCTTCTAGACATTGGCTTAGGCAAAGACTTCATGACCAAGAACCCAAAAGCAAATGCAACAAAAACAAAGATAAATAGACAAGACTTAATTAAACTAAAGAGCTTCTGCACAGCAAAAGAAACAATCAGCAGAGTACACAGACAACCTACAGAGTGGGAGAAAATCTTCACAATATATACATCTGACAAAGGACTAACATCCAGAATCGACATGGAACTCAAACAAATTAGCAAGGAAAAAACAATCCCACCAAAAAGTGGACTAAGGACATGAATACACAATTCTCAAAAGAAGATACACAAATGGCCAACAAACATATGAAAAAATGCTCGACATCACTGATGATCAGGGGAAATGCAAATTGAAACCATAATGTGATACCACTTTACTCCTGCAAGAATGGCCATAACCAAAAAAATATAAAAAAATAGATGTTGGTGTGGATGTGGTGAAAAGGGAACACTTTTACACTGCTGGTGGGAATGTAAACTAGTACAACCACTATGGAAAACAGTGTGGAGATTCCTTCAAGAACTAAAGGTAGAACTACCATTCGATCCAGCAATCCCACTACTGGCTCTCTACCCAGAGGAAAAGATGACATTATACAAAAAAGATAACTTGTACACGCATGTTCATAGCAGCACAATTCGCAATTGCAAAAATGTGGGACCAGCCCAAATGCCCGTCAATCAATGAGTGGATAAAGAAATTGTATATGTATATGTATATATCTATATGTATATATATGTGCATGTATATGTATTATATATTTGTGTGTGTGTGTGTGTGTATATATATATATGAATACTAATCAGCCATAAAAAGGAATGAAATAATGGCATTCGCAGTGACCTGGATGGAATTGGAGACAATTATTCTAAGTGAAGTCACTCAGGAATGGAAAACCAAACGTCGTATGTTCTCACTCATAAGTGGGAGCTAAGCTATGAGGACCCAAAGGCATAAGAATGATATGATGGACTTTGGGGACTCAGGGGGAAGGGTGGGAGAGAGATGAGGGATAAAAGACTACACATTGGTGGCCAGGCGCGGTGGCTCACGCCTGTAATCCCAGCACTTTGGGAGGCCAAGGCGGGTGGATCACGAGGTCAGGAGATCGAGGCCATCCTGGCTAACACGGTGAAACCCCGTCTCTACTAAAAATACAAAAAATTAGCCAGGCATGGTGGCGCGCGCCTGTAGTCCCAGCTACTTGGCAGGCTGAGGCAGGAGAATGGCGTGAACCCGGGAGGCAGAGCTTGCAGTGAGCAGGGATTGTGCCACTACACTCCAGCCTGGGAGACAGAGTGAGACTCCATCTCAAAAAAAAAAAAAAAGACTACACATTGGTTACAGCGTACACTGCTTGCATGATGGGTGCACCAAAAATCTCAGAAATCACCACTAAAAAACTTACTCATGTAACCAAACACCACCTGTTCCCCCCAAACCCCTTGGAAATTATTAGATCCTCCTAGGGGTCTAATATACTCAAAGTCGGAGTCAGACTTTCTCTCAGTGCCAGACACGCCTACACGGAGGACTTAAATCCTAGCTAGAGATTTTTGGTGAACATGGAAATGAAATGAAGGAAGTTGTGCTTACAGCAGATCCTAATGATGTATCCACCTCATCACAGGGATGTCCTTGGAACCCTAAAATCATTTAGCCATATCCCTAGGAGCCTTGGCTTCAGAAGTGCAAGTCCCTTCTCCCAAAACTGCTGAGGACACCTGTCTCTGAGCCTGCTTCCATAGGGGACTGTTTCTCTTCCCACTCCTTCCTCAGCACCTCCGTGATTTCCTTTTTCAGACAAGTTAAATCAAGTTCCAATCTGACAGGTGGCCTGGGGAGCTATTCTCTTTCTTTCTTGCTTATTTATGCTCAGATCTATTCTGTGTGGATTCCAGAGTTCAGTTCTGAGGGAAAGTCTAACTTTCTGTACGTGGAATAAGTCTCAAACACGAACAGCTGAAGCCGCAGCTTACCACTTACCTGTGCTGTGGGACCAGCCAAGCTACCTGTGAAATAAGGCGGTCCAGGCTGCTCCACCCATGGGTTCCCTCATATGCTTAGCACCAGTTGGTTGTGTTTGTTCCGAAATCCGTTAATGCCAATTGTACTAGACATTGTAATTATACAGTTTGTAAAACATAAAATAGGGCCAGGTGCAATGGTTCATGCCTACAATCCTAGCACTTTGACAGGGTGAGGAGGGAGGACTACTTGAGGTCAGGAGTTTGAGACCAGCCTGGGCAACAGAGCGAGACCCCGTCTCTACAAAAGTTTTTTTAAATAATAAGGTGGGCATGGTGGTATGTGCCTGCGGGCCCAGCTACTCAGGAGGCTGAGGGAGAAAGCTTGCTAGAGTCCAGGAGTTTGACATTGCAGTGAGCTATTATTGAGCAAGACAACTACAGATATTGAGGAAAATTATACACATTTAGGGCTTGCACTCAAATTGTTCTACAGCTATCTTTATTTTTGAGACAGGGTCTCACTCTGTTGCCCAGGCTGGAGTGCAGTGGTGCGATCACAGCTCACTGCAATCTCAATCTCCCCGGGCTCAGCCTCCCAAGTAGCTGTACTACAGGCATGCACCACCACACTCTACTAACTTTTTTGTATTTTTTTCAGAGACAGGGTTTCATTTTCATTTACAAAAAGCCAGAGATTGTGAACAACACCTTATAGATATGCTTTATGCATAAAACCAACAGGAAGGAATATTAAAAGGAATGACATTGTCCCTACACCAAAAGATTAGTGGATAAATGTACGTTTATGTGTTCTAATAGAAAATAAAATGTTTAAACTGTTAAAACAATTCTTATGATTCCTTCCTTTAACTGACTTTTTTGATTTCCTGACCAACTAAGTCAGATAAGAGTGATTCAAATGCAGTAACAAATATAGGTTATTATTTAAGTGTAACGTTAACTTTACTTATTAATATGCAATTACAGATTATCTTCTAAAGCAATGCATAAACAAGTGGGCCTTCTTGCTTAATATCTCTTTTTTCTCCCTTCACTTCGCTTGGGGCGTTTAGTATAAGTTGCAGTAGCAATTGCAGGGAATTTCTACCTTAAGCACCAGTTTCACCAAGCTCTCCAGTCCTTGCCTGTGGTCAGGAGGGTCTGCTTCGTTCACGCACTGTCTGTTTGGTAGTGTGCAGAGATGGTTTTCTTTTGCACCTTTAGGTGTCATCTGGAGTAAAAGGGAAGGAAACAATTCCTTGTCTGATCGGAGGAGCCCTTGCTTAAGGACTGCCCGAGCCAGTGGCTTAGCACATCGATTAAGGCATGCTCTGTCCTGAAGTTTGTCCTCAGCCTCCACAGAACCACATTTTGGGCTAGGAACTCCAAAGCCCTTGGTGACTCACTGAGGCAACATGTCCTGTTACGTTTCCATTCCTCCCCATTCCTTTCTTTGAGTTTTTCCTTGTTCTGCCTTCTGGTTCTCTATCTCTCCCTCCCCCAAGTTCTGATGTCCACAGGGACAAGAACCCACTGTTTCCTAAATCTGTGAGTCGGGTTTCCAGCTCCTACCAAGCTCTGTATACTAAGAAGGTAAAAAGTAAAGTTTAAATAATCTCTTAGAAGTAGGAACTCAAGGAGCTCAAGTTAATTCACAAACAACAGTGTGAAGACAATAATAAAACCACAGTTTCAGGGCTAGGGAGGGCCAGGAGAAAACATTATAAATGGTCCTTTAACAATTTGCAATTTGCTGTATTATATTAAAAATATATTTATTTGAAAAATATCCAGGAACATATACATTGGATCTAATATAAATAAGAGACTTAATGGGAGAAACAGAAACACATTTTACATTAATCTTGAAAAATCAATTTCCATTAATAGAAGCACAGGAAACAAGTTGAAAATAGCATAGATCATGATGTCTTTTTTTTTTTGAAGAAAAAAGATGGTATTGCTATTCATAATTACAAGAAATGGATGATAATATTTTAAATGAGTTAACTTTGGTCCATCATGCTTACTTCATGGTGTGAAGAAAACGGCACTTGAATGATTTTTTCCCTTAATTTGTTCTAAATTACAGCAAAGTGCTCTGCAAGAAACAAGTGCTTGTGTTAATTAATTCTGAGTAAAGAAGGTCACCGGTATACATAGGGTTCATTTTGTGGTTTTAGTTATTGGCATCCTTCTGCAATTAGAATTCGTCATTAGGTATTAGAGGAACATGCAGATTTTCACTTTTTTAAATCCAGAATTTCAGATTTAGGCACATTTTAAACTTTTTCTCTAAAAATATTCTGACCCCAAGCTAAAAACTTGCTTTCTAACTCAAAAAATACTAAAGAAAGCTGTTTATCTAACATTTCCTACAATTTAATACATATCACTTATCTTGTTAAGCCTTTCTCTACTTCTGACAGAATTAACCAGTCCCCTCTCCTTTTTTTTCTGATTCTCTTCCTCTTGATATTATTTATGTCACATTGCATTGCACTTATCATTTACATATTCCTCTCCCCCGAGACTGAGTTCCATGAGGGGAGAGATGGGGTGTTATTGGTATTTATAGCCTCTGAGCCCAGGACACTCTCTGGGCCACAATAGGCTCTAAATAAATGTTTACTGATCAGAATTGTTTATTGATATATTTTAAGTGCTATCCATATACATTAACATAACAGTGCTTGCTAAGATACGTGAAAGTATGCAAGACTTCCCCATTTAGGTTTTCACTTTCTAAATCAGGGGTTGGCAAACTTCCTGTAAAGGTCCAGAAAGTAAATATTTTAGGCTTTGCAGGCCATTCGGTCTCTGTTGCAACCACTCAGCTCTGTCATGGAAGCATGAAAGCAGTCATGCACAGTATGTGAGTGAATGGGGAGGGCAGCATCCCAATAACTTTATTTCCAAAATAGGCTGCAGGCTGGATTTGGCCCTGCCAACTCCTGTTCTAAATCCTTATTTTGAAAGGTGGGGAAAGAGGGAATAAATATTCCAAGCATGTATCTTGATAATCACTACAGTCAAAGTTTCTTATAAATGTTGGCAATAAGAATTATGATGTACATGCCATTTTGGAAATGTCTCCAAATTTTTCTTCTCCAAGAACAAAATGGAAACTAAGTGAGTTTTTCCCTGCTGTACCCTATTAATACTAAGGCACGAGGTTGTAGGGGATAGCAGGACTATGAGAATTAGAAGTACTGACAAGACAGGGAAGTGACACAAAAGAAGAATGCAGGGAAAAGAGAGCAGATGGAAGTGAGCATGGCCTGCAGCAAGACGTGTCTGGGTCCTAATCCTACAGTGGATGGTGTGTTAGGTAAGTTGGAGACACACAGGGTTTTGCCCTGCTTCTCATCTGAGACATGAGAGAAAAAATGTCATATAGCAGTGGTCCTCAAACTTTTTGGCTAGCATACAAAATTGTTAAAAGAATCGTGAAAGAAGGCATATTGCTTCACGAATTTCTAAGTTGACAGCCAAAATTTTTTATAATTAGGATGCAATTTTCAGAATATTATAAATAACGACATGTAAAAATAAAAGTGCCTTATCACCCTTTTAATATATCCAGTGGTGTCTAATATCATAGCAAAATGTTAACTTTTTATATTGAAATGATTTTAGATTTACAGAAAAATTGCCAACTTAGTCCAGAGAGTTCCTGTACAGCCTCCTTCAGCTTATTCTAATGGTACATCTCATAAAACCATGGTATAATCATCAAAACAAAGAAACTAATACTGGTACAATACTATTAATTAAACCATAGACTTTATTTTACTTTCCCATTTTCCCATAATGACCATTTTCTGTTCCATGATCCATTTGAGGATTTCAACTTGCACGTAGTTGTCATGTCTCTTTACTGTCCTCCAATCCTTGACATTTCCTCAATCTTTCCTTATCTTTCATGACCAGGACACTTTTGAAGTGATCATTTATCTTGTGGAATGTCCCTCAACTTGGATTTGTCTAATGTTTTTTCATGATTGAGATTATGCATTTTGGGGAGGATACCAAAGAAGTCATGTGCCTTTCTCAATGCCATACCAGGGGGTACATGATGCTGATGTGGCTTATTACTGCTTCTGTTAACCTTGATCCCTTGATTAAAGAAGTTTCTCTACTGTAAAGTTATTACTTTCCCTTTGTAATTAGTGATTATTTTGGGGAAAATACTCTAAGGTTATGCAAATATTCTGTTTTTCCTCAAACATTCACCCACTAACTTTCGCACCAACTGGTAGGTCTTGCCAACAATTATTACTGTTGTGTTTTCCTGATAGTGATTTTTGTTTCTCCCATTTCTTCTACATTTATCAATTGGAATTTACTGGGGAGAAGAACTGTTTCTTCTTTTCATTCATTCATTCACTCATTCAATTGTTTACATCAGTATGGACACACAGATATTTATTGTGTGGGTTATAATCCAATATTATAATTTTTTATTGTTTGCTCAAATTGTTCCAGCATTTCCACTGGAGAGCTCCTTCAGGTTGGTTCCTGTAGCCTTCGGACATGTGCCATCTTTTTGTGAGCACCTCCTTATTTTCTGCCATCACAAGATATTCCAGTTTCATCTTGTATTTTCCTGCCTTAGACCTGCAATCAACCACTTTCTCAAGAAGCCTAAGTTCCTTTGACTGGAGATACTACAACAATTTGAATTCTATCATAATCTATTTAAAAATAGAAATACACACAAATAACCTCTTCAGCAGTCAGAGATATTACTTTCTTTCAATCTTGTATTTCCATTCCAACTCCCCCACAGAATTTTATCCTAATGAGATATACTTTAATTTGTGAAATATTTTATTCATTACCTTGTCATATTTTCCTGCAGTAAATGTATATAAATTAATTTTTTTTTTTTTTTTTTGAGAGAGTCTCGCTCTGTCGCCCAGGCTGGAGTGCAGTGGCGCCATCTCGGCTCACTGTAAGCTCCGACTTCCGGGTTCATGCCATTCTCTTGCCTCAGCCTCCCGAGTAGCTGGGAATACAGGCACCCGCCACAACACACAGCTAATTTTTTTGTATTTTTAGTAGAGATGGGGTTTCACCTTGTTAGCCAGGATGGTCTCGATCTCCTCACCTCGTGATCCACCCGCCTCGGCCTCCCAAAGTTGCTGGGATTACACACGTGAGCCACCGCGCCCAGCCTAAAATTATGTTTTAAGAAGTCCCTGTGAACATAGGCTCTAAGTATTACACATTTTCTTCTATATTGAGTTGTCATTTCAATTATTGTTAGTATACAATGGATCAGAACAAAATAAATATGTTACAAAGATTAAGATAGTATATGTCAAACTAAAATGATAGCAAATGGATCTGTTAATGAAATGGATATATCATAGATAAAAATTAATTAGTATTAAAAACTGCTAGTATAAATCAAGGTTCAGCATCAATTCTGTTCTCTCTCTTCTTTTTTTGTAGCTATACATGTTGAGAAACTCTGGTAGCAATTGCTGGTGCTGTCTGTAGTCCCTTATCCTCTCTTTCCTGAGCACACAAAGCAGAAGACTTCCTGGACTTCCTTTCAGTTAGGTTAGGTCATGTGACTAGTTCCAGCCAATGACACGCGAGTGGAAGTGCCACGTGTTTCTTCCTAAACCTGGGAACTTAACAGTTCTCTAGTGCCATAGCAGCACTGGAAGCCCCATGTTCTGGAGGCAGGACACAGCCTGGATCTGTGAGTTACTGCTTGGAGGCAAGTGTCCTGACCATAGCAGGCTTTGCATGATCAATAAATTAACTTCTGAGTTTTGTTTTTAACCACTAGTATTACAGGGTTTGTTTCCACAGCACACTCTAACTTATGTTAACATAGAAACTTTGTTCAAATAAATAAGTAGATGGGAATAAAAGGAGGTTTGTTATAACAATATCCCTCTATTACTTAAATTCCTTTCTCATAGGTGCCAAAAAAATCAGTGATTCTACATTAAAAATTATTTTCTATATCAACCAACTGCTTGATTATGTTCTCCTTCAGTTTTTTTTAAAGCATAGAAGTGGAAACACCCTACTTGCAAAGTGATTTGTTACCCAGTCATTAGAATGATTCATGTCAATTTCCTACAAGTAAAATTAAAAGGCTTTACTAAGACTCTTCAAATAACTGTTCATTATGCCTGTTACTCTTTCACTTACAGGCACCTTGCTTTACCTGATATACAAATGAAGGCTGGGAAAAGTAAAATATCACTTCATTATAGTTCGGTCAATACTATTTTTCTATTAAAATGCCTTTATCCTATTACAAGCTTTAATCAGAACACAAGAGCAGCAGATTTAGTTCATTCAATTAATACAAAATGTTCATCATAAAACTTAATGGGTAAAGTCAATCCTTGTTGTCAAACCAATGAGCCAAATAAAAAAAAGTTCAGAAAAGGTCTGAATTCATTTTTCAGTTCAAATAAACTTGTTAATACTCATCCTCACAACTCACATAGAAATCTAAGATAAATCAAGCCTTGGGACTTTCTTCTGGATAACATAAGATGTTAGGTTCTTGGCAACACATGCTTCACTTTGCTTTCACCAGACTTTTTCTACAGCTTGTTCTCTGACAATAGTCAGGCAGTAGATGATATAAATTTTCAAATGAAAGTAGCACTCCAGCTGTTCCACTGTATAATACATATTAATTCAGAATATGACATGGGGCAAAATAACTCATTTCTAAGTCATCGCTTCAACTTTAACAGAAAAATGTCCTAACACAGAGAAAGACGTGAGGATCTACAGAATGAGTTTACAATTTCTTTATTAAAAGAAGCTTCACTGACATCAATACTTTGAATATTTTTCTTTGGAGCCATGGAGGATTTTCCCATAGTAAGATCTGAAATGAAAGCCATTTCTTTTTCTTTTTCTTTTTAAAGGTAGAGAAAGGCATCTGTGTAAAGAGAGATGGGAAAGAAGAACCAGGGGTGCTCTCAGGTAAATCAGTTTTAAGAAAAAATATACATGAAGATTCTGGAAATTAAGTTTCTTAAATACCCATGCTCCTGTATTCCTTAGGCATGTGTCCCCAGTTTGAGGACTTTTGACTTAGAGGATTTCAACAGCCTGTGGAAGCTCCATAATGAATCAAAGATGGGTCTCAAGTCAACATCCTCTGTCAGCCACAGATTGGAGGCCCATGGAGGACTCCAGGCCTTAGGAGACAGAGGGCTGGCTATATAGGAGAAGCATGGACCCATGAATGACTGAACAGAGCAAAGTCCTCTTGCCAGCCCATGCAGGTGTGGGTGAGAAATAAACCTTTGCTGTGTTAATCCACCAAGACTGTGGGATTGTTTGCTATGGCATTTCGCCTTTCTGGACGAAAAGAGTAGCTAATGGTAGCTAATGGGATCTCACCACTGCAGGGGTGAAGTGACTGCCTTGTAGCCAAGAACTGCAGTGTTCGGATAGGGAATTCAACAGGAGACACAGCCAGTTCTCAAGAGATAAGACAGCACCAGGGACAGCCAGAATGAGGCCAAATCAAAGAGAACAGACTACAGATTAAAGCAACTGCAGACTTCACAGCAGATGCCAGCAGAATTCCCAGGAGTGAGGCCAGACAGCTATTCTCAGTGGACACCAGCTAACATACATCCACAGTAAGTTATCACCTTCTCCCCTCAACACTACCAGGACACAGCAAGTTCTTATATATCCAACCACCATTTTGAGAAGAGTAAAGAAACTCCAAAAGACTGAATGTTTAAGTAAACATTCAGTTTAATCTTATCTTTAATAAGGAGTGGACCCTTCAAGAGAAGAAATATTTAACCCGAAAGAAGACTGTTGTAACTGTAAGAGCCCAATATATTGTTAAATGGAAAAACCCAGGCATTTCCATTACTCAGAGTCTATAAAGATCCTCAGGTTAGTCATAGAACATAATTGACTGTTGGAGGGGCACATTAACTATGTGTGAATTTGTGATCCTGCCGCTTTTTTGGCATAAATGTAAGGAGTACAAGTGTAATTTTGTTACATAAATACAGTATGTAGTGGTAAAGTCTGGTATAACCATCACGCAAATAGTGTATAATATACCCATTACCTGCTACTTTTTTTTCTTTTCGAATTATAGCTATAAAATCTAGTTCACATTAAAAATACAGATGAGGCCAGGTGTGGTGGCTCATGCCTGTAATCTTAGCACTTTGGGAGGCTGGGGCGGGTGGATCACGAGGTCAGGAGATCGAGACCATCCTGGACAACATGGTGAAACCCTGTCTCTACTAAAAATACAAAAATTAGCTGGGCATGGTGGCATGTGCCTGTAATCACAGCTACTTGGGAGGCTGAGGCAGGAAACTTGCTCGAACCAGGCAGTCGAAGGTTGCAGTGAGCTGAGATCATGCCACTGTACTCCTGCCTGGCAACAGAGCAAGACTCCATCTCCAAAAAAAAAAAAAAAGAAAAAAAGTTTCAAAAAAAATGCAAATATAAAAATGTAGCAGAATACTTCAGTACTATTTCTGCAAATTCAGTAATGGCAAGAAGTGTGTGATCTGTCCATGGGTCCAGATTATCTGGAGATGTTGTTCAATACTAAACATCAAAGTATGGAGCACTGACAAGCAATACAGCTTCTTTCTGCAAAATCACTTTCCTAATGGTGTATTTTGTCAAATTATTATGTGTGACTATATACCTTGACTGGAAGGCTGGTTGATTAGCAGTTTTTACCAAGTCCATTGAAAAGAACAGAACTTTAATTCCACTCAAAAGATGGTTAAATTGGGCTTTTATACCATCTGGTGAGTTCAAGCCAATTATTTTTTGAGTCATAAATATGCAACTGCCACATAATATAATATCTTTTAAAAAATGAAGTCCCAATACTTAAAAAAATTATGGAGGTAGACTGTCCCAGTGTGTAAATTATTATAACAGTAGCAAAGAGCTGCTTTTGGAAGCTGGATTAACTGTTGCAGGCCACAAGGATTCCATTCTTAGTGGTATGCTCTTCAAATTGTATTTCTAATGATGATGGTTTGCCTCTTAGAAATTCATTCATACTTTCAGAGCTCCCCCTTGTGACTAGTGGCCACTGGTTTTGAGGCAGTTGGTTGTAATAATTAAAATGCATACTCTCAGGGAGGCCCTGAGAGTCCCCCAGTTTCTCTCTATCATGGAACCTTACTTCATTTTCATAACCACTTGCTATTTTATGCATATGCATTTCTTTACTGAGTTACTGTCAATTTTCCCTCATTAGAAAATAAGTGGCATGAAAAGATAGCCCTTACCCCAAGTTGCTCACCTTAGTACCTCTGTTTCTAGAACAGCACTTTTTTGAGTTGGGGTCTCATTCAGTTGCCCAGGCAGGAGTGCAGTGGCGCAACCATAGCTCACTGCAGCCTTCAACTTCTGGGCTCAGTTGATCCTCTTCCCTCAGCCTCCTAAGTAGCTGGGACTACAGGTGCGTGCCACCATGCTCAGTACACTTTTTTCTTGATAAAATTCAATAAACAGTTATGTAATGAGTAAATTTTTAGATATTGATTATGAAGCTGTTTTCTTTATAAGGAACTAATAAAGGAAAATAAAATCTGTACTTTTTTATTTACAGACAGTATCATAATCATTATTTACCATCTACACTAACTAGACTAATATAAAAGGAGATCGTTCCCAGAAAATAGTTTATTAAATAGAACACCTAAACTCATTTACATAATAAAGATATCTAGATTACTAATTTATTTAGTACTTCTCAACAACATCTGTCTGGTTCTAATGAGACTATAATTCAGATCTTTAGCTCTTCTCCTTTAAATCCAAGTTACATTTTATATCTTCCAGTTGTTAAGAGTGTTACATATTATTTTATATATTTAGTTTTTCAGAAAGTCCATGAGTTTTAACAGTACAACTGTTAAAGTTTCAATATATTACTTTAAGCTTATCTATAAGACATTTTAAAATATCCAACTTAATCATCATTTAGTAATTGAAAGTTTAAGGCCACATTTTAACTATATGGTTGTTTATAAAAGTGTGCTGCTAATGAAGGTCTTTGCCATTTAAAAGAAGGTATTTTTCTTTCTCCTTTAGCTTGAGATGTTAGACCTAATAAAAATGAATGTCACCTTAAATATCAGTTGAGAGCCCAGAACCTGTGACCCTTAAGCACAGAAATTAGTATTTTCCAAATCCTGCTATTAAAAGTGAATTCAAAAGAAACAACTAAGCATCCTCTCAGAAGCCCTTTCCTTTTCCTCTCATATACAAGATTAATTTTTTTTTGCTTCTTTCTGTCTTTCTTAATGGTACGAGTGCAGGTAAATGTCTGAATAGATACCAGATTAGTTTTAAAATTCCCCCAAATTTTAGTAGAGATACATTAACGCAAAAACTATTATTCGCATTGATTTCAGAGTTTTCAATAGGGAGTTTCTTCTAATAATTCTTGTCTTTCTGAAAAATAACCAATGCATAATTTACCCCTTTTAAGAATGGATCACAGTTTAGGGAAATGAATAAATCAAAACCCATCTGATTTGGTTAAAATTCAAAACCAGTAATCACTTCAAGAATAATTAAAATAGTGACCCAATTCACATTCTAATGGCATCTGTGCTGTAAAGGGAAAGACAGATGAGACTCCTGTTTAGTCTTCTTTACTTACCCTGGTGTCTGTGGCATTCTCTGACCTCATTATTATTGGTCACTTTTCTCAAGATCAGAAATGAGAATATTTTCTTCTAAATGTACTGTACTAAAGTTGGTTGCAGGATAGTAAGGATTCCGAAACCCTGCAAGTCTCCTGAAGAAGCCACTGTTATGCTTGTATATGCAGAAGGAAAGTGTGCAAATGGCCACAATGACTATCAGTGTCAGTACAACCGCAAGAGGAATGATGCTGTGACTTGGTCCTGAAAGAAGATATTTTTTTTTAAAAAAGAAAAACTTCAGTGGTGATGAAGTAATATAGATACTGTCATACAGCTGCTTTCTATCTTATTATTTCTAAGAAAAATCAAAATGTTCTGTATGGTTTCAAACGTACCTTTTTCTGGCAGCGACTCTGCAGTGCGAATATCTAAAATCAAATACAAAAATTAAAATGAGGTTTTTCTTTTAATTCAGCAAAAATATGTCATTACTTACTCAGGGATCAGCAAACTATGGCCCATGACCCTGTTTTTATAAAAAATGTTTTACTGGAACTTAGCCACACTCATTCATTGATGTATTGTTACAGCTGCTTTCCTGCTACAATGGCATGTGACAGAGACCATATGGCTCCCAAAGCCTAAAATGTTTACTAGCTGGCCCTTTACAGAAAAAGTTTGCTGACCTTTGATTTATTGTAATCATCGTTATTAGTGCTCACAAACATACACCCTGCTTGTTTTTTTTTAAGCCAAGAAGTTTCTATTCAGTCCCAGCACTGTGCTGCAATAAACATAGAGTAAAATATAAACCCTGCATACAAGGAACTCACAGTTTTGTTGGGATCTTATATGGAGTTTGTCCAGCAATGATAATCTGCCTGACTCTTTGTAAGGATTTTAAAATCAGCATCTTCTCACCTTTGTGATCTCATGGGTCTTGGGGAATGAGCAACAGCTTCTCCATCCAAAAAGTTAGAGAGTTTCTGTTTTAAAACTTTCTACTGTAAAAACACATCTTTTAAGTAGATGTTATATCAAAATGTGAACTCTTCTATTTTTGATCTAGGTAAAGATCCAGAGAAAGGTATAGAGAATGAACCAGAGGAAGATGAAGAAATGGATTTGTGAGTAAAAGAACTGCCTTGATGTCCTACTGATGCTCATTCACTCTGATAGACATGAAAAAAATCACAACACTGTTACTAATAGCAAAACCATACTTTTAAAAACCAGACTTGTTCTTTTTTTTTTTTTTTTTTTTTTGAGATGAAGTCTCACTCTGTTGCCCGGGCCAGAGTACAATGGCGTGATCTCGGCTCACTGCAACCTCTGCCCTGGGTTCAAGCAATTCTCTTGCCTCAGCTTCCTTAGTATCTGGGATTACGGGTGTGTGCCACCACACCTGGCTAATTTTTGTATTTTTAGTAGAGATGGAGTTTTGCCATGTTGGCCAGGCTGGTCTCGAACTCCTGACCTCAAGTGATCCAGCTGCCTCTGCCTCCCAAAGTGCTGGGATTACAGGCGTGAGCCACCACCCCCGGCCCAGACTTGTTCTTTTAATATAAAAATAATGCCATTTAACATTGCATTAAACTGTCGAAAATATGTATTATTGTGTTTTTATGAAGACACTTCTTTTAAATTGATGCATATCAGATGCACAAATTTTCAGAATACAAGTGATAATTGAATATAGTCATATAATTTGTATAGTGTACTTGGGATAACCATCACTTTAAACATAAAGATACATCTTTAAGAAAGACGGTTAAGAGTGTTTGTTCTCAGGATAGAAGCAGTGGGCGGCATGGAAGGAGCACTTAGAAAACTTAGAGTTTTCTCTGTAGTCCTCGATGTAGCCTCAGTTTGCACAGGCACTTTTCCCGTCTGTAAAATGGGGATATTTAAATTGCTCCACTACCTTGGAAAGCTGCTGCGAAGGATGAAACAGGTGTCATCTGCATTATAGGAAACTTTAAAGTCCTGTAAGACATGAGGTGTTTCTGATTTGTTCTTGATATTTAAAAGCTAGTGATAACTTGGGCACATTATTTATCAGGCTTAGCCATGTTTTTCTTTTTTTTTTTTTTCTCTCACACAGAGTTGAGACTCACACTGTGGGGGTTTCAAACATTGGTGCCCACACCTGCAGTGTTTTCTTCTTCATTCCCAGCTCAAATCAGTCAACAGGGCCGGTGATTCTCTCTTCCTATTTCTCCCCTCCTCTTTCGTTCCTAGTTTAATCACTCAAATTACAAATGTTTCTCTTCATATCCTCATGAATTCTACTTCATCACAGGTGTCTACAGAGCACATAGGGGGTCTGTCTCTTCCACCACAAAGTTCAGCTCTTTAGCCTGGCACTCTCTGTGAAAGGATCCTACATTACCGTCCAATTTTATTCCCATCACCCCCTGACGTGAGCCCTTTGCTCTAATTGAAACACATTCTTAGTTGCTGCCTTTAATCAGGCTGGGCCTTTTCCTCTTCTGTTCCAGCTTCTATAATTCTCTTCATCCTTTGGGATCCTAAAACCTCATGTCTGAAGCCTTCTCTAGCAGTCCAGGCCACAGCAATCCCTCCTTTATAATACTGACATCTAGAAATTGCTGTAATTATTATAGACATTTTCCCACCATCAGTGACTAGAATTTTCTAGCTTAGATTTCTAAAATTATTGTTTTTTTAAATTACTAAACACTAAGTATGTTACTGATGATTAAGTTAAAATGTGACTTTTATGACACATTATGCTTGCAACAGGGAATCACATCTTCTTGTCTACAGCAAATATACATAAGCCTAGATTATATTTCCTGAGGCCAAACATAAACCTTAAAAATTCCGAGTAGCAGTCACCAGAATGAAGGTTGCTGGTTTACATTCCTAGTTCTATTTGCTTGAGGGAAAATGATTTTTTGCCCATTAGGTGATCAACCTGGGTGACACAAGAAAAATCATAGTCTTTGAGTTGACTTATAATGATTTTTTTTCTCATATCAGAGAAAGAAGGAGCTGAACTATTCTCTGACTTGTTTGGTGCAGAACACAACAATAATGTCAGAATCTATCTGAATACTCTCTCAACTTGGATTTTAAAACCTTTAAATGCTAAAGAAGTCAGTCAACATTAGTTAAGGTAGAATCAAAATGAAGAATTACTCTCTGACTTTACCTACCTGCCTCCATTTTACATATAAAGCCTTTTTTTTCTTGACACGGGGATAGCTGCCATAATCCTTCAGGGATCCTCAAGGCAACACAATGATGGGGCTTGAAGTAGTCTGTGTCTGACTTCCAAATGCCCCAGTTTGACTGGTCTGTGGGAGTTCCATCAAACCACTTTATGGTTTCATCTGTGAGAAAATTGCTGACTCATTATGAATTATGTGCATGGTTATCAAACATACTAAGACTGGAATTAACCATAAAAAGCAGCCCCTGAATTTTTTTATTTTTTTATTTTTATTTTTTTATTATTATACTTTAAGTTTTAGGGTACATGTGCACAATGTGCAGGTTAGTTACATATGTATACATGTGACATGCTGGTGCGCTGCACCCACTAACTCATCATCTAGCATTAGGTATATCTCCCAATGCTATCCCTCCCCCCTCCCCCCAACAGTCCCCAGAGTGTGATGTTCCCCTTCCTGTGTCCATGTGTTCTCATTGTTCAATTCCCACCTATGAGTGAGAATATGCAGTGTTTGGTTTTTTGTTCTTGCGATAATTACTGAGAATGATGATTTGCAATTTTATCCATGTCCCTACAAAGGACATGAACTCATCATTTTTTATGGCTGCATAGTATTCCATGGTGTATATGTGCCACATTTTCTTAATCCAGTCTATCATTGTTGGACATTTGGGTTGGTTCCAAGTCTTTGCTATTGTGAATAGTGCCGCAATAAACATACGTGTGCATGTGTCTTTATAGCAGCATGATTTATAGTCCTTTGGGTATATACCCAGTAATGGGATGGCAGCCCCTGAATTTAATGAGACTCTTGAACTAATACATTCAACTCAGTAAATACAGTGATGTACTCAACATCAAAAGGTAGGCATTAATAAAGTTGCCTCTTTATTTTAGGTACAGTGTTCTTATTTAGGTCATTTAGGTTATCATGTTTCTTAATGTGACAGTTTGAATTTTGAAATATTCCATATATATATATAATCGATTTAAAGAAATCATTTGATAAACAAAACTAATCGAGTAAAGAAAAATCCTTTGAAGTCCTAACATCTTCATCATTACAAAATGGCTCACTTTCTAAAAAGATTTTACAGTGAATTTCTTTAATACCAAGCCAGCCATGTACCAAGGGGGTAGGGGCGGTAGGAGAGTCCATCCCATGTGTGGGCAATAGTGTATTGTCTGAAAATAATTTAAAACTAACAATACAGCTAACTAAAAGTTGGTCTGCTTTTTATTATCACCATCTGCTTGAAATTCTAAACAATGTTGGTGATTAAAATACTCCTCCTCGAAAGGGTAGGCTCACCCCCAACCTTGGTACACCACTGTAACAAGCTCTCCATACCAATTAAAATAATTTTCTTCACAAGTACCTTTCAATAACCATCAATTACATAAAGAAAAGAATACTATGCTTCCATTTTATTACAAACTCTGGTTTTTATGAGTAGCAAATAAGAATCCTAACAGCACAGTTCATCATGGAAACATTTCCATAACTCTATTGTGCTTTTATAACATTTAGAAACCTGGGATATTTTCCAGTAAATATGGTTTTGGTATGCAATGACTAAGTCTGTGAACACAAAGTTCCAGCCAAGCATCTTCCTGCTAAGGGTAAAGATAAACATGTTATTGTTTGTTTTTATTTTTGGTGTTCTGGGATTATTTTAAAAGACAAAAGGGTAAAGAAAAGGGTTGCAATGTTGTTTTTGGAAGAAATGGCTTTAGGCTTCATGCTATTTTTTCTCAGAAAACGTATCCAAGGAGAGTTTTCTGGCTCACAGATGCCATTATCATCAGCTTTAACAACCATGTATTTATTTATGTCCTCTCCTCTACCCAAATCACTTACTGTTACCATCAAATTGAGCATTCAACCAAACCATCTGGACAGAAGAACCAAAAGCAAACAGCTCTTCTAGGAGAAATGCATTTTCAGCCTCATCCTTGATTGTTAAAAGATTAGAACCTATAAGAGAGACAAGTAGCAAAGGAATATTTGTGTTTACACATAAATATACTTTAAAAAATGTTTCCTATATTATTAATTGTAAAGCTCAGGTTTTGAAAAGTGAAAATTTCCATTATAAAGAAGAGACTTTAAATTAAAAAAGTAAAACCACATTTTTTAAAAGATACAAGCTTGCATGTCAGAAGTTAAGGCATAGAATATTAATTTTAGGGAACATTCAAAATTCATAATGCAAATGCATGCAAAAGGAACGTTTTCTTCAGAAAGTGCAGTATGCTGAGACATCATCTTAGGTTTCCAAATTCTACACTGGACATTGTTTCATATAGTAGCTGTCCTCCAAACAAGCAATTTCAATAGTATTTATTTTTTCAATAGTTTAGTTTTTGTTGCTCCTAAAGTCACTAAATAATGGGATGAATAAAGAAATCCACATTGTTTACTGAAATGGCAAGAAGGAGCACATGAAAGCATTTTTACCATCACAAAAACAATTACCTTCCTTTTTGCAAAATTCATGAGCAGCCTCAAAACTCATACTGTCTAGGACTGTAGAAAAACTGTAGCAATTACTTTTAAATTTTATCCAGGGAATAGATGTTTCTGAGCACAACTCTGGGTGTTCAGATTGTCTTGTTTCTGTGAAGAAAAGCCAGTTATGATTTCAGGGTGGTGACTGGGTTTATTTATTGAGATAAATATTACATTACATTCTATAAAAGATCAAGATAAATATATGTAACAAGATTTTCATGGTAATACTCTGAAAGATTGGGTTTCATGTAAATGATTATAAAACTAGGACCAGTTTATAGCATTTCTGACAGAAATAATCTTTACCTAAACATAACAAGATATGTTAAGGCACAGCTTTGTAGGCTTAGTTTGGGTGCTGCCTGGGTGAGGGTGGCTCTTTCATGTTTACAATTAGCATCCTAAAGGTTGGAACAAGCAGGGGCTATGACTCCCAGAGAGAGTGGCAGCTGACTGATGCTGGTAAAAGAGATTTCCAAATGTATGCATTTCATGCAGTGCTGTGTATCACAGATTTGAAAAGTCCTTACCCACTAATAAACCTGTGAAAGAAAATAATGCATTCAATAAAGTATCATAACATAGCATAACATAAAATAAATAAGGGAACTCCAGGGGGACTTTATTTCAGAGAGCAAGCATGAGAGTTAGACACATCCATGCTGAGATCCCGGCTCCACCACTTACTAGCTGCGTGACCATGGGCATGTTACCTTGCACTTGGTTTCTTTATCTATAAAAGAGAGCTAACAACAAAACCTTTAAAAATATTTTTTTTAATTACAAAAAACTTTTTAAAAGACAAAGTCTCACTCTGTCACCTAGGCTGAAGTGCAGTGGCACAATCACAGCTCACTGCAGCCTCAAACTCCTGGGCTCAAGTGATCCTCCAGCCTCAGCCTCCCAAGTAGCTAGGACTACAGGCACGTACCACCAAGCCCAGATAATTGAATTTTTTTTTTTTTTTTTTAACGAGTCTCACTGTGTTAACCAAGCTGGTCTCAAACTCCTGGCCTGAAGAGGTCCTCCTGCTTCTGCCTCCCAAAGTGCTGGGATTACTGGTGTGAGCCACACAGCCACCTTCCTTACAAGTTGAGAAGTTTCAATGAGTTAGAGCCTGACACTTCTTAAGCATTCAATAAATGCATTGTTATTGAAAGGACAAGATTCCAAGAAAAGGCAAGTGCTAACAAAAAAAAAAAAAAAAAAAAAAAGGAAAAAAGGGAAGGACAGCTTTTATGGTGTTTTAGAAGCAGAATTAGCTTTTCCAAGATATATGTGGCTATCATTTACATTTAATCCTGAATTGTTTTGATCTAAAAATATATAATTTGTATGTTATTTGATACAGTACCCAGAATGTAAGTAAATACATGCACTTTTACTAAATGAGAGATTTAAAAGGAGGCCAGCTTGTGTTAGTGAATTCTATGCAGGAAACTTGATTTCTACTCTTGGTACTGGTGATGGACAGCTGTGAGACACTTAGGAAACTATTTAATGCTCTGAGTTTACATTTCATTTTTAATAAAGGGGTTAGGCCAGGTGAACTTTAAGTGTAAATGAGATATTATGTAAAGTGCAGAGCCAGATATCTAGTAAATATCCAAACAATATCACCATCATCATTATTGTAGCTCTGGAATCCTATCAATCTTTGATTTAAACATGAATCCTCAAAGTCCTCCACACATGCTTGAAGCCCATGTTTCTCATCTAATTTCCCACCCCTCCCTTACGCCTAACCTGCATTCAGGCAAATCCCAACATCGGCTTTGTCTTACATAAGCCTCGTCCTGTCTTCCTTCCCCATTTTCATCCAGCTTTTCTCCTCAGAATGCCTTTCCATGTCCCATTATTACCCATCTACACCCACCTATTTATCAAGGCCCATCTGCACTGCCATGTCCTTCAAGAAGCCTTTCTACCTTTCTCCAAATGAATACAATGTATTCTTTTTCTTGATAACCCCCATAACATTTGCTACCTCTCTTATATCATTTTGTAGTTCTGTTATTCTTTACATCACCAACCAGACCAGAGGCTTCTTGAAGAGAGACTTCTTACTATACTCATCCTCATATCCTTTGCTTAGCACAGTGTCTTGCATACAGTAGTTACATAAGGTATATTTTTGAGTTGAATAGAATTGAACCTACCAGGGGGCACATGACAAATGGCACCTTGCAGAAATGACTCGCAGGCTGTGCTATGCCAGCGTCCGTTGCTGTCGGCAAAAACGCAGTCACCAAGGAGGGAGGACTCCTCATCTTTCCAAAAAGTGAAAGAAGATTTGGTGCCATCAGACCAGTCAAAATTAAGACCATTCTGTGGAGGAAAACTGAGCCATCATTTCCTTGCCACGACTGCTGGCAGCATCACCCAATGTTATCTGAGCATGCTACAATTCCCATATCGATTGCTATTTCTGCACACCTTTTTAAAGAGGGGCTAGGACATCTGTGAATACAGCTTGACAAACAGGAACATCTGCCACAAATGAGATCTTTTTTGATTTTTAGGAATTCTTGGCTCCCTGCCACAATGATTTTCTAGTGAGCAATCGGCGTGAAATTGGACCAGTACCTTGTCTTTTACAGTGAAATACATTTCAGATTGATCAAATATTCAAACATAAAATTGAAAACATAAACATGTTAAAGAAAACCTGGTTAAATTTTTTTATACTGTTGGTGTGGGGAAAACCTTTCCAAGTCATAGAAAATCCAGAGGCTATAAAGCAAAACTGACTACATAAAGTTAAAACATTCTGTACTACATGATGCAATAAATAATCATGAAATATCATTCATTTATCTCTCCCACTGGCAAGGATTAGAATTTTGAGAATACCTGGTGTTGACAAGGATGTGAAAAAACTAGACATTATCACATACTGTTGTTGGCATGTAAATTGGTGCAAACTCTTGGAGGGCAATTTGGTAGTACTTGTCAAAATTTTAAGTGTACGCAGCAATTTTACTTCTAAAAAATTATCCTACTGGCACAAGGATATTTGTTGTGCATTGTTTATAACTGTGAAAAACTGAGAAGAACCCAAATGTCTATTCACAGGAGAATGGTTTAATAAGTTGTGGTATATCCTTATATGCTGCGTTCTAAAGAATTCATGAGATTTTTATGTGCTGACATGTGAAGTTGTTAAAGATATATTAAATTAAAAAGCAAGTTTAAAGACAGCATGTAGAATAGGATCTCATTTGTGCTTGAAAAACAATGTACATATTCTTCCATTACATGAATATATATGTGTATACATGGAAAATTTCTAGATGGCACACAAGACAGTGTTCACAATTACTAACATTAGGCAGTAGAACTAGGGGTCAGGATAGACTAGTTTACTTTTCACTACTTTGAGTGTACAATATTTTATTTAAAAAAACGAAAATAACGTATTCTCTAAAACACATCCCTAGAGGAAAATGAAACCTCAAGTGCTTAATTACAAGGGGTACTAAACTAATTAATAATCACATTTCTAGACAAGAAGCATGATTCGTTTTTTCTTGGGGATTCATTAAATGCCGCAAATTCCCAAATGCAGTGCTTGAGTTTCAGCTGTGTTCCAGTGCACATGCAAGGCAGTATCGGGGTACTTGGAAATTTTCAGAGAACCTTTGAATGGTATTAATTTCCAGACATTAGGCAAGTGGATGTTTACCCTAAAGAGGTGTGCACTCTTATTTTGTAGTCATAGGCTGTTCATAAGGTTGGTCAGGTAATTGCATAAACCAATTATTTAAGTGTTATATTTATTATTATTTTTGGGATCTTTTTTTCAGTGCTAATTTCAGTGGCCAGATCATGAAGGAGGTAGATGCTAAACTTAATTATTCAAGGATATCTCAAGGGAGTTAGGATACCTACATCTGTGGTGAACAGTCCAATCCAGTGGGCATATCCTAGCCGGTTGAGGACAACAGTGAGGAAGGACTGGTGATACTGGTCTGTGATGCTGACCAGTTGTGCTTTGTGCATCAGGCAGGTTTTTATTGCTGCATACCAAGTCATATTTGCATTAATTATTTTGTAAGTTCTGTTTCCATATTCTAAGGTATTGGGCATTGGATACATATCAGATGTATTTACACCATGTCCAGAAGTATCTAGAACAAGAACAGCAACAAAAGTCATTTGCAGCATCTGGATGACAAAGGAAGAGGCAAAGCTTAGCATAGATCCTTGTCACTATGATCCATGTTGATCAGAGTGCTTTCTTCTGGAATTGACTGTTTCAAAACAAAAACACTATCTGAAAGTGTAAGTGATGCGAAAAAATGAGAACACTCAGGAAATTTAATGAATTGTTTTTCAAAAACATAAACATAGATTGAACCATTTCTAGAAGATTTCCCAGTTTTGACCATCCTTTATCAAATTGACTGCTTTTTGGTGGAACTGATGGTGATCTTCTTAGGTGGGTTTCACTCCACTAACTACACTTGGCTTAATCCACACTGCTGTGGCAGAACTTAATGCTTATTAATAGCAGAGAGGCACATGTTACATAGTCATATATTGCATTGCAAACCTAATATTACAGGTGCATATTATCAGGTAAAATACTCGATTACACTTTTGAGACTGATAGTCACTATTATGCTTAATGTTTGCATGTATAAATTCTAAAAGGAATTTTTGAAAAATAAAGTTAATAAACTCTTAGAAATACACACTGTTCTTATAAACAGTTACTATTAATATGTCACCTGTCACAGTCAAAGTTTATAAATTAAAAGGCAAGGTTTTCCCACACGTTGTCAAGCATTGGTGCTTGAGCATCTGTGAGTGGCTGTGATCATGTGAAAACCAAGCCTGTGTTTATGAACACGTGTTTCCTCGCTAATATGTGCATTTGCCTTTCTGTTTACATAGAACATATGTTCTATATGTTATGTACTAGGATATGTATAGAACATATGTTAGGATATGTATAGAACATATGTTCTGTATGTTATGTACTAGGATAGACTAAAGGTTTAGAAAACCTAAAGGACAAAAACAAGGTAAGAGTTTTTGTACCTTCTCATCCAAAGTGACTTGAATTTCTGTGTACTGGTTTTACTACATTTGGTGTTGGAAAGAAGCATGTGAGGTGTGGATAGGTCATGAGGCTGGGACTTAATCCTATTCCTGGCCCTAACTGGCTAAGAGCTCTTGGGCAAATTAACCTTTCTAAACCTCAAATTTATGGTCTACAAGAGATGATGAGGGTCTCCCTTGGAGGGGTGTGGATGGAATTGAACGAGATATCCACACAAGGCACACACTATTGTATGGAGACACAGAAAGCATCCTATGAATGTTGCTTCTTGCTCCACTCTCCTCCTCCGGTCATACTCCCCCCAGTAAAAATGGCAAAGTGGGAAACTGACCTTTATCTGAAACCATTACCTCAATACAGCAGCTGTACATATGGAAAAACCAAAGTAAAATGAATCTCTTTAATTTCTGTAAATTGTGATGGATCACACTTTTATCATATTTTTATTCTTTGCTATTAGTCTGTGCCCAGCCTACGTGCCCAGTGTAATGGTTATTCATACAAAATCAAAATAATATCAAAGTAGCTATTTTAAAATGCTAACAATTCATAACATTAAATGACATTCTTTGTATATGTTACCCAAATGCCAATTTGACTGTTTTTTCCCCACTGAGTTATATGTCTGTATTTTTACATATATAAATTTCTCCGTATGTAATTGATTCCGTTAAGTTTCAAAACAAGTGATTTTGAGCAGCATGGTTTTGCCACCCATTGCCCTGAAAAAGAAAGATCTATTGGAAACCAAGTTCTAAACTGGGGAGTCTTGCTTTGCCCTTGTGTCTCTTCTTATTCAGTTTCTTAATTTTTTTGGCAGATAAAAGACTTTGGACTCAAGCCCAATGTAAGCACATATGTATCTGACAAACAGAGAAGAGGAGCAGAACTTGAATATTTATTGTTGGCTACAATAACTAGTGTAGTTGAACAATACTTTCTGGAAATAATAGAAAAAACTATATCGTTTGTTAAATATATGCTAGAAGTATGCTAAGTGTTATACATACATAGAGTGTGTGAGATGGCTATTACCACATTTTGCAGATGCAGAAATCATGATCACAGAAGATAAGTAACCTTGACTGAAGCTTATCTACAAAGAAGGGTGGGAACCCATGTGTGGTAGGCACTCCAGTGCCTATGCTCTCAATCACCACTATTTTGTACTATCTCTAAAGGAAAATCTACACTGTTAGTCCCAAAAATACCAAAGAGAGAAAGTGATCAGAGGGCACATTCCAAGAATAAATCAACATCAAGGTAGTGGAATAGAATCATTGTGTTTAACTGAGACACCTTGAGTGTGTTATTTTTGTTTTGTTTTGTTTTGTTTTCCTGGAGACAGAGTCTCACTCTGTAGCCCAGGCTGGAATGCAGTGGTGCGATCTCGGCTCACTGCAACCTCCGCCTCCCGGGTTCAAGCGATTCTCATGCCTCAGCCTCCCTAGTAACTAGGACTACAGGCACCTGCCACCACGCCCGGCTAATTTTTTGTATTTTAGTAGAGACGGGGTTTCACCATGTTGCTCAGGCTGGTCTTGAACTCCTGAGCTCAGTCAATCCACCCGCCTTGGTCCCCCAAAGGCTAGGATTACTGGCGTGAGCCACCGTGCCTAGCAAGGATGACTTATGTTTTTAAGCCTCAAGTTCCTCATCTGTAAAATGGGAGACTTTTACCTACTTCATAGAACTGTCTTGAGGATTTTGTGGCATACCGCACATACACTCAAGGCACAGGGTCAGGTACATCATAAGTGTGTAAGTACCTGGCATGCTCATATTATTTCTTTCCCTACAAGGCTCTGCTGTACCCATATTACTCTTGCTGTTACAGATCTAGTATCATTTTTTCAGTTCCTGACCACTATAATGTTTAAGTGGTAACTGAGAACCAGAAATGGAGCTTCTCTGGCACTGCTTTTTTGAGGATGAGTTGATAGTAACATTAGAGACTTCACACGTATGCCACATTAAGAAGTAAAATTCCTATTCCAAATAAGTATATATATATATATATATATATATAAAAATATATGCTAGGCTGCCCAGAGTTCCATACAGCTCTAGACACCAACTATGGCTTTCTTGGGTGGTGTGGACAGGGATACCCAGCATTCAGTAAAAGCATGAGCTGTTGTTGTTTTTATTTATAGTACTCAAGGTCAGTTATAGTGCATTCACACTATTCATTGACCCTGTTGGCTATTTGTAATAGTGTGGCTTTGGCATTTCACACAGAAACCATTTGGGGGTTCCGCCCATCAGATCTAGAAGCTTGCTGCATGCCACATTTAGCCACAGAGACCATTTTCAGGGTTCCAAAAAAGGAGCAAATATGAGTTGGTTTATTTCCCTGATTCTTTCCCAACATTTTCTCAGTGACCTTTAAAAATTACCTGAACAGATACATAATCCCAGAATGAAGCAGTAAAGCCATTTAATATGACTAAGATAGATACATAAATTTGGTCATCACTCAAGTGGCCTCGGCAGTCCTTAGAATCCCACTAAAGGGCATAAGCCTAGGGTAGAGGAGATTAAATAACTAAACTTATGTAAAGCCAAAGAAGAAGTGCCTGACACTGTTAGCCAGGAAACTTAGCTACACAGCTGTGTAAAACCAACATGAAAGAGAAGGATGGACTTTGGAAATGAAAGGAATAAAAACCCAAATATTTCTTACCTTGCATTTTTTCACAAACAAACCCATAGCCTTCCTTTCCACAGTCTTCAAAATACCATTTTCCAGTGAAATGAAAATTAGGATTACTTGAGAGTAAGGCACAGAGAGGAATGTGTTTCTGAACTTCAGTGGTATTGTGACTTGGAATCTTTAAAATAATACACGTTATCAAAAGTATGATAACATATAGCATTATTATAACATTAAAATTTTTATTAAGACATTATTTTTAAAATTAAGACACCATTATTCCTTTATTCACATTTAATAAACTTATTCACAAGTCATTTCATAACCTACAAAATAAACAATTATTGTGATGAGTAAAGTAATTATATTAATGGAACACATAAAATTACATTAAAAATTAATATATTAATAAAAAACTAATATAAATTTATACCTACAAAATATAGGAAATAAAAAAAGCTTTAGTAAACAAGTCTTGAATAAAATATCTTGCCAAAGTGATCTCCAAAAAATAAATCTTAAAACTTACATTTATTATATCAAATGGAGACCAGTTAGAATATACCACAGGCTTTCCATTTAGCCATGTTTCATAATCATCATTTTGTAAACCTATCCACACACTGGTGGTCTGGCCAAAAAGATTCATAGTAATGAAAGCTGAAAAACAGGAATACATTATCTAATTTAATACTGTAGAAAGCATTTGGGTAATCACTGCATCCTATTTATAGCTATGATTATATTTAAATGCCAGCAAAACATAATTATGAATCATTTATAGGAATTTGTTACTTTATCCTTGTTAAGGTAATGCAGTTTCTTTCACTTTTGTTTTAGTTTCAATTGACAGAAATCAGCTGGATAACCTGAGATTTCATCATATCATTAACAAAACAATTTCCAGTGTTCATTAATTACCTTTCTAAACAAAAGAGGATTTATCTGCTATATTTAAACTAAAGTATATAATTGATTAAATATCAAATAAAAGCATGTAGGTAAATGTAAAGGGATCTAAAAATCATACCATGCAATTACATGTAGATCATACTTTTTAGCCATTTTGAAATATAGGCCATGAATATGTCCTTATTCTTTCCACTGCTACTGGTGAGAGACAAGGCTCCAATACCCAGCAGTTTATAAGCAATGCAGTACACTAACTTTTACAGATATCATGAAATAAAACCTATGGGTCAAACTGAAAACTCATGTATCATCAGCAACACAGTATCTTAAATGTTGATTTGGGAATGTTAGTATAGGTGGGGGGGATATTTTAATAAATACTTGAATAAAAATGGTTATCTTGGCCTGGTTGGATCTTGAGTACTCTACCTTGCTCCACCTCACTTTCAATGGCGACCAGGGTGCCCCCTTCTTCAGCACAGAAATGTTGAGCATGCGTCCAGTTCTTCCAACTGCTTGGGTCTTTGGGGATATTCAGCAGAAGGCACTATCAAAAAATGTCAAAACAAAACATTCATTTCTGTATCTTTCTAAGTGAATTAAAAATTTCCCAAAGACACTGAATATCAGCTTTGAAAATTCTTTATAATTTTCTTGGGCAGAAAGAACTCATTTTTCTTTCAACTCCTCCAAAGGTGTTACAGTAAAACAAAGAGGAGCAGCTTTCAGGGTGAGTTAATGACTTGCCTGCATTTGCAGCAGGCAGGAACAGAAGCAGGGATGCGTTTTGTCTTGTGAAATGTCAGAACAGTGCCTTCAGCACAATGAAAAGTAGTATTCTTCCTAAAAAGGAGCCACTCTGATTGCAAAGTTTACATGGGCACATTTAATCTAAAAAAAAAAAAAAAACAAAAACATTCTGGGGGTGGCAATGAACAGCTTAGTTCAATTTTATTTACAAACACACTTCCTTACTTTAAGTGAGAGAGAAATAATGGGGAGTCAAACACATCAGGTATTTAAATTCACTAAATACTTGAGTCAGCCATTTGGTCACTAAGTCTGTTGGGAAGAGCCAGAGAAGAAAAATAAATGATCCCAGTGGGACAGAAAGCAAGGGTATGACCAAAGAAACCTGGGAAGAAGTAGAAATGAAGGGGAAGGTTGGCCATCAATGTTAGAGGGAACACAGAAAAGGTTGTGGAATTTGGCAATAAAAGTTGAGTGTTATGCAAGAGAGAATCATGTCTGCATCATGGCAGAGGTTTCTTTTCTTTTCTTTTTAAATTTTTTTTGAGATGGAGTCTTGCTCTGTTGCCCAGGCTGGAGTGCAGTGGTGAGATCTCAGCTCACTGCAACCTCTGCCTCCTGGGTTCAAGTGATTCTCCTACCTCAGCCTCCTGAGTAACTGGGACTACAGGTGCGCACCACCATGCCTGGCTAATTTTTGTATTTTTAGTAGAGATGGGGTTTCACCATGTTGGCCAGGATGGTCTTGATCTCTTGACCTTGTGATCCATCTGCCTTGGCCTCCCAAAGAGTTGGGATTACAGGTGTGAGCCACTGCTCCCTGCCACAGAGGTTTCTTTCTTATGGGATGAGAAATGGAATGATACATACTTGGCAGGACAGGCAGGGTTGAAGATAAGTTTGTTTGTTTTTCCCCGAAAGTTCGATGAAATTTAAGAATGTTGGTAGGAACAGATGGAGTTTGGTGAGAGGAAAAGATAGAAGAGAAAGGTTATAATGGATCAGGCAAAATTCCAGAGAGGTCAGGAGAAACTTTATGCAAAGGATGTTTCATCTGGAACTTGCTGGGGATTCTTCTCTCATAATCAATTCTCTCATCAATGAACACAGATAACCCTAGTCATTGATAGATCAGATCCTAAGATCTCGCCACTACAGGATAATTCTAGGTTAGCGTGGAAACCTACACTTGAAAAAGCATCCTTTCCTACCTTATTTTGAAATGATATCTGATATAGTTTGGATGTCTGTTCCCTCCAACTCTCATGTTGAAATGTAATTCCCAGTGTTGAAGGTGAGGCCTGGTGGGAGGTGATTGGATCATGGGGCAGATCCCTCTTGAAGGCTTAGGACCATCCCCTAGGTGATCAATGAGTTCTCAGTTCATGCGAGATCTGATTGTTTAAAAGTCTGGAACCTCCTCTCACTTCACCCTCTTGCGCTTGCTCTTGCCATGTGACATGCTGGTTCCCTGTTATCTTCTGCCATGATTGTAAGCTCCCTGAGGCCCTCACCAGTAGCAGGTGCCGGCACCATGCTTCTTGTACAGCCTGCAGAACTGTAAGTCAAAATAAACCTATTTTCTTCATCAGTTACCCAGTCTCAGGTATTCCTTTATAGAAATGCAAGACTGGTCTAATACAATATCTTTCCCCATCATTCTTTAATTTCCAAATTTTTCAGTTCTCCACCCCTTCCCCACCATCATACACCCCTTAAAAGCAGAGAGACTAAGTCTTACTCCTCTTTGAACATCACACCAGAGAAGGCCCCTAGTAAACATTTATTAAGCAAAATAAAAGCCCCTAAAATGGTTGTCAAATGACATTGTCAGTCATTCTAAATTTAGCTCAGTGGTTCTCCAACAGGACAATTTTGCCCCTCAGGGTATATTTTGATAATGCCTGCAGATATTTTTCACTGTTACAGTTGGGGAGGGGATTGCTATTGGCAACTAATGGGTAGAGACAAGGATGCTGCTAACCATTTGCAAAGCACAGGTCAGGTCAGTCTTTCAAAAGAAAGAATTATCTGACCCCAAATGTCAATAGTGTAAGGTAATTCTTTTTAAAACTCAGTCCTGATCATGTCACCCTTTAGTTTAAACCCTTCCGGAATTTTCCACTACTCTTAGGATAAAAACCAGAAACACTGAACTAGCTTGAGGTTGAGTTGCCAACTAAGAGAGAAAATACATTTTCAATTCTTCTGGTCCTTTTTGTCTTGTTTGCTTCACAAATAAACTGAATTGGCTTTCAAGGAGTTTAATTTTATAACAACTATCCTTTTATCTATTTCCTTTCATTTTGCCTCTTTCCTCTAATTACAAATTCTAAAGAGTGGCACATATTAATTATTGGGAAGTCTTATCATTTAATGTGAATTCACCTTGTGTTCAGATAGTTACACTAATGAACCATTCATAAATACCAATGAACCTCATTGGTTCAGTTAGCTCAATAAATCTCTCCAGAAAAACATTTCCTCTGCTTCCTCTATGTTTGCCTCAGCCAGGATTTACTAGCTTGACTACGGAAGTGTGGCCTGCCATTACCACGACTTCATTGTTTCTAAAAATATAACATATTTACTAACACACTCCGAAATTGTGTCATTAATAATTAAGGCAAAGCAGCAAGATGAAGTACAGCATCCTTAATTTAAAATTGTTTACTTACTAATTTGCAAAATGTGATCAAGTTTAATGCATCTCTGATTATTACTGTGAATTAATGGGGTCCTACTGTATTCTAAATGGGTTTTCAATATAAAATTCTTTTTTGTCTCAAAATCATTTCTAGCTCAATATTTGAAAATGAAATTCAGTTCCCTCCAAACTTGGTCCTTTCCCAGTGTTCCTACTCACAATGAATGGCACGGTCTGCATGCACTTATACACATACAATAAGCCTGAAACCTCAGAGGCATCCTTACCTTCCCACTCCATCTCCCCAACAGCCATACCATTTGGACATCTCATCTCCCAAAAAGCCCCCTCACCCATCCCCATTCCCACTGCCTCATGGTCTCTGCCACCACTATCTTAGCCCAACCTACTAATCTCTTGCCTGCACTACAGCAATAGCTTCCTAACTGCCCTTACCTTTCTCACCCTTGCCCTTCTTCCATATATCCTTGGCACTACATCTAGAGTAGCTTTTTAAAATTTGGTCCTGGTCACGTCCTTCTTTAGTTTTAAACCTGTCAAGGGTTTCCCACTGCTCTTAGGATAGAGGCCAGAAGTCCAACACGGTATCACCCTTTCCACTTCTTTTGTCTCACCTTTGGCCACTCTAGTTCTCTATGCTTCCTTTAGTTTCTTAAATATCATACTCCCACCTTGCTGCAGGACCTTAGCACATGCAGCTCCCCCTATTTTTAATGTTCCCTGCCTTTCTGACCACTTCAGTCAGGTCCTCTGGCTATACACTTTTCTAGAACCACATAGCTTTCCTTCATCATGTACACCACAGTTTTAAATTACACAGCCATTTTCCTGATCGATTTACTAATGTTTGTTCTCCCTCTAGTGTGTAAGCACCAAAAGAGAAGGGGCTGTGTCTGTTTTTCCTCACCACTGAATTCCCGACATCGAGATAGTAAATGAATGAATGAATGAAGTGCTCCAATTTGAATAAATTCCAAAAAGAGGTGAGAGTATTTTTAAGAAAAAACTATGTTATGCACAAAATCAAATATTGACTAATCCCAAACTAGACGGTGCAAAGCAGCCATTACCACTCAATCCAGGTCTTGAATAAAAATATGTAAGTAGAAGCACAAGAGTTAATCACACACACACACTTAGAATTTCTTCCTCCCACAGATCTGCTGGGACAAGTATCTTAGATGACTCATTCTTCCTGGGTAAACCCCTGGTCAAACCTCTGTTACATTGTCAAACACAGAGAAAACTATTTATGAGACATTAGAAAAGATGCTTAATTTCTGTGTATCTCAGTTTTAAAACCCACTTTTAAAACCCACTTAATTTGCCAATAAAGTGGGATTTTTTTCCTTAGAAATAACCAATAAAAATTAGTCCTAGGAAATTCACAAACAATAAGCAAAGTTTAATGGGACATAATATATTGGAACTCATTTCAGAATTGTGAAGTAAAGAAGGTCCATCATTGTTATCTCCCAGTTTTCCTTCTGTAGCTTTATTTGTTAATAGGGAAAAACCATCCCACCGCTCTCAGCTATCAACTCTCCTATTAACAGTTTTTCTAATAATCTGATAAACTTACTTGTTTCAAGATGTTGATGACAGATGAGGCAATCTCAAAAATATTTCCCTTTTAAAAATAAAGGAAAGTGTTGAGACAAAGGAGAGAAACTCCAGTGGTGGAATTTTAGGCATTAATGCGCAGGAGAAGGCACTGTGGGTGGGGAGACATGCATGGTGACTCTGACATTGTGCCAGGTGAATTGCCACCTACTTATGAAGCCTGCTGTGATGATATCCTTTGTAATCAAATGCTCCTAATGCCTTGAAGAAAGAGTTGTGGAACTATGACTGTTGAATTGCTGGGTAAATATTGGCCACACATTAGAATAACTGAGGGAGCTTTAAAAAAATACGGATGCCTGGATCCCATGCAGATCAGCTAAATCAGAATCTTCAGGACGTCTCCTGCACTGTATGTTTTTAAAAAGCTCACCTGCTGATTCTAAATATTTGACCAGGGCTGAAAACTACTGATCTAGCTGTTAGTTATCAATAATTTTTTTTTATAACTCTGAGCTACATGAGGGTGTTTTAATCATGCCCCAGGGCTAGCTTCAGAAGGCGCCTCCCCTCCCCGCCATTCTCATGCACATATTTATTCCCCTCTCTATTCCTTTCATGGGAAGCATTCACTTGCTCTTTTGCCCTGGGTCTGCTCCACCATCACTGCCACCATTCCCATAGATACACACTCTCTACGTGTGTACAGGAGGACACATGGGATGGAGCTGAACTGTGTGGGTAAAAATCAAGTTTGGGGGAAGGATAATAGCAAAAGGCTGAACCAGAAACAACTATTCCAGGTTTCTAAGAATTATTTATCAAATGCTAAGGATTTGACTTGTCATTAATTTCCTTAAAATATCCTCTTTTAATCCTAGAACAAAACCTGGGCAATACCATTCAGGACATAGACATGAGCAAAGACTTCATGCCTAAAACACCAAAAGCAATGGCAACAAAAGCCAAAATAGACAAATGGGATCTAATTAAACTAAAGAGCTTCTGCACAGCAAAAGAAAGTATCATCAGAATAAACAGGCAACCTACAGAATGGGAGAAAATTTTTGCAATCTATCCATCTGACAAAGGTCTAATATCCAGAATCTACAAAGAACTTAAACAAATTTACAAGAAAAAAACAAACAACCCCATCAAAAAGTGGGCCAAGGAGATGAACAGACACTTCTCAAAAGAAGACATTATGCAGTCAACAGAAATATGAAAAAATACTCATCATCACTTGTCATTAGAGAAATGCAAATCAAAACCACAATGAGATACCACGTCAGGCCAGTTAGAATGGTGATCATTAAAAAGTCAGGAAACAACAGATGCTGGAGAGTATGTGGAGAAATATGAACACTTTTACACTGTTGGTGGGAGTGTAAATTAGTTAAACCATTGTGGAACACAGTGTGGTGATTCCCCAAGGATCTAGAACTAGAAATACCATTTGACCCAGCAATCCCATTACTGGGTATATACCCAAAGGATTATAAATCATGCTGCTATAAAGACACATGCACACATTTGTTTATTGCAGCACTATTCACAATAGCAAAGACTTGGAACCAACCCAAATGTCCATCAATGATAGACTGGATAAAGAAAATGTGGCACATAAACACCATGGAATACTATGCAGCCATAAAAAAGGATGAGTTCATGTCCTTTGCAGGGACATGGATGAAGCTGGAAACCATCATTCTCAGCAAACTAACACAGGAACAGAAAACCAAACACCACATGTTCTCACTCATAAGTGGGAGCTAACAATGAGAACACATGGACATAGGGAGGGGAACATCACACACCAGGGCCTGTTGGGGACTGGGGGCCTAGGGGAGGGATAACATTAGGAGCAATACCTAATGTAGGTGACGGGTTGATGGGTGCAGCAAACCACCATGGCACGTGTATATCTATGTAACAAAATTGCATGTTCTACACATGTACCCCAGAACTTAAAGTATATAAAAAAATCCTCTTTTACACATGAGAGGAGGCATGAGTTAGTAACTAGGACAGTTGTATTCATGCTTTTGGGTTGTTCACTATCTGTACCAGAAATGTGATTTGGAGATTAGCTAGGCATTCCTTTATGCCTGTTCCCTAGAGACCATGCCAGGATAAACTTGTTCTAACAGTTGTGAAAAACTAATTGTCACATACTGGAGTGAATTCAACATGGATCAACAACCTAAATATAAACGCTAAAACCATGAAGCTCTTAGACGAACACACAGGGGCAAATCTTTATTACCTTGGATTTGGCAGTGAATTCTTAAGTATGATACCAAAAGCACAAGTGACGGAACAAAAAGTAGATAACTGGGTTTCATCAAAATTAAAAACTTTTGTGCATCAAAGGACATTATCAAGAAAGTTAAAAGACAACCTACAGAATGACAGAAAATATTTATAAATCATATATTGGATGGGGTTTAATATTTAGAATATATAAGGAATTCCTATAACTCAACAATAAAAAGGCAAATGATCCAATTTAAAAATGGACAAAGGACTTTAATAGACATTTTTCCAAAGAAGATAAACAAATGGCTAACAAGCACATGAAACGATGCTCAACTTCATCAGATAATAGAGAAATGCAAATCGAAATCACAATGAAATAACACCTAACGTGCTCTAGGATGGCTATATAATAGCCAGAGTTGGCAAAGATGTGGAGAAATTGAAACCCTCACACACGGCTAGCAGGATTGTAAAATGGTTTGGTCGCTGTGGAAGAACATTTGTCAGTTCCTCAAAAAGCTAACTACTGAGTTACCATATGACCCAGCAATTCTATTTGTAGGTATACATTCAAAAGAATTGAAAATAGGGACTCAAACAGAGACTTACACACCAATGTTCATTGAAGCATTATTCACAATAGTCAAAAGGTGAAAACAACCCAAGTGCGCATCAACAGATGAATGAATAAACAAAATATGCAATATTCACACACACACACACATGCCCGTGCCACACAGGAATATTATGCAGCCACAAGAAGGAATGCAATTTTGATATATGCTAAAGCACAAATGAACCTTGAAAACATCATGCGAATAGGCCAGACACAAGGACGAATATTGTATGAGTTCGCTAATATGAAATATCTAGAACAGGCACATTCACAGGGATAGAGAATAGATTAGAGGTTACCAGGGGATGGGGAACAGGAAGTTAGTGCTTAATGGTTACAGAGTTTCTGTTTGGGATAGTGAGAATGTTTTGGAAATAGAGATGATGGTTGTATAACATTGTGCATGTAATTAATGCCATTGAATTGTACACTCAATAATGGTTAAAATGGCAAATGTTATGTTACATTATTTATGACCATAAAGATGCTTTAAAAAACTAATTGCCAAAGGTTTTAATAAAAGACTTAGTAACACTCAGTGTCTTATTGAATATTAGCTACAAGTTTCTCATACTAAAATGTGAAAATAATTTATACCTGGTAGAAAGATTTTATAGTTTGAGAAAATAGGAAGTATAAAGTATCAATGATTAAAAAATAGTGTACCTCATTGCTATAGTAAAGTTTTAGAGTAAATTACACTATTCTAGAAAATATCTCATGGTGTCACTGAGCTCACTGTGTCATAGGGCTAAGCTGACATGGCAACCCTTTTTTTTTAAAAAAAAAATTATTAAATACTTCATTTTTTAAAGAGCAGTTTTAGGTTCACAGCAAAGTTAAGAGGAAGGTACAACTTTGGGAGACCAAGGCGGGCGGATCACCTGAGGTCAGGAGTTTGAGACCAGCCTGGCATGATGAAACCCCGTTTCTACTAAAAATACAAAAATTAGTTGGGCGTGGTGGCAGGCACCTGTAACCCCAGCTACCTGGGAGGCTGAGGCAAGAGAATCACTTGAACCTGGGAGATAAAGGTTGCAGTGAGGGGAGATCATGTCACTGCACTTCAGCCTGAGTGACAGACTGAGAATCCATCTCAAAAAAAACCAGGAAGGTACAGAGATTTCCCACCTGATCCACACATACACAGCCTCCCCCATTATCACATGCCCCATCACCCCAGAATGGTACATCTGTTACAATCGATGAACCTGCATTAACACATCATAACCACCCAAAGTCCATAGTTTACATTAGGGTTCACTCTTTGTGTTGTACATTCTATGAGTTTGTACAAATGTCTAGTGACATGCATCCACCATTGTGCTATCATACAGAGCATTTTCACTGCCCTAAGAATCTTCCACAACTTCATCCTTCCCTCCCTGCAACACCTGGCAACCACTGATCTTTTTACTGTCTCTCTAGTTTTGTCTTTTCCAGAATGTCATATAGGTGGAATCATACAGTATTGTAGGCTTTTCAGATTGGCTTCTTTCACTTAGTAATATGAATTTAAGTTTCCTCCATGTGTTTTAAAGGCTTGATAGCTAATTTCTTTTTAGTACTGAGTAATATTCCATTGTGTGGTTGTACCAGTTTATTTATTCACCTACTAGGGACATCTTGATTGCTTCCAAGTTTTGGCAATTAAGAATAAAGATGTTATAAATATTCATGGACACGTTTTTACGTATACATAAGTTTTCAACTCCTTTGGGTAAATACCAAGGAGTGTGATTGCTGGATCAAATGGTAAAAGTATGTTTAGTTTTGTAAGAAACTGCCAAACTGTCTCCCACAGTGGCCATACCATTCTGCATTCCCACCAGGAGTGAATGAGAGCTCCTGTTGTTCGGCCTCCTTGCCAGCATGTAGTGTTGTCAGTGCTCTGGATCTGGGCCGTTCTAGTAGCTGTGCAGTGGCAAATCACTCATTGTTGTTTTAATTTGCATTTCTGGAGTGGCAGTCCTTAAGTGCCAACGTGAAGTGGCAGGCATAGGAAAGGGGCAAGACCACCAGACTCAGGGTCAGAAAACAAAAAGTGCGTCTTGGCCTGATGCGTATTCACTGTGAAGTTTCAGAAAAGTCACACAATTTTGTTAGCATCTGTCTTCTCATATGTAAAATGAGGATAGTAATTCTATATATTTTTAAAATTCAGTGATATAAGAAATAAACATACAATCAATTAGCTAAGAGGGGACGTAACTCAAATGTCCACCAATGGATGACTGGATAAACAAAATGTAGTATATCCATACAATGGAATATTGTCCAACCGTCAAAAGGAAGTCCTGTCGCATGCCAGTGTGGGTGAACCTTGAGGACATTATGCTAACTGAAATAAGCCAGTCACAAAAAGGCAAATACTGTCTGATTCCACTTACATGAGGTATCTAAAGTAGTCAATTTCAAAGACACAGAAAGTAGAACAGCAGTTGCCAAGGGGTTCAGAGTAGGAAGAACAGGGAGTCGTTTAATGGGTACAGTTTCAGTTTTGCAAGATGGAAAAGGTCTGGAGATTTGTTGAATGACAGTGTGAGTGATACTTAACACTAGTAAACAGTAAACAAAAATGGCTAGAATGGTGAATTCTATATTGTGTGTATTTACCAGATATTAAAAAAATTTAAAAGTCAGTGCCAAATGTCTGGTGGGTACTCAATGAATGTGTGAAAAATCCAAGTGGCCTCATTTCTCAAATTAACAATGGGAGGAAGATCACAAAGGAGAGAAAGCCCTGCCAATATAACTGAACACTTAGATTAAAAATTGGCTGTCCACAATTGAAGAGGAATTTCATATTAGCATATGAAATGATGACACAGTTTGGGTTTTTTAATTTTCTAAGAGTTAAACAATTATAATTTGGGATGCATTTTAATTACTTCCACCTAAGGCCTATAAAGTTATTTTATTATAAAATATGAAGAGTGGAGGGAGACTAGGCCTTAATTGAAGGCAGCATCAGAAATAATAAATCTGGTTTAAAATATCCCCACTGGCAATTTTTTTTTTCTTAATTCAAATCTGCATGGAAGCACCAGCTTTATGAGGCTTAAGATGACATTGACCAAGCTAAGTTATTAGTCCCTCAATTCACTAGTGGGCAGAGCTCTATGCCGGCTCCAGGCAGGGAAAACACAAGAGTAGGAGATGGAGTCTGGGTCCTCTGAAATTTACAGCTTATTTGGGAGCAGAACCTAGACACACAGGCATGCAGGCACATACATACACGTGCACACACACGCACGCACATGAGCACACACACACATGCATATGCACACACACATGCATACATACATATACATACATATGTTACACCTAATGAAACATTCATACAGCACAATAAATGACTATGCCAACAGTAAAACTGAGTATAGAAACGAGGGGCAGTGTCCAGGCTGTTTTTGACAAAAATCTTTTGTTCCAAAAGATTTGTTACTAAACGGAAAACTCAAATTTCTTGAAAGTTGTGACAAAAAAATTCCAGGTCCTATGAACAACTCACAGCTTTCAAAAGCCACTTTCACTTTTTGAACACTTTCCAAAATTAGTGTCTACAAAAGAGAAACAAAGGCAACTTTTGAAAAACAAGCTTACCTTATAGTTAAAATATAGCCATCCTTTGGGACACGTTCCATGTTGTTTTGGTGTATCTTTCTTTTTCTCTATGAGCCAAACCTTTTTTCGCTTACAGATACTAGGCATAGAAACTGAACACTCTTCACTACCCCAGAGTCCTGGAGGAGAAAATGGGTTAGAAATGGCTTAGGAACAATGGCGATTCTTTGAAGGCATTCTCTATTGATCACTATTTTTATGAGGCTACGGTTTTTCATAATTTATTTTTTAAAACCTAGAAACTGAACTAAACTACTGATCTTAGATTTCTCTAGGGACAACAGCTAACTGGGCAAGGCCAACTCAGTAATTTTAATTTAAGAATGTAAAAATTTTGCAAATTAAAAAAATCTAAATAAATACTGCAATTTGAATCATAGAACTGATTAAAATCTTAAGAATATTTGACTTGTGTAGCAAAAGAATACTTTGTAGGGTAACAATTTCATTTTAAAATGTTCAATTTCAATGTACAGAGAGGAAAAAGATTCTAAAACAGTAGATAATTTCTACTTTATAATTCTTTAGAAAATATAATAATTTAGAAAAATTAACTCAAGAACTTCCAAGAAAACAGCATTTAATACTGATCCTTAAGTAAACCAGACTCACATATAGACATGTCTTCAGTAAGAAATATCCTCAAATCCTTAGCCTCCGACAAACTAACTGCTTTTTTTTTTTTTAATTTAGAAGAGCTATATTTTCAGAATAAGGATTATAGAATGCATTTTATTGGCATCCAAGTCATAAATTCCAGAACAGGGCAGAATGCATGCCAATTGCAAGGGCAGGCTCAGTTTTCTAGATCAGCAATATGAGCCCAAAAGATGTTGGCATTTTGAAGAAAGGGCTGGAATGCTATTTTCAATGCAGATTAGCTGCTATTCTCCCAGACTCTCAAAACAGTCCTTTCTGTAGGCTGTTGTGACACCTGCTGGTAAAAGCAGGCTGATTAACCACACGGATTTTCCTTTCCTAACTCTCTGCAGAGGCCCTCACACCCAAAATTATTTTCTGTGTTTATCCCTCTCCTGGCCTGGGGCACAGGTTAGTTATGAATCTGTTAGAGTAACGGGTATCATTATCTTTTATTGGTTAGAAAGAAGGGGAATGAGTGGACAATCAACCTAACTACACTGCACTGATGAAGAGAATTTAAAAAACCAATCTTCAACCTAAATGTGCTTCTAAATCCAACTTGCAAACAGTTGCCATTCTAAAGCAAGCAGCAATTGATGACAGGTAGTAAAAGAAAAAAGAATACTGACTTGAATCAAAACATTTATTAAATAGGAAAATGGAAGTAAATTTCACAGAGGTTAAAATTCTGGCCCATTATAAATTGGATATAGGAACAGATTTTTTTAAAAAGTGCTTCCATTGAAATACCACAGAAAAAAGTATTTGTCAGGCATATATTTCTTTAAAGTTTCACTGGGCCCATTTCTGGTGCTGTCTTGATTTATGAGGAAGGACTTATTCAGATGTAAATTATTTCCAAGAACATGAATGCATGGATTGAACAGAAAAAAATGGCCATCCTTAAGCCTTATGGCAGACAAAACTGAACACGTCAACTGAAAAGAGAAATAAACAGAAACTTCTCATGGAAATGATGCAAGGAAAAGACTTTAAGCCTCCTGAAAATTATCAGTTTGTATTATAAACCCAAAAATGGGTAAGTAAAATAACCTGTTATAGAAGAAATAAAGCCACATCTCTGGCTCTGATTATTCACAGTTCTTTCTCTTCCTGTGTCCCAGTTCTGGTATATCACTGGTGTTCCATCTCTCCAGCTGTGGGAAGATTAAAAATGTTAAGGTCTTCTCTCATTCTGCATGTCCAGTCTCCAACATCATTCTTAGAGTTCTGAGGTAGGGATTGAAGATATAATATTCTATTAAATTTAAAAAATATACTCATATGTAGCATAGTACCTATAGTTAACAATATTGTATCATATACTTAAAATTTTTCTAAGGGGGTAGATTTTTTTTGAGATGGAGTCTCTCTCTATCACCCAGGCTGAGTACAGTGGCATGATCTCGGCTCACGGCAGCCTCTGCCTCACGGGTTCAAGTGATTCTCCTACCTTAGCCCCCACAAGTAGCTGGGTCTACAGGTGCGCACCACCACGCCCAGCTAATTTTTGTATTTTTAGTAGAGAGAGAGTTTCTCCATGTTGGCCAGGCTGGTCTTGAACTCCTGACCTCAGGCGATCCGCCCTCCTTGGCCTCCCAAAGTACTGGGATTACAGGTGTGAACCACCGCGACCAGCTAAGAGGGTAGATTTTATGTTAAGTGTTCTCATCACAAAAATGAATGAATTAGTGAATAAATAAATAAATGAATAGAGCAGGAAAGAAAGCTTTTGGAGGTGATGGATATGTTTATGGCTAGATTGTCGGGATGGTTTCATAAGCATATTCTTTAAAAAACACTCATGTCTTTGGTTAGAGAAGTGAAAATTTATAAGTTAATGTTTGAAGGGTATTCAACAAATTGATCACTAAAATTTAATCTAATCATTCTGCAAATAAAACCTGTCAAACAAAATTAAATGCAAATGAATCTAGGTTCATACCGAAATTCATCATTGGCTCTTTCTTCTTGAAGTCCAATCCACCAACTTGCACCATACTTTGATAGCTATTGAAAGAAAAAAAAGTCAGCATTTATGCTACTTGTTTTCCTTTTTCACTATTAAGAGTAATGGGGTTGCTGCTAATAGCTTTCTATTCTTCAGTATTTTACCCAATTATCTAAGGAAGAATATACTAAGGCCTAGCATCTTGAGAAAACCTGAAACTTCATTATTCTAAAATATTCCCCCCATTACGAAGAAAAACTGGAATCAAACATGGAAAATAATTTTAGTTTCATACAACTTGAAAAGTAATGTTTCTAACTCTCTAAGAAGGTTTTAAAAAGTAATATTAGAAAATGAATTCATTTTCTGACAAAAAATTATTGGCTCATCCTCTCAGTTATTTACCCTCTCAGTGATTTATAATTCATTGCATATGTCACATGTATTTGAAAAACAATTCAAGGTATCAAGGCATCATTAGTATAAAGATACTGATTTTAGGTATTAGTCTGATTGTTAAGCTTTAAGCAGTATAAGCTTTCCTTCCCATTCAAATAGAGAGACACAATATAGGACAAAAGAATACTACAGAGTGCCCAGTGTTTGACAACTAGAAAATTATCCTTTTGATGAGTTCATGTCCTTTGCAGGGACATGGATGAAGCTGGAAACCATCATTCTCAGCAAACTAACACATGAACAGAAAACCAAACACCGCATGTTCTCACTCATAAGTGGGAGCTGAACAATGAGAACACATGGACACAGGGAGGGGAACATCACACACTGGGGCCTGTCGGGGGGTGGGGGGCTGGGGGAGGGATAGCATTAGCGGAAATACCTAACGTAGATGACAGGTTGATGGGTGCAGCAAACTACCATGGCATATGTATACCTATGTAACAAACCTGCATGTTCTGCACATGTATCCCAGAACTTAAAGTATAATAATAAAAAAAGGAACCAGATTTATATGTGTCAACATGAACACATTTCAAAATATGTACTTTTTAATATAAAATTAAACTGTATAACAAAAAATTGGAATTTTAGTAGATTATAAATTCTATGTTAACAGAGTGATATAGTTATCACCAATAAAAAAACCGACTTAATCTAAGATTGTATTAGTAATGTTGTAGTGTTCAGAATAAAGGTAGTAAAAATTAGTAAGGAAATAGAAGACTTGAACAACAACAACAAAAAGAAAATTATCCTTTTACATTTTACTAATTTTATACCACTATTAATCACTTGGACCTAAGTACAATAAAGTATAAAATTAAAGCACTATGTGCATGCATGTGCACACGTGTGTGCGCGCACACACACACACATACACACACACACACATTAGGGCAGATGTACTGACTTATGACCCAGGAAATTGAAATTCCCTCTTTAACTATTAGAGGAAGAGGAAGTAAGGGTTTTTCTAAGACCTGTAAATCAGTATACTTAATGGGGGTGTGTGTGTGTGTGTTGTGTGCTGAACTGTAAGTTAATTTTTATATGCTAAAATCCTGTTAATTTGAAGGCATTATATATTTAAATTTGTACTCTCATTTCTTCTGTAAAGACTTCAGAAGAAATTTTAAGATATATTATTTTTCCATAGGAATTTCAGCTCTCCATACAACAGAACCCAATAGCCCTCTAACAATCTAATTTATAAACAGGTATTTTTATTCTGTAAACAGCATGGCTATTTGTCATATCAGCAATTTGAGAATAATGCAAGATGGAACAACTGTAATTTTGTATCCCTGAGGTGTTGTTTCGTGGACATGTTCTTACAGGCTGAATTCAGATTCCCATTGTCAGACGTTGGAATGGGTCCACTGAGACTGGCTGTGAACTCAGTGGGGGAACCACAACAATTTCATTCAATCTAAAGAGGTTTCATGTGCCACGGGACTGGAAATCATGGCCTGGATTGTTCACTGCCCCAATTAAGGACCTCTAAAGAGAAATTATAACTGCTGCATCCTAAGTGGCATATTTATTACCACCTCAATTACGGCGTGGTAACCTCCACATGGCACATCACAACCTGTTGTGATATGGCACAGAACTGAACTTCATAGGAGATGCTAGAAGATACCCAGAATGGAACATCCAATGTGAAAATGGATGTTTGAAATTTTAGCTTAAGAAGGCCACAACAATAGAAGACTTATTAACATGTGTTTGCATAAAGAAATGTGATAGAGAAGTAAGCTCAGGGCTTAAAAAATGTCATATGAACATGCATTTTATAACATCAACTATGTTTTGGTATTTACAAACAGCCATTATAGTTAGCATCATATGGAAACAGCATTTACCAAAAACAAACAAAACCCCACAGTGACAGTCACTACATTAATCCATAAAGCAATATAAGGAAGAACAACCTGTCATCTTTTAAAATGTTCCCATCAAGGATGACAAATGATATTTTGGAGGAGGACTAATAGATTTGATATGTATTTTGAGAAGCATTTAGAAATAAAAATTTAATAATAATGGTAAATTGCCATTTCAAAATGACAATACTGCATAACAGTGTAAAAATGTCAGATAAGTAGACTAATTAGCTAGTAGTTTGTGTCAAACAACTCCTAAAGTGCTTGCAGCGTTTTTTCAGCATTAATGTGATTATCAAGATGGCTCAAAAAATAAATTCACTCTAATCATGCTTTATGGTCTTCTGTTACTCAAAGAGTGGGAGAGAAAATATTGACATTCTTTTTCCAAGATGGAAACATTTTATTAAAATTTTTATTTGCTTCAGATTTTTAAACTGTATCTAGCTTGCTTGTTCATAATTAATTTTTTTGACACTGCAACTAACTGTTATTTTTGTTTTTCACAATTCTAATCACTGCTCTTCTTAGGGAAGCTACACAAAGCACATACGTAATTTTAAAAATATTTAATTACTTATTTGTACTCTTCCTACATTTATAAGATAAATGTGAGACAGAAGTGAGTGGAATCACCTCTACACATCTTGCTCCTCATCCTGGAATGAAGTAACTTCTGGATTGACCCATTCCAGCAGGACGTTCTTAGGTATGGGGTTTCTTTCTTACAAAATGTGAACACCACTATCACCACCACCAACAATAAGTGCCCAAGGTAGGCACAAATTATGCAGAAATAAGAATTTTTTGGAAAGCAACAGCTTTCTTCTTTCTAATTTGATATCCTTTCCCCTTGGACCCCACTACAGACTAAATGTTTGTGTCCCCCTAAAATTTACATTGTTGAAATCCTAACTCTCAAGGTGATATATTACAAGGCAGATGGCAGATGATAAGGTCATGAGGGTGGGGGGTGGGGGTGTCTCATGAATGGGATTAGTGCCCTTAAAAGGGGACCTTGGAGAGCTCCTTTGCCTCTTCCACTATGTAAGGATACATATGAACCAGGAAGTGGGCATTCACCAGACATCAAATCTGCCAATGCCTAGATCTTGAGTTTCCAGCCTCCAGGACTGTGAGCAATAATTTTCTGTTGTTTGTAAGCTGCGTAGTCTATAGTGTTTTGTTATAGCAGCCTGAAAAGACTAGGACAGTCCCCTGGCCCTGTTCTCAGTATTCAAATCCTATACCTTCCCACAATTTTCTTTTGTAGCACAGTGGGGAGATTAGTTAGCACCTTACCCATGAAACTGATGGGGCATTCTACATCAACATGGTCATAGGCCAGGTGACAATTTTGCCATATAAGGCACCATAAAGTTTGTCTGATTTGAGATCAGAATCCTCAACTAGATCATGGCAGTGGCTATGATGACTCCAACTGCTCAGCCTGTGGGGTTTCGCCCTTCCCTTCTATGGGAGGCATTATCTACGCCATCCCCATTGGCTTCCCAACTTCCAAAGATTAGGAGATGAATTAAGAGGAAAGGTGAAGACAGAAGATCTACAGAAGTTCCCAGCAGAGCTAAGCTCTGTTGGAAAGATTAAAGAAGCCCTTCATTGTTCATGTCTGAGACGAAGCTGGCAGCCATGTTTTGGGGAGGATTTTGGAACTAGCTTTTGATGTAATGAAGACGTTGTGCTCTTACATGCCCTGACACTGCTGTTCCACTGTCACAGGCAGCACCGTGTAGGGTTTTTAAATGACTGGATAAGTAAGATGGCCTGGGTTTCTTTCCAAATTCCACCACTTAGCTGCTGTGTAACCAAGTTGCTTAACCTCTTTGAAGTCTTAGCCTCCTCACCTGTAAAAATGTACTAATAATAGGCTTCCCACAGGGGGTTCTTGGGAAGATTACATTTTAGTACTTATCATAGTACCTGAAACAGTTATGGTAAGTATAGCCAAATATCAGCTCTTTTTGGGTTGTATACTTTGCATGTGTATGGATTAGTTTTCAGCCATTCATCTGGTCTCTTGTTATTGCCCTCTGAGGTGAGGAGTATGGTGTCTGGCTAAAGAAATGTGTATTTTCCGACATCATGGTATAGAATTGAACATGCTCATATTGAACATTATGGTTTTGGCTTGAGTGTTCCATTCGTAAGAGTGGAAGGTTGACAAAATAGTGTACAAATTTCTGATGGGGAAAATTCCACATCTAGTGGTTGTTCTGCAACTGAGTGTCTGTGGGACCATGTGATTGTCATCTAACTTCTCTTTTTCTCGGCTTCTTCATCAGAATGTGGCAGGAGTCCTGACCTGCTTGTACCTCATGGGCTGTATGTGCAACAGACAAGATACAGAGACAGTAAATCCCCATGAACTGTGAGGAAAGACATTTCTTTCTCAAGCCTAGGATGCTTTAATACAGGGCTTCATTTTATAGTCAACTTACAGAGATATAAAAAGATGATAGAGTTAGAAAGGATTCCTGAAGATCATGAAATATGATTAAATTACAGGAAAAGAAAATGGCTTTTTCTTGCTTTCAAAGCTTCCAAGGGAAAGGGGAGTGAGGATTTCCCGCCTTCGTGCCCCCATTGTAATTTGCACTTTCTGTGCCCTTTCTATTTACTACATCATATCACTTCCAGCTTTAGTTTTTAAATTTATGTTTTAAAAATTGACAAATAAAATTGTATGTATTTATTGTATACAACATGATGTTTTAAAGTATATATATCTAGCCTTTTTAAAAACAGAGACTGTCATACATTTTTGCATCTTTGACAAATATCCCAGTGCCTGGCACATATTTGATAATGAATGCTTATTGAAGGAACACACTGAAAAAGTACACTATTCTTTGCCAGTTTATTTTATTATTTAATAGGTCTTGCATGTTTCTTTCTTACTAGCTTAGTTCTGCAAGGAATTAAGTAGCCTTTCTCTACTTTAAGTTGAAATAGAAAACTACTCCTTACTATTTTATGTATATTAGTCTTTACAAACTTAAAAATAATGTACTCTTGTAAGATTTGAAAGTTTAAAACTGCCAGGCACCCCCCAGGTATTCCTCATCCCTCATTTGAGCTTAATTTTCCTCTGTGGCATTTATCCACTTATTTTTTCTAATATATTATATAATTCTATTTACTCGTATTGATTATGGTCTTTCTTCCCAGACGAGAATATAAACTCCATGAAGATAGGAATTTGGGTCTTTTTTAATCACTAGTAAAACCCCAGTTCTACCAGTGATTAAATGATCGAATGAACCTCATGAAACAATCTCGACGTGCTCACCATTGTTGCTAACAAAGAATGAAGAGAAGGGAAATGACTGAGCAATACAGTAAACCTGTACCTCCATTATTTTCTCTTAATCTCTATAATAGAAAAAAAATTCTCAAAAATCTATGGCTTTACTGAAATCTATGGCTTTTACTGAAGTTTAAATAAATATCCGAAGTCAAATCGAAAAAACTATCCCTCCCTCCCTCCCAAGGGCAAAAGAAGGTGCTAAACTCTGAATTTTTCATGGTGAGTTATGTTCAAGTACCGCTTTTATTTTGCTGTGGATGAATTCTTGCTCATGTGCAGAATGAATTGTGAGAAGATCACTGTGCAGCCAGCTACAGACAAACTCAAAGTTCAACCATTCTGAGGCAAAGGTATGAAAAAGGTATTCTGCATCCTGATAAAAGAGCCAGGGTACATCTGAAAGAAAAAGAAACAGTGAAAATAATGCTGAAATGATAAATAGGTATGCTAGGATTGACCCCAAATTTGAGATTTGGTCACTCAACATTAAAAATAATTGTATACACACACACAGGAATTTGAACACACACACACAGACACATATGCACATAAATAGATACATAACTTGTTTTTTTTCTTTGGTCTATCTCTTACAAGATACCTTCACTAGTATTAAAAGGTCGGGGATAGGTACATATTCTAAAATCGCATGTCATGAAAATGATTGATGATACTAGTCCTTAATCATATTAAATAACTACATTTATTAATTATTAATTTGAACAAATTAGCTCTAGGTTGACACAAGAAAAGAGAGGCTCGATTTGAGAAATGTAACAACACATTAATGGTATATAATAGCACTTATATGGTATATATTAATAATTAGAAATTCAAGAGCTGCCAGAGTCGTTCTTACCGTACTGGTACCAGAACGGAATCTTGGGTTTCACATCTGCAAAGTGAAAGCAAATCACTTTGACTGATCTTGCTTCTCAAGTGCATTGTCTGTGAATTACTTCAGCTCTAAACACACTATTTTGTCCTTCATCTTTTAAAACATCACTTTAAAACAGGTACATTGTGCTGTTTGGAATATATGGTGAGTTCTCACACTTGAAGAGGAAGCTCCAGAGAGGCTTCTAATTAAAGAAGGAAGGACATGAGCACTTGCTGAGGCCACTGTGTGCCACACACTGTCCCAGGTGCTTCCACTTACTCATTGTACAAGTAATTCCATTTGCTCTGTAATGTCAAAGTGACATTTTTCCCCGACTATACTTGCACTATAAATATTCTGCAATATTAGCTGGTTACCTTAGTTCCCAATGAACTAACTTGGCATCCTGCATTGGTGTCGCCTTTTCCCATTTCCTATAGAAACATTTTTTGCTAAAGTAGTGTAATTTGTTTTATCATGCAATTTGTTGATATTGTGGTTTGGGGTGTTTAAATTGGGAAAGTACTAGAGATTATTAGAAATCAAACATATAGCAAAGATCTTACTACTATTTTTACCTCTTGGGATTTTGCATATCCATTCACGTTTGGAACCACAGTGTAAGGGCAGCAATGTTTTGTTTGCCTTATAAACAGCACAGTTTCTTGCATCTTCTCCAAAATAATTGTTGTCTAAAAACGAAGAGACAACCTGCAGCAGATGAAGTTCATTATTCCTTAATGATGATCCCCCCACAAAGTTTCAAAAGATCAAAAAGGGCATCCCTGTACATAAGCATTATAGGCTTCTCCAGGAAGCTTCAGAAATGTCTGGATGTCATTCTAGTTGAAGGTTGTTTCACATTTGTGAAGAACAAGCTAATCAATATTTAGCATTTTTTTCTTAAAGATGCCTTTTTAAAAAACAAAAACAAAAACAAGAAAACAAAAGGCCAGGCACGGTGGCTCATGCCTGTAATCCCAGCACTTTGGGAGGCCGAGGTGGGCAGATCACAAGCTCAGGAGATTGAGACCATCCTGGCTAACACGGTGAAACCCCATCTCTACTAAAAATACAAAAACAAAAAATTAGCTGGTTGTGGTGGTGGGCACCTGTAGTCCCAGCTACTCGGGAGAATGGCGTGAACCCAGGAAGCAGAGCTTGCAGTGAGCCGAAATCGCACCACTGCACTCCAGCCTGGGTGACAGAGCAAGACTCCGTCTCAAAAAAAAAAAATAAATAAAATAAAAATTAAAAAAAGGTATGCTATTCCTTTCTCCAGAAGGAACAAATCAAATGCAAGCTTTGGTCTGAATTTGCACATTTTTCTAACTGGGAAAATTTTCTAGCCTTGGAATCCTGGGTAAACTTAGGGACTCAAGGGTGTGCCAGATCTTGGTATTAACTTTGATTTTGATTACTTTGAACATATGCTAAGTTTTTTGTCTCTAATAACTAAATTCTAAGCTATAGCTAGCTTTAATCAGGAATCTATCAGGTCACTTTCCATGAGTGATCACATAACTCATATAATTCACATTACGGGGGTATTAAAGAATCAACCTTCTCAATTATTTAATGACTATCTCACAGAAGAATGGATGTACCACAAGTAAAATTGGGGTAAAAATTTGGGGAAAAAAAGGATGTTTTAAAATCCTTTATATTCCTCCTCAAACATGTACACTGTCACGTAATAATTCATCTATCTAAAATATATATAGCCTCAGGTTCAGAAAATGGTGTGATTTGAATTCATTTTGTCCAGCAGATATTAGTGAGAAGCTCGGCCACTGCTTCATGGCCTTATCTAATTTATTCTGACCCAGATTGTCTGTTCCTCTCCTATTACTAATGAGTTTGTTATACTAAAACAAAAGAAAGTGTTCTCAACTTCTATGTATCACATTTCTTTTTCGAGTGCTACATTGACTTGAACCACCCAGCTGTCCCATGTAGTGGCTGCCATTTATGGAGTAAGTTGACCCTGCTATGCCTTTTCTGTTTTCTGAGCCTTGGTTTCTTTATCAGAAAAATGGATTAGTGGGGCTGAATGACCTTTAAAATCTCTTCCTACTCTTTTCTATAAACCTCTTCCTTGACATAAATTTGAAAACCATCTTGGTACGGGGCTTTCTCTATTGTTCTTTACTACTTCAAAGTTTGGCTACTGATATTTTGCCAACCATGAGATATTATAACATTGTGACTTTGGAGTCAGACAACCTGTGTGCAAATCCTGGCTCTCCTATATATTTTAGGCAAGCCACTTAATCATTCTAATACCCATGGCACTGAGTTATTGTAAGGATGAAATGAGATCATGTAGGAGTGCATTCAGCTCAGCGCTTGGAACAGTATAAGGACTCAATAAACAGCAGTTGCATTAAATTCTCACTGCAGGCTCTTAGGAGTCTCCCCATTTCACAGGTGAAAGTGAATAATGTGATTTTTCATGTGCCGTAGGATGGATCCCACTTCAATCTAGGATACTACTTCAGTTTTTTCCCTGTCATTTTGAGAAAAATGTGAGAATTGCCCTTTGCAACTGGAAAAAAATGCAATAGTGAGTTCTCTGTGTCCTTCATAGAGGTTTGCAAGTATGGGAATGAATGAAAACCAAGACTTTTTTTTTCCTTCTGGAATAACTTGCTCTAGAAGGTGATATTTCCAAAACTTGCATTACTGTCCTTTCAGAGTGAGATAAATGAAAAATCATTCTCCAAAATAATCTTCATTTCATTATGTCATGGACAAGGTTCCCATACTCAGATAATCAGGTGATATGCAGGATAGGGAGGTATAGGGTAAAGGGAGTCTTGTGTTATTTTAAAGAATAGCTGCTTCTCTGCCAGAGAGACTTCATATGGGAGATGGTTTGGGGGGACTTTTTGGAGGTTTTTGATACTTTTTCAGGCTGAAATTGTACAATGGCCTCAGAACAATATGGCTAGCAAAGATTTCCCAGGACCTTGCCAAATAATTCTCCTGGTACTAAGGTCTGGTGCAGTTTTGTCATGGGAGCTCTGGCCATCATTTCTAGGTTCTCTTGGTTGGTTTACCAAGTGGTCCCAGGCCCACTTGTTTTGAATCCATCCCTTTTCTCCAGTTTGAAAAGACTTACAGGAGTTCTATCAGACCACTCCCATGAGCCGGCATTCAGTGGGTTTCTTTTATTAAATCCAATCCAGAACTGCCTTTCTTCTGTCCTGTGAAGAGAAGAAACAAAAGCTTTGCCTCTCCCATCAAATTTACAGCATTATGTGAAAGGTTCAAAAAATACCAGCATGGCACATGTATACACATGTAACTAACCTGCATATTGTGCACATGTACCCTAAAACTTAAAGTATAATAATAATAAAAGAAAAAAATATTTTAAAATATTTATGTATGCAGGAAACAGCTGATGCTACTGGCAGGATTGATCAAGTCAACAAGCATTGAACATTTTAAATGCGCAAAACCCTGTGCTGTGACATGAACTGAGAGAAGAATAAGCCTCACATTCTATTACTCTTGGTTTGTGTGGTTTGCTCACAGGTGATATACAGGTGGGTAAAAGTCAGCTTTTATTGAGAACATGAGTTTCTCATGAGGAATAGCAAAGCCTTTCAGTCAGGACAAGAACACATGAAAAGAAAATTGGTAAGAAACTTTGGAACATCTCTAGCCAAGAGGACCTTTCACTACTTTACTGTGTGTTTGCTACTTCACTATACTATTTATTCTACTTTACTATGCTTTGATTTGTTGTTCTTTTGTTAAATGTTCATGTATTCTCTGAAAGTCAACCACCATCATCTTCACTGAATAAAAGGTACACAGTAGGTTTTGGGTTTTTTTCAGATATCAACATAAATAATTCTAAAGCCAGTCACCCTGAGCCATGGTTCATTAACTTCAGTTGTCACCACTGGTTTATACTTGGTGAGAAGCTCCACAGAGAATCACCTTCCCTTCTATGAGGCAGAGTACAAATGTGTCCACAGAATACTCAATAAATCGAGTAATAAAGCCTACCTGTGCAATGAACCATCTCACTAAGATAATTTTCTGAGAATAATTTTGAAGAATCAAAGATTTAAAATATTCAGATGTCAGGACAGATACTTTATTTTCCTTCGTGCAGAGAAGCAAGGAATTCCTTCTCGGATATGTCAGCTACTCTGCCTGGATTTCACAAATTAAATTCAAATTCAGCTTAGAAATCCAAGAGATCACTGGTGCCCGGTTGGTCATTGTCATGATGATACTTTCATTTAAGGCTGGGAGAAGGTGAGAATGGCCACCTTCAGTTTAAGCCAAGCACATTAATCTCAATGGCATAGGCTGAAAATCCATGTCACTCTCCCGGTGTTGTGACCTTTTTCTTTCCTCACTGAATTCAGAGTTCTATGTCTTTCCTGCTATATACTGGCTCCTGGGAGATGAAATGGTATTTACTTTCTCTTCATCAGTTTCCTGAAATTGTATAATATTTAATAAACACACATGTATGTGCATACGTGTGTGTGTGTGTGTGTCTGATTAATAAAATAGAAATAGAAAAGCAGTGCCATAGGAAGGAAAAGCAGCATACCTGCTATACCTGCTAACTATGAGATCTGGTATGTTTGCTATAATTAAGCATCAGATTTGACTGAATTCTCTGGTAGTCTGGGAATAAACTGAAACATACACAGTTATTGATAATTTTTTTGAGACAGGGTCACACTGTCGCCCAGGTTGGAGTATAGTAGCACACAATCTTGGCTCACTGCAACCTCCTCTTCCCAGGCTCAATTGATACTCCCACCTCAGTCTCCTGAGTAGCTGGGACTACAGATGTGTGCCACTACACCTAGCTAATTTTTTTGTATTTTTTGGTAGAGATGGGGTTTCACCATGTTGCCCAGGCTGTTCTCTAACTCCTGGGCTCAAGCAATCTGCCTTGGCCTCTCAAAGTGCTGGGATTACAGGTGTGGGTCACTGCACCCAGTCAAGAATTTTTAAATATTTTCTTTAAAGACGGTTCTCGCTCTGTTGCCCAGGCTGGAGTGCAGTGGCACAATCATACCTCACTGTAACTTTGAACTAGGTTTTGCTGGGACTACAGGTGTGGCCACCACACCCAGCTAATTTTGAAAAATTTTTTTGTAGAAACTGAGTCTCACTACGCTGCCTAGGCTGATCTTGAATTCCTGGCCTTAAGTGTTCCTCCCACCTTGGTGTCCCGAAGTGCTGTGACCCACTGTGCCTGGCTCATATTATATGACTTTTGTGATCAGATATTGAAGATCCATGATTTAGCTTGGGACTAAATTCTGCTAGACATTTCAAGCATGAGAACTTACATAAACAGAAATGACAGTGACATTTGATCTTAAAGCAAACTGGGAAGCAGTGTGTGTGTGGTTGTCATATGGCAAACCTCACTAAAATGCAAGGACAGAATATGCAAATATGTTTTAAAGGAAGCTAAAGTAATGAAGCAAAATGTAACTTTGAACAATGGAGACTATCACCTATCCCTTGGATTTGCGGCCTCACACCTGGCTGATAATCCAATTAGCCAGAAAGCTTCTTAAACTTTTCTTCAGACTCAGAGAGTCTGACTCAGCAGCTCTGGTGTGAGGCCAGAAAGCTCTGTATTAAAAGGTGTCCCGACCAAGTGTGATGAGCAGCCAGGTTCCTGAGTCATGGCCTCATGTCAGCATTTCCCGTAGGGACTAGCAGTTCTGTGGGATGTCAATAAGTGTTCTTAAAAAAGGGAATTGTGGTCAAAGAAAGTGCTTCCTTCTAGAACCCTTTACGATGCTAATGTACATGGCAAATCTCCAAGATTGTACATTGTTTTGCAAACATATTTGACCATAAAATCTCCTTCCTCCCCTGCAGAATGCTGCACAAGACTCACATGGAGAGATGTCAAAAACTCCCAGCTTTAAGGTCATTGCTGTAGATGTGGAAGATGAATAATTTGATAGATGTTGCATGTTAATCTTTTTATGGGAATGTCCTACAAGGAAACTTGTGGGAAAGGCCAGAATTTTCCCGAAAAAATAGTACAGGACTTTTCTCTGGGATTCAGGCCAGTGTTTCATTGAGACTCTAGATTTCCAGAGCTTGAAGCAGAGTACCTATTATTATGGTTGTTTTCATTAAATAAATATACAGAGTCATGGAGGTGTGCTGATCACAACATCCTCAGAGGCAGGATCTTGTTTGTCATGTCTATTGAATTATCCAACCAGCTATGCATGTAACTGTGCCCCTTCCACAGAAGATACTCTCACAATGCAGGCTGACTGACAAGAACATTCCAAAGTGAGAGGCCAAAGTCGGGGGTGGGGGGCTCACAGGAAGGAGACAAGATGACTGTCTTCAAATATTTGAAAATAGAGTAGATTTGATCTGTATTTGCTCTAGCTCAAACTGAGGGGAGGCAGATTTCTGGCTTATTAGAAAACTGCTCTTTGAAACCAGCCTTCTGCAATGGAATGGGCTTTCTCCCAAATAAGAAGCATTCTGAAACTGGAAGGAATTATGCAGACAGCAGATGACCACGGTATGTGGTGGGAGGTAGCACAAGACTGTTTAGAGTTCTTACAATTTAAGCTTGAGTTTCTAACTCCACTGAATTCAAGGTTCTGTAAACTTGCAAGATGGATACAGATAAGGGAAAGCTTGTTTCCTCAAATGAAAACTTAGGAGGTTGGGTTGGAATTAAAAAAAAATTACTGGGACTCTTTTTTTTTTTTTTTCCAAACAAAATCTTACATAGGCTCCAATTATATACAAAATAATTAGCAGTGGAGCTGGTCGGAGCCGCTCTGGTGAGGCGTGGAAGGAACTAGGAGCTCTGCCTACGTGGCCCTCTCATACTCCTGGGGTTCCAGGATTCTTGGGATCCTTCCACAACACTTTGAAAACCATTGGGGTAGATAATTCCTGAGTTTGGCAGGAAAGCTCTACAGTTCTGACTTGAGGCACAAAGAAAAGATTTCAAATATCTAAACAATTGTCACTTTGTTCTTTGTTTTATGAAATGAGAACCTGGTACAAGATAAACATAAAACTATATGTATATTTATTTTTCTTGGCTTTGGGCATAATACAAATATGGGAATTTTAAACAACTACTTGGGATACTCACCCCTCAGAAGCCATTACTGGGAGATAGAATATTTGACTGTAATTTTTCATAATTAACAAGTATTTACCAATTAAATTTTGAATGTAAGAGCTCATTCACAAAATTCTCTTCCTCAATATGGGCAAAGCTTGCAAGATGAGCTCCAAATTCTTCGCAAAATGCTTCAGCTTCTCTCCATGTTCTTTTCATCAGAACTTTTTCACTATGAAATACCTGTATAGTAAAAGAAAATAAATTAACATTGTTATAGATAAAGTCAGGTTGTTAAACTCTGTTCAAGAAAGTAACAGTAATATTAACATAATCATCATTATTATTTATAAAGAGCTTGATCTAGTGGGAGGAAGTAATATTTACTGAATTAGAATGTGCCTAGTCATCACAAAACTATTAGTTCCTTTTATCCTCATAACAAATTTCTGAGGAGAATATAATAAACTCAGTTTTATAAATGAGCTTTTTGAAGAATTTTTTTTCACCCTAAATCTTCTGTGACTGGCATGTACTTGTCCCTCAGTAAATATTTGTCAAGAGATAAATAAAGTCAGGCCAAGAGAGGTTAAGAATTTTAGGTCACACAGCTATAAACTGGCAGAGCTAGAATTAGACCTATAATACCTTGCTTCCAGAGTCCATAAACTTCCATCCCACCAGATTGCCTTCTGACAGATTAGAATTAGCAGATTGATCATTACTCTGGCTGACCCAGGGCAAGAAATGAGAAATTAGACCTGGGACCTAGGGTAGCTCTATTTCTAGAGTCTTTGGATCTTAGTTGAACTGGCAGTGCAGTGGTTCAGCTGTGCCTAAAATCTCTGCTGCTTCTCAGCTGTCTTCATGGTGGCAGGAAGAAGCCAGATGAATGGAAGGTCTTCTGTTGGCTTTATTTAAGATTGGGGAAAGGAACTGAAGACCCAGAGCTTGCAATCCCAGTCCTCTTACCCTTCTTATTTTTAACTGCCTGGCACTAAGCCTGAGCCTCTGATGCCAGACAGGTACACCCTGTGGCCAGCCCTCACCAGGCTCTTACTTGCTGAGACCAGAATGAATAGCTTTCCAAGTCCTGTGGACCACAGCACAACCTTTCCATCTTTTAAATTATATGTCAAAACTTGCCTCCTCTGGGAACCTCTTCCCGAATCACTATAAGCTCATAAATCCTACCACCATGCCTATCACACACACCATGCATTTGTTGACATATCAGGGTGATATATAGTAGAAAAGGCACCAGACCAGAAGTCCTAAACCAGGCATTTATTCCAACTCTGTCAATAAATAATCGTGATCTTGGGCAAATTACTACATTTCACAGTCCCCAGTTTACTCATCTCTAAGGTTTAACTTATTAATGGGCGAGGCCACTTTTGGGCCTATTATTCTATGAATGTAATGTAGGATTATACATGTGTACAATTTAAATCGAGCACATTCACAGCTGCTTCATGCCATCTACAAGCTACAACAGTTCCAGAGATAGAGTCTGTCTTCATTCTGCTCTGCCTGTGCAGAGATGCTGGGGAACTTTTTCCCAAGATTTAGTGAACCCCTATTTGTAAAATAAACCAAGACAAAACCACCAAACATTTTTAAAAATCATATTTCAAAAAATGTGTTTCTGACAAGATTGTAGGAACTAATTTAAATGTAGGATCTAAAGCTGATTTTAAAAATAGAAATGTCTTCACTTATATATACACACACATACATACACACACACATATATACACATACAAATCAACCGTACGCATTAATTTGTTTGATCTTCACGTGTCTGGCAAGCTGCAAAAGCTATCCTTATTAGTAATATTGTATCATTCAATAATAAAAACTTTATTTGTTGGTTTACAAACAATTTGAAATTATACCATTTAACACCCTCTGAGTGTCTACCTCCTTCACTTAGTGTATGAACAATATTGACTGGGGCCTCAATATTGCAGGAGGACAGGTCCCCAGATGACCCTTGCTGACCCAGCTCTTCCTCTTTTTCTTGGCAATTCTCAGGCAGAGTGTACCAAGAGTGCAACGTCCTGAGATAAGGAGGAACTGTCCTTATCCCTCCTAGAATAGGATGTCTTGTAATACTTTTGCTCAGTGATTCAGGTGGCACCTGGGATATAAAACCCCGAGAGAAGCGCTTTGGGGAGCCCTCAGCTGTCATGCAAAGTGGGGCATGTGCAGACAAGATTCCACCTTCCTGGGGGTGCTTTCCTGAGCCTTGGGGGAATGGCTCACCATGGATCCTAGGCTTCGGTTGCTTCTTGCTGCCTATCTGTGAATACAAGTTGAGCATCCCAAATCCAAAAATCCAAACTCCAAAATGCTCCAAAATCCAAAACTTTTTGAGCGGTGACAAGATGCTCAAAGGAAATGCTCATTAGAGCATTTTGGAGTTTGAATTTTCAGATTTGGGGTGCTCAACTGGTAAGTGCAATGCAAATATTAAAAAAAAAATCTGAAATCTAAAGCACTTCTGGTTCCAAGCATTTCAGAAAAGGAGTACTCAACCTGTAATAAAGTTACTTTGCCCATCTTGTTGTGTGGGAATTCTGTCTCACCAGATTCATACTCTGGCAGCCAAGTTTGTGCAAAACCTCCTGTCAGAGCTAGGAACTTACGCAGAAACTGGTTAGGTGTTTAGAGTCCTCCCCCAGGAGTGATAACCAGAGCATGGTGCCCTCCTTCCAGGTATTAATATTAGCGCATGCTATTTCTTTTCTTTCCTTTTTTTTTTTTTTTTTTTTTTGATATAGAGACTCGCTGTGTGACCCAGGATGGAGTGCTATGGCGCAGTCTCGGCTCACTGCAACCTCTGCCTCCCGGGTTCGAGCCATTCTCCTGTCTCAGCCTCCTAAGTAGCTGGGACTACAGGTCCATGCCACCATGCCTGGCTACTTTTTGTATTTTTAGTAGAGATGGGATTTCACCATGTTGGCCAGGCTGGTCTGGAACTCCTGACTTCAAGTGATCCGCCTGCCTTGGCCTCCCAAAGTGCTGGGATTACAGGCGTGAGTCACTGTGCCTGGCCCTGTGCATGGTATTTCTGCTTAACAGATATCAATCTTCATGAGGAAGCCTTCAATATCACCAGGATGTATCAATTTTTTTTACTTAAAAATTATTTGGAATATGATTGAAAGGATAGAGACAGGCAACAAATGTTGATTAAGCACCTGCTGTCTGTCAGGCACTGTTCTGGAAAAAAAAAGGGCCCCGGAATAAAGGAATTTGGGATACATGGATCAAATTAAAATAGTGTTGGTCCTGTTAAGAATGTCCATGTAACCTTGGTATCACCTTGAAGCAACTGGCCAGACCAGGCTCTGACTCCCAGTCCAAATAGCAGGGGTGAAAGGGCCATCTCTCTTCATACTCTGCTTTTTCCTGATTTTCAACTGGCTGCTTGCACAAGGACATTGCCTTAAAGTGCCGACAGTGCTTCACTTCCCAGCGACCAAGTGGATGCCTTCCTCGCATGGCAACACAGCCACCACTGTAGCCTAAAAGCAGAAAACAAGCATTTTTAATACCAGACGACTAAAACGTTTTGTGCTCAGAAGACTGCTCTTTAGAGTGTTGAATAATTGACATCTCATAATTAAGCACCCAGACAAGAGCAATCAAGATGAAAACGAATGTCTTATTGACCTGATTATGTCATTTCTCTTCATCTCTGGAGAAAAGAATGCAAGATGGGAAAGAGAGAAAAGAGAGTGTGAAGGCTGAAATTTGGACCTTGTCTGCTTTGTGCTCAGGTGGCAAATGATGAGGAACTAGTAGCTATTCCTATCTGGAACCAAAATATCCCCCATATTTCAATATTGTACTTCAAAATCCCATTGTGAAAAATCAACAATGAAAGGTGCATAGTGCTCATCCTCTAACAACTGGATTCAACAGGGGAAAATATGTGAATAACAGATTCAAGGTAGACCACAAAGTATACAACAGAAAACCAAACTGTAAACCTTGGAAGAATGAAGAGAATGAGATGAATTCTCTAAATGAGGTAAAGATCTGGGGGCAGGGACAAGGCAGACATCAGGGAAAAGGAAGACAGAATTAGAGCGAGAGGCTTTTATATGAAAAGCAAAGTACTGAGATTTTCCCTCCCACCTTCATAGTATATGTGAGATATTGGAAAATGTGATATACTAGTTATGGACAAAACTCCACTTTTTTCTTTGTGTATTCTTGAACATTTTAGAAGGTAAAATGTATTTTTCCACAGAAACAATTTATAAATTAAGATTCTTAAGTTTGTCAGCAAAATCTATACAACTCATATGACAGCAAAAAAAAAAAATACACTTCAAATTTCAGTGAAGAACAGTAGAAAGCAATTCTATTCCAAAAATAGAATTAAAATGAGTAAGAATGAGCTTGTTTTTTCTTGAATCCTGGGTGATCATTTAGTTAACTAAATTCACATTCATCAACAACAATAAAAAATTGTACATCCGCAATGTGCTCAGCTAGGCTGTATATTAACTGCTTGAAAAAAAGGATGAAGCAAAGCAAACCAAAAACCAATTCTTAGTTTAGTGTAAGACACAGACACATAAATAAGCAATTCTAATAAATATAATGTGTAAAGTGCTACAGTAAAAGGTGTGTTCAAAGTTCTGGAGGAGACATCAGAAGGGGTGATGGAGCCTGTCCAGAGATGTCAGTAAAACATTTGCAGGAAGTGACAATTGAGCTGAATTTTGAAGGATGAAAAGGAGAAATGAGTTTTCAAGGCATGCTTGTAAAAAGAGAGTGATTATAGATGACTGACGACTTGCGATGATTCTGTACCTGAAGGCTCTTTAAAAAATGTCGTCACTTGCTACTTGATATTTATCTTGCTTAATTTCCCTTCAGAAGTAATGGCTTCAATTTTTTCAGATACTGAGTACCTGGCATTGTGCTTGTCATCTATGTTCTGATTGTTTTATGCTCATGGAAAGACACAAGAGAGGGAAAATGAAGAGTGCAAAGGAGAAGAAAGAAGACAAAGGATGACATAGAGCATCTGTTTAGGAATGGAATAATTTGCTAAAGAATGAGTGTATGAGTGTTTGTGTCTTCAACAGCGCTGGCTGCACAAGTGTGTTAGGCACCAGCATCGCCATGGCAAGATGGTTCTGATCTGGAAGAACCCCCTGGGCCTCTGTGATGAATCAGAGACCCTCAAAGGTAAAAATGTCCAGTGGTAAAAGAGGAAACACGCTATGTCTCACATAGAAGAAAAGAAAGTCAAGGAAGAGTTGGTGCATCCAAAGGCCATCGGATGGCTCTACTGGCCCAGAACAGCTAGCTGGTATTAAAGATGCAAGGTTGTGGGCAGGCAAGGGGGAGAGATTATAGTATGCAACTGCCCCTGCCATTAATGGAGCTTTGCAGGCCTGTTGAATAATTTCAGAATGCAGCTCACAGTCCAGCTGGATCATGAACAGTACAAGAGATGCTGCATGCTCTGTAAAATAAAACTGAACTGGAGAAATCCATGTGGAAGCCCCAAATGCAATATACTTGTGGAGCTGCTCTAGTTGAAAGAGAAGGGAACACACACATCCTGCTCCATTCCCCCGTCCTTTGAGGGGCCCCAGTGGAACCTCCAGTTACTGCACAGCACAGGCAGGAAACCTCATGGAAAGAACTTCGGACTTGGAGCGTGAAGTTTGGGGTTCTAGTCTCAGCACAAATCTTTAGTAACTGGAAACTTGAGGATGTGAATTAATCACAATAGGCCTTGTCTAAAATATGTGAATAATAATTCCTTTTCTTCTCATGGGTTTTCATGAAGATCAAATGAAATAATGAATTGAAAAGCACTCTATAAAATATGAAGAGCTAAAAATACCCCTGCAATGTTGCTATTATGCTTATGGCCATTTTCACTACAAAAACTAGGGTTTTGTGGCATAAGTTCTGCCTGCATGTTCAAAGAATTTTTCAAAAGTTTGAATCAGCAAGTTTGAAATGTAATATACTTTTTTGTTGGTCTTGCATTTTGTCTCACTTTCCCACATCAGACAATGATTAAATAGCTTTGGTTTTAGATGCTATAAGATATTCGACTCATCTTCATTAGTGAAGAAGGAGATGTTTGTGAACCACTATGAAGATGAAAAGTGCTGCATAAGTGTTATTGGTATTCTAAAGTGGTTAACTTAATGGAACATTTGACCCAAATTTTAAGAGTCTCAGCCCCAAAGAAGCAGTAAAGCGGTATAATAAAGGGAGACCAGGCTAAGGGAGAGATAAACTAAATTTATAAGCCTATATCGTGGGGATGCTTGCAAAGCCAAATAATAAGGGTAAGGGTGTGGGAAAGAGCAGAGGCGAATTTTCTTTCAGAGAAGTTGTTCTTAAATTTGATAACTCACTTCCCACTGGAGAAGAAAAATGATTATTCTCAGAGGTGAATCTCACATTTTAACAGATTCTCCTTACCTGCCTTACCCCCACCCCACTCACTCTCTCCTGCAAACACGAATGGGGAGACTTTCTGTCAATTAAGAAATTCTGATTCACCAAGTTATCTATGCAAAATTAAGTGAGTTGGGAAAACCTCCACTGTCCACCTCCCTGTTCAAATACCTAAAAACAAACCCATTGACCAAAACTTTCTGTGCTGGCTTTTCAGTGCCTCTAGACAATTATTTCACTTGAGTCTGCCTGCTTATTTTCTGGTTCCCTGCAACAACCCTTTACATCCTCATCTCTCAAGTCCTCTACCCTCTCACCTTCCCTCTCTCTCCTTCTTCTCTCCTCTAACAGAGAAAAGTGAAGCTCTTTGGGTAGGCAAGGCAAGTTTCCTGCAATGCTGTGTATCTGCCAGGCACTGTGCTAGGCAATTTCTATGGTCTTTTCCCTATTTAACTCCAGAAACTCTTCGAGACAGGCATTAGTGCCTGATTATGCAGTTGGAAAAATTAGGGCACAGAGGCTTAGTAACTTGCCAAAGGCCACAAACGTAGTGGGCTTGCTCCAGGATTTGAAACCAGATTTATTTGGGTCTACTGTGAGACAGGCACTGTGCTAGGCAATTTATATGGTCTTTTCCCTATTTAACTTCAGAAACTCTTTGAGACAGGCATTAGTGCCTGATTGTGCAGATGGAAAAATTAGGGCACAGAGGCTTAGTAACTTGCCAAAGGCCACAAACGTAGTAGGCTTGCTCCAGGATTTGAAACCAGATGTATTTGGGTCTGTGAGACAGTATCAAGGTACAGAGTGAGTGGGTGGGCATTCAATAAGCAGTTGAATAAACGAATGAATGAGTTCCCCTAAAATTATGTTCCTGTTCCATGGAGCTCTCTTGCATCCCTCTGATCCTGTTTCTCTCCTATGTGTGGCCACAGCATTTCCTTGAAGATCTACTGTCACATTTTTACTTTGCATGACAGTTACTTATATGATTATGAGGAGATATGGAAATGTTCTAAGGGCTCTCAGAAATGAGACTGGGTTTATCCTTATTTATATGGTGGCTCGTTTCAGAGCTCTGATGAGCCTTAAAATGGATTGGCCTCTCTAGTGTCTACTGATGGGACAGGCTGAAAGTGCAGGGCACTTTCTTTTTCTTTTTTTTTTTAAGTTTTTCTTTCTTTTATTATTATACTTTAAGTTTTAGGGTACATGTGCACATTGTGCAGGTTAGTTACATATGTATACATGTGCCATGCTGGTGCGCTGCACCCACTAACTTGTCATCTAGCATTAGGTATATCTCCCAATGCTATCCCTCCCCCCTCCCCCCACCCCATGACAGGCCCTAGTGTGTGATGTTCCCCTTCCTGTGTCCATGTGATCTCATTGTTCAATTCCCACGTATGAGTGAGAATATTCGGTGTTTGGTTTTTTGTTCTTGCGATAGTTTACTAAGAATGATGATTTCCAATTTCATCCATGTCCCTACAAAGGACATGAACTCATCATTTTTATGGCTGCATAGTATTCCATGGTGTATATGTGCCACATTTTCTTAATCCAGTCTATCATTGTTGGACATTTGGGTTGGTTCCAAGTCTTTGCTATTGTGAATAATGCCGCAATAAACATACATGTGCATGTGTCTTTATAGCAGCATGATTTATAGTTCTTTGGGTATATACCCAGTAATGGGATGGCTGGGTCAAATGGTATTTCTAGCTCTAGATCCCTGAGGAATCGCCACACTGACTTCCACAATGGTTGAACTAGTTTACAGTCCCACCAATAGTGTAAAAGTGTTCCTATTTCTCCACATCCTCTCCAGCACCTGTTGTTTCCTGACTTTTTAATGATTGCCATTCTAACTTGTGTGAGATGGTATCTCATTGTGGTTTTGATTTGCATTTCTCTGATGGCCAGTGATGATGAGCATTTTTTCATGTGTTTTTTGGCTGCATAAATGTCTTCTTTTGAGAAGTGTCTGTTCATGTCCTTCACCCACTAAGCAACTTCAGCAAAGTCTCAGGATAAAAAATCAATGTACAAAATCACAAGCATTCTTATACACCACCAACAGACAAACAGAGAGCCAAATCATGAGTGAACTCCCATTCACAATTGCTTCAAAGATAATAAAATACTTAGGAATCCAACTTACAAGGGATGTGAAGGACCTCTTCAAGGAGAACTACAAACCACTGCTCAAGGAAATAAAAGAGGATACAAACAAATGGAAGAACATTCCATGCTCATGGGTAGGAAGAATCAATATCGTGAAAATGGCCATACTGCCCAAGGTAATTTACAGATTCAATGCCATCCCCATCAAGCTACCAATGCCTTTCTTCACAGAACTGGAAAAAACTACTGTAAAGTTCATATGGAACCAAAAAAGAGCCCGCATCGCCAAGTCAATCCTAAGAACAAAGCTGGAGGCATCACACTACCTGACTTCAAACTATACTACAGGGCACTTTCAAGAAAATAAACCTGACTTACTCTACTGGGATCTTATTTTCTTTGTCACTTGCAGATTTCCATGGGTTTGGAACAATTGGGTTTAACATGCCCCGGAGCCATCCCATACGAATGAAACACGCCAGGGGTATCTAGGTCTAGAAACAAAACATTTTTCACAGAGCCTGAGTTATGGAGGGCTGCAAAGGAGTGATTGAAAGTGTTTATTTTTCTCAATACAGACACCTATGAGCCTCTAATATAACTTGGAAAAGTGTTTTCGAATGTCTTAACAAGTACAGACTCATCTATTCTCTTTCACCATACAGCAACCTCCACTTATATTGAATCTTTAATCTAGGGGTACAAAGTACATTTTAGTTTCTAAGCATTAGCTTCTCCTTGAATGAGAAGCTAATTTATCATCTTTCCATTTAATCAGTGGCAATAATTAGTATGGATGAAAACCATTTTTCCTGTTTCACCTGAATATTTCATTTCTCTTGAAATACCAAGTGTCAGAGAGTCCCTTTGTTGTTGCTTTTTACTAAAAATAACAGGATTTTCTGGTGTTTTGAGAATGGGAAATTTGGCATGAAAGAAAGGAAATCCAGTTAAAATATAGGTTAATTAACCTTGTAGTCCTGAATTCAAATTGTAAATATGAATTTGAACTCAAAAAGTGTTTAATTTACACACACACACTTCCTAGATCTGTCCATTGAAATGGCCTAGAAACAATAACAAACCACAAACGACGAGCACCCTTAAGCCCAGACTGTGATGCTGAAATAATATCATTTCCCATCAAAAGAAACCAGGGTTCCTTGATGCAATGGACGCTTCTAGGTCTGCAGCAGAAATTTATATCTTGTCATACCAGATAGCAAGGACACTATCAAAGACTACTAGGATCACATCAGAAGGATTCAGAAGATATTCCTTGAAGAGATTCCCATCACAAGGCTGGGGCAATTTGAGCATTAAAAAGGATAATTGCAACGGACTAAAACATATCAAATATGTTTAAAACCCTTACTCCATAGTAATGCTAAAAAAAGAAAAACACCTCTAATGGGTCACAGATGAAGGATGCTAATGCAAAAATAATCATTTTGAAAGCTAGTAAAGGGAAAGAACTAAGCGTTTGTTCTGTGTTTCCTATAAAAATTGTACCACGGGGTAACAAAAATTGATTAAAAGGAATTAGCTTTTTATAGGACTATCCCAGCTATAAATGAAGAAACCCCTAATGAGTCAATGGATCTAAGAATTGACCATCAAAGGCTGCTAATGTCACAAAAAGAGAAAAAAAATGGGACATTATGTGCCTCCAGACAGAGCACACAACTACCTAGGAAATGATCTTTCAAAAAAAAAATAAAATCTGAATTTGATCAATCCTTTCATTCTTTTTAAAAATAAAAATGCCCATTTTATGAAAAAGAAAATAGAGTAACACATTAAACAATGTGATGTGAATACAATCAACAAAGCCCAGACTGTAGGAAAATTTATAAGACAAAACACATTTGCATTAACAAATAAAGGCAGGGGTGGAAATTGGGGAGGGGCGGGAAACACAGAGATGAAAACAGACTTTAGGAGATCTATCAACCAATTACAATGTGTGAACCTTCTTTGGATCTTGATTCAAACTAACTGTAAAATACATTATGTAATATTTATGAGCCATTTAGAAATCTGAGTATTAACTGAAGATTTATAATGATAGGCAATTATAGTTAATTACTTTAAGGGGTGATAATTGTATTATTATGTCTTTTAAAAAGGAGTCTTTATTTTTTGGAAATAATGCTGAAATGTTTATGGATGAAACAATATGATGTTGAGGATTTGCTATGAAAAAATATGGGAAAGGGGTGAGGATACAGATGAAAGAAGATTGGTCATGAAATGATAATTGCTGATGCTTGGTGATGTACCACAGTGGTTCTACTACTGGTAGATACCATCTGGTGGTAATACTATTTGGTAAACTTAATACTAAGTTGAAAAAAAAAATGGCGGAAAGGTGATTCCCTTCTGATTTGCTTTTATGCTAGTGAAATGCGTGACAGGAATGATAGGAGGGATGAGAGGGACTTTGGGTGGTTCTGATGTGTTCATGTAGGTTCGTCAATTGTAGCAAATGTACGACTGTGGTGTGGGATGTGGGGTGGGTGAATATTTTGCTGGTATGACATGAAGACAGAGTCCTGGCTGAGTTTATAAAAAGCTGTAGGCTTCCTGTTCAGTGGTCAATTCATGTAGTTAGTCTTTGCTGGATTAAGATTCTGATGTGGGGACCAAGCTAATGGATTCTTTTGTGACAGGCAGGAAAGAAAATGTGATTTAGGTAGTGTCTCTGCAAGCTGCAATTTAAAAGAAAAAGGGAAACACAGGAGCTTTTATATTGCTATTTTCTTCAAAAAGATTTACATTTTCATCTTATTCAGAGACAATTTACTCAGCGTCAATCAGCTTGAGCAGCCAAACTGAACATCATGGCATTATTTTTTCTTTAGGGAAAAGAGAAAAAGAGTAGTGTCACTCAAATAAATTACAGCAGAAACTTATGAATGACAAGGAACTCTGCTTCAATTCCAGATTTTCGACATCTAAATATGCCCCAAGAAACTTAATATTAAAAACCAAAGATTTTCTCTACTCAAAATGTATTAATTTATTTTGACAGTTACAGACATTCCTAACAAAATTCCAAAGTATATAGAAATGATACCTAAACTTTTATTTTTTTGCAGTATAGTGTGACATGGAAGTTTATTACTCTCTTTATTTTAATAATATTCATAGATTTGTAGAACAAGGTTGTTCTGTTGAGCAAATTGTGATGTTACTTGTTTGGAGCTATGGAAAGTCACCAGTTTCCATACAAATTTCCTAAGCTGATGTTTATACACAAAAATTCTAATTTGTCTTCATTTCACTTGGCATGCATCTTTCAAAAGTATAATTTTAAAAATTAGTAACAGAGAGTTTTAGGTTGACAGCAAAATTGAGCGCAAAATCAGAGAGTTCCCCTCTAACACCACTGCCCTCCAATCTCCTTCACTATAGACATCCTACACCACAGTGGTATATTTATTACCACTGATGAACCTACAAGGACACATCACAGTCACCCAAAGTCCCTCTTATCCCTTGCGTCATCCCTGTCACTCATTTCACTTGTATAAAAGCAAATCTATCATCTATCTGTCATCTATCTATCTATCTCACCTATGTCTGAATATATTGCTATTATTTTAAACATACTGTTATTTGTTGGATCAATTAAGACTAAGAAAAATAGAAGTTTTTATTTTACCTTCATTTATTCTCTGATGCTCCTTCTTTCTTTATATAGATCTGAGCTTTTATATCATTTTCCTTCTCTCTGAAGAACTTCTTTGAATATTTCTTGCAAGGTAGGTCTACTAACAACAAATTTCCTGAATTTTTGTTTGATAAAAATCAGATAAAATCTGATAAAAATTCTCCTTCATTTTTAAAGGATACTTTCACAGAGTATAGAATCCTAGGTTGGAGGGCTTTTTTCTCTTAACACTTTAAATATTTCATGCTACTTTCTTCTTGCTTGGATGACTTCTGAAGAGCAGTCAGATATAATTCTAATCTTTGCTCCTCTAAAGATAAGGTGTTTTTCCCTCTGGCTTCTTTCAAGATTTCGTCTTTATCTTTTATTTTCTGAAGTTCGGATACAATATGTCTATGTGTAGTTTTTCGTGCGTTCATCTTGGTTGGTGTTCTCAGAGTTTCCTGGATCTGTGGTTTGGTGTCTGATATTAACGTGGGGGAAATTCTCAGTTATTATTGCTTCAAATATTGCTTCTTTTCCTTTATTTCTTTCTTTTCCTTCTGATATTCCCATTACACAGTTTGAAGTTGTCCCACAGTTCTTGAATATTCTGTTCTGTTTCAGTCTTTTTCATCTTTGTTTTTCAGTTTTGGAAGTTTTTATTATCATATACTCAAGCTCAGAGATTCTTTTCTCATCTGTGTCCAGTCTACTATAAGGTCAGCAAAAGCATTCTCCATTTCTGTTATGGTGTTTTTGATCTGTAGCATTTCTTTTTGTTTTTTTCTTAGACTCTCCACCTCTTTGCTTACAGGATCCAGCTGTTCTTGCATGTTGTCTACTTTTTCCATTAAAGCCCTTAGCATATTAATCATAGTTTAAAAGAATTGCTTGTCTGGTAATTTCAACATTCCTGTCATAGCTGATGGGCTCTGATGCTTGTTCTGTCTCTTCAAACTGTGTTTCTTGCCTTTTAGTACGTCTTGTAATATTTTTGTTGAAAAGTGGATGTAATATATTGGGTAAAAGAAACTGCAGTAAACGGGCCTTTGTGATGGAATGGTAAGGTGTGAGAGGAGGGGAAGTGTTCTACAATTTTACCATTAGGTCTCAGCCTTTTGGTGAGCCTGTGTTCCTGGACTGCGCCCTTGACCAGTGAATGCTTCTCAGTTATTTTTCCCTGCTTGGTGGGACAGGATGGCTAGAGAGCTGGAGCGGGGTATTTCCTTTCCATCACGTGAAAGGATAGAGCTGGCTGGAGTTGCAGATTTCCCTTCCTCCAGATAAGTTAGGCTCTGATAAAACTCCAGTAGCAGTCTCTGGTAAAATAGCCTTTCCTGAGGTGGGGCCTTGTTAAGAACAGAATGCTTTGCTATATTTCAAAATGGTTATTTTTCCTCTCCCTCTGCTGGAAGCATTAGGCAATTTTTCTCTGATATTTCACTGTGATAACCTGATAGATCACCTGGAGCTAGAACTCACAAAAGTGTGGGGGTCCCTTATGACTGAGTCCCCTACAGTTTTTAACCCTTAGAGTTGTCTGTGTTGAGCCTCCAGCAGTTTTATCAATGACAGTTCAGATGTTCCTCTCCCAGCACTGGTTCCTCTGGAGATTTCTGCTCATGGGTTTCTGATCCAGGAAGCTGTGATTCTCTGTATCTTTTTATTTCTCCAGTTTGGGGCAGCAGTGGTTTGCCTTGTGATGGATCTAAGAAGAGTTGTTGATTTTTCAGTTTGTTCAGCTCTTTACTCATTAGGATGGTGTAAATTCTAAACTTCTTATATGCTCGTCTGGGAACTGGAAGTCTTCAAAAGTACAGGGTTTTAAACCATGTATTTAACAGAGAGAATGTAAACTGACTTTCTTTGATCTCTTTTTTTGTTTTTCTAATATCAGGAGGTCTAAAGGAATTTTTTAAAAAACATTTAACACTAGCTCATAAGTGTTGGGGAAATGTATGTGTATAGGCCACAATCATACCTTCCTTTAAAACTCTGTGGTTTCCCAGGGTGCTCACATTGGTGGCTGGTCCAGCACAGAATAGGTCCTGCATCTTAGAATGTATGGGTGAGGAACCCTAATAGGTTAGCAATGTCACTATCTGTAGCTTTAGGTAAAATCCTGCAAATTATTTCTCTGCAATAAGAAAGTCTAATATTTATTAAGTATTTACAATGCAGTAGCAACTATGTAATATTTCTTTTAATCCTCACAACAATCCTGTGAGGTAGATACTATTACTGTCTTTATTTTAAAGAAGAGGAAACTGAGATATGAAGAGATTAAATAACTTCCCTGATCATAGAGCTGGAATTTGAACTTTAGTTCAACTCAGTAGTGGGTAGGTGGTCTTTATGCATATGTTATCCTGCAGTGCAGTCTCTTATATCTGTTTGTATCACCCTACTTAATACCCTCAATGAAGAACACTTCCGATCCAATATTTTTCGATCCAAAACCTCTAGTGACTTCCTATACCTAGAGAAGAAGTGAAAACTCTTTAGCTTGTAATATTAAGCTGTAGTTTCAATATCCTACTCTGGCCTTATCTTTTACAACTCTTTTGCATGTATCTTAATCTCTAATTACACAGTGCTCCTAAAATTTCTCAAAGTTGCCCCATATATTTCCTCCTGCTGAGAAAGTTCTTTTTACTTCTTTAACCACTAAATCCTACTATATTTCAGACATTTTCAATCCCAGGTGAAAGGCCACTTCCTCTTGAACTTTTATGATAACTTCAATGGGAATTAATCCTCCCTTCTTAACTGTTAGAGTTCTTTATTTTATACTTCTTACAACACTCACCACACATTTTCCTGTTGCCATGGTTTGAATGTAATATATCCCTCCAAAATGCATATGTGATAGTATTAAGAGGCAGGGCCTTCTGGGAAGTAATAAAGTCATGAGTGCTCCATCCTCATGAATGGGACTGGTGCTTTTATAAAAGAGGCTGAGGGAGTGTACTAGTCTTGTTTTGCTCTTTTGCCTTTCCACCATGTGAGGGCGCTGCAAGAAGGCCTTCAGCAGACACTGAATCTGCCAGCACCTTAATCTTGGACTTCCCAGCCTCTAGAACTGTGAGAAATAAATTTCTGTTATTTATAAATTACCCAATATGTGATATTTTGTTATAGTAACAGGAATGACTAAGAATCTATATATGAGTTATTTATTGTATTTGCTATCACCACTCCCAGATTATAGCAACATGAAGGCATGCACATTACATAATTTCTAAATGTCCCTTGTCATACAAATGCCTTATAAAAGTTCATTAAATGAATGGCTTTAATTATGCAATAGGGTTATAGAAAGAAAAAATTTTTTAAAAACACAGAGGGAGACATCTCAAAGATTGAGCAGTAGACTGAATACATATGTTTATCTCTTCTCTATCCTAAAATCTCATGTGTTAAAATAAATGGTGCTATGAGAAATAACCAGCAGATTAGGTACCCTTAAAGATTCTTTTGGTCAAACTAGTTGAAATGCTGGATAAAACATTTTGAAAACATCTTTATAAATGTATGGCTGAGCTGGCATAAAATAAACAAATCTGTAGAGCTTGCAAATGAAGTAAAAGTATGAACCATGGTAGCCAAACTACCTTCCTAGTGGGATTTACCCTAAAGGTTTCTTTCCAATTCTGGAGACCTTGAGCATCTGCTTTGATAGTTGCATGGAGATTTTAAGGGAAAGGAGATGAAGCCTAAGAGATATACAAAATGAAAAGTCTAACAGAAGAAACCTGCATAAAATAGAATCCCAAATGGCCACTTTTGGTAAGCGTACATGAGAATATATTCACTCAGCTGTTTCTAAGGAAACTTGTCTCTGTCAATCTTGGCAGTGAATAATAAGAAAAGAAATAACTTTCTAGAGAATTTATAACCACAACCCAAACTTCATGCAGGTTAGTCATCGAATTCATGCTACCTATGTGTTCAAGAAAACCTCAGTCAGAGCTTTTAAAGCAGTCCTTAGTTGGCAGTGCCTCAGACTGAGTGGTGGAAACAAATGCTAATTTTCACTGGAGGAGCCCAACTTCAACCTGGGGGTGAGAGAACTCCCATAAATAAAGTACAAAGAAAAATCAGTAGTTCTAGGCAAAACCCACAAAGTGAAAGCGATGAGATCCAGAAACAGACCCATACAACTTCAGGTATGAGATTATTAGAAACCAAATATAAAATAACTGGGATATGTTTAAGGAAATGAAAGAGAATCTTTAAAATATGAGTAGGAAACAAGTGACTACAAAGAACCACAAACCAAATTTAAAACAGAAATAGACTTTCTAGAAATGAAATAAATATAGTATCTAACACTGAAAACTAAAAAATAAAATTTAATTAGATCTGGCTGAAGAGAGAATCAATGAATTGAAATAATTCATGACTTTATTTAAAATGCATCCTTGAGAGACACAGAGGTAGAAAATATTTTAAAAATATTAACAAACATGGAGGAGAGGCTGAGTAATTGGAATGATAAAAGGAAATATTAGAATGAATGGGGAGAGGCAGTATTTGAAGAGATAATGCTTGAAAAATTTCCAGAGTTGTGTAAAACCAACCATCTTCAGGTTGCGGGAGTCTAATGAAAAGGATATGAAACTGAAGGTGTCCCAGATCACAGAAGGAATGGTACACTAGTATATGAATACATCTAAACAAATATTCATTGCAAAGATAACAACAACAAAATCATGGCTAACAGAAATGAAGCAGTTCAGAATTTTCAAAACTAGACAGCAACAGCAAATTATAATCCTTTTAAAGATGAATAACTTTGATATTGTTGATTTTGTTAAGAATGCATGTTGAATAGCTAGTGTAACAAATAAAAAAATAGATTTAGATAATACAATTTTCAGATAAGTAAAGGGGACAGAATGAAATGAGAAAAGAAGAAAAAGATACATTCAAAAGATGGCAAGAAAGAAGAGAAAACATGACTAAAAAATGCAGGATAAATGGAAAGGACATAATAAAATGGAAGAAATAAATCCAATTCTATACATAATCACAAAAAATATAAGTAAACCAAACTGTACAGTTAAGGACAAAGAATGTGTGAATAGAGTTTTAAAAATTTAGTTATATGCTGTTTATAAGTGATACATTAACTCTAAGAACACAAAAACATTCAAAGTTAGAAAAAAATTTTAAAAATGTACTAGGCCAACACTAATTTTTAAAAAGTTACTGTAGCTACATTCATGGACAAATTAACTCTAAGGAGAAAATAATTTTGAGAGAACAAGAGGATCACTTGGGATACTACTATACCGATTTTGACACCACAGGTGGGATATCACAATTCTAAACTTGTATGTTCCTAATAAAACAGCCTAAAAAGTATGTAATACAAAAATTCGACAGAACTACAGGGAGAAGTTTACACATCTACCATCATAGTGGGAGGTATCAAACACTCTCAATAATTGATTGATCACGTGGGCAAAAAATATTGAGGCTATAGATGATCTGAACAACACATTTAACATAATCTGTTGACATAGATGAAGCATTTCAGGTAGCAAAAGCAGAATATACAATCTTTTCAAGTACATATGGGATATATATATATAAAAAGAACACATGCAAGGCCATAATACCAACTTTGTATTTGAAAGGACAGGCACCAAACAAACCGTATTTCTTGACCACAGTGCAATTAAATAAGGTATTGACAACAAAAGGAACTAGAAACACCTGTATTTTGGGAAATTAAAAAAAATCTTCTAAATAATTTATGGGTTGAAATCATATTCATATTGGAAATTGGAATGTATTCTAAATTGAAAAATTATAAAACTCTACTAAATCTTGTGAAATACAACTCAAGCAGCACTTGGAAGGAAGTAGGAAGCCTCAGTAGTCTTATAAGCATTACAGAAATTGAATTAGTGGTTTTTAAATTTCCTATATAAAACATAAGGCAAATTCTAATAAATGTTTACTGTATATATAGTTCTGTAGAGAATAAAAGTGAACACTCTCCAATTCATTCTATGAAACTTAGCATAATCATGAAACCAAAGCTGTATACAAATGAAGAAATGTGGACTAGTTTTCCCTATGAAAAAAGGTTGCTAAAATCATAAACCTACCACTCAAAGGTTAGTTTGTGTACCTGCAACATAGACAGCACCTAGGAGCTTTTTAAAAAATGCGGATTCTTGGACTTTATCCCAGATCTACTGAATCAGAATTTTAACTTCATCAAAATCTACAGGATATTCTTATGTACATTATAGTAGGTGAAGCTTTGTACTAGCAAACTAAATCCAGAGATGTATTAAAATACATATCACTAAGTTAAGTTTACCCAACAGTACAAAGCTGGTTTACTACTGTAAAGCAATTTGTCATATTAAGAGAGTAAAGGAGAAAACCTTAGGATTGTCTTAGTAGATTCAGAGTGTTGAGTAAAATTTAAAATCTGTTAATAATTTTAAAAAAGAGCTCCAAGAAAACTAAGAATAATAGAAATTATATTCTTGTATTACTGCTCTCTTTTCAGCTACATTGATTCTATTTTTTCTATTTCTTTTTCAATACCACACTGCTTGAATTATGTTAGTGCCATATTGGCAGGGAAACAGAAAATGAGAATGTAGGTTATGTTTATTATGGTATTTCGAATCAGTAGATGAAAGGGTGAACTTACTATATAGTGTTGAAATTGGTTACTATTTAGAAAAATTAAAATGAGCTATCTCCTAGAACATACTTTTAAAATCTCAGATCAATCAAAATTATACATTTAAAAAGCCAAACTATAAAAATATAAGGTTATATTTATATAATCTTTGGTTGAGCAAAGCCTTTAGAAAATATAAAAATCTACAAAGCTAAAATGAAAAATATAAACATTTTTACTACAAAAAGTTTAACATTTATGTGTGACAAAACATACCATAGAAAAATTAAAAGGCAAATAGCAAACATGTAGAGTTTATATTTAGAATATAATGAAATTTCCACTAAGTAATGAGAAAATAGAAAGTGTCCAAAATAAAAATAGAAAGTGATCAAATTATGTGACCATGTAGTTGAAAAACAAAACAAAATGTATAGAACAAATATGAAAAATTGCTCAAATAACTAAATGAAAAGGTAGAAATTAAAAGAATAGTAAAACTTTTTTTATTCTATCAAATTGGCAAAAATGTAAAAGGTTGTTACATTCAGTATTGACAAAAATGTGGGAAAGCTGCCACTCTCAAATTTTGTTAGATGAACTTGTAAACTGATAATGCCTCAGTAAGATGTACACTTTTAGGCCAACATGCTCATAGTTATGCCCAGCGACATTAACATAAAGATATTTGTTGTAACACTTTTGTAGCAGAAATGAAAATGAATTTCACCCAATGTCCTTCAACAGGGTCATGGCAAAGCAAATTATGAGTCCTACATACTATGAAATTCTACGTAGCTGTTTCAAATGTCGACTAATAAATATTGATGTGGAAAGTTCTCCAAGACAGATTGCTAAGTGAAAAAAATCAAATAACAGAAACATGCAATCCTTATATCCATTTAAAAAGTACATATGCATAAATGTATTTAAATGCAATGCATAGACAAACACCAGCAGGATCATACCAAACAGTTAACAGTGGTTGTTTCTGAAAAGGGAAATGTATTGATGTTGGGAAGGTGAAGAGAAAGATGTAATGGAGTACTTCCACATTTTACTTAGCACACTTCTCTATAATTAGAGCATCTACATAATTTACCATCCAAGCCAGAAAAATTTGGAGTAAAAATACCTGCTGTTAATTGCTCTGGGACACCAGACATAAATTAGAACTGTTCTGGGCAAATGAGGTATATGGTCACATTATCTATAGTAAGAATATATTCATGATTTCATTGTTGAATTTTAAAAATCGGTGGAGCTTTGCCAACCACTGTCTAGAGTTGGGATTAGCAAACCACCTTGGACTGGACTTTTGTAATTATGAGAAACAAGGCTTGTGTGGCCACTTTTATATTTTAGTGTGAGGCCACACTAAAGGGGAGATATACCTCCCCCTGTGGCTTAGCAAACACTTTCCTTACCTTGGTATATAGAGCTCTGAGGATGGAATAGACCAATTTGTATAAAGAGCTCCGGGCCTTCAGGGAGGGAAGAGCCTGGGGCCCCTAAGCCATTTCCTCTAGATACAAACTTGGTAACTCTTTGCTGTTGTCTCTGGCACAGCCCTGATGGAGATACAGGCAAGCAAGAACTCACCCTGAAGTAGAGGGGCTGTTGGGTCTAGGCTGTCAACCTCAGCTTAATACAAGGGCCTGAAGCTTGTTCCACAGAGACTGGTTCTAGTGTAGGCTGTGGCGGAAGACATCAGCTTCTCTGGTACTGACCAACCTGGCACAGTTTCATGCCTTGGGATTCAGAGCTGAACACCTGAGGATGAACTAGTAGAGCTGTTAACGCTGGAATCCTGGCTAAGGTACCCCAGGCAGTGACTGTGAACTGATTGGATGTACCCATATGTGCCCATCCACCGTACTTTGAAGTTTAACTGACCATTCTGAACTGAGTAAGCGCTTGAGATTCTTAGACAGTGGGGGGTGCAGGTGGGGAGAAAGACATTAGGAGGGAGAAACTGGACTTGCTGCTAATAAAGGCAGTGGTGGTCTTGAGCGATGAATTTATACCTTTAACATGTCAAATGACTCATACGGATTATACTTTTAAAAATGACCATTGGGCCAGGCAATTTGGCTCATGTCTATAATCCCAGCACTTTGGGAGGCCAAGGTGGGAGGATTGCTTGAGCCCAGGAGTTCAATATCAGTCTGTCTCTACAGAAAATACAAAAATTAGCTGGGTGTGGTGGTGCATGCCTGTGGTCCCAGCTACTGGGGAGGCTGAGGTGGGAGAATCACTTGAGCCCAGGAGGTCAAGGCTGCAGTGAACCGAGATTGCACCACCGCACTCCAGGCTGGGTGACAGAGCGAGACCTCGTCTCAAAACAAACAAACAAACAAATAAATAAAATAAATAAAAACAAAGATCAGCCATATGTCACCCCCTGTTAACCTGTGTTGATCCTTGTAATTGATTTAGGCATTAAGAAAACATTAAGAAAGAATCAAAGGAGGTGGACCAAGGGGTGGAAGGAATTTGGAGTAAAGAAAACAGGAACCAGAGGTGAGGGAGGGTTGGTGATGCAGCACACTCTACTCACGCGGCTGGTGTGCGTTCCAGTGTGTGTACTGCACCGGCTCGGGTTTCTGCCTTACTGGCTTCCAAGTGTATTCTCCCGTATCATTTTGGTCCTGAAGAGCTATCCAAAAATAACTGTCCTTCATTTTTACCACACTACTGATCAAACTGGTAATAAAAGCCTGTTCAAACCTTAAAAGGGGAAAAAAGAAGTGGTTATATTAAGTTTCTGGGCAATAAAAAAATGTCATTAAAGCATAATGAAGTGCACAGAATGGCCCCAGACTAAGCATTTCTCATTAATTCTTTAGAACATGGAACAGGAAAACACCCAAAGACCCTGAACATTACTAATAAATGCCGAATGTCAGTGCAATTCCCAGAACTATATGAGTGAGCAGAATCTGACTCTTGCATATGGGGCTTAATTCTTGCACAGAATAGAGAGTCCAGCTCCAGTTTCAAAGCATAGGTGGTAAAGTTCACATGGCCAGCAATGCATTTCTTGGAGTACGATGTGGCCTATTTTGTAATTAGGCCACACACCACACACACCATGCCACAATATGCACAGGGTAAAGGTGGGCAGGAGGGAGGAGGAAAGATATTATGCTTTTCTGAATGAGCATTTACTAATACAGAGTTCACACACACCCACCTACCACACTTGCCTGGTGAGAAAGAAACAGAAATTAAAGTAGCAATTTTATGTCTCCCAAATCAGTGTGTTCATTGGCAGAGGTAGGTCTCAGCTTATTCAAATGTGTTTAAATCTGCGTGTTCACTGAAGAAAAATGTGAAAGCCTAGGAACTAATCTAAGGCCGTACATCCACTAATATACTTCCCAAACAGCTGAATGAATTACTGTTCAATGATTGGTGGCAGTGCCCCCTTTCCAGTATGAATGCATCAAAAGCAGAATATAGAAGACTCACATACATGCTTCCACATGCACACCTACTAAGAAAAACATGACTATTAAAATTTAACTAGCATTGAACCTTTCAGCTAAGTTGAAACTATCTTGAGAAAGCTATTTTTAGAACATACAAAGTTAGAAGAAGCACATTTGAAACAGTGGTGACTTCTGGGAAGACCTGCTGAGTCAATGGAAAAGGAAAGGCTGAAGCCATTACCCAGGAAACCTAAGGAGAAAGCAAATTAGACCTTTTCATTCAATTTTGGTGGCTTTTTTCATTACTGTGCATCCTTAACTTGCTAAGGGAAGCAAAAGCAATGAGGTCATTTATGAATAGAAGAGTCTCAAAGGAAATAGGAGATAAAAAGAGAAAAGAATAAAAAGTAAAAATTTTAAGTGCCTTACAGATATTATTAGCAACATTTAGAGATCTTAGGTATTTATGGTACTCATCTTTGCAGGGGATATAGATTTTCGTCATACTTTAGTAAATATTTTCTGCAGATACTCTATTAATAACCTAAATAGCACACATTTGAAACAAGAAAAGTTCTTTTTTTAATCCAGATCATACTGGCAGAACCTTATATAAATGTGCTTCAAAAGGAACGTATAGAAGACTAAATATTGCCTACATGGTGTTGTAATTTTCCTTACACTTCTGTTGGTTCATGCTCTCAATAATATACGATCTGCTTTTCTCTATCTCCTCTGAGGCAGAGTAGTAATACCGGGTCAGGGAAGTGCTGGGAGGAGAAGGGCGGGGTCCCTGGTTAGGGCTCCACCCCCAGCCTCTGCCCCCAGACCTAGGTGAGGACAAGCATTTCTGTTTTCATGCCCAAATGTTGCATTTCCCAAGACCACCCTGGCTTGCCACACCCCCATCCTGTGCTTGTAAAATCCCCCGAGACCCTAGCCGGAAGACAGACAAGCGGCTGGACATCCAGAGGAACACACCGGTGGAAGAGCACACCGACAGGCACTGGCAGATGTCGGCAGGCCGTCGACAGGAAGAACGATGTGGAGTTTGGCCAGAAGAAAGTTAAGAAAATAACTCCACTTACAATAGTGCCCCCAAAATACATGGGAATAAACTACACAAAGACTTGTATACTGAAAACTTGTATACTGAAAGGTGAAAGACTTGTATACTGAAAACTGCAAAATGGTGCTGAAGGAAATTAAAGAAGGCACAAAGAAATGGAAATAAATCCTGTGTTCATGCCTTGGAAGACTTAATATTGTTAAGATGCTCATACTACCTAAAGTGATGTATACATTCAATGCAATCCCTATCAAAATCCCAATGATATCTTTTTCAAAAATAGAAAAGTTCATCCTAAAATCCATATGGAAATTCAAGGAACCCTGAATAGCCAATATAATCGTGAAAAGAAACCAAGTTAGAGGTCTGACACTTTTTGATTTCCAAACTTACTACAAAGCTACAGTAATCAAGACAGTGTGGGCTGGGCATATTGGCTCATGCCTGTAATCTCAGCACTTTGGGAGACTGAGGCAGGCAGCTTGCTTGAGCCCAGGAGCTCAACACCAGCCTGGGAAACATAGTGAGATCCTGTCACTACAAAACATAAAAAACATTTGCTGTGGGTGGTGGTGTTAGATGCCTGTAGTCCCAGCTACTCGGGAGGTCGAGGCGGGAGGATGGCTTGAGCCCAGGAGGTCAAGGCTGCAGTGAGCTATGACTGAACCACTGTACTCCAGCCTGGGTGATAGAGTGAGACCCTGTCTCAAAAACAACAAAAACAAAACAAAAAACCAGTGTGGTACTAGCATAAACACTAACACATAGGCCAGTGGAATAGACTAGGAATAAACCCTTGCATATATGTCAAATGATTATCAAGAATGGTGCCAAGACTTCAGTGCAGAAAGGACAGTCTTCTCAATAAACTGTGTAGGGAAAACTAGACAACCACTTGCAACAGAATGAAGTTAGACCCTTACCTTATACTATGCACAAAAATGAACTCAAAGTAGATTAAAGACCTAAACATAAGAGCTAAAACTATAAAACTCTTAAAAGGAAACACAGGAAAAAGACTTCATAACATTGTATTTGGCAATGATTTCTTGTATATGATACCAAAAGCACAGTCAACAGAATAAGAAATTAATAAATTAGACTTTATAAAAATTAAAAACTTTGCGCATCAAAGGACACTATCAACAGAATGAAAAGGCAACCCACAAAATGGGAGAAAGTATTTGCAAGTTGTACATCAGATAAGGGATTAATATCCAGAATATATTAAAAATTCCTATAACTAAACAATAGAGAAGACAAACATCCCAATTAAAAAATGGACAAAGGACTTGAATAGACATTTCTCCAAAGAAGATACACAGATAGCCAATAAGCACGTGAAAAGATGTTCAACATCATCAATCACCAGTGAAATGCAGATCAAAACCACAGTGAAATACCACTGCACACCCAATAGGATGGCTATTATCAAAACAAAACAACCAGATAATAGTAAGCATTGGCTAGGATGTGGAGAAACTGGAACCTTTATGCACTACTGGTGGGAATGGAAAATGGTGCAGCCATTATGGAAAAGAGTACAGTGGTTCCTCAAAAAATTTAAAATCAAATTATCATATGATCCAGCAATTTCACTTATAGGCATACATGCCAAAGAATTGAAAGCAGGGACTCGAAGGGTATTTGTACATTCATGTTCATGGTAGCATTAGTCACAATAGCCAAATGGTGGGAGCAACCCAAATGTCCATTAATGGATGAATGGATAAACAATATGTGTATATACATACAATGGAATATGAATTAGCCTTAAAACAGAATTTCCAGAAACGAAATTCTGACACTACAACATGCTAAATGAAATAAACCAGACACAGAAAAACATAATTCCACTTATATGAGACATGTAGAGTAGTTAAACTCACAGAGACAGAAAATAGAATAGTAGTTGCCAGGGTCTGGGAGGAGGGGAGAATAGGCAGCTATTGTTTAATGGGTACAGAGTTTCAGTTTGGGAAGATGAAAAAAGTTCTGGAGATGGATGATGGTAGTGGGTGAACAACAATCTGAATGCAGTTAATGACACTGAACTGCACACTTAAAAATGACTAACATGGTGAATTTTATGTTTATGTGTGTTTTACGTATATTTTACCACAATAAAAAAAATATTAACTGCAAAAGTGTTTTGGGGAGATATGACAGTTGCAGGAAAACGGTAGAGCTGTAAAAATGCTTTAAAATAATGCACATTTAAGCTTAGGAGGGGTATAGTGGCTCACACCTATAATCCCAGCACTTTGAGAGGCCGAGGCAGGAGGATTGCTTGAGCCCAGGAGTTCAAGACCAGCCATGGCAACATGGCAAGAACCTGTCTCTGTAAAAAATTTTTAAAAATTAGCCAGGCATGGTGGTACATGCCTGTAGTCCCATCTACTTGGGGGGCTGAGGCAGGAGGATTACTTGAGCCCAGGAGGTCAAAGCTGCAGTGAGTCATGAAGGCACCACTACACTCCAGCCTGGGCAACAGAGTAAGACACTGTCTCAAAAATAAATGAAAGTAAAATAAACTTAGGAGAAAATGAGATATTGCAGAATTTCTCACTTTTGGCAAAATTCACAAAATTGAATGCCATTTGGATTATTTTGTACCAATATTCTATGGCTGATTGATTCAAAATTTAGACATACATGGATTTAGCCAATTATCCATTATAATTTTGGAACTCAACTTTTGCATTCATGCTTTGTCTGGAAGCAAAGTGGCCAGGCCTGAAAAAATTTTGTAACAATCAGCAAGCAAACAAAAATTTGTTACTCAACAATAAGGATCTGTTTTTCTTCCCCTCTCTATTCCACAAAGTGTTAAAAGTCTTAGACCAGGAGCAGTTGCCTGATCACAAAAGAAATAAGTAATTTGTAGCAGGTGGTTCTAATTGTGCCCATCAAACCTGTCATTCCATTGTGCAGAAGAGTGGAAAATCAATTAGCAACTACAAGCTTGGGTACTGAAGAGTGACAGGAGTGTCTTAAACAGGAAAGCAGTAATGGAAGAAAATGATTACCATGGCCACTAGTGGACACTCCTGGATCTGAGACACTTTCCATCTACTGCCCAACCTTCTCAGACAAAAGATGCTGTTTGCAAAAATTCCAACGTGTATGGTGAATCAAAAGCAGTACAGTGTGGACCCTTGTTTCTTCCCTGATGGACTCTGAATGATTAAAAACCAAGAGCATTGGCCCTTTCTTTCTTCAACTCATGAGTCCTGTGTTGGAGTTGCTGCTTTGAATGTAGACATGTTTTGGGGGTAGCATAAGTATATGTTAACTGACTTGGACAGATGACACATCCTGCTCATCTGTACTCCCTCAGGGCTTGGCGGGTGACCAGGCAGCACACCAGCACAGGGCAATCTGGACAGGCGTAGGAGGCCAAGACTGGGATAAAAACAAACTTCTCTATGCCATAGTTCTGCTTTACAGATGGACCAGGCATGAGCGCTGGCTACTGAATACAGTTTACCAGAGAAAACATTTAAAGTATTCACAACATAGTCTTGTATCCAGTTTTGGGGAAAATGAAACAGATTTTTTTTCCCAGATACTTTCTGTCATTTGTATGAGGTCCCCAAAGGGTTCATGGAATATGAAGCATTTGTTCTAACAGATTTCTGCCTTAGCTAGGGTCACTGTGGCACTATGGGTTATCTGTAATGTCACTGTGAGTTTATCCATTTATTGTGCTATTCTACCTTCTTCACTTATTTCTTGTGTCTATGTTCGATCTCTTCAGCTGCTGGGTTTCAGAAAGCACTGGACAATAATAGCATGCCTTTTATTTCTTGTGGATAGCATGTCAGTGTTTAATATGGGGACTCTCACAAAACAGGTATTCAAAAAAATTTTCTAATAAACTCTTGGCTATTAATTTTTTGTGTGGTCAGATAACATATGAAAAATAATTAACACAGTGCCAGGTATGTGACAGGCACTCAATGAACATTAAACAAAAAAATAAAGAATAAGACATAAAAAACAGGTGAAACAATTGGACTTATTTTCTTTGGTAAAAAAACATAATTAAATTGTAATTAACAAAAGAGCATATAGCTTCATTGGTCAGCCTCCTGTAAAGTCCAGTGTTGACTCACTGACTGGGGGACTTCCAACCCAAGGTGCTCTTGGAACCTTTTGGGTGAGTTAACAAATTGATAAAGGCTTTCTTCTGCCTGTTAGCCAAACCTGGGAGGAGAAAGGTAGAACTAAAAACAATGCTGAGATACATCAAAGGTAGTGCTATATTTCGACGGGAGGATCTCCTGAAAGTAAAATGTTTCGCCAGGTGACTTAGTCTGCCAAATGCTATCAATCCATTTGAGTGTGTGTGTGTGTGCGTGTGTCTGTTTGTGTGTGTGTGTGTGCATTCCTGTGCATTGTTTGGAACAGAAGCTGGGTAAGAAGGCAAGAAAGAGGGTAAGAGGAGGAAGGACATACTGGCAGCTTTGGATGTTGACTTCCATTGTGGGAGGAGCAGAGAAATCATACAGGAATTCCTCTACAAATTAGGCTTATATGGGAAGGGTCTCTAGGTAAAACCAGTTGTCCTATTTGCTGGTATTCAGTGAATATTTTTAAAGGCAATGGCCCAGGTAAATATGCAAGTGACTTGCTTTGCAGGTGTAGTTTCCTGTGGCACCACTGGAGTTCTACCCCGCTTCTGTCTTCCCCAGGAGGAGTGGGTCTCCCAGGTGTTCCAGCCCCCACTGTCCTCCTGGCATCGATACTGATATGAGGTCACCTTTGCTCTTGGTATTTTTATCCCCTACAGGTATTATGCATCGGTACCATGGGGCAGATTGTATGGAGTGTAAAAAGGGCACAGTCTTTGTGCCAGCATCAGGAAGGCATATGTGCACAGAGAAGTCTCAATCTAAATAAAATAGATGGAAGAAGTGATGGTGAAGGATTTGAATATCCTCCACATTTTATAGCTTTTCTGCTAAAAACACCCCCATACAACTCACATACATTACATCAAAAAAATACTTGTTAAATAATGTGTTTTGGCTGGGCGCGGTGGCTCATACCTGTAATCCCGGCACTTTGGGAGGCTGAGGCAGGTGGATCACTTGAGGTCAGGAGTTCAGACCAGCCTGGCCAACATGGTGAAACCCCGTCTCTACTAAAAATACAAAAATTACCAGGGCGTGGTGGCAGGTGCCTGTAATCCCAGCTACTCATGGGGCTGAGGCAAGATAATTGCTTGAACCTGGGAGGTGGAGGTTGCAGTGAGCTGAGACTGCACCACTGCGCTCCAGCCTGGGCAACAGAGCAAGATTCTGTCTCAAAAAAATGAAAAAAAATAGAATAAAAAATAAATAATGGGTTTCATTTCCCATATAAGCAGTTAGAAGATAAAATCTAAAAACATCTGAATATATTAGAAAAGCTGGATAATTAATAAATCTTTATGGATAGTAAAGGTCACCTTACATTTTATTATTTATTACTCAAAAATCAATTCTGGAATAACATAGTATAATTTAAATTCATCTCAATAAATAACTTAAATAATTTAGTACTTTGATGTATAGCACGATTTAGATTTGAACAGTTATGGTTGTAGCTAGATTTTATCATTCCAAGAGTCCTCATGTGAAAGCCGTCTTGTTTCTGTTAAAAAAAGTTTAATTTACCTGTTTGTAATGGTTACAAGTGCAGGAGGACAGTAATAACCACTGGAAGCTTGGTCAAAGCTTCGAAGGACTGTGTCAATTTTGTAACAGAATCCACCATGTCTCTCCCATCCCTTAAAAAGAATAAAAGGGAAATTAAGGACACAATCTCATTTAGTTAAATACCAAGAGATATTTTCGCATACTCTTTTACCACCTACATAACTTTCTTCTCTTACTCCTTTAAAACTCCTTGAATTTTTGTCTTGATATTTTTATATTTATTCTATCCGGTAATGCCATTAACTACACCCACTTCTACATTTATTTAATTTATTATCTTAAAACCTAAAATTTTTAATTAACTTAAAACGTAAAACCTTAAAAGTAAATGAAAATAAAGGGCATTCATTCAAGATCTCTACCTCTCTCTTTCTCTCTCTCTCTCTTTCTCTCTCTCTCTCTCTCTGTGTGTGTGTGTGTGTGTGTGTGTGTGTGTGTGTGTGTGTGTGTGTGTCTCTCTCTCTCTCTCTGACTTACAGAATTTCATATAAATGGCCCCGACAGGAGGGTAGAAATTAAGTGTTGGCTCTAGGGTCAGGATGCATGGGTTTGAATTCTGGCTCCACTACTGTGCAACCTTGTTTAATATCATAGTTTTTTCATCTATACGATGAGGATAATAATAGTATTTATGGAGCTGTTCTGAGAATCAGAGAAGGACAATGCAGACAGAGATTTTAGAATTGAACAGAGGGGAAAGAGAACATGAACAAAGAGAATATATGTATCTAGATAATATTAGAGATTTTTTTCAACTTTCATATTGATTATTTCATGTTATCCCTCTGAGATTCATTGAGATTAGGGACTTGGATAAAGTCAAACTAGTGGATCAGTTGGGCCTGAAACCCAATTCTGGAACAGTCCAGGATGGTCTTGTTTGGAGCATAATGCTTCCAAATAGAGAATGGCCAATATATGTATTTTTTCTTTTTCTTTCTTTTTTTTTTTTTTGTAAAGATTATTCCTAAATTAACTGGCTGGCCTTTTGGAGGGGAAGAAAGTAAGCTTTGGCACTCAGACAAAAATGAGAAACATGTAGGTCTATGTTTTAGCCCTGGGAACAATGAAGGGTGGCTCTTTCTTTGAAATCATGCAGTACAGTCTATGGCCACACCACCCTGAACGTGCCCGATCTCATCTGAAATCACACAGTATGGTAAGACATACATTCATTAGTCCTCTATATTTAAACTGAGCTATTTTAGTTCTTTTTTCCCCAATATTATTAAATCACATCATTTTTATCTATTTTAATTTATTCACCAGTTTTAAAACACTCTTCATTTTATGCTATGCCAATTCTTGCCAGCTTTTGATCAGTTATAAAATGATTTCTCATAAATTTCTTGGAAAAGATGTTGGTCTTGCAGTAAATTAAAGAAAACCTTAATTTAGAGATCAGCTGTGTTAGTTCAAACATATCATTAACTGAGGTAGGAAGCACAGGAGCTCCCACATCCAGCCATCTAGGATCTGCTCTGAACTCACTCCCCTTCACTTCTATTCCCAATCTTCTCTCTGTGAGTAACTGACAGCTCCATACAGCTCCTTCATGCATCCCTCCAGGGTAGGAGCAGGGATATTAGACTGCTCCTGTACTTGGAAGGACAGGGAGAGGGAGGCTGGCAATTTGACCTTTCCGATAATGTATTCTTCTTCATTAGCAGTTTTTAGATCATAGGCTGCTTAGCAAAACAAACAAACAAACAAATCCAATAACTGAACCAGCTCAAGAAAAGGGAGGGAAAAAAAGATCTGGCATAGAATAATCAGAAACACAGACTTGTTACTTCAAGGCTTTGTCCACACAATGAATACGGGAAGGATAACTGATTATATCAGTTAACCCTTTGTACACTAGGTGCCATTTCATTTTTAAATGAAAGGATGGTGGTGACAAAACTGAAGGAATTGCTCATATTGTCCAATCCCAAAAAAGTGACTCAGAAGGAAAAACAAATCACTTCTTTTGCTTTGAAATTATCAAGATTGATTTTACAAATTGATTTTTCAAGTGCAGACTGTTTAGAGAATTGCATTGAAGCAACTTTCTAAAAAAGAGAAAACTTTCAAAACCATATTCATAGACTGATGCATAATAAAATTACTGGAAATTTCCTCACAAAGCTAGAGAATTGGCTATGAACTCAGAAACTTTAAATACTGGTAATGCTGGCTGGAAAAGGGAAGCCATGAACAAAAGTTTGAATAGAACATCAGTTTTGTATTTGCAGTGTAAAAAGTTAATTGTCCTTTCAACAAAAATAAAACACATTGAGTTTCCCAGAAAGCCACAGTAAGACAAATCCCCCCACCCTCGCCCCTGCCCTGTCTTCAATATTTCATATCAGGTAGAGATTAATCAGAGATCAGCTATAACTAATTCAGAGATTATAATCATTAGATAAAATGGTGACATGTCAGCTATGGCACATCTACTATCCAACTAGAGTATGAAGTTCACATGTTTACACATTGATTAATGAATAAAATGAAGATTCTAAGGGGATGGGTCATTGTTCAATTGCAATACAAATAACTGGATTAGAAGAGAAAATAATTAAAGCATAGTTGCATAAAGACCAGGTCTGGAAAACTGTTGAGACTGATAAAGCATAGTTCACTCTGACTCAGAGGAACACAATTGTTTTATGACATCTCACTTGAAAACTAGGAAAACCATAGGTCAGGCACAGTGGCTGAAGCCTGTAATCCCGGTACTTTGGGAGGCCGAGGCAGTAGATCACTTGAGGTCAGGAGTTCGAGACAAGTCTGGCCAACATGGCAAAATCCCGTCTCTACTAAAAATACAAAAATTAGCCAGGCGTAGTGGCGCACGCCTGTAATCCCAGCTACTCGGGAGGCTGAGGCATGTGAATTGCTTGAGCCTGGGAGGTGGAGGTTGCAGTGAGCTGAGACTGCGCCACTGCACTCCAGCCTGGGTGACAAAGCAAGACTCTGTCTCAAAAAAAAAAAAAAAAAAGAAAAAGAAAAGAAAGAAAGACTAGGAAAACCAAGTGTGAGACAGGGCATCACACATCACAGGATAGTCACTGTACAGATGCTGTATCAGGACCATTTACACTTTTAATCTCAAAAGAAAAGTAATCCTGTGTAGAAGATAGCAAGACAACGTTTCTCAGGACAGGAAAAAAAAGAGGAAAGGAAAGAGGCGGGGGGGGGGGCGGCGAGGAGAGAGAGAGAGATGAAAGAGAGGAGAGAGAGAGAGAGAGAGGAGAAAGATAGAGAAATTCACTTCAAATTGATGGTGGAATTGATATTCTAGCTATGAAGTCCCTGTACCTAAATTGCAATGTTAACAGCACTTACCTCTTGACATCCTGATTCAGCATCAGAGAGGACATGGCCTGCTTTTTTACAAATGTAAAAAAGTCTTTCTTCACAATTTTTGACTTTCCAGTGTCCCTCCTATGGAGAAAAATGTTACAAGAGAATGAATACACTCTGTGCTGATGCCGATGGGCAATAGCAATTCTTATAAAAAAAAATATGATGAATAATGTGCTCCCGCATGGGATAATGTTTCAGGCGGCACCCTGCTTTGTCACGGAAAGGGTTGACACTTTGTCTAGGGAAAGGCCCCTCTCTCCAGCACGAGTTCCAAGGTGTGCAATCTGTAACTGGGTGGGCAGGAGAGAGGGAGCAACTATTAACAACTGGTGCTTCTTGATAGCTGCCATGTGCTAGGCTTAATGCAGGGCGATTTTCATATATTATCTCAATGTTCCAGTGAGGTAGGGATTATTATTCCCATTTTAAAGGTTAGAGTTAGCATTTTACATGGTCCTAGAGTCAGTAAAAATTGGAACTAGGATTGATACCAAGGTCAGCCTGGCTTTCCATTAAGCTGTTCTCAATTTTTCTATGAAAAGATGGGATAGAGCCATGGTTCTCAATCTCGAGTGTGCTCCAGAAGCACCTGGAGGGCTAACTGAAACCTAGATGACTGGGCTGCACGACCAGTGTCTCATTTGGTAGGTCTGGTGGGACTTGAGAATTGGCATTCCTAACAAGTTTTCAGGTGATGTTAATGCTGCTGGTCTGGGGGTCACACTGTGAGAACCACTGGGATGAAGCCATCCTCCTGACCAAGTGAGAGTGCTGACGCCTCTCTTCAACCACTTCTAAGTGTTACATTAAATGCTTTGCTGCTTTCATGTCTCTACCTGATGCTGGGGAAATTCCTGGAAGCTACCGTGAAACACCCTAGGTAATACTGGCATAGCTGAAACTCATGTTCACCCTTCAATGATCCCTCCATCAGGAATTCGAACAGCACCACCCCATCTCCTCTTTATATGCTAGGCAGATACTTTCATGTCTTTCTCTAATCCTATTGAAGGCTACTCTCAGATCTTTCATTAATAATGATATAATAACTGCTAACATATTAAATTTTTATCCTCCCATAGGATTTTTTAATAACACAAATCAGAACCTTAGGCTAAAGTTACACAATTCAAATTCCAGGTGGTATTTCACACATCTAGAATTTTAGGGGAATGTGGAGCCCTTCCATGACCCTTAGAAAAATACAACGTCCAGGGCTGATACCTTCATCTGTAAGAGGAGCCCTGCATCGCTCCCCCATGGAGTCTTCCAGCAAACAATCCAGTTACAGGATAGTGTCAGGCATACTGTAGTTAAGAACTGTTAGATGAATGGAAGAACAAATGAATTGTTTCCTAGGCTCTCATATTCAAATTTGTGTCAACTGTGATTGGGGAACTTGTTAATTATAATAATTATATTCATACTAAGTTCTACTCCATGGAAATAAATGTTAATTTTTACACATCTACTATTTAAGGAGCTTCTGAGCTTCCAGAAAAGGGGCCATAAAATATTACACTTACGGCAGCATTGTCCTGACATATCCAATACTATTAATACCTATCCTCAATCTCTTAAAAAAAAATCTCTGTCCAAATATTGGCTCCTGTTCTGTAAACTTGCAGAGCAACATACCCATGCCTGTCAATAAGAAATGATCACCTAAATTATATCAAAACTAATGAACCAATAAATCAGCAGATACTGTAGAATAAACTGTGGTGGGCCAGGCGCGGTTGCCCATGCCAGTAATCACAACACTTTGGGAGGCCAAGGATGGTAAAGTCCAGGAGTCTGAGACCAGCATGGGCAACATGAAACCCCATGTCTACTAAAAATACAAAAATTAGCCAGGCATGGTGGTGCAAGCCTGTAATCCCAGCTACTTGGGAGGCTGAGGCATGAGAATCTCTTGAATCCAGGAGGCAGAGGTTGCAGTAAGCTGAGATTGCACCACTGCACTCCAGCCTGGGTGACAGAGTGAGACTCTGTCTCAAAAACAAACAAACAAACAAGCAAACAAACAAACAAACAAACATTGTGGTGGATTTCAGCAGAGCTAGACCCAGGACAGACATTTAGAGGTATTGTTTCTCCTTTATATGGGGCTGAGAGACACTGCCTTAGCATGTATAATTGTTAACGGCACTGTACAATTGTAATTGTCTGTGCTAGCACTAAAAGATGAAACCATGAAACATGTCACAAAAGTTAAGTGCTTAGAAATGCTTCCTGTTTTGCTGGCATAATTACTTTGTCAAGCCACATCAGTAACATTTAATAAACTGCCTCTTCGGAGAACCTGACAGAGTATCCTGGTGGTTAGAAGAACAAGGACATCTACCAAATCCCAACAACCCCCTAAAACTCAGCCAGTGTATTCAGCAGCTATCTTGATCAAAGAGATTAAGTCTGTTTTAGGCATAATAAACTGTTCAAATGGCTTGGGATTAAGCTAATTCTGTATAATCAGATGCTTTAGATAAATGAGAGACTAGAACATAGGGATGAATGTGATGTTCAGGCTACTGGGACCACTCCATCCACGTGAGGAAAAAAAGCAAGATTTGCCACTGATCCACAATTTTCAAAGAGGTTACACATACTGTTTAAATCCTTTTATGTGAATAACATAATGGAGCTTAAAAACCATCACTCTCCAGAGTAATCTTCCATCCCTCAGTTCTTCCCCTCATCTTCATCACAGCAGTCAATGGCACCACCATCCACCAAAACCATGGTTGCTCAAGCCAAAAGCCGACCTCTCTCTCACCCCCACATCTAACTTAGCAACACCTTCTGTTCTCCAAAGCACACTTGGATCTGTCCACTTCTCTTCACAGTCACTACCCTAAGTCAACTCTGGTGTAGCCTCCAAACTGGCTTTTCTGCTTCCATTTTATTCCTCTCCTAACCATTCTCTGTGTAGCAGCCACAGTTAATTGTAAAATGTAAATCAGATCATGCCCTTTGTTTCCTTGAAGTACTTTATTGGTTCCTATACCACAGTCTAGAAACCTGGCATTTTAGAATTCCTACTGCCCATCTCTTACGACCTCCTCACCACTGGTCTCCTTTTTGATCATTCAACATGGCAAGTCTTGGTCTGCCTTTGGGCCTTTGCACTTGCTACCCTCTGCATGTTCTGCTTAGAATATTCTTCCCCCTTCTCTCTGAGAGCTTTTTTTTAAGTCCACGCTTAAATATTAACTTTTCAGAAATGCTTTCTGTGGCTGTCCTGTCCTGCCCCAACCCAAGCTTTTCACTATCATGTCACATAGTTCCTTGGAGCAATCATTACAACTATAATTACCATGTTTTTTCTGTGTGTACTTGTTTGCTCTCTAACATGGAAGGCCCATGAGGAACAGGGACTGCACCTGTCTTGGTCTCTGCCACAGCCCAAAGCTCCAACACAGGTGGCCTTCAGTACAAGACCAGCAAAGTGAGCACTGAACAAATGAATCAACTTACAGACTGCTCTGCTGAGACACACAGCTGGCTTCTATTTGGAAAAATGTGGGGCTCAAGTGTGTGCCAATTAGTAAAGATGACTGAAGAGTCATTAGACCATTCAAAGGAAACTGGAATTTTATTGCTGCTCAAACCAATCCATGTTTCTGATGCATTTTCTGTAAGAGATAAATGTAAATTACTTATGGGATCCTATTATTTGCAAAGGAGATAACACCCTGGAGTTATTACTAAAATATACCACTTCACATGTGATTTCTTCTTTATTTCTTTGCATGATGAAATCTGTTTAAGTCTTGGTATAAAATGTCTGTTTAAACATTTTCCCTTCCCTGCTATGGTTTGAATGTTTGTTCCCTCCAAAATTCAGGTTGAAACTTAATCCCCAGTGTGGTAGTATTGAGAAGGAGGCCTCTAAGGGGTGAGTGGGTCATGAAGGCTCTGCCCTGATGAATGGATTAATGGGTTAATGGATTAACTAGTTCTCATGAGAATGGTACTGGTGGCTTTATAAGAAGAGGAAGAGAGAGCTGAGATAGCATACTCAGCCCCCTCTCCATGTGATGCCCTGTGCCACCATGGGACTCTGCAGAGAATCCCCACCAGCAAGGGGACCCTCTCCAGATGTGGCCCTTTGACCTTGAACTTCCCAGCCTCCATAACTGTAGGAAATAAATTTCTTTTACTTATAAATTACTCAGTTTCTTTGTATTCTACTATAATCAATAGTAAATGGACTAAGACTTCCCCATAATATCCAGATCTGCTTGATATAGGCCTTATAAGTGAGGCAGAATGTGAGCTAAAGCCAATGCAACAACAAAGCCTAAGCAAGTTGGATTCCTGGGGCTCTGGTTTCTGCTAGAACCATGTATGTATGTTAAGTAGATCTGAAAAATCTGGTTTTGCTTCTGCCTAGAGAAAGGAAAAATAGGAAGGCCCACTGGAATATGAAAAGGGCATGAAACAAACAAACTTTTAATGATAGTCTAGCTTAAAGATAGGAGTTTTTTTTTCCCAACAGATGTTGGTGAGGATGCAAAAAAAGGAACACTTATACACTATTGGTGGGAATGTAAATTAGTACAACATTTATGGAAAACAGTACGGGGATTACTCAAAGAACTAAAAATAGAACTACCTTTCAATCCAGCAATCCCACTACTGGGTATATACCCAAAGGGAAAAAAATCATTATATCAAAAAGACACCTGTACTCATATGTTTATCACAGCATTATTCACAATAGCAAAGATGGAATCATGTAAGTATCCATCAGAGGAGGGTTGGATAAAGAAAATATGGTATATATATATATATATACACATACACACACCATGGAATACTACTCAGCCATAGAAAAGAATGAAATCATATCTTTCGCACACAGGTAGCACTTGAGGCGATTCTGCTAAGTGAAATAACTCAGAATGTCAAATACTGCGTGTTCTCACTTATAAGTGGGAGCTAAACAATGGGGACACATGGAGATACAGAGCAGGATAATAAACACTGGAGATTCCAAAAGGTAGCAGAGGTGAGGCTGAGGGTTGAAAAATCACCTGTTGGGTACAATGTTCACCATCTAGGTGATGGGGCCACTAAGAGGCCAGACTTCACCACTGCAATATATGCATGTAAGAAATACTCACTTGTACCTCTTAAACCTATTTTTTAAAGTATTTTTTTCCTTTTTCTTTTTTCTGCCATAGGAAAAAAGGAGCAAAACCTCTTAAAGGCATTGAAATGGAGTTGCTGGAAAAGTAATTAAAACTTGACAGCCTAGGTAGGAAAGGACCCTATGTGGCTGAAAGAGATGTGTAAGTGCCCTTGTTGAGATAAGCAGCCCACAGGGTTCTTTAATCCCAAATGCAAATGATTAGGAAAAATAACAGAGAAGGATGCATGTTTTTACTCCAAACTAAAATGTAACAATTGAAAAGGTCATCAAAGGAGATCCTGGACTTTTTTTGTATTTTTAAAAACTGAAAAATGAAATAAATAATTTCAGTATTTTTCAGCATAAGTCTATGTCAAATACATGACACAGTGAAGAGCAGGCCAACTCTGATGGACTTAGGCTGTGTGGAAGCCAGGAGCCTAAAATTCCTATACATGGGGAACAATCTGAACATCACCTCAGCAAATAAATTACCCATGTTCACTGGCTAAAATTGTTTAAATCTAATTATTTGCCTAAGGGGTTCCCTTTATTATGTGGATTACATGTTAACAACACACTACTGCTATCTAGTGGCCATAAAGCTAAATTACAGGTTTAGGTTTTTCGTTAGAAGTTTTAGGAAATGAACTTTCCTACTTTACAAAAAGGTTAAAAATCATCTAATATATGTGACATATATGAAGATGTTACAAAGTTTCTGAACATGTATTTTGTAAAAATCCAATAAATTTGAACTCCTGAATAACATTTAGAAACTTTAAATATATGTGCAATGAATAACCACTTTTAAATAGCTTAAATTTCTTTTCAACTCCACTAATAAAAGTAGTTACTACATTATATTTTATGCCTTTTAAACCAAAGGCAGCTGGGACTCACCATCTCCAAGGAGGGTTACAAGAAACTCCACCTCTGCTAATGAGGTTATGTCTATTAATGCACTGTTATCAGCCTGACAAGAACGCAGAGCCTCATGCCAGGTCTTTTCTTCTTTCTGAAGTTTGTAGCAATTACGATTGTAGGGATTCCAGCCAGGCTCACAGTGGGTAGCATAATATTTCCAAGCATCTTTTTCTTTTTAAACCAACAAAAAACAATGTCATTTTCCACAATTATTTTAACATTACTTATTACAGCTTATGTAAATTGCCATTAATATGATTACTTTAAAAATGTGAAAAACAGAAATATACAAAATGACATATATCATGGAATTCTAGATCTTCAGAGTTGAGAAGGGTCTAATCTATGATCTAGATTTAGATCTAGGATCAAATGAACCTCAGTATTTCATTTTCCGGATGAGCTAGTGAAGGTACAAAGAAGTAAGGAGAGGAGGGATGGCAGCAAGATGGCCGATAGAGACACCTGTGTCAGAGGCCTTTGAACAACAGCAACTCCATCTTGTTTAGGAGCTGGGTAAAATAAGGCTGAGACCTACTGAGCTGCATTTCCAGGAGGTCAGGCATTCTAAGTTACAGGATGAGACAGAAAGTCTCATCAAGAAAGCTTGCTAATAAAACAAGCTGCAGTAAAGAAGCTGGCCAAAACCCATCAAAACCAAGACGGTGAGGAAGGTGATCTCTGGTCATCCTCGCTGCTCATTATATGCTAATTATAATGTATTAGTATGCTAAAAGACACTCCCACCAGTGCCATGACAGTTTACAAGCCATGGCAACATCAGGCAGTTACCCTACATGGTCTAAAAGGGGGAGGAACCCTCAGTTCCGGAAATTGTATACCCCGTTCCCAGAAAACTCATGAATAATCTACCCCTTGTTTAGCATATAATCGAGAAAGAACTGTAAGTGTAATCAGCTGAGCAGCCCAAGCTGCTGCTCTGCCTATGGAGTAGCCATTCTTTATTCCTTTACTTTCCTAATAAACTTGCTTTCCTTTTATGGATTCGCCTCCAATTCTTTCTTGGGGTTTGGATCAGGACCCCTTTCTGGTAACACCTGGGATCTCGTCCCTGCCACAGGAACAGCCAAAGCAATGAATAAATGACTACATTTTCACGAAGGCAGCTGAAGGAGAGTGCTGGAGCACATCAAGGGAGTAGCAGAAACAACATGGAGCACAGAAACCCTTGCTGCCCCCACCCCCACCATCTCCCCCAACCCCCGTTATAAGCAGCTTAGAGCCAGGAGAGACTTCTCTCTGTAAGGAAAGGATGAGCAAGAGGACCCTAGCAGCCTCCAGGGTCACCTACAGTTCTTGCCACTGGGGACCCCTGCAGCCCTCACAGGCACTAAGCCCAGTTGAGGGGGCTGCCTGGAGTCTACAGGACTATGCTTGCCTCAGAGAAAGTCCTGATGCTGCACCCTGTCCCTCTGTGGACTATGGGTCTATTGCGCTGCACAATGTTGAAAAAAGAACCACTGCTAGAATGTCACGTTCTGCTCCAGTAGTGAGTAGCCACAGCACCCCTCCATCCTTGAGGCTTTGTAAACACTGCACCACTTCCACCTCGTGGCCCACCATCCCCATGCCAAGCTGCTGTGGGGCTCTCACTCTACCTGGTGTGGCCAAGTTGCCACAAGCTGCTCCATCTACCCTTCCTGGTTGTTGCTGTGCTGTGCCCCTCAGAGCCTGAGCTGGCTTATCACCCTGCCTCCAAAGAAATGGTGCCTTGGCCTCCCAGAGCAGTCATGTTCCCCAGTGTGTGTGCTGAAGTGGCACTCTGCCTCCCAGGAAATCCCTACCCTGGCTGCCCAGAACAGTCACACCCCTGGCACCTGAGCTGAAGTGGCTCCCAAATCCAGGGGAAACAGTGCTTTAGCTGCCCAAAGCAGTCATACCCCCCAGCACCTAAGCTGAAGCAGCCCCATCTCATGGGGGAATGGGTGCCTTGGCTGAGCTGAGCAGCTGTGCCTTGTAGGGCTTGGCTGATATGGTACCCTGCATCCAAGGGAAACTGCATTGGCAAGGCTGGGACATCCTGCCCTCCAACACAAACAGCTGTAGCACCCTGCTTTCCTGGAACTGGACTAGTCCCACAAAGCCTGAACTGCTGAGGCACCCCACCTTCCTAGGGAGAGGAGTCATCATTTTGCTGCTCCTTGCCCCCCAGGAAACAAACCACAGGTATATGCCACCATTCCTGGGTCCTTGCTGCTACTGAACCTGACCTCACAGAGTCTGAGATACTGCTGTGTCCCACCATCCCACGGTCTGGAGTCACCACTGCCTGGTGCTTCATCCCCTAGAGCTTGAGTTGCCACTGTACCATACTGGTTCTGGTTCCCAAATTACAGCCGTGCCCTGTTCCCTGGAGCCAAACCTCCAGAGTACCCCTTCTTCCTTGGAGGTAAATATATAGCCAAATTCAGAATGTTCAAATACTGTAATGGTGGTCTGTAAATCATTTATATCTCTACTATGAAGACTAAAGTCAAAATTGTCAAAAATAGATTGGGCACAGTGGCTCATGGCTGTAATCCCAGCACTTTGGGAGGCTGAGGTGGGAGGATGACTTGAACCCAGGAGGTCAAGCTATGATCATGCCACCATATTCCAGCCTGGGCAACAGAGCAAGACCCCGTCTCTAAAGCATAAATAAATAAGTAAATAAATAAATAACCAAGATGGTAAAACATAACTATAGCTACAATAAATTAAGAAATGCACGATATTAAAAGATGTAAATAGCGACATCAAAATTTTAACTATTGAGGGTAGGGTAAAAATCTAGAGTGATTGTATGCAACTAAAGTTAAGCAGTTATCAGTGTAAAACAGTCCATTATAACTATGTTTTATGTAAGCCACATGATAACCATAAAGCAAAAAAAAAAAAACAAAACTATAGCAGATACACAACTGATAAAGAGAAAGGAATTGAAATTTAGCACCACACACACACAAAAATCACCAAATCACAAAGGTAAACAATAAGAGAGGAAGGAAGAAACAAAGAATCTATAAAACAAGCAGAGAACAATGAACAAAATGGCAGTAGTAAGTCTTTACCTATCAGTAATTACTCGGAATGCAAATGGATTAAATTATCTAATCAAAACACAGAATGGCTGAATGGATAAAAGGTTACTAGGAGTCAACAAGAGAAAATGAGCAGAGGTAGGAAAAGGGATACAAGTAGCAGATATGTAGGATGAACAAGTCTGAAGGTCTACTGTACAGCATGAGGACTATAGTTAATGTAGTGTATTCAGGATTTTTGATAAATGAGTAGATTATAGTTGCTCTTGTCACAGTGGGGGAAATGGGTAACTAAGTAAGATGATGGATGTGTTAATTTGTTTCACTAAGATAACCATTTTACTATCTATATATGTATCCTATGACATCATGTTGTATAATCTGAACATACACAGTCAATTTTATTTTAAAAAATAGTAAAAAAGTAAAACAACAACAACAAAACCAAAGAAGTAAAGAGACTTGACAGAGGACATACAATGAAAGCAGAGTGTTGGGGCTAGATATAAAATTTAACAGAGCTGCTCATTTTTGAAACCTTTTTATATTTAAAAGAAGTATTATGGAATACAATTTAAATGGTATTCCAAGGATTTTATACATAGTATGTGGGTGAGGTAGATATTTATCCCCAGCTGAAAAGAGCCTAAAACTCTGATGACTTCCTTTAAAATGGGGATGACAAATAGGTTTCACTTTGAAAATAAGTCTTGAGTGTCCACGATGTTCCTCTGGGCTGATATGAACCCCAGGTGGGGCTTTCAGGAACACAGTGCCATGATGTTTTGGACATTGGAGGGCAGTGGTGATGCACATGCTTATTTTGGCTTTCCTTTCTCACGAGACTGTCCCCAATCTGATGATGGCATTTTTACCTTATTTTATTAACCACAACGAGGTGCCTCCATTAAGAACGAATTTAGTTAAACTAAATATGATTTCACTGCTATTTGGGAAACAAAACATTCTTTTAAAATTGTTTCTAGGACTCTGACAGCAATTAGAATCATGGCCAAAGAGTGTCAGAACTTTGTATATCATTGACCCCAATGGTTTTCAGCCTAAAAAAGCACTCACGAAATCCTTTTTGAACTTGGAATTTTAGGCTGCGCGTGGTGGCTCACGCCGTAATCCCAGCACTTTGGGAGGCTGAGGTGGGCGGATTGCCTCAGGTCAGGAATTCGAGACCAGCCTGGCCAACATGGTGAAACCCCGTCTCTATAAAAATACAAAAATTAGCTGGGCGTGGTGGCAGGCGCCTGTAATCCCAGCTACTCGAGAGGCTTAGGCAGAATTGCTTGAACCCAGGAGGCGGAGGTTGCAGTGAGCCAAGATCATGCCATTGCACTCCAGCCTGGGCCACAAAAGCAAGACTTCAATCAATCCACAGAAGAATGTGTTGAACTTGAAGCAAAGCAAATAATCCAAATAAGCTAACTTAACTACTCCATTTCTGGTCTTCTGACCTCAATTAGCAGATAGAAGGATAAATATAACAGAAGGAAAGAAGGGTGGCAGGAGGGAATGCAAGATGGCATAAGAAAGAAAGAAAGAAAAAATGAAAAGAGAAGGAACGGAGAAAGGAATATGAAAGAAGGAAGAGAGGGAGGGAAAAGGACAATAACAGGTGGTAGCAATTTCAGCAAATTCCTGAAATAATGGAAAAATCTCTACATAAAAAAATGACAAGATGCTTCTTCTTTCCCCAGCTTGTACCCCATATTCTACAAAACTTCTAGGCTTAGCTATTTAAAGGAAAATGAAAGTTAAAACCCAATTCTAAGAGACAATATTTAAAAATGATAATTCAGCTTATTATTTTAAATCTAGAGTTTTTTCTAATTATTTTTGTAATGATTCTTTAAAAAATGGTTATACTTTTATCTCTACATTTGGAGCTAAGACATTAATTCTCAGAGAAACTAAAAAGAGGTTATAGACCTGAAAAACAGAAATAATTGGACTTCTGGTACTAGATTGTGATTAGATATTATTTAAGTATTAACTCCATCTAAAAGTTCTGCATGTAATTTCAGGGAGGAAGGTGTGTTACTAATAAGAGATTCAGAGTGTGGCAGAAAATCAATGAAGTAAATAATTATATAAAATTGTTTTCTAAATTATGTTTAATTTCTAGGGGAACAATAAACTCAAAACTAGAATAGAAAAAGAAACGTATCTTATTTCTCTAATACAGAATGACTAAGCGTGCAAATTTTTTAAAAGAGAAAATGTTTGCTATGCTCAGATTATTTCAGATTTTAGTATAAACCTAAATGCATTTGTTAAAATCACAGTCCCTTTGACATAACAGATATTGTCTAGTTACACATCTTTTCATATAAATATAAACTAGATTTAGCTAAGTTTACATTACGAATTATTAGCAAAAAAATAGAGAAATTTACATATATTGAGAGGACAAGTAAACAACACCTAAGAACAACTTAAAATAAAAACACTTACCAACTATTTCATGATCAATGTGGTTTAGATATTTTTTACATATATATGGCAAGGTGGACTCACAATCCCGACTCCTCCAGGCACTTGGCATAAATGAACTAAATGTTCCACAGTGATCTTCAACAAATGGCTCAAAATTTACCTCTGAAAATACAATGAGTGTCTTTAATATTAGAAGCAAAAGCAGTTAGTTTAATATATATTGAAATGTGGTTTTCAGCATCGGGGGACAGCGTTTCTATTTGTCATATATAGTAAATCCTATAAGATGTTATATCCTATAAGATGTTATCTATGATTTTGCAGTTACAGTCCAGGCATGTCAATTAAATGATTTCCCAAAGATTCCAAAAGACCCACTTTTATTATCTTAAAGTAGAGAGATATTTTGCAATTTGTAGCTATTTTTAAAACAGCAGACTGGAATCTTGGCTTACACCCAAATCCTCCTGCAACTTTGGCTAAAAAGCTTATCTTCCTGGTCCCTATTTTCTTGTTTGGAAAAGCTTGCCTTAAAGGAATTCAGTCAGGCTAAAAAATGTTTATAAACTACTCTCAAAAAAGCATGTCCTATGTGCATGGGAAATGCTGCTGTGTAAGGCTGCAAGATGATGCCACGTGACGAAGGCAAAGAAAACACTGCAGGTACCTGGGCTCCAATTCAGATAGTTGAGCGGCGTTCCATCAGACCACTGCCAGCCAGCGTGTTCATCCAGCTGATTGAGGCCCATCCACACCTCCACTGTTTTACTGCTCATGTGCTCTGAAATGAAAATTATGGAGCTTCAAAAAAAAATCCAGTGTTACACATCTTTCTTGTTCTCCTATTCCTGGATCATGGAGTCAGAAACTAATTCCACTCAATGACGGGAAAGGTGCACAGAATGCACGTGGTGCTTCTGAGTGATAAAGCAGGCTCCCACCATCTTGAGAAACAGAGCAGGCTCACTGACGGCTGTTTTTCAACTGTGAATGCTTCATGCAAGTACCCAGAAAGGTTGCCTTTCAGGGTTGTCAATCTAGACAAGGGTGCATGGTTGCATACTTGAGGCCATCTTACTTGAGTGAGCTCATGAACTTAAAGGTTTAATAGGGTGGAGGAAGAGGTGTGCAGGGTCAGTCCCAGAAAGTGAACAGAGGCACATCTTCAAAGGTAAAAAGGTGTGCTGAAGTAGATCAGGAAGGGGTGTAGAGTGTGACAGCCACCAGGAGATGTCCGCTCAACAGGAGGGACCAGAGTGTCTCGGGGGATCCCTAGCAGGTTGGGACCTAAGGCTGTGTGCAGTGCAAACTGGAGGCTGCTTCCACAGCTTGAGGTGGGAGAAGTTTAATGGCAGGCTGGCTCTGTGGCCCCTCCTCTTAACCAGTCCACTACAACTTGCAGTTTAATGCAATACCATTTTTGTTATAGATACTATGAATAAAAACATGCATTGACATGCAGAAAAACAGTTATCAAAATTATAGAATTATGGGAATTTTTCCTCAGTTTTTCTTTTTGTGCACCTAAATTTTAAACATTATTCCAGAACAAATAGGTACTACTTATGGAGCAAAATTTCGGGGGGAAAAAAACCAAGACCCAGTGTCAGAAACATAATGAAAGTGGCAATTTTGTGATGCTTTGAAATGTTGCCATTTACTCGTTTAATCTATAAAGGAGAGCATTGTTCGCTTACAATTCACCTGATTCAGAGCCCAATTTATTTTTAGTCAGACGCAGGGGTCCTGCCTAAGATTAAGACCCTGACGGATAAGGGTTATAAACAGGGTGACCGTATGCCCCCATTTTCCTGGAAAACTCATGGTTCATGCTGGTATTTCCAGAATAATTATTAATCACAGTCCCTTTTACTATCAAAAGAATCTCAGTTTGGATGATAGATTGTATGATTACCCAGGTTGTGAAGGTCATTGTAGTCATATAACAAGGCTGCAGCATCCTCAGTGACTACATATTTCAATACAATTGTGAAAAACTCAAAGAACCTAACCCATTTAAGAAAAGAGAAAAAGGTGCTTTATAATTTTGAGACTCCCAGAAATCAATAAACAGAAACAGCATACTATACACGGGTTTCACCCTTCCAAGTTTCTGTGGCATTCATATGGAATCTCTTTCTAATGTCCATTTGATTATTCCTTTCAATAGCACCATTCGATTGAATCGTTTAGCAGGTCTTATGATGATAAGAAGTGAAATGGATTGACAGGGCAGGGAGAAATTTTCACGTTTCACATCCAGGCAAGTGCCAAGTGATATTTTAAAATCTAGTTAAAATATTAAAACGTTAATTATTCTTATCTTAGAATTTTTTTTGAATACCCATTGTGCAATTGTTTTAATAATGCAGATAAAAAATCATTGTGCAATTTATAATCTGTGTCTGAAGGCACAAAAAACCATCTATTTACCTTTAGGACTAAGCTGGCCCACGATACTGTAATAAGAAACTCAAATTTAAATTCCTTTGGATATTTCTCGGCATTCATGACAGCTTAGATAATTCCTTGTACCATAGTATATGTTCACCAGAATTAGCAAGAAACATTAGACTATTTTCATCATTAAAAAATACCTTGGTTGGAACAGGTTTCTGTCTTTATGAACAGACTTCTGTTTTTCCAAACAATTCCCAAAGACTAATTATAGAACTGAGGTAGTTAAATCAAAGTCCCTGACATGTCTTATTTTTTTAAATGGTTATTCAAATTTGATGAATAAGTCCAGACCTTCTCATGAGAAATCCTGGCAGTTAAGATAGATAATTGTAATTCATAAATGGCATGTAAACTTTTATATAAAAACCATTTCAGGCTTAAAATGATTTTGAAAATTGATGTTTTCCTGCACTATGACTTACTCAAATCAAATTCAATAATAATTTCTGACTTTTAGGGCAGGCACGCATTGCTCATTCATTTCTTACAATCCTTCTGGAAGATATTAACGACTTACAAAAGCGCTTACTTTTCCATCCAGTGAACCCACTTCTGCAAACTTATAGAGAAATAATTGGGGATGTATGCACAAAGGTTTGTGCAGGGATGGTTTATAATATCAACTAATAAATACATAACAAAACAAGTAGTTTTATCAATATCTCTAATATATTACCACTAACTTATACTACTATGTAACCATTACAAATTATGATGTAGATCTATATTTACAGATACGGGCAAATGTTCATTAAATGCAGGTAAATAAAATAACCAGATTACCAAACTGTGTACGTAGTTGTTGTTAAATGGTTAACACACACTGAGTGTTTGTTATGTGTGCCAGGCACTTTTCTATGATTTCACCTGTATTAAAATATGTAATCCACACCAGGAATTTGCACTGTTATTATTTCCACTTGGTAGAAGGGGAAATTGAGGCACAGAGCGGTTAAATCACTTGCTTGAGTAATCCTGCTACTTAAGTGGTAGAGGCAGGATTCAAACCCAGGCAGGTGGCTCCCTGCTCCTAACCTGAGCAGGTGGTTAAATCACTTGCTTGTATCACTGTGCAATAGCTGCCATGTTTTTATTTATTTTTTATTTATGTATTTTGATATGAAGTCTCATTCTGCCACCCAGGCTGGAGTGCAATGGCATGATCTTGGCTCACTGCATCCTCCACCTCCCAGGTTCAAGTGATTCTCCTGCCTCAGTCTCCTTAGTAGCTGGGACTACGGGTGCATGCCACCACGTCCGGCAAATTTTTGTATTTTTAGTAGAGAGAGGATTTCGCCATGTTGGCCAGGCTGGTCTTGAACTCTTGGCCTCAATTGATCCACCTGCCTTGGCCTCCCAAAGTGCTGGGATTACTGGCGTGAGCCACTGCACCTGGCTGCTGCCATGTTTTTATATAATACCATTTTTTATATATACTGTGTATGTACACATGCATTTATATGTTTTTGCAGAGAAACACAGTTGTCTGGATTACAGAACTATGGGAACTTTTTTATTGGTTTTTCTTTCTATATACCTGAATTTTACAAATTATTCTAAAATAAACATGGACTACATATGCAATAAAATTTGAAAAAAACTGGCATCAAAAACTGTTAATGAAAGTGACTAATTTTGTGATATTTTCTAATGTTTCCACAAGTTTTTAAAGAGGTGAATGTACACACATACAAATACATTTAATCTATAAAGAAGAAGTAAGAGGAGAGTTTAGGCAATGAGCGAAACATAAGTCTTAGTTTATCGGCACAATTCTTTTAACATATTATTGTCTATACTGTTAACATATATGTGCTTTTGCTTTTCCCACTAAATTTTAAGGTTTTGTTTTTGGGACCCACCAGAAGGCCTATGATGTACCTGCACATGGTGAAAGATATGTAAGATTTTGTTTAATTAATAAAATGCTTAATGATTTATTAATGGAAATGGAATGGCTAAGATCTCCAGAAGAGCAAGAAAATAGCCCTTAAATTTAGAAATCTTCCTGATCCACTTGTTAGAACTGCAGCTCTCCTGGGTCCCTTGCTGTGGCCTCAAATTCTCTTCTCCAAGGAGGAGAAAATAAGAAAGACATCACTGGATGCCAAATGGAATCACTCAAGGCTCATGGAAAAATTTTGGGTGAGAGTTTTGGGCCATATTAAGGAAAGAAAAATATTTTTTAAGAACTTTTTGTCAGAATATATTTTTGTATATGTGAAAACAGTTAACAACCATCTTTTATTGTATCAATATCAATGTGCGTCATCCACCTACTTACCCCTTATGAAATTTTCTTCAGTTTCATCTGTAATACTTAACAGCGCACCTCCTTGCATCTGGCATGAAGAATGTGCCTCACTCCAAGAGAGAGATGAAAGCAGGTTGAACTGGTAGCAAATGTGTGAATTGAGGTCCTTCTCCCAAATAGTATCACAACCTACTTCTGCAGAGGCTGGAAACAATGGCCATTAAAAACAACCAAGTCTTATTTTATCTATACAGCAACATATTTCTAAGGTAAGTCTGAATGGAATTATTCCATCTTGCAATCTCTAAAACTTCAGTGCCTTATCTATTCTTGATTAGGTCTTTATGATAAAATCTGCATTGTTATTCCATTGCTAAGATATGGTTAAACTCTTTCATGATTTACCTAAAGAAATGTAAGAAATCACCAATGAAGAAGCTATGATCCTTTCCAGAGTAATAATAGGAACCAATTTTAAGAGAAGGAAGTAGAAGCAAAGTATTTGTGAAAATAAGATCTAAGTTCTTTTGTCATTTAGAACTTTATATTGAAAACTTGTAACTTTAAATGTTCATTTTAGTAGATACAAATGTTATTTCAAAGGCATTTCTCCCTAAATACAAAATGCTAAAATAAAAGGATACAGTAGGAATATGAGTCAATAGTAAACACAAGTTTTCAAATAAACATCAAGCACAGGAACACTGACATATAGTTTAAGAAAGTTCTTTCAGCCAAGAGGAATAGAAGCAAGATCCACTTGTAAGACACTGGCCGAAGATTGCATAGTGTGCTCAAAAGGAAATTTAATAAAGTATGAAATGTGGAGCTGAAGTCTGAAGTTTTTTTTTGAAATAACAGAAAATTAAGACTGAGTTTGGGTGCTTTTGCTAACATTTAAAATCAAACTCCAAGGTGAACTAAGTAGCCACAATAATGACCGGAAACCAAACTCAGAGAATGTCAGAATACAGAGAATGTGAGCCATACTGCAGCATGACTGAAAATGACTGACAGACAACCAGCTGAAGTCTAGGATGGCCTTTCCCAAAGTGTGATTCCCAAAGTAAGACAACTTTAAGAGGCTCCCCAAGAAAATCTGGACACAATGCATACATAGCGTTCTCTGGGAAATTCACAATGAACATTAGCATATTCAAGGCTCTGAGAAGTTTTGTAGTAAAGAAACATGCTTACTGTTAATTTAGTGTACTTCAAACTTATTTGACAATGAAATCTTTTTTGTTTGTTTTTTTTTCCTCCCTCATAGCAGTTAGATGGTCCCCTTGGGAAATGTGGAAAATTTATTTTCATGTCTGGTTGCAACACACATTCCAGAGGTTTTAAATCACATATAAATCTAAGGTTGTCTATAGAGTTTCCTGACTGATACATGTGTTTATAGAAGGATCCAAGATTAAAGGAAGGCAGAAGACAAGGCTATCACCAAGTAACACTGAAGGGAAGGAAAAGAAAGAAAGGAAAAAGAGAAGGGAAATTTTCAGTAACCATTTTGCCCAGGTGGCTGAAATTTCCCCATTGAGATGGAATCCTTAAAGATTGTTTTCAGTTAAAATCCTAGGCCTTCCCTGAGAAGGACAATATACTACTACGTGTTACGAGACACTAGTTCAGCCATACTCATCCACCATGACAGCTGAGACCATGATGGGGGAGCGGGGGTGTGTTCATAGTTTTGGCATGCATAAGAATCGTTTAGGACAGTCACAGTGGCTCATGCCTGTAATTCTAGCACTTTGGGAGGCTGAAGCGGGAGGATCACTTGAAGTCAGGAGTTCGAGACCAGCCTGGTCAACAAAGCAAGACCCTATCACTACAAAAAGAGAAAGAAAGATGCCGGGTATGGTGTCTCATGCCTGTAATCCCAGCCCTTTGGGAAGCTGAGGCGGGTGGATTGCTTGAGCCCAGGAGTTCAAGACCAGCCTGTGCAACATGGTGAAAATTTTTTTAGTGCTGACATGACACCACAAGTAGAAAATTCGACACCTGACCTCATGTGATGGGTTTTGGTCAATACTTTGTTTCATGCACAAAATTATTTTAAATATTGTATAAAATTACCTTCAGGCTATGGGTATAATGTATATATGAAACATAAATGAAGTCTGTGTTTACACTTGGGTCCTGTGCCCAAGAAACCTTATTATGTATATGCAAATATCCTAAAATCAGAAATCTAAAACACTTTTGGGCCCAAGAATTTTGGATAAGCGATACTCAGCCTGTATAAGAATTTGTACTTCTGTACTGGCAGACACAAGTCCTTTCTCTGCTTCTCTAGGATAGGCTGCATGTCCCTCCAGGAATCTCATTTGTAAGTTGTAAGTAACAAATGGAATGAAAATGTTGTCGTAGACACTGTGATGTGCTGCTCTCTAAGGACTGCTTTGGCAGAAGAGTCTCTTTGCCCTTTCACTCTCCCTTCCCAAGGGCAGCTGACACCATGACTGGTCAATGTAGTGGTATACTTAGCCCCTGTATCCCAACAAGGGGCAACTCTGAAGGGTCACCCCAGCTTGAGAACTCTGAAAATCAAAGGCTGGTGTCTCAGGTATGTTTATTATTCTTGAAAAATTCTAATCTAAGGGCTAAAATCCTATTGTTATATTCTTTACATCTTTGATTGTGTTTATATCATCTCTTCTCTTGCTAAATTATGAGCTCCAGGGAAGCAATTGTGTCATATATAACTTTGAGTCTCCTATTACGTGATGAGAGATTACCAGAATCTTTTTCATGGTGTTATAAATAGGTGATTTTTCCCTCCTAAACTACACCTCTTTTTTAATGAAGTGAAGTGCATACGTAGAATGACTTGGGAAGTGTTTCATCCTCTTCTAATTTCCCACTTAGTCTCATCCACTGAATCTAGCCATTAATGTATAGCTTGTTTAAGGTCATCAATGACCCCTGTGTTGCCAAATTCAGCAACTGTTAGTTTGAGACTTTATCAAACAAGGCCCTTCATCAGCACTTGGCAGGCTGAGTTCCCTCTCCGTGCTGATTTACTCTCTTTTCTTGACTTCCCATGCGTAGCTACCCTTATACCTCCCTGGCTGCCCCCTTTCAGTCTCCCTTGCTGATTTATTCTTCTCTACTCAAATTAAATGTTGGAGGCCTTAAGACTTGGCCCTGAGCCCCCTTCCTTTCTATTCTATACATTCTTTCTACACATGGCTATCTAACCTGTTCTCATGGGTCCATTTCCTATAACTTCCAAATACATAGAGACCATTACATCTACCTACCTAGTCCACATCTCTACATAACTGACTCACATGTAACATGTGCAAACCTGAATAGTATTTAATTTTCTTTTCCAAATGTATATCTCCATAAACTTAGCTATGCATGTCAGAAACATGGAGTCTGAATTAATGTCTCACTTTTTCTCCTAGCCTCCAAGTTCTTAGGAGTGAGAAGTCCTACTCCTGGTTAAAAACCTATATGTGATTCTTGAGGCCTGACCACAGGCAGTTACAAAGGCTTTACCTGGTAGGCCTCATGGGGGAAAGCTGCCCCTACCCCAGACTTGGTGCTGAGCTGGCACACTGCAGTTTCTAAAGAGAGTCATAGTTAACGGTTCAGGCCCCTCAAGCCCATCGTGCTCTGTGTTATTTGCATTTCTGGTGCAGGTGCCTTCCATTCCTAGGTCTCTTTCTATGTGAGGCCTTGGGCCAAGGTCCTCTTCAGGTGCCTCTGCTGAGGCTGGGATGGAGTGGGAAGGAGGGGAATCTTGAAGACACTTTTTCCCCACCCTGATTCAGTGCTCAGTACTTTTCAACTCCTAGCTCTTCCCCTCACCTTACCCCAACCCAGAATCTATACAACTGAAAAGCCTTTGTTGTTGTTTAGTGTTCTCTCAATGGTGAGCTGAGCTGAACTCCACATCTGTGCTGATCCACTGACCCTCGATGGCTGTGCTGTTCCCTGGGGAAAAATGGAACAGGGGGAGGTGGCGAATTCTTCTTTTAGTCTCTTTGTTATACCATTGTAGTGAGTCATCAACAGCTTAACACCTTCATTTTTGGCTTGTTGCTTTAATCAGCTACTCCAACACCTGACAGCTCTGCTGTCTCCAGCCCAGCTAAGCTCCTGACAACCAGGTCCTGTTCAGTTTATCTACAAGTTAGATCTTCAATACATCCCACATTTTTCCAATCCCCTTGCTGCCACCTAACTGAAGCCACCACTACTCCTGGCCCAGACTATTGCTCTAGCCTTCTACCTGGTCTCCAGGATTTGCCTATTGCTCCCTTCCAAGCCATTCAGTATAATAGAGCCAGAGTAATTCTTAAATATATATTTTTAAAATCATCACTCCCCTGCTTAAAACCCTTTGATAGCTTTCTTTTGCACTTAGAATTAGGTAAGTCCTTACCTTTATGACACTCATGGACTCTGTCTGCCCTTTCAGAGTGTCTTGTTTCTCTCTTCTTCAATCACTGTACTCTTGCCACATTGTCTTTCTTAGATGGCAATAACCTCTTTCCCCCCTCAAAACCTTCAGATATCTGGCCAGTGACATGCTGAGGGCTGGGGGTGGAGGAGCAGTCAGCCTGGACAGGTAAGCGTATTTTATCACTGACATTGTTTGGAATTGTTAGAGCGTGTGCCTGGTGACTCAAAAGCATGCTGTCTTTTACTTGGTTTTATTATTATTTTTTAGTTCTATTTAAACCATATACCCTCTTTATTGCCTGCATCCCATGCTGACCACTCCCTCTCCCCTTCCTTTGCACATGTCTGCATCATGCATCTCCGTGTGAATATCTCATTTCCCCACTTTCCATTTTGACAACTTCTACTCATCTCTTGGGCTACAGTTCAAATACAACTTCCTCAGGAAAACCTTCCATGACTCCCAATTTTAACTTCGGTTTCTCACTTGTAATACTGTATTTTTTTAAGGTAGAACTTATGACAAACTGTAATTATGTATTAATTTGGGTATTATACTTGAATGTGAATTTCATCAGGGCAGGCACTATGACTTTCACATTTCACATTCACGGTTATAACCCCAGGAGCCAGAGAAGTCCCTGGCACATAGTAGGTATTCAATACATATTTGTTAAATGAATAAATGGATGAATGGTCTGTGGAAATGGAGGTCAAGGTTAGGCATGCATTGTTGTAGAAGTCAAGAGGAGACAGTGCCCTGAAGAAGGTATAGACAATTCTTTTGTGAATTCTATTTAGAGGATGAGAGAGAGAGGTGTTTTCAGGAGGCAGAAATAGGGATGAAAGAATTGCAGTATTTTTAAGATGTTATTTTAAGACTCACACGGGTCTAACTGCTAAGGAAAAGGGCCCAGCAAAGAAGCACCCAGGGGTGTGCACTGGAATCACCTAGAAGTTTGTTAAAACACAGATTGCTGGGCTGCACTTCTAGAATTTCTGATATGATGGTCTAGGGTGTGACTGCTACTTTGCGTTTCTAGCAAGCTCCCAGGGAATTCCAATGCTGCTGGAACGGGGACCACACATTGAGAACAACTGAGATACAGGTTGGAGAAGGTTGGATGGGGCGCTCCAGAGCCCAGGTGGGGAGACTTGGCCCATGTAGGAGGAGGAACATCATCCTCGTGCATAGAAGGGAGGAAATAAAGATGGGCACAGATGCAGGTAGGCTTAAAGGTGAGAGAGCAGGAAGTTGCCAAACTGTCTGTCTGATGGATCTTTTTGCCATTATGAGGTAGGAACTGAGGTCAAATAATGAGAATCAGAAAGGAGATTGGAAGGTAGGGTTAGAAGTTAGAGGAGAATAGAGAGGTTGGCAGGGTCATTGTGGGGTGCGAGAACTGCATGACAGAAACATATAGCATTGCCGATCCATGTTGAAGGCTCAGGAGAGAGCAGCCATACCTTTGTTGTATCAGTCTGCTTGTTTGTCTTTTTTGTGGAGGGCGGGGGCAGGCGGGCGGCGACAGAGTCTTGCTCTGTCACCAGGCTGTAGTGCAGTGGCGCAATCTTGGCTCACTGCAACCTCTACCTCCTGGGTTCAAGCGATTCTTCTGCCTTAGCCTCCTAAGTAGCTGGGATTACAGGTGCCCACCACCACACCCAGCTAATTTTGTATTTTTAGTAGAGATGGGATTTCACCATGTTGGCCATGCTGATCTCAAAGTCCTGACCTCAAGTGATCTGCCTGCTTCAGCCTCCCAAAGTGCTGGGATTACAGGTGTGAGCCACTGTGCCCAGCCTAAATCTGCTTTATTATATCACTCGAGCAACTGATCAGAATTATATAAAAATAAGGTTCAAGGGCAATCATATCATTTCACAGGTTGGTATCGTAAAAATATCTCAAATTAACTAAGTGTGATTCTGCAGCTCTGTAAGGCACACAACCAAGAGAGACCAGAATGGCCCATAATTGCCTCTAAACAAACCCAGAGAGATTCCTGTGTGTCATCCTTATTGCTGAAGATGTTTTATTACATCCTTCACCGCTAGTATATTTGTGTGTGTTTATGAATACTACATTTAAATTTTGCTCATTTACAATCAACTTTTTTTTTTAAATGTAGCATCATTTTACATTGAGATATTTAAAAAAATTTCCCACATAAGAAGGATGAGATACAGCAGTACAGACCTTTACTTTATTCCACTCACTCTTCTCTGTCCTATCCACTTGTTGACCCCATGGAAAGAGCTATCAGCTTGCTCAGGTTTCAATCTCTGACACGTCATTTTGAGTTATATTGGCTACCGGGAGCCAAAAGTAACAAGAAAGGAAGAAAACTGGCACTGAACAAATAAACATGCTCTCTGCTGGTTGTGGTAAAGGTCAGGAGGGCTGGAATCTGGCAGGCTGTCAAGCAGAGGAAGCTTCTGAGCTGTAGAAGGCTGAACAAATAGATGGTCTGGGGAATGAAAAGCCTGGAGCACCACTGAACCAAGGCTTCCACTGGGAAACTGTCATTGGAAGTTTCCCAGTGGAAACTTCTTAAGGTTTCAGAACCTTAAGAAGAATATTGTAGTTTTTTTTTTTTTAAGTCCCTAGTATTAGAGCCATGTGAAGTATGTGTTAACTTTATTAGTATTGGTTCATTTATTTGGTTTTAATAATGACCTTTATTGGGGATGGAAAAGGAAAGAGAAGAGATGATGCAAATAATATGACAATAATAAAAATAATATGACATCTGTTTCAGGAGTCCAAGGAGTGTAGAGATTACATGCATACACACCTACATGCATACATTTAGATTCAAATAGAGAAGGCTGGTGATCTGACAGTTATAAAATAGTAAAATGCTTTCATTCTGGTTGGTGAATAGCCACTGTTCTGAGCTTCTCTATTACCCCCACTACCCAGGCTTCCCTGCACCCCACCCCCACATTGTAGCAGCTAAGGGGTTAATATCAGCAGAGAGCCTCTGGAATTCCCAACCCCCACACTAAAGGTCTCCATTGCGATTGACCAATAGCCCATACCATATTGGCTGTTAAATGTATTGATATTATCCCTGTATATAGATGTATATTGCATAGAATTATCTCCATATTATTGCTTGATGATGAATTATCTGCACCAGGGTCACCTGGGGCACTTTTCAAAAATGCAGATGGTTGAGTTTTACATACTGCACCCACTGCATCTCTGGAAGATGGGCCAGGATATGCATTTAAACTATCTCCCAGGTGATTCTAGGGTGTTGTCTCAAATACAACCTGCATTTTCTGGCATACAGCAAACCTGTCTTCTCTCTAGATGCCAAGTTCCTTAAAGGGAGGATCCTAAGTCCTAAAACTCTTGGCATTCACCACTATGCATAGCTTAGTGCTTGTTGACTTACAGCAGAGAGGAGAAATCATGGATTCAGAAGTGTATGCTGAAAATATAAATTGGGTTTGATGCTGCTGCTGCTATTGTTGCTGCTGCTTCTGGCTGCAATGGTTAACCATTGTGAGTACTTACTGTGTGCCAGATATTATGAAAAGTGCCTTGAATGCCTCATCTAATTGAATTGCACAATAATCCTAATAGGTACTGCTATTATCTACATTTTATGTCTGAGGAAACTGAGACTCAGATAGATGGAGAGAGCTTCCCAAAATTTCATTGTTGGGAGGAAGCAGGACTCCAATCTTGGCCTGTGTGATTATTTCAAAGCTTATACTGTTTCTTATTTGCTAAGCCATACTAGCTCTTGGATTAGAAAACAATTCTACAGATACTTTATAAGTCAGATTCTTTGGGGTTAATCTCTTCAACTTGCTTTTGCTTCAAATTTATTTGTTGCATTTTATATATGTGGAGGGGAGGCAGGCATGGGAGATGAAGACTGTAAAAGCTGTACTCTGACTCACAGAAACCAAGGAAAAGAAAATTGAATATAGAAAGTAGGAGGCATATATAAACATTCTCTAATACTTGGGAACAACTGGAACCTTTTTAGCTAAATAAAAATAAAATGAAATAATAAGGCACTAACTGAAAAAAAGAAGTTAGAACACTGCCACTGCCATTGAACTTTGAAAATCAAGTTAAGAAAAGAAAAAAAATGAGGTTACAGCCAGAAGGTAAATAGTAGGAAAGGGAGTCAAGATGAGAATCCACTGTCAAGAAATAACGAGGGCAATTGCGATTTTAGAAAGATCAAGGGGCCAGCTGGTGCCTGGGCTTGACAATGGGCGAGACAAGCAGCCTGGATGTGGAGAAATTAAAGCAGCTCATAAGAGATAGTGGATTGAAAGGCTAACTGGGCTTTATGTGCAATCAGGTTTGTTTTGAAGTATCCAACCAAGAAGCTGGGATCAATGAGATCGCAGAGTATTTATAATTTGATTCTGGTTAAAACATCATTATGCACTGAGCTTAATGAAGAATGGCTAATTAACATCTCTTGAATGTACGGCGAAAAGAATATATATTAGAATTGTCTTTTCAAGGCAAAAACAAACCCCAATCAAAATCTGTATTAATAGCATCAGGGTTCTTATTCAGACTTCAATATATCAATCCCAGTGCTTTTGTTTAGATACAGATAACTTTCTAATCATCTTTGATTCATTCATGACATATAGAGAAGACAAAATTTATTCTTACTGGGATCAGGGCAAAATCCCCACTTTTCATCTCTTTCATAACGGCTTGTCGTGGCACACCACAGTAAGTCATCTTCCCGACCTTCACGGGTACATTCATGATGCCACTGATGGTTATACTGGAAGGGAAACATACACGGCATCCCGTGGGTGTTCCCTTTGATTGTATGCAAATCTAGGAGAAAGAAATGTACAAAGTCAGATAAGTATGATGTCAGCTTTATCTTTGGAAACTGCTATATATCGAAAGCATTTTTTATGGACTGAAACCCTCTTAGGGGCAGATACTCACTACAGCAGAGTGAGCCCTCAGGTCCTCACTGTCTCCTGTCAGTAGAGGTGTGAGACCGAGTGCTGGGCTCAGAGGAAGTGCTGATACATGGTTTGCTTATGCATTTATCTACTTGTTTACTTACTATGGTGAGCTGTCACAGTAACATTCATATTTGTGGATGGATGAGAAAGAAACTTTAATGGAGATTTAACTTCATAATACCTTCCAGTCGCCAAATACATCAGCCATTAGCATCTAAAGCTCAATAGATTCATAGGCATTTATTAATTTATTCATTCAATAAATATTTATTGAACATTTAATGTACTCAGTACTGGGGATACAACAGTGAACAAACCAGCAAAAGTTCCTTTATGTGGAACTTCTATTCTATCAAGGAGAGAGAAAGAGAAAGCAAATATACAAGTAAACATACAGTATCATTGCAGGTAGCAGTGCCATGATGAAAAATAAATAGGATGAGAAGACAGAGTGGGGTGTGTGTGTGCGTGTGTGTGTGTGTGTATGTGTGAGACAGACAGACGGAGAGAGAGAGAGAAAGTGAGAGAGAGGGAGAGATGGGGTGGAGGGGCGCAGGGCACTACTTTGGACAGGATGGGCAGCGAAAGACCTCTCTGAATAGGAACTGGGTGACCTGAGAGTGCAGGTCTTTAGAAAAGAGGTGATCCAGCAGAAGGAACAGCAAGTAAAAAGAACCTGAGACAAGAACAGGTGAGGGGGTGAATGAAGAAGAGGAAGGAGGCCCTCTGGGTAGGGGAGCCAGGGACGTACTAGAGTGTCAGTGCACATAGAGCTGTCTCCCTGCCATACTGCGGGCTTTGGCCTCTACCCTGAGGGTGGGGGCAAGTCTCTTGCAGGTTTTGAATGGGAAAGTGACAGGATCAGATTTACATTTTTAAAGAACCACTGATGCCCTGTTTGCAAAGGGGCAAACAGCTGACATAGGGAGAGGGTGAAGCGAGACAGCTGGCTGGGTGGCTTCTCAGCGGTCTAGAGCAAGTTGACCATGCAGACGTGGCCTGCTGGCTGCCTTCTCAGGGTATTGCAATAGTCGGCCATTCTTGGCCTTAATCAGGAATCAACAAAAACTTTTCGTGACTCAACTGGGGCTGCCAATGGTATGTCCTGGGGCAAAAGGACCAGCAGTGGAGAGCCCCACCTCTTTCCTACAATTGGCAGGGGCTGACCTGAGCTCATGACATGTCACCAGTCACCAGCCTTAGCAGTTAGGGCTATTTAGGAACCGTAGGTATTTCAGGACATGCCCTTTTCTTTCAGTCCCCTTCCTTCTACTCCGAAGCATATGTTCCCCAGAATCTTCCCCTGCATGCACCATGAGTGTGGGTATGTGGCTAAAAAGTTAACATAAAGCAAAATATCAAGTTCCTCTTCAGAACTGTAGATTATTCAGAGTGCTGGTTTGCAGCACTTGCTTTATTTTTGTGAGTCCTGAAAATGCCTGGCCCTTGGCTCTGTCTCTTTTTAATCATTTCTTCTTTAGGAGTTCCTTGCTCTGCTTCCCAGGACCCTACAAAATTCTTAGGAGGATATGCTCTTGTGAAAGCATAATTCTACAGAGCAGCACGAGGGGAGGGGCTCCGCCTGTCCTGCGGACCTTTGTAAACCAGGTGCCTAGTCCAGTGCCTGATGAATGTGGGGTGGATTTGTTAGCAGTGCTGTATAAAAATGCAGAATGAATGGATGGATGGATGGATGGATGGATGGATAGATGGATGGATGGATGGATAGAGTGAGCTACCAAACAAACGCTGAGGGACAGGTTTGAGATTTTAGAATTTAACTATGTAACTTTCTTTTTTTTTCTGTTTAGAAATGACAAAAATAACCATAGAAAATGAAATTCCCCTCTAAACCATGCTTCCCCACCAACCACGCTTGGCACACACCAAATAACCCCTGACAATAGTCTGTCATTTCTCTTCAAGTGACTTGCAACATGATTAATCACATGAATGCCAGCCAGCATCAGGCGGCATTGGAGGTGTCCTGGACACATACCTCCATAGGTGGGGATGAGTTTTTACAATAAGAGAAATGGCGGCAGGGGAGGAGAGGTTATTATATTTGTCATGACAAAAGTCTTCAAAGATCTTTTCCTTCCACCTTCCTTTTCTCTCTCCCTCCTGTCTGCTTATTCTTTCTGCTCCTTTCCATTGATTCCCAGAGTCAGTTAAATGTTTTTCCTCCCAATACCTTTAAATTCTGAGAAGTTCTGCTTCTGTAGCAGAATGTAGTATGTCCATTCTGAGACTCTCATAACCCTTTTACCATAAGCAAGGAAGCAACTAAAATGTATTTAGCAGAAGTCCCTTGAGGGTCCAGGCTTCGTGTACTTCTTTCACGTAATGCTTTACAAATCTTTACCTATAGGCAAACCTTCAAAAAACACCATTCCCTGAGTGCTTCTTTAAATTATTTTTACCTTTGTGTAGATATTCACAAATGTCTCCACCACCTGACCCATAAGAAATCCACTTATGAAAATACTTCCGTGAGGCCACCACTGTGTTGTCATGCGCCACCTGGACAGAGTACTGCAGCGGGCCTGTGATCATCTTCCTGTTACAGCGCCACCGTAAGGAAACGAGGGTGGAGTCACATTCATATAAGCTTAACGGCTGCTCTGGGGCAGAGAAATTCAGGCCCAGGCAACCACTGCCTCCTATGTTAAAGAGGCCATGGTTTGAAACCCATTTCCACAGCATGTGCTTGTTTGCTTGCTTGCAGTTCTCCAGGGTCAGAACCGATTTACCTGCTTGAATGCATTTCTTGAGACTCTCACTTTGGATAACAAATATTCCTTTATCTGAAACAAAAATCAAAGACGTGGCATGAAATTTTCATATATAATTAACTAGCGTCATGAGGATCTCAGTGTGCATATCTAAGTGCGATATGCGACAATTGCCAGCCATTTCCCACAGATCTGGAGTTGTTGGGCAGGGTCCACCTGAAGGGCTGTATTTGCATAAAACAGAGGAGTTTCTTGGGAAGCATAAAAGGTCTTACTGGAGCTAATGGGAGAGCTCTGATCTAAGACCTCATTGGCCATATGGGAACAAGGGTTACCTGCCAATCCACTCAGGTCTGTTACTGACAGAGAAGGTGTGCTCACACAATTGGTTAGAGAGAGGGATTGGTAATAATACTCAGGGCTCCCGGGGAGGGACACTGGGTGCCAATGGATATGACAACACTGTCTTTCTCAGACAAGTGCCTGAATGTTAGGAACACAGCTGCTGAATCAAGAGCCACTGAATGAAACTCTCTACCATCAAGTTCCTATAGAAAACCGAAAGGCTATCAGTGAAATGCTGCTTTGTGATCTGATACGGGATTCAATACTGGTCAGAATACAATGTTTCTCAGGAGTACAAGGGTGGAGGTGGGGACCTCTTGCTATGGGGATAGACTCTTAGTAGGAGACGGCTTGCTGGGTGGGCCAGGCAGAAGCAGGTAGATGCCCAGGCCACTAGCTATGGCACCACACCTTGAAACACGAGAGGTGACGGACCACCATTACGGTGGCAGAAACCAGAGGCCACATGGACAGGCGGAGAAAGCAGGTGTTTTGTGATATGCCCCTAAGCTCTCCTCCCTGGAGATGGAAGGAGGGATTTGGGTGAGTTTCCTGTGGAGAAGCTGTGGGACCCAGCTGGGGAATACATGTTAGCTGCCAGCCTGCTACCTGACTTAACCCAAGTTGCAGGCCTGGAAGGCACCTAGTACTCAACAGTTATGAACTTGTTTTCTCACAGGCTTTTTGAAGATGGAAACCAAGTCTCATTTCTTTGGTCTAAGCATGGAGTGTGCTGGGTACATGGTGGAAATTCAGGCAGTGCTTGCTGTTGATGAAACACACCGGCGGCTGCTGCTTCAGCCTTTGGCTGCTTAAGTCACCTCAGTTCACGTCTGGTCAGGCCCAGGTGCTCTTTTGTTCTCCCAGTAGCTAGGTTCCCCTCTTCTATTTTACTTCCTGTCTATTCTTCAAAACTCTGAAGGGACAAGATAGGGTTCCCTCCAATGTCTGGGGTTTAGGGCGGGTCATGTCATGGAGGGCAGAACAGGTACAGGCAGAGGCTTTGGAGAGGTTTGGGACAGTGCAGGACCGGCCTCCTCACGGATCCACGAGGGAACAATGCTTCATTCTGGTAAACGTTCTTTTGGTTTCTCCAAAGTTAATCAGCCTGAGGAGAACTGATTTACAGTAACCAAAATCACTTAAGATACTGTTTCAAAAAGATTGTCAATGTATTAATAAATGGTATACCTCATCTAATAGTTGATGACCTTACCTATAGCCATAGATTTGAGGAGTTGAATTAGTTGTCAGAGAATTGCTTTGATCACCATACATAAGAGCAAAAGAGAGGGGGTGGGGTGGGGAAAATGAATGGTTTTAGGGAGATTTCATTTAGATCAGGAAATTTGTTTTCCTAATGAGGGCCTTGTCTGCATGGTTATTAGTAATAGTGATTCAAAATCAAATCCACCTCTCGTCAATGTGATATGGAGTCCGATAATTAACCTTCTGTCCAACTCTCCTTTTCACCTTTTCATGCCTGGGTAGAATGTTTACCTTAATTTCTGTTGTAACCTACTAACCACTTTCTAGCTAACCTAGAGTTCATTAATTTTTCATTAAAGGATAATTATTTTACTATAATGGTTTTGTAGTTCAGCTTCTACCTAATATATATGTTCAAATGTATTATAAGCTCTGCAACGTACTGACTGTGCCTCAGTTTATACACCACAGATAGGTGTGTAGACGACCTGGCTAGTGGTTGAGAGCTCTGGAGTCATGTGGAGCTGTCACGGACCCGCTGTGTAACTTTGGGCAGATTGCTCCATCTCAGTGAGCCTCATCTTTCCTCCTTGAACTGGGAATATGTATGGTACTGACCTCTTAGGGATGTTAAGGATATTCCATTGAGTAACCCATGAAAAGCACACCACATACTACCATGAAAAGCCTTAGGAAATGGGAGCTATCATTATTACTTTATTCCTCTGACTTCCTGATTCTTGGTCTATAGATCCAGCTGCAGACCTGGTTGAACCTACAGAGTGCTAATCTCATCATCCCTCAAAGGCTTCTCTTCTTACACTGTTAGCACAAAAGCTTATTTTTACTGCAGTTTCTGCAGCACACAGTGGGTGCAGACATTTTAGTTTTAAACAATCCTGAGACACCACGCTATCATCTTTTATGGAGGAAAAATACTCTCCAAACAACCAGATAACAAAATATTTGCCTCCTTTGTTCAAATATGTGTGCAATGATGAATTAAGAGCCTTCATCTGTTGATTTTCTGCATTACCCACCTGTAAAGTCTACACTGTAGGTTTTTTAATACGAAAGAGAAAAATACATGGTGTTGACAAGCAGTGTGTAGATGCGGGAATGGCTGGTCTGTGAATAAATAGACATGAAAATTACAAACCTAACATTTGGGGTGAATAAATATTCTGCGGGGCGGTGAGTTTGAAACATGGTCTTGCTCTGTCACCCAGGCTGGAGTGCAGTGGCACTGTCATGGCTCACTGAGGCCTCGGCCTCCCAGGCTCAACTGATCCTCCCATCTCAGCCTCCTGAGTAGCTGGGATTACAGGTGTGTACCACCATGCCTGGCTAATTGTTTGTTTGTCTGTTTTTGGTAGAGACAGGATCTCAATATATTGCCCAGGATGGTCTCAAACTCCTGGGCTCAAGCAATCCTCCCACCTTGGCCTCCCAAAGTGCTGGGACTACAGGTGTGAGCCACCATGCCTGGCCAATAATGCTTTTAAACTTCCAAATTAATAAATGTTAAGAGAAAAAGAGTGGCAGAAATTGGAACTTCTGTAGTCACACCAGCAATCATAAAAATACCTTTCCAAAGCAGAACATATTAGACACACCTAATCCATTGCTGCTTAATTTTGGGGTGCTACTTATATTTCCACACCAGCTGCCTTTAGGAAATAGCTTTAGAAAAGTTCTTCAGAATGTGCCATAGGCAAGTAGCTCTGGTTCACCAATAATAATCAACATGCTGCCTCCAAATATACTAAGTTAAAAAATGACTTGAGCCCATTTTTCCATTAAGTTATAATAGAATATGATCCTAGCACTGTTAATCTCCATAAATTCACTGAAAAGAATTACTTTCAAATAGACTGTGAGGAGACTTAATATAGGTATCAATATTCTGATTGTTATTATATGCACATAATGTCTCTAACAAAACTATAATGTGAAAATAAGCCACCAATCCTTAGTGTGCATAGTTGTTGGATTTTTTAAAAGATGAAAATCAAATGTGGGAGGAATCAAGATTGATTATACATGTCAAGGACATCAGTTCTGCTTGAACACTGATTAAGTGATTAATGAAGTACTGCCAGAATTACTAAATCTCTTTGCAGGAAAATGTTATTATACTTCCCTTCATAATTATAAGTTTAGGAGGAGAAAATGGATTCATTTATTAGAAGAAACTTATAAGCTAATTTCTATCCTTTTTTTTTTTTTAAATAAAATCCATGGAAGACAGTGGTTCTACTTTCTACTTCTGAGTTCCTTTAGGAGGAGATCATTTCAGATCCACTCTTTGGCCCCATAAGATAACGTGTACTCTTCTAAGGAGTGGGAAGAGAATGTTTCATTGATCAACTTTTAAACCAAAGTTTAGGTTATTACCTTTATGACTGCATATGGAACATTCATTCATTCAACTAGCTTTCACTGGATGCCAGCTACTTCATAGACACTGGGTAAGATGCTAGAGATAGAGAGAAATTATTTGCCTAAATATCTGTTCTTTGAAACTGTATATATTTGTTCTGGAATCATGGGAATTTGCCTAGCTAATGAAAAGAAGGGAGTTCCATCAGTTCCAAAGAAAACATTATAATTGCATTTAAAATAAGCCCTTAATGGTGGCTCACACCTGTAATCCCAGCACTTTGGTAGGCTAAGGCAGGAGAATCACTTGAGGTCTCTACTAAGAATACAAAAATTAGCTGGGCGTGGTGGTGCGTGCCTGTATTCCCAGCTACTCGGGAAGCTGAGGCACAAGAATCACTTGAACCCAGGAGGTGGAGGCTGCAGTGAGCCAAGATCGTGCCAGTGCACTCCAGCCTGGGGGACAGAGCGAGATTGTGTCTCAAAACAAACAAACAAAAAACAACAAATAAATAAAATAAGTTCTTAAAAACAAGTGATAACACTTACAAGTGGGAGGTGAACAATGAGAACACATGGACACAGGGAGGGAAACAACACACACTGAGGCCTGTGGCAGGGGCAGGGGAAGGGAAAGCATCAGGATAAAGAGCTAATGCATGCAGGCTTAATACCTAGATGATGGGATGATAGGTGCAGGAAACCACCATGGCACACATTTCCCTGTGCAACAAACCTGCACATCCTGCACGTGCATCCCAGAACTTAAAACAAAATAAAATAAACAATTATTTTAAAAGATTTAAAAAACCAAGTGATAACAAATAAGAGAAAGAAAATAAACCCAAATTTAAGACCCTGAACTGGCTCTTCAACTGATGTCACATGTGAGGTGGACAAGACCCCTCAGTGTCACCAGACTCTGAGCGGGGAGTGTGCACACACATGTACTTGCCCACTTTCTAGGGAGGACAAAGCAGGGCAGTGCTGGAAGGAAGACGGGTGTGGCAGAGGAGACTCACTTCACCCATAAACCCTGAACCGTGAACTTCAGAGCTGGATGGAACTGTAAAGATTATTTAACTGAACCACTCTTTCACTTTTTTTTTTCCAAATCCATTTTTGTCTTAGAAGTTTTATATCTATCTACTATATTCAGTCCAGGTGTAGCTTTATTTACATGCATTCATTTATAACTTAGAAGAAAATAAACTGCTATAGATTGTTGCCAAACATTTTGAAGTAGGTGACTTGAAATTTCAGACAACAAAGATCTATCAACTGCTTGATGTGGCATGGTTTAGGAACCCTGCAGACAGAAGGATATATATGTCATAGTGTTTGCCTGCAAGGAAGTCACATTCTCCCTGGGAATCCCTGAAATGCACAGAAAGAAATTATACCCTAATGCCAAAATATATTTTGACATAGGAGATATAAGCAAAAGGGGGTGCCATGAGGTTGGAGTCTAAAGCCTGGGGCCATTATTACAGTTTGATCTGTCTGTGTGAACAGCAGACTGGAGGTACCTAGAGGAAGTTTCTCCTGAGGCCTCTGCACTTGACCATCTGCACCCCTTCTGATCACCTCTACTTGCCTTTAGTGTTCCCTTTAGCTTTAGACAGCTCTTCTCTTAGAACTAGCTGAGTGAAGGTTTGAAGTGTTAAAATGAGTAAGATAAGATTTGTACTGTTAAGCCTTTGTGAAGTTTCCGCATTTTTAACAAAAAACACTTTAAAGAAACAACAAAACAACAATTTTAATGGTGGCATTTTAGGCAAACAAAGGACTTTCTGGTATTCAATAAATTACACCATGAAGGTGTTCACCTAATCCAACTATACACATAAAGTCAGTCTCTGTGCTGCTCCATTAAGGGAACTGGAAGGAAAAGTTCCAGTGCATGGTTCACATCAAGTGCAATGCTTAAGACAAGCTATTAGAAAGCCACAGCATGCAGGCTGCAACCCAATTTCAATCTCCTACCCCAGTCCATAGGTTTGAAATTGCTTCTACTCCATCTACCCACAGAGCTAGTGCTGGGCTCATGCCCTTCCTGCCCGGCAGCCTGTCTTGACTCTGTCCATTTCCTTGCTGTTCTGACATTATTAGGTTTCAGCAGGGATGCAGTCCAGAAGGAAATGGGGAGGGCATCTCTCCTCTGTAACCAATCTGAAGGTGAGCAGCTTCTCTCTTGAGATGTACTGACCTTTTCCAGCTTCACAAATTTGGGTTTGTCTTTATCTGTTCCATCTAGTGAACAATGGATTCAGAGCTGATTACGTTCCTAAGATTACTCTGTAGCAGGAAGGAATACTGTAAGCTGCTGAATCAAGTCCTATTCATGGCCGAGTGATGCAGAAAATCTGGATTCTTAATATGACCTTTCAAACCAATAAGTGAGGAATTTCTCATGCTTGCAGCAGGCAGCATGTGCATGGTTCTTCAAAGAAGAGATCCACAGAACAAAGTGAAAAGTGGGCCAGCCCTTCCTACCTCTCTCTGCATGGAAATGTGCATTTTATCTGAAATCATCTGAGTTTTCATGTGTCTCTTATTCTGAAACTTTTGAGTTCCTGTCAGTTGCCTTCTATTAATCAACTAAAAAGTTACCCAAGTACATTTTTTAAAAGACCTCTTTGTCCTGTCTCAGAACTTTCTTCTCTTTCCCTGTCCTAGCATTGTCCTTAACTCTTAGCCTTCTTTATTCTCCTACAGCTTCTGAACCTAGATAATCACCATCTCCACAGGGCCGTGGACCGCTCTTGCTAAATCTTTTTACATGTTCTCTTCCATTTTCTCTCTAATCTCACCAAATTGCCTCTCCAAGTTTCATGAGGCACACAATAGTCTTTCTCACATGTGGGAAAAATGAAACCCAGCATAATCAGTGCCACCGGACTGCAGTTCTGTGAGGCTTCAAATTGCCTGTTACCAACCCCTGTGCCAGGAGGGGTTAACCCTTTCAGACTGTCCTTGCCACTCCCTGGCCATTCCCGTTCCCTCCTCTGTCCTCCTGCTCTGTCCTCATTTAGCAGTTGCTGACCCTGGCAGAAAATCTCTCTTCCGTGATTCTTTGCTAGACCTCTGTATCTTACCAATGAATTTTTAAACTGAGTTGAAAACATTTTTCTTCCTTTTAGCTTTTAGTCTATTCTCCCATTGTTTTGCCTTTATTTAACTGGAAAGTACTTAACAAACATTGCTGGTATAAAAATCATTATTCACAACAGCTCTGTGATTATCTTATTGACTCTGTTGAAAATATACCACCTCAGTCAAAAGGGCACCTCATTACAAAGTGCAAGTTAGGGCAAGGACAAAAAGACAGAACACTGTTAAGATGCCCTCAGAAATGCCTGCATATTAAAGCCCGGGGGAAATGATTCAAAGACTGGGTCACAAAAACCAACAAAACCAGAAAACAACTCCATCATCAAACAAAACAACTCCGGAAATGATATGGCATTACTGAAAACAAAAGTGCTTACAATGAGCTATCCATCTTAGCTGCCTTGGGAGTATGCCCATTAAAAGAAAAATCATTTACTAAAGTGCAAGGTAGAAATGTTAAAAAACAAACAAACAAACAAACAAACAAAAAAACAACTTTTAGTGGTAGATAGAGTGTTAGTCCCTGTATCGGTTTGCTACTAGAGTTGCCATAACAAAATACCACAAACTGAGTGGCTTCAATGACAGAAATTTCTTTTCTCATAATTCTGGAGGCTGGAAGCGTGAGATCAAGGTGTGGCAGGGATGGTTCCTTCCAAGGGCTATGAGGGAAGGATGGATTCCTGGATTCTCTCCTTGGCCCCTAGAGGACCATCTTCTCCCTGTGTCTCTTCACATCATCTCTCTATGCATATATCTGTGTCCAAGTTTCCCCTTCTTATGAGTATACCAGTCATAATAGACTAGGGCTACCCTAACTGCCTCATTTTAACTTGTTTACCTCTGTGAAGACCCTATCTCCAAGTAAAGTCTCATTTTTATACGAATTTGGTGGGGGGGGGGGAAACAATTCAGATCATAACCATCCCCATCATTCTTATTCAGGCTGTCTACATCATTTGCAGGGTCCAGGGTGCAATGAAAATACGTGGTTTTGGCTGGACATGGGGAAGTCAAGTCAATGTCCCTTTCCCTCAGGCCCACAGGAGATTGCAACCTCTGAGCTATAACGTGCTTAGAATACAGTACCTGGATTGAGGATATGTGAGAGGTTCCCACTCAGCCCTCGCAGAACCCACAGAAGTGATATCAGTCCAGTGGTGACAAATACTGCCTTGCACTGCCCCGAAATGCTACAAGTCATCCACTCCCAGGGCCCAGGCCTCCAGTCCCCCAACTTCAATGCAACCTGGTTGCCACTGTGTGCAGCAGGCAGCATCAATTGTGGGGCAGGAGTTGGGAGGAGGCAGCTGAGAACCCATCCCGGGAGGTAGACAGGGGACACCAGGCAGAATTGAACAGAGGCTCCAAACCTCTGGCTCGAGTTCCATTGTTCCATTGGACATCACGTGCAGCACACAAATTCAAAGATAGAAATGATTATGAATCCCAAGACCCCAAACCATGGAGCTTTAAACCCTAAGTGGAAGGAAGGCCCTTCTGAGTATAGGGCCCTGTGCAACTGCACTGGTTACATCCCCATGAAGCTCTCCTTGTTTGCATTTGAACAAGATTAACATTATGTAAAAAAGACCTTGGCAAACTACCGAGCACTTCTTTCAGGGCAGAACTGCTTAAAACCAGAAGAGTATCTGCCTTGGTTTTCCCATCTGCACAATGGGTTTAATAGTAATGCTGGGGCTGGGTGTGTAGTTCACACCTGTAATCCCAGCACTTTGGGAGGCCGGGGCTGGAGGACAGCTAGAGACCAGGAGTTTGAGACCAGCCTGGGCAACATAGCAAGACCCCTTCTTTACAAAAAGTTTAAATTTTATAATAAAAAGAAAAAAATAATAGTGCTGGCCTCACAAGGCCTTGATAGGGATTATCTCAGTCATGATGATCACTTTATAAATATTAATAAAAATAAAAGCCAATCTTAACTTTGAACATGAATGGTGCCAAAGAGCAGCAAAATGAAAAAATGTGTATACTTAAATAATTACTTTGAGTTTCCTGTTTATATTTTCATAATTGAAAAGTTCTCAAGAGCAGAATACCAAAAGCTAGAAGTGGTAACACTATTTTATTTCCATATTTCTTTGGAACTGTAGTTGTCTAAAAAGTATCATAAATTAAAAAGCCAAGTGGCTATGACTTTTCTGTCTTGTTTAGCTCTGTGTCACAGAACCCAAGTTACAGATATTCTAATCATAATTTTCTAATTTTCTTGAGTGGCTTTATAAAATGTTTTTCCCTAAATGACTTAATATAGTGTTTATATGGTGTTCTTTTGTTTATTTTATGAACAATAATATTTCTTTTTGCTTTGATCAATTCAAAATATAATTTATGCTCCTAGCTATGTGTTGGAACATCTCCAAAAGGCTCTCAAGGATAATTTCTAAAAAAAAAAATGGAGGAAAGGGTTTATAAATGTCTTAAATCTATTACTTTGATAGATTACATGAGGATTTGCAGCATTAGGATTGAGTTCAGAAGAGGCAACACAAGGGGACCATTTCTTCAGAAAACTTGATATAAATAAGCAGATTGTTAGGTCAAAGAAGGGGAGCTGCAGGGACAACTAAGCTATCTGTGTGGCCCCATCTTTCCTGTGATGGGCTTGGAACCTGCATTGTGTGGCATCAGTTACTGTGACAACCAACAATAGGAAAAGAGTTAGAGGCTTAACAAGAAAGAGTAAATAGGACCAGGAAAACTGGACATCTATGCTGACTCACAAAGGCTTGCCAGGAAAGGAGCCAGGCAGAGAAGGTAGGATGAGAAAAGTATGAAGGGGAAGAAATGCGAGGGATGACAAACAGAAATGGGAGAAATGGAGTCAAGAAGGCTGGCATGATTCAGGGCCAGGAAGGGCAGCTAAACCACTATCCGATCACGCTTTTACTGAAATTCCGTTTCCAGATTAGTAGAATGGCTCATTGCCTAGGGACAGCAGAATTGCCTAGAACAATACATAAATCAGTAGCTTTGCACATTTCTGCTTTAGGAAAATATCACTCCCACATGTGGAAGGAGGGGTTTGGAAAAGGAGGAGTTGCAGAGAACAAGAGGCTGGCCTCCTATTCTTCCTGCTGTGAAACCAAATCGCATGCTTCTGTCATGCAGCAGGATACAGAATGAACCATACCATGGGGTCACAAGGCTATTCAGGGATCCTTTGCATTAGTGCAGAGTGCTTGGTTCGAATCCCCATGCTGCAAGCTCCTGTGGGCACAAGTTACTTAACCCTTCTTCATCTGTAAAAGAAGGGTATGTATTAATGTTGCCTACCTGTTTTGGTGAGGAGACAATGTGTCGATGTAAATAAAACAACAAAGAGTAACGACTCCCCAGCTGTTAGAAAATACTAGAAGCAGTAGAGGGGCATTTTTACCTTTGTATTAGAAACAGAGGCTATGCAGGAAATCTCAGGGCTACAGCTTCTCCCCACTGCCGCCTCCAGGTAGTGGCTCTCATCGCCCTCTTTCAGAAGGTGGCAGCTACCCCCCTTCCTCGCCACTGGGGCCCTCTGCCCTGAACCACTCTTCCCCCCATTCACCATGGCTTTGATACCAGCAGACTCCCCGCTATTCTCCACACCCCAAAGCCACTTTAGCTTCCATACAGATGACCCAACACTCTGACTCGATGCTTTCCCCACTGCAGGTTGTGGCCCATTTATGGTCTTGAAATCAACTGAATGTGTTATGACCAGCGAGACAAAATGAAACAGAATGGAACAGGGGGAAATGTAGCAGCATGTCATATTAGGTAAGGGTATTTTTTAAAAAATGAAACATTGTTTCAGTTATACATATGTAGACCTATATGCTGTGGGTTGTGATGTAAAATGTATTTCTTATTGTGGCTTGCTGACAAAAGAGTCCCAAACTCTACTCGACTTTAGCTTTGCTCTGGACATTGGGCTCCCTGACCTCCTCTGCTGTGAGGACCTTCTTTTGCCTCTTCTTCACTTTGGTGACCACTCCCACAAACACAGCTTGGATCTGGTCACTACCAAGAATAGGTCCATCTCCAAAACTTGGATTTTGCACTCTATAACCACTACCTCTCCTATTCTGCAATCTTCCCTCATCTAACTTTCACTAACTGTTTTCTTTTGTTGTTGTTTTAAAATATATATTTTCCTCTTTTTAAACCCTGTTTCTTGAACCCAAACTTTCTGCTCCTCAATCTTCCTATTGGGACTGACTTAGCTCAGCTTTAACTATCCAGACGGTTTCTTTGCTGCCCTCCAGAATTACCCTCTTCAAGGTGACAGGAGACCCTCTTCAAGTCCCAGACTGAACATGGCACTTCTAAACTTAAACATGCAATCTGGTTCCCCTTTGTGCAAACCCACAGGGCCCTTCTCAGCAGTACCCAATTCACTCAGCCAGACTTTTTCCAGAAGCAGGGTGCCTCCAACCAAACTCTTCCTCATCTCTCTCATGCTTCCAACTATAGACATGTCACTGCTTCTTGTTTTGCCTGGGACCCTACTCTGGTGGTCTATACCATCCACAGCCCTGGATGAAGCAGCATCCATCCCTGTGTCCACCTCCTGCCTCTACCATGGCCAATTAGCCAGGGGAAGGCCTTCGACTTGAGGGCAGAGCACAGGAACTGGCTAGCATGCTGTGAAGAATGTAACCAGACCCCTCTCCTAGGAAATTAAGGGACTCTTTCCAGGAAGCTAAGGGAGCTACAGAGGAAAGTCCTGCTAGTCAAAGCCAAAGAAACAGTCAACAGAAAGAACAACCAAGCAGGAACCACCATAGAGCCCCAGAGACAGAGAGAAACAGATAAAGTAATGCTTCATGTCAGTGGCCAGTGCCTGTTTCCCAGGAGGCCTGGCTGCCCTGAAGAACCTGTCCTGGGTCCCCCTTGAGATCCTGGGACCATTACAACCAACTCCACGTTTGCCTGAGTGACCTTCAGTGGGCCTCTTTCCTTGAATCCAAAAGAGCTCAGAAGGGAACTTTCAGCTCACTGAACTTTTACTGTTGCCTGACACGTGATCCTGTGCCTTTGCACATGAAATACATGTTCCCAGGAATGCTCAGTCTCCTTTTTCCTATATGGTAACTGCCCACTTATCCTTTAGGAAAACAAATGTCTTTTTATGAGCCTCCAGCTCCCCAGGCCAGTGCTTCCTCTGCATGCCTTCAGCACTTTGCTCATCCCTGGTTATCATAAGACCTCTCTCACTGTTTTGTAATTGTTTATGTTTCTGTATCTGTCCCTGGACTCTCAGCCTCTTGGGGCCAGTGTCACATCCTACTCATGTTTTTACCTCCCCAATCTGGAGGTGGGTAGCAGATTCTGTTGGTTTCCTTCTCACACCCTCTAACCTGGAGCTCACTCACCTGCAGACAGTCCTCGTGCACTCCCACTGACTTTCTGTGGCTCTCTGCCTGGGAGAGACCAGGAGCACCAGGGGGTGAATGCCCTAGGAGTGACCTTAGTCAATAAGAGGCGGGAGTTGGTGGATAAATACTTCAGCTTCCTGCCCGTTGGTGGGTCCACTGAGTTCTATACAGTTCCTCAAAGGGTCCTTTGTGAAACTGAGCCCCAGTGGCCTATGGTGGCTTTCTTCCCTCTCTGGTCTCATGTCCTCACTCCCTTACCATGCTTTCTAGAATCACCTCCAAAAAAAAAAAACTACTTGCACCCTAAGGAAAACATGTCTCAGGAATTGCTTTTGGATGAACCCAACTAAAACCGGTAGATAAAGCACATATTGCCTGACAGATAATGAACAACTGAGGCCATCAGCCCCTACCCCTCTTTCCGTCGGCGCAGCATGTCGAGAGACACCCCGTACACCCAACCCTGTTTCACTTTCTTCTCCCCAGATAGGACCTGATGGCAAGCACACTGACCACACACTCATCTGCACCCTCACCTCCTTTGATCACTGGTCATTTAGAAGAGCCTCCCCTGAGTGGCCCCAGGCACTGACATAAGACTTAGGTTCTTTCCACTCCTGCTCTGGGAAGCTGAGCACTACAGAAGGAAACTCTCCTACGATATATTAGTGGGGGACCATTTCACATTTATCATTTTTCAACCCTCAACAAAGCTTCAAAACCCTTTTACTTGCCCCCGATCATTTCCTTTAGCAATGACTATGCCCAGTTTTCACCAGGATGCTCCACCCCCTTCTTCTTTCTCCCCCCTGTCCACTTTGTATCTGGAGTACTTGAGTGAGTGAAGTTAGTGTGTCTTAGCACTTGCTAGAAGAAGGGCTCAGATTCTGATCAGGGAAAACAAACTAAAATCAGGCTCCTTGGAATAACCAGCTAGAGCAAAGGTCCCCCACTTTTTCTGCCCCAGGCACTGGTTTCACAGAAGACAAATTTTCCACAGGCCAATGGGGTGGTGGGGTGGGGGATGGTTTTGGGATGACTCAAGTGCATTACATTTATTGTGCACTTTACTTCTATTATTATTACATTGTAATATATAATGAAGTAATTATACAGCTCACCATAATGTAGAATCAGTGGGAGCCCTGAGTCTGTTTTCCTGCAACTAGACGGTCCCATCTGGGGTGATGGGAGACAGTGACAGATCATCAGGCATTAGATTATCATAAGGAGCTCGCAACCTAGATCTCTCACATGCACAGTTCACAATAGGGTTTATGCTCCTTTGAGAATCTAATGCCACCACTGGTCTGACAGGAGGTGGAGCTCAGACAGTAATGTGAGGGAAGGGGAGCAGCTGTAAATACAGATGAAGCCTCTTTTGTTCACTGTTGCTCACCTTCTGTTGTGTGGCCCAGTTCCTAACAGGCCACAAACTGGTAGGTGGCCTGGAGGTTGGGGATGCCTGAACTAGAGGAGACCTGCCAAGTACAGTGCTGTGCACCGTAGTAAGTAACTGTTATGGGGCTGTCAACCTGTCAAAATATCTGGATTGGCCAGAGGAAGAGGGTGCCATGGTGAGAGAGCAGCAAAAGGACAACACTTAGATGTATACTATTACTAGCTCCATTTTACAGATGAGGAAACTGAGCTACTGAATGGCAAAATACCTGTCCAGGGTCACACGGATGGTAAATGGCATAGTCAGGATTTGAACTCAGATCGTCTAGCTCTGAAGCCTGAGAACTTAACTACTATATAATACTGTATCTACTGACTTTTGAATACAGAATTGTATTACTCCATTTTCACACTGCTGAAAAAGACATACCCAAGACTGGGAAGAAAAAGAGGTTTAGTTGGACTCACAGTTCAACATGGCTGGGGAGTCCTCAGAATCATGGTGGGAGGCGAAAGGCACTTCTTACATGGCAGCGGCAAGAGAAAGATAAGGAAGAAGCAAAAGCAGAAACCCCTAATAAACCCATCAGAGGTTGTGAGACTTATTCACTATCACGAGAATAGCATGGGAAAGATCGGCTCCCATAATTCAATTACCTCCCCCTGGGTCCCTCCCACAACACGTGGGAATTCTGGGAGATACAATTCAAGTTGAGATTTGGGTGGGGGCATAGCCAAACCATATCAAGAATTATTGATAAATCATTGGAAAATCATCACAGTACAATCCATCATCTGCCTCCCAAGGCTGACATGCTTGTAATACATATCAGATCTACAAATAATACATATCAAACAATTCAGATAAAAAATGCTGTATGTATAATCTGCTGTGCATTATTACATAGCCATTATTAGTGGATTGGAAATGAAAAATGAGTGTGCATTTTTCTCTCAGTTGCTCTGTGGATGTCAATTGTGGCTAAAGTGAGTCAATGTGGTACAGTGAACACAGCGGTAAACTGAGGCACCCCAAAGCATGGCTAACTACATGGTAGCCATACCTCAACTTCCACATCTGAAGAATAGAGGGCTAGAGTAGACAATGTCTCAGGTTCTTTTCAATGTTAAGATTTTGTTTTTCCATTTTGTATTGACAGTAAAAACTTGACTTCAAACCTGTCCAGCTTACACTTGAAATTCTACTCATGCAGGTGACTGGAGTCAGGGAGGGAGCCTGTGCGAGGAATGGTACATAACCTCCGTGCTCCTTGGAAAATCAGCAGCAGCATTTTCATATCTGAAGAATCTCTATGCCAACTATGTCAACCTTTTCAGATGTGCAAATTGCACCTAGTAGGTACAAGGGCTAGCAGATGGCTCTAATTTCAGAGTGCCCTTGACTACTAAAAAGAAGGCACTGATGAGAATTTGTCTCAGGCCAGTATTTGGTTCTGCTACATATAGAAGGGATTAGCCCTTCACTCGGAGGATCACCAGCACATACTCTCTGTGTGGCCCAGTCCAACTTCTGTCCTGTGGGCTGCTGCCCTGTTCTACCACCTAGTGCCCAGGCAAAACCCACATTTTAAAATGCAAAGGAATAACCACTGCATGGTAAACTTAGTGGGAAGGAATCATACATACTACAGGATCAGATGTGCATCCACAGGAGCAATTTTCTGAATTGACCAAGAAGGTAAGAGCATCTCTGACTTTGGTCACTTTAGAATAAGAATGGTCTTGTTCTACCTGCCCCTGATTAAGCCTCCAGGGAGCTTAGGAAACACAGTCTAGAAAAGACTACCTCAAAAATGTAGACATATTCTACTGTGGAGGAAAAAATGTGAACGCAGATATTGATCACATCTTGTGTTACCCCTTCTCTCCAAACTTATCTCCAAAGGCAGAGAGGATGGAGGCTGTCTGGAGGCTCCTCCTGGCATATTTAACTCCCTCCTGTCCCCCTCCTACTTGCATATATGGACTTTTGCACTTAGGCGCAGGCTTCTCTGCCTGAGGTGGCCCATTCTCAAATGTGGGCCCCTGCAGGCCAGAAATCTCTCCTCCCTCTCTTTACACAACCTTCTGAGTCTCATGTGTAGTAGGTGCTCAATAAGTGTTTGCTGAATTGAACCCCGTTTTTCCACTGAGAGAGACTAAGGCAAAAAGGCTTCAGATCACGCAGTTCATGGAGCCACTGGGGCTTCTCTCCCTCACCTGGCCTGATGTTTTCAGGCGGGGTGCGGTGGGTCAGGCCTGTAATCCCAAAACTTTGGGAGGCCGAGGTGGGCGGATCACTTGGGCCCAGGAGTTCGAGACCAGCCTGGGCAACATGGTGAAACTCCGTCTCCACCAAAAATACAAAAATTTTGCTGGGCGTGGGGGCGCACACCTGTGGTCCCAGCTACTCGGGAGGCTGAGGTGGGAGGATCGCTTGACGCCGGGAGGCGGAGGCTGCAGTGAGCCGAGATCCCGCCATTACACTACAGCCTGGGCGACAGAGCAAGACCCTGTCTCAAAAAACAAACAAACAAAAAAAGTTTTCCTTAAGGAAGGGATGGACTGGGGAGGCCTGGCTTGGGGGTCACTCTCCAGGTGGCGACGCAGACCCTGAGCGCTTGCTTTGCAAGGGGACGAACTGAGCCATCTTTTTGCTATCATTTATCCGTCCCAAATAAGCAGCTCTCAGAAAGTTTCCGTTTTGAGACTTCTCCGACACTCCTATCCCGGGCTGGCTCCGGGCGCCAGAGCCGAGAGGAGTTACCTGCGAGACCAAGCGCCCCCGCCCCCGCCGCCCGACCCCCGCAGGAGCCAGGAGGGTGCCGGGCCGCGCGAGTGGGGTGCTGGGCCTAGACAAGAGGCTGCAGGACACCACCCGCTCCCCCCCATGCTCAGGACTGCTGACACACGAACCCCTACAAACGCAGCCGCCCTTGCCCGCCAGCTTGGCCCCTAGCTTCGCCCCTTCTTCCTCTCCTTCGACCACCCCGACCCCCCTCCCCAACGTACCGATCCAGTCCCCGACCCTGGGAGACTCACCCTGCCACTCCAGGAGCCGCTCGGGGGTAAGCGCCGCCGCCACACCCTCGGCGCAGCCCCGCGGCGCCCCCAGCAGCAGCAGCAGCAGCAGCAGCAGCGACGGCGACAGCAGCATCGCTAACCACTGGGCTCGCCGGGAGCCCCTTGTCCCGGGAGCCCAGAGCCGCGTCCCAAGCACCCGGCCCCGCCGCGCGGAAGCGGATCCGTAGCCTCCTCCGCGCCCCACCCCTCCGGGGGCCTTGCCAGCCCGGAGCCCTGGAGACCCACTCCGCCACCGCTGTCTCCACAGTGAACCGACACTCGGGGCTCTGGGCTGGGATGCGGGAAAGTCGCGGAGGTTTTCCTCGCCCCACCCACTGCGGCTTGGGGAAGGAGGAGGAGGAGGGGTGGGCCATCCGCCCATCCCAGAAATTCCTGCCTTTGGGGTGGGGACAGGCGGAGTGAGGCTGCTCGGGTCACACTCTCCGCTCCTCCAGCTTGCAGCCCTGCTCTCTCCTTTCTAGGGGAGGCCGAAGAGGAGTTGTGGGTGAGCGATTTGAGAATCTCCGGGACAAGGAGCCTGACATCCGGGTTTGCAAACCACCTGGATTCTGGTAAACACTGCGGATTTGCAGCGGGCAGCCTAGAGTGAACCCAGCTGCTCCGCGACGCAGGCGCTTTGGGAGGGCCCTGGACTCCTTTGACTTGTGGAGCACTGGAGACACCTGAGGGGCCACGCCGTGGTCTCCACCTTCCTTGCCCCAGAGTAACCCGAAGATTCTTCTATTCAGCTCCTTCGGTTTTGAAATAACCTCCTCTTTCCAACTCCTTTGATCCCCCAAGCCCCGCAAAGTAGCCGGGGTCCCTATTATCCCATTTTTACAGCTGAGAAACCCTGCCCAGAAAGTCGAAGTGCTTTGCTCTAGGTTACTTCCTAATCCAGCAAAAGTTACTCTCTAGCAAGTAGGACAGCCCTGGCTAGAATGTAGTCATTCTAACTGTCCTCCTTCAAATAACCAGCAGAACACTGGAAGCGTTTAATATTCTGAGAACAGGCTCATATAAGACCTTTCCTCAGCGGGACCTTGACATTAGTCATTAAAACATAAGAAAGGGGGAGGGGAGGGGCAGAAAGCAGAGCCTGGAAGGAAATGCCTAGCAGGGAGCAAGATTGAAGGTCAGAGCCAAATGGGGAAGAAGGGAAAGTGGTCGCCTTGGCCACGGCCTTAACAAAAGGTGCTCAGTCCTGCAGGAACCTCAGAGAGCCTCAGAACTGTCTGTCGAGGACAAAAGGGGCAAGCGTTTATCCATGGACTTTATCCTTCCCTGTTGGTAAGGGAGATCCTAGGGTTATTAACTCCTCTGCACTGTTCTACAGCAGTGGTGAGTTTCAGGCATGGTCCCATACCTTGTCTCTTAGAAGCCCTGGGTGCATAGCATGGCAAAAGGTGAGGCGCTGTCAGGTTGTTTCTCAGAGGGTTGGGGGTGGGGGACAGCTGGGGGAAACAGGCTGCAGAGGGGGCTGGAATAAGAGGTGGGTTGAGAGGATGTGAGAGGTTCCAATGTGTGTAGAGTCTATAACATATCATTACATGTAGAATTCAGCATCCCTGCTTGAAAACATGCAGAAAAGAGATGCTTTAAGCCTAGTAGATTACACAGACTTCAGCCACAAACTATGTATCCGTCTCTCCTATGGCCTCAGAACTACATTGCTATGGGAATATCCCCGTAGTATTATGATAGAAGATTTGGCCCTGCCCGAGCAGGCTGGCATGTATTGCAGCAGGCAAGTGCAATGCACATGACATAATTAGGTCATAAAACAGGACACTGATGCTAATCTCTGGTGAGGTCCAGGGCAGTGAGAGTAAAGGGGAGAGAGACTAGGCTGGAGTGAGCATAGAGGCCTAACTATGTTCAGATAGTATGGTGGGTATTGGGAGGAAGAGGCTGTTCTAGGATGGGAAGAAATTGTGAAAAAAAAAATTATACAAAGGTTGGAGTGAGAACGGCTTGTATGGGAGAGAGTGAGGCATGCCTGGCTGAAATAAAGGCAACCACTGGGGCACCCTGACGAATGAGGACAGTTGCTGGGACATTGGGCTACCTCTCACTGGCTGTGGACCAGGGTGAGTTATTCACGTGCTATGGTCCTGTTTTAGTCTCTGTATAATGAGGGGGGAAAAAGCCTCCCTTGACCCATAGCAGATGCTATTCTGAAGTAGCAGAGCTAGGTCTGTGAGTAGGATAAGAAGGGAGAAACAAACCTTATTTCATCTTCAGAGCAATTAGTATAATGAAGAGAGGTGATGACAGCTTCCTGGCCTACCAACCCCGTATTTTCTATTCAACCATTAGAACGCTCAGAAAAGAGCTACTTTTTCTTTTTTTTAAAAAAATCTCTTCCTGAAACACTGCAGCTTTGAAATGGAAATCTGTGGTAAAGGGCTTTTTAACCTTCAAGAAAATGACCACCACCCATATCCTGGGCTCACGTGTGTTTCAGGTTCATGAGGCAGTGTAGGGTCATGGTTAAATGAGGCAGCTCTGCCACTTACCAGCACACCACTTAGTTTGCCCCAGCCTCAGTTTCCTTCTGTGTAAAATGGAGATAATAATGTTTGCTTCATTGTGTGGTTGCATTAAATAAGCTAATGTATGCAGAGTGCTAGCACAGTGCTAACACACTGTGAAGTTCACCTCTGGGAGCTGTGGGTGTGTGGGGAGGGAGTGAGGAGCAGAGAGCAAGAGCAAAGGAGAGCTCAGAAGCCATGCTACAGAGCACTGTGCTAGTGGTAATTATGGCTCTGGACTTCAGCTGGGGAACACAGCAGGGAGGGCTCAGTGCCTGCTGGCCTTTGTACAGCTTCCCATTGCTTCCCTTCTCCTTTGGAGTTGGAATTCATTATTTATATCTCTCACCTGAATGTGAGTTCCAGGGCAGCACACTTCCTGGCACTTAGTCATCTCTCAGTCTCTGCTGAATGAGCGAAGGAATGAGGGAGGAAAAGAAAGAGGTTGAAAGAAATGAAGTCAGTCTTCAGTTAACGTCATCTATAGGTTCTTAGAGACTATGATTTTAAGCAAAATGGCATATAATGAAACCAATTTTCTTTTTCTCATCAATGTCATAATGAAATCACAGTGAAGGAAATAATGTTATTTGAGGACCTGCTGTATGTCATTTCACATAAAATTGCAGTTTCCAAGAACCTGTCCGTGGTGTTAAGTGAAGACTTACTGTACAGTGTGTGGAGTGATTTGAAACTTGAGAAAAATATTAAAACTTTGAATGGTATTGACAGTAAAGAAAATGGGATTTAAAACTCAATGTATAGGTTGCGGTTTGTCAAAATTAACAAAACTTTCTGAGCACTGTATGAATCAGGGTATCAGCAAGAAAGGGTGAGGTCCTGGTTTGTTGAATGTTTACCCAAGGGACTGTGAACCCCCAAAATTTGAGATGGGCCTCAGTTAATTTAGAAGGTTTATTTTGCCAAGGTTGAGGACACACACCCGTGACACAGCCTCAGGAGGTCCTGATGACCTGTGCCCAAGGTGTTCAGAGCACAGTTTGGTTTTATACATTTTAGGGAGACATGAGACATCAATCAATGTATGTATGATGAACATTGGTTTGGTCTGGAAAGGCGGGACAACTTGAAGTGGAGAGCGGGGCTTCCAGGTCATAGGTAGATAAGTGACAAGTGGTTGCATTCTTTCAAGTTTCTGATTAGCCTCTCCAAAGCAGGCAATCAGATATGCGTTTATCTTGGTGAGAAGACTTTGAATAGAATGGGAGGCAGGTTTGCTATAAGCAGTTCCCAGTTTGACTTTTCCCTTTAGCTTAATGATTTGGGGGGCCCAAGATATTTTTCTTTCGCATTTCCCCCCTTTTCTTTTGAAAAATCTTTTGAAGGCCGAGCATGGTGGCTCACACCTGTAATCACAGCATTAAGGGAGCCTGAGGCACGTGAATCACCTGAGGTCAGGAGTTCAAGACCAACCTAGCTAACATGGTGAAACCTCGTCTCTACTAAAGATACAAAAATTAGCTGGGTGTGGTGGTGCATGCCTGTAATCCTAGCTACTCAGGAGGCCAAGGCAAGAGAATCGCTTGAACCTGAGAGGCAGAGATTGCAGTGAGCTGAGATCATGCCACTGCACTCCAGCCTGCATGATAGGTGCATTCTCTGTCTCAAAAAAAAATCGTTTGGAGCAAATTAGTCTCTGGTTCCAGGTTTAGTCTTTTATCTGATATCTCATGGCTAGGATGATTTATTCCTAGACAGGTAGGTCCTGAGTTATTAGGAAAGCTCATTTTTAGAAGGTTGTGAAGTCTCATGTCCTATGAAGAGAAAATAGGGGGAGGAAGGGAGAACAACAACAATAAACAAAAGAAACATTTTGGAAAATCAATGTAGACCACATTACTCTGAAGTCCATACATCAGTAGGCAGGTATGAAAGTGGCTTATGTATGTAAATAGGTTGCTGTTATTTTCTTCTGAAGTTCAAGTTGTCTAGTTTCAGTTTGCAGAGCTTTACAAAAGCACAGCTTTGTTTTCAGTGACTCCAAATTAGGAAAAATGGGGGGAAAAGGAAAAAAAATTAAAAACATTATTTTGAAAACTTATAGCCAAAAAAAATTAGAATTCAGTCCAAACTGTAGAAAATAATAAAACTGAAAAACATCAGACAAGACTAGAATCTAACAACAGGTGTACTACAGTTTTTGAAACATAATTTTTCTCTCTCCAGTTTCCCTTTTTTTTTTTTTTTTTTTTTTTTGAGACGGAGTCTCGCTCTGTCGCCCAGGCTGGAGTGCAGTGGCGCGATCTCGGCTCACTGCAAGCTCCGCCTCCCGGGTTCACGCCATTCTCCTGCCTCAGCCTCCCGAGTAGCTGGGACTACAGGCACCCGCTACCACGCCCGGCTAATTTTTTGTATTTTTAGTAGAGACGGGGTTTCACCGTGTTAGCCAGGATGGTCTCGATCTCCTGACCTCGTGATCCGCCCGCCTCGGCCTCCCAAAGTGCTGGGATTACAGGCGTGAACCACCGCGCCCAGCCCAGTTTCCCATTTTTAAAGACAAATCATGGTAGGACTGATTTGCTTTATTATACTTGTCCTAATTATTTGCATACTGTGCAGCAAGAATAATTATTTTTTTACATAGGCTTTTAAATTGTCTTTGGTGGGACTTTATTCCATAGAAGGAATCTCAGATAAGACTTTTTTAAAGCCGAGCCCAGCCGTGAATTTGTGCCACCTAATACCTATGAGTTGGGTGATCCTTTCCTCTTGAGGTTCCAAGATAAACTTGGAGCTCCCAGGCCTGTCAGAAAGTAACATTCTTTACTTACCACAGGTCAGGAACCCGGTACAGGGAAGGTATGAGACCAGTTTCCCCAAGGGCTTTTATTGACTCCGTAAGTCAAGTTTGATTCCTTAAAGGAAAGCACACCATTAAAGCCTTGGTAAAATAACCAATGTCTCCAATTGCGTCCTGTTGCAAAATGAAAACAGATTCTTATTGCAGTTATGCAAATAACTGTATTGCCATAAGTTAAGAATACTCACAGATAGTTTCCAAATTCTGGAGAAATCAGGTAGAGGGAAACAGATATGCTCCAAATTGTGTTCATAGGAGTATACTAAATTGTTAAAGCTGTCAATAGCTCAAAAGAAAAGTTTCCTTGACTCTGAAAAAAGCAGAACAAAGGATCAGCAACATTTAAAGCAAAAATCAAAAAGATTAGTCTTCTATCAGTTCAGTTTACATAGTTAACTCCTGTTCTGCTTGATATTCATGAACATTTCAGCTCTCCATGAGAGTCCTGAAAGTTTTTCCTCTATTCTAATGTCACAATCTCCAAAGTTATCAGAAACCGGCATTTAAGAACACCTGTTAGACTTTTATAGCAGATTATAAAACCACCTCCTAAAGAGGACCAAAACAAGACAACAATTGTCTGTGGATGACAAAAAATTTTAGGGCAGCCATGGTCAAAGACACAATTGACAAGGAAATTTGTTACATCTGTGGCACACAATAATTTAACATAACAATTATAAGTATTACTGATAATGTACAGTAAGTCATATCAGAATTATAGGAGTTCCCATGATTTTGGAACAGATACCATATATTTATATAAATACAGCCTAAAGAAAACCAAACACCATTTCATCTTTGACAGTGTTTCCTGTATAATATTTATACCAGACAAACCAAACTATGTCATCTTTGAACTTTAAGGAACTTAATATCTTAAAGGATTGATTAGGTTAGAAAAAGACATAATTTATAATTTGATTTTGGAAAGTTCATCAAATATCAAAGGTTTAAAGCTCTTGATATCACAAAATAAGATCATTCATTTAACCAAAGTGATAACTCAAGGATTTAAAATGGCAAAAACCTTCATTCTTTGAGAAAGGAGACTTGACGTTCCAAACAATAAGCTCTAATAAAAACAGCATGAAGCCAATTAAATTTGTTTTTTGAAATTTTATAAATGATCTATAAAATTTTAATCTTGACCGTAAGATACAACTTCCATAAGCCTTTTATAACCTTTATTGAGGAGTCAGTTAATGCTTCAAGAAAACCTTGTTAATTTGACACAGGGGCCAATATGCTAGTCTTGCATCACTGTGCCTTTAACATTAATGATTACTTTTTAGAGAAACTGAACTTATTTTATCTTTCAAAATCAGCCCTTAGAATCTCACAGGCCCACCTTTTCCATGATAGTTCCTGGGCCTTGAGTTGAAATAGCTTTAATTTCTGGCCCTGTGTCTTAGGAATGCAGTTTATTTTGATTGGCATCTCCTACAGGGCCTGAAAATGGGGCTTTAACTGCTGTCAGTGTTTAAAATGTAGTAGGAGTTGTTGTCCTTTTTAGACCCAGGGGTCAAAGCCCTGTAACTCAGTGTCACAAGTATGTTAAAAGTGCATACGGAGAGATGAAAGATAGATGGATGTAATAACCTTAATTAAAAAATTTTAATCTCAGTTTTTTTTCCTAAGCAACCCAAAACTTAAATAATAATATGACAACTTGATCATATAAAAGTTTTTGGTTTTTAAAAAAATAAATCCTCGGGGAGGGGCGGCCGGGCCGGGCCGGGGGCGGTGGGGGGCGGCTGGGACGCGCGGGGGGCCCGGGCTTCGTGCTCACGTCGGCCCGCCGCCCCCAGGACGTGTTCCTCATGATCCGGCGCCACAAGACCACCATCTTCACGGACGCCAAGGAGTCCAGCACGGTGTTCAAACTGAAGCGCATGGTCGAGGGCATCCTCAAGCGGCCTCCTGACGAGCAGCGGCTGTACAAGGATGACCAACTCTTGGATGATGGCAAGACACTGGGCGAGTGTGGCTTCACCAGTCAAACAGCACGGCCACAGGCCCCAGCCACAGTGGGGCTGGCCTTCCGGGCAGATGACACCTTTGAGGCCCTGTGCATCGAGCCGTTTTCCAGCCCGCCAGAGCTGCCCGATGTGATGAAGCCCCAGGACTCGGGAAGCAGTGCCAATGAACAAGCTGTGCAGTGAGGACCCCCAAGAGGCCCATTTCCCCCAATAAAAGAGATTTGGGAGTCTGCCTGGTTGCTGCCTCTTTTTCCCGCCCCTCCCTGGGATGGGTCCCACTCACTGTGGGCTCCTTTTGGGGCTTGTGCTTGGCAGTTCCTGTGCTGTCCTGTCTCCCAGATCCTGAGACCCTGGCTGAGAACTTGGCCCAGCCTGCTGCTTAAAGGCACCATGGGGACCTGGGTTGCCCTGAGACCCAAGCCATTGTTAGCAGCTAGCCAGCCACACCAACCATGCCAGGGGGAGGAAAGGGAAGGACTGGGAGAGAGACAAAGACCCGAGCCAGCCTCAGGGACAAGAGATTCCAGTTTTAGGCCTTTTTCCTTCTAAGTGCCCCCCACCCCCATAGCCTGCATGTCCACTCCCAGACGATGGCCAAGAGCAGAAACACAAGCTGGAGCCAGTGTCCTGGTTTGACAGCATGTTCAATGAGGGAACCCCAAGACGGACCCACACAGGTCCACCCACGCTGGGGGCTGTAATCACGGAGGGAAGTGGCTGCCCCCTTAACACACCTTAATAAACAGTCTACAGACCCAAAAATAAATAAATAAATACATAAATAAATAAATAAATAAATAAATAAATCCTCTTATTGTGACTTACACAGACCATTCATGACATGCTTGTACTTTCTGGTTTGTTTTGAACATCCCTCTTTCTTAAGCAACTAGTCATTTTACTCTAGGACTAAATTTACCATACGAGATTCTTTCTCATATGAAATTATTTCCCTTTACACTTTCTCACAAAAAAACCCCTCTTTATTTTAATAACTTTCTGTACATCTCTTTTATTTCCTGGTTCCTTTTACCTTGTTTTATACATGACCTTTAAATAAGCTTTGAATTAGATAAAAATTGTTCACCTTTTTTTTTTAAAGGACACATTTGTTTTGAATGTTTTCCTACAAATATATTTTTATTGGAAAATACCCAAATAATAAAATATATGTGATTTAATTTGATATAACTTTAGATTCTAAATTATGATGAGCTTGTCTACAAGTATTTATCCTATTATATTTACCTAATAATTTTTTTGTCATTTACTTAGATTATTTACAAAAACTGTGATTGTCATTATTTAAAGTTACAGAACCACCATTGCAAAATTGTAACTGAGAGAGTGGAAAAGATTTGACCTGACTGACTCCATCTTACTTCTAACCTCCAAACTGTTCTGTTCATTCCTGGGCATAGGTCAAACTAACTTTGGGAGGAACTTAGTTTATAGTTTAGCTTTAAAACAAAGACTGTGACAGTCCTTTCCCAAAACAAACCTTACTGCCTGTAGAATGGACCACCTAAAGCCACAAGATTAGAAGATATGGTAATCATACTAAATTCAAGATGTAGAATTTTTTATTAAACCAATATCAATATCTTATTAAAGATTACTCAAGCAAAGGTCTTTCTGATTTGGGCTGGGTTTATAGTTTTATAACCCCTATGCCAATTTTTGACAACTTATAGTATTTGGCAGGGAAAAATATGAAATTGCCTGATTTATAAATGCAAACAAAAACGTATGCTGGCAATTCTTAAGACATTTCTAACAATACTTTACCAATAATTTTAAAGCTAACTTATTAAAGATTTTACTTAAGTTACATAAGCTTGAAAAAGCATTTGACTAGTCTTTTCTTTTATCCTGATAAAGTATTTGATTCAAGTGCTTTTATTTTCTTAATCCAATTAATTAGAGGTTTTTTATATATTTTCAGTAGTGAAACATTGTGTACACAACAAATAAATACAAAGACATATTAGGCATGCTGATAGAAATACATCTTATGGATTCATAAAAACCTTTTTTTTTCTATCTTACACTTTCAGATTCTAGATAAACTGTTTCATAGCCCTAGGCAGTTGTCAGCTAAATAGCCTTAAATTTGCATTTAAAGGAAACAACCCAGGTGAAAACCAAATAGCAAAATTTATGTCATAAGGTACAGAGAGAAAATATCTGGTGGTCCTAGAGGGATATTAAAGATGGATGCCAAATCAGACAAAAAATTATAGAAATCTATCACAGGATTGTATAAGAGGACCAATTTTGTCTACATAGGGACTACCTATCTTTTAACAGGATCTCTGAGCTCTGGGCAAAGCTCACACTGAATCCTGGGTCTCCAAAAAGGAAGAATTATTATGAGTTTAGACCATGTGATGCTTTTACAGTGCACTTAAAAAAATTTTCTTTTTAAATAAAGACATTTCCAAGTGTCTAAACAAACCACACTCTTCCTTAAAAAACCAAAAGTAACCTCTGCTGCAACAACTATTTTAGGCAAAACACACACACACACACAAAACAACCCAAACAAACAAACAAACAAACAGGAAACACAATACAAAAGTAAGCAGTTTAAGAGCTGAGACAAACTTGTCTGTTTTCATTCTTGTGATTCCATAAGGCAAAACAGGTTTCTCCCGTAAAGGGAGCCTGCTACCTTCTCTATTTTCTTTATGGAGCCCCACACTGCTATAAACTATTTTAGGTCCCCCATACAGCAGAGAGTGCAAAAGAAAGGAGAGACAACAGAAGTAAGTGAAGAAAACAGAATTCAGGCAACTGAGAAGAAAAAACTTTTGCTCAAAAACAGACAAAGTCCTAGGAGAAAAACAAGAAGAAAAACGTGAAGGCATTTTAAATACAAACACACACATATGCACACACACACACACACACACACACACACCTTGGATGTTAGCTTTCAATTAAGCTGACTTTTAACCATTGAGCTTCTTTAAAAAAAATCTTTTTAAGTCCCATTACCATATTTCAGCTAGAACAAATTGCTGCAATTTCAGAGTATCGCTATTGCTGTTTCAGTTTGGCCTGGCTAGCAAATAAGTGGTCTTGTTATGTAAGTAAAGCCACTTAGTAGTCAAAATCGAAAATCTTCCCTCTTTTTTTCCCCTTTGCTGATCATTTTTCTCCCCTCTACCACACCACCTTTTTTTATATTTGTGGGAATTTAGCCACTTCAGAAGCCTTGGTCCCCATAATTTGGAACTTTCATTGGATTTGATCAAGTCAGATAGAGTTGATCAAACCCAGTGGGAAAAAGACCCAACAATGAAAACAGAACCAAACAACCCACCCCCCAAAAAAAACAGTTAAGCAAAACAAACCATTGTACAACTTATGTGATTACTGAGTGCTCTAACAGTAAAGAGAAATTAAGACCAGTTGGTTGTTAACTTTTGCCAAGACAAAACCCCAGTTTACTTACCTAAGGGTGTGTCTCATGCTGAAAATGTATCTCCACCATCCTAGAAGCAGGAAAAAAAATAATAACTTATCTTCCCTGTTGGAAATGAGCTCAAACTCCATGAAGGGGTTACCTGCCTTCCATTGTCATGGAAGCAGAAAAACTTGCCTTCCTTGTTGGAAGCAAGTAAAACTCCAGGAAAAAAAAAAAAAAAAAAAGGGAGTTGCAGCAAAATAAACTTAAGATCTTGACCAAATTTTGGGAGATCAGGGATTCTCTGGAGGGGGTGCTCCCAGACTTCCATAAATTGTCCTATTGGTTTGAGCCATAAAGTTAGCTCATGCTGGTACCAAGCACTGAAAGGAGATTTGTCAAAGGTTAGGGACACTTCCACTCAGAATCCCTTCATGGTTACCAAAATATGAACACTGAAAATTTATGACAGGTCTCAGTTAATTTAGAAAGTTTATTTTGCCAAGGTTGAGGATGCATGCCCATGACACAGACTCAGGATGTCCTGGTGACATGTGCCCAAAGTGCTCAGAGCACAGTTTGGTTTTATACATTTTAGGGAGACATGAGACATCAATCAACATATGTACGATGAACATTCATTTGGTCTGTAAAGACAGGACAACTCGAAGTGGAGGAGGGGGCTTCCAGGTCATAGGTAGATAAGAGACAAATGAGTGCATTCTTTTGAGTTTCTGATTAGTCTCTCCAAAGGAGACAATTAGATATACATTTATCTCAGTGAGCAGAGCGGTGACTTTGAATAGAATGGGAGGTAGGCTTCCTCTAAGCAGTTCCCAGTGGGACTTTTCCCTTTAGCTTAGTGATTTTGGGGGCCCAAGATATTTCCCTTTCACAGGACTATTTACAAATGTATGGGCAGAATGAAGGGAACCAAAACAGGATGATGAAGCACCCAGCTTCTGGCAAGAATGAAGCTGTCTTTACCACAGGTAGACCTGAAGGAACACAGAGGCAGGGAGCAGTTACAGGGGCCTAATGAAAGCTGTGCCCTTGGGACAGAGGACATCTGCTAGGACAAGAGAACAGCAACTACTACCAACTGAAGCCTGGTGGGGACGAAGCTAAGACAGTAAATACCCTGTCTGTCTTCTCCTGCTTTCTGACCTCTTCCCGTTGGCACAACCCAGCTGGAATTCAGTGGGCAAAGAAGTCCACAGAAGCCAGCTTCCCAGAGTACAGAGCAGAGTGGAGGATGATAGAAAGAAAAATATTGTATGATCTCATTTATTTGCAGAATCTTAAAAAATAAAGTTGAATAAATAGGAACAGAGTAGAACAGTGGTTACCAGGGGGAGGAAATGGAAGAAAGTCAAGGATACAAATTTGCAGTTATGTAGGATGAGTAAGTCTGGAGATCTAATGTATATCATGAGGATTCTAGCTAATGATATTGTATTGTATACTGAAAAGTTGCAAAAAGAGTAGATTTTAGGTGATACTAGTACACATACATAAAGGCAACTATGGAAGGTGATGGAAGTGTTAATTTTTTGGCTTTTAATCATTTCACTATGTGTATATATATGTCAAAACATTATGTTGTATACCTTAAATACATACAATAAAAATAAATTTTAAAAAGCAATCAACATACAACTACTATATTTGTTTTCTAGGGCTGCCATAACAAAGTACCACAAACTGGGTGGCTTAAAACAATGGGAATTCATTCTCTCTGTTTTATAGACCAGGAGTCCAAAGTCAAGTACATCAAAGGAATGAACTATTGATGCATGCAACATGACTGTATCTCCAAATAATTCTGCTGAGTGAAAGAAGCTAGACAAATAAGAGTATATGCTTTATGACTGCATTTATAGAAAATTCTGGAAAATGTAAACTGATATGTAGTGACAGAAAAACAGATCAGTGGTTGCCTGGGAATGGGAATGAAGGGCTAGCATGGACAGAGACTTAGCTGAGTCAAGAAGGAACGCACAAATACTCCAGACAGACTGAATAGAGGTGAGAGTGCACGTAAAATGTGCTTCAGAGACTCTTGTAGCAGACAGGTTGAGGACTGTGTTGGGAGGTTCTAGGAGCATTGAGACTAAATAGAAAAGCTGGTGCTAGGTCCAAGATCGCTTTAAGAACTTTATGCTAAAGCCAAGAAGAAGTCATTAAGTGGTTTCATTGCGACCAGATTTGTTTTACATTTTAGAAAGAATGTTTCTGCTGTAGCATAGAGAATGGATGGGGTTGAGTAATTCATAAGGCTTAGGAGGCTGCTGCAGGCGCCTAGAGAGAGGGCAGTTGTCTTGACTAGGAAGGAGACAGTGGAAGGTAAAGAAATCTGAACATATATTTTGAGTTATTTAAGAGGAAGGATCATCAAGATGTAGTTTTGACTGAGTGTGTTGGGGAGTAAGAGGGGAAGTTGTCAAGAATGATTTCCCATTTTATGGCCAACCTAATTGCTTCATACACTGAGAAACAGGTTTGGAGAAGGTGGAGGATTTCACTTTGGGATATGCTGAAAGGCTGATGGGACATCCAGGTGGAGATATCCAGAGGGCAGTTGCATATTATGGGTATCAAAGTCAGAAACAGTCCGGGAGCATAGATTTGGGGGTTATCTGTGGTTAATAATTAAAGCCATGGGAGCATGTGCAATTGCCTAGGGAGTATAGGTTGAGAAGGAAGAGGAGAGACCTGAAAGAATCATAGGGAATAACAACATATAAGGACAGCTAGGGAAGCACACTGAGATGGAGTTAGAGAGGCAGGAGAGGGTAGGTAGAAAGTGTGGTGTTCTGGAAGCTGGGGAGAGTATTTCAAGGAGATAATGAAAACAGCTTCATATGCTCTGGTGAGGTCAAAGGATTTAAGGATAGACACATGTGCTGAATTTTGGGAGAGGGAGGTAAATGCTGACTTTTGGAAGAGTGCTCTTAAGGGTTGGAGACAGGATACACATTGGTGGTTTGAGAATGACTAGGAGCAGAGACAAGGATAGACAGCTCTTTCAAGCAGTTTGTAGTTGCAGGGAGAAGAAGAAATGGCTATATAGTCTGTGGGTATATGATTGGGAAGGAAGGAGAAAGTCCCAGGGCAGTTGCATATATGGGTATCAAAGTCAGAAACTGTCTGGGAGCATAGAATGTTGTTGTTATTGTTGTCATTATTACATTGTTAGATGAGAGATTTAACATGTCTGAACCCTGATGGAAAGACTGTACTAGGGAGGGACAAGTCAAAAATGCTTACTCTGAGAGAATTTATAGAGTAAGGCCCTTGAGAAGACTGAAGTTTCCAGAAGCAAAACTAAGTGGATTCACTTTAGAAAGGAAGGTGGAACCTCTCATATAGTTGAAATGCAGGAAATAATAGTGTAGACTGAGGTAAGACTGTAAGCTGTGGGTAGAGTTGAGGGTTCTATCATCTGCTAGCTTCTAATTTCCCTGAGAAGTGGCAGAGGAGTTCATCAGCTGAGAATGAAGGGAGAGGTGGAGTTGGAGAGAGTGGGTGAGGCTGGCTTCAATAAAAACAGCAGAGAGAGCTGCTGGGGAGATTGGACATCTGGAAATCACCAGGGGCCCAAATGCGGTCCAGGACCAACAAATGTATGATGACTCACGTGTTTTCTTAATAATATTCAGCAGCGCAGGTGTCGGCAGGAAGAAGGTGGACACTGGGCTTCTTCCGTGCTGATGTTGCCTAATCAGGATGTTACATGCAAAAGAGTTGAGGATATTGGCAAGGGAAAGGTTGTTGTTCTTGGTGGGAATCTCATTAGACTCAGCTCCATGACCACAGATGGACAGGTGGTGGCAGGCAGAGAGGGCTCTGGGGCCAGACTGCCAGGTTCAGATCCTGGTTTTGTCACTCATCAGTTGCGTGACTTGGGCTTGACCTTCATGTGCCTTAGTTACCTCATCTGCAAAATTGGAATAATAATGATAGTGCTGGCTAGGCGTGGTGGCTCACGCCTACAATCCCAGGACTTTGGAAGGCCGAGGCAGGTGGATCACCTGAGGTCAGGAGTTTGAGACCAGCCTGGCCAACATGGTGAAATCCTGTCTCTACTAAAAATACAGTAATTAGCTGGGTGTGGTGGTGGGTGCCTATAATCCCAGCTACTCAGGAGGCTGAGGCAGGAGAATCACTTGAACCTGGGAGGCGGAGGTTGCAGTGAGCCGAGATTGCACCATTGCACTCCAGCTTGGGCAACAAGAGTGAAACTCAGTCTCAAAATAATGATAATAATAATAATAGTAACAACAATAGTGCCTATCTCATTAGCTTGTTTTGGAGAATAAATGAATTAATACTTGAGAAGTGCTTAGAACAGTGACACGTAGTAAATACTCAACAAAGGTAGCTTTTATTATTAATTGTTATTACTTAAAACAAATAAAAATATCCTGCAGGCAAATAAAGAATAAGTAGTTATTTGTCTTCTTGCCAGGGGGAGAGAAAAGCCATATGACATTGTCCTTTTTCCTTCCTAATAGCTGCCATTTATTGAGAGGTTGGTATGTGCCAGGCTTTATGCATTGTGCTCACAGTGCAGTGGTTAAAAGGTCATACTGCCTAGATTGGAATCTTCTCTGGGACCTATGCTAAGTCATGGCACTTTGCCCAGCCTCAGTTTCTTTTGTGTAAATTAGGGTAGTAGAGTATCCACTCCATAACATAATACATGGACAGCACTCATAACCTGGCAAATAATGAGTGCTCGCGAAATGTAGCTAGGGTTGTTAGATAATACGACAACAGCTGCACCAGGAAGTTTGTATTTTTAAAATCATTAGATACTGATAAGGACAAGGCAAGAAGTTAAGTGACACATTGTTAAATCCCTATCCTGAGCTATTCATTAACTACATGTAATAAGCTATTTCATTAAGAGGCAACTGTACTACAGATAAAAGAGAACATTGGTTTATATAAGACAAGAGTTTTCTAACCTATTTAATATGTATATTTAGCAGCTATCTCCCAGCTACTTATTAAACACTTCTGGATGTGTTCAAAATATTGTTTTATGTTGCGATTTTGCAGAACCAGGATATTTTAACTAATAACATCCACAGAGGCTTGAGTACCAAGAGGTGAAAAGAAGTGAAAATTTACTGGGCTATGGGCCAATTTCAGTAGTGAATTAATGAACTAGCTGTTCACCTTAGTGTAAGCAGCAATTTATATCAATTTAATTCAATAAATGGCTTTCCCAGTGTGTGGTTCTTAGCCAGAAAGAAAGTTTCACTTACTCTGAAGTTCCATTTGAGCTTCTGTCTTTATTGGGCTTGCACAGGGTCTCTTTCTTCCCCTGTCAGTGAGCTAAGCCTAATTTCTGCATGCTCACGCCTTCCCTTCTGCTTCCTGTATATAACCTTGTTGAGGCTATGCAGAGGAAGCAGGCAAAGGGGCACGCATTGTTGAAAGAAAGAGGCAAACCCCCTGGAGAGAATGTGCACCTGCAGCATATGTTTCTGAAACCTACGCAGGCCCAGTAGTGCTCAGCCCTCACTGTGGCCAGAGTCACCTGGGAGCTTTAAAAATCAGCCATTACTCAGGCTCTCAGCCCCTCAGAGATTCTGCTTCAGTTGGTCTGGGGTAGGACTAGGCAACAGTATTTTTTGAAAAGCTCCTAAAGTGATTGATTCTAATATGCAGCTAGAGTGGAGAAGGGCTGGGTCTGTGCACAGAACCCATGCTGGGTTCTGAATAGAAAAGGGCAGGAGGTAATGCTCAGGACATGGAAAGAAAGGGAAATCAACAATAAGCTGCTCAGTTGGGGGAGAGAAGGCTGGTTTTAGAATACAATTTCCAACTGGCTGTGTTGTAATTACAAACAGAATGGGGAGCAAGGCACAGGAAGCCACAGCAGACATATGGCTGTTGTGGGAGTATGTTGCTGCCTGACTCTGGGAACCCCAGTTTGGGAACCAAAGCTACTGAGGCGTCTTCCCAGGCATTGCATCTCTAGTTAACATCCTTTGGACTCTATAACCTTCCTAGAACTTAAGGGGAAAGGCTGGAGAGTTAAACTAATATTTATTTAACATCTATTAATCATTTCCTAGGAATTTAAATATTCTATATCGGTCAAGATTCAGAAAAGTGTATAAAAGCTTTTATAATTACCAATGTTCCTTATAAATAAAAATAACAAAATATAAGATCTGGCATCTTTTGGTTTCATCCAAAGTACCCACCAATGAACGGAAGCAGAGTCTGTGAATGTATTCACATCTGGAAGGAAGAGGTAAGGGGAGAAAAAGGAGTCAGACAGACAGCAGGTTGGAATAGGTGGATGAAAACGCCTTCTTCCATTATTTCTTAGCTATGTTACCTGGGTCAAATTACATAATCTTGCTGTTTCTTCCTCTATATGCAGGACAATGAAAACCTGTCTTGCAAGGTTATTGTAAGATGAGAAATGAAGCGAGCCAAACACCTGGCACAAGCAGGTCCCCCAGAAGTACAGCCACAGCCACTCTGAGGGAAGGAGCCTGGTCCTAAAGGATCAGGGACAGTGAGCCTGCATGGTCATACTTACCTTGCTTGCTTGGAGGGTTGGATACTTTGTCAAGCTTTATTTCTAGGCAATTCAAAATGCTAAAGCTCAGGGTAGTGGAGATAATAGGGATTTGGCATGAGATGATCACGGGACTGTGAAAAGAAACTTGTGGACAAAGGTCTTCACCTAGCTTTCCTAGTAAAACTGGTTAACTATTAAAGCTCATTGTGGCTTTCTGAGAAGAAGATTTACAAAGCTAAGTGAATTGAGCACTAAGAAATTGGCAAGCCTGTTTTATATTGCTTAGCTCTCTTAAGAATCATTTGAGGCATGCTGTATGGTTTTTCCTTAGCTTAACATTTTTTCTGGGTTAAAACAGGAATTACAATGTTGCCACATGCAAATTTTTTAAAAGAGGACGATGTGGATGGACAAGTGACCAGGAATCCATGACTATAACTTAATTTTTTTCGTGCATTATGTCTATCAATTAATATATAGTTTTGTTCCTGCATAATGGCTTCATTTACATTTGATGCTAGAAAAAAGCAAGTTATTAATATAGGGCCAGAAACCTCAGCTTTTGATACTAGAATTGATAGATTACATAAAATTTTAATATTTCTAGTGAATCCAGTGAATTATAAAATTATATAAGCCCATTGTTATAGCTTTAATGGGGTATAAATGACAAATAATGGACTGTACACATTTAAAATATACAGTCTGAGAGTTTTTGACATACTTTTACACCCATGAAAGTATTACCATAATCGAGGTAGTGGTCACACCTACCATTCCTGCAAGCTTCCTGTGTTCTTTGGTAAGTCATCTGTTGTACCCTTTCCCACCCCAGCTCCCAGTCAATTATTGAGCTGCTTTCTGTCACTATAGATTCGTTTGCTATTTCCAGAATTTTATATAAGTGAAATCATACGGTGCATACTCCCTTTTTTTTTTGGTCTGACTTCTTTCACTCAGCATATTTTGAGTTACACCCATGTTACACTCATCAGTAGTTCAATCTTTTGTATTGCTGAGTTGTAGTTCATGGTATGAATGTACCAAAATTTGTTTACCCATCATCTGTTGATGGATATTTGGGTTGTTTCCAATTTGGGCCTATTACACATACAGCCGATACGAACATTCATGTATAAATCCTTGTATGGACATGACATTTTATTTTTCTTGTGTAAATACCTGCAAGTGGAATGAGTGGATCATACAGAAGTTATACTTTAACATTTTACATTCTCACCTGTAGTGTGTGAGTTCTAGTTCCTCCACATCCTTGCTGTTATGGACTGAACTGTGTCCCCTCAAAAGATGCTGAAGTCCTAACCCCCAGTACCTGTAAATGTGACCTTATTTAGAAATTCGGTCTTTGCAGATGATCAAGTTAAGATGAGGTCATTAGGGTGAGCCATAATCCAATATGCCTGGTGTCCTTATAAAAAGAGGAAATTTGGACATAGGCACAGACATACAGCCGAAGAGAACACCATGTGAATATGAAGACAGAGGTTGGGGTAGGCATCTACAAGCCTAGGAGAGCCAAAGACTGCCAGCAAAACACCAGAAGCTAGGAGACAGGCCTGGCGCAGATTCTCCCTCACGGCTCCCAGAAGGAACCCACCCTGTCAACATCTTGATCTCAAATGTGTGGCCTCCAGTACTGTGAGACTATACATTTACATTGTTCAAGCCACCTAGTTTGTGGAAATTTGTTAGGGGAGCCCTATGATATGAGTATACTTAACAACATTTAGTATGGTTGATCTTTTACATTTTAACCATTCCAATAGGAGGATAGTGGCATTTCATTGTGGTTTAAATTTCTGTTTATCTAATAACTAATGATTTTGAAAATCATTTCTTGTGCTTATTTGGTATCCGCATGTCAAATAGTGGTGGAATACACGTTCAAATTCTTTGTCTCTTTTTTTTCTTCATTGGGTTGTTTTCTTCTTATTGAGTTTTGAGAAATTTTTATATATTCTAGATACAAGTTCCTTATTAGATATATAATTTATTAATATTTTCTCCCAGTCTGTGGCTTATATTTTTGTTGTCTTAATATTGTGGGTTTTTTTTTAGACAGAGTCTCACTTTTTCACTCAGGCTGGAGTGCAGTGGCACAATCTTGGCTTGCTGTAACCTCCACCTCCTGGGTTCAAGTGATTCTCCTGCCTCAGCCTCCCCAGTAGCTGGGACTACAGGTGCACACCACCACACCTGGCTAGTTTTTGTATTTTTAGTAGAGACAGAGTTTTGCCATGTTGGCCAGGCTGGTCTCAAACTCTTGACCTAAGGTGATCTGCCCACTTTGGCACCAAAGTGCTGGGATAACAGGCATGAGCCACTTTGCCCATCAATATTGGTTTTTTGAAGAGTGTAAGTTTTAGATTTTGGTGGTTCACCTTATCAATATGTTCTTTTATGGATCCTTGAATCTAAGGAATCTTTGACTAACCCAAGGTCACAAAGATATTCTATGTTTTCTTCTAAATGCCATTATACTTTTAGATTTTACTTTTAGGTCTGTGGTTCATTTGGTGTTGATGTTTATGCATGCTGTGAAGTTTTTTAAAAAAATATGAATATTCAATTGTTCCTACATATTTATTGGATAGACCATCCATCCTTTCAAAGCAGCATCATTGTCTGGGGTAAATACCTAAGATTTGTTGTCTCATGGCCACAGAAAACTAGGACAGAGATACACAAAAGGTGAAGTTCAGAGCAGAATTTTAATAGGTGAAAGAAAGAGAAGAGCTCTCTCCTGCAGAGAGGGGTCCCGAGTGGGTTTTCCGGTCCACAGCGAAATGCAAAGGGTTTTATAGATGAGCTTGAGGAGGTGGTGTCTGATTTACATAGGGCAAAAAATATTGGTTGGACCAGGTGTGCCATTTGCATAAGGTGTGAAAATCTGGTTAGGGCTAGGTGTGCCATTTGCATTAAGTGCAAAAATCTGGCCACCCCCACCCTAATCTTTTACTATGCAGATGGATTCTCTGCCTGGCCGGCACCACGTTGCCTGCCTCTTTACTGTACACATGGTGACAAAGAAAAGGGAAGATGGAGCCTCCATGTTGAATATACCTGGCCCCCAGGTAGCCCTCTTCTATTGGCACAGCTGCCAGCATTCCCCTGTGCAAGCTTCCAGTTTGATAATCTATGTCTTAGATTATCAGCTTGTCTTAGATTATAAGTAGCTTGCTTATCTATGTCAGCAGCTTGATTTTTCAGGCTGCTCTTTGTTAGAAAAGGAATGGTTTTGAGGCTGCTTTTTTTGTTAAAAGGAAAATTCTGCTGAGGACTCTGTCGTCCTTACTATCTGCCTAAATAATTTCTTTCTAGATCCTGTATCATAATCCCCCCTCAGGAGTGGTAACCCTAACTGCTATTAGGGGGTGTTGGACGATGACTCTTTCTGGCTACTTCCTGCTGAAAAGGGGCATCGTGTGGGGAACAGCAGTTAAGGCTCCTCCTGGGGTCAATCTAAGGACCCTCAGAAGAATGGTGTGTCCATGCATGGTTTCATCACAGCACTGTTTGAAGCTTAATAGCTTCTAGGTGAGAAGAGATAAATTTTACAAGAAGGCTTGTTGTAAATATATGTTCAATATAGGGTTTGAATATGAGTATTAGGTGTAATACTCACATTAAGAATATGAGTATTAGGTATAGTATATATATGTTCAATATAGGGTTTTCATATGAGTATTAGGTGTAATACTCATATTAAGAATATGAGTATTAGGTGTAATACTCATATTAAGAACATGAGTATTAGGTATAGTATATATATATATATATATGTTCAATATAGGGTTTTAATATGAGTATTACAATTACCACTATTTGGCCAGTCGTGGTGGCTCACACCCGTAATCCCAGCACTTTTGGAGACCATGGTGGGCAGATCACCTGGGGTCAGGAGTTCAAGATCAGCCTGCTAACATGGCAAAACCCTGTCTCTACTAACAATACAAAAATTAGCCAGGCACGGTGGCAGGTGCCTGTAATCCCAGCTACTCAGGAGGCTGAGGCAGGAGAATCACTTGAACCCATGAGGTGGAGGTTGCAGTGAGTTGAGATCACACCACTGCACGACAGAGTGAGACTTTGTCTCAAAAAAAAAAAAGGATTACCACTATTAGTGCGGGTATTATAGGCCATAACCATGACAGTAGAGTTTGTTTGACACCTCTTAGTCATTTTGATGGGTTGTAATACTGGTTTGACTCCACCAGATTTCACTGTACTTTACCAGAAGCATTAATATAGAAGCAACATTTTTTCTTTCAGGAAAAGTGGCATTGGATTGGGTGGCCAGAGTAATTTTAGTGTTAACTTTGGCTAAATCTTTCCTGTAATTATCAATCCTGTTATAAAGATGATAACTAGGCAGAATATTACAGCAATTATAATTTTCCATCCAGAATTCCACTTTGCAGGTGCCACAGTGGCACCTGTGCAATAGTCCTAATGCAAATAGTACAGTGAGTATAGTAATCCTACAAGCGTGGCAAAATAAATAATTTCCATTTAAAATTTTACTCACCAAGATATAGAATTTCCCTTTAAGGGTCAAAAAGGAGTTCTAATATCTGACAGCAAATCTTGAGAGGAAAAGTAGAAATGACTAAAAATAGAGAAGGTAGGAGTGGGACTGAGTAGGATGCATAGCCCTTACTCATTTACTTATCTTTTATGATTTTCAGCTTAAGATCTCCTATTTCTTCGCATTGACATCCAGGACGTTCCTCTGGGCTGTCTGGGGCTTTCCAGCTGTCCCAGCTTTTCAGCTTTGACTCAAGTGTAATTTATCCAGGAATCCATACCTGTAGCTTTTACTGTCGAGTGGGTTGAAAGAACAGTGTAGAGTCCTTCCCAGCTTGGGCTTAGGAAAGGAGAGCAAGAAGGGAGAGCTTTCACCAATACCGGATCTCCTGGGTTAAATAAACGTGGTCTTATTTCTTGGGGTTGGGCTTCTGCTAGTTGTATTAATTCCTACTGGAAGTGAGCCAGAGAGGTTACATGCTTAACCATTTGAGAGGTTTCCTGGTCTAATAGAAAGTCATTGGTAAGGAAACGCTGTCCATACAGCATTTTGAAAGGGCTTAGACCTAACTTTAAAAGGGTACTTCTCACCCACAGTAAAGCCATGTGAAGAAGAGTGACCCAAGGAAGGTGAGTTTCTTGGGCTAGTTTTCTGAGATGTCTTTTGATAACATCATTTGTTTTCTCTACCTTTCCTGAGGACTGGGGTCTCCAAGCACAATGGAGAAGATATTGTACGTCTAGTGCCTTTGAAACCCCCTGTGTGATGGCTGCCTTAAATGAGGGGCCTTTGTCACTTTTGAGGTATTTTGGTAGGACAAAGTGGGGAGTTATTTCATTAACTAACACTTTTATTACCTCAGAGGCCTTTTCTGTACAGCATAGAAATGCTTCTACCCAGTTAGTGAAAGCATCTACCCATACCTGGAGGTATTGGATGCCCTTCATCTTTGGCATATGGGTAAAGTCTACCTGACAGTACTCCCCTGGATAGCTTCCCATACTTTGGGTTTGAGGAGGAAGGAGCCACCTATTGAGGGGATTATTTTTAAGACAGACTTCACAAGCATTAACAACCTATTTGACTGTTTTTAATAAGTTCTCTCCTGAAAACAATCTCTGGGCACACTGATAAACTTATCCTTTATCAAGTGAAAAGCTTGGTGAAGGATTTTAAGGACTTTCCACAGGCTGGAGGCTGGCAAGTGGAGTTTAACCTCCTCTGACTGTAGCCATCCTAAGGGCTGGAAAGTGTACCCTCGAGAGATGGCCCATTCTATCTCTACAGGGGAGTGCTGAGGCTTAATTTCTCTTATGGAGCCTTCCCAGATTAGAGGGGCTTCAAGTGTGTTGATACCCTGAGGCTTCATTGCTGCTGACTTGGCTGCCTGATCAGCTAGATTGTTTCCTTTGGCTGTTCCCTTCTGATGTCCCTTACAATGCATCACTGCTATCTCTTGTGGAAGAAAAACTGAGGATAATAAGCTGTTAATTTCCTGGTGGTATTCAGAGCGACTACTGCATACCCTGCCTTATGAACTCCTTGCTCTACAAAGTTATTTCCATCCATAAAGAGGGTCCAGTCTGGATTTTCTAGGGGAGTTTGCCTGATATCCTCCCTGGCTTCATAGGTCTGTACCATAACTTGTTCACAGTTATGTTCAGTTTTCTCAGGGAGGAAAGTGGCCAGATTTAGGCAAGAACAAGTTTTCAATTGGATTGTAGACACTTCTAACAGCAAATCCTGATATTTAAGGAGCTGGCTGGCTGTTAGCCAAAGGCTTTCCCTGGAAGACAGCAATCTTGCTATATTATGTGGGGCCTAAATAGTTAAGCCATTTCCCAGGGTCAATTTGGCGGCCTCTGGTACCAGTCAGGTCACTGTGACAACTGCTTGGAGGCATGCTGGCCATTCTTTAGCCACCAAAATAAGTTCCTTACTCAGGTAGTTCAGTGGCTGTTGAGCTGGTCCTTGGGGCTGTGTTAAAACTCCCAAGGCCATTTCCTTCCTTTCTGATACATAAAGATTGAAGGCCCTCCCTATGGGAAGGCTGAGGGCTGGTGCCTTAAGTAAGGCTTGTTTTAACTGGTTAAAGGCCTTTTGAGCTTCAGGTTCCCAGGTTAGGAAATAAGTTTTAGCTGCTTGAGTTTCTGTTATGAGGTGACATAAGGGAAGTGCTATCTCGCCGTACCCAGGTATCCATAGTCTGCAAAATCCCATAATGTCCCCAAATCCTCTTAGTTGCTTGAGGGTTTTAGGGAGGGGAAAGGAGGAAATAATCCTTTCTTCCCCTAGTCTTCTGGTCCCTTCTGTCAACACTAAACCCAGGTACTTCACTGAGGTTTGGCCAAACTGGGCCTTAGATTTTGAAACCTTACATCCTCTGTTGGCTAAGAAATTAAGAAGAGCTTCAGTGCCTTCCTGAGAGGCTTCCTCAACTGAGGCACAGACCAATATGTCATCTATATATTGCAAGACCCTGACCTGAGGATGGGAAAACTTGGAAAGGTCCTTTGACACCGCCTGTCCAAACAAGTGAGGACTGTCTCAAAATCCCTGAGGCAGCACCATCCATGTTAACTGGGTGGTTTGGCTGGAGGGATATTTGAAGGAAAACAAGTATTGAGAGTCAGGATGTAACACTATACAGAAAAAGGCATCCTTTAGATCCAGGACTGTGAACCATTTAGCTCCCTCAGGTATTTGAGTTAGCAAGGTATAGGGATTAGAGACCGCCAGATGAATTGAGACTATGGCCTCATTAATGAGATGGAGGTCCTGAACTAGTCTTCATTCCCCATTGGGTTTTTGCACTCCTAATATTGGGGTGTTGCAGAAGCTGTTACAGGGTTGAGGAGGCCCTGCATCTTCAGCTTATTAATAATGGCTTCTAGCCCTTTCCTAGCCTCTGGCTTTAGGGGATATTGACTGGTTAGGAAAAGAAGTGTGATCCTTAAGATGGATCTGGACTGGCCTAGCGGTTATAGCTCGACCTATTCTTCCTTGAGTTGCCCATACTTCTGGATTAATATTAACTTCCACCAGGGGGAGACAAAGAGTGTCTTGGGGCTAGCAGGATGCTGGCCCGCATGCGAGCTAAAATATCTCTACCTAATAAAGGAGTGAGATTTTCTGGCATGATTAAGAAGGCATGTGTAAATAATGGGTCCCCCCCAACTACAACTAAGGGGTTAAGAAAAATTTCAGGTTAGAACCTTTCCCGAGATGTGCATTATGGTTGTGCTATGGGAAGAGGGGAGGTCTGGATCAGAGAGAAGAGAGAGGCTGGCTCCAGTGTCCAGAAGGAAGTCCACCCTCCTTCCTTCAATTTCCAGAATTACCCAGGGCTCCTGTGCAGTGACAGCAGTTTGAGGTGCTGGAGCTAAGGGTTTGAGCCCTGAGAGCATCAGTCCTGTTGGACCATCTGTGAGACTGGTTTTGAACCCAGTGACCTCCATCTCTGGGGGCAGTCTGATCTCCAGTGGTCCTGCCACAGGCTGGACAGAGTTGAGGTGGCTTCCTCTTGCTGCCTGGGCACTCCTTCTTAAAGTGCCCTGACTTGCCACACTGGTAGCAACTAGTGGACGCACCTCAGGGATCCTGGACTTTGCAAGCCTACAAAGCAGTTACTAAAGCCTCAATCCTTCTCTTGTGTTTTCTATCTTTCTCTTGGGCCTCCTCCTGGTCTCTCTTATGAAAGACTGAGGTGGCTACCCTTAGGAGGTTTTCCAAGGTGCTATCTGGCCCTATAGCCTGCTTCTGCAGTTTCCTCCTAATATTGGGAGCTGCCTGTGCAATAAACTTTTCCTTTACAATTAGCTGTTTCTTGACTGAATCGGGGATAAGGAGGTATTTTTATTAGTGCCTCTCTCAGCCTTTCCATAAAGGATGTAGAATTCACATCTGGCTTTTGGTCTATCACAGATAGTTTAGTGTAATTAAGAGGTTTGGCCCTAGTTCTTCATAGGTCTCCAATATGCACATTAAAAAATGATTCCTTTTCCAGATGAGTTCATGTCCTTTGCAGGGACATGGATGAAGCTAGAAACCATCATTCTTAGCAAACTATCACAAGGACAGAAAACCAAACACCGCATGTTCTCACTCATAGGTGGGAATTGAACAATGAGATCACTTGGACACAGGGTGGGGAACATCACACACTGGGGCCTGTTAGGGGGTGGGGGGCTGGGGGATGGATAGCATTAGGAGAAATACCTAATGTAAATGACGAGTTGATGGGTGCAACAAACCAACATGGCACATGTATACCAATGTATCAAACCTGTGTGTTGTGCACATGTACCCTAGAACTTGAAGTATAATAATTTTTTAAAAAGTGTTTCCTTTTCCATTCATCTGTGAAGTCACTGGGGTTCCATTCAGGGTTGTCAAGAGGTACTGCCACTCTTCCTATTGGGATTAATGGTTTCCCTATTTCTTCACCTTGCCTATGTTCTCTTTTCCTTTTTGGCTTACTATAGGAGACATATTTCTTCTCTCCAAACTTCTCTGCTGCCTACAGAGCTGGCTGTTTTTCAGCTGCAGTTAGGGTTTGGCTTAGGAGCAGCATAACATCCATCCATGAGAGGTCAAACACCTGAGTTAAATTTTAGAAAGCTTCTATATACCTATCAGGGTTGTCAGAAAATCAGCTTAAGTCTCCCTTTATTTGCATATTTCATTTATTTGTGATGAGAAGGGAACATGAATCCTAGTGGCATCACCTCCGTTGGGCATTTCCTGTAGGTTTAAGAGTGAAGCTGGGAGGGTGGAGAGTTTTGGAGATGGTGGAACTGGAGGAGCTGATGGCACAGTTGGAGGGGGCCCAAATAAGGGGGACAAGAAGGGCCTGGACACTCAATAGCTGCCTCAGATAGTTCCCCCAGAAGTTGCTTCTCTAATTTTGTGGAATCATTCCCTATGGGCCTGCCTACTATGACTGCTAAAAGAGCTGGGTAGATTGTGTCATGCTTGCAAAAGTCTAGTAAGAAGGCTGTATCCTTCTGCAAAAGCAGAGTTTCAGAGGAGTGCAGGCTGAAGATGGTCTGTTACCCATGTAGAAAGCAAAGTGAGAAAAAAGGTGTCCCTTTAGTCTCTTTCCTTTCCTTTGGAATGGCCCAAAGTGGAGGGGAAAATAGAGGGGGCATCCCCTCAACTGTTTTCCCTCCTTGGTTCCCTTCCCCAGCATCCATTAAAAGTGCCGCCCATGGATGCAGGCATGACCCTTAGCCATGGAAATGGAGGAACTGAGTGATTGGGAGTAGTCACGCTCACCCCACCCGTGTGACTGTACTCCTCCACTGGTGGTTTCCCTTTGACTTCCTAGACCTGTGTTACCTGTGTGGCTCCCCAATAAATGGATCTCAGGTGAGACTATGTAACAGTTGCATTTGGCAAGGCCCTTTAATGGAGGGAGTCCTGGACTAAAACATTTATTTTTAGGCTGTGGCTCTGGTTAAGTTGCAGACATAAAATCCCCTTACTATTTAAGTACCATTCTAATTGGAGGCAGAATAGGTGCCTTAAAGAAACACAGGGACTGAACGGCAGTCTTCCTGGTGATGGGACAGTATCAAGACTAGAATTTTGTTTTGGAGAACATTTTCCTCACCATTGTTGAGTTTTCCTGTTCACAGAAGGGACATAAAGCCTGGTCTTTAGTAGAGGGGTGCCAAAAAGGAGGAGAATTAGGGAACTAGAGTGTTTCATCAAAGGGAGGATTCTTATTCCACTAGGTGGTGCTGTTGGCCTTAAAATACCATGTGCTCTCCAGACCAAGGGTAAAGAGAGAGACACTCACTAGGGTGGGGTGGGGGATGATGGCGGGGGGGAGAAGACCCCATGTTTCTAGGAAATCACAAAAACGGCAACCCCTTGAGCTATATTCCTGGTTACTGTGGCATTTCCTGATCTTGACTAACAGGATTACTTCTCTGAATTGTAAAAATTCCCACAGCATTGCATACAGAGAGTGGATAGGAGACATGGTGGTCGCAGACAGAAAAGGAGGAAAATTGTGATATGAAAAGCTTGGAGATCCTGTTTCCAATGCCCATCAGGCTGTCAGAGGCTGGGGTTAGTCCAGAAGGCTTCAGATAACACCAGGGTGTGGCCCTGGCCAGGAACCCTCAGTTACCTCTGAACCTCTTCCAGCCTCATGTGACAGCTAGGCTTTCTGTGAAAAGAAACCAGTTCAAAACAAAGCCAACATTCCCAACACCCTGAGGGCAGAGGGATTTGCTAAGTTCTCCTGGCAAGCCTGTTCCCCAAGTCTTGTTAGGCTTGCAGCCACACTAACTGTTTTTAAATGACTGAAGGGAGCGCAGTGTTTGGTTTGATTTTAAAATGGAGGACGGAGGCCTCAAAATGAAAACAAAGGGTTGGGGTCTGCTGCTATACTCACCCTTCTGATGAATCTACCTTGGATCCTGGATGGGCCCCCAAAATGAAGCAGTGCCATTGTCTGGGGTAAATACCTGAGATTCGTTGTCTTATGGCCATGGAAAACTAGGACACAGACACACAAAGAGTGAGGAAGAGAGCAGAAGTTTAATCGGTAAAAGAAAGAGAAAAGCTCTCTCCTGCAGAGAGACGGGTCCAGAGCACATTTTCTGGTCCACAGCAAAATGCAAGGGGTTTTATAGATGAGCTTGAGGAGGTGGTGTCTGATTTACATAGAACATGAAAGATTAGTCGGAGCAGGTGTGCCATTTGCATAGCATGTGAAAATCTGGCTGTCCCCATCCTAATTTTTTCTTATGCAGATGAGTTCTCTGCTGGGTTGGCACCATGTTGCCTGCCTCTTTACTGTACACATGGTGACAAAGAAAAGGGAAGATGGAGCCTCCATGTTGAACATACCCTTTTCCATTGGCACAGCTGCCGGCATTCACCTGTGCAAGCTTCCAGCTTGCTTATCTATGTCTGTACTCAAAAGAGTAGCTTTTTCAACCTACTCTTTGCTAGAAAAGGAATGATTTGGGGCTACTTTTTTTGTTAAAAGGGAAATTCTGCTGAGGACTCTTGCCCTTACTATCTGCCTAAACAATTTCTTTCTAGCTCCTGTATCAGTTTTTCCATTAAATTGCTTTGCACCTTGATGAAAAATGAGTTATCCATATATGTCTATTTCTGGGCTCTCTTTTCTGTTCCACTAAATTATTTATCTTTACATCAGTACCACATTGTTTTGATTATGGTAGTGTTATCATAAGTCTTAAAGTCAGGTAATGTTAGCCTTCTAATTTTGTTCTTCTTTTTCAAAATTGTTTTGGCTGTTGAAGATCCTTTGGATTCTGATTTGAGCTTCACAACCAGTTTGCCGATTTCTATAAAAGTGTTACTGGGATTTTGATTGGGATTGCATGGAATTAAAGATCAATTTGGGGAAAATTGACATCTTAACAATATTGAGTCTTTTGACTCAATGAACAAGAAATATCTATCCATTTATTTAGTCTCCAACTTTTCTCAGCAATGTTTAGTAGTTTATAATTTATAGATCTTTTATATTTTTGTCATTTTTATTCCAAAATATTTCATATTTTTGATGCTCTTATAAGTAGCATTCTTTTTTAAATTTTCCAATTGCTTGCTGTGAATATATAGAAATACAATTGATTTTGTAGATTAATCTTCTATCCTGAAATCTTGTTATCCTCATTTATTAGTTATAGTAGTTTTGTAGATTCTGTTGGAGTTTCTGCATATATGACCGTGTCATCTATGAATAAAGACAGCTTTATGTCTTTCTTTCTAATCTATTTTATTTATTGCCTGATTGTACCAGCTAGAACCTCCAGTAGTAGCTAGGATAGTTAGTAGGTTAACTCTAAAGTTTTGTAGCTGTCCTTTATCAGCTTAAGGAGGGTCCTTTCTGTTCCTAGTTTGATGAGAAGTTTTATCAGGAATGGATGTTGGATTTTGTCAAATAATGCTTCTGCATCTATGAGATGATCATATGATTTTTCTTTTCAGTTTGTTAATATGGCAAGTTATCTTACTGATTTTGTATGTTAAACAAACCCTACATTTCTGGAATAAACTTCATTTATTCCAGGCCTACTTTTACCTTTCCTTTTCTAAGCTCCATGAAGGCCTTTGCTTTCCACTGACACTGTCTTCCTTCAGACCGTACAGTAGAAAATATCATCATTTGTCTTGGAGCTTTCTTGTGGAAATCACATCTCAACCCCATTCTTGTTGCCTTAATTCTATTTGTGGGTTTCCAAATCTCCCTAAATCTCTTATTCAAAGATGGTCTCTTGGGTTGTTTCTAAAAATGGTTAGTGACCTCCATTTGAGCTGACTTCACTCTCTGAGTGATTTTGCTTTCAAAGTACTTTAATTTCCAAATCAGGGTGGTACACTTCTACTTTATGGGCTGGATAAAGGCTTAAACTAAATCACAGGTGGCGTAGCGGTACTTTCTAAAACATTCCACTCCCTCAGTGTGATGAAATACTCTGCCTTCTGGAATTTTCCCTGCTCCTTTGTCCTTAATTATATTCCCAGAGAAGTTGTGTGACTCACCTGTATGAGCTAGAGAAAATCTATGCATCTCTTTTTAGTAAATTTCTGTTTTGACTTGTGCATTCTAGTCAGGTAAATTCCTGTTTGTTAGTAAGAGCAGTTATTTTCAGAAAGGCTAAACCCAAATCTGAACTGGTCCTAGCTTGTTTGAGTTTCTTAAAAAATGAAATCTGGAATCTGTCATTTGTGCTTGTTATTTATCATAATAGTTGTGGCTTTGTTATTTCCATCAGTACTCTTATTTTTGGCTGTAGGTCCTCACGACCTACATCATTCCTCCACTCCTTCCTCCTTATTTTCCCACTGCCATCCTACTTCCCAGAAAAACCTGAGATTTGTTTGGTGGACTGTCCCTCTGGGAGGACTGGCTAGGGAAAGGACTGAATAAGCTTACTCTTAGAAATGAGCAATGACCTCTAAGGGTCTACAAATATTAATTTAAGAAGTGTTACTTTAAATTGGTTTTCCTTTGGCTACCTTCATATCAAATATTTCTGCCCTTTTTTTTTTTTTTTTTTTTTTTTTTTTTTTTTTTTTGAGACAGACTCTCCCCATATCCCCCAGGCTGGAGTGCAGTGGTGCGATCTCAGCTCACTGCAAGCTCTGCCTCCTGGGTTCATGCCATTCTCCTGCCTCAGCCTCCTGAGAAGCTGGGACTACAGGTGCCTGCCAACACGCCCGGCTAATTTTTTGTATTTTTAGTAGAGATGAGGTTTCACCGTGTTAGCCAGGATGGTCTCGATCTCCTGACCTTGTGATCCTCCCATCTCAGCCTCCCAAAGTGCTGGGATTACAGGCGTGAGCCACCGCACCTGGCTTATTTCTGTCTTTGAGTCCCAAACCTTTCCAAGTGTCAGTGCCTAGTCGGAATTAACAGTCTTTTTAACATTCAGACCTGAATTTTGTGGCCTGTGTTACTTACCGCAGTCCCTGGAAGATTTGAGAGGCCCCTTCCAGTGCTTACACTCACCTCGAGTATCTGGGGATACTCAGGGGGCACCTCACATGCCCTCATGGCAGCTTGCCAGTGCTCCTTCAGGCAGCTACTTCCTTAGCAGCCTCCACAGCTCCATGCCCAGGCCCAGAACACTGCCCCACCTTCCATTGCATGTTCTGAGCACCTGCCTCTAGGCCCCCTCAAGGTTCCAGTGGCCCACTGTGTTCCCTGTGCTTGCCTGTCTCTAGGCTTCTGCTCAGTCTGCAGCATTAGCAGGTCCCTGCTCCACTGAAGCCACTCACCTCCAGTCCACAGCATGATGCTCTGCCTTCTGAGCTGACAGACCTATCTTACTTTTAGAAGGTCTCCTCTTCTGTACTCTACTTGTCTCAAAAGGGCCCCACATTAGTATTGCTTGGGCCCCAAAAGTTCAGTAGGTCAGATTTTAGTTTATATATAGTTCTTTTAAGGTCTAGTTTAAGGAACTGCCACCATATTTACCCAGAACCAGCATTCTCCTCTTGCAATATGACCCTTGTTCTGAGTTATCTAACTCTGAGGCCCTCAACATTTTTGGCACCAGGGACCAGTTTCATGGAAGACAGTTTTTCCACAGACTGGCCAAGGGGATGGTTTCAGGATGATTCAAGCACATTACATCTATTGTGCACTTTATTTCTACTATTATTACATTGTAATATATAATTATACAGCTCACCATACTGTAGAATCAATGGGATACCAGAGCTTGTTTTCCTGCAACTAGATGGTCCCATCTGGCAGTGATGGGAGACAGTGACAGATCATCAGGCATTAGATTCTCACAAGGAGTGCAAAAACCTATTAGAACTGATACATTCAGTAAAGTGTCAGGATACAAAGTCAGCATACAAAAATCAGTAGCATTTCTATATGCCAACAGCAAGCAATCTGAAAAAGACATAAAAAAAAATCCCATTTGCAATAGCTACAAATAAAATTAACTACCAAGGAATTAACCAAAGAAGTGAAAGAACTCTGCAACGAAAACTATAAAACATTGACACAAGAAATTGAAGAGGAAACGACAAAATGGAAAGATATTCCATATTCATGGATTGGAAGACTCAATGTTGTTAAAATGTTCATACTACCCCAAACAATCTACAGATTCAATGCAATCCCTGTCAAAATACCATTGACATTCTTCACAGAAATGGAAAAAGAAAACAGTTTTATATATATATGGAATCACAAAAGACCCAGAATAGCCAAAGCTATCCTGAGTAAAATGAACGAAACTGGAGAAATCACATTATCTGGTTCAAATTATACTACAGAGCTATAGTAACCAAAACAGCATGCTACTGGCATAAAAATAGATACATAAACCAATGGAAGAGAATAAAGAACTGATATGATTTGGATTTGTGCCCCCTCCCAAATCTCACATCAAACTGTAATCCTCAGTGTTGGAAGTGAAGCCTGATGGCAGGTGATTGGCTCATGGGGGCAGAGTTCTTATGAATGGTTTCGCACCATCCCCTCCATGCTGTTCTCATGATAGGGAATGAGTGAGTAATCATGACAGCTGGTTGTTTTAAAAGTGTGTGACACCTCCCCCTCCCTGCTCCTGCCATGTAAGATGTCCACTTTGCTTTCTGCCATGAGTTAAGAGCTCCCTCAGGCCTCCCCAGAAGCAGAGGTGCCCATGCTTCCTGTACAGGCTGCGTAACTGTGAGGCAATTTAACTTCTTTTCTTTATAAATTACCCAGTCTCAGGTATTTCTTTACAGAAATGTGAGAAAGAACTGATACATGAACCCAGAAACAAATCCATACATCTACAGTGAAATCATTTTCAACAAAGCTGCCAAGAACATTGTTGACAAAAGAACATTCTCTTCAAAAATAAATGGTGCTGGGAAAATTGGACATCCAAATGCAGAAGAATGAAACTAGACCCCTATCTCTTGCCATGTACAAAAATCAAGTCAAAATGGATTTAAAGACTTACATCTAAGACCTCAGACTATGAAAATACCACAAGAAAACGTTGGGGAAACTCTCCAAGACATTGGAGTGGGGAAAGATTTCTTGAGTAATACTCCACAAACATGGGCACCTAAAGCAAAAATGGACAAATGGGGAGCACATCAAGTTAAAAGGCACGGTGGCTCATGCCTGTAATCCCAGTACTTTGGGAGGCCGAGGTGGGCAGATCACCTGAGGTCAGGAGTTTAAGACCAACCTGGCCAACATGGTGAAACCCCGTCTCTACTAAAATACAAAAATTAACTGGGCATGGTAGCAGGCCCCTGTAATCACAGCTACTTAGGAGGCTGAGGCAGGAGAATTGTTTGAACCTGGGAGGCAGAGGTTGCAGTGAGCCGAGTTTGTGCCACTGCACTCCAGCCTGGGCTACAGAGCAAGACTCTCTGTCAAATAAAAAAAAAAAAAAAAAAAAAAAGCTTCTGCACAACAAAGGAAACAATCAACAAAGTGAAGAGACAAGCTACAATATGGAAGAAAATGCAAACTCTCCATCTGACAAGGGATTCATAACCCAATTATATAAGGAGCTCAAACAACTCAATGGGAAAAAAACCAATAATCTGATTTTAAATTGGGCAAAAGATCTGAATAAACATTTCTCAAAAGAAGACATGCAAATGGCAAACAGATATATGAAAATGTGCTCAACATCACTGATCATCAGAGAAATGCAGATCAAAACTACAATGAGATATCATTTCACCCCAGTTAAAATGGCTTTTATCTAAAAGACAGGCAACACATGCTGGCAAGGATGTGGAGAAAAGGGAACCCTCATACACTATTGGTGGGAATGTAAATTAGTACAACCACTATGGAGAACAGTTTGAAGGTTCCTCAAAAAACTAAAAGTAGAACTACATACGATCTAGCAATCCCACTCTTAGGTATATACCGAAAAGAAAGGAAATGAGTATATCAAAGAGATATTTGCACTCCCATGTTTATTGTAGCATTGTTCACAATAGCCAAGATTCGGAAGCAACCTGTGTCCATCAACAGATGAATGGCTAAGGAAGATGTGGTGCATACACATAATGGAGTACTATATTCAGCCACAAAAAGAATGAGATCCTGTCATTTGCAACAACATGGATGAAACTGGAGGTCATTATGTTAAATAACCCAGGCACAGAAACACAAACTTCACATGTTCTCATTTATTTATGGGAGCTAAAAAGTAAAACAAGTGAATTCACAGAGATAGAGTAAAAGGATGGTTACCAGAGGCTGGGAAGGGTAGTAGGGGGGCAGGGAGAGGAAGGAGTGACGGTTAATGGGTACAAAAAATATAGTTAGATAGAATGAATAAGATATAGTATTTGATAGCACCACAGGGAGACTACAGTGAACAATAATTTATTGCACATTTCAAAATAACTAAAAGAGTATAATTAGATTGTTTGTAACACAAAAAAAGGCTAAATGCTTGAGGTGATGGGTACCCCATTTACCCTGATATGATTATTACTCATTGTATGCCTGTATCAAAATATGTTCTGTGCACCCTAAATATATACACCTACTATGTACCCACAAAAACTTAAAATTATAAAAATAAAGTAAAATAAAATGCTCAGTAAACTTCATATAAACTGAAGTTGAGTTCACTTCAAGCTGGACTCTTCCCTATTGCAATAGCGTATTACTGATTAAAGTCTGTTGTTTCCACCTTAACTAGTGTCTGGCTTTGTTTATCTTTGACACTTCGAAGTCTGTTAAGCTGTGTGACTTGGGGAATTTACTCAACATCTCTGTGCCTCAGTTTCCTCACTTGTAAAATAGGAGATAAAAATAATAACCCCCCCCCCCATAGGGTTGTTGTGAGCTCTGAATGAGTTAACATGTATAATGTATTTAGAACAGTAGGTGTTACCTTAAGTCAAATTAGGTTTAGCTTAAATCTGCCTCTTGGTAAATTTGGCCTAAAGGTTTCTCCATATATAATGATGTAACCTAACTGGGTGTGGAAACAGACTGTAACCTACTTTTGTAATGAGTAACCAAGTCTCAGCCCATCACAGAAGCCATACTTCAACCACGTGTAGGTGGCCAACTGATCAAATCGTGTTCAAATAGGGCAAATGCAGAACTGTAACCAATCTGACTGTTTCTGCATGTCAATTCTGTTTTCTATACCTTGCTTTCCCTTTTCTGTCCGTAAATCCTCTCCGACCACACAGCACTGCCTGAGTCACTCTGAACCTACTCTGGTTGAGGAACTGCCCAATTTGTGAATTGCTCAATTAAACTCTGTTAAAATTAATTCATCTAATGTTTTTCTTTTAACCCTAATTTTTTTTGAGCTTTTGATTTATTTTATTTTTGTTTTTTCTTTTTTATTATTATTATTATACCCCAAGTTCTAGAGTACATGTGCGCAACATTCAGTTAACCCTAATTTTTATTAACAATGCAAGCTCTTTAATGCTAGTAAGATATAGCTATTGAAATAAGAAATACATATGTATGTATTTACATATACACATACACACACATCTATATTATGCATAGCAAAGTCAACTGGATTAAAAAAATAAACTTTTCATTGGGTCAGTTATTGACAAACAACAGAGTTCCTTGATACGGAGCTTCGGATATTGACCTGGAACAGGATTGATTAATATGCAAGACTATAAATGTAAATACATTTTAGGCCAAAAAAAAAAAAAGTACTATTTGAGCAGTTCTTTCATAAACTACATACCTGGAAATTGCAAAGGTCAGATTAAAATTTCAAACTGAACTAGATCCTCCGTGGGATTTGTGAAGTCTTGCCATGTCAATGACACCAAAGAGTGGGGGGTGGGGTAATGGTGGTCAAATCTGTGTCTTTGACTGTCAGGCCTCTCCCAGGACCTAGCTCCAGGAGAGCTCATGGGATGCAAAACTTCTGGGGTGCCATGCTGCTCCCTTGCTGGTTGTGTAACCAAATGAAAAGACAGAAGATCAAGTTTTCCACCCTTTGCCCTGTCTAGAGCAATTCACTTTTGGATTCACTTTCCCAGAAGGCGGAAATTGCAGTGAGCTGAGATCATGCCACTGCACTCCATTCTGGGTGACAGAGTGAGACTCTGTCTCAAAAAAATAAACAAATAAAAATAAAAGAAATTACAACTCTTTCTAAGGGTGCACTCTCACAGGGCATTGTGTAGCTTTTTGTCCTGCTTTATTTTCTGCATAGTTCTTAGGACGGTTAGACAGTCTTAGTCCAGTCTTCTTATATAATAAGAACCCGAGCAAGGTTATGTGCTAATGTTTTATTGAGGGGTGCTAGCCCAGTGAAAAAGGGCAGGGAGGCAGCTAATGAGGGAACGCAGGTACAAGGTGAGGCATTGGGAAGCTGGCCACTGCTTCCCCAGAAGACATCACTGGTGGCTCAGCTCCTGTTCATCTGCTTGTTCCTTCTTATCTCTGTCTCTTATGGATCTACATTCATTCTTCAGAGTGTTGACTCCCCTGAACCTCCCTGTTGTGTTATGTGGTCCCTTGGGGCAGCAGCTAGGGAAGCCATTCTGGACTTGGGCACAGGAATTGCAGCAGCTCCTTAACCTGTTAGGAGTTAGGAAGAAGCTGGGGTTTTACTACCAAGGAGACTGTGCAGGTTGGTGCTGGGGTAACTTCTGGCATAGGCCTGGAAGGCAGGTGGGGCCAAGTGGATCTGGGGTCTGCACAAACTGGGTCCAGGACCCTGATAATGTATATTTACTTGTTTATTATTTTCTCTCTCATTTGGAAGCATAGAGATTACTTGTTTTGCTCATTGTTCACTATATCCACAGTCATAAGAACAGTGTCTGGCATATACCAGGCATTCAATAAATATTTGTTGAATGAATTTATTGAGTTGCTACTGTGTCAGGAATTGTTATAGCTGCTAGAAGACACAAGAATTCCACCTCCCAGATGGAAAAATTAAGACAAGAAGGGACTTTCTTGGTGCTATTCAAAATGGGAGCTGTTTCTCTATTTTCAGACATTTGGCCTTTAGTTTACAAGAGACAGTGTGTTTCAGAATATAAGTACTCTTGATTTGACTTTGCCTGTCTTTTTGTAAGAAATGGGCCTAAGAGAAAGATTAAATTGACTCCTTTTTCCAGCATTAGGTCTCTTTGTGCTTAATTTTCCTGATTTAGAAGATAAGCATGGCACCATGACACCGAACAAATGGATGTGCAGAAGAATAGACTCCCTGACCGCGTGAGTGTGCTCAGGCTGCTGAGCAGAGCACCACAGACTAGGGGGCTTCCACAACAGGAATTTATTTTCCCTCAGTTCTGGGGGCCAGAAGTCCAGGGTCCAGGTGGCAACTGGGTTGGTTTCTTATGAGGCCTCTCTCCTTGGCTTGTAGTTGGCCACCCTCTCCCTGTATCTTCACATGGTTTTCCTTATGTCTGTGTCCTAATCTCCTCTTCTTATAAGGACACTAGTCATAGTGGACCAGGGCTCAACTCCATCGCCTTATTTTAATTATCTCTCTTTTTTTTTTTTTTTTTGAGATGGAGTCTCACTCTGTCACCCAGGCTGGAGTGCAATGGCGTGGTCTCAGCCAACTGCAACCTCTACTTCCTGGGTTCAAGTGATTCTCCTGCCTCAGCCTCCCAAGTAGCTGGGACTATAGGCGCCTGCCACCATACCTGTCTAATTTTTGTATTTTTAGTAGAGACGGGGTTTCACTATGTTGGCCATGCTGGTCTCGAACTCCTGACCTTGTGATCTGCCTGCATCAGCCTCCCAAAGTGTTGGGATTACAGGCATGAGCCATCGTGCCCAGCCTTTAATTATCTCTTTAAAGGCTCTATTTCTAAGCACAGTTATAGTCTCAGCTACTGGGGGTTAAGACTTCAATACATGAATTTTGGGGGGACAGGGGCTATTGGGGGTGGAAGGTGATACATTTCAGTTTATAGCACTAACTCTAAAGAACTTGACTTTACAAAATGGTGATGTCCAGGCCCGCTCCCTGCTGTCTCTTGCCTTCTGTGGCTGCCTCCTTTTGCTCTTCTCCTTGGCCCCAGACCAAGACCATCAAGGCAGTCAGAACAGGTCACAGAGGAATCCAGAAATCCAAGAAGAGGGTTTTGTGCCAAGCAAATAAAAGAAACTATCATCCATCTAAGGTTCATTGTTTAAATTACCATGTTTATTTACATCAACACAAAATACAATAATAAACACGACAAAACCATTTTATCTTCATGTAACATAACTCTTCAGTGAACAGAAGTACTACTGTTAATGTTTTGGCCTTTCCAAGGTCCTGCCTGGGGTCAAAACAGTATTCAGAGAAAGAGCAGATTCTTCTCTACCTTCCCTAAAACACACACAAAGGTAACTTCTATTTTCTAAAATCCCATTCCAATAATAATAAAAAAATACAACAGTAAGTCCACATAGAGGAGAGGATTGCTGTTGTGTTATCAGCATTGCAACCTGTATATTGCTGTAGATTTCCCCCAGGTTCTGCACACCAGTCAGGAACATAAAGGGTATATCAGCCCTTCGGATTTTCAAGGTGATTTTTCAGTAATTCTTTCACCTAGCCCTGTACTCCGTAAAGGTTTGATTTACCTGAGTTATCTAGAAACCAGCAAAAAAAGAGTCTCCAAGTGATCAAAGGTATATGGATCTATCTTGTAGAATTGAAGAAACTTATAGATTTTGCTGTGACAATTCAATGGACAACCACGAAGCCTCCACTACATAATGAACTATTCACCTAGTAAAAGCTTCACATTACAATTTAATCAAAGGTAATAAACATTGCGCAAAAGTACAATATCTCATCTATATGCCAGCAGTTTAAATGCTATTTGTTTAGTCTCGAACATTTTCAAACAAATGACAGTTATTGCTTAACTAACACAATCTTTCTATTATTTCACTGACAAAAGAGGCAGTTTCCTGCAGTGGAAAGAGGAGATGGCTTGGAGTTAGAGGAGCTAGATTCTGAACCCAGCCCTACTCATTCTGAGCCTTAGTTTCCTTATGAGGATCAAGTGAGACGAAAGTGCTTTGTAAAGGAGTAATAACCACAAGAAATAATATTCTAGAGTCCATCTCTTCCATCAACTGATGGATCCCTAATTTGCACATATATTTTGCAAGTAAAATCTTACCTCTTAAAGTAAATATATGATGCATATTCACCACATGCAGCTGAAATGTGCAAGTTGGGTTACATAGATGGGAAAAGAGTATGTATTAAAAAGCCTTTAAGACTTGTATACTCTTGATGTGCTTGATTTAGAGCCATTTAAAATTTTATTGTGTTTAACACATGTTCCTTTTATATTATTGGATCACTCTTTGAATAAACTAAGCATTTAAAGTAATTTTTTTTAAAAAAGAAACTTTGGTATGACAATTACAGGATTTAAAAGACTGTGCAACTGAGTGAAATGGATTGAGAAATATGGGAGAAGTAACAGTTTGAAAACTCAGAGTCAAAAAGGAAACAGTGTAGAATATCGTTTTTCAGGTAATTTAAAAATAAGCTATATGATAGGGTTGTTATCTTTTTATTTTTATAGGTAACTTCTTAATTTATAAATTACTTATTCCTTATTTGTAAAACAAATAAAATATTTGTGTACTTAACGTTTAGGTGTGTGTATAAATTCACAAAAATTATTAACACTTAACTTTCAACCTTATATTTGAGATATCTTCAGAAGAATTGCAACCTTTTACCTGAAGTAAACTCAGAATCTCATTTCTCAGAGATTTTAAAAAAATTCTCCTTTAAGAGAGGGCATATTTCCTCCAAGTTTAGAATTAATTGGCGAGTATAGACACACAATGTGAGTATATGGGCTTTGTGACTTTGCCGAGACAAAAAACTCAGGTAGCTGCATTCCTGAAACAAATGAGATTCTAATTTCAAACATTTTTCAAATGCAAATCAGGCCCCCATGAATCATTTTGATGATTTTTTGAAGCATTAATGCAACAGAGTTAGTATTCCTCAAATGATCCCCAAAGTCATCTCTTTGCTAAGGATATTTCTCTTCTTGATTATTTTGAACCTGCCAACAGTCTGTCACCTTCATGTAGAGGATGACTTATCTGCAAATGTCCTATTATTATCTTAAACCAACCTCATTTTGAAGCAACAAAGAGAAAAAAATTAAATAGTGCATTAACATTTCATATCAGTGAAACAGACTTTTTTCATGCATAAAGTAGTTCTAGCAATCTGTGGAAAGGTCTACCTTTTGTTTTTCCCTGTGTTTATAAGTTACATTTTTAAAAGTACTTGTGGAGCCTCTGTAGAGTGGATTGGTTCCCTGGAAAAAAAAAAGATTCAAGTGAAAGTATGTATATTTTGTTATTATACTGTTTTAATACATAGTGCAAATTGGAAGAGGAGAGTCAAGGTCAGTCTTGGAAACCATTAGAACAATTTTGATTAATTTGGTATTTCATACGTTTAGTGTTTTGCAATTTATACATTTTCATTTTGTTAAATATACAGAACAAGTCCCATATGTATATTCTAAAAATGTTACCTCTTTTGGTAATGCACAAATTTACAGATAGAAAACAAGGCTTCAGCTGTTGTGCTCACTTCTGTTTTCCCAGCACTGAGTCCCTGGCCCAAAGCAGGTACTCAGTATGTATGGAATGAGTGGCATGAACAGTGACAGATGAACCAAAAGTGAAATCAAAGCCAAAAAAGTAAAAAACAGGAAAAGTGAAACTGGTAGGAACATACAAAAATGAATGACACAGTATCTGCCTTTAACAAACGTGTTACTGATGAGAGGCATCAAAGAAGGGCACAAATAATCATGCTAAGATAAAATCAAAACTCAGAAGTGGGAGAAAGTAGTTGCTTGGGAGGAGTGAGGAACCATCCTCTGGACAGCTAACACTTGCCCTGGGTAGCCAAAGAACCAGCTGTCTTTTGCTTACTATGTACAACACTGTGTAAGACAATCACAAGAGACTGGTATGGAGGACCCTGGGGTCATGAAAGAGTTGCAGTCCAAAGGCAGGCCAGAAAAAATGGCTTTGCCTTGGGGGCAGTGGGAAGGTTGGGTGTGGGACTCCTGGGTAGCTCAGCTGTGCTGTTTGGGTTATAGATGTGCCTCCAGGTGCCAATAGCAGTGGTGCTGTAGCCAAAAGGACCAGAAGGTCCAGAAGGATCAAGCCTCTCTAGTTGTTCCAGGCCGGAGGAAGGTGTCTGGGTAAGGTACAGTTTCTTCTCTCCCACTTTCCAAGGTTTATCACACAGGCTATGGCAACAGTCTGGGTCCAAACCCAGCTCCACCACATGACCGTACTGAAGCCACTCTGAGCCTTGGTGTCCCTATCTGTTCCTACCTCGTCCAGGTAAAGTATTTTAGCGCTGTGTGTAGCACATAGCAAATGCTCCATAAATGCTGCCTCTTCTCATTAGTTCCTATTTATAGCTTTTCTTCACATTTGGAATTTCCTTTTCTTTTAGGTTTTAGAGAGGATTATTAAGATATTTTCCTCCAGGGCTTTGGTACACTTAACATTTCTAAGCCCATTACTGAGTATGTATGGAATCCAGGTACCGCCTCTGACCTTCTAAGTTAAAATCTTATACTTTGATCACCTCATTCCATGAATTATAGCTATGGTAGAAATTTCTAGGGGTGGATTTGAAAAAAAAACCTTAATTGTCTTTGCTTGCTCAGTGTATTTCTTTCAGCTCTTAAAAGAATTGAATAAAACCGGAAACACTCCCCGGTCTTTCCCACTCATTGGCCTCAGTGCCCTCATTGTGAGTGGGAATCACACCTGCACCCATTTCTATGTTGTCCAGAGCCAGTGGCCTGACCTCTGACTAAGTGACATGTTACTTTTGTTATGTGCCTTTAAAGAGATATGCTATTTCTATAATAAAGCCAAACAGAAAAATGTTCCTTGGCTGGTGGTGGATGATGGGTGAAAGCTAAGTTGGTATATTGCTTCTATTCCTGAGAGCAGCCTGGTTAATTCTGAGGGACCTCCAGATCTTATCTAGTCCTGCTGCCCTAAGAATTTGAGATTTTGAAGGCAAAGGGCAGACTGATGTGAATTTAGATGTAGATGGAGTCTAATTTGCAAACAAAAATCATGCATGGAATTCTATTAAATTTGAGACTAGAATCTAGTTGGTTACAGGAGAATGAGAGACTCCATTGAAGAAATAAGATGGAAAAAAGTAAGAGGTTCAGGCCAGCAATGACAGGGTAAGCCTGTCCTGGAGGAATTTCCCACTTCCTCCAGGAAGCTCCCACCTTTGTGAACAGAAAAGACACTTGGAAAGAGGACACAGGCTGTGAGCAGGGCCAGCTTAGAGCTCCGTAGGACCAGGTACTTGTTTGTAGGTGCACCCTATATTATGTCAAACATACTACAATACACCCATATCCCACACTTAATATAACTGATATGCATTATAGAGGAGGTGACTTGAATTGCAGTTGACAAGATAACACAATGTTATTTAGTAGATATTTAGTTGAATGTTTAATTTTGATGGTGGAGTTTTCATTCCGTATTTTAAAGCAACTTCATTCATTTAGGTTTGCAATATTTTGGGAGTCCCTTGCAATACTGGTTTAGGGCCAAGACATTGCTTATAGGGAGTGATGGGTAAAGCAGACTTCACTAGAGTAAGAGGGTAAGGTGGAAGTGTAAAAGTGGACGAAGAGCAAGTACATATTGCTGTTGTGTGTAATAGGGTATTTCCTGGCCTCAGCTGAAGATCAGAGGTCAGGATAATGCACTCACATTGGGTTTTGTTCCAGGAGGAGGTGTGGAAATGTCCACACTGCCTCTTCTAGTGCTCTGCTGATTGTAACCTCTCTACACAGACTTTCCAGCTGAAATGCAGGCTTGAGTCCTACTCTATTTCGGGTGAGTGTGCAATCCACTGCCCAGAAAAGGTCAGTTTTCCCCTAACCATCTGGGGTGACCAGGCTGATTCCCCCAGGTGTCTGGGAGTGCTAATTTAGGCTGTGGATTCTGCAAATGCAATGACACATTTTTCAAGATTGAAAAAGTGGTAATAGGAAAACTCTGTCATGACCCACAGCTTCCTTAATGATCGCCCAACTGCCAAACGCAGACCTGATTTGCTTAGCACAGTACAAAATCAATTCATGACTGCAAGAAATGTCAGGCTGAACATTTTTTTGCCTGAAGTTAATGACTTGTCATCCTAGAAAAAAAATTCTAATCAAAGATGAATTTAAATATGTTTCATTTGTGTTTTCATAAAGAATATGTGGGGGTGGGCATTATTTTTTAAAGCATAATAAAAAAGATAACCTTTCTTTACAGCTGCTCTGAAATGTTTTAGGAGGTAGGAGTGAAGACCTTTCTGTCTTAAGCCCTGTCACTTTATGAGTCCAATGCAGTCCTATGGCCAGGAGGCCTGACTGTCCCTATTGTCTCTGGAGGGCACTGGGTTTCAAAGACCAGTCAAATTCACTTCTTCAGGAAGAAATAGGTTTTAGGGAAAAAACTCAGTTAAATTGAAGACCCCTAAATGTGTGCAGTGAGCGACATTTTTTTCCAGTAGGATGTTAGTGAAATTTAAACTGAATTATTTGAGTTAAACCTTTTTTGCCTCCAAGTGAATAATTACTACCCAGTCATTATCTAGTCAGCAACATCAAACATTTGTTATTCAAAGAAACTCAATTTAATAAGGAAATAATATTTTCCATTTATGCTTTTCTTTTCTGTTTAATGCATGTTCGGGTCGCATGTTAGATGAAGAAAGAGCAAAAATTCAGCATTTGAATTTCAGTCATGTTCTACATCCTGAGGGAGAACAATTCATGTTTTTGGGGAAATTAACTGTTAATTAAAATGTTATTTTAAAGATATTAATCACTTGTCAGTATTTATGCCTCTGTATGAGAACATTGAAATGTGCTGGTTAGTAGATACACATCACATAATTGCCCAAGTGCGTGTTTGTGGAACACCTGCTTATTATTTCTAGGAGGGTCAACCAAAGGCTGTGCTTAGAAGAACAATGAACAATTAGGCTTCAGCTTAACCATGCACCAAAAGTTAGGGAAGTCCCTTAACTTCTCTGAGCCTCAGTTTAGCTCTTCAAAATGGAAATACCAGGATTATATCATGGGGCTTGCTGCTATTGTCCTTTGTGGCAACTTAACCATATTCTTTTACCTGGTTGCCCTTCTAACCATGGCAAGGCATTTGTTGGAGAGTTGATGAAAGTCAAAAATAACATCTGTGGCCAGGGGTCAGGTGAAGTGAACTGTCCTACAACTTTGGGCTCATTAGTACTGTGTTCTAAGTCACCAAGCTAACCTGTTTACCTTTTACATTGTTAGGGATGAGTAAATTATATCTTCTCCTGAGGAATTTTGCTTAATTATGGAAAATACACACATTCGCAAAAAGAGGAAAGCTATATAACCAACCTCCAAAGACCCAACGCTCAGATTCCACAGTTATCACAATTCTGCCACACCTGCTTCAACTATCCCTCCATCCCACTCTCTTGGCTGAATTATTTCAAAGCGAACCCCAGCTTTCATTTCCTTTCACTCCTTCAGTATGCATCTCTAAAAAATATGGATATTTTCTAGCAATGTCACCATGCCATTATCATACCTAATCAAATTAACCATACTTATTTGCTATCATTCTAATACCCAGCATGTATTAATCTTTTTTCAGTCTTTTTATGTATTTATTTATCATTTATTTTGGAGACTGGGGCTCACTCTGTCACCTAGGCTGGAATGCAATGGCATGATCATGGCTCACTGCAGCCTTGACCTCCTGGCTCAAGTGATCCTCCTGCCTTAGCCTCCCAAGTAGCTGGGACTACAGGTGTGAACCACCATGCCTGGCTAATTTTTGTATTTCTTTTTGTAGGGATGGCGTTTTGCCATGTTGCCCAACTTGAACTCCTGAGCTCAAGTGATCCAATCCTCCTGTCTTGGCCTCCCAAAGTTCTAAGATTACAGGTGTGAGCCACCACGCCCAGCTTTTTTCCAGTTGTTTTAAAAATGTATTTTTACAGGTGGACTGTTCAAATCATGATCCAAACAAGATCCATACATTGCATTTGGCTGTTGTATCTAAATGCATTTTTAATGGGAAGATAAAGTAGATAAAAATTTTCAGTGTTCATTGTCCTGTACCATATATTATCATTAATTTAGAATAACTACATACAACAGAAACATCCCTTATCAAGATAAATTTATCAAAAATGGGAAATTCCATTTGCTTTAGGAGTTGAAGGCATTGCTATAAAAATTGTTAACATCAAATTATTTGGGCAGACAAATCCAAAGGAGCATTGTGTCTGCCTGTATTTTCTCCAGTGATATCATTGTTGTTAGAATCAGCAATGTAAGATAATCGCTGTTAGATACCTGGACACACCATTAGAGATAGAGAGACGAAATTAAAACTATGGAATTGTTTCTATGGGTCTCTAGAAATGTAATTATCTCTCCTGTGGAAAAGAAACACAGAAAACTATAGTCCTGCCTTCTGATTGCCTCTTGTGAAGAGAAGGCAGTTAAATTATTTCTATTGAGTTTATGTATTTAAAGGTTAATACTTTTGGGGTTTTTTTCAGGTCTCTGTTTAAAATTTATGTTATTCAGAAAAAATAACTGCATGGCATTTTAAAAATCATCTCGATTTTGCTTTGTAACCTATTATATCAGAAACAAGTATTTCCAAAGAAATTGGCATGAATTATCGTACTATTTATGAACACTATTCCATTCATTATAACATAACCAATTTATGGAAATGTTTAGATATAGCACCCGTGCTTTATCAAATGGGGCCTGAGGGATACTCCTAGTGGTGAGGAAGCACTGGGTAAAAATATACTTCCCCAATGTCCCTAAGCAGCTGTCTCAGGAGCCTCATGAGACTCTTCATCGTGGTGGAAATCCCCACCGCACTAAGACAAATATAAGCTATGAGGGTCATCTGGACCTTTGCGCCTGAAGCAGAACAGAAATCAAAGCTGTTGGGGTCATGGCGAGAGTGGGAGAGAAAAAATGTGACATTTGAACTCTCAGAGCAGAAGAAAGCTGAGCCCCTCAATCTCTTCCACTAGCCTCTTTCTCCCCTAGACAAGGAGTAGCCCTAAGTTTCCACATACCGTTTGCCACTTGGCTTTTGATCGTTCTGCTTCAAATTTGGCAACTTCTTTACGATCATGAAATGACACCAGTAGCTTCCAGATGCACAGCAGGACAACCCCGATGAGAAGAATAGCCAGGGAAACCCCTAACATGATCATGGGAATGTTTGGAGGCTTCGGACAATCTGCAGAAATAAAGAAAATTATAAGAAGGTGGTAAAATCAACATTTTGACATCGGAAAACCATTTCTTGTTGGATTTTTATCTACATTTTCTGCAGCAGAGGATAAATATTGACACCATTTTCGCCTTGCTTAAATTTTAAAAATGAGTTACTTGTTGAAGAATAGCCCTGCATTCCTCAAAGTAGAACAAAAGATAAAGGAAGAATTTAGTTATTTGAAGTAAATGGATATAGACTTGATGGTTGACTCTAAAAGAGAATCCAAAAGAGTGATAATTAATGCACATGGAATATTTAAAGGATTAAGAAAAAGACTAGTTTAATCACTAAACATGGTCTCTTCTGAGTCCACGATAAAGCAGAAATGGAGTATGTGTGTGTGTGTGTGTGTGCTGCATGTCATCAGTTTTTCATGGACCTTCTTGAATCATGGGGAGTCTAGAAGACTATATTAAAAGTTATATAAAAACCTATCCCTTGGAAAAAATTACTATTTCCTTCTTTCTTTATAGACAGAAGACAATGATGGGTTTCAGTTCTGTTTTGTTGAACCCTAATGCAGTAGTCTGGTTTTGGGGAAGTTCCTAGACTAGATTCAGGAGAGGTAGATTCAATTCCCATCTGATGTACAGTAGCTGTGTGAATGTGATCCAGTCCCTTGACCTCTCTGAGCCCCAGGCCCTTCATCTGTAAAACAAAGTTCAGTGTTCCCTTACCTTTTCTGATGATACCAATAAGCTGAACTGTTCTTGCTTACTAACACAGCTTCCTAGACCCCTTCCCCAATATTCTGATTCAGTGGGTCTTGGATAAGCCACCGATTCTGTGTTATTAAATATTCTAAATTATTCTTATCCTCAAGCAAGTCTGGGAAATTAGATGTTCTGTAGGGTACTTTCAACTTGAATATTCTATGAAATGTTATTTTGACTGTATTGAAGATATTAATGTAATTTTGTAATTATACAGTACCTTTCCTAATTCACAGCAGAATGACTAATAGTCCTTGCAATATGCCTAGGAGATGATACATTTCTTAATGAAACATTATAATTATGTTCTCCTCTTACTTTCATGGAAAAAAAATCCCACATAAAATTATCATTAGATATCTGCATCTCTCTGCAAGAAATGAGGCAAAATCCATGGGATCTGGGGAGAAAATGAATGATGTTTAGTTTATCCTAAGTCTTACTGCTTTTAGATATTTAATAAGGAGAGTTATACACATATGACTGGTCATGCTGTCTTTAAGGTAAGGATCTGGAGTCGATGTGAATCTGAGTGGGGCTAATTACCGACTAACAGCATGATGCCTGGCCTCACACACTTTTGTTCTTTGGCCAAGAAACCATGTAAAGAGATTATGCAGAAACAAGTAAAGGAGCTAATGACATAGCTATTACTGTATGAAGATCTAAAGACTATATTCTCGCATAGCAAATGAACCATAGCTGCCTCTAATAGGTGAGCACATTCCTGCAAATAAAGCGGCAGGCCTGTGTCATGAGAATATATACTGGCTACATCTTTGGCTAAGAAATGCCTGGGGTGGGGCATAGTATGTTCCTGTTCAAAGCAAGATGAAGCTTGCTACAATCCTGCACCTAGACATGAATTAGGAGGGTTCTCCAGAAGGGACTAAAGAAGAAATGGGTGCGGTCTGGCAGAGATAATTATTTTAAGAACTGAAAGTCCTCAGGAATTGTACATTTCTCAATTAAAGATGTTGGCCCAAGTGCCAGAGCAGGTCTTACACAATAGAGATCATCACTTTTCATACTCGGATGTTTCTTGAGATGCTCAGACTGAAAATGGATTTCTATGTGGAAGAAGAGGGTCACCTCTATCACTGTGGGCAATGTGGCCCATCGAGTCCAGGTTGGTGCAGCACCTACTTCTAAGGTCCTGAGTATCTAACTCTGCTACATGCGTTGCACAATCTGGTAGCTCAATGTGCATATTGAGTGCTTGAAATGTGACTTTTCCCAAGTAGCTTATGCTGTAAGGGTGAAATACACACTAATTTTGAACACTTGGTATGAAAAAAATGTAAAATATCTCAGCTTTTATACTGATTACATGTTGAAATGACAATATTTTGGATAACATCGTAAATAAAATTCATTTTACCTGTTTCTTTTACTTTTTAATGTAATTACTAGAAAATTTTAAATTACATATAGGGTTTGCCTAACAGTTCTGTCGGGTGATGCTGATCTAACATCTTTTTGTGATTCAGATAGTTATGATGATTGTACAGCCAGTAGGAGGCAGTAGAGCACAGTGGTTCAGAGCAGGGGCTCCAGGCCAGGCTGCCAGAGCTCCTCCAACTAGCTCTGGCACGTAATTACTGCCAGACCTAGAAAATTATTTAATGTCTCTATGCCTCAATTTCCTTACCTTTAAAATGAAAATAATAGTGGTACCTGTTTTATATGGTTGTTAAGAATATTAATCGAATTAATATGTAAAATATATAGAACAACATCTGGCAAATGGTATTAGTAAGGGCTCAAAAAATGAGAGCTGCTATTATAATAATTAATATTACTATTGTTACTGCAAATACAGCACTCTTTCCCCTTTTCTATCTTCATCACCTCAAGGGCCTGGAGCCTCCAAGTTGGAACCTGTGGGTATAGCATCTACCCTAGCTGGTACTTTCCAGCCAGGAAGCCTTCCCGCCTATCATTCCTTGACTCTGTTGTGGCTCTTATGCTCTGGAAGTCCCTCCGGATGGTGGGGGAAAGAAAGAAGATGAAAGAAGCCACCTGTGTCCACAAGCACCCCTGGTGGCGACCCTTCACTCAGTTCTTTTTTTCAATTTGCTTAGAGACCCTGGGGATCAGCCCCTTTCTCACTTCTCAGTTTGCCTCTTCTACCCAAGCCTCCACCAGGCCACCCTGGGATTTTCTAGTCTGAAAGCTGTGAGACGGGAGACAGGAGGGACCATGGACTTCTGGGGACAGGTTCTGCTCTGCTGGCCCCTGGAAGTGCCAGGCCTACTCAACCATGCGGACATTTGTTGAGGAAGAGGGAGCCTGGAGGCTGTCAGGTGACTCTTGTTAAGCCTCAGGGAGGTTATTTTTCCCCTCACTTTTCCCTACTACAAAAGCATGGGGATAATAACATGCCATAATAAAAAGCATCAGGGCATCTGTGCGTGCTCTGCAGAATGGCATGTTGCGGTGCCACTCTTATTGTGTGGAGGAATAAAAGAACAGACAACAGCTCCGTAATGAGGAGGCATTTAGCCCAAGGCATGTTTCACCAAAAAAAAAAAAAAATCACCAACTAGATACAAAAGTCTCTGAATTAAAAGCAGGACTTATTCTGGAAATTTGTTTTTGTTGTTTGAAACTCGTTTTTTTCAATAGAATCAATACTGTAAGGGATGGCTTTGATTTCAAGATAACTTGCTAAAGTCACTGCCACAGTCAGAGGGTTGGGGGTGCAGTTGGAGAATTTTATTTTGTAAGACAGATAATGAGCAGGCAGGCTTTTTTGGTATTATAAAGTAATTTCTCCTTATACAGCAGGATTCTCCTTATGTTTCCCTAATGAATGGCCACAAGACTCATTTTATGTATGCATTTCAAAGGAGTTGATTTACATGAGATTTTTCCAGAGCAAGTCTCCAGGGGCACTCGGCATACCTGAGCTTCAAGGCCAAGTTCACAATCATCTTCAGATTCCTTGGATTGTGCCAACCTCTATCTCTCCCTTGCCCTCAGCAACTGCAATGTGACGTTTTTCTGATCATGTTTTCTTGATTGGGATATAATGGTCTTGAACCTACTTTTTGGTTCTTTTGACATTGCTGTGGTTTTTATGTTCTTAAGTGATGCCAATTTGATACTTCTGGTTTTAAGTTCAGGACTTAATATTTTATCAGCACATCGGTAAGTAAGCATGTACAACAAAACACACCTATCTGCCTTATGGCCTGGCCTTGTTGCTGTTGTCTGGGTCAGAACTTAGGCTCCAAGCTTTTGATGGGAGGAGGAGGTTGCAAACAAGGTCTGATGAGGTCTGATTTAATATAGCGTCATATCTGCAGGAATGGTTTAGGGAGGAACACATCACTAATTAAAGACAGAAAATATGAGGCACCTGTGAGTAAATGAGAATGCAGTCTGTGTTGTTAGGGCTGTTGCTCACAGGGAGATCTTGGGACCATTTGTATCAGGCTTGCCAGGGTAGTTGTTAAAATGCAGAGCCCTGGGCCACACATCAGATGGTGTTGACTCGGGATATAGGCATTTTTAACAAGTTCCCCAAGGGAGTCTGATACCCACTAACATTTGAATCCCCCTCAATCAAAGTATTAATACCTTCTCACCTACTTTCTTCTCTACTAAATATAAACTTCTCCTTCCTCTTCACTGAATGCAAAATGTTTAAGGTTTTCCCAAGTCCCAAACTGACTCTATGAGTTGGTGTGGATGAAAATCCACAGGAGCAATGGACCCCTTGACATCCTTTTAGATGACATCCTTCCTCACTTGCTGCTTAATGTCTTTTCTGATTCAGCATTATCATTTAATGACCCATTACCATGAGTTAGGTATTGCCACAATTTTATGTGCGTTATTCCACTTAATCCTTGAGTCAACACTTAGAAAAAAGTACTATTATCTGTACCATTTTACGGATGAGGAAATAGAGACTCAGAGACTCAAGCCATCACTCCGCTATTAAATAATGGAGAAGGATTTGAACCAAGGTTTGCCTGATTCACACTCTTTAAAAAAAAATGGACACACTCTTCTCTGTTACCCTTTCCTAAAGATACACCTTTTGCTTACATTTCATTTAATCTACTTACCTTTTTATAATTCATCAGTCAGCTTTCAGGAAGATGATGACTGCTGCAACTACAAGTCATCTTAGCTGGGTTTTTTTTTTTTTTTTTTTTTTTTTGGTCTCACTCTGTGCAGTGGTGCGATCTCGGATCAACGCAACCTACACCTCCCAAGCTCAAGCAATTCTCCTGCCTCAGCCTCCCGAGTAGCTGGGATTATAGGTGCAGGCCACCATACCCGGCTAATTTTTGTATTTTTAGTAGAGACAGGGTTTCACCATGTTGGCCAGGGTGGTCTCCAACTCCTGACCTCAAGTGACCCACCCGCCTCGGCCTCCCAAAGTGCTGGGATTACAGGTGTGAGCCACCGTGCCCGACCCTTATCTGGTCTTAATAAGAGACACTGGAACATACTGAACCTTCTAACTGGCATCTTTCAATCCTTGAGAAACTTTAAGAAACTTCATCAAAATTTTGGAAATGTCTTTCCTGGCATGCTACCCAGAGCGATTTTCTGGTTGCTTTCTCTTCTCCTGTGTAGTATCATTTGCCATCGGCAATGGAAGGCAAAACACCCACCTTTTTCATTGATGCTGTGAATGATGGTTTTCCCCTCATTATCTGTAGTTATTAGGAATGTAATAAGACATTCATTTTCTCCTTGCAGAGAGCAGGAAACAGAACCATCCTTTGAGAAATCTGCAGATAAAGGAGTCATTCATTAGGTTAAACAAGATTCCAAAAGAGATTATTTTTAAAACAAAGTAGTATTGAGTTTTAATATGTAAATTAGAGTTTTCAATATTGCAGAATGAGAATAGGAGAGGCATAGGTTTTTGTTTTTCTCATGAAGTGAGGTTTTCGTTTTCACTCACGTTCCAGAAGAACAGTTCCAGTTGTGGTCAATCAGTACTGACCATCAAATGTACCTATCAAACAGATACGGGCAGGATTGCAACAGGCTGAACGTACTTCAAGGCAGGTACCCACAGCTGCCTTGGGAATAGAATGGCCCTGATTATGGTAATGAGGGGGCTATAGATTCTTTGCTGACAGCATGAAGGATGTCTAGATTACATTTCTGCACAGTTCAAACTGATACTGATACTTTTAAAGGAGCCTTTCTCACAACGGCATAGTCAAGATTGCTGGCCATGTATTGTGGTAACAGTAACATAAATTAATATCAGGAAACTGAGACTGAAGCATTATGTAGCTCAGGGACCAGCAGGATAAAGGTAAATAAATCCACAGTGACAGTTTGTCTATCATTCAGTAGAGCTCCTTTCTTAATTTGAAAAAAAAAAAAATCCAGTTTACCTTAAATCTTTTCCAAGTGGGAATTTTTCCTTATTGAGCTCATTCAAGAGGCAGAAAATGAATGTCATGACAGAAATTAAAAGTAAAGTAAAATGGCCAATCTGAGATGCCAGTACTATCTACCACAAATTTTAGTAGTCCAGGATGTGTGCCAAAATTATGTGGCATTCTCCTAATTAAGAAAACCAAACAAATTTGCTTAACTGTTCTCCTATCTTTTAAGTTGGAGACTTTTCAATGATGGTTACAAACATTGTTTTTCAGAAACCTGTAAGTAGAAGACCTTTTGCTCTTAATCTAAACTTTTAGGACATAGGTCCAAAGTTAGTGTGTTATGCTACAATGGATCAGAACATTAAAACTGGGGCTGCCCCTGATAATCTCGGACATACTCCTACTAGACTTATAACCTCTCTCATTTGCTTAAAAATAAAAACATTAATAAAGCAGAATCTAATGTGTTTTCTGAATCTAACAAAAATTAAATAATAGTCTGTTTTTGGTCAAAAATGCCATAGCCATAGATAGAAATATTAAGTTGCTGTTTGCTGTCTTTACATTTTGTTTGAGATGAAAAACCCAACAGTGTCTGTGAGAAGTATGCTTTGTATTATCTATGAAAACAGGAACCAGCAAGACATTTAGCATTGTAAATAAAATTTTGGATGATAGATTTAAGTGTACAAACTGTTTTTGAACCCATTAGAAACATCTATTACATGGGAATATTAAGAAATCTAATTACAAATCATCCTAGTCTAGTCATTGCCAAATGATTATGGTCATCTAAGTCACCTGGGAGTTTTGAAAATGTAGATTCTGGGGACCCACCTTGGGTATTCTGATTTGAGAAGTTGGTTGTGTGCACAGGAGCTTGTACACTTAGTGAATTGTTCAATAAGTATTTTTAAAAAGGAGATTCTGATTAAGAGATTTGGTGAGATGTGTGTTATTTCATATGTTTGATTGCAAATGGTATTGCAGATATAATTCATACGTTGGCCATTTTATTTGGCCTTTACCACATCTCCTGTTCACTTGCCCCTCCAGTTAGCTAGGGTTCATGAAGTCTTGGGGACTATGCGTTTTCTTATTGGACTGTTTTCTTGCTTCTTTCCCCCTCTCTGCGGGAACAGCCCAGGCTCACTCTGCTCGCCTTGAACATATTTAATGAAACATTTTATTCTGTGGTAGGAAATATGTGAATGGCTTATCATACTCCTTTCAGTAATATTAACCATGTTTTTAAAATTTTTCTTTCAAATAGCTGCACTGAAGCCTAGGGAGGCTTACTTGACCTGGTCAGAGTTATTTAAGTGTTAATGGAATGGCAGAATATGATCTTTGAGTCACAACTCCCATGTTGCTTTAATTACTTCACCACTCCTTTTCATGACTGTTACGGCTCTAGATGTAGGCTGTTCCATGGTGTTTGGGTATTGAAATAGTATTCTCAAATGTGCAATGACAGATTTGCATAATTCGCTGCATAATTTCTTCTGTTGTTCATAGAAAATGGATCTCTCTTTTTTCCCTTCCTTTGTGAATGTCTACAGTGCTGCTCTAGAATAATACAATGAAAATAAGATGCCAGGCAGTCCGTGGAACCATACTCAGAGAAGGAAGAAATGTGAAAACAGGGGTGAGGATGTGGGCCTGGGAAGGTCCAGGGAGGGTGTGAAAAATACAAAGCAGGGGGGTGGAGCCAAGATGGCTGAATAGGAACAGCTCCAGTCTACAGCTCCCAGAGTGAGCAACACAGAAGATGGGTGATTTCTGCATTTCCATCTGAGGTACCAGGTTCATCTCAATAGGGAGTGCCAGACAGTGGGCGCAGGTCAGTGGGTGCGCGCACCACGCGCGAGCCAAAGCAGGGCGAGGCATTGCCTCACTCGGGAAGCGCAAGGGGTCAGGGAGTTCCCTTTCCTAGTCAAAGAAAGGGGTGACAGACGGCACCTGGAAAATCGGGTCACTCCCACCCTAATACTGCGCTTTTCCAATGGGCTTAAAAAATGGCACACCAGATTATATCCTGCACCTGGCTCAGAGGGTCCTACACCCACAGAGTCTCGCTGATTGCTAGCACAGCCGCCTTGTACACTGCAAGGCAGCAGCGAGGCTGGGGGAGGGGCACCTGCCATTGCCCAGGCTTGATTAGGTAAACAAAGCAGCTGGGAAGCTCAAACTGGGTGGAGCCCACCACAGCTCAAGGAGGCCTGCCTGCCTCTGTAGGCTCCACCTCTGGGGGCAGGGCACAGACAAACAAAAAGACAGCAGTAACCTCTGCAGACTTAAATGTCCCTGTCTGACAGCTTTGAAGAGAGTAGTGGTTCTCCCAGCACACAGCTGGAGATCTGAGAACGGGCAGACTGCCTCCTCAAGTGGGTCCCTGACCCCCGAACAGCCTAACTGGGAGGCACCCCCAGTAGGGGCAGACTGACACCTCACACGGCCGGGTACTCCTCTGAAACAAAACTTCCAGAGGAATATCAGGCAGCAGCATTTGTGGTTCACCAAGATCCGCTGTTCTACAGCCACCACTGTTCTGCAGCCACCGCTGCTGATACCCAGGCAAACAGGGTCTGGAGTGGACCTCTAGCAAACTCCAACAGACCTGCAGCTGAGGGTCCTGTCTGTTAGAAGGAAAACTAACAAACAGAAAGGACATCCACACCAAAAACCCTTCTGTACATCACCATCACCAAAGACCAAAAGTAGATAAAACCACAAAGATGGGGAAAAAACAGAGCAGAAAAACTGGAAACTCTAAAAAGCAGAGCGCCTCTCCTTCTCCAAAGGAATGCAGCTCCTCACCAGCAATGGAACAAAGCTGGGGGGAGAATGACCTTGACGAATTGAGAGAAGAAGGCTCCAGACGATCAAACTACTCTGAGCTACAGGAGGAAATTCAAATCAATGGCAAAGAAGTTAAAAACTGTGAAAAAAAATTAGACGAATGGATAACTAGAATAATCAATGCAGAGATCTCCTTAAAGGAGCTGATGGAGCTGAAAGCCAAGGCTCGAGAACTACGTGAAGAATGCAGAAGCCTCAGGAACTGATGCGATCAACTGGAAGAAAGGGTATCAGTGATGGAAGATGAAATGAATGAAATGAAGTGAGAAGGGAAGTTTAGAGAAAAAAGAATAAAAAGAAATGAACAAAGCCTCCAAGAAATATGGGACTATGTGAAAAGACCAAATCTACGTCTGATTGGTGTACCTGAAAGTGACGGGGAGAATGGAACCAAGTTGGAAAACACTCTGCAGGATATTATCCAGGAGAACTTCCCCAATCTAGCAAGGCAGGCCAACATTCAGATTCAGGAAATACAGAGAACGCCACAAAGATACTCCTCGAGAAGAGCAACTCCAAGACACACAATTGTCAGATTCACCAAAGTTGAAATTAAGGAAAAAATGCTAAGGGCAGCCAGAGAGAAAGGTTGGGTTACCCACAAAGGGAAGCCCATCAGACTAACAGCGGATCTCTCGGCAGAAACTCTACAAGCCAGAAGAGAGTGGGGGCCAATATTCAACATTCTTAAAGAAAAGAATTTTCAACCCAGAATTTCATATCCAGCCAAACTAAGCTTCATAAGTGAAGGAGAAATAAAATCCTTTACAGACAAGCAAATGCTGAGAGATTTTTGTCACCACCAGGCCTACCCTAAAAGAGCTCCTGAAGGAAGCACTAAACATAGAAAGGAACAACTGGTACCAGCCACTGCAAAAACATGCCAAAATGTAAAGACCATCAAGGCTAGGAAGAAACTGCATCAACTAACGAGCAAAATAACCAGCTAACATCATAATGACAGGACCAAATTCACACATAACAATATTAACTTTAAATGTAAATGGGCTAAATTCTCCAATTAAAAGACACAGACTGGCAAATTGGATGAAGACTCAAGACCCATCAGTGTGCTGTATTCAGGAAACCCATCTCACGTGCAGAGACACACATAGGCTCAAAATAAAGGGATGGAGGAAGATCTACCAAGCAAATGGAAAACAAAAAAAGGCAGGGGTTGCAATCCTAGTCTCTGATAAAACAGACTTTAAACCAACAAAGATCAAAAGAGACAAAGGAGGCCATTACATAATGGTAAAGGGATCAATTCAACAAGAAGAGCTAACTATCCTAAATATATATTCATCCAATACAGGAGCACCCAGATTCATAAAGCAAGTCCTGAGTGACCTACAAAGAGACTTAGACTCCCACACAATCATAATGGGAGACTTTAACACCCCACTGTCAACATTAGACAGATCAACGAGACAGAAAGTTAACAAGGATACCCAGGAATTGAACCCAGCTCTGCACCAAGCAGACCTAATAGACATCTACAGAACTCTCCACCCCAAATCAACAGAATATACATTTTTTTCAGCACCACACCACACCTATTCCAAAAGTGACCACATAGTTGGAAGTAAAGCACTCCTCAGCAAATGTAAAAGAACAGAAATTATAACAAACTGTCTCTCAGACCACAGTGCAATCAAACTAGAACTCAGGATTAAGAAACTCACTCAAAACCACTCAACTACATGGAAACTGAACAACCTGCTCCTGAATGACTACTGGGTACATAACGAAATGAAGGCAGAAATAAAGATGTTCTTTGAAACCAGCGAGAACAAAGACACAACATACCAGAATCTCTGGGACACATTCAAAGCAGTGTGCAGAGTGAAATTTATAGCACTAAATGCCCACAAGAGAAAGCAGGAAAGATCCAAAACTGACACCCTAACATCACAATTAAAAGAACTAGAAAAGCAAGAGCAAACACATTCAAAAGCTAGCAGAAGGCAAGAAATAACTAAAATCAGAGCAGAACTGAAGGAAATAGAGACACAAAAAACCCTTCAAAAAATTAATGAATCCAGGAGCTGGTTTTTTGAAAAGATCAACAAAATCGATAGACCTCTAGCAAGACTAATAAAGAAGAAAAGAGAGAAGAATCAGATAGATGCAATAAAACATGATAAAGGGGATATCACCACCGATCCCACAGAAATACAAACTACCATCAGAGAATACTACAAACACCTCTATGCAAATAAACTGGAAAATCTAGAAGAAATGGATAAATTCCTTGACACATACACCCTCCCAAGACTAAACCAGGAAGAAGTTGAATCTCTGAATAGACCAATAACAGGCTCTGAAATTGTGGCAATAATCAACAGCTTACCAACCAAAAAAAGTCCAGGACCAGACGGATTCACAGCCGAATTCTACCAGAGGTACAAGGAGGAGCTGGTACCACTCCTTCTGAAACTATTCCAATCAATAGAAAAAGGGGGAATCCTCCCTAACTCATTTTATAAGGCCAGCATCATCCTGATACCAAAGCCTGGCAGAGAAACAACAAAAAAAGAGAATTTTAGACCAATATCCTTGACGAACATTGATGGAAAAATCCTCAATAAAATACTGGCAAACCGAATCCAGCAGCACATCAAAAAGCTTATCCACCATGATCAAGTGGGCTTCATCCCTGGGATGCAAGGCTGGTTCAACATACGCAAATCAATAAATGTAATCCAGCATATAAACACAACCAAAGACAAAAACCACATGATTATCTCAATAGATGCAGACAAGGCCTTTGACAAAATTCAACAGTGCTTCATGCTGAAAACTCTCAATAAATTAGGTATTGATGGGACGTATCTCAAAATAATAAGAGCTAGTTATGACAAACCCACAGCCAATATCATACTGAATGGGCAAAAACTGGAAGCATTCCCTTTGAAAACTGGCACAAGACAGGGATGCCCTCTCTCACCACTTCTGTTCAACATAGTGTTGGAAGTTCTGGCCAGGGCAATTAGGCAGGAGAAGGAAATAAAGGATATTCAATTAGGAAAAGAGGAAGTCAAATTGTCCCTGTTTGCAGATGACATGATTGTATATCTAGAAAACCCCATCATTTCAGCCCAAAATCTCCTTAAGCTGATAAGCAACTTCAGCAAAATCTCAGAATACAAAATCAATGTACAAAAATCACAAGCATTCTTATACAGTAATAATAGACAAACAGAGAACCAAATCATGAGCGAACTCCCATTCACAATTGCTTCAAAGAGAATAAAATACCTAGGAATCCAACTTACAAGGGATGTGAAGGACCTCTTCAAGGAGAACTACAAACCACTGCTCAATGAAATAAAAGAGGATACAAACAAATGGAAGAACATTCCATGCTCATGGGTAGGAAGAATCAATATCGTGAAAATGGCCATACTGTCCAAGGTAATTTATAGATTCAGTGCCATCCCCATCAAGCTACCAATGACTTTCTTCACAGAATTGGAAAAAACTACTTTAAAGTTCATATGGAACCAAAAAAGAGCCTGCGTCACCAAGTCAATCCTAAGCCAAAAGAACAAAGCTGGAGGCATCATGCTACCTGACTTCAAACTATACTACAAGGCTACAGTAACCAAAACAGCATGGTACTGGTACCAAAACAGAGATAGAGATCAATGGAATAGAACAGAGCCCTCAGAAATAATGCCACATATCTACAACTATCTGATCTTTGACAAACCTGAGAAAAACAAGCAATGGGGAAAGGATTCCCTATTTAATAAATGGTGCTGGGAAAACTGGCTAGCCATATGTAGAAAGCTGAAACTGGATCCCTTCCTTACACCTTATACTAAAATTAATTCAAGATGGATTAAAGACTTACATGTTAGACCTAAAAGCATAAAAACCTAGAGGAAAACCTAGGCAATACCATTCAGGACATAGGCATGGGCAAGGACTTCATGTCTAAAACACCAAAAGCAATGGCAACAAAAGCCAAAATTAACAAATGGGATCTAATTAAACTAAAGAGCTTCTGCACAGCAAAAGAAACCACCATCAGAGTGAACAGGCAACCTACAGAATGGGAGAAAATTTTTGCAACCTACTCATCTGACAAAGGGCTATTATCCAGAATCTACAATGAACTCAAACAAATTTACAAGAAAAAAACAAACAACCCCATCAAAAAGTGGGCGAAGGATATGAACAGACACTTCTCAAAAGGAGACATTTATGCAGCCAAAAGACACATGAAAAAATGCTCATCATCACTGGCCATCAGAGAAATGCAAATCAAAACCACAATGAGATACCATCTCACACCAGTTAGAGTGGCGATCATTAAAAAGTCAGGAAACAAGAGGTGCTGGAGAGGATGTGGAGAAATAGGAACAATTTTACACTGTTGGTGGGACTGTAAACTAGTTCAACCCTTGTGGAAGTCAGTGTGGCGATTCCTCAGGGATCTAGAACTAGAAATACTATTTGACCCAGCCATCCCATTGCTGGGTATATACCCAAAGGATTAGAAACCATGTTGCTGTAAAGACACATGCACACATATGTTTATTGTGGCACTATTTACAATAGCAAAGACTTGGAACCAACCCAAATGTCCAACAACGATAGACTGGATTAAGAAAATGTGGCACATATACACCATGAATACTATGCAGCCATAAAAAATGAAGAGTTCATGTCCTTTGTAGGGACATGGATGAAACTGGAAACCATCATTCTCAGCAAACTATCGCAAGGACAGAAAACCAAACACCGCATGTTCTCACTCATAGGTGGGAATTGAACAATGAGAACACATGGACACAGGAAGGGGAACATCACACTTCAGGGACCGTTGTGGGATGGGGGAGGGGGGAGGGATAGCATTAGGAGATATACCTAATGCTAAATGACGAGTTAATGGGTGCAGCACACCAACATGGCACATGTATACATATGTAACAAACCTGCACATTGTGCACATGTACCCTAAAACTTAAAGTATAATAATAATAAAATTTAAAAAAAAAAGAAAAAGAAAAATACAAAGCATCTGCACCACTGAGTCAAGATGGCCATATGTTTAAGACCTCAGCTCTAGGATTAGTTAACTGTTTTCAAAAAAACAAAAACGAAAACAAACAAACAACAATGTTTCCCAAGGAAAAATTAAGGGGTTTATGGTCAGATAAGTTTGGGAATCCTTTATTTATTCCAATTCCTCCCCTTACCATTCCTGATGATTCACAATGCACATTTAGTTTAAATGCATAACAACTCTCAGAAGTCCTGCAAAGAAAACAAGAAACCTAGTTTCCTATTTCTAAGATTTATATTACCAGGGGCGCCTTTTTCTATGTAATGTTTTCATATCTAGGGTTGCATGGAATATACTTTGAGAAACAATTCTCTGAGTACATGTATGTTAGGGTAAATAAAAATATGACCTCAAGCTGGGCACTGTGGTGCATGCCTGTAATCCCAGCAATTTGGGAGGCTGAGGCGGGCAGATGCCTTGAGCTCAGAGTTCGAGGCCAGCCTGGCCAACATGGCAAAACCCCATTTCTACAAAAACTACAAAAAATTACACTGTGTATGGTGGCATGTGCCTATAGTCCCAGGTACTCATGAGGCTGAGCCTGGAAGGTCTAGAATGCAGTGAGCCTTGATCACGCCACTACACTCCAGCCGGGGAGACAGGGTAAGGCCTTGTCTCAAAAAAAAAAAAGAAAAAAAAAAAAAGACTCTCAGTAAAATGGGATGAATAAGGTTAATAACATGTTTTTGATATGCCCACCCACAGCATAATTGAGGAACAATTCATACAGATTATAAAGTTATGCTTTTTTTCTTTTTTACTCCTGGGAAGTAAAATACTCCCCAGGAGTAAAATAAAATTCCTCTTGTTGGGGGAAGGGTAGGTTGTTAAAAGACAAATATGATGCGATCATTTCAAGGTAGTATGATCAGTAACATAACTGGATGAGTAACTTGAAATAAAGCTTATAAAAAGGCTCATTAGAAAAGTGGCTTTTAAACACAGTCTGAATTAAAAACATTTTTTTCTCTCAAATTCATCCAGATTAGTGCTTTAAATGGTATTAGTAATCCAATTTTTATTTTCAATTGCTGAGTTACAAATAATTGTATCTCCCTATTTTGAAATAATTTAGTCAAATACACAAAAAGAATAATGTAAGTATTTTAAATGCCACTGGAGCCCTAGTCTTCCTCTCCAATCTCAGCATTTATGATAATCTACTCAAAAAAACCTGTGTACTTAAATATAGTAAGTACCTTGTTCATGCCATTATGATTTACATGTATGTAAGGTTTACTCCTTTTTTTCCTCAACACATTAGATTTCCCATGTTGCTAGTGAATTGAGGCTTAGCAATTTGCAGAGCATTTTCTGCAATTTTTATGCATTTCTCAGAAACACTTGGTAAATATCCCCAGTGCTTGCTGTGAAATGAGCCCAGAAGGTGATGCTAGGACTTTGCACCAGGTACTAATGTGGGAAGTCCACAGATGCTGCCTGCTCAGTGCTTTCATGTATCTCGCCTTTGGTAGTAATGTAAGGTGCACACCATTTTGTCCAATTTACTGCGATTTGGCATGTTTATCTTTGGTCACAAGAAAAGCATTGGTGAGGGGTTTTATGAGCACGTATCATGACCCTCCATATAGGGTAATCCAATTGTGCATAGTTAGAACTCTAAATTTTCAGATAATATAAGTAGTCTTCAAAACAATATAAAGTTCATTAACTGAATCCATGCTGGAAATGGATTAATTTCCGTATTCTAATTCCATCTATTCGAGAGACACATCCTGGAGGGTCATACATTATTGGCTTAATTATTTCACTTCACCTGAGCTACATCTTGGCCACATCTCTAATGTGTGCAGAGTAGCAATTCTACCCTGAGCTGCATGATAATGCAGCGAGTTCAGGATGATACCAGATTAAATTCTCCCAGGTTGTCTCTGTTGGAAGAGTCAGTCATCATCTTTGTTTTAAAGTCCACAAATTATTGTTTAAAAGGTATTGCCAGTTAAAAAACAAGCTATTTAAATATTTGAGGTGAACCTTTGCCACTAGACTCTGATTCTAAGTAATTAAATTTAAAATGACAGATGAAAGCAAGAGAAGTTTGCTTAGCCGTTAAAGAGAATAGGTCTTTCTTGTATTTTGGGGGTGAGGCAACAGGGAATTGAGGATGGTCATTGTAATGCCCATGTTTGGAAGGTTGGGAATAAAAGTATATGGAGGAGAGGAAAAATGGCCACTAACCAGAAACCATCCAGTATCTTGGAGCCACCATCTGGAACACTGTTTTACAGTTGGCTTTATCTTATCTTGAAATAAAGCAATTGGATGATAAAGGGTGAATTCAGGTTTGGGGGTTAACATTTAGCCATTTCTTCAATTTTTCTCCATTTCTAGTTTGAAAAATATAGCATTCTGGAATTCTCTACAGTTGAATTTGTTAAGCAGAGGTGAACTTGGCAACAGAGTGAAGTCAAATAGAATAGCTACGACTTTGAAATGCTTGTGTCCTGAGACATCAAGTTTCTAGTCTTATAGGATGCATTTACTCTTAAAAAATGAATGTGAGTGAGCTAATGCCCTGGTACAAATAAGGTAAAGCTACTAAATAGCTCTCGATTCACAGAGGGTCAAGAACTACGCCTCTCAAGAACTACATAAGGAAATGCAAAACAATTTAAGACAAGCAGAACCTTCTTCTTCACTGATGGTCGCACCAGCTAGTTTGCACTTGTCCACACATTCTTCTCGGGCTTGGCCAGCTGCTGACAGGTGGCACTCAATGCAGCTCCTGTGGACAGTATCCAACAGTGTATCAGTTCATGCTGGTGGAAAATAGATTTGCAGCTTGAATATTGCTTTACTGCTGTTGTTGCAATTTGTGCTATAGGAGTATCTCATAGATGTCATTATCTTTTGTTACTTTCAAAAGGATAGTAGGGTAATGTCCAAGTGAACACTGAATTATTCTGAGTTCCACGCAGTAATCAATGTTCCCTGGGCCAGTCTTGATAATAGCTACTATTTTCATTTACCTGTAATGATTGCTCCTGAATGGTTAAGTAAACAAACAAACAATCAAAGAAAATAAATTGATTTAGCTGTTTTCATTTACTTTTTCCTACAGAGAGCGTAGGAATCATATTCCTAAAATATGATTAGAGACTGGGAGAAGTTTTGAATTTCTTAACAGAAATGGTCTATACCTTAACCAGAATTCCAAGAATGATTAGTGGACTTTGTATATGTCTTATATGATTATTTTCACAATTCACTTTTCTATAACTCTTTTGAATAAGTCTAAGTCTTAATGAAGGTGTGGATTAGAGCCTGGATCTCAAAAGCTGTGGATTAGAGCCTGGATCCTCATTAATACAGGCTTTTAAATAAAAGATCACTATTTATAGAAAAGTACATTTCCAAGAACATTCTCCAAGAATTAAGCTACTCTAAAGACATCTATAGAGCAAAGTAAAATTTAGACCCTGAATTAATCTTGTGCTGAAAATCACTTTACAAATAGATTGTGCTTGTTGTAATTCAAAAACTGCAGAAGTTTTCTTACTGTGGACACACATGCTGTCTCTGTCTCCTCTGGCCATGGAAATGTATGCTCTGCTAAGTGCTTGAAACACCCCACCTGCACCCATAACTCAGCAAATCTCAGCTGAGACTGCACTTCCTTAGGCAAACCTTCACTAAACCTTAGACCAATCAGTTCCTTTGCAGTGGAAGCCTCAGGATTTTTCCACAGGAAGGGCAACCTATCAGGCAGTGGGGAAGGTTTTACTGTGAAGTTGCCTTGGCATTGCAAATACATTGCATTTATCTAGATTGTATATTTATTTGGAGTGGCTTTGAAGGGGTCTGGTGATTGTGGAAGCTCTTAATATCTCTTTGTCTTTGTGCATCTCAATGATGGCTGCCCTAGCTAGTCTGGTAGCCTTATCCCCTGCTGTAGAGTTCCATAGCACTCTCTATTTCCCCTGTTAAAACTGTCAGCCTAGACAGCATTGCAATGACTTTAAAAGATGTCTATCTTTCCCACTAGACTCCCAGCACCTGTGAAGGCAGAGGCTGTAGCTGTTTCAGTCATCATTGCTTTGCCCATGGCATAACATGATTCTTGGCATATAGTAGGCACTTAATACCTCATTGATAAATGAATACATGCATGAATAAATGGAAAAATGGACTCATCTCAAAACTAACATAAATCCCAAGGAGGTCACTACCTGATTCCCCAAATTCAAATGGCTTTGATTGTTAATTTCCTATCTTGAAATTCAGATTTAAGATTGAATCATATTTATAGAGAAGATAAAACAGAAAAGTAATAGAAGAAACATCTTGAAGGGACATTTTCCATTAGATCCTATTCAAATCATCCTAATCATGTCCTCATGCTTCTCCTGGCATGCGTCTTGTCTTAGTTTGCCAGTGACAGTGGCAGAGAAGTTTTGACACCTGAATGGTGAGTAACCACTGAGTGAAAAATTGCTTTTCTCACTCTGTTTATGTCAGAAATGCAAATGTCACCATTTTGGGCATCAGAGTTCATGAAAACCTGAAATGCTGAAGCTTATTTGCTGCATAATACATTATCCACTGCAATATCATAAGAGCCACTTTGGAGGCTTGCTGCACTTGACCTACAAATGTGGCCCCAATTTCATTAAGAAATTGTGAGGTTTCATTGTTGTTATTGTGCATATGATATAAAAGAAAACACAATACACAATAGCTGTGTATAATGGCAACCAAAGAAAGGCGCCAAAGAGCATGGGTGGTAAAGAAGCAGGAGAGAATTGAAAGCTAAGATAGTCTTTCTGCCTCTTTGCCTCTGTGAGTCTATAGATAGGAATGAATCAGTAAGGTCAGGCTATAAACTTCTAGATAAGAAAGAAGCTTGTCTGTTTCCCCTGAAAAGCTACTGACTGCATGTGGGTGTCATCCGTCTACCTCCAGGGGATTCCTTCTGTGTGGCTGGTATTGTAATGGAGAGGCAATCTGATGTTATCAGTGTGGGACATCAGCTCTACTTCCCCACGCTAGTCTCTAGCAGAAACGTGACATTGTGATTCTGGATAATCAGGACTGAGAAGGAGGTAAGCGAGAGACTGATGTTCCAGGCTGAAGATCACAGAGGCCCTGTGGGTTTGTGTGTGTTTTGATGGATGTTTGGAGACCAAACCAGCAAATACAATCTGAGGTCTGAGTTTACAAAATGCCACTGTAAGTTTGATCACTATTAACCTATCCACATAAGGAATGGAGAAAAGCAGAGACATTACCGTTTAGAGTTACAGGGGTCACCACAGGTAGGACATCGTTCACAAGTTGGTCCTGAGGCTCCAGGGTTTGTGCAAACACACTTGCCACAAACACAGTCCCCGCGCCCGCTGCAGAGCACTCCATCTTCAGAGACGCAGGAGTCCGTGCTGGTGGTGCAGTTGCAGTACTCGCCAGTCCAGCCGCTCCTGCACATACATTCACCACAGTCACAGTCGCCGTTACCTGTAACACAAAATGCTCTATGCTTCTCACAGCCCCAAAACACTTGCAGATTTGAGGGGGTGAGGGGCATCTTTTCTCTTTGTCTTTAAGCACCGTCATCAAAAGACAAGAAAAAAATGAGAAAAAAGTGTGTGTGTGAGGGGTGCAGTATGAGTGTAGATATATTGTATCAAATGTGTCTTGCTAATTGTGCATACTTAGATCTGGTCTCCTAACTGAAGATCCACTTGCTTACTTTATGTTTGTAAACCATAAATAAAAATATAAGCCTCTCAGCCAACTGAATGGACCCCTCCTCTCAGCCAAGGGCATTCTAAACTAAACCTGAAACACTAGTCCAGGCCGTGATGAGAGTGGGTGGTCCAACATGCCTTATTATACCCTCCTCCCTTTGGAATTCAGGCACAGCTGACCAACATTAACAAAAAGACAGAAACCTTAAGACTGACAAAGCAGACTCTTTGTAGCAATAAGATACCAACATGATAAATAGCAGGTCCTGAAAGTAAAGTATTTTACCCCAAAATATATTTCTTTGATATATTTTGAAATGGTTTGACCAAGCTGTCTCTTGTGGGGAATATCTACATTCTGCAGAGAATCCCCTTTTCTTTCCAGATCTTCTTCCTGATCCAAGAGAGCATTAACTAAGAATCTGGAACCTTTTTTAAGTCTTCTAGGAAACATTTGCAATCTGTTCTCTCTGAAGCCTGCTACCTGGACGCTTCATCTGCATAATAAGAACCCTGTTCTCCACAACCCCTTATCTTAACGCAGGTACTCCCTTCTATTGATTCCAGGTCTTTAGATAGACTCTTTCAACCAATCACCAACCACTATGACCTGAAAGTCCTGCCCATCCCCTTTGAGTTGTCACACCTTTCTGAACAGAACCAATGTGCATCTTACATGTATTGATTGATGTCTTATGTCTCCCTAAAATGCATAAAACCAAGCTGTGCCCTGACTGCCTTAGGCACAGGTTCTCAGGATCTCCTGGGGCTGTGTCACGGGCCATGGTCACTCATATTTGGCTCAGAATAAATCTCTTCGAATATTTTACAGAGTTTGGCTCTTTTCATCCACATATTATATGAAATAGAATTTGTAATCAGACCAAATGAGATAATCCAGAAAGCACGTAAAAGATATTTGATGTGAATGTGTGTCTCTGTGCATATTTATTTATTTAGTTATTTTTATATTTTGCTTTTAGTTAAGATGCCATATGATAATGATGCAAGACAGACCTGGATTAAAGCCCACCCCTCTATATCACTCAAGCTGTGTGATCATGAGAGCCTCATCTATAAAACAGAGGGAATAAAGTCTACTTCCAATGCTTGTGACTGGATGACATAATGTATATATCTCCTAATTTTACATTCACCAGTTAGATGTCCCATAAGCATACACTGAGTGCTCAAAAAATTCCCTACATAACACACTTTAATTGAGCATATACTATGTGCCAAATATTGTATTAGGTATGAGGATATAAAATTAAATAAGACAAGGTCATTGAACTTATAATTTAGTATAGGAGGCAGGCTAATGAATACTACTACTAATAAATATACATAGGGGAATAGTTTCCAAATTAAACTGGAGATTTGAGGGTTTCCAAAGGAATTAATGCTTGAGCTAAATTTGAAAGATACGGGTAGACAATACAAAAAAAAAAAAAGGTTGTATGCATTTCAGGAATACATGTGGAATCATGTGACCTGCTTAATACCCATAGAACTTTCCTATGGATACAGCCAAAGTTGCATATGGAGTGTGGCAGGTGGGGAAATGGAAAGGATAACAAAAAGTCAGAAATCAGACCACGAAAAGCCTTATTGGCTGAAGGAAGAGCTTCTATCCTGAAAGTTTTGTCTAGACATTTTTTAGCATCAGTAGACAGGGTCAAGCTACAGACAGAAAAATCAGGAGTAGAGGCAAGAAGATATGAGACCATGAACCAAGGCGGTGCCCATGGGAGCAGCGAGGAAAGAATATATATTTGGGCATGGAATGCTCAGGGTGTGGGTGCGATTGGTGCCAGGCGGAGGGTTGAGGGAAGAGACAAAGGGATGGAATTCTCCCCCAGGTGACTAGACTGAGCAGCCAGATGGATGATGTGGCTTTTCACTGAACTGGAATGGAAGCTAGCTCATGGTCACTGCCGTGTCACCAATGCCTGGCACAGAGTAGAACCTGATTATTGAAACAGAGGAGGAGAAGCAGCTTTGGGTAGGGAAGATGATGAGTTCACTTTTGGCCCTGAGGAGCTCAAGGGGCCTGTGGGACATCCTAGTAGGAGGCTGAATATATATATGGGCCTGAAGTTTGGGGTTTGGGATCCATTAGGGAAAGGTGGTACTTGAAGCTGTCATGGATCAGGTCATCTAGGGCAAGCAGGTAGAGTGAGAAAAACTCTGGAGAGCTTCAGGACTTAAAATGTGATCAGAAAAAAGGATCCTTACAGAAGAGACTGAGAGGTAGGAAGGGAACAGAAGTGATATTGCAGAGGCCTGGGGCAGACACTGTTAAAGAGGGAGGCACCTGGACACTTTTGCTGTAGACAAGTAGCCCATCTAATCCTAAAGAGCCCCTTTTGATATGGCCACTTAATGATGTATGAAATACTTCAAAAATGATTTTAAAAGTGTTTAAAATAATGGGCTTCTGTGTCATTTCCATAATATTATTCTGGGTGCCTGCCATGCGCAAGACACTAACATAGGTGTTGGATGTTTCAAACAAATAACATTTATTTGCAAACTCTCGTAACTGATACTTTTCTTCAAAAAAAAAAAAAAAAAAAGAAATGTGCATTAGGCATTTTGCCTCCCAAGTTTTGCTCTTCCAGCAAAATTTAGGATTACCTAAGACAGTATATAACAGTGTTTAGAACGGTACCTGGCCCATAAATAAGCACTATACAAGTGTTAGTTACTGCCATTATTTCTGAAAACTATCCAGTAGGAAGAATTTGTAAACAAAATTATCTATCAGTATTAAAATTCCTATACTTTTACTGAAAACAAAGTAGATGTAGAAAAAAATCACAAGTGAAACAGGATTCTACTTGTAGGAAACACTGCCAAGTTCACTGTAGAAGGAAGAATTCTGGACTTTCTCTTGTAAACTTTGGTCTAGTAAGTGGCTTACTTTTCTATCTTGATGACTGGGCTCTAAGGAAATTGGAGTAGGAGAGTCCTGGGCTTAATTCTTTGGTCAAAAATCACCAAACAAAGATGATAGACACAAAGATTTTGAAATTGGATCCTGATTTCTGTAGGTATGTGTGTGCATATATGTATATATATGTGTGTGTGTATATATATATGTATATGTGTGTATACACACACACACAGTCATGTGTCTTTTAACAATGGGAATATGTACCGAGAAATGCATCATTAGGTGATTTCATCATTGTGTAAACACCATAGAGTATACGTACACAAACTTCGATGGTAAACCTACTGCACACCTAGGTTATATGGTATAGCCTATTGCTCCTAGGCTACAAACCTATACAATATGTTACTGTGCTGGGTACTGGAGGCAATTGTAACACCACGGTGAGCATTTGTGTATCTAGACATAGAAAAGGTACAGTAAAAATACAGTATTATAAAATTATGGGACAACTGTTGTATATGTACTGTGTTGTTGACAAAATCGTCATTATGTGGTGGATGATTATATGTATATACATATATATTCTCTCTATATATATATTCTCTATATACTCTATATATACACATACACACACGTATGTATAGATGCTTCTGAACTTATGATAGGATTATGTCTGGATAAACTCATTGTAAAATGTAAAATAATGGGTTTATCCAGACATAACATCACTGTAAGTCGAGCAACACACTAAATTTATATGAGTTTCACACCATCTTAAAGTGTGTGTTTGTGTGCATTATTTGTCTAATGAAAGATGAGTTGAAATTTACCTGGATTCATGATATTAAGATATATTTCAACTGTGTTTCATAACCTATACAATTTATAGTTGACATAATTAATTCAAAGCAAAGAATAATTAAATGATTTGGGCCAAAGCCATTAATTTCATTTTTACATGTAAATGATCTTCTAAACTACAATATCTTTTTGTTTCTTCCTCAACAAAAGGGGAAACTTATGATAGAAAGAAATCCCATATTACAGTTGATTCTGGAAAATTAATATGATTTACAAATATTATTAAATGAAAGATGCATTTCCAAATGCTTTGAGAATGCTCAAGTATATTATTGCACGTAGGAAGTACTTGGCAGAAATTTAGAAAATCCTTCCTGGAGCAGTAGAAAAGGACCATCATGGCAAAAACACGGAGCTCCTCTCAGAATTTAGAAGCCCTCCTCTCTCCTGGCCTTCCAGAGCCACTGACCTGGTTTCCAAAGTTGCTAATTGATATCCTCAAACAACCAGTTATCTAGAGTACTGGTTCATACAACAACAACAACAACAACAACAAAACTTTCATATTGGTTTCATGGAGGGACAAGATGATAACCAAAGATCAAGAAAAAACTACCATGCTATTTCAGAGGGATAGATCTTTCTGGAATGCCATTGACAATAACTGTAAGTGCATAATGGCAGGAAGTGTTTCTCTAATATCATTTGCCTGTTAGTTTCCATCTCTTAGAATCAAAATATAGGAGACTAATGGAATTTGGGCAAGGAAAAAATCAATGGAGCTCTGTATCTTTGAGTGCTTACAGATGGATGAAAGAAGCTGTATGAAAAAGAACATTGCGATAATAGCTCTTCAGAAAAGTGGCACATTGCTGAGTATATTAGTTACAAACTGGAGATCCACACAAGTTGTGAGCTGTAGCATGTTTGATCCTCTGTTGCAAATAAAACAACAGCAGCAGCAGAGTGTCTATTCTAATGCCAGGCACAATTTTTGTCCCTGCACTAAGCACAATGCCAGGCACATAGTAGGTACTCCATGACCATTTGTTAACCATTTGTTATAATTGCATTTACTTTCATTATACCATTTGAAAGAAAAGTTACTAATTATAGAGCAACATCCTTTGTGATGTTACTAAAAACCAAAATAGCTTTTGAGAAACAGTAATGGTTGAAGGAAATCGGCATTGGTGAAGTTTTCTGAGTCTAGCTAAATAAATCGTATTTTCTAAATAGAATTTCTGTAGCAATCACTGTACCTGATTCAAAAGAGACGCACTGTTGTCAGAACTTCCTAGCTACAATCCACAGATCAAGTCTTTTTTAGTTTATTTCTGTTCCTCATGCATGGTAAAAAATAAAGTGAAAGACCATCAAGCAAAGCTCTGTTGCTAAACAGAATTCAGCATTTTATACTGCCTTAGATCTCTTTGATCCAAGATTTAAAGGGTGAAATATAGGTCGTGTTAGTATCTCTATTATATTTTGTTAGATTACACTTAGGGCTTTTTGAAAGGTAATCTCAAGTGTTTTGAACATGTATTTTATTACAAGATTCCTATTAGACATGCAATATGGGATTCTGCCCAATATATCCTCTCTGTGATGTGGTGACGGCCTTTGGCTGGCTTCTTGTCACCTTCAGATTGTGCCCCATCTGCATCATGTGAAAAGAGGACTGATGTGGGTTTGGAAACACACCTATTAAACCAGGAAATAAACCTTTAAATGAAAAGGGAGAGAAATGTGACTCGATCAGAACAGACCATAAATTTTTCACTCTCTGGAGGGAAAAAAGGCATATATTCTCAGAAGAACTTATTGGCTGCAACAGCAGCAGCAAAGAAATGAAAGGTAGGTACACTTCTAAGGGTATCAAATGGTTTTCAGAAAGCTTGGATTTCTTTGATGCTTCTTTCTTTCAGGTCTTTTATTTCCCCCAAAATTAGTCTTTTTTATATGTTCCTAACACTGTCTTTTAAAAACATAACTTGCTTAGTTTTCTATAAAGATAATGGCTTTCTGATTTGAATAGCTGTCTGCTTAAATAGTGTGAAGAACAGAGATACTGAAGCTTAAATTCAGCATTCAGTTAATATTTCAATCTATAAGACAAATGTATACTGTTTAAGAGTATATGAACATATTTATAATTCTTTTCTGAATAGATTACACTTATATATATGTGTGCATATATATATAAAAGAATGATTTTACAATAGTCATATACAATATATCGTTAAACTATAGCGATTTTACGTCTATGTAGGATATTAAAACATACATATTTCTACTTTAAATTTTTCTCAAATTTCTCAAGATATTCCGAGTAATTTTCCGTCTTTGTCCTTCCTGTAGGCTTTTTCACACATGCACTTACTCATCTTTCTTATGCTCAGTGCCTAACCTAGTATGTGTCATATAGTAGGTGTTTAATAAATATTTGTGGAATAAGTGAAGGCCCTGAAAGCCCATTTAATATATTTTTGTGCTCCTTATCCTTGGTAGCATGCTCATTTAGCAGTCTACCTAGTTTTTACTTTTCCAAAGTCATATACATTTAAAAGGTCAGTCAGTGGCAAATTGGATAAAGAGTCAAGACCCGTCAGTGTGCTGTATTCAGGAAACCCATCTCACTGCAAAGACACACATAGGCTCAAAATAAAGGGATGGAGGAAGATCTACAAAGCAAATGGAAAACAAAAAAAGGCAGGGGTTGCAATCCTAGTCTCTGATAAAACAGACTTTAAACCAACAAAGATCAAAAGAGAAAAGGCCATTACATAATGGTAAAGGGATCAATTCAACAAGAAGAGCTAACTATCCTAAATTTATACGCACACAATACAGGAGCACCCAGATTCATAAAGAAAGTCCTTAGAGACCTACAAAGAGACTTAGACTCCCACACAATAATACTGGGAGACTTTAACACCCCACTGTCAACATTAGACAGATCAATGAGACAGAAAGTTAACAAGGATATCCAGGAATTGAACTCAGCTCTGCACGAAGCAGACCAAATGGACATCTACAGAACTCTCCACCCCAAATCAACAGAATATACATTCTTTTCAGCACCACACCACACCTATTCCAAAATTGACCGCATAGTGGGAAGTAAAGCACTCCTCAGCAAATGTAAAAGAACAGAAATTATAACAAACTGTATCTCAGACCACAATGCAATCAAACTAGAACTCAGGATTAGGAAACTCACTCGAAACTGCTCAACTACATGGAACCTGAACAACCTGCTCCTGAATGACTGCTGGGTACATAACAAAATGAAGGCAGACATAAAGGTGTTCTTTGAAACCAACGAGAACAAAGACACAACATACCAGAATCTCTGGGACGCATTCAAAGCAGTGTGTAGAGGGAAATTTATCACACTAAATGCCCACAAGAGAAAGCAGGAAAGATCTAAAATTGACACCCTAACATCACAATTAAAAGAACTAGAGAAGCATGAGCAAACACACTCAAAACTAGCAGAAGGCAAGAAGTAACTAAGATCAGAGCAGAACTGAAGGAAACAGAGACACATAAAACCCTTCAAAAAATCAATGAATCCAGGAGCTGGTTTTTTGAAAATATCAACAAAATTGATAGACCATTAGCAAGACTAATAAAGAAGAAAAGAGAGAAGAATCAAATAGACGCAATAAAAAATGATAAAGGGGATATCACCACTGATCCCACAGAAATAAAAACTACCATCAGAGAATACTATAAACACCTCTATGCAAATAAACTAGAAAATCTGGAAGAAATGGATAAATTCCTCTACACATACACTCTCCCAAGACTAAACCAGGAAGAAGTTGAATCTCTGAATAGACCAATAACAGGCTCTGAAATTGAGGCAATAATTAATAGCTTACCAACCAAAAACAGTCCAGGACCAGATGGATTCACAGCCGAATTCTACCAGAGGTACAAGGAGGAGCTGGTACCATTCCTTCTGAAACTATTCCAATCAATAGAAAAAGAGGGAATCCTCCCTAAGTCATTTTATGAGGCCAGCATCATCCTGATACCAAAGCCTGGCAGAGACACAACCAAAAAAGAGAATTTTAGACCAATATCCCTGATGAACATCGATGCAAAAATCCTCAATAAAATACTGGCAAACCAAATCCAGCTGCACATCAAAAAGCTTATCCACCATGATCAAGTCGGCTTCATCCCTGGGATGCAAGTCTGATTCAACATACACAAATCAATAAACGTAATCTAGCATATAAACAGAACCAATGGCAAAAACCACATCATTATCTCAATAGATGCAGAAAAGGCCTTTGACAAAATTCAACAGCTCTTCGTGCTAAAAACTCTCAATAAATTAGGTATTGATGGGACGTATCTCAAAATAATAAGAGCTATTTATGACAAACCCACAGCCAATATCATACTGAATGGGCAAAAACTGGAAGCATTCCCTTTGAAAACTGGCACAAGACAGGGATGCCCTCTCTCACCACTTCTGTTCAACATAGTGTTGGAAGTTCTGGCCAGGGCAATCAGGCAGGAGAAAGAAATAAAGGGTATTCAATTAGGAAAAGAGGAAGTCAAATTGTCCCTGTTTGCAGATGACATGATTGTATATCTAGAAAACCCCATCATCTCAGCCCAAAATCTCCTTAAGCTGATAAGCAACTTCAGCAAAGTGTCAGGATACAAAATCAATGTACAAAAATCACAAGCATTCTTATACACTAATAACAGACAAACAGAGCCAAATCACGAGTGAACTCCCATTCACAATTGCTTCAAAGAGAATAAAATGCCTAGGAATCCAACTTACAAGGGATGTGAAGGACCTCTTCAAGGAGAACTACAAACCACTGCTCAATGAAATAAAAGAGGATACAAACAAATGGAAGAACATTCCATGATCATGGGTAGGAAGAATCAATATCATGAAAATGGCCATACTGCCCAAGGTAATTTATAGATTCAATGCCATCCCCATCAAGCTACCAATGACTTTCTTCACAGAATTGGAAAAAACTACTTTATAGTTCATATGGAACCAAAAAAGAGCCCGCATTGCCAAGTCGATCCTAAGCCAAAAGAACAAAGCTGGAGGCATCACACTACCTGACTTCGAACTATACTACAAGGCTACAGTAACCAAAACAGCATGGTACTGGTACCAAAACAGAGATATAGACCAATGGAATAGAACAGAGCCCTCAGAAATAATGCCACATATCTACAACTATCTGATCTTTGACAAACCTGAGAAAAACAAGCAATGGGGAAAGGATTCCCTATTTAATAAATGGTGCTGGGAAAACTGGCTAGCCATATGTAGAAAGCTGAAACTGGATCCCTTCCTTACACCTTATACTAAAATTAATTCAAGATGGATTAAAGATTTAAATGTTAGACCTAAAACCATAAAAACTCTAGAAGAAAACCTAGGCAATGCCATTCGGGACATAGGCATGAGCAAGGACTTCATGTCTAAAACACCAAAAGCAATGGCAACAAAAGCCAAAACTGACGAATGGGATCTAATTAAACTAAAGCGCTTCTGCACAGTAAAAGAAACTACCATCAGAGTGAACAGGCAACCTACAGAATGGGAGAAAATTTTTGCAATCTACTCATCTGACAAAGGGCTAACATCCAGAATCTACAAAGAACTCAAACAAATTTACAAGAAAAAAACAACCCCATCAACAAGTGGACAAAGGATATGAACAGACACTTCTCAAAAGAAGACATTTATGCAGCCAACAGACACATGAAAAAATGCTCATCATCACTGGCCATCAGAGAAATGCAAATCAAAACCACAATGAGATACCATCTCACACCAGTTAGAATGGCGATCATTAAAATGTCAGGAAACAACAGGTGCTAGAGAGGATGTGGAGAAACAGGAACACTTTTACACTGTTGGTGGGACTGTAAACTAGTTCAACCCTTGTGGAAGTCAGTGTGGCGATTCCTCAGGGATCTAGAACTAGAAATACCATTTGACCCAGCCATCCCATTACTGGGTATATACCCAAAGGATTAGAAACCATGCTGCTATAAAGACACATGCACACGTATGATTATTGTGGCACTATTCACAATAGCAAAGACTTGGAACCAACCCAAATGTCCAACAATGATAGACTGGATTAAGAAAATGTGGCACATATACACCATGGAATACTATGCAGCCATAAGAAAGGATGAGTTCATGTCATTTGTAGGGACATGGATGAAGCTGGAAACCATCATTCTCAGCAAACTATCACAAGGACAAAAAACCAAACACCACATGTTCTCACTCATAGGTTGGAATTGAACAATGAGAACACATGGACACAGGAAGGGGAACATCACACACTGGGGCCTGTTGTGGAGTGGGGGGAAGGGGGAGGGATAGCATTAGGAGATATACCTAATGTTAAATGATGAGTTAATGGGTGCAGCACACCAACATGGCACATGTATATATAAGTAACAAACCTGCAGGTTGTGCACATGTACCCTAAAACTTAAAGTATAATTAAAAAAAAAAAGAAAAAAAAAAGAAAAGGTCAGTCAGACACAGCTGCTTGGTCCAGAAAAACCTGGAAGGTAATGGAGTTCATATAACAGGCACTTTTGTAGAGTCCGGGTGTCAACCAGAGAGAAGGCACTTATATCTTTCATCTACGCTTAGGCAAACAATAATAGACATAAGTTCAGTTGGCAGAAATTTCACCCCAAGTGAATGTTAGAGCCAGAAAACCTACAAGAGAAAATTCAGTTACCCTAGGTCTAAGGCTGATCAGCAAATATTTATTGAGCACCTACTGTGCCCAGGAAGCTGGAAGGTGCAGAGGATGCCAAGCCCCTTGCTGATACTTGAGCAGCCACAGGGTAAGATGGATTTCAACATAGCCTACCTCCGCAGAGCAGCCCTTTGTGTCTCACGCAGGAGAAATTGTCGCACTGGCAATAAGGCCCATAAATGTTTCCATAGGGAGACAAGTGACAGATACACTGCCCACAGTAGCAGTCACCCCTTCCGCTGCAGGAGGGATGATCTGGGGCCTCCTTGCAGGAATCTGTGCTCAGCATGTCCTCGCCACACTCACAGCGAGGCCCCATGTGGCCAGGGTGGCAGGCACACACCCCACACTGGAAAGAGCCATTCCCGTGGTGACATTTGGAGCTGTTCACTTCCACTTCTTTCTGACAGTCACAGTTGCATTCTGGGCTGACAAGTAATTCCAGGGTGTCCCCCAGCCCCACAGGCTTTATGATAATGTGCCTGCTTCTTCTCTCGCAGTTTGGGATATTCACAGTCACGTTGAAGGAAGCCTGGAAAAGAAAATACTAATTATCTCCCTCCATCCACCAAAATGCACGAGGTGAAACAAGGCTTCACGGAAATCAGCTTTGCCAAAAGCATTTACTAGAAAATCTTTGAAAATTGCTTTTAAAATTCTTGAAAGAAATCCAGCTTCAGTGAGCTCAGCTAACTTCTGACCCATCCAGGTATTTATTCAGACTATCTACTGGCCAGCTACTTACTGTGTCTCCCACTTTCATGTGAGAGCATTTCTTTTGGTGTTGGAAGAGGGTACCGTTGTTACAGATGGCTGTAAATGACAAGTTGAGTCCTTCAGTGTCTCCTAATACTTCCAGTTCCACCTCAGACCGCAGTTCCTTTAGTTGCAACATAAAGAGTTCAGTGAAGTCACAACCCCAAAAATATAGCCAGAAGAAGAAACCGTGAATCATGTTCATTGAACTACAAATAAATAAAACTAAATTGGGTGTCTAAAGAAATTCAGTATATCATCAATCAAAAGCAAGAAAGTGAGCAATCATATATACATTTTATATATTATCAAATCTAAGGTGCCAACATTATAAGATACACCATTATCTTACGACAATTAAACTATGACAAAATACCTCAAGATGGTTCTGCACACCATATGAATCAGTCCTATCCATCTATCATTGCTTTGAAAATCATTTTATCCATTCTGAAGGATTTGGCAAATTCTCCTGCCCTGAGTTGCATAGATTGGCATATAAAAGGCAATTCTTTTGCTTATATCTCAGTAACAAAATTAAACAACAGCTTCCTTTATGTGTATCATGATTTCTTAGCTCCCATAAACCAGCTGTTTGTTGCTTTGCAAAGAATCCAGAATTGAAGTCATTCCTCCACCAATGAATATTTGCTTCATTGATAACAAATTTACACCCTGCTGCTCTGTTTTGGTACATTTCTGCATACATAATAAACTTTTCATCTCAATATCAAATCATAGTACACATTTTAAAATATATTTTAAAACAGCAATTAAACTTAATATTTATGTAGCAACAATGCTTCTAATGAATTGAAGTAAGTACAATCACAATAGTCCATGAAAACTACATCATGACTGCTGCCTGGCACCACAATGGTGATTGTAACTCACCATCAATTGTAAGATGGAGCTCAATTTTAGAGATGTTAAAATGTGGTGGGAAAGTGTGCCTTAAAATCAATATTGGAATGTATTTAGTGTAGAGTTAGGTCTGGGGAATACTATAAGAATGCTTTCTTTCCTCAAGAAGTTTATCATTTTACTTTCTCTATTCCTTGTTCACTTATAAAATGAAAGTCTGTATTGTAGGTGAACCAAACCAAATTATGAAAAATAGAAAAACAGAATAAAACCAATTTAAAAATATTATGAATTAATTTACACTTCAGTTAATCCAAAAGTTTTAAGTCCACATATCCATTTTCTTGTTGGCATTTAAAAAGCATATTCGGCTTCAAATTTCCCTTAAGTGTAATTTTTAAAAAATTTGTTTTATTTTTAATTTGTTTGGGTATATAGTAGGTGTATATATTTATGGAGAAATGAGATGCTTTGATACTTTATGTGTAAGTTTGCCAAATGTATAGTAAAATGACCCTGCCTTCCTCCAAAATCTGTTTATACTGAAATAATAAGATTAAAATGGAAGCAATGTTGGAGATAGAGTCAGGAGCTGAATAAAAATTAAGGGATATGAGCTAGAAGACTGCGATAGCAATTATGAGGACTAGTGGATGACATGATCTGACCTAAATAAAGGAAATTTCAGCATTGCTATAATTTAACAGCATATTGCAAATTTGACCAGGAATATTTTAGTGTGAATTTCCCAAGGAAAGGACATAAACGCTTATTTGTATTTTTCATAGTTTCATTCATTCATTTTTTGAGCATCTCTTATGAACCAGGAAAAACAAAAGAAACCAAGTCAATTCCCTCCTGGAATTTAAACACAAGCAGAGGAACTTATCCTTGGGATTGCTGATATTTCGGTAGCTTTTATTATACGATCAGGGAAGAAAGAAAATTAGTGAATGATGATCAGATAAGTACACATCGGTATTTAAGGTTTTTTAAAAATATCAATACGGCACTGTAAAACACCGAGCTGAAGTTTGTAGCCACAAAGTTATAAACACAAATTGTCTACCTCTGCCCTACTAGAGGTCAGTCAGAAGCATTTTATGTTTTCTCTCAATATATTCTCTTTCCTTCTCTCTCTTTTTATAGACTAGAAAGAAATTCAGTCTATGTGTCCCCATATTTTAAATTCTTTTTAGCATACATTTAAAAATAACAGTAGAAAAATAATTTGAACTAGTGCCAGGATCTATTACAGACTTTGCCCTGTGAATCATAAAGTTCCAATAATAACTCCAGTGCAAGATTGTTTCATTTAAGAATAATAGACACTTCTTAGTATTTCTGAGATAGTAAAACAAGGACAGAAGATTTAATTCAAATGTTTAATGCCTTGATTTCAACTACCCTGTAAGTTGCGTGAAGTATTTGGGATCTTAAAGTGAGCCATAACCTCTGGCAGAGCAAGCAGAGGCATGGGGGCTGCTCTTACTGGAGGGGGAAATATTTTTGACAATTAAGTGTTTTCTAATCTGCTTAGTTTCTCCAATGATGTTAGTGGCCAACACTGTTGAGAGTATTGGATTCGAAAAAATGGCGTGCATTCTGATACAGTGAAGGATTGCTGTGTGATTTTATTTGATTCTACACATTAAAACTTTAATTACTGCATGAGAGGGAGGAAGGTTTTTATAGCGTTTTGTTGATGAGCATTCCTGACTGGAAGAATTTCAAGCATGAGCTAATGTGGTGATGAATTTGATGTGATCTAAGAAAACTGAAATTTCTGAGGCTATCAGTAAAACAAACAAAACAAAACAAAACCATCATCTTATAATTTTAATGGACACATCTGTATTTTATTTTCTGAAGAAATGAAGTACTTGAGAAGGAATATCTTGCTTTTCTTCCTTCAGGGGAGTTTCAAAATTGGTGGGGCAACGTCAAAATTATTGGGGAATTTTTTTTTCTTTCCAAAATATGTAGCTCTCATTTCCCCTGAAGTCCTTCAAAGACGTCTGTGAGAGGATAGGCCTATTTTTAAAAACTTTCCGTGTTGATTCTGATACATCATTTTAGTTAAGGAATGCTGGTTCAGTACATGCTAACTGTTGGCGTATATTACAGATGGGCCTTTTTTTTTGTAATTTTAAAACATCAAAAATCAGGAGAATTGTTATTCACTTGTTCTTACATAGTTGCTGTTTACAGTAAATAGTAGAGCTTTACTCCTTACTAAAAAATTTACTTTTTTTCATTCCTATCCTAATTTAGGGCCTCTTCTTTCTTTCTCTGTATGTGTATTTCTTTGTAAGTAAAGGCAAAAAAAAAGGGGGGGTGATATATAGGAACCAAAATTAAAAATAATTGACAATGGGCCATCCATTGTTGACTAATGGAGTTATGAAATGGAGACAAAGAATGAGAACATAACAACACCGTATATATTCTAATTTTAAGGGAGGAATTCTGTCCTGAGGTACTAATTCCCAAAGTCAAAGCAAAAATTTACACACCTACTCATAAACCAGTGGAAAATGTCCCTAGTTCTCCAAAGTATAGAAATTAAAAAGTGGCATTCCTTGTGTACTGGTGTTTTGGTGGATAGCCAACACTTGTATTTTTGCTTGAGTTATGACCTAGTATCGTCAAGCCTGTAGTTAGCTCTCTACATAACTCTGTCACTCACTGGTAATTTAAACTTCATTTTTTTTCAGATGGAGGAGAGCTTAATTGTATGACTCGTGGAGCCTTTAAAATTTTGCTGGCAACAATGTTACTGTTGCTTATTATTATAAAAACAACCTCAACTTTATGATCAGTTTTATGATTTTTCTATCTTCAGCTCCACCTTCCAGGAAGATCAGCAAGCAAAATGAACAAAATTTATATTTTGGCTGCATTCATGCAGAGGCTTTTTTTGGATAAGCACTCTCTCTACCAACAAGTAACTAACATTTAACTGCCTAAATCACATCTTAGTTTTTGAATACCAAAGAAATGCAAAAAAGAAGCCAGCTGTAAAATATCCTACTTCATAAGCTGAGATGATCAGCTGGAGAATGTTTCCGGAGTCCTTCTGAAGTAGCCCTACTGTAGCTCCAGGAATAAGTTTTGCGTAATTCTGTAAACAGAAAAAGAGTAAGTCAATCTTTGTTTCCTCATGGTAATTGAGAAAAGTGTGGGTTTGAGCCTGCTGGCTATGATTGCCTCTATTTAACTGGCCAGGGAAAACAGGTTCGTGATAACAAACCTGCTTTTCTCCTGAAACTGTAGCCTTTACTTTGTGCTGCTTCCTGTGCTCAAGTGGAAAATGGACTGGACAGAGTCAGCACTGGGGAAATCTAGGGTCTGTGGTTGCCATGGTCTAAGGCTGTGATTTTTATCTCCAGAGGAGTCAAGTCTCAAATAATAGTAGCACTTATATAACATCTTCCATTCGTGAAGCATCCTTTGTCCAAAATGTTCTCAGCACACACCCAGGAACTTCTCTTTTTGTAACGTTGCAGAAACCAAGGTTTGGTGCACATGGGCAATGAGGGGAATCAGGTCGCTCTGTAAGTCATTCAGTTTAGAGGCCTTAAGGAGTAACCGCTTGGTGGAGAAAGAGAGTGAATTATTGGATGCTTGCACTGAGCTCTCCCTTCCTCCTGGTAATGAGCTCCCTTTCAGGATGCTAGCACCGTGCTGGGGTTGGTTGGAATTGCTCCCACCATATCACCGTGGAGTGAGTCAGAAGCTAGTGCAGAAAGCATTCTTTACCCACAGTGTTTTTTCCTGAGGCATCATTCCCACCTGAGAACTAGCAATATGAGTTCATCATCACTCCAGGCATCGGGCATGGCCAGGGAATGAGGCACGGCAAAGAAGGGAATTTTCCAGACTGCTGGAAATTTCCCCACCCTGGAGTTTTATGTTTTAGATTTTGTTGTTTTCAAATGAAAAGTTTTACAAGTTGTGTGATAGACATACCTGTCTTCTTAAACAAAGATTCCCCAAAATACTTATCAATATTAACTACAGTTTTGCCAGGAATGCTGGCTCACGTCTGTAATCCCAGCACTTTGAGAGGTCAAGGCAGGCAGATCATTTGGGCTCAGGAGTTCGAGACCAGCCTGGCCAACATGGTGAAACCCCGTCTCTACTAAAAATACAAAAATTAGCTTGGTGTGGTGGCACGCCTGTAGTCCCAGCTACTTGGAGGCTGAGGCAGGAGGATCGCTTAAGCCCAGGTGGTTGAGGCTGCAGTGAGCTGATAGGTTGCCACTGCACTCCAGCCTGGGTGACAAAGTGAGACCCTGTCTCAAAAAAAATCATAATAATAAATTAAATAAACTATGGTTCTGTAATCATCAAAGGCTTTTGAAATCTCCGGAGAGGTCACACCCATACCAAGTGTGCTCTGACTGTTACATTGTTGCTTCTTATATGTGTTTTTAAGTGATTTCTACCTTCTCCTTGGTGAGCTCTAAGGTATTACTCACCTACTAATTTACTCATTTATCTATTTACTATTGCATTCAACATCTACTAAGTAGGTTTTCTATACTGTACTATGTCAACAACCATTCTTTCTTTCAGCTATGGTCTTCTGAGTTGCTGGGTGCTATGACATTAGATGACTGAATTTATTAAAATTGTATGCAGAAAAGAGTAAGTAAGCTTTGAATAAAGGATTTAAGGCTTCTCATATAGTTCAAACATAATGATATTCTATCTTATTTAAAGAAGATTTAAGTGTTTTAGAAAATGCACAAAACTATATTAGAATGGATAATTATCATTAATTATAATAGTGATACTAAGAAAATAAATTAGGACAAAGAGAACCAAGGAGAGGAACAAATGAAGCCAGGGCAATGTTAGAACACAGAATGCATGCAGGGTGCCCTGGGCACTTGCTAGAAGTGGGTCCCTGGGTGAGTCCAAGCTTTCTTTCCTTTTTTTTTTTTCCTTTTTTTTTTTTTTTAATTGATCATTCTTGGGTGTTTCTCGCAGAGGGGGATTTGGCAGGGTCATAGGACAATAGTGGAGGGAAGGTCAGCAGATAAACAAGTGAACAAAGGTCTCTGGTTTTCCTAGGCAGAGTGTTTGTGTCCCTGGGTACTTGAGATTAGGGAGTGATGATGACTCTTAACGAGCATGCTGCCTTCAAGCATCTGTTTAACAAAGCACATCTTGCACCGCCCTTAATCCATTTAACCCTGGGTGGACACAGCACATGTTTCAGAGAGCACAGGGTTGGGGGTAAGGTCATAGATCAACAGGATCCCAAGGCAGAAGAATTTTTCTTAGTACAGAACAAAATGAAAAGTCTCCCATGTCTACTTCTTTCTACACAGACACAGCAACCATCCGATTTCTCAATCTTTTCCCCACCTTTCCCCCTTTTCTATTCCACAAAACCACCATTGTCATCATGACCCATTCTCAATGAGCTGTTGGGTACACCTCCCAGACCGGGTGGTGGCCGGGCAGAGGGGCTCCTCACTTCCCAGTAGGGGTGGCCAGGCAGAGGCGCCCCTCACCTCCCGGACGGGGCAGCTGGCCGGGCAGGGGGCTGACCCCCCCACCTCCCTCCCGGACGGGGCGGCTCGCCGGGCGGGGGGCTGACCCCCCCACCTCCCTCCCAGAAGGGGCGGCTGGCCTGGCGGGGGCTGACCCCCCACCTCCCTCCCGGAAGGGGTGGCTGGCCTGGCGGGGGCTGACCCCCACCTCCCTCCCGGACGGGGTGGCTGTCGGGCGGAGACGCTCCTCACTTCCCAGACGGGGTGGCAGCCGGGCGGAGGGGCTCCTCACTTCTCAGATGGGGCGGCTGCCGGTTGGAGGGGCTCCTCACTTCTCAGACTGGGCGGTTGTCAGGCGGAGGGTCTCCTCACTTCTCAGACAGGGCGGCTGGGCAGAGACGCTCCTCACCTCCCAGACGGGGTCGCGGCCGGGTCGAGGCGCTCCTCACATCCCAGACAGGGTGGCGGGGCAGAGGCGCTCCCCACATCTCAGACGATGGGCGGCCGGGCAGAGACCCTCCTCACTTCCTAGGTGGGATGGCGGCTGGGAAGAGGCGCTCCTCACTTCCTAGGTGGGATGGCGGCCGGGCAGAGATGCTCCTCACTTTCCAGACTGGGCAGCCGGGCAGAGGGGCTCCTCGCATCCCAGATGATGGGCGGCCAGGCAGAGACGCTCCCCACCTCCCAGACGGGGTGGCGGCCAGGCAGAGGCTGCAATCTCGGCACTTTGGGGGGCCAAGGCAGGCGGCTGGGAGGTGGAGGTTGTAGCGAGCCGAGATCACGCCACTGCACTCCAGCCTGGGCACCATTGAGCACTGAGTTAACGAGACTCCGTCTGCAATCCCGGCACCTCGGGAGGCCAAGGCTGGCGGATCACTCGCGGTTAGGAGCTGGAGACCAGCCCGGCCAACCCAGCGAAACCCCGTCTCCACCAAAAAAATATGAAAACCAGTCAGGCGTGGTGGCGCGTGCCTGCAATCGCAGGCACTCGGCAGGCTGAGGCAGGAGAATCAGGCAGGGAGGTTGCAGTGAGCAGAGATGGCGGCAGTATAGTCCAGCTTCGGCTCGGCATCAGAGGGAGACCGTGGAAAGAGAGGGAGACCGAGAAGGAGACGGAGAGGGAGAGGGGGAGAGGGGGAGAGGGAGAGTGAGAGCGAGAGCCCAAGCTTTCTACACCTGTGTGGAAAAATGGGTTTTGGTTTTGATTTGAGGATTTCTAATGTTCCTCTATTTCAGTGGTCGTGATTGTGTTGAAGTTTGAAGTCAGTAGAAATCTAATTATTTTTGTTGTTGTTGTTAATTTTTATTTTTAGAGACAAGGTCTCACTCTGTTGCCCAGGCTGGAGTGCAGTGGCCTGATCATAGCTCACTGTAGCTCGAACTCCTAGGCTCAAGCAATGCTCTCACCTCAGCCTTCCAAAGTGTTGGGATTACAGGTGTGAGCCACTGAGCCTGGTAAAATCTGAACTCTTAACAGTGTGAGATGCTGCTCTGCTTTGACACTGTTTTATTATTGAGGGGGCTGTGGGCAGTAATCCAGGTAACATTCCTTACCTTACTTTGTGTCCCACATTGCTGCCTGATGATGGAGGACCCCCTTTTGTTTCCCTGAGTCAGGGGAAACTTGTAAAATACAAGGAAGGCACTGGTTTACGGACTTACCTTTTCAAATAAACATATGTCACAAAGGGCTGTGAAGCATGTGACATGTGGTTAACAGCGAATACCTACACAGGAACTTGAATTCCACTTAAGTGAAGCTGGAATGTGTGTAAATTTGACTGATCTCAGAAGAGACGGCAGAGGGAACCTTTCGAGCTTGACAAAGAAAAGTTTAGGTCTCTTAGGAAAAGGATTTCAAGGCTCTTAGCTTTTTATGAAACTGCTATCCTTGAAAAACATCCTGAGAACCCCAGGACTGAGGTGTCACAGATATATTCTGCAAGCACTAGTTCAAGTGGCCTCCAAATTTGTGGTTAATTCTTGGCTAACAAAGCCAAACCCATCCACTTCCTAAAGCCTAATTATAATCCTGCATGTGGTATGACATTTGGCATTTGGCTATTAGGACAAGTGGTTACCATTAATCACTGACTTCCACTAGAGTGACGATATAAAAGCGTTGGCAGCCAGTAGCAGTAACCAGTGGTTAACAGTGACAATTGCACAGAGGAAAACTATTAATTAATTTCTGGATGCTGAGTTCCCCTAAAAGCATTTCAAATAATTAACTAAAAATATGGACAATTTGGCTTCCTGCTCTAACACTGTCAAAATTTATACTTTAAATATTGTAGTATTATGATTACTGTAAATATCATATGTCAAATGCTTTCCTTTCATTAAAGTCTTAACGCACTATTATAAATGCTTGTAATTAAACATGTTTAATGTTAGCAAAAGGATGATTTTGCATGCCTGGTGTGATGAATTATAGCATTTGCGACTCTAAAAGATGGTGCTTGGATATTAGAAATGGTGAACACTGCAAACATGATGTTGCATGAGCTGATTAGAAATGCAAGCTCTTATGCTTGGGCTTGAATTCTCTATTATCTATCTGCAGATTATCCTAATTATGGATTTTCCCTGTCCTCCCTACCATACCACCCAGGAGTTCCTGAGGTTGCTTTTCTCATTCATTCTTTCTGACTACCTTAGTTTTCTTAACTTCCTTCTTCAAGTCCTATTTATCTCTTCACTCGGCCCCCATCTCCAAAAAGATTACGTATATATCCAACAGTCTGCATTTGTTCCCTGGAATTCTCCTCTTTGTGGAAGAGAAAGCATAAGAAACCGACAGAGAGCTATTTAGCAGGCAGATGTGACACAGAGGAAACACCTGCATTCCCACCTGCACATCCTGGGCTCCTCTCAGAGAGGGACTCCCAGTTTGGTGCCTCTCAGTGTCTGGCTGCCAGAACCAGCTGTCAGGTGTGCACTCCTGCTTGGCTCAGGGCAGAGGAACATGCGGTCACACACCTGCTGCCTGATTAACTGTGGACAGGCTGTTGGTTGGCCTTCTCTTCAAAAAGACTCCTGTTGAGGACCTTGCAGAGCCTCTCTGGCTTTGGTGATATCCTGGCCTTCTGACCTGCAGAAGGGGCAGCTCCTGATGTTACCCCCATTCCTGCTCCGACTCTATCTCCTGTGTGCTTAGCTCTTCAGAACCTGGCTGCCTGCTGGGTCAGTGTTTCGTATTAACTGTATCCTTGCTGGGTACCTTGATTTGGTTTCTGCTTTGGACAGTAACTCTACTGGGCCCTTATAGCCCACTCTTGTGACATTTCTACTATAGTCTCAGAGACCCCTCCTACCTCAGAGCTCAGTAGCCCTCATTTGATAGAGACCATGTGAGGCGTGCCCCTCATTTGAGGGTGAGAAGTCACAAGTCGAGTGGTCACATATCAGCTAGCAGCAATTTTTTCTTGCTTTTATTATTATTTTAATGGATGCATAATAAACTGCACATATTTATGGGGTACAGTGTGATATTTTGATACACATATACCATGTTTAATGATCAAATCTATCACATTTTAATAAAGAATTTGTAAAACCAAATGCTCAGAGCAGCCGGCGGCTTCTCTTTAGACTCTCTGCTTGCTTAACTCTCTTTATGAAGCCTCACTAATGTGTCACTAATGTTACTTTATTTTATGCTCACAGCACTGTTTGTTTTCAATATTATATTATTAACCAACATCAATGTTTCTAATCTGGAAATAGACTTACTATATGTATTCTACTGAAATCTTTAGTAAATACTAAAAGATTGGCTTACATAGACTGAGAATATATGATGTCATATAATCTGCTCACAAATTTCTCTTCAAATCTTTCTAAGTATTTTTTGTCATTACTTTGTATCTCTTTAGCCAGCGGCTAGCATTCTCTCTCTCTCTCCCTGTTTCTCTCTCTTTCTTTCTTTCTTATCAACTTTAATGGCAGTGTAACATACAGAGTGTGCCAGTAATAAATATACCGTTCAAGAAATATTTAAAGAGTAAACAAGCAAATACCATCACCCAGAAAAATCAAGAAATAGAGTATAAGGTAGGCTCAGTGGCTCATGCCTGTAATCCCAACACTTTGGGAGGCTGAGGTGGGTATATCACTCAAGTCCAGGGGTTCGAGACCAGCCAGGTAACATAGTGAGACCCCATCTTTACAAAAAATACAGAAATTAGCCTGGCATGTTGGTGTGCACCTGCAGTCCCAGCTACTGGAAGGCTGAGGTGGGAGGATTGCTTGAGTCTGGGAGGTTGGGGCCGCAGACACTGCATTCCAGCCTGGGTGACAGAGTGAGACCTTGCCTCAGAAAAAAAAAAAAAAAAAAAGAAAGAAATGGAAAGGAAAGAGAGAAGGAAGGAGAAAGAAAGTAAGAAAGAAAGAGAAATGAAAGAAAGAAAGAAGAAAGAAAAGAAAGAGAATATAACCAGCTCCCTAGTATCTTCCCTTGTATTGCCTCCCAGTCATTACTCCTCCCCACAAAAGCACAACAACTATTTTGACTTTTATTACTGTAGAAGTCAGGGGAGTTATCTTCACAGCCTCATGGTTAACAAGAATATCTTAAGTAGGATAGAAAAAGCACTACCCATAAAGGAAAAGATTAATAAATAAGACTTAAAATTAATAATTTCATTTATAGATTTAATGCAATGCCAATCAAAATGCCATCAAATTATTTTGTGGATATGAACAAACTGATTCTAAAGTTTCTATGGAAAGGCAAAAGATCCAGAATAGCCAACTCAACACTGAAGATGAACAAAGTTGGAGGATTGACACTATCTGACTTCAAGACTTACTATAAAGCTGAAGCAATCCAAAGAGTGTGGTATTGACAAAAGAATAGTCAGACAAATGTAACAGAATAGAGAACCCAGAAATAGACCTACATAAATACAGTCAATTGATCCTTGACAAAGGAGCAAAGGCAACACAATGGAGCAAGGATAGTCTTTTCAACAAACGGTGCTTGAACAACTGGACATTCACATGAAAAAAAAAATCTAGACACATTATTACACCCTTCACAAACATTAGCTCAAAATGATCACAGACCTAAATGTAAAATGCAAAACCATAAAACTCCAAAAAAATAATGGTAGAAAAATCTAGATTATCTTGAGTATGTTGATGACTTTTTAGATATAACACCAAAGGCACAATCCACGAAAGAAAAAATTGGTAAGCTGGACTTAAAATTAAAATCTTCTACTCTGTGAAAGATGATGTCAAAAGAACAAGAAAACAAGTCATGGACTGGAAGAAAATATTTGCAAAATACACATCTACTACAAGACTATTACCAAAGTATACAAAGAACTCTTAACAAGAAAACAAACATTTCAATTAAAAAATGATCCAAAGACCCTAACAGACATATTACCAAAGAAGATACAGAGATGGCAAATAGGCATATGAAAAGATGCTCCACATTAAATGTCAGCAGGTAAAGGCAAATTAAACAACAATGAAATACCTTTATGCATGTATTAGAATGGCCCAAATCCAGAACACTAACAACACCAAATGCTGACTAGGATGTGGAGCAATAGGAATTCTCATTCATTGCTGGTGGGAATGCAAAATGATGCAGCCACTACAAAAGACAGTGTGGTAGTTTCTTGCAAAACAAAACAAACACTTACTATATGATCCAGTGATCAAACTCTTTGGAATTTACCAAAAAGAGTTGAACACTTCCAAGATGGCTGAATAGGAACAGCTCCGATCTGCAGCTCCCAGCATGATCGACGCAGAAGACGAGTGATTTCTGCATTTTCAACTGAGGTACCTACTTCATCTCATTGGGACTGGCTGGACAAAGGGTGCAGCTGACAGAGGGTGAGCCGAAGCAGGGCGGGGCATTGACTCACCCGGGAAGTGCAAAGGGTCAGGGGGATTTCCCTTTCCTAGCCAAGGGAAGCCGTGACAGACTACCTGGAAAAACGGGACATTCACACACAAATACCGTGCTTTTCCCAAGGTCTTAGCAACTGGCAGACAAAGTGATTCTCTCCCGTACCTGGCTAAGTGGCTCCCACGCCCATGGAGCCTTGCTCACTGCTAGTGCAGCAGTCTGAGATCGATCTGTGAGACAGCAGCCTGGCTGGGGAAGGGGCATCTGCCATTGCTGAGGCTTTAGTAGGTAAACAAAGCAGCCAGGAAGCTCAAATTGGGTGGAGCCCACCACAGCTCAACAGGGCCTGCTGCCTCTAGACTCCACCACTGTAGGCAGGGCATAGCTGAATAAAAGGCAGCAGACAACTTCTGCAGACTTAAACGTCCCTGTCTGACAGCTCTGAAGAGAGCAGTGGTTCTCTCAGCACTGCGTTTGAGCTCTGAGAACAGACAGACTGCCTCCTCAAGTGGGTCCCTGATCCCCATGTAGCCTAACTGGGAGACACCTCCCAGTAGGGGCCGACAGACACCTCATATACGTGGCTGCCCCTCTGGGACAGAGCTTCCAGAAGAAGGATGAGACAGCAATATTTGCTGTTCTGCAATATTTGCTGTTCTGCAGCCTCTGCTGGTGATACCCAGACAAACAGGGTCTGGAGTGGAACTCCAGCAAACTCCAACACACCTGCAGCTGAGGGACATGACTGTTAGAAGGAAAACTAACAAACAGAAAGGAATAGCATCAACATAACAAAAAGGACATCTACACCAAAACCCCATCTGTAGAACACCAATATCAAAGACCAAAGGTAGATTAAATCACAAAGATGGGGAGAAACCAGAGCATAAAAGCTGAAAATTCTAAAAATCAGAGTGCCTCTTCTCCTCCAAAGAATTGCAGCTCCTCACCAGCAATGGAACAAAGCTGGACGGAGAATGACTTTGACAAGTTGACAGAAGTAGGCTTCAGAAGGTCGGTAATAACAGACTTCTCCAAGTTAAATGAGGATGTTTGAACCCCTTGCAAGGAAGCTAAAAACCTTGAAAAAAGATTGGACAAATGGCTAACCAGAATAAACAGTGTAGAGAAGGCCTTAAATGACCTGATGGAGCTGAAAACCATGGCACAAGAACTTCCTGATGCATGCACAAGCTTCAATAGCCAGTTCAATCAAGTGGAAGAAAGGGTATCAGTGATTGAAGATCAAATTAATAAAATAAAGTGAGAAAACAAGGTTAGAGTAAAAAGAAACCAACAAAGCCTCCAAGAAATAGGGAAGTATGTGAAAAGACCAAATCTATGTCTGATTGGTGTACCTGAAAGTGATGGGGAGAACGGAACCAAGTTGGAAAACACTCTGCAGGATATTATCCAGGAGAACTTCCCCAACATAGCAAGGTAGGCCAACATTCAAATTCGGGAAATACAGAGAACACTACAAAGATACTCCTCGAGAAGGGAAACCCCAAGACACATAATTGTCAGATTCACCAAAGTTGAAATGAACGAAAAAGTGTTAAGGACAGCCAGAGAGAAAGGTCAGTTTACCCACAAAGGGAAGCCCATCAGATTAACAGCAGATCTTTCGGCAGAAACCCTACAAGCCAGAAGAGAGTGGGGGCCAATATTCAACATCCTTAAAGAAAAGAATTTTCACCCCAAAATTTCATATCCAGCCAAACTAAGCTTCATAAGTGAAGGAGAAATAGAATCCTTTACAGACAAGCAAATGCTGAGAGATTTTGTCACCACCAGGCCTGCCTTACAAGAGCTCCTGAAGGAAGAACTAAACATGGAAAGAAACAACCGGTACTAGCCACTGCAAAAACTTGCCAAATTGTAAAGGACATCGATGCTATGAAGAAACTGCATCAATTAATGGACAAAATAACCAGCGAACATCATAATGACAGGATGAAATTCACAAATAACAATATTAACTTTAAATGTAAAGGGGCTAAATGCCCCAATTAAAAGACACAGACTCGCAAATTGGATAAAGAGTCAAGACCCATTGGTGTATATTCAGGAGACACATTTCACATGCAAAGATGCATATAGGCTCAAAATAAAGGGATGGAGGAAGATCTACAAAGCAAATGGAAAGCAAAAAAAAGCAGGGGTTGCAATCCTAGTTTCTGATAAAACAGACTTTAAACCAACAAAGATCAAAAGAGACAAAGAAGGCCATTACATAATGGTAAAGGGATCAATTCAACAAGAAGAGCTAACTATCCTAAATATATATGCACCTAATACAGGAGCACCCAGATTCATAAAGCAAGTCCTTAGAAACCTACAAAGAGACTTAGACACCCATATAATAATAATGAAAGACTTTAACACCCCACTGTCAACATTAGACAGATAAACAAGGCAGAAGCTTAACAAGGATATCCAGGACCTGAACTCAGCTCTGCAACAAGCAGACCTAACAGATGTCTACAGAACTCTCCACCCCAAATCAACAGAATATACATTCTTCTCAGCACCACATTGCACTTCTTTTAAAACTGACCACATAATTGGAAGTAAAGCACTCCTCAGCAAATGTAAAAGAACAGAAATCACAATGAACTGTCTCTCATACCACAGTGCAATAAAATTAGAACTCAGGATTAAGAAACTCACTAAAAACTGCACAGCTACATGGAAACTGAACAACTTGCTCCTGAATGACTACTGGATACATAACGAAATGAAGGCAGAAATAAAGATGTTCTTTGAAACCAATGAGAACAAAGACACAACATACCAGAATCTCTGGGACACATTTAAAGCAGTGTGTAGAGGGAAATTTATAGCACTAAAAGCCCTCAAGAGAAAGCAGGAAAGATCTAAAATCAACACCCTAATATCACAATTAAAAGAACTAGAGAATCAAGGGCAAATACATTCAAAAGCTAAAAGAAGACAAGAAATAACTAAGATCAGAGCAGAACTGAAAGAGATAAGAGACACAAAAAACCCTTCAAAAAGTCAATGAATCTAGGACCTGGCTTTTTGAAAAGAACAACAAAATTGATAGACCACTAGCAAGACTAATAAAGAAGAAAAGAGAGAAGAATCAAATAGATGCAACAAAAAATGATAAACGGGATATCACCACTGATCCCACAGAAATAAAAACTACCATCAAAGAATACTATAAATACCTCAATGCAAATAAACTAGAAAATCTAAAAGAAATGGATAAATTCCTGGACACATACACCCTCCCAAGCCTAAATCAGGAAGAAGTTGAATCTCTGAATAGAACAATAACAGGCTCCAAAATTGAGGCAATAATTAATAGCATATCAACCAAAAAAGTCCAGGATCAGACGAATTCACAGCCGAATTCTAACAGAGATACAAAGAGGAGCTGGTACCATTCCTTCTGAAACTATTCCAATCAATAGAAAAAGAGGGAATCCTCCCTAACTCATTTTATGAGGCCAACATCATCCTGATAGCAAAGGCTGGCAGAGACACAACAAAAAAAGAGAATTTTAGACCAATATCTCTGATGAACATCAGTGCGAAAATCCTCAATAAAATACTGGCAAACCAAATCCAGCAGCACATCAAAAAAGCTTATCCACCATGATCAAGTCGGCTTCATCCCTGAGATGCAAGGCTGGTTCAACATATGCAAATCAATAAACATAATCCATCACATAAACAGAATCAATGACAAAAACCACATGATTATCTCAATAGATGCAGACAAGGCCTTTGAAAAAATTCAACACCCTTCATGCTAAAAACTCTCAATAAACTAGGTATTGATGGAACGTATCTCAAAATAATAAGAGCTATTTATGACAAACCCACAGCCAATATCATACTGAATGGGCAAAAACTGGAAGCATTCCCTTTGAAAACTGGCACAAGACAGGGGTGCCCTCTCTCACCACTCCTGTTCAACATAGTGTTGGAAGTTCTGGCCAGGGCAATCAGGCAGGAGAAAGAAATAAAGGGTATTCAATTAGGAAAAGAGGAAGTCAAATTGTCCCTGTTTGCAGATGACATGATTGTATATCTAGAAAACCCCATCATCTCAGCCCAAAATCTCCTTAAGCTGGTAAGCAAATTCAGCAAAGTCTCAGGATAAAAAATCAATGTCCAAAAATCACAAGCATTCCTATAAACCATTAACAGACAAACAGAGAGCCAAATCATGAGTGACCTCCCATTCACAATTGCTACAAAGAGTATAAAATACCTAGGAACCCAATTTACAAGGGATGTGAAGGACCTCTTCAAGGCGAACTACAAACGAAATAAAAGAGGACACAAAAAAATGGAAGAACATTCCATGCTCATAGATAGGAAGAATCAATATCGTGAAAATGGTCATACTGCCCAAGGTAATTTATAAGTTCAATGCCATCCCCATGAAGCTACCAATGACTTTCTTCACAGAATTGGAAAAAACTACTTTAAAGTTGATATGGAACCAAAAAAGAGCCCGCACTGCCAAGACAATCTTAAGCAAAAAGAACAAAGCTGGAGAGATCACGCTACCTGACTTCAAACTATGCTATAAGGCTACAGTAACCAAAGCAGCATGGGACTGGTACCAAAACAGAGATATAGACCAATGGAACTGAACAGAGGCCTCAGAAATAACACCACACATCTACAACCATCTGATCTTTGACAAACCTGACAAAAACAAGCAATGGGAAAAGGATTCCCTATTTAATAAATGGTGATGGGAAAACTGGCTAGCCATATGTAGAAAGCTGAAACTGGATCCCTTCCTTACACCTTATACAAAAATTAATTCAAGATGGATTAAAGACTTAAATGTTAAACCTAAAACCATAAAAACCCTAGAAGAAAACCTAGGCAATACCATTCAGGACATAGGCATGGGCAAGGACTTCATGACTAAAACACCAAAAGCAATGGCAACAAAAGCCAAAACTGACAAATGTGATCTAATTGAACTAAAGAGCTTCTGCACAGCAAAAGAAACTACCATCAGAGTGAACAGGCAACCTACAGAATGGGAGAAAATTTTTGCAACCTACTCATCTGACAAAGGGCTAATATCCAGAATCTACAAAGAACTCAAACAAATTTACAAGAAAAAAAAAAAAACCATCAAAAAGTGGACAAAGGATATGAACAGACACTTCTCAAAAGAAGACATTTATGCAGCCAACAGACACATGAAAAATCGCTCATCATCACTGGTCATCAGAGAAATGCAAATCAAAACCACAATGAGATACCATCTCACACTAATTAGAATGGTGATCATTAAAAAATCAGGAAACAACAGATGCTGGAGAGGATGTGGAGAAATATGAACACTTTTACACTGTTGGTGGAAGTATAAATTAGTTAAACCATTGTGGAAGACAGTGTGGCGATTCCCCAAGGATCTAGAACTAGAAGTACCATTTGACCTAGCAATCCCATTACTGGGTATATACCCAAAGGATTAGAAATCATGCTGCTATAAAGACACATGCACATGTATGTTTATTGTGGCACTATTCACAATAGCAAAGACTTGCAACCAAGCCAAATGTCCATCAATGATAGACTGGATTAAGAAAATGTGGCACGTATACACCATGGAATACTATGCAGCCATAAAAAAGGATGAGTTCATGTCCTTTTTAGGGACATGGATGAAGCTGGAAACCATCATTCTCAGCAAACTATCACAAGGACAGAAAACCAAACACTGAATGTTATCACTCATAAGTGGGAATTGAACAATGAGAACTCTTGGACCCAGGAAGGGGAACATCACACATCAGAGCCTGTTATGGGGTGTGGGGCTGGGGGAGAGATAGCATTAGGAGAAATACCTAATGTAAATGATGAGTTGATGGGTGCAGCACACCAACATGGCACATGTATACCTATTTATCAAACCTGCACTTTGTGCTTATGTACCCTAGAACTTAAAGTATAAAAAGAAAGAGTTGAACACTTATGTCCACACAAAAACGTGTACATAGATGTTTATACCTGCTTTATTCATAATTGGCAAAACCCAGAAGCAACCAAGATGTCCTTTAGTAGGTGAATAGTTTTAAAAAAAAGGCTGTGGTACATTCATCAAATGAAACATGATTCAGAGCTAGAAAGAAATGAGTTATCAAGCTATGAGAAGAAGGAGGAAGTTTAAAGGCATATTATTAAGTGAAAGAAGCCAATCTGAAAAGGCTACATATGGCAGTTGGTATGGTTTGGATTTGGGTCTCCGCCCAAATCTCATGTTGAATTGTAATCCCCAATGTTGGAGAAGGGGCCTGGTTGGAGGTGAATGGATCATGGGTCGAAGTTTCCCCTTGCTGTTCTCGTGATAGTGAGTGAGGTCTCATGAGATCTGGTTGTTTAAAAGCATGTAGCACAACCCCCTTCTCTCTTCCTCCTTCTCCGCGCCTGCTTTTCCTTCATGTTCTTCCATGACTGTAAGTTTCCCAAGGCCTCCGCAGCCATGCTTCCTGTACAGCCTGCAGAACTCTGAGTCAATTAAACCTCTTTTCTTTATAAATTACCCAGTCCCAGGTAGTTCTCTATAGCAATGTGAGAACAGACTAATACAGTAGTATTTTGACCATATGGCATTCTGGAAAAGGCAAAACTGTGGAGCCAGTAAAAAGATGAGTGGTTGCCAGAGGTTGGGGGCCAGTAAGAGAGGGAGGAATAGGCACAACACAGAGAAGTTTTAAAGCAGTGAAACTACTCTGTACGATACTACAAAGGTGGATACATAATACTTGTACATAACTCATAAAGTGTACAACACCAAGAGTGAACCCTAATGTAAACTCTAGACTTTGGGTGATAATGATGTATCAATGTAGGTTCATCATTTATGACAAATGTACTACCGTGGTAGGAGATGATGATAATGGGGAAGGCTATACATTTATGGAGAGAGTAGGTATATGGGAAATCTCTCTATACCTTCTACTCAATTTGCTGTGAACCTAAAACTGCTAGAAAAATTTGTTTTTAAAAATTAAGAATTTTATTCTCAAAAGATGCCTTTAAGAGTATGAGAAGGAGGCACTCAGTGGGAGGAAAATATCTGTAGTACAAGCATGTAACCAAGGACATGGTGCCAGAATATTTAAACGATTCTACATATCAACAAGAAGAAGACATCTTAATCAAAATGGATATGCAAGTGGCAAATAAGTATGTGAAGTGTTCAACATCAGGAATCTCTAGAGAAATATACATTAAAATCACAATGAGATGCCACTGTGCACTCACTTCACTAGAATGGCTAAAATTACAAAACTGACAATGCTCTCATACACTTGTAGTAGAAGTGTAAATTGGTACAACTATTTTGGAAAACTAGTTGGCAGTATCTACTAAAGCTGAACATAAGCACACTCTATGATCTAGCAATTCTACTCCTATAGAAATGGGCCAACAGAATGTATGACTATTCCAAGACAAATGCATAGAGAAGGATTCATCGTTGTTGTCATCAAGGGGATGCTTCCGGGTAATAAAGATGCCACTTAAATTGCAGAAAGTGCAGGTAATTCTGAAAGGGGCTCAGTTCTGTTGGGTATTTGACCACAAGGAGTCATCAGCTCCTAATAGATTCCTCTACCCGAGGACAAAGCCAAGGGAGGTGTAGACCCAGCAGACTCCTTGGCTCTCACAGGAATCTCATCTGCCTCTTTCTATGCCTCTCCCCTTCCTCAGGAGCTGCAGTTACCAACTCAGGGGCCTTACAACAGGATTGAGAGGTCCTCACAAGCCTCTTGACATCCCCAAGCACCTCCTGCATCCTCTGAAACCCAAGGCTCTCGAAGAGACCTTGTTATAGCCTCAGGATAGTGACAGGAATGCATGGGGGAGTGGACCACATTGCTTTTTATCTACTCAGGGTTAGTGGGCTCAGGGAACCCTCAGTTTAGACAAGGCTAAAGGTACCCAAAACCTGCCTCCTACCACCAGCAGGAAAAGAATAGCTAGAGCTAACCTTTAGACCTCACAGTTGTTCCCTTTCATTGTTCACAGAAGTTCTATTATTTAGGTACCATCATTATTCCTGTTTTATGGCCATGAGCCTGAGGCTCAGAAAGTGTAGTTAACTTGCCTGATGTCATCCAGCCAGGAAGTAGTAGGGCTGAACCCATACACTCATATCCTCTTTCCTTATATTCTCTTTCTAGAGCCAGATTTCTTAACCACATCACTTCTGTTAGGTGCCTGGCAATGGCTATCTTCGACTTGTGATGTCATTGTTGACTTCCGAGAGAGGTTAATGAGTAAGCCTGACTGGGTATGTTCATTTCCTTGGGTTGCTGAAGTCCCACAAACTGGGTGGCTTGCAACAACAGAAATTGTTCTGTTCTGGAGGCTGGAAGTCTGAGCTCCATGCTCGCCTCTTTATAGCTTCTGGCAGCAATCCTTGGAGCTCCTTGGCTTGTAGATGCAGCTCTCCAGTCTCTGCATCCATTGTCACATGATGTTCTCCCTCAAGTGTCGGTGTCTCTGTGTCTCTTCATATAAGGACACCAGTCGTATTCAATTAAGGGTCTGTCCTACTCCAGTATGACCTCCTATTAGGTTAACTTATTATTTCCACAATGACCCTGTTTCCAAATAAGGTCACATTCTGTGGTACTGGGCATTAGATCTTTAACATACTTTTTAAAGGAAGAGGGGGACATGATTCAAACCATAACACTGCACTAGGGTTCTTTTGAGTTCTTTAACCTAAAGCCTTAGTTTTAATTGGACAGGTAAGTACCTTGCCCAGTCACAGATGTAATACATGGTAGAAATAGGTGTTGACTGTATAGCCACGGTTCACTCTTCTCCACCAGGCCTCTGCCAGAGAAACTAGTGCAAATGCCAGCAGCAAGTGAGGGTGGGAATCTTATTAGAAATTTAAGATAATAATGCTGTATATATACACATGCCTATGTCTATATATGAACTTACAGATTATAGAACACTTATTATAAGGATTTAGAGATTATAGAGCACTTTTCTACCCAGAGCAAAAAGAAAAGGAGAAAAAGGGTTGTGGCTGTAATGACTTTCAAACTCAAAGGCTACATTTTGAAAGAAATGTAGGAAGTAGCAAAAGCATAGAGGCAAAAAAAGAAAAAAAAAAAAATCCTAGGTGAATGTATTGTGCTATTTATCTGGTCAAAGAAAAACAGCTCTTTGCTGGCAAAGCCTCGCTTTTATGGAGCCATGTGCTTCTTCCAGAGCTAGGGGCGGACTGGGTTTGCTGAAATGAGTCCTTCTTCAGAGGGCTTTCTTCCCGTGAGGTCTTTCATTCTTGTGGGGTTTTATTCTGCTGGTTCTCACGTTCATTATCAGTAAATGCAGGGCTTCCAGTATTATGCAAAAGTTTACCCCCAGGCTCAACTGTGTTACTAGGACACCCAAGATTCCAAAAAGAACATGTAATTGTTCCTGGCACAAGGGTAGCATGAATGTCTGTCTCTGGGTTGCATGATATCTGCTTTGCCTTCAGGCTTTCAATTGTCAGCATTCCATAGGCAGGCAGGTAGCGATGGGAGTGTGCTAATTAGATCAGGTGCTTGATCTTGAAGTCTGCCCCAGCAATGACTAGGTAGTCGGCATCGGAACTTTTGAGCACTACCTGTCTTTCTCCCAGTCTGCCCAGAATGTAATTATCTTGTCAGCCAAGAAGCTGGAGCACACAGCTGAGCGAGTGCTCGGCAGCAGTAACAGAGTGATAAGGGAAGACAAATGGATCCACCGTGCATGACTGTTCTGAGACAAACAAATGCACAGAGAGGCACTGGAGAATGGAGACTTAGAGAACAAAGAGGGTGCATTGAGTATTTTGTTCCTAAGGATACTTCAGATCTTCTCTTAATAAGATTACCTTGCCTTTGGAGAGGAATTGCAGACCTTTGCTGACTAATTCAAGTCCCAAAGCTTTAGAAAGCTCTTTTAAAATAGGAAGCGATGTGGGGTTCAGTAGCAGACTGTGTGCTTTGCAGGCCAAACGGCAGGTAATAAAACTTTGAAGGATGACTAGTAGGAAGGCAATGAAGGGGACGAGAAAATAGCAAGTAGGTGTATGTGCAAGGACTGCAAAAGAGGCTTCAGCTCTTGATATTCGAAGTGTGATTTGTGGACTGACAGCAGCAACATCATCTGGAAACTTGTTAGAAATGCAGATTCTTGGCTGGGCAGGGTGGCTCATGCCTGTAATCCCAGCACTTTGGGAGGCTGAGGGGGGTGGATCATGAAGTCAGGAGATCAAGGCCATCCTGGCCAATATGGTGAAGCCCCGTCTCTAATAAAAATACAAAAATTAACTGGGTGTGGTGGTGTGCGCCTGTAGTCCCCACTACTCAGGAGGCTGAGGCAGGAGACTCGCTTGAAGCCAGGAGGCAGAGATTGCAGTGAGCTGAGATCGCACCACTACACTCCAGCCTGGGCAATAGAGTGAGACTCCATCTCAAAAAAAAAAAAAAAAAAGAAATGCAGACTCTCAGGCCCCAGCCCAGACCTCTTGAATGACAGTCTGCATTTTAAGAGGTCCCCGTCCCCGTCCCCCAGGTTGATTGGATACACCAGTTAAAAAAGAAAAAAAAAGAAAAAACCACTGGTGTCTGGGTCTCAGCCCCAGAGATACTAACTCAATTGGATCAGGGTGTAGCCTACACATTGGGTTTGTTAGTAAAGCTCCCTACCTGATTCTAATGAGCACCCAAGTTTGAGAACTGCTGGTATAGAACAGTCTATCAGAGGGGTTGTAGTGATTTGGAAAATAAAGGCATTAGGTTTTTAAATCTATATACCCACAGTTTATCCAGGGTTTTCAGCCTGTCATATACCTGTGACATCTATACCCAGCAACAAAAGTATTTTTGGATGCCTGCTACCCATAGAATAGCACCCTGCTTACTTCCCACTGCCTTCAAGATTGAAGGGTCTGGTTTCTGCCTACCTCTCCCGCTCCATCTCCTTCTACCCCTACTCACTCCAGGCCAACTGGCCTTTTTTCCTTTTCTCGAGCACACTGGGAACTGAGTCCTTTGCTGCCTCAGGGCCTTTGCACATGCCTTTGCCTCTTGAAAACTCCTCAGCCTTCAGCTCGCTTCCTCATTATCACTTCTGGAAAGGCACCTTCCATGAAAATTCTATCCAAGGAAAGTCTCACTTTCTCCCCCTTAATTATGGTCCATGGCTGCACACTATTCCATTTCTTCGATAACACTATTCAAAGTTGTAATTGGTTGTTTTTTCATTAATTGTTTCTTGTCTATTTCCCCTTACTAGATTACAGGTCCATGAGGACAAAACAGTGTCTTTTTTTATTCTCCTCTATACTCCTAGGGCCTAGTCCAGTGCTTGACACATGGAAAACACATAAATATTTGTAGAATGAATGAACGAAGGCAGGGATTGGCTATGTCCCACGGGCCATATTTGGCCTGTTGCTTGTTTTTGTAAATAACTATGCTCATTTATTTACGTATTGTCCATGGCCGCTTTCAGGCTACAATGAGAGTTGAATAATCATGACAGAAACCGTGTGGCCACAATGCCTAACTTACTATTTGACCCTTTGTAGATAGGCGGCCAGATAAAATACAGAATGCTCAGATAAATTGGAAAGCAGAGAAACAATGAAAAATTTTTAGTGTACATGTGGTCCAAATATTGCATGGGACATATTTATACTAATAATTATTTGTTGCTTACTTGACATTCGAATTTAACTGGATCTCCTGGATTTTTATGTGCTGAATCTGAAAACTCTATAGAAAAAAGTGTGCCAACCCTTGAATTCATAAATAATTACCTCAACTGTTCAAGCGCAACAAATAATGATTCCAAAATTTTCTGTTTATTTTCTGAAGATTCAATACTGCCAAGACAACAAAATGTTAAACTATGTTATCATTACTACTAGTCCCTTGGTAGGATATTTGGGGCTTTTCTGGATAATCAGACATAAAATGAAAATAGAAAATACTCTTAAACTCTTCTTATGTCCCAGGGGTTGTCAGTTTCACTTGTCCTTTTGTGCCTTGATGCCATATGTGATTATTTCAAAGGCTATGACACGTGGAAAATGCTTGGTTGCTGTTAGACTCCTGCATAGTGATACAAGCTGGGTGAGCTCCCTTCAAACTTACAGTCTGGGCCAGCCTCACAGACACCACACAGAGTGGCCAACTGCAACCATAGGAAAGGCTTTAGGGGATACATGGGTAACTGAATTATGCAGGAGTGCCCTTGTGCTGTGAGACCCAGAGAAAGCGGAGAAGGGTAATTACACAGCTTTGAGCAGTTAGCAGCTCAGAGAGGAGTTTTGCTCACAGATGTCAAAGTCTTCACCAAAGGGGCAATTTCAGGCATAAGAAAATGAATATTGGAAATAATTTGTTGGTCCTATTAATATAAAAAAGTAACTAAGTATTACGTGAATATGTAAAAGTAACCCAGGAGGTAAAAATGCAGTACTTGCGCAGGTTTTGGGCTGCTGGTGGGAAAGGACAAGTTTGCTTTTATTTTAAAGTAGACACCTATAAGTATGGCAACTATAGGCTCAGAATTTTGTAGGATGATCTTGATTTCATATAGTTACTCTCATCAATAAAAATTTTGATGTATAACTACATGCAATTTATTTTGTATGCATTATAAGACTATACATGTATAAACATTCAAAAAGTTTGAACATACTTAATTGTACGATTAAGGCATGACGTCGACTCACTGTAACCTCCGCCTCCCAGGTTCAAGAGATTCTCCTGCCTCAGCCTCCCAAGTAGCTGGGACTACAGGCACATGCCACCACACTTGGCTGATTTTTGTATTTTTAGTAGAGACGGGATTTCACCATGTTGGCCAGGCTGTTCTCGAACTCCTGACCTCAAGTGAACCACCCACCTCTGCCTTCCAAAGTGCTGGGATCACAGGCATGAACCACCATGCCCGGCCAGAAAAACTTATTCTAAAATGTCAACAATGTTAGCTATGTCTGAGTGGTGAGTTTATGAGTGATCTTTGTTTTCTTCTTTGGGTTTTCTGTATTCCCCCTCATTTTTCTTTTTGCAAATAGTATATATTAGTTTTATAATCAGAAAAAGTAATTTAAAGTTTCATTTTGTTTTGGCCATACTTCCACACTACATTACTGGTGGGAGAGCAACTGATACAACTACTTTGGAAAGCAACTTGGACAAACTCAGTAAAATTACAGATGCCATTCCCCTGTGACCCAGGGATTTCACTTCTCAATAGAGCATATGTGTGCAAAGATGTGCATGGCTGCAACACTTGTAATGCTGCACAACTGGAAGTGATCTGATGCCCTCACTTGCAGAATGGACACATTGCCAATAATACTGTGAATGGAGTGTGCATAGCAGTGGGGTGGAGTAAACTATAGCTATATGTATCTCCATGGACAAGCCTCAAAAGCAGAGCATTGAGCTTAACAATGTTTTAATACCTGGCAGATGAACCAATAGATAAATTCTCTATAAATGGCAGAGTGCTTCAAGTGCTTAATGCCACAGAACTAACACTTAAAAATGGCTAAAATGTAAAGTTTATGTTATACGTATCTTATCATAATAAGAAAATATAATAAAAAACCCCAAATATATAACATTGAGTCAAAGAGCAAATGGTAAAAATAATATGTACAGCATGAAATTAAGCTTATAAGCCAAAACTACATAATTAGTTACGGATGTACATATATGTGTATATATATATGTATATATATACACACACACATATTTTTAATAGCACAAAAAACAAATGTGAGAATGACAAACACTAAGTTCAGGATACTGGTTACCTCTGTAGAAGGAGAGGGGAACTAGACCAGAGTTGGGCAGTTACACAGCATGCAACTAGATCTGGGATGTTTCATTTGTTTAAAAAATCCAAAGCAAATATGGTAGCGAAATGTTAAAATGTGAGCAAACTGGCAATAAGTATGTGGGTGTTTATTTATTATTATTATTTTTTGAGATGGAGTTTCACTCTTGTCACTCAGGCTAGAGTGCAATGGTGCGATCTCGGCTCACTGCAACCTCCGCCTCCCAGGTTCAAGCGATTCTCCCGCCTCAGCCTCCCGAGTAGCTGGGATTACAGGTGTGTGCCACCACAAGATGCTAATTTTTTGTATTTTTAGTAGAGACAGGGTTTCGCCATGTTGGCCAGGCTGCTCTTGAACTCCTGACCTCAGGTGATCCACCCACCTCGGCCCCCAAAGTGCTGGGATTACAGGCGTGAGCCACTGCACCCGGCCGGGTGTTTATTATATTATGCTATTTTTCCATATGCTTGAACTATATGCTCATCATAAACCTATAGTCTTGGTCAGACCATGTGCTCCCAATTTCTCACTTTGATTGGAACCATAGATTGTGATTACCATAGATAGTAGCTGTTTTAGATGTGCTGACCCAATGCATAGTGTTCCCTAGCTGTGTGGCCTGTTCTTACCACCCAGAGCTTAAACAACCCACGGGGCAGAATCCAAGTGTCTGTCTTTTTTCAAGTCTATGCATCTTTAAATTGCTCTGTTCATCCAAATTAACAGCCATAGGGAAGAACCCTAGATGAAGTATTTCCTGATCTTAAAGCACTGTGCAATTTACAGGGAATTCATCTATTGGTTTAGCTGTCAGGCAGCTCTGCTCTACCCTTGAATTCTGTGCTTTTTAAAGCTGGTTGCTTGACCAGGAGCAGTGCCTCACACCTGTAATTCCAGCATTTTGGGAGGTTGAGTTGGGTGGATCATTTGAGATCAGGAGTTCAAGACCAGTCTGGCCAACATGGTGAAACCCCGTCTCTACTAAAAACATGCAAATTAGCTGGGTGTGGTGGCACACGCCTGTAATCCCAGCTACTCAGGAGGCTGAGGCTGGAGAATCTCTTGAATCCAGGAGGCGGAGGTTGCAGTGAGCTGAGATTGTGCCATTGCACTTTAGCCTGGGCAACAGAGGGAGACTCTGTCTCAAAAAAAAAAAAAAAAAAGGTGATTACTTTATTTTAAAATCTGTGTCTGGTGGTCTAGTGGTCTGCTTTTTCACTACAGCAGGTTCAATTGTGAGTTATCTCAGTGATTCAATTGTGAGTTATCTCAGTGACTGAGACTGTAGATTCAGATTATCTGGGTTCAAATCTTGGCTCTTACATGCAATTTGCATAAGAAGGAGTTTAAATTATAAAATGAGTGCAAAATCCTGAACCTCCAGGGTGCCACCTAATAAGCTCTTGACAAACGTTCCCTATTACACTATTATTATCATAGTCATAGTTGCATATCATCGCCAGCCCTCACCCCTATAAAGTGAAGGGCTTGGTCCAACACCATGATATTGTTATCATCAAAAGCAGTTTTATGATTGCCGATTAATTTGCTGCTCCTTATAAGAAAGATAGTGAATAGAAAAGAGTAAAAACATTGACAGACATGAAAACTCTGACCCCTCAGCTGGAGTCTCTTTCCAGAACACAACTCTAAAATGCCCTCATTCTGTTTTTATAGGCAAAATATTAGTTTACAAGTCTGCTGATGCTCTCTGAGACTTCTTAAGGCAGGCACTACGTCTTATTCTCCTCTATAGTCACAAACTTTGGCCTAGTTCACAGGAGGTACTCATGATATGTTTGAGAAATGAAGGAATGAATGACTATGCAGTCTATAGTGTCTTAGTTTCAATGATATGCTAGATATCCTGTGTGTTGTAAATCTGTAAATCTCAAAGCATTTAGATCTCGCATTACTGAAATCCCATTTTAGGCTGGGCACAGTGGCTCACACCTGTAATCCCAGCACTTTGGGAGGCCAAGGTGGGCAGTTCACATGAGGCCAGGAGTTTGAGATCAGTTTGGCTAACTAACATGGCGAAACCCCGTCTCTACTAAAAATACAAAAATTAGCTGGGCATGGTGGCGCACATCTGTAATCCTAGCTACTCGGGAGGCTGAGGCACAAGAATCACTTGAACCTGGGAGGCGGAGGGTGCAGTGAGCTGAGATCATGCCACTGCACTCCAGCCTGGGTGACAGAGTGAGACTCTCTCAAGAAAAAAAATCCCATTTTATATTTCTACAAGTATTGGCCTAATCAGGCATCTCATTAAGGTCCTGCTTTAAACCTGTACCTTTTTCTTTCTTGTGTCTACTTTCTCAATTATGAGGCTTTGAGTTCTTTAGAAGAAAAGTACTATGTGTGATCTAAGGGGTAACTGATGATTTTTCATGGTTAGGATTGGAAAATACTCCCAACAACTCTGACTGATAATCTGAGGACATAAGGTTTATTTCCAAATCCTCCCTCTCTAAGGGATGTTTTCATTAATGAGGAAAGTGTAGGCAGCTGGCCCTCCTCAGTCTTTGTTCCCAGATACTATCAATTAAGGAGAAATGAAAATACTTTCCATTACACTTAAATAAAGAGCAATTTATTACCTCCATGGAGATGTCTCATAATCCAGAAGTTGTCGTTTTACTCCTAGATGATTTTATTTTTACTGAAATCACAAGTTTGGAATACTCCACTACAGAATGAGATTGATAGGATAAAGAATATCTAGACTATGCCCTAAAATTAGCTACATTACAGCTTACTAAACTTTGTTATTTGTGTGGAGGTCATTGGAATTCATGGTAATTTCCCTCCTCCAGAATCAAGGTCATTGACTGTTGAGGCTGAAATCTTCCCGCCCAGTCTTTTTTATTGCCTAAAAACTGAGGCCCGAGAGATAAAGAGATTTCCACTGGAGCAAAATTGTTTTGATCTTTTCCAGCAGGAACATTATAAAACAAAACAATAATAGAACAGGCTAACAAATAGCAAAGGGGTCCAATTTTTATTTTCTCTCTCTATTTTCTCTGCCTCTTTTCCTCCCTCGCTGCAATGAAAAGCTCAAAAGAACCAAGTAGAAGAAAGAAGAGGTAAAATAACAGCTGGGTTATTGATTCCTGAAAAATGGAAACTTACATATGGTGGATAATTTCCACAAGCCACACAAGGACATCAGGCTTATAGCATATGCGGCTGCTGTTTATGTTTGTTTATAGATCTAATGGCCATCAGGTGGGTACTTGCTCAGGGTGTTCCTTTTATGGCCTGCTAGAACGCTGTGGAGCTTCTCCAACATGTTGGTCCTGAGACTGATGGCAGAGTGTTCATCTGCATCCAATGTGGGAGGGATGGAAGAAGGGACAGCCAGGGCTGCAGAAGGTTCTGGCAATGGTCAGGTGCCCCCACTTGCTCTGTGTCTGTGGGCTTCCTCAGTCTTAACAAGTGCTTGTCACGCAAAACTCCAAGTCTTTCTTTTCACCCAATTTTAGAAAAGATGAAGTGCAGTTATTGCAATTTTTAAATCATTTGACAAATATCTACTGAGAATCTACTGTGCTTCGAGAATTGGCCTAAACAGATGAGAAAGACCTGTTATTCTCCTCAAAGAGTTAATGATTGAGGGTTTTTTGTCTCCAGAGGAAAGGTCCCTTTGGCTGCATAAAAGCCTGCTTGTACTCCCCTTCTCTCATGTTTTAGAAACATTGCTTTGTGCTAACAGCCAAGAGATATTAATCAGTGGTCATAGAAGTTAGTGAGTAAACTGGAAGTACCAGTATACTTCTTGTTTACTTTCCAATTGCTGTGTTTCAGCATTACATCACAAATACCAGGTCATATAATAATTATTGCTATTAACTTCACTAAAGTCATCTTTTCAAGCCAGATGTAGATATTCTGAATAGCTATAGGATATTTTAAAGCCTTGGAAATAGCCCACAGTGATTAATAATATGATTCGACAATGTCATAAAGAATGTTGATTTAATTGCTTTTTATCTCAATAGCTTACTAGGAAAGAGAAGCTATTCAGATAAGACAGTTGAGGTTTAGTGGCCTGATACTATGTTAATGTAAATTAACAGTAAACATTTTAAAACTACAGAGGAAATATAAAAACTTTTTTTTAACTTGGGTAATTGAATCCTGATTCAAAATGGTAGTTAGCACTAGAATGTAATATACTACCCACTGCTCAGTCTATTATCATCATTATCTTTCGAACCCTATAATTGGACAAACAGGAAACTATTCATAATAATAAGTTTGTTCAAAAATATTCTGTTGGCTGGAGTCTGGGGTGCACACTACAGCCATACTGAACTGAAGCAAAACTGCTTACTTTATCCTTTTCACTGTTCATCTCTGTTACAACAATGTACAGGCACACTACACACCTGGGCGGTCCAAAGCATTCTACCACAATTACTAAAAAAAACAGTCATCTTTCCTGCATTCCATGAGTGGGCAACATAAATTTTATTTGCTGCAGACAGGGCCTTCGTTGAACCTAAACCTGTGTGGCCTGTGCAGGCAAGTAACTATGCTTAACGTGTAACTCGGGCAAATAATTTTTCTTCTGGAATTTTCATGAAATCTAACCACTTAATTGCTTTATTTATCTATCACTTGTTTTATTTTTCAGTGATTCTTTGGTAGCTACGTTCCTTATATCGCAGTTATCCAAACATCAAATTGCACAGGACTCCTGCACATACAGGGCTCCTTCTAAAAGATGTGAATTGAAAGGCAACACAAGCCATTAGTGGACCGTTTTCAGTTTTCATAATCAATAAAACGGAAGATCAGCATTTTCATGCTGTGTGAAGGCTTCAAGGATGTGCATTGTTGCTGTTATTATCTTTAGGCCAGGCTGCTGCCTGCCCCCACTAATGCAGATGGAATGATGAGCCCATCAAAATAAAAATAAAACAATGAAACGGTCAGAGTCATAGAGTGGGTGGCTGACCTGGACTGTCGTATGACCCCCTGAAAATGTCCCTTTGAATTTAGTGAAGGCTGGATGGTAAAGACCACAGATCATGACAGAACATAAATTCGCCTCATAATAAGATTAGAAGACAGGCAAAATCGATGTCCTGCTGTTACATTAGAGGCAGACTCTAATCTGGCATTTTCCTCAGAAATGATCATTTCCCTTGCAACGGGGGAATCATGGATGCAACTAGCTTAAATCCGACAGACTCTGTTTTGCCATGTAGTTATTTTTCATCTGCCTCTGTCTTTTTAATAGCGGTTTCGGGGAGACGTATAAATGAGTTGTGAGTCTTAAAGACTATTACCAAAGTGAGTTATGGTAGTCTATGTTCACGATCATCAATCGCATTCCCCAGACTCCCCTTTGAAGAAAAGTTGTGTGCAACTCCTCCTCCCACTTCTAAACTGGAGCCTTGCTGTGGAGAAGGTGTTGTGACCCCCAGGGTCCTCTCACACTAGCCTTAAGGATCAAAGGCAGAATAGACTCACTATTGTATTTGGGGGTATTTAAAAAAAAGTCTCAACTGCAACTCTACTACTTAAAACCACTGGAAACAAATATCACATACTAAAAAGCCTGAAGAAAATGCCCATGTCAGGTGAACCCACATGGTCTCTGCATAGAACACAGGTTTCAAGTATGGAGCTTGATTGCAAGGAACTTCCTTGGTTTGCAGCAGAAGGCAATCTGGCCTGGGAGTACAATACCCTCCTCTCATTCGAAATGCAAGATAGCATCTCCTGCTGGATCCTTTCTACAGAACCTGATGCAAGTTCATGGGGCTGTACCGTCCTTAGTAGTGATTGGCATTTAATCAAAGCCTTCTGTGACATAATCTCAGAGTTTCAGAAGCCCTGTGAAGTCACCAAGCAAGTTAAGAGGTCCTTTCAAAAGGAATGAGAGATCAAACTCTGTATTTAGGAGCATTTGACACTTCTGCATAGAAGGCACAGACTATTTAATTTCTCTGCATTATTTTTAGGGCCCCTGCTAAAGACTCCTTACTTCTCTGTAAAACTGCAGATTAGGAGTAAATCAATTCAGGGCATTTTGACATATTATTTTTCCTAGGCTGGGAAAAAAACCACAGAAATCTTTTGTATGTGCATATATCGTATTTTTTGCAGTTTGCACAGTGGTTTGGGGACAGCACTTCATCTAATGAAACCATTCCCTTTTTGCAATTGGTGCTTCCATTCAAACACTTGAGCTGCAAATCCAGCTGGTTTAAGGGATAAATTGTTTTTTGGCCCCATATAACAAGTTTTTTCCTTTAACTTTCCAATTCTCAATAGCTTGTGTCTCTGTGTGTGTCTTTTCTAAGTATCTAATTTGCAAATGCCAAAGAAGATGAAGTCAATTCTGCTCCCACTCTTAAGATTTTCTCTGTTCTCTGTTAACTCCCTCATTAGATGAAATAATTCAAGGGGACAGATAATAAATTTTCTTTTAGGTAGGCGGTCCTACATTTGTTGATACTCTCCTCCAGCATATCTGTTTCATTTCCTTAACTCAGTCTTTCTCATCCCACCTTATTAGCTCCCCATGCCCTACTGCACCTAGGTGTTTACAATTTAAATTGCAAGCAGTAAATGAGTCCACTTAGCCAAGCGCCCAGTACATTTGGTATGTGTTAATGATTATCTAATGGCCTTCCCATGTGTTAAACTCACAGAGTTAATGTTAAAGTTTCATGTCACATAATCTCCTTGAAGGAATTTCCCAAGTTATTTTTGCTTACCTCATATAAATGAACTTGTTCTTGAGTTACAGCGAAGATCAATAACACGTTGTTTTGTACCAGTTTATCAATGAGTTGTCCAATTGTTGGATATTCCTAAAATTAACATATATAATTTTGCATCATCTCAATAAAATAATGTAAATAAAGAAAGGAATATTTATTTCAAAGAGATCTTTCTGAGTTTGGCATTTCAATGCTCACAGGCATTATAGCTCTATCACTCTAAGTAAACAAATACACAATTAGCATTATTCACTTAGTTGGTTTAATAATCTTTTTCTAAATCTTATAAATCCAGTCAAGTCCTAAGAGTCAGTTCCTGTTGATGTGGTGTATCATGCTCTGCCACTTCTAAGAAGACCATTTGAAATTTATTTAAAGACTAACAGTGTGTCCTATTTTCAAGGGTGGACAAACATTTCTTCTCCTTCTAAGTGACACTTACCAGCAGGCTAGGAATTCTTCAGTCGAGGGAGGGGCTGTTGGACTATGATATACACGACTGAAGTGACTCTTGTAGCTCTGAAACTCCTATTGGAATTGGATGAGGTGGAATGAGGGTTGCTGAGGTATGACATACTATGGCATTCCCGTACTAATCCTTGGGTTTGGTTTTACTGCCATTTTAATATCACAAGTTGGTTGCATGGAATCCTGCAATATTTTTACAGGACAATTGAAAACTACATTGTACTTCTGTTCCATTGGCATATTTGTTCCCAAGTGATATGTGTACTTTATAAAAAATAAAAGAAGCTTAATTTTTAAATTGGAATATGGACTTTACTTTTCAAGTTTGGAAAATATTATGTGGCATTTGCCCATTATATGAATCTAAATGTGAATAACGTACAGAGGAAACTCAAGTGAGGTACTAGCCTGCTAACAATTAAGAATATGTTAATTATGACATAAGTAACATATGTTAATTATGACATAAGTAACATATGTTAATTATGTTAAGGGAGTCAAAGGGAGAAGTCAGCCAAAGGGAGGAACACTGATAAATAAGCCCTCCTGTACACTCATATGGAATATTAACATATTCTCAGTACTACTGGAGTATTTTCATCTAAAGCCTTTTTTAGGCACAAGGTTCAAGTTGAGAGAAAAGTGTAGTTTTGCCTAAAACACTGCAATAAATTACCCAACTGCAAATGGCTATGTCATATGTGATTTCCATCACATTTGGATTTTTATTAATAGAGATACCAAATATTATCCATTTCCTCTGCTTTTCAACTGCGTAAAAATCCTTTACACTGATGCCTAAATCCCTCCAGTGCCAGTCCCTCCTTATCTCCACGTGTTCCCACACTCCTTAGCTGCTGTGCGTGTGTAGCCAGGATCACACCACGTAGTCCTTCGAAGGTGAGCGAAGCTGGTTTTCTATTTGAATCAGATCTGTTGGTTTAATTCCCACAACCATACTGTAAGTTCAAGGCCAGGAACCACCTTGTATTATTTTTTGGCCTGAGGAATCTGGCCCGAGTTTTGAGTACACAGGAAGTGCTCAGAGGACCCGGGGGCTATGTTGCAGGCAGGCATAGATACGGTCTCTGACTTCTGTGGATTTGTTGCAACTTATTCAGAAAGAACAACTTGAACATTTATTAGCTGAGAAGTTCATATTAGGCAATAAGTAGTGTTAGCTTTTATGAACTTGCCTCGTTCAAAATGGAGCTTTTTGTGGTGCTTTTGAAAAGTTGCAAGAAAAGGGTAATGAAAAGGGGATAAATTTTCCAGTTTCTTGCCCCTCACTGACTAAAAGACAACATGCGGCTATCCTCACTGATATTGTAATATGAAAAGGCAGAGTATGTGATTAAAGAATATACACATTTGGGGAATACTACTGATCAAATGTTTGGGGAAAATATTCATGTCGAAATTTAGAAATTTAGGTCAAGGAATAGTAGTGAGTAATGAACTGTTAAGAGTTTTTAGAGAATAGTTTTCCAATTGACATTAGAATTCTAGGTTCCCGTCTCCCTCTTTCTCTCCCCCTGCACCCCCGCCCTCTTTCTCTCTCCCCCACCTACACCTCCACAGCATTGTTCTAAGAAGTCACTTAAATTCTCTGTACCATATTTCCCCAAGTGTTAAATGGGGAAAATATGACAATCTCAGACTGCTGCTTCAGAAATCAAATCTATTTTTTTTTTTTTTTTTTTTTTGGAGACGGAGTCTCGCTCTGTCGCCCAGGCTAGAGTGCAGTGGTGCGATCTTGGCTCACTGCAAGCTGCGCCTCCTGGGTTCACACCATTCTCCTGCCTCAGCCTCCCGAGTAGTTGGGACTACAGGCGCCCACCACCACGCCCGGCTAAATTTTTGTATTTTTTAGTAGAGACGGGGTTTCACTGTGTTAGCCAGGATGGTCTCCATCTCCTGACCTCGTGATCCACCGCCTCGGCCTCCCAAAATGCTGGGATTACAGGCGTGAGCCAACGTGCCCGGCCTCTATTTCATACATTAGTTGGCACCCACTGTGTTATAGGCACTGTGCTATCAGGAAACAGAGATAATAAACCAGGCCTGGACCTGAGGATTGTGCAAGAAAGACAGACAGATGTAAGAAAACATATTTCTACATAGAGATGCACAAGAACACATCTGCATATGCAACTGAAGGGAAAGACAATTGCTTCAGAGCCTGGCAGAGGTCAAAGAAGGCTCTCTGGGGGCAGTAATGACTGAACTGGCTTTTCAAGGATAATGAAGAGTTTCTCAGCAGGCTAGGAGGTAAGGATATTCCAGGCAGAGGGAATAACATGTGCACAAGCATAGCAGCCTCATGGTCTGTTCAGGAAAAGCAGCTGGATACATAGGGGTCTATTGAGGAGATCATGCATGTCCAAAGAGCTCTGAAATTTTTTCCTGGTTTTACAAGAGTTCGCTGTTTTCTTTGAATGTCACTAGCATTTTATAAATGACAAAAAATAAGCCAAAGGTTAACAAGCACCAACCAAGCCATACCTGACTAGTTGTTACCCATGGAACATGAAAGCATGGCCTGATTCAAGGACCATCATTCACTGCAAATCCTATGTGGCTACTGTTCTGGTCTGGGTCCCTCCTTTCTGAGGCTGTGGCTGAGAACAGAATGAGCTGCCTGTATTGCTTTACCAGCACCAGGCTTTTTGAGAAGTTGGGGAGGTTCTGGGATCATGGGATTCATAGCAGATCTAACTTCCCACATGTCCCACCGTCCACCTATGCTCCGGTGGGAACCTCTGAGGATGGTGAGAATCGAGCTGGGGCAACTTGTTAATCCCACATTAGAAAATGTGCACTGCTTTCACCAAGCGTATGTTATTTCACATGTATTACACTAGTTGTTGCTTCATTCTCCTACTTATAGCCCTGAAAACAGTACAGAGTGCAGGTTACACACCAAGACAGTTGACATGGAGTATTCATTCTTGCTGTCCAAGTGACAGAGCCCGTCATTAGGAATGACGATGCCTGCTAGTTTGCTGTCCATTCCAAAATGAGAATCAGCATCACTCACAAAGACCAGGAGATGGAGGGAGTCATTCCGCCAGCCAATTTTTTCCTACAGTGAGAAAGAAACATTTGTGTGATATTGGAGGGAGGCAGGCATTTATTGAGTGTGGGTCAATTATGCTTGGACACATTTAGGTTATAAAAATAATATTGCTAGTCTATTTTAGCCTTTTTATCTATTGTGAATTGATAATATTAATGTTTTTAATAAAACATGAAATTCTGTGACATTTGCTTTTTCCTGGATAACATTTTCATATGATTTATGCTTCAGAAAAATATAGCTCCACTACAATCGGTATGCAGTTAATCTTGACTTTTACATAGTTCAATTATTTTTACTATCCAGCTTTCAATTCTCCAAAAAAATTGAGCAGAGGAGGTCATAGATGGTCCCAAATCCAAATTGAAGCCAAACTCATCAACATGCAATGTTAAAGGGGCTCAGAGTAAGCCTGTTTCATTAAAATGTCACCCAACATTTAAGCACATATTTCTCTTTCCAATGATGTCATCCAAAAATTATGAACCTAATACAAGGATAAGAATTGCTTATGAAAGTATGGCCCGAAGGTCCTGTTAATTAAAATTGTCTGTTGTTGGTGTTTAGTAAAGCCCTCCCCTTTAATTAATATTAGTCCAAGAACTAATTGGGTAAAAACGCATCCTGGCTCTTCCATCCCACCTTATCCCTTTCCTTCCTCCTCTAATTCCTTGGCCCTCCCACCTTCTAGGAGCTTCAGCCCTGTTTATTTCCTGATATTTTTCATGAAGGGCTGTTGCCTAAAGACAGGGGAATAATTCTTGTGGATACTTGTCAGATAGTCAAGGAGGAGCAGTGTTCCTGTGATGTTGTAGAGACAGCAAACTTCCGAAGCTTATTGTTGGTTCAAAACAATAGCTATGTAGTCGTATGTATGAACATATACTGACTTAGAGCATTTTAACTTTTTAAAATAAATGTTCTACCCTTGATTTTTTTTATCATGATTAATCCAAAAACTAATCTGATCTTGATCTTTGAAAATTAATCATGCATAGCTATTGTTTCAACTAAATTTTCCCAACACAATTTTCTTAGATTATTCAAATAGTAGGCAGAAAGGACAGTCCCCATTTCAACATGGTTTAATTAAACATTTGGTAAAAATTGTGTATTTTAAGAAAAATATGAAATATAGAAATTTAGAGATCAAAGGAAAGGAAATTAGCTTATCTTTTTGAAGTAGAATTATTAATAAGAGATGAATTTTATGTTAACAGAGTGAAACAGCACTCCCTTCAGCATACCTTACACACAGCAGCTTGCATAATTGCATCAAATCCACCTTCGGGTGTGTCAATATTAGCAGAAATTTTCTGATTCTTCACAATTTCATTGAATCTTTCAGCATCATTTGTCAATGGCAAAATATGCTTGAATCCAAATGTAGGTAAACAGAAGTATGGAATACTACTGCAAAAGTAAGATGCAAAAATACTGTTGATGAAATATGATGCCACACACAATTAATGGATCTAATAGCTTAGCAACATTCTCCTAAATGAAGATTAGTTTTTCTAAAGGGCCTGACTCTGCAACTCAGCGATGAATCTCACTGTTAAGGTTGTTGACATCATCCCCAACCCTTTCTATGTTGACCATATTAGCTGACACTTATTTAGAGCTTATTGTGTGTCTTGCACTGGCACAAACTCAGATAACAGATAATCAGGTGATCAGACTCCAGTGTGTGTGTGTGTGTAATCACTACCTTCTATGGGCTCCCAACCAAAATTCACCACTAAGTTAATACAACGACAATTCCTTTGTATTCTGATATCTCAGGCTGTCATCAAGTGTGAATCACCCTGTAGCAAGACAAGAGAGGAATCTGTCTTCTTTTTCCTCTGCTTCCTCCTGTACTCCCAGGTCTGCCTGCCAAGGGCCCAACAATTGTAGCAGCATTCTTGATTTGAGAGTCCAACTCTACTGTGATTGAATAGGCCAGTCTAGAAATAAAACCACTACTTAAAGTACAATGTTACGATGAAATCTGCACCAAAGATATTACAGTAGAACACAAAGGGCTGATCATGAGTTCAGCCACATCTTATTTTGAAAGCAAGTTTCTAGCTGTGCATGAAACTTTGGGCAAGTTACTCAACACTTCTGAGCTGTGGATTTTAAAATGCGGATAATCGTATAGAGGAGAGGTTCTCCAACTGAGATCCCTGGCCCAGCATCATGAGCATCACCTGGCAAATTGTTAGAAATGCAAAATCTGAACCCCTACCCAAGACCTGCTGAGTTAGCTATGCTGGGGGTAGGCTCACTGGCGTGTATTGTACTAAGCCTTCTGGATGCATGCTAAAGTTTTAGAATCATTGGTGTAGAAGTGCAAAGAGACAAAAAGGCATAGCGCCTGGTGAGGGAATGATGTGCTGCCTGGGGATGAACTGATTGATTCTTAATATGGGCACATGTGGGGCCTGGGCCTTGGCTCTGCAGGTCCAGTAGCTTACTTTGTCAGCACGAGAAGGTGCATTTTTCAATGTTAGGCTTCAGTTCATCAAGTTCATCTGCCTGAGGTATACAGTTGATCTTCATTATTCACAGATTCTATATTTGTGAATTCACCTAGTTGCTAAGATTTATTTGTTACTCCCTAATTAATACTTGCCGTGTTTTCTGAGTCATTCGTGGACATGTGTAGACAGGCAAAACAAAACAACAAAACAAAAAAACCCAAAACAAAGCATCTCCCTATATGCACATTCCCAACTGGAATCAAACACGGTGGTGCTCTGCCTTCTTATTTCAGGCCTCCAACTCTAAGCCAGTGTCTTTTTCACGGTCTACATAGTACCACCTTTCTTTCATTTTTATGCTTTTCATGGATGGTTTCACTGTTTAAAATAGCCCCCAGGCATAATGCTGAAATGCTGTTTAGTGTTCCTAAGTGCAAGAAGGCTGCGATGTGTCTCATGGAGAAAATAAGCTGTGTGAGACAAGTTTCATTCAGGCATGAGTTATAGTGCCTTTGTCTGGAGTTCAATGTTTATAATTCAATGAGATCTATTACATGTGGCATCTTTAAACAGAAGCACACATAAAATAAGTTTGTGTAGTGATTTGTTAATGAAAATGTGATAGCCAGAGGCTCACAGGAACCTAACCCTATATTTTCCTTGGGAGCAATGATTCAATATTCCATAATTCATTGCTTGGGGCAAGTTTGCGGAACATGACTACTATGAATAATGAGAATTGACTGTGTGTACAGATAGATCAGAATGATCATGGACTCTTTCACACTGAGTAAGGATGCTCTCACCGGGACCAGAATGCTTGTGCCTGTGAGTATCATCATTTTCTTCCTATCAGTAGACTTTCCTTGAAAGCAGGTGAGGTTTGGATGTGTCCCCAGGCTTCAGAACTAGGGGAAATGGAGGAACCCAGCACTGAATGGCATAGCCCAATATGTCCCAAGACGACCACCCCAGAATGGATGTTCTTGGTCACTTCTGACCCCTCCCCCATCTGTGGTCCACTTCCTCAGCTAACACAAATTTGAAAAGCTCTCGCAACCAAAGGGACTGGAAGCTCTGGAAGTGTGTTGGCCGAGGCTCTTGGATGGATGTGGCCCACACTGGCCTCTGTGACATCCCCTTCTCTGTCCTGCCCTAGCCCACTAGGCCTCTCTGTCCTTTCAGCTGCATCAATACACCTAGTCTACTGGGTCCACGGGCCAGTCTGTCGCTTCCAGGTAATTTTTAAATTTCCTTTCCTAATTATTATGTTTAACTTTAACTCTCAGGAGACAACCTTATTCTCTTATTTTTAATATTGTTCATCAGGTTTCATTGAAACTCTAAAGTGCTGACCACAGACTGTATCTACCTAGCAGGATTGTCATGAGGCTTGAATGGGATCAAACAGGCAAAGAATACAGCACGATGAGCTTTTCAGAGTTAATGCATAATAAACATGATTGTCATTTCTTACATAAATCACTTCACACAGTCTAGAACAGACCTAAGTACAGATAATGGATTTGGCTAATGGTATCTCTAGAATAATGTTTTTTCCTGATTAAAATAATAAGGCAGGTTCATTGAAGAAAATTGGGGTTTTATATGAAAGTGTAAAGAAAAGAATCAAAAACATAAATTGTAATTGTTGTGAGATGAATCATAGTTTATTTGATCATCTTTCTATTGCTGAGCATTTATTTTGAACATTTTTGTAATTAAATAATATAGTGATCCTTCTACATACATATTTACAAACTATTCCATATCCTTGCTTAAAATAAATTTTTTGATTGTGAATTGCTGGGTTATCTTTTGACTCATATTACCAAACTCTTCCAAAAAAGTTTGTATCCATTGCCATCTGTGGTATTAGTGTACGGCATGGCATCATTTAAAAAAAAAAAAACTATACTAGTTGATTAGCAAAAAATGGCATTTGTTAGTTTTAATTTTCATTTTATTATTACTAAGATTGAGTGCTTGTTTCTACTTATTAACATTTTGTATTTCTTCTTTTGTTAATTGCTAGCTGATATCCTTTGCTACATTTCTTATTCTAATTTAATTTTAAGAACCATCCTGGCCAGGCGCTGTGGCTCACGCCTGTAATCCCAGCACTTTGGGAGGCGGAGGTGGGCGGATCATGAGGTCAGGAGATAGAGACCATCCTGGCTAACATGGTGAAACCCCATCTCTACTGAAAAAAAATACAAAAAAATTAGCCCGGGGTGGTGGTGGGTGCCTGTAGTCCCAGCTACTCAGGAGGTTGAGGCAGGAGAATGGCGTGAACCCGGGAGGTGGAGCTTGCAGTGAGCCCAGATCATGCCACTGCACTCCAGCCTGGGCGATAGAGCAAGATTCTGTCTCAAAAAAAAAAAAAAAAGAACCATCCTAAAAATATTAAATTTTTTTCTTTGTAGTTTGTCTTTTAATTTTGTTCATGATGTTTTTGGATATATATCTTAAAAGTTTTGATGCAGTCAAACTTCTTCCCACCTTCAAATCTAAGATGCATTTTTAAAGTGTGATATAAGAAAGGAGCCTGATTTTTTTCAAAATATTTAACTTGTTAAATGACAATAATGCAGTATATTTCTTAATTGCCCTTAGAGCACTTGAAGTAGCTGTGGGTGGTAGAAAATACATTGGATTTAGAATAAAAAGAGCGAACAGTTATCTATCTTATTTTTTTGGAGATGGAGTCTCACTCTGTCACCCAGGCTGGAGTGCAGTGGCATGATCTCGGCTCACTGCAACCTCTGCCTCTAGGTTCAAGCCATTCTCCTGCCTCAGCCTCCCAAGTAGCTGGGATTACAGGCTCACGCCACCATGCCCAGCTAAGTTTTGTATTTTTAGTAGAGATGGGGTTTTACCATGTTGGCCAGGCTGGTCTCGAGCTCCTGACCTCAAGTGATGCACCCACCTTGGCATCCCAAAGTGCTGCGAGTACAGGCGTGCACCACTGTGCCCGGCCAGTTATCTATCCTTGGGCAAGTTATTCAACACCACTGGCCTCAGTGTCTTCCTCCATAAAATGGGAATGATCATAATATCTATTTCACAAAGTTGCCATGACGATTATATGAGATAAAAAGTATATAATCATGTTAGGTACACCATTGTGCCTGGGACCTAACTATTCTTGCAAATTGTTTAATCTATTATTTGGGGCTACTGGTTCATACCATACCGAAATGACATTTGAGCATCTTCCAGATCCACAGAAGTAGCAGTCCTATTTTTTGTGAGAGATTTGCATCTTTGTTGGTTAGAATTATCTGCTATGTAGATTTTACTAGAACTCTGTGCCTTTGGAAAGTGGAATGAAATTTTAATTTAACTCACTAAAGAAATTCAAGTGATAGGAGAGCTAAAGCAAAACAGAATGTCAGAGATGGCTCACGCCAGGGAATTTTGAGTGCAGATTGCCCATGTTTTGATCAGAGTTCATTTTCTTTTCTCTCTATCTTTCTCTCTCTCTCTCTTTTTTTTTTTTTTTTTTTGAGACAGGGTCTCCCTCTGTAGCCCAGGCTGGAATGCGGTTGTGGTGGCACAATCTCAGCTCACTGCAACCTCCGCCACCGGGGTCAAGCAATTCTCCCACCTCAGCCTCCCAAGTAGCTGGGACTACAGGTATGTACCACCATACCCAGCTAATGTTAGTACTTTTTGTAGAGATGGAGTCTCACCATGTTGCCCAAGCTGGTCACGAACTCCTGAGCTCAAGCAATCTGCCCGCCTCGGCCTCCAAAAGTGCTGGGATTACAGGCAAGAGTTCATTTTCTAACAAATGTTCATATTTTGTTGTTACTTTCTTAGCCTACCAATTAAAAGAAATAGGCACCTCTCACCAAATTACTTGATTTTGAGTCCCTAGATAAAAAGAGATTTGCATTTAAAATGCAAAATAATGATAAAACACAATATAAAGAAGTATTACTTCAATTTTTTGTTAAAATTTTAAATAAATATTTATAAAATAAGACTATAATCACGTATACTAAAGTATTAATATCGTCTTTTCCTGAGTGAGGTTAGAAATGATTTTCACTTCTTACTTTTGTCTGTATTTTCACGTGGGCTTAGTACCTTTGCAATAAGAAACTATATACCATATACTCATATATGTTTATGTGTGTGAACATAGAGGAAATCCATTCTAGCATTTCTTTTCTTTTTTTCTTTTTCTTTTTTTTTTTTTTTTTTGAGATGGACTCTCACTCTGTTGCCCAGGCTGGAATGCGGTGGTGCCATCTCAGCTCACTGCAACCTCTGCCTCAAGTGATTCTCCTGCCTCAGCCTCCCGAGTAGCTGAGATTACAGGCATGCACCACCACGTCCAGCTAATTTTTTTTTTTTTTTTTGGTATTTTAGTGGAGACAGGGTTTCACCGTGTTGGCCAGGCTGGTCTCAAACTCTTGACCTCAGGTGATCTGCCCACCTCGGCCTCCCAAGTGCTGGGATTACAGGTGTGAGCTACCATGCCCGGCCCATTCCAGCATTTCATGCTCAGTTTCCTCTTTTGCAAAACTACAATGAACTCACTATTGGTGTAAATTTAAAACAAAACAAAAAACACCACAGTATACATAAAATGATGTTTCAAAAATCTTTTGGCCGGGCAGAGTGGTTCACGCCTGTAATCCCAGCACTTTGGGAGGCAGAGACAGGTGGATTACTTGAGGTCAGGAGTTCAAGACCAGCCAGACCAACATGATGAAACCCTGTCTCTACTAAAAATACAAAAAAAAAAAAATCAGCTGGGCATGGTGGCACACGCCTGTAATCCCAGCTACTTGGGAGGCTGAGGCAGCAGAATTGCTTGAACCTGGGAGTCGGAGGTTGCAATGAGCCAAGATCATGCCATTGCACTCTAGCCTGGGCATCAAGAGTGAAACTCCACCTCAAAAAACAAAAAAAAAAAACAAAAAACAAACAAACAAAAAAACCTTCAGAATGTTGCTGTATCTTAGACAACAGCAAAAGAAATTCTTTTCAAAAATGTAAACCACTTCAGCATTTTTAACAGGGTGAAATAAATTTTTAGTGTCTCTCCATCCACTGAAAATAAATGAGCTACTCCAGAAAACATAAAGATTAGATTAAAGAGGTGGGTTTTCTTTCTTTTTATAGAGCCTTGGACACTCTCTATGTTGCCCAGGCTGGACTCAAACTCCTGGGCTTAAGCAATCCTCCAGCTCTGGGACTACAGGCATGTGCCACTGCACCTGGAAAAAGGGTGGCTTTTATTTTTAGTTGTATTTAACTTTTATTTTATGTTTAGAGGTACCTGTGTGGGTTTGTTATATAGGTAAATTGTGTGTGATGGGGGTTTGGTGTGGTTTTTGAAGGGTGGTGCACAGACCCATGAGGGTCCCTGAGACCTTGCAGGAGGTCCTTCACGTTAAACCATTTTCACAGTAATTCAGAGATGTCATTTGCCTTCTTCACTGTGTTGACATTTGCACTGATGATATGAAAGCAGTAGTGAGAAGGCTGGTAAGATGATCAAATAGGAACAGCTCCAGTATGCAGCTCCCAGTGAGATCAACGCAGAAGGCAGGTGATTTCTGCATTTCCAACTGAGATACCCAGCTCATCTCACTGGGACTGGTTAGACAATGGGTGCAGCCTACAAAGGGTGAGCCGAAGCAGGGTGGGGCGTCACCTCACCATGGAAGCGCAAGTGGTCAGGAACTCCCTCCCCTAGCCAAGGGAAGCTGTGAGGGACTGTGCCATGAGGAATGGTGCATTCCAGCCCAGACACTTCGCTTTTCCCATTGTCTTCACAACCCCCAGACCAGGAGATTCCCTCGGGTGCCTATATCACCAGGGCCCTGGATCTCAAGCACAAAACTGGGTGGCTGTTTGGGCAGACAGCAAGCTAGCTGCCGGAGTTTTTTTTCATACCCCAGTGGCGCTTGGAATTCCAGCGAGACAGAACCGTTCACTCCCCTGAAAAGGGGGCTGAAGCCAGGGAGCCAAGTGGTCTAGCTCAGCAGATCCCACTCTCATGGAGCCCAGCAAGCTAAGATCCACTGGCTTGAAATTCTCGCTGCCAGCACAGCAGTCTGAAGTCGACCTGGGACACTGGAGCTTGGTAGGGGGAGGGGCATCTGCCATTACTGAGGGTTGAGTAGGCAATTTCCCCTCACAGTGTAAACAAAGCCACCAGGAAGTTCGAATTCGCCAGAGCTCACCGCAGCTCGGCAAAGCCTCTGTAGCCAGACTGCCTCTCTAGATTCCTCCTCTCTGGGCAGGATATCTTTGAAAGAAAGGCAGTAGCCCCAGTCAGGGGCTTTTAGATGAAACTCCCATCTCCCTGGGACAGAGCACCTGGGGAAAGGGGCGACTGTGGGCACAGCTTCAGCAGACTTAAACGTCCCTGCCTGCCAGCTCTGAACAGAGCAGTGAATCTCCCAGCACAGTGCTTGAGCTGTGCTAAGGGACAGACTGCCTCCTCAAGTGGGTCCCTGACCCCCGTGCCTCCTGACTGGGAGACACATCCCAGCAGGGATCAACAGACACCTCATACAAGAGAGCTCCAATTGACATCTGGCGGGTGCCCCTCTGGGCCAAAGCTTCCAGAGGAAGGAACAGGCAGCATTCTTTGCTGTTCTGTAGCCTCCGCTGGTGATACCCAGGCAAACAGGGTCTGGAGTGGACCTCCAGCAAACTTCAGCAGACCTGCAGCAGAGGGGCCTGATTGTTAGAAGGAAAACTAATGAACAGAAAGGAATAGCATCAATATCAACAAAAAGGACGTCCACACAAAAAACCCCATCCGAAGGTTACCAACATAAAATACCAAAGGTAGATAAATCCACGAAGATGAGGAAAAACTAATGCAAAAAGACTGAAAATTCCAAAACCCAGAATGCCTCTTCTCCTCCAAAGGATTACAACTCCTTGCCAGCAAGAGATCAAAACTGGACAGAGAATGAGTTTGACAAATTGACAGAAGTAGGCTTCAGAAGGTGAGTAATAACAAACTCCTCTAAACTAAAGGAGCATGTTCTAACCCAATGCAAGGAAGCTAAGAACCTTGAAAAAAGGTTAGAGGAATTGCTAACCAGAACAACCAGTCTAGAGAAGAACATAAATGACCTGATGGAGCTGAGAAACACAGCACGAGAACTTCATGAAGCATATACAAGCATCAATATCTGAATCAATCAAGGGGAAGAAAGGATATCAGAGATTGAAGATCAACTTAATGAAATAAAGCATGAAGACAAGATTAGAGAAAAAGAATGAAAAGGAACAATCAAAGCCTCCAAGAAATATGGGACTATGTGAAAAGACCAAACCTATGTTTGATTGGTGTACCTGAAAGTGACGGGGAGAATGGATCCAAGTTGGAGAACACTCTTCAGGATATTATCCAGGAGAACTTCCCCAACACAGCAAGGCAGGGCAACATTCAAATTCAGGAAATACAGAGAAAACCACAAAGATACTCCCCAAGAAGAGCAACTCCAAGACATATAATCATCAGATTCACCAAGGTTGAAATGAAGGAAAAATGTTAAGGGCAACCAGAGAGAAAGGTTGGGTTACCCACGAAGAGAAGCCCATCAGACTAACAGCATATCTCTCTGCAGAAACCCTACAAGCCAGAGGAGAGTAGGGGCCAATATTCAACATTCTTAAAGAAAAGAATTTTCAACCCAGAATTTCATATCTCGCCAAACTGAGCTTCATAAGCGAAGGAGAAATAAAATCCTTTACAGACAAGCAAATGCTGAGAGATTTTGCCACCACCAGGCCTGCCTTACAAGAGCTCCTGAAGGAAGCACTAAATATGGAAGGGAAAAACTGGTACCAGCCACTGCAAAAACATACCAAATTGTAAAGACCGTCGACACTATGAAGAAAATGCATCAACTAACAGGCAAAATAACCAGCTAGAATCACAATGGTAGGATCAGATTCACACATAACAATATTAACCTTAAATGTAAATGGCCTAAATGCCCCAATTAAAATACACATAGTGGCAAATTGGATAAAGAGTCAAGACCCATTGGTGTGTATTCAGGAGACGCATGTCACGTACAAAGACACGCATGGGCTCAAAATAAAGGGATGGAGGAAGATTTATCAAACAAATGGAAAGCAAAAAAAAGCAGGGGTTACAATCCTGGTCTCTGATAAAACAGACTTTAAACCAACAAAGATCAAAAAAGACAAAGAAGGGCATTACATAATGGTAAAGGGATCAACACAACAAGAAAAGCTAACTATCCTAAATATATATGCACCCAATACAGCAGAACCCAGATTCATAAAGCAAGTCCTTAGATACCTACAAAGAAACTTAGACTCCCACACAATAATAGTGGGAGACTTTCACACACCACTGTCAATATTAGACAGATCAATGAGACAGAAAATATACAAGGATATTCAGGACTTGAGCTCAGCTCTCGACCAAGCAGAACTAATAGACATCTACAGAACTCTGCACCCCAAATCGACAGAATATACATTCTTCTCAGCACCAAGTCGCACTTATTCTAAAATTGACCACATAATTGGAAGTAAAACACTCCTCAGCAAACGCAAAAGAATGGAAATCATAACAAACAGTCTCTCATACCATAGTGCAATCAAATTAGAACTGAGGATTAAGAAACTCACTCAAAACCACACAACTACATGGAAACTGAACAATATGCTACTGGGTAAATAACGAAATGAAGGCAGAAATAAAGAAGTTCTTTGAAACCAATGAGAACAAAGACACAACGTAGTAGAATCTCTGAGACACAGCTAAAGCAGTGTTTAGAGAGAAATTTATAGAACTAAATGCCCACATGAGAAAGTGGGAATGATCTAACATCGACACCCTAACATCACAATTAAAAGAACTAGAGAAGCAGGAGCAAACAAATTCCAAAGCTAGCAGGGGACAAGAAATAACTAAGATTAGAGCAGAACTGAAGGAGATAGAGACACAAAAAACCCTTCAAAAAATCAGTGAATCCAGGAGCTGGTTTTTTGAAAAGATTAACAAAATAGATGACCACTAGCCAGAATAATAAAGAAGAAAAGAGGGAAGAATCAAACAGACACAATAAAAAATGATAAACAGGATATCACCACTGATCCCACAGAAATACAAAGTACCACCAGTGAATACTATAAACACCTCTATGCAAATAAACTAGAAAATCTAGAAGAAATGGATACATTCCTGGACACATATACCCTCCCAAGACTAAACCAGGAAGAAGTCGAATACCTGAATCAACTAATAACAAGTTCTGAAATTGAGATAGTAATTAATAGCCTACCAACCAAAAAATGCCCAGGACCAGATGGATTCACAGCCAAATTCTACCAGAGGTACAAAGAGGAGCTGGTACCATTCCTTTTGAAACTATTCCAAACAATAGAAAAAGAGGGAATCCTCCCTAACTCATTTTATGAGGCTAGCATCATCCTAATACACAAGCCTGGCAGAGACAAAACAAAAAAAGAAAATTTTAGGCCAATATCCCTGATGAACATTGATGTGAAAATCCTCAAGAAAATACTGGCAAACCGAATCCAGCAGCACATCAAAAAGCTTATCCACCACGATCAAGCTGGCTTCATCCCTGTGATGCAAGGCTGGTTCAACATACATAAATCAATAAACATAATCCATCGCATAAACAGAACCAAAGACAAAAATCACATGATTATCTCAATAGTTGCAGAAAAGGACTTCAACAAAACTCAACACCCCTTCATGCTAAAAACTCTCAATAAACTAGGTATTGATGGAACGTATCTCAAAATAATAAGAGCTATTCATGACAAACCCACAGCCAATATCATACTGAATGGGCAAAAGCTGGAAGCATTCCCTTTGAAAACCTGCACAAGACAAGAATGCCCTCTCTCACTACTCCTATTCAACATGGTATTGGAAGTTTTGGCCAGGGCAATCAGGCAAGAGAAAGAAATAAAGCAAATTCAAATAGAAAGAGAGCAAGTCAAATTGTCTCTGTTTGCAGATGACAAGATTGTATATTTAGAAAACCCCATCATCTTAGCCCAAAATCTCCTTAAGCTGATAAGCAACTTCAGCAAAGTCTCAGGATACAAAATCAATGTGCAAAAATCACAAGCATTCCTATACACCAATAACAGACAGAGAGCCAAATCATGAGTGAACTCCCATTCACAATTGCTACAAAGAGAATACAATACCTAGGAATCCAACTTACAAGGGATGTGAAGGACCTCTTCAAGAACTACAAACCACTGCTCAAGGAATAAGAGAGGACAAAAACAAATGGAAAAACATTCCATGCTCATGGATAGGAAGAATCAATATTGTGGAAATAGCCATACTGCCTAAAGTAATTTATAGATTCAATGCTATCCCCATCAAGCTACCATTGACTTTCTTCACAGATTTAGAAAAAACTACTTTAAATTTCATATGGAATCAAAAAGGAGCCCGTTTAGCGAAGACAATCCTAAGCAAAAGAACAAAGCTGGAGGCATCATGCCACCTGACTTCAAACTATACTACAAAGCTACAGTAACCAAAACAGCATGGTACTGGTATCAAAACAGATATATAGACCAATGGAACAGAACAGAGGCCTCAGAAATAATGCTACACATCTACAACAATCTGATCTTTGACAAATCTGACAAAAACAAGCAATGGGGAAAAGATTCCCTACTTAATAAATGGTGTTGGGAAAACTGACTAGCCATATGCAAAAAACTGAACTGGACCCCTTCCTTACATCTTATATAAAAATTAACTCAAGATGGATTAAAGACATAAACATAAGACCTAAAACCATAAAAACCCTAGAAGAAAATCTAGGCAATACAATTCAGAACATAGGCATGGGCAAAGACTTCATGACTAAAACACCAAAAGCCATGGCAATAAAAGTCAAAATTGACAAATGGGATCTAATTAAACTAAAGAGCTTCTGCACAGCAAAAGAAACTATTATCAGAGTGAACAGGCAACCTACAGAATGGGAGAAAATTTCTGCCATCTATCCATCTGACAAAGGGCTAATATCCAGAATCTACAAAGAACTTAAACAAATTTACAAAAAAAAAAAAAATCAAAAAGTCGGCAAAGGATATGAACAGACACTTCTCAAAAGAAGACATTTATACGGCCAAGAAACATATGAAAAAAAGCTCATCATCACTGGTCATCAGAGAAATGCAAATCAAAACCACAATGACATACCATCTCATGCCAGTTAGAATGGCAATCATTAAAAAGTAGGAAGCAACAGATGCTGGAGAGGATGTGGAGAAACAGAAATGCTTTTACACTGTTGGTGGGAGTGTAAATTAGTTCAGTCATTGTGGAAGACAGTGTGGCCATTCCTCAAGGATCTAGAACCAGAAATACCACTTGACTCAGCAATCCTGTTACTGCATATATACCCAAAGGATTATAAATCATTACACTATAAAGACACATGCACATGTATGTTTATTGTGGCACTATTCACAATAGCAAAGACTTGGAACCAACCCAAATGTCCATCAATGATAGACTGGATAAAGAAAATATGGCACATATACACCATGGAATACTATGCAGTCATAAAAAAGGATGAGTTCATGCCCTTTGCAAGGACCTGGATGAAGCTCAAACCATCATACTCGGCAAACTAACACAAGAACAGAAAACCAAACAGTGCATGTTCTCACTCATAAGTGGGAGTTGAACAATGAGAACACATGGACACAGGGAGGGGAACATCACACACCAGGGCCTGTTGGTGGGGTGGGAGGCTAGGGGGAGGGATAGCATCAGGAGAAATACCTAACGTAGATGACGGGTTGACGGGTGCAGCAAACAACCATGGCACATATATACCTACGTAACAAACCTGTACGTTCTGCAAACGTATCTTAGAACTTAAAGTATAATAATAATAAAAAATAGAAAAAAACAATACTTCTCGATACTTTAAGATTTGTCTGATGAGAATGGTAGTGATATTAACAAATGTGATTTTTTTTGATATTGTATCATGAAATCTGGAAGGTCTGCATAGCTCACTGAATCAATATTTTACAAAGGACAAAGCATCATATTACAAAATCACACATTGGTTAAAAAAATCCATTCAAAATGAAAAGAGATCAATGGCTTTTCATTTTAACAACATGAAACATTCACTGATGTTTCAGATTCCTCATTGAAACTACTTTCACCTGTTATCTAGTTTTACCTGTTATCTACTATCACCTGTTATCTAGTTTGAAGGTAATATCAAAGAAGAATGTCCACAGTCATTGAAAAAAGCTATTATATGCTTCTTCCTTTCCAACTATATGTTTACATGAGGTTTGACTTTCTTCATGGAATTCAATTTTTGAAAAAGGCAAAAGATTAAATGCAGGAGCAGATAGAGAATCCAGTTGTCTTCCATTAAACCAGATGCTTAAAGAGATTTCCAAATATGTAAAACAGTGCCACTCCATTTTAGAGCAGAAGGCCTGTTAATTTTTGTTTTGTTTCAGAAAATACAGTTATTTTTCATAAAAACATATTACAGTAATATGCAGTGGGTTTATTATTATAGTTATTAAATAAATCAGTAGATAATTATTTTAAAATGTTTCTGTTTTACTTTCTAGTATGATGATTATGGGTATATATAACCATAATCATAAACTAAAGCTCTTGGGGCTCTTAATTTTCAAGAGTCTAAGGGAGTCCTGAGATCTAAACGTTTAAGGACCACTAGATTAAAATAACTAGAGATTAGTAAGTGTTAATGAGAGCGAGAAAAAATTAACATTTGTTTTGAATGTCTGTTTTGTTCTGAGTTCATTTTGTTCTCACAATTACTCTAGGAGGTCAATATTATTATTCCCGTTTATAGGTAATGAGACTGAGCTCAAAGAGAGTAATGGTTTATCCAAAGTTATGATTGTAACCCAGGTCTGAAAAATCCTATGCTCTTTCCTTTTACCTCTAATTGCCTTTCTACTAAGAACATTTTATTCTACAAGTATAAGGTTTAGTTTGATCAGAGGATTGACTTTTTATCTTGACATGTATATGTATGTATGTGTGTACAAGGGTATACTATCTGGACAGAGAAACTAAGAGAGTTAGGGCTATAATGGAAATGGAAAACATATAATCTTGCCACAAAAAAGAACTTGCTATTTACCACCTTAATGGTAAATTTTGCCAATAATAATAATCTTCAGAAAACAGGACATATTGAACCTTTTAAGAGATCAAATAGATGATTCTCCTTCAGGTCTCCAATTTTTGCACCCCCTGCAGTGCTCTGGTCTCCCCCTAATCACACCCTGTTGTTGTTAATAGTACCTCTTATTTATTGAGAACATATCATGGTCAGGCCCAATGCCAAATGCTTTTAATCGTTAACTCATTCAATTCTTTTTTTGTTGTTGTTAGATGTAGTCTCGCTCTGTCACCCAGGCTAGAGTACTGTGGCTCAGTCTTGGCTCACTGCAACCTCCGCCTCCCTGGTTTAAGTGATTCTCCTGCCTCAGCCTCCTGAGTAGCTGGGATTACAGGCATGTGCCCCCATGCCTGGCTAATTTTTTGGTATTTTTAGTAGAGACAGGGTTTTACCACGTTGGCCAGGCTGGTCTCAAACTCCTGAACTCATGATTCACCCACCTCAGCTTCCCAAAACGCTGGGATTGCAGGCGTGAGCCATCACACCTGGCCAACTCATCAATTCTTAGCTAGAGGCATCACGCTACCTGACTTCAAACTATACTACAAGGCTACAGTAACCAGAACAGCATGGTACTGGTACCAAAACAGAGATATAGACCAATAGAACAGAACAGAGCCCTCAGAAATAATGCCGCATATCTACAACTATCTGATCTTTGACAAACCTGACAAAAATAAGAAATGGGGAAAGGATTCCCTATTTAATAAATGGTGCTGGGAAAACTGGCTAGCCATATGTAAAAAGCTGAAACTGGATCCCTTCCTTACACCTTATACAAAAATTAATTCAAGATGGATTAAAGACTTACATGTTAGACCTAAAACCATAAGAACTCTAGAAGAAAACCTAGGCAATACCATTCAGGACGTAGGCATGGGCAAGGACTTCATGTCTAAAACACCAAAAGCAATGGCAACAAAAGTCAAAATTGACAAATGGGATCTAATTAAACTAAAGAACTTCTGCACAGCAAAAGAAACCACCATCAGAGTGAACAGGCAACCTACAGAATGGGAGAAGATATTCGCAACCTACTCATCTGACAAAGGGCTAATATCCAGAATCTACAATGAACTCAAACAAATTTACAAGAAAAAAACAAACAACCCCATCAAAAAGTGGGCGAAGGATATGAACAGACACTTCTCAAAAGAAGACATTTATGCAGCCAAAAGACACATGAAAAAATGCTCATCATCACTGGCCATCAGAGAAATGCAAATCAAAACCACAATGAGATACCATCTCACACCAGTTAGAATGGCAATCATTAAAAAGTCAGGAAACAACAGGTGCTGGAGAGGATGTGGAGAAACAGGAACACTTTTACACTGTTGGTGGGACTGTAAACTAGTTCAACCATTGTGGAAGTCAGTGTGGCGATTCCTCAGGGATCTAGAACTAGAAATACCATTTGACCCAGCCATCCCATTACTGGGTATATACCCAAAGGATTAGAAATCATGCTGCTATAAAGACACATGCACACATATGTTTATTGCGGCACTATTCACAATAGCAAAGACTTGGAACCAACCCAAATGTCCAACAATGACAGACTTGATTAAGAAAATGTGGCACATATACACCATGGAATACTATGCAGCCATAAAAAATGATGAGTTCATGTCCTTTGTAGGAACATGAATGAAGCTGGAAACCATCATTCTCAGCAAACTATCACAAGGACAGAAAACCAAACACTGCATGTTCTCACTCATAGGTGGGAATTGAACAATGAGAACACATGGACACAGGAAGGGGAACATCACACTTCAGGGACTGTTGTGGGTTGGGGGGAGGGGGGAGGGTTAGCATTAGGAGATATACCTAATGCTAAATGACGAGTTAATGGATGCAGCACACCAACATGGCACATGTATATATATGTAACAAACCTGCACGTCGTGCACATGTACCCTAAAACTTAAAGTATAATTAAAAAAAAAAACACTCTTTGTGATTGGCATTGTTATTCCAGACTTAACAGCAAAAACACCGAATGCTTGAGAGATGAAATGATTCATCTAAGCTCACATTATGAGTGAATATATGAATCAAGACTGAATCCAGGGCTGACTCCAAAGCCCTTGTGGTTAATCACCATGCGATGCTATGTACCTGCTTCCCCAAAGGATTTCAGCTACTTGAGAACTGGGACCAGGTCTTTTTCTTCCAAATATACTCATGCCTGGCACATTGCTTGGTACATAGTTGGAACTCAGTAAATTTTTGTCGAACAAATGAATGAATAAATAAATGCATGAATAAAGTACAGTCAAGAGGTAAATAAAGAGCCAAACTGCTTTCATTTACTTGAAGCCCGATTAAGGACAGGGTCTCATTGTTAGTTCAAGATGCTGGGCTACCAGTTTAGCTGAGCCATGCAACCTTGTTAATTTTAGTTATTTTCTCTGGTAACATTCCACACTCATTGGTTCCCATGGTTATTATTGTACTACATGTTGCTACATCGTACCTGATCTGTGACATGAGGAATGGTTTTAAATATACCCTCTGGGGCAGAGGTGGCACTTTGGAGTTCTAGATGGAATTGCCCTACTAATCTCTCTATGGAAGCTTATTGTAGGGGAAACACACAATATAACAAAGAACTAAATACAAATTTTATTCAGGTATAATATTCTCTGATTTTAAAAATGGGGCCAAAAGCATTAGCAATACTTTTATGTTAGATAGTTAAGAGGTTGTTAGCACCAAGCTTATTTCCCTTCACAAGTGAATCAAGCAATTAATAACAATAATCATACCTTACTTTTTATTATACAGAATTTTTGAGGGTATAAATCTTTATAACTCTTTATAGAAATCTATGTATTCAGTGTCACAGGAACTACTCGCAGATGCCACCTTGTATCCATCTTTCTTTCTTCCCTAATAACAGAATGCTGATTTTGGAGGGGCAGCTAGCAATGTGCTTCCTTTGTAGTTAACTGTGGTCATGTAACTAAGTGCCAGCCAATGAGATGCAAGTCTAAGGTGATGAGTATTTCTGTCAAAACCTCTTAAGTTGGGGCAATAAAATTTAACAACCATTTATAATTTTTTAAAAAAAACTTACCAAGCAAGGAGTAGAAGATAATTTCTTTGATCTGATGGAAGGAAATGAAAAACCACTAGCTAACAACATACTTAATGGTAAAACACTGATCCTTTCTCCCTAAGATCATGAACATGACTAGATTGTCCTCACTTACTACATCTATTTAAAAGGGTACTGGAGACCCAAGTCGGTGCAATAAGGTAAGAAATAAGAAAGAAGAAGCATAGATATTGGAGGAAAAAAAGTTGTTATTCATAGATGATGTGATCATATACACAGAAAATTCTAAGGAATCTATAAAAATCACACTAGAACTAATGAGAAAATTTATGAAATTTGCAGGATACAAAGTGAATACGCAAAATCAATTGCAATTCTACATGTTATCCACAAAGAATTCAAAAATAAAAATGTTAAACGTCCCTAGAAATAAATAAAACAAAACATGTGCAAGATATCTACCCTGAAAATGACAAAACATTGCTCTGAGAAATTAAACAAGATCTGAATAAATGAAGATATATGTCATGTAAAATGATTGGAAAATTCAATATGTGTAAGATGTTCAATATCCCCACAAATTGATCTATGGTTTCAATGTTGTCTCAATAAAAATCTCAGCATATTTTTTGAAGAAATTGACAAGTTGATTCTAAAATTTATATGGAAATGCAAAGGATCTAGGATAAACAAAATGGAAGAACAAAGTTGGAGGATTTATGCTCCTGATTTCAAGACTTTTTATAAAGCTCTGTAAGGGAGGTAGTGAGGCATTAGTGGTTACATGGGTACATGCAATGGATCAATGAAACAGAATAGTGTCCAGAATTAGACTCACACATATATGGTCAATTGCTTGTCAACAAAGACATTAAGATAACTCAATGTGGGAAAGAAATTCTTGTGTAACAAATAGTGCTTGAACAACTAGATATCTCTGTGGAAACAAAAGATGAACCTAGACCTTTCTTCTCATTCCAAATACAAAAACTAATCTGAGATCAGAAGCCTAAATGTAAGCACGTTAAGCATAAAGCTTCTAGAAGAAAATATAGGAAGAGTCTTTGTGATCTTTACAGTAAGCAAAAATTTCTTAGGACATACAATACACTAACCATAAAATTAAAAATTAATAAGCTGGACTTCATCAAAATTACAAACTTTTGCTTGACCAAAGGTATTGCCAGAAAAATTAAAACACAAGCTATAAACTGGGAGAGAATATTTTTGACTAAAATATCTATTTTTTGGCAAAATATATTTGACAAAAAACTTGTATCCAGCATATATAAAGTACTCTTACCACACAATATTGGAAAGACAGTCTAATCTTGAAAAAATGGGCAAAAGATTTGAAAAGAAACCACAAAATAAGAAATAAGAATGGCAAATAAACACAGGAAAAGGTGCTCAACATCATTCATTATTAAGGAGATGCAAATTAAAGCTACAATGAGATGCTACCCCACACCTATTAGAATGGCTAAAATTTTAAAAACTGACAACATCAAGTGTCAGTAAGGATATACAATATCTGGAACCCTGTCACACTACTGAAGGAAATGCAAAATGGTATGTTCACTTTGGAAAACAATTTGGTAGTTTCTTTAAAAAGTAGAAGTATCATACAGTTCAGCAACTCCAGTTTAGGTGTCTATCAAAGGGAAGTAAAAGCATACATCTATACAAAGACTTCTATGCAAGTGCTCATAGCAGCCTTTTCATAATAGCTCCCCAAAATAGAAACAACCCAAATGTCCACCAATAAAAGAATGAGTAAATAAAATCTAGTTAATATGTACAATGGATTATTAATTAAAACAAAAAGAAGCAAACTCCTGATACATACAAAATCATAGGTAAATCTTCAAAACATTATGTTGAAACAAAGAAGCCAAACACATAGGGCATATACGACATTATATATTTATATAAAATTCAGGAATAGGCAAAACCAATATAAATTATAGAAACAGAAAGTGGTTGCCTCTGAAGTGGTAGAACTGACTGTAACGTGACATTTCTGAGGTGATGGAAATATTCTACATCATGTTTTGGATATTGATTGCAATGGTATATTTAACCATCAAAACACATGAAACTGAACATTTTTGATCTGTGCATTTTAGGCATGTCAACTATACATTAAAAGGAGTTGCGAGGGAGTGGGCAGACAGTGCCCTTATTGCCCCTATTTTCCTCCTTTCCTTCTGACTGAAATGAAGAAGTAATGATTAGTGCCCCAGCAACATTCTTGGACTGTGAACATAAAATCCAAGTGTCAATAATGGTGAAGCAGAGAGGGGGAAAAAGGCCTAGATTCCTCATGTTTATGGATCTGCCATACCACCCCTGAATGGCCTTTCTCTGTATTTCATGTAGAAGAGAAAAGAAAATATTGACTGGGCGCGGTGGCTCACGCATGTAATCCCAGCACTTTGGGAGGCCAAGGCGGGTGGATCGCTTGAGGTCAGGAGTTTGAGACCAGCCTGGCCAACATAGCGAAACCCAGTCACTACTAAAAATACAAAAAGTAGCCGGGCATGGTGGCAGGTGCCTGTAATCTCAGCTACTCGGGAGGCTGACACAGGAGAATCGCTTGAATCCAGGAGGCAGAGGTTACAGTGAGCCGAGATCATGCCACAGCACTCTGGCCTGGGTGACAGAGTGAAACTCCATTTCAAAACAAAACAAAACAAAACACAAAAAACAAAAATACTCTCTTTTTAAGCCACTGTCTCAGATACTTGCAACCAAACAAAATTTCTAAGTGTTACAATCATTAATAAATTTCTTTTATGGTTAAATTATTTTTTATTATGTTAGATTATAGTTGGGAAGTACACTGAGATGTTTTTTAAATGGTATAATAAAAGCTGTTTATCTTTTATAGAGATTGATGCCTTTGGTGTATAAAAGTATTATAAATTAATAAATATTTGGAAAATTATTTCATATATACTAGATATATAGCAGTAATGGGCTTGCTTTTGGGACAAATCAAATCTTGGTACAGATCATGGATTAGTCATGTGGCCCTGGGCAAATAGTTAATCTCTCAGAGCCTCTTTCTTCCTCTGAGTATAGGGCTGATGTTATTAAGCTAGCTTTAACCTGCTGTTTAACCTGCTGTTATTATGAAGGCTGAATGAGGTCATGTATGTAAAACCTTCCACACGAGATCTGGCACAGAGCATATGGTAGCTCATTTTCAATAGGAGAATATTTGATTCTGAACATGTCATTCACTGCACAGGTAAGCCGTCACAAAGCAATTTGTCCTCCACCATCACCTGCATAATGTGTGGTTTTAATAGCTTATTATAGCATAAGAGAATGGAGTCATTGCCTATGGAGTGATTTACTACTGAATTTAATAGCAGTGAAGGCTGCATTGGCCTTCTCCAAGCAATAAGAGAAACCAATATTTCCCAAAGTATGTCAGAGAAAGTTGCAAAAATTATTATTTTGCCAGAAGTCATTGTCATGGAGAAAGACTCTGGGAAAGTGAAGGTTATTCTCAAATAACCTCAGAAAGTGGTGGCCACTGAGGCTAGAAAGTGTCTGAGAGGCTGGGGCTGGGCACCATCCAGTGGAGCCTATGGTGAAAGTCTTGGTTCCCTCGCCTGCATAACACGCATTCTGGTTTGCCACATCCTGCCCTATACTGGGAGGCAAATGCAGAGGCCTCAAGGACCCACAGCTAGAACCATGTAGCTCAGATGACCTCACCTCCACTCTAAGCAACCTAGGCCCCTGAGAGAACTGCTGAGATCCAACCAGACAAGGCAGAAATGCCAGGGAGTTAGCAAGCTCCTGGCAAGTGCAGCTCAGAGCGGGAGTATCTCCACAGAAAATCAGCGCACAAAGATGCCAAGAGAATCATTTACTTACCTGCAAGGGTTGGCAATTTCTTCTGGTGTTGTTTTCACAAAAGGGGATACAGGTTTTTCCACAAAAGATCCGAAGCCCAGTCTAAAGTTGCTGGTTAATTTAGACATTTCTTTGGAAAGCCGGGAGCCCAGCTCCTTTATTGTGTTGAGGTCGTCATCCATGGAGGCGGAGAGGTCCATGAGGTAATACAAATCCACCGGGTAGTCCTCAGTCTGGCGGACATGAACCTGCAGAGTCTGTGCACCACCTGCAAAGCCCAACAGGAAAAGCAAACCCAGGAAAACACACTGAGATTTATTTGCTACTGGCCACTCGCTGGGTCAGCTGGCTATTTCACCTCAATAAGAACTTACTGAAATACATATGATTTTATTAACTGTGTGGTCAAGATCCTAAAAGAACCAACCCATGAAATTCTTTCAGCAGTGAGTTTAGAACTATTGGAGGATAAGTTAGGATATTTTATCTCTCCTTGGGAGAACTAGCATCCATTTAGATAGAAGATAAGCTGAATTTTTTTGTGTGTTGTTTTAGAAAAGGAGAACCAAATAAAAGAGAGTTTAAATCTACATTACAACCCTTGAAGAAACGTGAGGTAAGCCTTAACAACATTTGAGTAATTTAAATGGTTACTATTAGAGAAGGCTTTTTTAGTAACACAATTGGAGTGCCAGGGGCCAATGTGAATAGAGAAATGTGTGAGCCTAATAATTTTCTATTTCCTTAAGAATGGGAAATTCGAGTCATAATAATCAATGATATGTAATATGATACAAGACACATTAGCGGGGTAGCAGAATTACCATGTATGACATTAGATCTATTTACATGAGCCAAATCCTAACATACCTGGTCTCAACTTAAGGATCAAGCTTTGAGGCGCAATCTGAACAATGTCAGAACTATTTTTCTGTCTGCCTACACTGAGAGGCTTATTTTTAAGTATTTCTACTTGGGAGACAGGGTTTTCGATGAAGTTTAATTGACATCCTTTAGCTAAAAGGTTTGCTGGGGTATCACACCTTTCGCCAACTCCAGATGGATGAGTAAAATTCTAAAAAAGAAAAAGAAAAACAATAACTAGAAAAAGAAAACAAATCTGAATTTCTTTATAAGATACCAGCAATTGAAAGTTTTTCTGCACAATTTGCTAGTTAAGCATCTTGCCATATTGTATCCCTACATGACTAACATTGATTATAGGTCTAAAGTTAAGTTATAGGTGAATAACCAGAGAATTCTGCAGGTAAAATTCTGAGTAAAACTGGAGTCTCCTTTTAGTTATGTTCAATTGAATTCACGTAACAATTGCATGTGTGTGTGTGTGTCTGTGTGTGTGTGTGTCTGTGTCTTAAGCTCACTTCTTTAAAGCTTTGTCCCAGGCCATGACCAGATCCTTGAAACTGTTGGGTTCACAGAGTTGACATCATCCCATGAATTTATCTGCTCAGGGTGACCTGTAGGTTTGATTCCATGATCAAATCTTTATCACTAGATTTGGGAATTGACACACTGTCCAAGGGCTCCAGGGTGTCAATCCCCAAATCTAGTGATAAAGAGAGATTCTGCAGATTCCTAAAGGGTAGGGATTGCAACATCTCCCCCATCTAGCACTCTCTGCCAGTTGTATGCATTGGTCTGTTACCCTTATATTGCAGCATTACTTCACCTAAATTGACCTCTTGTGGACTTAAACCCAGAGTCTTGAAGTATTCTAGTTCAAGATCCTTTATAACTTTCTCCAAGATTTGAAAGTGAGGAAGAAAAGTGAAAAAGATGGGTTAAAAGTCTGCTTTTTGCTGGTGCCTGTAGTCCCAGCTACTTGGGAGGCTGAGGCAGGAGAATGGCGTGAACCCGGGAGGCAGAGCTTGCAGTGAGCCCAGATCATGCCACTGCACTCTAGCCTGGGCGACAGAGCAAGACTCCGTCTCAAAAAAAAAAGTCTGCTTTTCTGCGTGGGACACAGGAGTTTCCCACAAGGATAGCAGAGGGGCAGTGAGATGTAGTCTTTCCCAGCAGAGATGTGGCCGTTCAAATTCTGAAACACCCAAAACAGGGAGATGGAGCTAATAGATTAAATACCTGTCTTACCTGATAGGCATGGCTGCTTTAGAGCGGGCATGACACTATGCAAAGGGGAACTTGTTGCCATTGACTTTCATGCTTAGAGAAAACAAAACCAATGCTCATACTATTTTCCTTGCCTCTTAGAACTCCAAGCCACTCTTGCTGTTTTCAACAACTAGGAAAGTTAGATTTCTTCTGAAATTGATTTTGAGAATACAATTTGTTATCTATCAGTAGGCCTGTGCGTGTCTGAAGCTCTAGGCCAGGCATGGCAAACTGTAACTTCCCATGATGTAACCAAGGGAAACAGTGGCTGGCCAAGGCTTCAGAATCCTTCTCAACACAGTGTCATTGCTATCACCTCTAGTCATAGCCTTTGCCAGAAGATCAGAGGTGGTGTTAGCCACATGACCTATTTTCTATCTGCCCTAAGCAGAAGCCTAATTTACTTTTTGCTCCAACTGCCTCGACTGGCATCCTCATAACTACTTCTAATATTAGAGTGGCCTCTTAGAATAATTTGGTTTTACAATTTGACAACAATTTGGCTACCAAGTATTATACACAAGTAAAGTTATCAGCAGCAACTTAGGAAACTCTCTTAAGTAAATGCTGAAAAATGCATTTAAATGAAAATTCTAGGCTGATTTGTTGTTGTATCTCTCTGGCATGAAACTAATACTTCTTCAAGAAGTCAATATCCAAAAAACATGTGATTTTTTCCCTTCTTGTATATTCTCAATCCTGCTTTGATACAGGAACTAAAAAAAAGCATAATTCTCTTGAATTTTTTTTGTGGCCGCGTTGGTCAAGGCCGTAGTAAGGGACTGAGCTGTGTCTGTGCTCTCTTGTCTGTGAGGCCACACTTCATGGATACACACTGAACTCAGAGTTTGGGTTTCCACAGGTAGAACCCAGTTCTGAGTTTGGTGTCGAGGTTTGTTTCTCTTTGAGCATGCTACTCAGCTCTTGCTGCACTTGGTATTCGTATGATTTGATTTATGTTTAGATTATCTTTATGAGATCCAGTGCGTAGAGACTTGTTTTAAAATTCAGAAAGCTAATGCCTCTCTTTCTTACCATGAATCAGTTAGATATCATTCTCTAGTGTCTTAGGATGGCTTGGTACATAGTCCCCAATCATCTTCATACTACTTTCACGTAGTTTTCAGTTTGACCAGATAAGGAGTTCCTATTTGGCACTTTGTCACTGGTGTGGTACAGAGTCACTGAGTTTATGAAAATGCCATTTTTAAAGGAACTGGATAATATCTGACCAGTAATATTTGCCCCAAACTTAAAACACATCCCTTAGAATCTAGCAGTAGTTCAGAATGGATCCTGGTACCCAGAGGGAATACAACTATAATATGAACATCAAATGTATGTTTAACTTTAGAAAATATCATCTCCATGAACTCTGATTATCCAGACAGCCTCCATATTTTACATGTAACCTGTTAGAAATGGCTTTACAGTAAAAGAAGGAACCAGGTAAAATAAAAAAATCCCAAGTTAAAAATTTTTTCCGAATAATTTGACATCCACTCCTTCTATAAATTGTTTTTGAAAGTAATCACATGAATGCCATTTTGATCTACCAATGCTCACCTTCTCCTTTCCTGATTTGTTTTACTTATACAACTCCACAAAAAAGCAAGTCACTATCAGAAATATCACTGAGGAAATTAACATGAATTTAACTGCAGACAGGTTTTAAAAACACATTGAGGTCATTTATTTTACCTCCTGAGCACACCAGGCACACTGAGGTCCAATAAGCAGGCAGTCTTCACAGGTTTCTGCACCTCCCAGGGCACAGCCACCTAGGTTTAGACCCAGCAAGATGCAGGGATTAAGTACACTTTCAGTCATTCCATTTATGAGACTGATGGCTCTTACATTACTTGAACAAAACAACATCAAAGTTTAGTTTAGTATCCAAAATCAGTCCTCGAAATGTTAGCAATTCACATAAAAGTTTGTATTTTACATCTATCACATGTAAAATATGTGTATGTATATTAAAAAGTATGTATGTCTTATAAGCCAAAATTATCATGCTCTTTTTTCTTAAAATGTGAAAGTTCACAAATATAGGATTATCCTATTTATTATTCTTAGCCAATGTGTGCCACTTTAATTTTTAAAAATTACTTGCAACCATTAAAAAATGCTTCTTTCTTAAACAAGTTATTTCTGTTTTTGAAATAAATCCTTTTTCTCTTTCAAGATTATTACTCCTAAGTGGAAGATCTTGTGGTAGAATAAAATAGAAAAGTTTCAAAAATGGTTATCATACTGGCACTAAGTTCCATTGGGCAGTAATGTTATTTAATTCTCCTCATTAAAATGCCTGTGCAACCTTTGTATTTATTTACCTTAAGCCTAGAGCATTCACTGTGGGAACTGCCCGGTGTTTGTCTGTAATTTGTTAAAGTGTTCACTCAGTCACAAAAGAGCAATGGAACAGATCAAATAAAACATGACTTCAGATCTAGTTTCTGAACCAAATGACAGGTTTGTCAAGCATACCACGAAAGCAATATATCAGAGAACGCAGGTCTTACCTTGTACGTGATCATTCCTTCCTAGAAATAGAAAGAACAGGCAAAGCAGTTCAATCCCCATTCGTTTCAGTTCTTGCTGTGCAGACCGATTAAAAAATGAATTACCTTCAGCGTTACAAGACCAACGCTGAATATCGTTAAAGTCTTTCTTTCTTGAAGTATAACATTTTAAATACTACTTACACTGCTTTGAAAAGAAACTTGAGATGTAAGTTAGAAAGTTTTCATTAAGACTGAAATGAAAACAGAGGCTACCTGGACAGGTAAAGCAGAAAAGCTGTGTTTAAAAGCAACTTCAACATGATTTACTTCCTTGTTCTCCTTATAAGGAAGGCAGGTGTACAATCACCAAGAAGGTGGGGAAATTCATTCAGTAGAAATTTTGGTGTAAGTTCTATGAGTCTCTCTACATCCTAGAGAAAGTTAATATCTTTAGTGAAATATTGATCAATGAAATGTCAAAACAGCAATAGAAATATAGTCATTTTAAAAATAATTTTAATTTAATGTAAAGAATAAAGATATTAAATAAAGCATATAGGCTATATATGAGGAAAGTAAAAAATGAGCTTAATGAAAATGCCTGAGATTTTAGTGTTTCATTGCTAAATCCTTTGCAAAAAATTGAAATGAACCCTGAAAAAGAAAAATTATTATCTTACAGTAAATGAGAAGGAAGGCTAGGGAAAGCAAAGCACTGTTTCCTTATTTTTTCAAATTAGATGAAATATATTTTTCCATAAGTATAAAATTCTTATTTTAAAATTATATTGGAAATAATCATAATATATAAAAATCAAAGGAGATCAAAATAAGAATGTCTCAAAAGACACTGATGACAACAATGATGAAAACAGAAATGATGGTGCCCAAGATTCTGAATCCCTCAGGCTAGGGACCAAGTTCTCTATGCAATGTGCTGTTCCAACCTCTAGCTCATGATTTGGCACATAGGAGATATTTATTTGTTAAGTGAAAGAGTGACAATTCAAAATATATATAATCTATGGCTAAATCCATGAGGTTTTTTGTATTTTTCCCCCAGGGTGTTCTTCAGGAAGGTGTTTTGAGATTTGTAGAGTCTGTGAACAGATAAGAATCGAATTCTCACTTCGTCACTCTAGAAACTGCTGACCTTAGAGAGACTTTTCTGTGGCCAGGCTTATGTCTGAGGAGATTATCTTTTCAAGGAGCATTCCTGGGTAAGCATGTGAAACCTGTAAACAGAGGGAAACGGACTATGGTCAACAATAATTTAATTCTACATTTAAAAATAACTAAAAGACTATAAATGGTTTGTTTGTAACACAAAGGAGAAATGCTTGAGGGGATGGATACCCCACTTTCCATGAGGTGTTTATTACACATTGCATGCCTGTACCAAAACATCTCATGTATCCCATAAATATATACACCGACTATATACCCACAAAAATAAAAACTAAAATAAAATAATTAAAAAAAAATAAAATAAACCAAAGAAAGAGATAAACTAATTATAGACTACCTAGGCTTATCTCAGAAGCCTATGTTATGTTCAATTTTGAACTCCATCATATCCAAGAAGCTGGAAAAACATGGCAAGAATTTTGCAGTAACAATCCAGAATTATTGAAGAATTGGAAGATATGCATTTTGGGAGAAAATTTATATAAAATTAGTTGATTTAACTTGAAGAAGAAAGATCGAGCCACAAATTGTTTGTGTCTCTGTTATTGTCATTTTAAAAATCCAGTATTAACTATTATTCATTCATTATTCATTCATTCAACAAGTACTTCTTGGGCATTTACTTTGTGTCAAATATTATTTTTGAAGCAGAGGCTACATCAGTGAACACAACCAAGTTTTTGATCCATGCAGCATATATTCTAGGCTGGATGGCAGTGCAGGGAGATAGACTTCTAAAATCAGGCAGTGCCCAGGGCTATGAATCATAAGTCTGGGTAAAAGGAAAAAGGGGCAAGGGAGTGTGTGATTTTCTTTAGAATAGTCAGGGAGGGTTTCCCTGACCAACTGGTATCTGAGAGAACCCTAGATGACTTTGACAACACAGCTAACTACGAAGGCCTGAGACAGCCCAATGGCAGGTGTTTTCAAGGGCAAGTGGAATACAAGAAGGGAGAGAGAGAGGGTAATCAGATTTGAGGGCAGAGGTCAGATCATATGTAGTCTTGACCTTGAATTTTATTCTATACCTTGTGTATCACTGGAAAGTTGAAAGCAGAGAAATAATATTATTTAATTTACATTTTAGAAGAACCACACTGGCTGCTGAGGAAGTTAAAATGTATGCGGCAAGATTGGAAGGTGAATGGGGCAAGAGAGGAATGCATGTCTCTGTCAAGAACAGAGATAATCGTGGCTGGGACTAGGATGTTTGTGGTGCAGGAGGAGGGGGTGATCAGATTCAAGATCTATTTTGAAACTGGACTGTGCTGATAGATTGGATGTGAACATGAAAGAAAGAGGTTTCTGTCTGGCATAGATACATTGTACTGGCTGAGTGATACATTTGACTGAGAGGGGTTACATTGAGGAAGAATCAGGTTTCATGTGGAGGATGAGGATCAAGAACATGGTAAGTTTGAGATGGCTAGAAGATAACCAAGTGAAGATGCCACATAGGCAGGTTTGATATCTAGGTCTGGAAATGTGGGCAATGTCAAAGAGCAAACTGTAAATTTGGGATTATCAGCATGGGTTTAAAGATATGAGGCTGATGGTGTTCAGAGATATGTGGCTGAATGAGATCCCTCCAGGAAGCGAATGTATATAGGGAAGAGCTCTGAGGACTGAGCCCTGGGGCCGCTAGATATCTGTAGATCAAGAGGAGAAGGATTTAGTAAAGGAAGCTTCTATCTAAAGAACACTTCATCTTGCTAAAGAGGAACCTGTCTTTGTTGGAAGACAAATTCAAGTGTCTCTCACATTTCTGCACATCTTACAAGCAGAGGACCTGGCTGCCTTTTTTCTAGACTCTCTTTTCCAGGATGTTTATAAAGTGAACAGCCTTTGAAAATAGAGACAGTGTCCCTCTTTAGGGAAAAGGAAAAATTGCTTACAGCTTTGGAAGATAGAGACAGTGTCAACCTGCAGAACAAAGAGTAGGTCTGTTTACTGCCCATTATAAAAGGTTCAGGTTCCCCAAACTTAAAGTTCTTCTCTTATAACACATCTTACTACATGTGCAGGAGTCACCTCTTTCTTTTGTGTCATCTTGTGGGAAATGGTATTGGGGAACTGTGAAAGAATGTGCTGACACTCTGACCACTGCAATTGCTGTGAATTAAAAAGTTCTTCAAAAAAAAAAAAAAAGAATTAAAAAGTTCTTTTTCTGTGATGCAGGCATCGCATGTCTCCATCAGTACCCACGAATCCATGACAAGCTAACTTGTCAGCTTGCAAGTCAGGTAAAAGCCCAGGCCCTTCATAGTTCTTGACAATTTCCTACACAAAATCCACCTTTGTCTGGAGACTGAACATGCAACTTTCAAACCTCACTTTGGAAGAAAAGATCTTACATCCCACAAAACTGCCTTGGACTGACAAGTGCTGCCCTGGGCTCCAGATGTTTCCCCAGGTCTTGAGTTGCCTGTCTGCCCATAGACCTCCCTGGCAGCCGCTAGCAGGCACTCTAGAGGAGCTGGATCGGGGTGGCTGCCCAGCTCTGGATATGCCACTCCCTGGAAACTCTCCACGGTTCTAGCTGCCACCAACAATCTCTCCTTCCTGAGAACACAGTTAGACTACCTCTCCTGGCCTGTTTTGCAGCTAAGAAAATCCCAACAACCAGCTCTTGCCAACAGAATATGAGTGGAAGTGGTACATACCCCTTCTAGATCATCCTCATGTCCCTCTGACAACCAGATGCAGGCAGCAACAAGGTCCTAGAACTCTAAAACCACAATTTGACCATGTATTTAAATGGACTTGTGCCATCCCACATAAAGACTTCCATCTCAGTCCTAGAATCATAATCACACTGATTGATTTATTCTCTGTCCCCCATGGCTGCCCCTCCAGTGCCCACCCTCCCTAATTTTCAGGCCTTCACACAAACCATTTGTTCTTCCTGCAGGCCTTGGGTTCCCTCTCATGCCTCTCACTTGGCTAATTCAGCTTGCCCTCCAGGTCTCAGTGTAAACATTAGTGTCTGCAGGAAACACTTTTTGGTTTCTCTAGGCCTCCCCTCCTGTGGACATTCCCCAGAATAGCCATTTTTGCTCTGCTTGTAATTGTCAAAATAGTTGCCTTTACTCAACAAATATTTATTCAATTCTTGCTATGTATCAGACAGCGACTGTGTCTCAGGAATCTTTCTATTCCCAGCAAGTAACACAATGCCTGGCACTTTGTAAGTAGTCAATTAATGTTTATATTGAGAATATGGGTGAATTTTAAGTCTTCATTGTCTAGTATTTCACCAGTTACAAAGCAGGTACTTCATGGATATTGAGTAAACAGATGAGTAAATGAAAGAATGGTTTAGGAAGGTAAATAATACAATTAGGAAAGGGAAAATGTGTTCCCTGCTTGGGTTGTGCCGAAAGCTGAGAAAAAGCTTAAAATGCAACGTAAAGAAAAGGCAGGGGGAATTTCAGACAATATAAAGTATAATAATGTTATGAAAGAATATCTATCCACTCTGTTTGCACCTTGGGACTGCTGGCTAATTTGTACCAAGGGGCAGGACACCGGGAAGACATAGCCTTGCTTCCTAAGGAGGGTGCCTGGTGTCCTCTTTTGGAAAGTACCACATCCACACTGCTGTGGAGGGTGGCGGCCCTGCCTGTCCCGTGAGCTGTCAATCCATGAGATGCCAGCATCCTGTAAAGTCCCCAGATGAAAACTGTGTCTCCTTAGCTAAGCCAAATGGATTACTTACCTCTGTTTCTATGTATATAGAATCTGAAATGGGAAATACAAATGGAAAATCAGGAGTTTGGTAATGGGAGGTGAGGCTGGCAGGATGTATGGAGAGAGCGCGTAAAGTTGGAGGGAATGAGGTGCTTCCAGAGTCAATGTTAGGAGGACTCAGCAGCTACATAGAGGCAGAAGCCCAAGGCAGAAGAAAGCTACATGGGGTGGGAGATGAGAGGACCAATATGCAATCAGCAAAGAAAGGCCTTCAGCCACACAAACTGAAGAGTGCTAGAGTCAGATCTACAAACTCACTCTGCTGGGGGGAAGGAGCACGGCCCAGGCCTAGAGCTGCCATGGATCCCAAATGCCTGTCCAGTTTAGATCTCTGGGAGGCCTGGCTCTTAGCTTTCCCCAGGATCCCATCTCTTTTAAAGCAATGTGTATTCTTACAGAAAATTCCCATTACTTGTGGGTGGTTGAGAGGATCTTACATTCTTTAACATCCAAAGGTTCTGTCATAGCATCCACATTTTCAGACAGGTTGGTCAGATTCATTAGATGGAATCCTACCATCCGGATTGCTCAGAACCCCAGCCTAGGGGGCTGTGACTCCATGTGGGAGTCTGACCCTCCTCAAGGGGCCTCAGCTAAGCAGCAAGGGGGTGGACAGAGCAGCTCAGAGCTCAGGGACACAGAGCTTCTGCACTCCGCCCCTCTGCTGGTCTTGACTTCGGAGACTTAGAAATGGGCTGTCCTCAGCGGTGCTCTGACTTCAGGAAGCCAGTGAACCGGTGTCTGAGTCACTGCAGTTAGCTTGAGTCTCTCCCAGACCCAGCCATTCATCCACATCAAATAAAGACAGTCCAGGCCCCAGCTGGGCCTGCCCCGGGGCACCTCACAACACTCCTGGGAGAGGAAATCCTGAGTCAACCTGGCTGGGAACCAACTGGAAACCGGGGACTTTAGTCATGGCTGTCTGCTCTTGGGCGGGCCTTGCTGTGCTACCTGCTTCATCTGAAGTACCGGTGACAAGTCTTCCACCTCCAGGTGGCTTTCTGTGAAAACGTTTCATTGTGAGTAGCTAAAAGAAAGCAAGGTAAATGGCTGCTTTGTCTCTGGGTCTCACTCTGAGGTAGCTCCAAAGCCTTGCACAGTGGGTTGTTTGCAGAATTCTGTGGCTGACTTGTGGTTGTACATAACAGGGGGAGCAAGCAACCTGGAAGTAGATACAGTTGTTCCTTTTTTTGTGACCTTCAGCAAGATTCCCTTAAATAAGACTTTCCTGTCATCCTTGTTCACAATGCCCACAGGGTGCTAAGTGCTAAAGAAATGTTTTGTGGCCTAGGCCTTACATTCTAGGCTGGAGTTTCCTTTTTTGTTTATTTTGGTAAAATTTACATAACAGAAAATGTACCATTTTAACCATTTTTAAGTATATGATTTGGTGGCATTAAGAGCATTCACACTGTTGTGCCATCCTCACCACTGACCATCTCCAGAACTTTTTCATCAGCCCAAACTGAAACTCTTCACCCATTAAACAATAACTGTCCATTTCCCCTCCACCAACCCCCAGCACCCAGCATTCTACTCTCTGTCTCCATGAGTCTGACTACTCCAGGTGCATCACATAAGTGGAAACATATTTGTCCTTTTGTGGGAATGGCCTATTTCATGTTAGCATACTGTCTTTAGGGTTCATCCATGTAGTGGTATGTGTCAGCATTTCCTTCCTTTTAAAGGCTGAATAATATTCCGCTGTATGGATATACCACATTTTGATGGCTTAATCATCTGTCAATGGATGTGCTGTTTCCAGCTTTTGGTCCTTGTGAAGAGTACTGTGATGAACACTGGCATAGGGATATCCATTTGAGTCCAGCACTTACTTTTTAAAGCCACCATGATGCCCATAATGGGAGGAAGCTGAGTGTAGTGGGAAGAGTTTGGTTTTGGACGTAGGGAGTCCTGGGTTCAAAATTGCAGTCCTGCCAGGTCCTCCTGTCTATCTGTGGGGAGAGTGTTTATCTCTGAACACTTTACTTTTGAGACTCTGAAAAAGGGATAATATCCACCTTTCAGTAATATGGCGAAGATTTCATTACACCATTTTGGGATGAGTCCAGGTTTTGTGGGGCCTAAAGATTATACCTTTTGGGAGGCCTTCTTTAAGAAAAGAAATGCAGGCCAGATGTGGTGGCTCACACCTGTAATCCCAGCATTTTGGGAGGCCAAGGCAGGTGGATCATTTGAGGTCAGGAATTCGAGACCAGCCTGGCCAACATGGTGAATCCCCATCTCTACAAAAAATACAAAAATTAGTCAGGCATGGTGGCACGTGCCTATTGTCCCAGCTACTTGGGAGGCTGAGGCAGGAGAACCACTCGAACCCAGGAGCAGAGGTTGAAGTGAGCCAAGACTGCACCACTGCACTCCAGCCTGGGCAACAGAGTGAGATCTCTCAAAAAAAAAAAAAAAAAAAGAAATGCAAAACTGGAAATAAATCATGTGTGAAAGTGTATATTTATTTCAAATCAGGGGGGAAAACCCATGACAACAAATTACTGAAAGCTTGAAAATTCCAGTCTTTTTGTTTCTTAACATCACCTCAGGCACTTCACCAGAAATGCTTTCTAAAAAACGCTTCCTGATGATAATCTGGCTTCCATCCCACCTGGAGCCACCCGCAGCTCCCAGATACTCCCAGGCACCTGTGCACACTGGAGCCTAGGTTGAAGCTCTCTCAGTTTCTTGTAAACCCTCCTTTGATTTCACTTGGGATGTATGTTTATTGTTGCTCATTTTAGTGAGAACTTACCAAGTGCCCGGCATCATTCAATATTGTATTAGGGTAGCCCTATTTTGTTCTCACAAGGCCCCAATAAAATGGGGACTATTCTACTTTCATTTACCAGATAAGGAAACTGAGGCATGGAAAAGTTACACAACTTTCCCTCACTGCTCAGAAAACAGGGCCCTGGAGACAGATCGCTACCCTCCCACCTGAGTTCAGAATCACCCTGCAAACTGCCTCCTGGTAGATAAGAGATGTACAAAGAATCATCAAAAAGATGCCAACAAGAAGTGAAATTCCACGAGGAACTTGAAAAATATGTTCGCCTGTCTATCGCAGGGCTCTGGTTCCAGCTCTAGCTCTGTGTCTAGTGATTTCCTTTTGGGTTTGTTTGTTGCTTATCCTGTAGATCATTGGCTGCCAAAAATGAGACAAAGATGTGGTCCTGGATCGTACCATCTTTCTCTGCTTTGAAGTCAGTACAAATCACTTAAAAACAAAATGAAACAAAACATGTTGCCTGGCCCTTCAGGGGAAGCTGAGCCTGCTGGTCAGGAGCCAGGGCCTGGCATTGAGTCCAGGAGAGCACGGCTGTGGGCATTTCCTGTGGTCGGGAGATGACTCAGGATGAACTCCGGCCTCTGAGCCACAGGCAGCCCCCGCACTTCACAGTTACCACCCACACCCCACCCTACTCTGGACCCTGGCAGTCACACTGCCAGCTACAGGGAGCCTGTCCTGTGAGTTAGGCCTGCTCCAGAGGCCCATGCAGTCAGGGTTCAGAAATTATATTGAAGTCTAAAAGAATTGAACTCTTTCTGTCTTTTAGTTTGTGGAATAAATCCAAAGACGAGATTTTCCAGAAAAATACCATTGGATGTGAATTTATTCTGAATTGACTCTGAGAACTAGACTCGTTAGGCCCCTTTTTCCTATCTGTGAAACAAATAGCAAGACGTCACGTGAACAAACACTGATTGCCGAGTGGTTCACTCACTCACAGCTTGCAGAGCTGCTGAGCATTCTTTTTTCATTTACTCATTTATTGCTTCAGCAGCCGCCTGTGGAGACCCCACAATGGACCAGGCACTGTTCTGAGAGCACAGTGTTGATTAAAACCGACAGGGTCTCTGCCTCATGAAGTTTACATTCCAGTGGGAGAGACAGACAAGAAACAGACGAACAAATAAAGATGTCAGATGGTAACAAATGCTGAGAAAAATAAAGGATGGCAATGGGTCAGAGAGTGGCCAAGGTGGGGTGGCCAGCAAAGCCTCTCTGCTCAGGTGGTGTTTAGGCATAGCCTTGGGGAAAGGACGGAGGGCATCGCAGGGCTCTCTGGAGGACAAGCAGTCCTGCCTGTGGGAAGAGCAAGTGCAAGGTCCTGGGACGGGATGGTTTGTGGACAAGCAAGGTGGCGAGTGAGGCTGAAGCAGAGTGAGTAGGTGAACTCAAGGAGTCCAGAGGAGATGAGCCAGACAGGCAAAGGGAAGAGGGCAGCTCATGAGGGAGGGGTGGGTTCGGGGGGGCGATGGTCAGGGCTCCAGATTTGTATTCTGAGTGAGAAGGGAAGCTTTTATGGAGTTTTGGTTGGACATGATGTAGCTTGTAAGGTGGCAAGGATGCACAGACTATAAGACGATAAGGATGGAAGCTGGGGGGCCTTATTGCAGGCTGTTTCAGCAGAGATTATGACAGCTTGGTCTATGGTGGGAGTAAAGGAGGTAGTGAGAAGTGTTTGGATTCTGGATATATTTCCAAGATAGACAGGATTTACAAACAGATTCCTCATAGGGAGGGAGAGAAATCAAGGGATCAACGATGACTCTAGCAGTTATTGAGGCCCTGAATCAATAACCCCACCATCACCACCAGGTTTCTCCAGCTGTTTCAGAGAGAGAATACCATCTGCTCATCAGCAGAGTCATCGGGAGCTCTAATCTGCTCTAACAACTTGGAGGGTCATGAGGAGTCATAACTCTGCAAAAAGCATTCCATGGTAGAACCAGAAAGGTCTGAACTATGCAGGCCAGTGCTGTATGGAGACTGTTTGTATGCTGTGTTAACATTCCTTCAGTCCAGTGGAGGTCTGATTAGCCAGCATCTTCTGTTCTGGAATTCCCCATGACTTTTTGGTTGCAAAAGAAAACCTGGAAAATCCCTGTGGTCCTCTAGTTCTCTCTAGCTGTGCTGATAGACTAATTGGGGTTAGTTTCAGTAGCAAAAGTCTCCCCTAACAGAATAAAAAAATACTCCTCTTAAGAAGGCAGAAGAGATGGGTATATTTTCTTTTAAAAACTCCTTGGAAAGTGGAAGGACTTCAAACTTCTTTTGACCTTAAAGATGCAATTTATTCAGCTGCAACAATAGGGAAAGTTCTAATCCTTTAAAAAGCTGGGAGAAATGGTGGCCAGTAATTATTATCTTTTTATTGTTGTTTTTTTAGACAAGGCCTCACTCTATCACTGGGCTGGAGTGCAGTGGCATAATCCTAGCCTCACTACAGCCTTAAACTTCGGGGCTCAAGCGATCCTCCCACCTCAGTCTCCTAAGTAGCTGGGCACATGCCACCATGCCCAACTAATTAAAAAAATTTTTTATAAAGATGGAGGTCTTACTTTGTTGCCCAGGCTGGCCTAAAACTCTAGATCTCAAGTGATCCTCTTGCCTCAGCCAGTGATCATGTTTGAGGCACATCCTTGGGCGGGTCTGTGGAGGATTTATTACCTTTAACTGCCATTTTATGGAATTTTCTGATTGTTTCAGATGCATACTCAGTGAATCCTGTCAGTAAGTTTTCAGGGAATCAAATAGAGTAAAGGATTGGGTATGAGGTGAACACCCTAATCGTTAAAAAGGCTAAACAATAAATTATTCTAACAAGCTAATCAAAATGGCATTAACCTGGTGATGTCTCAAGACTTGGAAGTGGAGAAAGAAGAAAAGCCTTTAAAGCAAATTCAGCTGGCCTCTAATTAAAGACGGTGTGTCAGATTTTTACACCACAACAGACGTAACGAATCTATATATTGTTGGGCATAATTACTTCCAGACAAAAAGCGGCTCCGGTGAGCAGTCAGATGTGAGGCTTGTTTGGGGAAGTATGAAAACCACCTGCCTGGGCTGCAATCTCCGTTGCGTCCTGACTACTCTGGGTGGAACTTCGCTGCTCCTGAGCCCAGGGCCCTTTCCTGGCACCCCCTAGCGGTTGAGGGTGTAACAACCGAGGCATGATGAAGCGAGAGGCTCACAGTAGTTTCCATATTTATTAAAGGAAGGAAATGAATCATTTTCTTTATATCAAGGAGTTCGATGTTTTAAAGTTTCAATCAAAACACAAATAGGAAAGTTTTTTGATAAAAGACAATTGCTGTTAGTTGCAAATATTGGGGGAGGGGCAAACATTCCTTATGCGTTGATGAAATTAAGTTATCTTGGACACCAATAGAGTAAGGCTCAGCAGCATGGAAAAGGCAGTTGTCAGCCCTGGTCTCAGTCCAGACCTTGGTGGATTGATTATTGGACATTTGTTGCATGGTATAGATTGGTCTTGAAATTGTTTAGGCCCTATTAGGCAACCAAAGATTAGGAAGACAGGATTTAAACGTTAACCAACAGAAGGATTTATTTTTATGAATGTTGCTGGAGGAGGAGCACAGCTTCCTAAAATGTGATCTGAAGTGAGCTGTTAATCCTTGCCCTGATAATGAAATGCTCCTGCAGTTTATTTAATATAGACTATTAAATCTTCCATCAGAAACTCACAATGTGCATTATAACCTATTAAACACTTCAAGAAGCCCCACAGGGAAGAAAACTGTTTACTTTTGTTTAACAATTAAACAAAAAACTATTTTCATTATCCTATGATAATATTGTAGTCAGATTTCTTAGGAAAAGCCGGGTGTGAATTCATGTGTTTACTGCTGCCTTTTTTGTGCATTCTGCAATTCAAAGATCTTTCAAGATGGGTTTTCCAGGAGACGATTCATTTTCTCAGGAAAGCCCAGAGAGGAGGTCCATTTTGATAATAGTTCAGATAAAACACTTGCAATAGTGATGGCTCATTATAAATTTCTGGACTCAGACCCAGCCTTATAACCTAGTATAGTTAACCTAGTGACTATAGCCCAGATACTACAGTTTTATTACTGAATGACATAGACTGGTTTTCTTTGCGAAATGAATTTCGAACACGGCTATCTATTGTTCTCCTATATCTTCTTCTGGGCAGAGGATCCCAGTTGCTGCTTGCATCTGCCCTTGTTCTCTTTCTTTTTGGTACAATAGCCTGTCCTCAAGCTGTCATCTGCCTGTCTGTCCATCTACCCATCTTACTTGCAGAAGGTCCAGAAGAGTAGCTCCGTTAAGGAAACAGCATTCTCTTCCTAAGGTAGGAAGCATCTCTTCAGGTGAGAAAGTGTGCAGCATTTTTTCCAAACTTGGATTTTCTGCTGCTTTCTTATTATGCAGGCATCAGGCAAGGTGGGAGCAATCTGAATGAGTTTGGCTCTCTTCTGTTGACACCGTCTTTCTCATGAAAAGCCTTCACTTCTTAAAATGACCAGTTTTATCAAGAGTGTGCTTCTTTCATTGTTGCAGTAATCTGAATGAATATATATATATATATATATATGGTCATTTGTCCACCTCGTGGGGTCAAAATAGTATGGAAGAGTCACTGCAATTCATTCTGCTTGGTTTTCTAAGGAAAAAGTAAAATATGATGTAGGTGTTTTAAAAATGGAATCCAGTAGCAGATAGGAAACAAAAAGGAGATATATTTGCAATTTGTAAGTCTTTCTCTTTTTTTCCATTTTTCTCAGATAAACAAGGTGGATCTTGTTTGCATGAGCTACATGCAATTACAGTAGTAGTCAGAGTCACAGTTTGAAAAGATCTAAAAACCAGGAAACACTGAGGCATGAAACAAAGTTTAGTTACTACATTGGCTTTACTTAGCTTTGGAATGAGTCAAAATTACAGTTATAATAACATTTTCAGACAACCTTACTCTAAATATGTCACATCATCTCACTTAAAAAAAATGATTTAGCCTGTTTCATGGAACATTGCAAGTACGAATTCCTTGTTCCTGATAACAGCCCTAAAACAATAATAGCGAACAACGTCTCTAATAATATGCCAAACACTGTTATAAATCTTTATCACAATGTGAGGTGAGGTACTGATATTTTCCCCATTTAAATAATAATATGTAATTTAATATTTTAGAAGAGTTTTAGATTAGTACAATTTCTATATATCCCATAGCCAGCCTTCCCTATTATTAATATCTTATGTGAGTATGGTACATTTGTTACAATTTCTTTTTTTTTGAGACAGAGTCTCACTCTGTCGCCCAGGCTGGAGTGCCGTCTTGGCTCACTGCAACCTCTGCCTCCTGGATTCAAGTGATTCTCCTGCCTCAGCCTGCCGAGTAGCTGGGATTACAGGCATGTGCCACCACACCTGGCTAATTTTTGTATTTTTAGTAGAGACGGGGTTTCACCATGTTGGCAAGGCTGGTCTCGAACTTCTGACCTCAGGTGATCTGCCTGCCTTGGCCTCCCAGAGTGCTGGGATTACAGGTGAGAGTCACCGCACCTAGCCCATTTGTTACAATTAATAAACAAATATTAATACGTTATTATTATCTAAAGTCCATACTTTTTTTCAGACTTCCTTAGTTTTTACCAAATGTCTTTTTTTCTGCTCAAGCCTCCTCTTGAATTCTCCCCATTTTACAGAAGAAAAAGAAAATGACTCAGGTTAAATAACTTGGTCGCAGTCTCTCATAGGCACTAAGTGAAAAAGTTGGCCTCAAATCCAGGCAGTCTGATTGTAGGCAGGTGGTTAACCTTAATACTAAACTATCGTTACCTTAATAGTGTTATTCAACTTGAATGACTGATTTGTCCAGGCAGCAGAGCAGCAGGGTAGTGTGCACACCTGACCCAGGGGGCTCCGCTGGTAGTCAGGGACTGGCCAGAGTCACATGGGCAGTTTTCAGTACTAGAACTAGAACAACAGCTTCCTGATTCTCAGAGCGTTGGGTGGCCTAAAACAACATAAATCAATTTTCTGACACACGGTTCAGGGAACCAGAAGCCTGAAAGCAAGCTGTCTGGAGGCTCTGAGGGAGAAGGGGTTCCCTCCCCCTCCCTAGCTTCCGGGGGCTGCCGGCACTTCTTGGCATCCCTAGACTCGTAGATGCATCATTTCGATGCCTCGTCTTCACATCTTCTCCTCTGGCATTCTCCTTCTCTGTGTCTTTTCCTCTTTTTATAAGGACACTTGTCTTCGGATTTAGGACCTACCCAAAAAATCTGGGATTATCTCATCTCAAGATCCTTTACTTAATTACATCTACAAAGACCCTTCTTCAAATAAGATTCCATCCACAGGTTCTGGGAAGGTGAACCTATATTTTGGATGCAGTCGTCATTCAATCCACTACAGGGGCTAGAAGTGCTCAAAGGGTTGTTGTGAGGATAAAATTAAATAGAATTACAGGTGGTACTTGCAACAGTAGGCATGTTTTTTAAAATGACAGCCATTTTTATGATTACTCTTTTCTACAATATGAGTCCTCCTGATGCAAAAGTGTCCAAAATGCAATAAATTCGTTCATCCATGCCCAGTTTATATGACTATTATTCATTTTAATAATTGCTTTATATTACAGTCTTTGTAGTTTCTAAGTTTCTAACACTTGGTCCTGCCAGGAACTTCACAACGCTGTGTGAATTCAGCCTCTTTTTTCCCTTTTCTTGGTGGCCTAGGTAGTGGTGAGCTGGGGGGCACCTTCGGTCCACACTTTCAGCTAACAACACTTGTCAGAAACACACACTGACATGATCTTCTCATGAAGCCAGGGTCCTGATGAGTGAATCCCTTGTCTGTTGCGGATGTGGATAGACTTGCCACAGAAAAGCAGCTGGACAGCCTCAGCTGTTGCTCAGCTCTGTGGTCACCCTCTGTGGTTGCTGGGTGCTGCATGCTCCTTTTCTGCTCCAGATCTTTATTGAAGGGACAGAATTCCATCTTGGGGCTGAGCATGGACCCCCACCCACCCCATGGTGCATTACTGCTCCATCCCTTGCCTGGGATGTGTTCTGCGGTCACGCTTGGCAGTACAGGACTCTGAGCTGGCTTCAGCGAATTCCTTCTGCATTTGTCACAGAGTGTCCAAATGTTAGAGCAGGAAGGGTGAGCCAAGTCCAACCCGCTCATTGTCTCTCCATTCCCTTCTTCACACCGTTGTTGAGTAGATGCACTGAGCATCCACTTTAGTAAGGCATGATGCCAGGAGCCACTTATGGTGGCCAGCAAGCACCATGGGCAAGCAGTGGGGCACCCCATGCCTCCTGAGGAGCTGTCCGTGGGGTTTCCAGTGAGTGTTGACGGTTTATGTGTTACCTAGAAAAAAACCTTTAATACACCCATTTTAAAGACCTGGGTTTATCTACAGATAGAACTTGAGGAGTCTTTGATTTTGGAAGGGGGAAAAAATTGCATCTTCATTTGCAGTAAGCCCAGAGTGAAATTAAACATTTTATTCTGTTACAAATGTAGACAATAAACCACTGTAATATTAGCAGTACTTGGAACTCTCACCAACAGGAATTACACATATTTTTCACATCACTTTTCAGTTGTTGCAGATATCTCAAAATGTTGTCAACGCTTAGCACTGTGTCAAAATCACAGTGTTCATTAGCTCTGCCAGTGACCTTTTTATTTAAAGTGTTAATAAAGAGGTACATGTGTTACTATAATGTAAATTTGTTTTTCAATAATTTGATAACCATGTTTCAGTCTAATTGGCTTTCTTTCTAATTGTATGTAGTTTATTTTAGGAATTTTAAAACATTATTTTTTCTGAAAAGGGATTCATAGCCTGCATTAGACTGCCAGAAAAGCATATGGCACACAGAACAAGTTCCAAACCCTTAAGTAAGGAAAGGACACTAGTCATGTAAGCCAAGGACCCTATTTTTAGACCCTCCAAATCCTGCTGAAAAGCTCTTCCTCCTTTTATCTCTGAAATAATATTGAGACATGTGCTATACAGTTTCAGGTCACATAACTGTTCCTGGATCACCCAACTAAATGTACATGTTTTCCCTGTGGAAAGTAACAAACATAACCTGGGTTTCCAGAGTAGGGTATAGTACTTGGGAATTACTTGATCAACTTTTACTTCCCTTGATATTAGTTAGGCTGATACTTCCAGATTTTTCTTAACCACAAAGTTAAGAGAGACCCTGGGTTTTGAGAGAGTACAGAAATGAGTCCTATCAATGACTGGAAGGTTGAAAATTAAAACATCGTAAAGAAAAGTTTAAATAATTTTTATGTACCTAATTAATGCATTGATTTATGCATTTATCTTAAATTCAACTTTTGTTCAGCCCATACTTTTTTACTTTTATTGTAGATATAACACCTTGACCTCTAGACTCAGACCCAGCCCTTGATCTAGTAACTGTAGCCCAGGTACTACAGTTTTAGTACTGAATGACCTAGGCTAGCCCACCACTAAATGACCTGTGGTGAGCCACATTTGCATTTCCATGTGTCAGTCCATGAATGAACATCTTAAATATTAGCTATTGTATATAGTCCTCTCTGGGTGGCCCACACTTCCATTTGGTGAGCAGTGCCATCTTTGTTCAGGCAATAAATTGAATATTGTGTTAAATTAAATACATTTGGTTGATGTGATTATTTCAAGTAATTGGATGGGAAAGATAAAGGTGTGTGAATACTATTTGCAAGGAGAGATGTCATGAACTTGGAAGTCATTAGGTTGAAAGCAGCGCACACTTAGCCTCGTGGATGCCCACTGAACGGAAGAGAAGGGTACAATTTTAAAAACCTATAGAAACACACCCCTGAAGCCCAAGTAAAGGGTGGGATGGAATTGGGGGTGTAAAAGCTTTTAACTCTCTGGAACAGACTCTTTATTCCCTTATTCCATGTCCCCTTAGAGCAAACTTTTATACCCTTAACTTCCACACATGCTTCAGAAAACAGCCTGTCAGCTTTTGACAAGCAATTTAAAAAATTCACTCTTCCAACCTCCACCTCCCTAAATGGTAGTCATAATTTTTGTACCCAAAAAATTATTTCCATCACCCCCTAAAACCTGCCCAGCTCCATGCCAAGCTTCTTAGCTCATAGGTAGGCGATGAAGTGGTCTTCAACCCACTTTAGCCTTTAAGTGGTCGGACATCTCCCAGCCCTTTCCCTCCACTCACATGTTATGCAACTGGCCAAAACACTCTTTTTATAGGTCAACTGTCTTTGATGAGTTTCCATAACCTACAGAACAAAATCCAAATAACTTAACCTGACATTCAAAGCCTTCCATAACATTGCATGGCTTCCATAACGTGCATGACTCACTCTCCTGTGAAAGCAATACCTCCCGAAAAATAGATTCTTTTCCCATTTCCCAAACAACCCATTTTTTACCAGCATAGAAATACCTGCTCCCACCCACCACATCTGGTTAGATTATACTTATCCTTAAGATCCTTAACTGCCAAGATCATGTCTAATATCTCTTCAAGTATCTTTGGTTAAAATGCCTGTCCTATGTGAATTTCCAGAGTCCTGAATATGTTATTCAGTTGGGACTTTTTATGAACTATGTTGAAGCTGTGACATATGTTCTTTAACTAAATTGTATTTTAATTTCTGGGTTTTGTTGTTGTTGTTGTTGTTGTTTGTTTGTTTCTCAAGACAGGCTCTTGCTCTGTTGCCCAGGCTGGAGTGTGGTGGTATGATCATAGTTCACCGCAGCCTCGATCTCCCAGGCTGAAGTGATTTTCCCACCTTAGCCTCCCAAGCAGCCGGTACTACAGGTGCGTGCCACCATGCCCAGCTACTTAAAAAAAACATTGGTAGAGATGGGGTCTCTGCCTGTCGACCAGCCTGGTCTTGAACTCTTGGGCTTAAATGGTCTGCCCACCTCAACCTCCCAAAGTGCTGAGATTACAGGTGTAAGCCACCATGCCCAGCCCTATTTTAATTTCTTTGAATTGAGAACTAACACAATTTCAAACACACAGTAGGTATTCAATAAACCCTGGCTTTGTCATTTATTGATTATTTGATCTTGGGCCTGTTACTCGCCTTATCTAACCCTTAGCCTTCTTATTGGTAAAATGATAATAATTGCCACCTTGCAAGGTTGTTGTTATAATTAGAGATAATATAAATCAAAGGTCTTGTATAAAATATTATGAGGCATCTCTACCCCAAAGTAATATATCATCTAGTTGGAGAAATTGATACAAATTAAAAGAGGCAAATTGGTGTAGGGGAAGAATACTAATAAGGAGCAGGAAGACCTAAGCCTCATCTCAACTTAGCCTCTCAACAAATGAGTGACTTTCCTGCTCCTTCTTTTTCTAGGTCTTACTTTCCTCATTTCAAATTGGAGGGAGGTGGTGAGTGTGGAATAGAGAATCCCAAGATCTTTTTCCGCACAATGATTCTAGAAACAGAAAATAAAAACAAGAGTAGAGATATGTAATTCTGAATTTTGAGGAGGGTAAAGAGAAGACAGTTATTCCAGGAAATTTTTAGGAAGATATGATTTAAGACAACTCTTGAAGAAATTGAAGAACACAAACTGGTTGGAAAAGAGAGAGTGGGTGGTGGGCAGGACCAAAAGAAGCACAGACAAAGGAAGATTAACATCCGGGCAAAATCTTGGAGTAGCTGTGAAAAAAACCATCAGACCCCTGGCTAGATGTGGGGAGTTGGGCTAAGATGCAATGGGACAGGAAAGGGAGGACCAGTTGATGTAAACCTCAAGCCCTAGGCCTTAGAATTTAGATTTGAACTGATTGGCAATAGAGAGCTGCTGAAGGTTCTGAACAAGGGAGTAACAGGGTGATAATAGCATTTGGGGAAGTATATTGTGGCAGCTACTCTGCTGTCTATATAAAATGGAGATGCTAGAGGCAGGGACAACCAAAAGGATCTGTGGAAATACTTCTTTAGGATCCAGATTAGATTAGCTTCTTCACACCCTGGGATCCAGGAGTGAGGTAATGGTATCCTTGACTAGGATAATATGGTACAGGGGTCCCCAACCCCTGGGCTGCAGACCCGTACCAGTCTGTGGCCTGTTAGCAACCAGGCTGCAGAGCAGGAGGTGAGCATCCAGCAAGCTAGTGAAGCTGAGCTCCGTCTCCTGTCAGATCAGTGACGGCATTAGATTCTCATAGGAGCGTAAACCCTATTGTGAACTGTGCATGTGAGGGATCTAGGTTGCATTCTCTTTATGAGAAATGTAATATGCTTGAATCATCTCAAAACCATCCCCACCCCGCAGCCCCCAGTCCATGAAAAATTGTCTTCCGTGAAACTGGTCCCTGGTGCCAAAAAGTTTGGGGACCGCTGGTATAGTCGATTGTTTTACTGATCAAAATATTCATTTATGCTAATGTATGCTGGGCTTAATACCCAGGTGATGGGTTGATAGGTGCAGCAAACCACTATGGCTCACATTTACCTATGTAACAAATCTGCACATTCTGCACATGTATCCTGGAACTTAAAATAAAATAAATATTCATTTAATCTCTCTAGGAGATTATTATGCATTCATGCTCCCTGATTTCAGGCTTGGCCATGTGACTTGCAATGCCCCTATTATAAAGAGTATCGTGCCTATCATCCTCTTGAACTCAGAAGTCATGTGGCTTTCTTTAGCCAATAAGATATGAGTGGATGTGATACATGCTACCTCCAAGCAGAAGCTTGAAGAGCCACTTCAAGGTCTCACCGTCTTCTCTTTTTCTTCTGCCACGAAACTAGTAATGTCACTGATAGGAGCTGCTCCTTCAGCTTAGGTACTGAAGTGAAAGGGTGTGGGGTAGAGCTGCAGCTGACCCACAGCTAACACATATTTGTAAGACATAAACACTGGCATCATAACCCACTGAGATTTTGGAATTGTTACTGCAGCTTATTTTAGCCTTAGCTGATGGATGTAGATGATGACTGTAAAAAAAGACACCATTAAGAAGAAAAAAAAAGAGAGAGAAGAAAGTCGCTAATGCAATGAGGAAGAGCTGAGCAGCATCTCTTGGGTTCAAGGCGTTAGAACATTACCTCCTCATTGATGAGGGTCCTATTAAAGGTTTGGATGTGGGTGGGAAGCAAAGGGATCAGGAATCCTGTTGTTGACAGCCTGAGGTAGAGCTGATATTAGGATGTCCAAAGGGAGAGCCCTTGGAGGTCAGGCCTCCCCTGACTTTCTTCCCACTCCTCATCTCTCATTTGATCCTGGTATGAGGAGGAGGGGGCTAGAGCCAATGGAAAGTACCATCTCCAGGCTTCCAAATGGGATTGCTGGGCATATGAAATGTCAGTCCTAGGAATTTGGCTTTTCATCTGTAGGTGGTGGGAGTCTAATGAGATGAGAGCTGTGTAGTAGGAGTGAATGTGGAACTAGGGCAGGGATTTTGATGGACTGGAAATGGGTAGAGGGTATTAATGACTCTGGGCAAGGGGTGAAGTATGCATGAGCTAGAGCAGGGCACAGGAATGGAGAGGGAGGGGCATCACTGAGATCAAAGTTGCATGACTCACTTACAGACTTACTACTATTCGATAACACATTTGCCCTTTATATTACACATAGAATCTCATATTCCCAATGACACTTCCAGAACTGAAATCCAGAAATTAGTCTCTACTCATAGCTTATCACAGAGCCTGTCTTATCTTCCATCTAACAGCCAAGGCCGCTTATCTATCAAAATAACACTGATGATAATAATAATAGTTATTTAGCATCTACTATGCTACTATGTGCCTGGTGCTGTGCTAAGCATTTTCTATACATTTAATCCCACCTGAGAATGGTTCATTTGTTAAGTTAATGTCTTTGAGCTCAAGACCCAGCCTTCCATACTCCGCTTTGTGATGCGGAAGCTGAGACTCTGCAAGTCACACTGATACTTTGCTGCCAGCTGCTTCATGTTAGGCTCTGCACATAGGGGCAACAGAGGACTGTGAGTCTTGGGGAGGGAGGACCTGTTCCTTCTTGTTTGTTTCCTGTTTTAGCAATGTCTCCCCAGCAATGCCTCCTTGCCCTGGCAGTGGGTTCATTCCAGTAGCAATAGTGGAATCTAGTTTGCTGGTTTTTCAACCGTCACGGAACCAGTCTCATCATGCCCACTCAGCAACCCTGTACCAGCCCAGCAATGTGCGTCCTCAGAGGTCTGGGTGTCAGCCCTGCAGGAAGCCTCCTCTAAGTTTCTCAGTTTTAGTAATTCCAGCTTCCTTGCCTTTGTTCTCCAGCCCTCAGGGTGGCAGCTACTTCCTGCAGTTCCCACCTCAGTGATATCTCAGATTTAGCGTTTTACCCTTCCAGTTGCCTAGTTAACAACTTTCTACCCACTCAATGATTCTTTATGTTTAATTCTTTCTGTTGAAATAACGTGCTGTTTCTCTGTCCTGCTGCGACCCTGACTGGTGCTCTGAGGTAAATGTTACTTTTTCCCTTGTATAAATAATGTAGCCAATGCTTAGTATTATGCCCACTGTCATACTGCTAATAAGTGATTCCAGTCAGAATTCAGATCTTTCTTTTAACTCCAGAGCCCTGGTCGTAATTGCTCCCATCCCTGCTTCCTTTGGGGTCTCACGATCTTGCTCACTTTTTGTGTCTGGTGTCTGCCATCACTGGGCGACCGCTCTGGAGCAGGCCCTGCTCTTTCCCCCACCCTCTGAGTGCAGGGTGGAAGGCCCAGGGGGTGCATGCTATAGATGGCATCACTGCAGCCCTGTTGGAATCAGAGAGATGGCTGGTTGCTGCTGGTGCCCACATCCACGGTGTCATGAGTTTAGGACTTGGCACCCCAGGACCTCCTTTGCAGCCCTTGACTGAGAGCTCTCTCTGCTCAGCTTCCCCTGGCAGCTTTGGAAGAAAAGTGGGGCACCAGTGTGTGGACAGCGAGCAGCCCGGGGAGGGAACCAGGCTGGCTGGAGCGGACAGGCAGAGGGGCCTGCTGGGAACTCCTCGGTGTTTGGCTTCTCTGTTCAGGAAGGAAGCAGACACTTTAAATCTTAGTCCTCTATGGATAAAGCCATCCCAGTTTAATGTGTTTTTGCTTAGCCCCAAGCTGGAGTGTTCCTCTTCGAGCCAAACAAACAGAACAATGCAAACATTCCCTCCCCTCCGCCACCAATTTCCAGGCCTGGGAGTCTCCTGCAGATCTGATGTCGTGGCCTGTGCTGTGGGTGAGGCTGCCCTGGTGGAATGTGGGTGAAGGGTGAGCCTCAGCCCGGCTCCCTCCCAGGCTTCCAGGCAGCATGACCTAACCCTTCCCTGAACACTCCTCAGCAGAGCCTGGTGGAAGAAAAAGCCAGGCTCAGTCAGCACCAGGCCTAAACTGGCCTGCCCTCACCTCATGGTCCTCCTGCATACTCCCCCTGGCTCTGGGCCAGGGATGATCCAGCTGACACCCGGAAGGTGGTTGAGGGTGGCCTAGGAGGCAGGCAGGACCCTCATGATACTCAGAGTGCCCTTGTGCCTGACTTCATAGATTTAGAGAGAGAGGCTGGAGAATCAGTTATCTACAAACAACTCAGAATTGTGAGAAGGGCCGGATTGTTCACCGTGCTCCTGATGTTGAAAATCTTTATTAATTGAACAAGTCAAAGTGTACTGACTGCTTACAGTGTGCCACTGGCAGGAAGGTGCCAGCTCAATTCAGATGTCTTGCATAGCAGGGCACTTGGGGAAACAGAATTTGTGTTGTCGACATTCGACATTGTAGATTTGTCCACTTATTACGATAGTTTCCTAGGAGATGAAGGTAAAGTGCCTTGAGGAAGGGGTGCCTTTGCCTAATTTGCATAAAGGCACCAAATGGGCACTAGTAGTCTACTAGGACCATCCCCCTTCCTCACCCACATACCCTTGCTGTTGATTTCTGTGTATCTGTTGGTATTTGTACATAATACATACATAAAAGTTCTTGTCCCCTTCTGGAGAGGGGAATTGGGGAAGAAGCTGCTGAGGAGAAAAGTAGGGAAGATGGAAAAGCTGGCATACCTTCCACTCTCTAGCCTAGTGGTCATGGGGCCGATGGCCAAAACAGATAAAAAACTCTTCATTGAGTCTCAGTAGTGAACTGCCTCAGGGCCCAAGGGCAGGTTGCTGGCAAAGGGGCTCTTCTCTCCTCTGCCCAGCATCCAGTACTTTTGTGGCACCAGAGAACTGCAGGCCTTGGGGACAGGCAGGAACTGTACCCTTGGCAGGAACCCTCACTACCCAAGGATGGGCAATGGCTTATGAGTGAGAAACATGGAGCCGTGGGAACTCAGAATGACAGATGCTACCTGGAGATTGTGGTAATTCCCTGTTTTTTTGTGGGCATATCTACGAGCCTCACAGACATTGGAGACAGCCACCTAGCAAGAGCTGGGGGCCTGTGGGGGAAGCTGGGATCCTGCTGCTTTACATTCAGCAAATATTTAGAGAGTGTTGGGGAAGGTGGAGTTTGCTCTGTCATCTAGTGTGGTCAGGGTGGGCCTCTCGTAGAAAGTGACTAACAAAGTAGCCCAACATGGGGTAGGCGTGCATTTCAGGAGGAGGAACCAGGTGGTTGCACATCAGGCTGTTCTGTGTGTCTAGAACTGCAGGCCATCCAGTGATGGTGGGGCAGTGAGTATGGGACAGGGATGCAGAGGAGGCCAGAGAAATAGTAGGAAACCAGAACCTTGAAGGTCCTAGACAGCACTGAGGTTTTCCTCTCGATGAAATGAGAGGGTTTTGAGCAAGGGAGTAACGTGGTTTGATGCGTGCAGATAAAGGCTTTTAAATCAGCAGCCATTGCAGGTTTGTTCACAGCAGTCTTTTATGGCGGTGCTATTATTATCCCCATCATAAAAACAGGAAAGCTTTGTTTGAAGGATTTAAGAAATTTACCGAAGGTTAGCCAGAGTGGAATGGAAGTTGGGATTTGAACCCAACCTGGAGCCCTGCTTTTAATCACCAATGGATGCTCCCTCTCCATGGCTGAAAAAACTCGTCATGCTGCAAGAACCTTTTCCTTCAAGCCTAGTACTAGGTGTGACAACACCCTCCATACCTGCCAAGACCTTTCTGATCTTCCAGGGATTGACTTCACTCTGCAATCATCTTTCTTAGTGATTGGAGCACCCAACTACTGGTGATCTCTCAGGCATGCAAATGACTTTGGCTTAAGGATCTTATCTCAATCTATAGGGAGATCCTCCTGGGATTCAGAGACCTAGTCCCATTGAGGCCTATACATCTATTTAATTAAAAACAAGTTCAAATCTTGAGGTTTGGGAAATTGCCTGCCTAGTAATGCAAATCTATAAATTCTACTTCCTGCTGCTTCCAGGCTGACTGTAAATACCCTGAAAAATCAGCCTCACTCGAAATGTTTTGGCCATTCCACTTCTGGCTCAATAGGTAGTAATAAGTAAAAATGAAAGTGGTGAGAGAAAAACTAGATGAAATTAAAACTAGCCCTTCACCGGGCTCAGCTCAGGGAGGGTGGTTAAGGACTTCTGGCTTGTTCCTGTCATGTCTGACGTGGGTCTTTAATTCCTAAACCCGAGTCCTCAGGGTCTGTACAGCCACCTCTTCTCTCCCTGATGACTCACCTTCAGCTCTGAAGTTAGAAGAGACAGATGAGTCATCATCATTTCAGAAGCAACAACTGATGCAAAGAATCTCAGTTTTGCTATCAAACTAGGGCGGTTATTACATATTCTCAACCAAAAGCAAGCACTAAACCCTGGCAGGGGCTATCCATGGAGTACTCACAGGACAAGGGTGCAGGATATTTGAGATTTGTGGTGTTCTAGGAAATCCAGTTGCATAGGAGCCACATATTCTGTGAATTTGAAGTCAGGGTCTTGGGCAGCCTGAATTCTCTAAAAGGTCTCGCTACCACTTAAGGACTGATACATTTCCTGAAAGACACATTGCCTTCCTGGTAATAGCTGCTGTAGTGATACAATAGTAACAATTACAGCACACTCCAAGGTACTACAATCCCCAAACCATCTGAGTTTGCCTGACAGTCCCTGGTATTCATTTGATGAAGTCAAGCTTTGAGATAAGCACACTTTCCAGAGCTGGTAGTGATACTGCCTGGATTCTACTTGGACTAGTGTGCCCAGCTAGTCTGTTGAGCAGTCCCAGGGAAGGCTGTCTGTGGAAAAGTAAACGAGATGCAGATGTGAGCCCCTCATTTCATTGCAGCATACATCTGCCAACCCAGTGAACACTGTCATCATCTTTTATCACAAAGACCCACCCTCCCACTCACCTCTTCCAACACTAACCTAGGGCTCTCTTTTAGACCTATTCAGAGATTCCTGGGCTACTCCACGATGGCTAATAGCCCATTGCTTGCTCTCAAGTTAGCTTTTAAGTCTTCATCCTGCCCACTGATGAACTTTTATTCCAATTGCTTAGCAGTGGCATTCTCAGGGCTCAATGGTCATAGACTCATGCTTTCTGCCATTCTGGTGACACAGCACACAAACACACATGTGCACACACCCCACAAACCATATATACACATCACACACAGAGGTTTCCAATAAACCAAATGTGTGAATCTTTTCCAGAGTGAGGGCAACTAGACCATACCAAAAGATAGAATTGTTTCATTATCTTCTTATTTTACTTGGATTCAACTCTTATTTCAGTAGAATTGTTTTATTTTTCCAGGGAGGGTTACTGTGAAAGGAACCTGATTCTCTCTGTGTCATTAGAAATGTATCTCTTTCACACCAAGCTCCATGGTTTTGCCTCTAGAAATGAGCTCCCGAGTCAGAAAGAAAGCTCATTTCTTTTTGGAATTTGATTCTTTCAGGCAGCAGATGCTGAGTGCCTACTGTGTGCAAGATCCCAGCTAGGTTGTTCAGGATATAAGAATAGATAGACTAAACTCTCTGCCTTCTGATAAACAAAACTTAAATGTCTTTGCTGGCAACATGAAAGACAAGTTACATATGTCTATATTTAACTCCTAAATAGATAACTTCGTGGATCCAATCTCAGTGAAATCCTTTGCCACAGATCTTTTGACAATTTGGGGCTCATTTCTGTGGGAATTTACAGTGTCATTGCAATGAAGGAAACTCTTTTCCATATTTTGTAAACTTTTGCAGAGTGCAGCCCTAGGGCAGAAGTGATTACAGCGAACTCCTATTAATTAATTATGCCTATCTGTGTGCAGACGCAGAGCAGCCAGTGGGCTTGGAGCTGCGTCTGGCAGCCTGTGGAGGGCTGGGTGCCACAACAGGGCTATTGTTCTGCTCACCATTGCCTTTGGCTCCCTCTTGGCATTGGTTCCTAATTGCCTCCCAACTGGGTAGGTCTGAACTTGTTTTCTGAGCCTCCTTGGCAGGTAGGTAAACAAATGTCCCCAGGCCTCACCAGCCTGCGGGAGCCAATTAGATGCCACTTTCACTGAGAGTTAGCTAGCTACTTGCTCCACCTGTGTGACTCCTGTCCTTCACACCTCCCCTTTCTCAAAGTTTGTCTGCTTCTTTTGGGGGAGTCCACAGAATGTATCAAGTCGGCAGAGAATAAGTTTGCAGCTCTTGGATGTTCATGGCTTGTCAACCATTTGAAACTGCCCCTCTTTCGGTATCCTGTGTCTCAATTCCCCTGCTCAGGGCCAAGTCTCTGGCTCAGCCCACCTGGCACAGGTGGCTGAGCTGCTGGCTGGGGCACCCATGAGCTTTCAGGTGCCCAAGCTATGCAGAACTCCCTGGGGACCTCAGGGATGTTGTTCAGTGGGCTGCGACTATGGCACAGCTCAAAAGAGAGCACTGCAACATCTCTCATGAAACTCTTTCCTGTGAGGCTTCTTTCATTCAGGGCTTGTCTTCCAGGGTCACGAAGCTAGCCCTTGGCCTCTGCCCCACCTGCAAAGCGCCACAGAGCTGTGTTCCCTGCATTCCTTCTTGTGCTGTGGTCCTGCCGCATTCCTCGCAGAACTGGGGAAAAGACCCTCACCCTACCCTGTGAAATTTTCTTATAGTTTGAGTCTCAAAGCTGCTCTGTTTGCACCTGAGGATCTAAAATTTTCTGTGCTGACAGCTCCTCAGTTTCTGGCTCTGGCTTTGCCCTCCTTAGGGGCTCACACCCTACTGGGCCTCCCTCCATCATCCTGCAACTCCCCTAATTATCCCTTAGTGCCCATCTACTGTTCATTAAACTCCTCCTTGCTGCTCCAGCTAAAAATCAGAGGATGCAGATCAACTGTGCAAATAAATACTTGGAGACTATGGATGGGTTTGGTTTCAACTGGCCCTGTTGCAAGAAAAGCACTGAGCTTCTAACATGCATATTCCTTTTTCTGGCTTTAGATGGAAAACAGCTTACAGCTTCTTGACAGCAAGGTCCTTAATTCCTTTCCTTAATTTCCCCACCCTGTTTCCTAAAAGGATAAAATGAGATAATGCGGTGAAAGTTATACCTAAATTGCAAATGGCCATGTCAGTGTAGTATAAGGTTAAAACCTTGCATGCGTCAATGCTCAGTAGGTACCAATACTGAATGACTAGTGGCCATGATATTTATTATTTTTCTAGTAATTCATTAAAAATATTTATTGAACATCTATTATGTGACAGTTTCTATTCTAGACATGGGAGATATAGGGATGAAAAAGAAAGAGATCCTAATGGGGAAAGATGAATGCTAAATAAACTAGTTAAAAACAATAAATAAGAAAATATCAGACTGTGATTAATGCTCTTCAGGGAATTGACTTAGAGTAATGTGATGGAGGGTGACTATGTGGTTCTGTTAGAGCAGGAAACCAGGTCAGGCCTCCCTGAGGCAGTGACAAGTCGAGATCAGATTGCAGGAGGAGTCATCCAAGCAAAGGTCAGAGGAAAGAGGACTCTGGGCAGAATAGCAGCTTGGGCAAGGAGCAGGGGTGAGCTTGGTGAGCTCTGATGATGGAGTCCAGGAAAAGGGGAGGCTTTTTCTGCTTTTTACATAATGGGAAGCAATTAGAATTTGAAACAGGGGAGTAACATAATCTGGTTTATGTTCAAAAAAGAGAACTTAGGCTGCTGTGGGAGGAAGGGGTTGAAGTGGCTCAAGAGAGGCAGCAGGAAGACCAGGCAGGAGTCTGATCTGGCAGGATGGTGATGGGACCAGGGTGACCAGATCCAACTTGGAGAGCATAGACAGATTTGGGGTCTTTGGAGGTAGAGCTGACTGGACTCGTTGATTGATTGGATGTAGAGATCGAGGAAAGAGGAGGCTCCAAGCTTCCTGGGCGACAACTATGGAAACCAGAAGCCTCTTACCAGATTGGGATGTAGGTGGCCTGCATCAGGGTGGTGACCAAAGTGTTAGGAGAGTGGCTTATCCTACAGGAGGGGGAAGGGGCACTGGCACCTCTCTTTTTCTCTCTGACATGTGTGGGTACTGCAGGAAGATTGGAGAGAATCTGCTAGAGCAATCAGTTGGTTTCGGATACTTAAAAAGCAGCTTTTGAAAGCAAACCATAGCCAATTCCACAGGCTAGAAGTCAAATAACTTTAAAATAGCCCAAGGCAGGTATAGTGAATTAAAGTGGCTAAAAGTTCTGTTTACTGTCTGAAATATCCATGGCAGCGGTACAGAGAGTTCAGGAGCTGGGTTGGGCTTGGGGATTTCTGATAACAGTCTTCACATTGGAATTTAATTTGTTTTACTTAAAGGTAAGCCTGAGCACTATTTTCATGAAAACTGCCTGCTCAATCTATTCTTTAAGGACCTGAAAACCCAGACCCCAAAGGAATGTTCTGCTTTGCCAACATTCACTGTCCCGGTGTTTGCTGACTTCACAAATAGAACTTGATGAAAATATGAAAAGACCTGAGAAAGGGTGAATGTATGAGAGGAAGATCCTCTGGGAGCCCAAGGAATTTACAGATCCCTGAATTTTATCACTGTAGTTACTTTTAAATTAAAGACAATAACTGTTCCTTCCAGGTTCTCGTTGACAAATAAGAATGCCGATGTCACTCAAGCATATGATATGATAATCTTTCCCAGAACTGGGAGTATCCAGAACTAACCAGACATGGGAACTGTGTTTTTTCAATGTCTGAGACTTTCTCCTAATTCCATCTTAGTCACACGTAGTTACTCATTACCTTGAAGGGCATTAAGAGTTTATCCATGGCTGCTGTACATTTTGTGCTGCTTTGTTAAATCAGGAAAAAATGCAGACAGCTGAGTCATAGTTTTCAATTAGTTTTTCAATTTCACCAGGAACAAAGTTTTTCAATATCTTTACCAATTTTGTTGCTTTTCATATTACTCTGATTACATACTTTGCAGGATAATCCAGCCTTTTCCTGAAGTATATTAATAATGCATAATATAAATGGGGAGCTGCATTATCAAAGCACTCTTAAACAGAGGTGAAAACTTGAAATCCAGCAAGATTTAGTGATTCACATTCATGGTCTATAGAGATGTGACAGAGGAAAGGAGAATAAGACAATTAAGAACCTTGAAATCATGACAGGGATTTATTACCCAAGAAGAACTACTCTATATGACTTTGAAAATCTGAAATTTGTTTAATTCAACAGATATTACACACCCATTTTATATCCAGTCCTACTATATGGAATAAGTATTCATACATTTTATCAATAAAAGATTTTAAGTACTGCTGACATGTAAAACACTGTGGATATAAGGGCCTCATCTTCAAGGAACCTTTATCTAGTTGGGTAGACAACACAGATGAACTAGTTCAATGGCAGCACAAAGTGAAATGTGAGATGATTTCAAATGAGAGGTATGGCCAATATGTGCTTGAAGGTCAAAGACTGTTTTCTGCCTGAAATAGTGAGGTCTCTGACCTCAGCTAAATGGTCCTTGAAGGACAGGCAAGATTTGGGTGGGAGAGACTAAGGGACAATTTTCTTCAGGCAGGAGGAATAGCACACACAAAGGTACCACCTGGGAAGGATTCAAGCGTGCACATAGCAAAAGGGACCCACTTGGTGGGATGGTTTTGTGGGCACATTGTTAAAAAAAAAGTAGACTAACACAAATAGTGTCATTTGCTGGGACAGAAATAACATCCTTTCTGAGACAATAATGGCTTGGCTGGCACTGTGTCTATATGCAATTGTGGAGGAGCTTAGTCACAAATAATCTTTCTTATCTATTTGCATGAGTCAGGCTGGAGCTAGAAAAATTGATGAAAAATCAACTCATTAAAGAAGCAGTAACTCACTCTTCAGGAAGTAGGAAGAGGAATTAAGATGGACATACAGATTGTAGTTATTTGAGCAAAGGAGAGGCAAAGTCACCAAATGGTAATGTATTTACCTGCCAGTCCTATACATTAATTTCCTCCACTGAAGAGGTTTGATTTCAGAGGGATTAACTCTTCTTTGGGGGGATTAAAAAATAATCTCAATAATCAAGAGATTTCTTCAGCTCAGTGGTTCAATGGGTTTAAATCCAGAATGAGAACCCTAGAGATTGTCCAATTCTTAATTTACCTGGGCTGTTAATTTGCCACATGTGTGATCCTAGATATAATTATAAAGCCCCAGTTTCTTTTTTCTTTTTCACTTTTTTTTTTAATTTTGCGAGGCAGTCTTGCTCGGTTGCTCAGGCTGGAGTACAGTGGTGTGATCTCGGCTCACTGTAACCTCATCCTGAGTAGCTGGGATTATAGGCTCACGCCACCATGCCTAGCTAATTTTTTTGTATTTTTTTAGTAGAGACAGGGTTTTACCATGTTGGCCAGGCTGGACTCCAACTCCTGACCTCAAATGACCTGCCTGCCTCGGCCTCCTAAAGTGCTGGGATTACAGGTGTGAGCCACTGCTCCTGGCTCCCAGTTTCTTCATCTTTAAAACATTTACCCAAATGTCTCAGAAAATGAAGTGTAAGATTTATATTCTCTCCCTTTTTCTCCATCTCTCTCTAACTAGGGTGGTGCCATGAATATCAAATACCCTATTTTCAAAGCTGTGATTGGCTCTGCCACTCACTACCTGTTGACTTTGTACAAGATGCTGAATTTCTAGAAGGCTGTTTCTTCTTCTTTAAAGCCTGGATAATAGTATGATTTGATAAAGGTATTATAAAGATGAAGACAGATAACATGTGCAAAGTGCCTAGCACAGAACTTGGCAATTCAATAAAATAAAGCTATTTTTCCTTTTGTTAAACTTGTATAGTTATTTACAGTTTATAAAGCATTTTCATGAACTTCATGATAACCTCTTAAGGTAGACGCAATTGTCACCAGTTTTGGAGATAAGAAAACTGAGGCTAAGAAATACCACAGCCATGCTACAGCAGCAGACAGAGTTGGGCAGTCTATCAGGCCTATTTCAATGGCATTTACCCTCTGCTCTAGCTGTCTTTTGTGGTGGGACATGCAAACTAAAATGAAATAAATTGTATATTTATTACATACAATTCATAGTGAGCATTCAATAAATGTGGTTCGCTTCCGAATCTCATAAGGTAACTAGTGAGGGCTCTAGGCAAAACTAGTAAGCTGGTCAACAATTTCTTAATTTTCTACCTCCGTGTGTCTGATATGGTAGCAACTACCAACATGTGGCTATGAGCACCTGAAATGTGGCTAGTCCAAATGGAGATGTGCTGCAAGTATAAAATACTCATTGAACTTTAGAGATTTCATGTAAAAATATGTAAAATATCTCATTGATAATTTTGAAAATCAATTACATAATGAAATGAAAATATTTTGGTATGTTCAGTTAAATATTTCACCTGTTTCTTTTTACTGCCTCATAATGTGGCTACTAGAAAATGTTGAATTGCATATGTAGCTCACATTTGTGGCTTGTATTATATTTCTATTGGACAGAGCTACTTTATGTAACCCTTTGCCCTTCTAAAGGTATTCCCTGGTCTCTTGGCCCTCCTTCTTCCTCACCAGGACTCCAAGATCCTCCTATCTGACGAATAGTGTTCTGCTCACCTACTTCATGCCAAGATGTTAATTTCTCTTTCTGCAGACAGTCTGCTTTTAGAAGAGGTACTGAAAGTGGAGGTTAATACACCTGGGTGTGGAAGAGATATTAAGGCAAGGATCAGAATTTCAAATGTCTACAGGAGTCAGGAGGATACTGTAAAGTAGACTAGGTGCAGCCTGCAATAGGGAGTGGTGCAGACTGTGGCAAACTGAAGAACACATGCCTCATTCAAAGGGAATAGCCACCACCAAACTCTAGCTAACTGTTGCCATATCAGAATTTGGGCCCAATGTGGCCAATCTTTTGATTTTTTTACGGGCAGCCAGAAATCTAGTTTCTTATGTGATGTCTTCTGGTTTTCAAAGATTTGTGATGAAATACTTTCAACAAGCATTGTAAAGGGCCTATCAAATCTGCCCAGCAGTTCCATTTGGCCCACTTGGCCTCAGCTTCCTACCAAGGCTCACCTGGTGAGGTGTGTGGTAATCTGGACAGGTAGTGCTTAAGACATTGGCTTTGGCTCTTGACATTTGTAGAGCTGGAAGAGTCCTGCTTTGTTATAGATAAGATACTAAGGCCCAGAGCAGACAAATGGCTCACTCTCAATCACACTATCACTCCCTCAGGCCAAGAATGCCAGACTCGGCTGGGCGCGGTGATTCATGCCTGTAATCTCAGCACTTTGGGAGGCTGAAGTGGGCGGATCACGAGGTTAGGAGTTCAAGACCAGCCTGGCCAACACAGTGAAACCCCATCTCTACTAAAAATACAAAAATTAGCTGGGCGTGGGGGCCCGCGCCTGTAATCCTGGCTACTCAGGAAGCTGAGGCAGGAGAGTCAGTTGAACCTGGTGGTGGAGGTTGCAGTGAGCCAAGATTGCACCATCGCACTCCAGCCCGAGCAGCAGAGCAAGACTCCGTCTCAAAAAAAAAAAAAAGAATGCCAGACTCCTACTTTCTGTGACTTCAAAGTCACTGAGTCCTCAGTCTTTAAAACAACAGTCAGTAGGCAGCTATTGATTTGGCAAAAGAAAAACAACAACAACAGTCAATGTCTTCTGTCTGTCCTGAGGTTTGCCTCTGAGAAAGGCCCTTGGTGAGCTGGAACACTCTGCCAGGTGGGTAAGTCTTAGAGCAAAAGATGCTGTGTCCACACTGGTCTCTGGCTGGCTAGGGGAATGGTACAAATAGCTAATGTTCTTCATGAATTTCTCTCATACATCATAGAACTTATTCTATAAGGACATATACTAATCATTTACAGAGTGAGCTGAAATCCCTATATAACCCAGGTGGAGAAAATCACCACACTGGTGAATACTCTTGTTATTTATGAGCAGGTGTACCTTCTAGACACCCGAGTTAGGCCCAGAGGGAGAAAGTTTCCTTAATCTGCAGTTGACATAAGATTTCTGTCTGTGTCATGCTCTCAATGTGTCTGTCCTCTTCCCAATTCTAAAGTGCAGATGGCCTAACCCAGACAGCAGAAAAAAAAATGCAGGTATGAAATTTAGCATTCTCTCAACACGGCATTTGTTCATTCTAGCCTCTCCTTTCGCAAATACATCTTTAGAGCTCTTAAGAATTAAACTACTTACTTATGTTATTGATAATGGTTCCAAAACAAATATCAGACTTTAAGTGATTTCAACCCTTCCTGCACAAACTCTGGGACTTTCCTAGGTGATGTAAGAGTACTGAGCTTTCTAGGTTATGAGAGCATTGCAGAGATAGGCAGAGTTAATTTTTTGATAATTTGTAATATCATGGCTTCTGGGGTTTTTAAGTCTTAGAGGCAATTTCTTTTCTATGAAGTGTTTTCAAAAGTTCACAAAAATTGCGTATTATGAAAAAAAAACTATGCATGCATTTCAATTTTTTTGTACCAAAATAAGCTCATATTAACTTGTTACAATATACCTGAAGATGATCTAGTTTAAGGGACTAGGAAGGATAAGACATATGCTGGGCAAGGTGATTCACACCTGTAATCCCAGAACTTTGGGAGGCTGAGGTGAGTGGCTCACTTGAGCTCAGGAGTTCAAGACCAGCCTGGGCAACATTGTGAAACCTTATCTCTACAAAAAATATAAAAATTAGCTGGGCATGATGGTGTGCGCCTCTAGTTCCAGGTACTCGGGAGGCTGAGGTGGGAGGATCACTGAGCCTGGAAGGCAGAGGTTGTCAGCCAACATCACATCACTGCATTCCAGCCTGGGTGACAGAGCAAGGGTCTGTCAAAAAAAGAGAAGAAGGATAAGACATAAATTCAAAGAGAGCACATATCAGAGCATCAAGAATTCTGCTAAAATTGAAGCAAGAACGAACATGAAATTTATGGTGAAATTTGAGTGGAAGAATGGTGAAATCATTAATGATTTATGAAAAGTTTATGGAGACAATGCACCAAAGAAATCAGCAGTTTACAAATGGATAACTCATTTTAGGAAGGGTTGAGATAATGTTGAAGATGAAGCCCATGGCAGCAGACCATCCACATCAATTTGTGAGGAAAAAAATGTTGTTCATGCCCTAATTGAAGATGACCAATGATCAACAGCACAAACAATAGCAACACCACAGACATCTCAACTGGTTCAGCTTACACAATTCTGACTGAAAAATTAAAGTTGAACAAACTTTCCACCTGATGGGCACCAAAACCGTTGTACCCAGATCAGCTGCAGACAAGAGCAGAGCTTTCAATGAAAATGTTAAACAAATGGGACCAAGATCCTGAAGCATCTCTTTTTAGAATGTAATGGGAGATGAAACACGGCTTTACCAATATGATCCTAAAGACACAACACAATCATAGCAATGGCTACCAAGAGGTGGATGTGGCCCAGTCAAAGCACAAGCAGACCAGTCAAAAGCAAAGGTCATGGCAACAGTCTTTGGGATGCTCAAGGCATTTTGCTTGTTGAGTTTCTGGAGGGCCAAAGGACAGCAAGGTCTCCTTAGTATGAGAGTGTTTTGAGAAAGTTAACCAAAGCTTTAGTAGAAAAATGCCCGGGAAAGCTTCACCAAAGAACCTCTCTCTATTATGACAATGCTCTTGCTCATTCCTCTCATCAAACAAGGGCAATGTTGTGAGGGTTTCAGTAGGAAATCATTAGGCATCCACCGTATGGTCCTGATTTTGGCTCTTTCTGACTTCTTTTTGTTTCCTGACTTTAAAAATATTTTTTAAAGGGCACTCATTTTTCCTTAGTAGTAACTGAAGTATTAAACGTAAAAATGACTACATTGGCATGTTTAAGTTCCCAGGACTCTCAGTTCCTTAGGTATGAATTAAATGGCTGGTATCATCACTTATAAAAGTGTCTTGAACTTGATGGAGCTTATGTTTTCATTTGTTTTGTTTTGTTTTGTTTTGTTTTGTTTGAGGCAAGGTCTCACTCTGTCACCCAGGTTGGAGTGCAGTGGCATGATCTCTGCCCACTGTAACCTCTGCCTCCCAGGCTCAAGTGATCCTCCCACCTCAGCCTCCCAAGTGGCTGGGACTATAGGCACACACCACCATGCCCAGCTATTTTATTTTTATTTTTTGTAGAGATAGGGTTTTGCCAAGTTGCCCAGGCTGGTCTCAAACTCCTGGGCTCAAGTGATCCACCTGCCTTAGCCTCCCAAAGTGCTGGGATTACAGGTGTGAGCCAGAAGCTTATGTTGAAAAACAAAGTTTATATTTTCTGTTTTTATCTTTTAATTCCATTTTCCACTAACGTTGTGAAGTCCTTTTATATTATGCTTTCTGTCCCTGTCAGCTGTCTAATAAGATTGGAAAAGCAGGGATTATTATTCACATTTGAAAGATATGAAAGTTCAGCCCTAGGAGACTGACTGTGTGCCCCACCTATTTGACAGGAGCAAAGTGTCTCCCCGTCTCCATAGATTTTTCTATTGTATGTGAAGCAATGAGGACCTAAGAAATCTGTAGCTCACATTCCCAAGCAGAGCTGAACACCATTACCACATAATACATTCTTACATTGCCTTAGATATTCTGTGGGCAAAAAATAGACCAACCGATATATACCTTCATATTCATATTGATCCTATTGTATCTGTAGACCTAAATCATAAGGATTATTTATAACACTACATTTTAAAAAAATCAAATAAGAAATAAAAAACAATGAACTGGGCGCAGTGGCTCACGCCTGTAATCCTAGCACTTTGGGAGACTGAGGCGGATGGATCACCTGAGGTCAGGAGTTCAAGACCAGCCTGGCCAACATGGCAAAACCCCGTCTCACCTAAAAATACAAAAATTAGCCAGGCATAGTGGTGTGTGCCTGTAATCCCAGCTACTAGGGAGGTTGAGGCAGGAGAATCACTTGCACACAGGAGGCAGATGTTGCAGTGAGCCAAGATTGCACCACTACACTCCAGCCTGGGCGACAGAGTGAGGCCCCGTCTCAAAAAAAAAAATAAATAAATAAAATAAAATTGCCACAATTTTTGATACTCTTGAATGACATGGGAATCCATGTCATTTTTCCTCTCTCCATTGAAATCCAAATGAGAGACCATATCCTTCCAAACGGGAGCAGCCAAAAAACAGGTGGTCTTGACTGGCTCTCTTCCTATGACCTCCTTTCTCTATTTTTAAGTAAAAACAAAAAAAGATGAGAGAATATTTTGCAATAGCCACAGAGTTCAAGAAAGAGGTGGAGGAGGCCTCAACTCTCAGAGAGACAAGGCAGGAATAGATGACAAAGTATGTAGCTGGCAAAAGAGAAGGGAAATGGCAAAGAGAAGACCAAACAAGTCAAGAATGGGGGACAAGTGTGCTGGTGTAGGACACCAAATATGAGGTCACCTGGAAGAATCCAAAGATTCTTTCAAGAATGGCCACCCAAGGTACATAAAAACACATTTTGAGTTCAATTTCTATTTCGTTGTTTGATGTGAGTAATCTAACGGTATTATTTTCTACAGTGTTCATTTTAATTTATGGTAATCAATTGCCTTATTCTTAAATGCACTTTTGTGGCTCAGCCTGGAAACTCTCCCCACTTATTATGCAAGTTCTATAAGACAATATGTTCAAACAGATGAATTAAAAATATGTTTAGGAATACAACCTGTCAGTTGAAGACTGTCAGTAAGTACAGTGACAACCCTGAAGTGAATTGTAAATGCAGGTTATGAATCATAGAATTGCTTTAAGAAACAGCAAAGGCCAACTAGTATTCAATGGTGTACCACATTCATTTACTACTGCAACCCCGTCCCTGGCATGGCGGGCATTGGGAGCTTCTGGAGAAAATATGGTCAGAAGAAGTCTTACATCCCATGGGGACTAATATACCCCATGCTTAGCATATGTTTTTGTATTTTTAACAGATCAAGGTATAAAATAATTATATTCAGATCACCACACAGCCCACAACAAATGTGCTTGGATGCTGAAAAAAAATTTATATATATAACAGAAGTCCTCTATAATAAGAAATTATTTACTGGCCCTAGACTGTACGACAATTGCTCATAAAGGAAAAATCCTTCAGTCATTCCAGAAGGCTCTATGGAATCCCTCTGCTGCGCACTGTTGCAGGTATGGCAGATGTGAAACAGGCAGAAGTCCCTGCTCTCAAAGGGCTTAAATCATGAGGGAGGTGACAGATAATAAACTCTATTTAAAAAACAAAATATATAAGACTTTAGATAGTACAATGTGCTAAGGAGAAAAAAAATACTGGGAAGGGAAATAGGAACTGTCAAGGAGGTAGAATGGGTTCGAAAGCCCTCACTGAGATGGGACATTTAAGCATGTCTAATGGGACATTAGAATCAAGTATGATGCCTCTATGTGATTTTTTTCCCCCAAAGCTGGTAAGTCACTGCCCAAAAACAAGAGCTCATATCACATTACTCCATTACTCTCCTGCTCCAAAACCTTCAACACCCCTTGGCCAGTGAAATAAAGCCCAAGCTGCCACTGCACTAGAATAAAATCCACAGTTCTTACAGTGGTCCATTAGATACCCTGTACCCTCCAACTATGGCACTGCCTTGGGCATCAGCACTGACTCTACAGAGCTCTTCTGCCTGTTTGATTTGCTGACCCCCTCATTTCATTCAGGAATTCATTCAGGTTCCTAATAAAGTGTCATCTCCTTTTAGCAAGCCCTGGCCACCCCATCAGAAATGGTGCCCCATGCACTCTCTATTTTCCAACCCTGCTGTATTTTGCTTTATAGCACCTATTGCTACATGATGTTGTAGTATATCTTTGTTTATTTGTTTACTGTTTCTCTCTACACCAGAATTATAAGTTCTGTGAGAATGAGAGCTTTGTCCATTTTGTCACTGTTCTATCCCCAAGCATTTAGTATAATGCCTGGTGCATAGCAGGTACTCACTAAACATTTATGAATAAATGAATGAATGAAGAGTGGAGGCAGGGGGCTGTCAAGGCTCTCTACAGTCTTGTCTGAGGAAGACTGTCCAGTCCTAACTCATGGCTGTCCCTGCTCCCTCCCCATATGCCTTAACCAAATTCACTCCTCATCTGTCACCAACCACTGCCAGTATTGTCTCACTTCTGCTCAAGGGATTCCTAATACTTGAATGCCCTTCCTGTCACCTACCTCTGCCTGACATAACATGCCTCTTTCAAGACTCATTTAAAAAAAAAAATCCTTTTTGGAATTTTTCCCCAGTCCTCTGCCTGAAGCATTTTTCCCTTCCTGGAGCCTAGATCTCTTTATTCTCTGGTCTTTCCCTAGAGTCCTGCCTTCAGTCCACCTGGCTCCACTTGTGAGTGCACTGGAACCCTGGGTGTGCAGGGCATTCTGCTTCCAGGACAGTGCTGCGGTGTCATGTGTGCTCAATAAGAGTTGAATTCAGAGCTAGGAGGAAGAAAGGATTGAATGGTAGCTGACACCACACTCCTTGACCTCCTTACTTTCACTCTTTTGCTTGTACTGAGCTACAGTCTGATTTACCTTTGGGTGTCGTCAACTCACAGCAATGTAGCTTTTGTCCTTCCCACGCAAGTTCTGCCAAGTTCTTCCCAGCCTGGCTCTTCCTTGCACTTTTGTTGTTGGACATGCCCCACAGCACCAAGAGGTCCTTTTTTGTGTCCCTACCTTTAATGCTCACACACTTTCCTGACCAAGCCAGAAAGTCTCATTGACTTGTATCCAAACTATTTATTACTAGCACTTCCCAAAGTGTATCCTGGTGGCACCAATTCTGGGAATGGGTCTGTGAAGGGAAAGGCTTCTTCCTGAAGTGGATTCAGGATATTAAATATTCTGTGAAGTTCTGCAGTAAAAATACCCGTTGAGCATCATCAAGCCAAAGAATCACATATTTCTTTAACTACTGAACCATTTTTCCCTTGTGGAGTACTTCCTAATACTCTGAAAAATTACAATTTTGCAGAACAGAATTGTACTATATTTTCCTAGATGACGTAGGTGTGCAAGAATATTTGTGAAATAAATTGGGGACTAACCTGCTGATAGCACCACAATTCATGCATATATAGAGAGATAGAATAATAGTCAATAGCATAAAACATAGTATAGCAACAGACAGCATTAGTAGATGCTCCTTACAAAGCTGGCACTGCTCTGGAATTCACTCAATCCAGGAAGACACAGATTGGTTAATAGCCCTGCTAAATTCACACAGCTATTAAGTAGCAGACGATGGCCTCAAACTCAGGGGTCTATCTTTCAGGGGCTTGCCTTAGTCACCCCACTCTGGTAATGCATACCCCACAGATCTCTCTATAACTGAGATTTATATGGAACTTTTCTAAGAGCAGGAAACTAATACTTATTTTGTACCCACTCATTTAAAGTTCTCAGTAACCTTGTGAAGCAGGAATTCAAATCTATATCTCAAGTCTTCCAGTTACAGGCTTACTTCCACGTTGCTTTTCCATTTGTGAAAAGGCTCAGAAGTGCTACTGGGACCCATTAGTGCTCTCTGATCACTTGTTAGGGTTTCCTTATGGCGGCGGCTCATTTGCAGCAATTCCTTTGAGAAGCCTGGAGGAAGGGCTGAGGGAAAGGCCTCTCCCGGGGACTGCTTGTAAGCACAGAAAACATATCTGGAGAGAAAAGGCAGCATTAAGCCAAGGGCACACATACATCAAAGTAGCTTTTCTTTCCTTTCACTAACAAGTCTGAGAGGCCAGGAATAAAAGACTAAAAGGGTCTGTCAGCCAATACAGGTGAGAATTGTCGATTATCAGACTCCATGGGAAAGAGAGGAGGGCTTGATGACTGGAACATCTGCTGCCCTCCGAGAAAGGGGCCCACCTAACACCGAGTTGAATCTTTCTCGAAGCTGCAATGTGCATCCTCCTCCACCCCAAACTACACAAAAAGGCATCATAATGGAAGCGTAAGACGAAGGCAAAATGAATGCCTTTTCTCTCCCTCTCTCAGAAGGATAATGGTGGCACAGTCCAGGCTGATCAAGTTAAGGCTGAGAGGAGAGTATGTCTGGGTCTTTATCTTCAGCAGGAACCCACTGGAGGATGGTGGATTGTGAGAGTGTCCTGGGGCATGACCCTCCCAGATGTGGCATCCCCCAGAGGAGCCCTTGAAAGGGAAGCAAAACAGGGTCAGCTGGCCTGCTGCTCACCATGCTGGGCTTCACTCTGGGCTGATGCATCACTAAGGGAAATCCATGGGGATTAGGTCTCCTTTGGAGAGAGATCTGAGCCTGCAGATGCCTCTTAGTGAAACTGGGCTCAGTCCAGAGCAGTCTTGCTGGGCTTGAAGGTACTGTGGCAGACGGTGAAGCAGCCAGGGCTCTGAAGTCAGCGGGTTGGTGTGAACTGCTGTTCTACTACCTTCTAACGTGCTCTCTTTGAGCCTTGGGCTTTCCCACTGTACAATTTATATATTAATAATAATTCACAGAGTGGTTTTAAAGAGTAAATGAAATATATGTGTATAGACTCCGTAAACTGAAGTGCTGTAAAATGTAAGCTGTTATAATTATGAGACCATTTTTACCTATCTCAGATCACCTAGGTGGCCACTGGAATCAGGACTTTAGCAGAATCATTTTTTTGGTCACACATTCAAATGTTGGCTGTAAAACTTGCCTCCCTTTCATTAAGCTAATACTTACTAATATTGATTTGATGGTAGGTACTATTGGAGCCATAGAGGATATAGAGAGAAGACCTGGCTCTTGGTCTTGAGTGGCTCTTAGTCTTATAAGGACAACAGCCCTGTAAACAGATATTACACCTGACTTACACAAATTCAGCCCAAATCTGTGCGTGGGTGGGTGGGGAAATGGTGAGGCAGATGAGGGAGAGAATGAGACTGTGATGGACTTTGCAATAGGATCTGCTCAGGGCTACCACGAATGTAAAGCTATAATGTGCACCTGGGGGAAGGTGGTCACTGGGAAGTTGGAGAAAGTTTTGCAGGGTTAGAACCACCTTGGTGACAGATCATGGGACAAGCTGCCAAAGACAGCAACTCCCTGAAATAGAGGAAACTGCAAAGGCACGATCCTGCAGCTTCAAGGAGGAAATCCAAATGGTTCCAGGACCACCCAGAATGCTTATGCCTTGCAAAACTCTAGGGGGTGATATTTCAACTATACTCATCATAGATTAGCATATTGCTTAAGACTATTTTATGCAGATGGGAGTCAAGTGTCTTGAAGGAAGGTGACTTTTTTTCCATTCACAAATGATGCTATATGGGCTTACCCAGTTCTTCCCAAACCTTGAGCTGCTCACACAGGCAGTGGCACCCAATTTGAGCCTTGCATTCTCTTCATGCTACTTCCCCTTTGGGTGAGAAGGAAAGGGATGGTCATGTTCTTGCACAGGAAGAAAGCGATGGTGACAGCCTTCCTAGGGCCAGTGGGGCCTATACCACCTAGCTTATTAGAAAGGCTAACTAACAAACCTCTACCTTCTCTTTGAATCATCTGGTTAGTCTTGTTTTCACACTGTTTTTCTCTTATTTCTTTTCAACTGAGACTTACAAACATCAGGACAACATTTTCCCTTTAAAAGCCAATTTAAAAGGTGCCATGGTTAGAGTAAAGGCTGGAGAGTAAAGGCTCCTTCTTGCTCCCCCACCAGCCACTCTTCCAGGTTAAAATGCTTAAGGTGTGATGACTGGCCCAAGGCCAGGCCTTCCCTGAAGCTTTCAGACTGATGAGAACCCTCTTGGACTTCCTGGAAAGGAAGTAAGGTCATGGTGAGTTCATTCCATCACACTAGGAAGGGGAATTATTGGGTACTTGCGGGGAAGAAAGCTTTCTCAAGCATAAGGTTGCCTAGAGTGAGAAAAACCATCCTGATCATTTCTCTCCCTCCATGCTTTGTTTCTTTTTGGCACCATGAAGCCTGGGTGCCCTGGATGCCTGGGCAAATGTGTTTTATTCCTCTTGGCTCCATGCCCATCCAAGCTGTCCCTGCCCCAGGCCAAGGCAGCTGGAGGTGACTCATTGTCTGAGTCTAGTTCCTGTAGATTCTGGGCTGATTTCGTTTCTTTAGGAAACTTCCAGCACTGCCCTAGACTTGCCTTAAATCAAACCACTCTTTGAGATCAGGGACTGCTGCTTTCTACCATTACTCCTAACACTTAGCACAATGTGGGGCATGTGGTAGGCACTCAGAAAATCTGTTGAATCAATAGAATTAATGGTGTATTTTACATGGATTTGTGTCTGTCATGTCAGGTTTCTCCAGATGAACAGAATCAATAAGATTAGATAGATACATAAAGATAGAGATAGAGAGATATTTACTCTAAGGGATTGGCTTACACGATTATGGGGGCTAGCAAATCCAAAATCTGCAGGGTGGGCTGGCAGCCTGGAAACTCAGGGAGAAGTGGCTACTACAGTAGAGTCAGAATTCTTTCTTCTCTGGGAAACCTCACTTTTTGCTTTTAAGGCCTTCAATTGATTGAACTGTTGAATATAGCCCACTTGTTATCAAGAGTAATTTCCTTTACTTAAAGTCAACTAATTGTAAATAATAATGACATCTACAAAGTACCTTCACAGAAATACCTAGATTAGTGTTTGATTAAATAACAGGGTACTAGAACCTGGCCAAGTCGACACATAAAACTAACATCACATCGTTCGTCAAATGATGTTCATAGAAACAGCCACCACTACCATCACAACCATAGCAAAACAACAACAACAAAAAAAACCACCACCAAACAAATAATGAAAGTCCAGAAAAACAGCTAACTTAACATCTGTACCCCAGTTCCAGCTAGGTGCTGCCAGCACCAAGATATTTAAAACACATTCACTGTCCTCAAGGAGATAACTCTTTAGTGAGGGAGACAGTCCAGTAAACAGATAATTACACATTGATGAAATAAATACTATAATCAAGATGTGAATAAAACTTGCTCACTGTTGTTTAGAGTTTGGTAACCTTGAAGTAGTCAGAATGACCTTGGTAACCCGAGAGAGGGTCTGATGTCAGCCGGGCTAATATTACAACCTAGCTGCTCTGGGGAGAGAGTTTAAAATACCATCTTTAAATAAATGGACTGTGAAACAGCCAAAGGGTCTTAATGCCAGCAAATGTCAAAACACCCAAGGCAATCTGGGTATTTGGGGAAAGACTTGTAAGGCTACCACTCTCCTTCTTGCTCCCTGCAGCTTTTCCTGAATTCCAATCAGACACACAGGGCCCTGTCTGAAATCGTCTGGACAAATCCCCCAAGACATTGATGCCTGGGAGGGCAGGTTAATGATGTGGCTCCGTCTGTTGCCTTACCTATGGTAAATGAGGCCCAGGGCTAAATTTGGCAATGTTTCTATTTCTGGAAGGATAGCCTTTCATCTTGTTTCCCTTCCCCCAGTAGTTGTGAGCAGACTGCAGGCATCTGTTGACTCCAACAGTTCTGATAGCTTTAATATGCTCATTTTCTTCTACTATCTTTCCAACAATATCTGTTGTCAAATTAAAGATTGGGCTGTACACATTTAGTTGCAGATGCATTGCTAATAGCATGATGTTGGTGGTGTTGGATTCCTCCCTTGTCTCCTGCATAGAAACATTAGGATCATGCAAACAAATACCAATGTCCCTGCGTTGTTGTGCCAGTCCCTGTGGTCAGATCCATTAATGAGACTCCAAAACTGGGCCTGCCGCTGACTCTTGTGGAAGCAGAGAAGTTGAGGACAGTAGAGAGTCTCATTGGTACAGAAAAAGCAGCAGGGATGTTAAGATGTCACATTAAGAGTCAGAATCTGGCTGGTCAAAAGAGTATTCAAAGACTGCAACCTGCTGCCCAGGAAGAGGGAAAGCCTCCAATCTCCTAGTGGCTCTCTCAGGATGGTGAGATTGGAAAGGGGCACAGAGGAGCCCTCATTGTTTACTTTATACACTTCTACATTGCTTAACTTTGGTACAACGAATATATATCACTTTGGTAATCTAAATATTAAAAACATTTTTAAAAAAAGATAATTGCTTACTTAACACAGTAACAACAATAACAGCAACAACACAAGAGGACCAACTGACCCTGACAGGGAAATACTCTGGACCCCACCAAGCATACACAACATGAGGGCAGATTAAAGGCACCTTTGATCTTCTGGTTCTTGCTGAGGATTTTAAATGCACTACCTATCCAGGACAGTCCATTCACAGCAATGTAGCCCACTTTCCCCGCCATCCCAAACCCGGGATCTTTGTGCTAGGAAGTCCCATGACCCCACCTAAATCTGATGGGTGGTAGGTGGCAATGGCCATCTGAGTGTTGATTTGCCAATCTAGATGGAGCTTAGGACTGACACGCAGTTTAATTATCATGCAGAGCTGCAGCTGGAGGTGGCTGGAGTGAGTTGACATCTGCTTTTGCAAAGCACAATTTCTGCAAAAAAATTAACCACCAGAACTCTTGATTCTCTCTAATTAATGAAGAGGAAGCCTAGAATCTTCAAAGTCCACGAATGTCATGCTGCCATTGTGTCAGGATTGATCTCCTTTGTTCTAGACTGAAGAGCATGCCTCTCCTGCCTCTCCTAATTCTTTATAAATTGAATTTTTCTATTACTAGTTGTGACAGCTATGTAACATGACTTCAGAAATTCACCCGCAGTTCATGCTAGTATTAGAAGCTTGAATAATAATAATTTTTAAAAAGAACCATAATGGAACAAGCTTTCTGTCTCTGACCCAGAATTAATCATAGTGAAGAGACACCTACTGAAAGGAGCGTCGTTAATTAGCTCTAATGGCTCTTGCTGGGTGGAGTCTGAATGATTAGGAAGTCTGCAGACAGAAGGAAGGAGGAGATGCTTCCCCTTCCCCGTCTGTTTCCATGTGATGCCAGGGTGAGGCATGATGGGATTTGCTTCCAGGGGACAGGGAGTTGTGATGGAGGCCAGAGCTGCGCTCAGCTCAGTAAGGAATGCATTAGCCTGGCAGACCAACAACTCCAAACATCCTCCAGGAAAATCAGGGGAAGTGGGTGGTTGTTTCCAATGCAAATGGCCTAACCCTGTGGTCTTATCTGAGCCTATAATGAAACCCAGCACACAGAAGCCAGAGTGGGATCCTATTAAGCCTTATGTCAGATCATTTCACTCAGCTTCAAACATTCCAGTGGACCCCATCTCTTTAAAAGAGAGCAGACATTGTTCATCAGCCTGGAAGGTCCTGCCTATCTGGCCACTGTTTCCCCTATGACCTCATTTCCTACTCTTCACCTCAACTCACTCTGCTCCTGGCACATTGGCTTCCTTGATATTCCATCAACACTCCAAGCATGCACCCATCTCAGGGCCTTTGCACTGGCAATTCTGTCTGTCTGTAGCACGGTTTTCCAGATTTTTACTTGCCTCACTTTTTTTCTTCTTTTAAGACTTTGTTTAAATATTACGTTCTTAATGAGGTGACAGTGACCACTCCATGTAAAATAGAAACCTCTCCCCCAGCACCTTCCTTCCTCTTTACCTTGCTATATTTTTCTCTTAACCACTTAACACACCTTATACTTTCCTTATTTATTATGTTTATTGTTAAATCTTTGCCTCCTCTACCTTCCACTAGAGCATAAGCACCACAAAAACAGGGATTCTTGTCTGTTTTGTTCACTAATGTATCCTCAGCATCTAGAACTGTGCCAGTTCAAGAAATACTAGCAGAGTGGAAGAATCAGTCCTTACACTTTGGAGTGCTCGCTGGTCTGTGCGAAGACTGCATGTGCCCATCCACATGACTGCTCAAACATCTTATAAAGGCAGTTCCTTTTTTTTCCTCAAGTGCCTAGTGAGAGTATTATTGTTTCCTTTGATTGCCAAATGTTAATAATTAAAGCAAATAGGGTGATCAGAGTTAACTATTACTTGAGGTGTTTATTTCTTTTCCGGTGGCTTCTATTAGGAAAATCTTGTCTGAGACTGGGCAGGAATGGTGCTTTTGTGGGAGGGGGATGGCTTTTGTCCCCAGGGTGTATGTTGTTTTCTTTCAGTCTGCAGAGAACGGGAGGTCTTTAGAGACATTGTGCAGTGGAAATCATGGTGGTCAGAGGCCAGGGGGTTTCCTTGGTGTAACTCAACAGTGACTCCACTGAGGGGGAAGCATTCTTAGGCACCCAATGAAGAGGCAAATATGCTGAGGAAACAGGACCAGAGCCACAGGAGAGAGCTTTAGGGAGGGAGCTGCAGTAAAGCCTATAGCCCCTGTCATCTCTACAGATTGTTTCCAAACCGTAGGGCCATAGATCTCTGTATGAGATACTTTCTCATACAGAAGAAAGAATTAAAGAATGCCTATTGAGTCTTGCTTGTGTCTCTAACTTACTAACGGTTTAATAAATCTGGCAGAGGTTGCTGTGTAGACAGATCAGGCCTTCCAACCTTCCACGTTCTACTTGACTTGTGCCTTACATCCAGTCCTTAGCTCAAAGGGCCTGACAAAATAGGAAAACATGTATGCATTCAGTTAACAAGTCCACTAATGCTGGGCTCAATGCTGAGTCATGATGCAAAGGTTCTATCCCTGGTGCCGCAGCTGCTGGTTGAGTTAACGTTGGCCATTCATCTCCCTGTCTCTGGTTTCTAATTCTATCTTCTTAAACTTTACAAAGTTTTTTTTTCTTCTTTTTTTTTTTGTGGCATTCATTCCTCTGAATAACTGTTTCTTTAAAACAAACAAACTTGCATTTTAGCTTCAAGGGTACATGTGCAGGTTTGTTATATAGATAAACTCATGTCACAGGGGTTTGCTGTACAGATTATTTATTTCATCACACAGGTACGAAGGCTAGTGACCAATAGTTATTTTTTCCGATCCTCTCCCTCCTCCCAACCTCCACCCAACTCTGTTTCTGAAAGAAGGAAAGAAAGAAAGAAGAAAGAAAGAAAGAAAGAAAGAGAAAGAAAGAAAGAAAGAAAGAAAGAAGAAAGAAAGAAAGAAAGAAAGGGCCCAGAGAGGTCAAAGTATTTGTCTAAGGCCATACTGTTATTAAGAGGTAGAACCAAGACCTACACTAACTCTGCAAATCCAATTTCTGTCCACAGTGCCCTTGAGATCAGAATGATACTCACTCCATTTCCTCTAAAAGCTACAAATGAAACTCTTCTTATGAGTAAAAAGTACTAACCCAAATTGGATTATTACTATAGTGGTCTCGCAAATTTAGAGGATGTTCAGAGGTCAGAGATGAGAACCCTGGCTAAATCTTGTAGGGGTGAATGTACAAACGATTGTGTTTTTAAAATATTCTAAATTCAAATTCCAAGAATGACATTTAACGCATCCTTCCAAAGCCAAATTTGGCATAGTGCTCTGGTTCTAAATAGCAGCATTGACCTTCCCTCTTAGACTCATAACCTAAATTATTCTGAAGATTCTTCTTCCAGACTGCTCCCGACAACCCACCTGGAGCAGTCTCCAGGACATTCCTGCTGATTTACAACTGCAATCTTGCTAAAAGGAATGGAAAAGAGCCAGGATGAGTTTCTGCTAGACAGAATTACTGGCATGAAATACTAACATGGCTACAACTTGGCATATGAATGACTGACTGCACCACTGCCCCACCCCCCCTTTTTTAATTTCACTGAAATAGGTTATTTGTTGGAAAATTGAGGGAATCTTGTTCCTCAACCCCAGCCCCTAAAGAGTGAAGGAAAAAGGCTGCTGACTGTGCTACTTAGGGCATGCTTGAACATGGCTCCCAAAAGCCAGCCTTGAACCAGGAAGCCTTTTCTTGTTCAGTTTCCATGTCAGTGGTTTGTCTTTGATGAGCGTCTGTGACTGCTGTGTGCAGAGCCCTTCTGGTTTCTGCCTTTATAGAAGGAATAAAGACGACTAGGCAGGAGGCAAGCAGTAAGCTCCAGCTGTCCCTGGTTAAGACGCAATGATTATCTGTAAATCGTCCATTTGGCTTAGGCAAAATATGGTCTAAATGAAAAAGGGAATGCCTTTCCCTTGTATTTATTCTCTTCCAGAACCTTGACTCAAGCTGTCAATTAGTCAATCAAATATTTATTGGCACTCCCCACTCCTGATTTTACACAAAGTGCAGGATGCCACAAGAAGTAAAACATTACAAGGTATTCAAGACTTAGCTTGGAAAATAGGGCAAGTATTCGTTCGTCAAGAGTGGAAAACTCAGATGACTGTGGGGACCAGGTGGGCAACATGAATGAATGAATGAATCTGTTTCATAATAGCATTTTAAGGTGTATTATTTTCACACATTTTTCTTGTATATTTAATACACAGGAATATTCTTTTCTCTACAAAATTAGAGCCTTGTTGGTCTATCTGTAGTTTTCACATTCTGGTGAGAAAAAAATGTCCTCCTCAATTTTTCTATACGATAGGGTTAGTGCCAAGACAAATGGCAATCAAAACCTGGTTTCAGTGTTAAGAAACAATTGAAAGAGGACAAGAAAGTGATGGGGACTGTATCCAGTTAGAGAGCTTATGGGTTACTGGAAGGGAGCAGCTGCTTGTTAAGTGCCATTTGCTTTGTTGCTGAGTGAGCATGGGGGCCTAGAAATGTATCTTCAAATTCTTCTAAAACACTCTATTTCCCCAAGCTTGCCATGGGGTATGTTGCCATTTCTCTCCCTTAGACATCTTTAGGTTTGTCTTATCCTTCCATTTCTCTGAAGTGGATGGGAGGCTCCTCAGTGAAGGCTGGGGTGTTTTGTTTATTTGTTTTTATTTGTTGTTTTGCTCAAAGGGCTAGTTTGAGCTTGTTGCACACAGCTGCTAGGCAGAGCTTACTCCATGTCATCATCAGGCTCACCAGAGCAGAGAGGGTACCCACCCTATGGTCTGGTCAAATTCATGCAGAGTAATGCACCAACGCATGGGTATCAATTTCTTACTAAAGAAAGCAGAGGAATCCTCCAAATGACACCCAGGCCTCATATAGATAACCTTGAAAAGGCCTCTGTGGTAGATTGCAACATGACCACACAGGCCTTTCTTTCTTTTATTCTTGCCTCTTTGCTACCCCTCCCATGAAGAAATCAATTTCTCACGTTTGACTTTTATACATTGATCTCATATATTATGATCTTAATAAGCTCAGTTATTAGTTCTAATATATTATGTTATAGATTCACTAGGATTTTTGATGTAGACAGTCATGTCATCTACAAATACAGACATTCTTACTTTAAAAAAATATTTTTCTCCACTCCATTTTGGGTGTGACTATGTGGCTTGTTTTGACCATTGGGATATTAGTAAACATAGTACAAGTAGAGACTTGAACAGCGCTTGCACACTGAGGCTGGCTGACTCCTGCTGCTCCAGATCCATGGGATCACCATGTAAATAAGCTCAAACTAAGGCCACTTAACGGAGAAATGGGGCCCACACTCTAGCAGACAGCCTGTTACCCCCCAGATGTGTGAGTCAGGCTTTTCTTAGACCAACCATCTGGCCCAAAGGAGACCTACAGAAGAACTGCCCAGCTAAGCTCAGCCCAAATTGCCAGCCCACAGAGTTGTGAACTAATAACCTGCTGTGCTGCTCAGTCCAATGGAAGGCTAGATTCTATTCACTGCTATATCAATTTGTTCCATACTCAGGTAATGAAGATGACATGGATACATAAGAAAAGTGCTTGTGAAATCACAGAAACTCTGTGCAAGAGTACTATACCAGTTCCCTCCTCCTATATCTCCACGTCAGCCTTCTCATTGTTTGGATGTCTGTGATTTAAAAAAAAGAAAAGGAGAGGGGAGTATAGGCAGTGAAAATTACAAATCAGGAAAAGCAAAAGTAGGAACTGTGCTGGTTATTGATCTTGAAGTCAAATTTACCAGGTTAAGCCTACATCCAAGTTGGGAATTGCATAGGTGAGTGGAGAGTACATAGATTAAATAAAAAAGAGATAGCCTAGAGGCATAGTATATGTATGAGCCATGAATGGTGTCTGTCTCAATTTTAACAGCCTTTTTGCTTCCTAAGTCTTCAAAAATTGGACTGTTCACATGGGGCAGTAAGCCAGCCCCAGCACATCCTTGCTCTTGCCTCTTTTTCTCCGATCTAATTCCCTGGTCCCCAAGAGTTTTCTAGTTCATTTTTTGGCAGAAACATCAGTTTTCCTCAAGTGCAGATATCGTGCCTTAGACTACAATCCAACTTGGAACCTGGTAAGTCAAGTTCTACTTAGTGAAAGACATAAGTAAAGGCAGGAATTGGATTCAAATATATTTTCTTGAATGCAGCTAGCTGATTTGCTTATGAGGTTTAAATTTTTTTAACTTAATATAACAATATTTACTTACAGATTTAATTTAGATATGGCTGTTGATATTGGGAACACAAAAATCAACATTAAGTCCCTTCAATAAGAACTCCACAGCCTAATAGGAGGGTTCAAAGTGTGTGTGTGTGTGTGTGTGTGTAGAGAGAGAGAGAGAGAGATACAAAAACTAAGAGTGTGTAACTGCCCAGGGAGCACCATAGATGAAGGAACTAACCATACATATGTACATAAGTTGAGTGAGGAGTCAGGGAAAACGCCATCAGAAAGTGATGCTCAACTGGATTCTTGAAGAAAAGGAGAAGATTCCACTAGGCAGATCTGGAGACACGAAAAAGCACTATGGGTTTGGGGAACAATAAATACTTAGTTTGGCCAAAGCATAGGGTATATTGATGTGAGGAGGGAAAGATGGTATGGAGGGAATAATGAGAGATGAGGCTGGAAAAGTGGGCAGGAGTTTCTGGATCTCAAATAATCTTGAATAGCAGTCTAGGTGCTGTAGGTGTTAGATTGTGTTCTCCAAAGTTCTTGTGTTGGAAAGTTGATCACCGTTGTAACAGTACTAAGAGGTGGGACCTTTTAGAAGGGATCAGGCCATGAGGGCTCTACCCTCGTGAATGGATTAACACCATTATCATGGGAGGGGTTCGTTGTAAAAGGATAAGTTGAGCTCTCTTTTTCCTCTGTCTCACCCTGTCTTGTTCTTCCACCTTCTATCATGGGATGATGCAGCAAGAAGGCCCCCACAAGATGCTGGCCCCTGATCTTGCATTTCCCAGCCTCCAGAACTGTAAGCTGACAAATTTCTGTTCATTACAAATAACTCAGTCTGTGGTATTCTGTTATAGAAGCACAGAACAGACTAAGATGGTAGGGAATTCAAAATTTATCCTGTATATGATAGGGAACCAGTGAAAAATTTTAAACAGAAGAGAAATGCATTCTGATTTGTCATTTTGAAAGATAACCAATGGTAGAACGTTGGTGAATTGGAGGGAGGGGGATCGCCTGGAAAGTTAGTGTAGCAGTCTAGGCAAATGTGGATGAACTATAATGCCAGTGGACATGAAAGAGGAAAGGATCAATGGCAGATCCAGGTGAAGGAGGAGGACAAATAAACCTGAGGTTTCCTGCTCAGGCACTTGGTTGAAGTAACCTGATGTAGCAGAGCTGTATGTATGGGTGAGCTTTGTGTTATTAAACAAAATAATCATTTTAATATTACAATTTGACATATCTATCAACCTTCTATGGGGCTCCCCAAAGAGGTAGGATATTTCAAAGGAGAGAAGCAGTCAGGGCATAGAGTAGATAATGGTTCAGAATGGCTAAGTACAAAGCTGAATGCCAGTAGTGTGAAGGACAGTCAAGGGCCTTCTTTTGGGAACTCCAACCTAAAATAGCAGTCTGGGCTGGCCTGCCTGGATTGGCAGGCCCATGCACTGTGGCCAGGTTGGGGTGCCATGCCTGTGAGCAGGCTGGCTGGATCCCCAGATGACCTTGGCCTGTAGTTAGCTCTTATAACTACATCTTGGGTGTGGCTGATTTCCAAAGTAGCAGCAATGGGAGCTGACAGCTTTGGAAGTGTTTATTTTCTGTAAAGAAAAAATGCCCGTAAGAAATACACCTCCCAAGTGGTTGTTCCTCCTGGTTTGATTAAGAGCTTCTGTGGCTGAGAATATGCCTATGGTTTTTGTAAAGCCATTAAAAAATTAATCGCTTTTTTCTTGAGTCAAAATGCCTTGAATCTCTTAGGTAATTTAGAAGAATCGGTGTAAGTTCTAACCCTGCGAAATATGTCAAAGAAATGCCTGCTTGCACGCTTTAGTTCATGAGAGTATCTTTTCCCCTTCTGCATATCACAGTAAAAGTAAATTCCAATACAAGGATTCAAAGGCAGAGAAGGAACCTAACCCTAACAATCAGATTAGAAATAAATGCCCTCTTTGAGGATCTGAAGTTGGAATACAAGATTCCACTAAGTTTGAGGCTCTCTGATTAAAAATTCTTGCTGTCACCTACAGCTCACAAGGCCAAAACATCTGGTGCTAAATTTGCTTTAGTGTATGGTAAATGGGGAAAACATTGAGAGATTGCAGAAATAGGATTTTGTTTGTAAATTGAACTTTAGCTATTGTACTTCATCCAGGGAACACTAGAGGGAGTATGTCAGATAGAGGAAAAAGATTACAATGGGAATAAATGGGGAATGAAGAAAGGAGAACTCTAAAGAGGAAGGCGTTTTTGCATATTTTTAAGGCACAAAATTTTCCTCAGGCAGATACCAATATTTGTATTATGACCAAGTGACTTTATATTCAAAACCCTGTATTAAAAAACTTTATGATCTTCTGAGCCTGTTCAGAATCTAAAATAGGAGAGGAAAACTATTACTCTCTGACCAGAATCTGTATTCTGTCCATTTCAGGCATTTTATGAGCCAATACAATACAGCTCTACCTGTGATTTTTTAATTTTAGAGGGTACATTATTTGGATGAATAATCTTTCACAGATATTGGATTTTTTTTTCTTTACAGTACTAGTGGTCATACTTCCAAAAGTTCTCATGGTGAATAGTAATGATACCAGGCATTTTCAGACACTTGTAAGAATAAAATATGCTCTTCATAGATAACCTGAATTGGAAGCCCTTTTCTCTCCATTTTCTCCATAATTCTCAGGTATTAGTTCTACACTAAAACACCATTTTACAATCCAGAGATACTGAAGTTAACTGGCCCAATGTCATGCATATGTCAAAGCAAATACGAACTGATATTTATTTCCCTGTTTTAAATTTCCAGTTCCTCATTTCCTTTGTGCCTCTTGAAGATGCCAAAAAAGTTAGTGAAGACTAGAGTCTCATCACTGATTTTTTAAAAAAAAACTTTAACAATTAATTAGTACAATCAGAAACAAATATCTTAAAATCTTAACAAGAGACTGTTCAACTGGTTATTAAAATATTTTACTGAATAAACTAAGGCTTTTATGAAATACTGTCTTTAAACCATAGCAGATTTTTAAAATGCAGCTGTTAAAAGCATATGTGAATCCAAATATAAGAAAAATCACAATAAAGCATGCTAAGTTAATAAGGATCTGCTCTTTTACAAACCTTGGGGTAGGCTCACCTGGACATTAATGTCAAGAGAGTAGAAATGACATTACAAACTCCCTAAGGCAGCGTCTGTTGGAAACGATCGGTGATACTGACAAGAAACACTCAGCTCTGAAATTTGGGTTTGCATTTGTTAGCCATGCATTATCCTACTTACCTCTCAGGGTAGAACCTTTAATTTCAGAAAGTGCTGGCATGCATTACTGCACCCGTTATCAAAAGTCTTTGGCAGAAACGCCATTTATCCTTGTTGTGGTAATGAACAGATTTAAAACATTCTGGTGTCACCATCCCTGAAAAAGCACATTCATTGGAATATTTCTTCCACCAGCATAATGAAATATTTCATGAAGGCACATGGGTGTAGAATACTATGGAGAGATATTGCTGGTGAATGACAGAACGTCTGGTTGATTTACATGAAACCCCAAGTGCTCATATGAGAATAGGTTAGGTTTAGATTGACGAGCAAATGTGTAACCAGACTTCTGGCTGACAAATGGCAGAACTATGCCAGTACATTAGCTTCTCTGGAGAGAGACCAAAAGTGAAACGGGAGGATCAAGTTCACTCCATAAAGGACATTCAAACCTAGTGGATGGCAGTGTGGCTGGGATATTAAGCACTTATAGATATTAATACCCCAAAGTAGTATTGAGTTTACAGTTGAGCTGGCCAACTGTAAGCCAATGGTCAAACTCTTATAAAGCATTGCCATATGCTGTGCGTGTATATTGACATTCCTTCAGGAGGATCCTGGTGTTTTCAAGATAAGTCTATTTTATTGGCAGCTTTGGTCACTAACTCTAAAAATGGATTGTTTGGGTAAACTAGAAACTGAAAATAACAACTGAAGAGATTAGTGTAAAACATGGTGCCAAGCATTTAATGGTCCAGATTGAATTAGATTTATTTTGGCGCAGCACAGCCGTGAACAGAAACATCCACACAGGCTTTGTAGAGAAGGATGAAGAATTTGGACCCTTACTCTCTTTTCCAGACTAAGACTGAAAGTTCAGGACTTCGGATATGCATTCAAGGAAGTAATATGATAGTAATAATAGATACTTCTCAAGTTCCCATGGTGAGCCAGGCCCCCTGCTTGGCACTTAGTGTACATTATTTCATTTGATTCTTACCACCACACTGCGGGTGGGATTCACAATGTTTGCTTTATAAATGACCCTGAGGTTCAGAGACGTTGGTTGACTTATCCAAGGCCATACAAGTAAGTGATCAAGTCAGGATATAAACTCCAGTCTGACTCGAAAGCCCTTTCCATCATGTTACAATCCTTTCCAAATGTCTGATGAACAGTACAGGTTAAGGTTTGCAGCTTGCAGGCCCTTTGGTATTTGCAGAGCATTGAGGCAAGAACAACAGAGAGAGCCAAGAGTCTTGGGTTTGAATCCTGGCTCTACCATTTATTCACTGTGTGATCTTGGAAAAATATCTAAACTTTCTGGGCTCTATCCTCATCTATAAAAATGTGGGTATGTGTTGTGTGGTGGGTAATAGAAGATTTATAAGCTACCTTTCATTTCTAACTTTTGATGATTTTGTGAGCTTTCAAGGGGCTTTTAATTTCCTGTAATTGAGGTGCATGTTTGGTCTTTTGCTCTTTAAGTAACTCAGCTGTGAGGAGACACTTCCATTTGAAATTCAAGAACTGACTTAATTTCTGCTATAGAGACATTATTTCTCCCCTCTGTAAAATTCATTTCTCTAAGTGGGTTGTCTCAACACAAACTATCTTTTATTTTCTTGGTGGACAGCTCCACTGTGTACTGAAAGTGGTGCTCTGCTCATAAGTGCACCATAACGAGGGTTGTAGGACATGCTAGGAATACAAAATGGTACATCATAATATTACCACAAAGGAATATCACTAAAGTTGGCTTTCATATGAAGGCAATAAATATTACTTCTTGTGGGTGAGAAGACGAAATATGCAGGGAGCTGCCTATTTTGGATGTTTCGGTTTATTTCTGTAAATTAATGAAATTTTATTTATCACATGTCCCTCCTTATTTATAATTCTGTACAATATGCTGACACCTCTGCAAATGGCTGTCTATGCTTACAGCATACCACCCATTGCTAGTTTGGCCTGCACCCATTCCTCCTGTTGATGGAAATGTATACATTGGATCTCATGAACATTCATCACCCACTGCTCTGCATTCTTGAAGATCAAATGACATGGGCCATGCTGTATGTGGGGAGCAATGTTTCAGAATTCCTTTGATGTTGCTCCTTGTGACAATGGCTAAATCCAAGCTTTTGCTATCTGACCAAATGCCAAATGTGTTAGCCTGAATCTCTATGATCCTATAGATAGCTGGATGGAAAAATAAGATACAACCACTGCAAAAACCTATTTTCCAGAGCTAATTAAGGTAAAGTTTTGATTAATTGAAAAGCTAGCTGAGCAGGGTGTTCTTGCTAATTAGGAGCTAATGTATAACACTTAAAAAATTCATTTAATATACACTTTGTGCCATCTATGTACACAGTATTAAGTATTCAAAGAGGGGAAATGTTCCTATATTCTTTGTATCCAAAGCGCTTTCTGATTATCTTCTACCAATTACTTCTGAAAAATTTGTTCTACTTGTTCTAGTCCTTTTCAAGGCTTTTTTGTTGTTGTTTCTGTTACCAAGATGTGATCATGCAGAATATGTATTTTGAATCAATTTTTATTCATTTAACATTACAAGAATTTAACCCAAGTATTCTGTTAAGTGTATATGACAGTGTGCTTAAACATTCCCTTATTTGCTTAAAATTTGGATTGTTTCCACTTGTTTTCCATGATAAAAATGCTATGAAGAAAAGCTTTACATATAGAGGTAAAGACAAATTTTCATATGTGGAATTATTGGATCAAAGAGGACACTTTTAAATGGTCAATATTATCAATATATTAATTGCAGTTGCTTTCCAAAGGAGTAGTACCATTTTATACTCCTTCTCTCATTGTGTGATGATAAGTTTCTCCTTACTATCTTCATCAGCATTGGATTTTCGTTTGGACATTTTTTGCTTAAGCAACAGGCAAAGTTCTTTTGAAAAAAAAAGTAACACCCACTATCTATTGAATTCACCCAATAATCTTACGAAGTCAACAATTTACAGATGAATAGATACTGAGATGATTAATTGATTTGCTCAAGTTCATATAACTATTATCAGAGCTGGACCTTGATCTTGCTTGTTCTGAATCCGGCCCTGTTGTGTGTTTCTACTCTACCACAGCTGTCCACTACATAACAGGAAGGGCAGAGGCTAATGAGCCCTTCAAGATAAGCTTGAAGAAGTTCAGTGGTTGGTGTGTATCAAGGTGGAATAGATGAGCAGGACTGGAGAGTAAAATGTCCAAATGGCTTTGTTTCTTAAAAACCAAACATTTCCTCAAAAAGAGTGTATAATTTTGATTAATTTATACATGCTGTTTCACTCATCCACATGCACATTAAAAAGGTTTAAAAAGAAAAAAAAGTATGTTATTTAATGGTGGCTAGGTGTTGGAATATTTTAACTAAATTCAGATATATATGAGTAACTCCAGTTGGAAGTTGTTCATGCATATCTGAAAGCAGAATGTGGCCTTTTGACTTTAGCCTATTAAACACAAGAAAATTCATAGTTAAAATTCCACTCTCAGCTCCCCAGCCAAGATGGGAACGGCCCCAGCCATAAAACATGATGGACAAGGCTGCCACCAGGCCCAATAATCTGTTGGCATTATAGAGTAGGGTAGGCAAACCACAGTAAATCAAAGCCTCGCCTTCATTTTTCAAAAAGCCGAATGGATTAAAAGTGTGTGCGTCATTCTTTACAGTGAGAAGGCAGACAGGTTTTGCAACAAGCTAGAGGATGGTGTGTGGAGTAAATAACAAATGCCTCTTGGTCGGAGGCTGTTTGATCGCTTCAGGTGTCCATGTGGAGGGTCATCTTGAGAAAGGGACTTGGGACTATGTGCTTTCTTATTCTTTGCAGGGATGAAAAAGAGGAAAATCCAGTTTGGAGGCCATAGTCTGTAAAATGGCAGGATCTGCCAGCTTTGGCACCACAGAGTGTGGCTTTGGGCAGAGCAGTTTGTGCTTCCATTTATCTGGAGTTTCCTGGTGTGTAGAAGCCCCACCCCTGAGCACAGCAGGAGGTTGAATAATGAGGATTGGCAAAACTCAGGGATGTGCTCACCTCTCTAGATTAAGAAATCCCATTGTCTAATCAGACCATCCCATAATGGACATTAAAAACAAACAAACAAAAAAACAAAACAACAAACTAAGAGTATTTATTTTTCAAAGAGATGATTGTGACCGTGGATGGCAGAAATAATGTCTTGTTAAAATGACTCAATTCCTTTTAGGTAATTGCAAGGGCGGCTGGTTTCTTCAAGCATTCAGATGAGCTCCTCTAGAAGCTTTTCACAGGGCAACGAAACTGCTTTGGTGCCTCCTTCAGGGCTGAGACCATGATTTGGATTCACCCTGCCTTAAAGGAGAAAAGTTGGAAGCAGCAGGAGGCATCTGTAGAGAAGTGGTGAAGTGAACATCTCTCTAGGTCCCTTGTTTTGTAACCAGATTTTAATCAGTGAGGAATTCTGAAAAAATAACAGAAAGCAGTTTGGAAGCAACTTTCATTACAAAACTGTATAGTCATGTCTCCAAGCCACCAAAGTATTTTATAGCCATTTGCCTGAAATGTCAGAGTAAATAAGCATATCGTCCAGAGCGCTGCCTGGAACCAGAGTCTCGTTTTGTTGGAGGCATTAGGGGAAAGGCAAGGGAGCTCAACTCCAGGGGTATTGCGCCCTAGTCTAGTCTAAATGGCTCTTCTCTCTGACGTGACTGGAGTGTTTTCTGTCACCTCTAAACATTGCCTGCAGTGATAACATTCATTCCCCAGGCTCAGGCCCCCTTAACAGTCAGGAATGCGCGGAAGAGGCCAGAGTGGGAAAAGATGGCTGCCCTGCCCAGCCCGCTGCTGGCCGGATGTGGAGCTGGGAGGAGCTGACCCTCATTTTGCCCCCTGTTGTCTTTGGAAGGCTTTCGTTTGAGTTTTGACTGGGTGGTCCCTTAGGTCTCCTACTACATTCCAAATATTTCCAAAACGTTCTGAGAAATGGTGGTGCAACTAAATGAACATACTCTCCTGACTAATGTGGGAAGCTGCTTGGGGCTGGCAGTTCCTCCTTCACATCCCCCACTTTGGTTGACACATAGAGGGTGTCAATCTGAAGTTCTAAGATTCTGGGTACAGATTTTTTTTTTTTTTTAATTTTACAGCCCCTTATGGTTTAATGCTCAGTGGTTTCCAGGCTTTTTGGATGGCTCACTGGATTCAGTAAAAGGTTTTTAAGCAGATACTCCCAATACTTGTTATTTGTAAATTATATATATGTTATATGTACTATTGAACTAACATATTATAGTAATTAAAAACAGGTAAAATGTTAAAGAATGAAGCAAAGAGTTCGGGGTGGTGGCTCACGCCTGTAATCCCAGCATTTTGGGAGGTCGAGGTGGGTGGATCACTTGAGGTCAGGAGTTGGAGACCAGCCTGTCCAACATGGCGAAACCCCATCTCTACTAAAAATACAAAAATTAGCTGGGCGTGGTGGTGCAGGCCTGTAATCCCAGCTACTTGGGAGGCTGAGGCAGGAGAATTGCTTGAACCTGGGAGGCGGAGGTTGCAGTGAGCCGAGATCACACCACTGCACTCCAGCCTGGGTGGCACAGCAAGACTCTGTCTCAAAACACAAAAAACGAAAAAGAATGAAGAAAAGATGAAATAATATTATTTTATTGATGGTACAAAACCCCCTTTTGCTTTTTGCTTTCCTATTAAGGTTCTATACTCATTTTATATTTATATGTAACTGAACTGAATATGCTTCATTTGAAAAGTTTGATATAACACTTTGTGACACAATTCAAAAGTCTGCTTCTAAGATCAGTCTATTTTGATACCTGGCTTTAGTGATTCTCATGGCTAAAACAATACTACAGCGATAATGCAAGAAGGGCATAATTGGCTGTAATTGCTAAGTTAGATTCACTTTTTTACCCACATCCACCAGCTATGCAAAGGTTCTGTTGAAAGTTTACCAATACATTTTCATCTGCCTTGGGTCAATCAACAGTTCTTATATTCTAATCAAAGTGCTTCCCATTGACCAAACCCAGAGAAAGTCAGAAGGCAAAGAAGTCTGATTGATGCACCATTTTTACATAGATAAGTAGAGAGAGATAGACAGATAAAGATATATTCAGTGTTCTCTGAAATTGTACATTTGAAAGATTTTTAAATAATTTAGAAAAACCCCACTTCTCAGTTTTTTTACACTTTATTTTTATTGAGGTAAAATACACATTTAAAATTTACCATCTTTACTATTTTTAAGTGTACAGTTCAGTGGTAATAAACACATTTATATTCTTGTTTTCCCTTTCATCTCTCCCTCTTCCCTATCTTTCCTGGTCTCTGGCGATCATCCACTTTTTTAGCTCCCACATTAGTGAGAACATGTGATATTTGTCTGTCTGTGCTTGGCTTATTTCACTTAACATAATGGCCTCCAGTTCCATCCATGTTGCTGCAAATGACAGGATTTTATTCTTTTTTATGGCTGAATAATATTCCATTGTATATATATACCACATTTTCTTTATCCATTCATCCATTGATGGACTCTTAGGTTGAACCCATATCTTGGCTATTGTGAATAGTGCTGCAATAAACATGGGAGTGGAGATATTCTTTTAATATATTGACTTCCACCCTTTTTTTTGGACATAAATATATGTCCAAAGCTCTCTGAAACTGTACATTTAAAAGGTTTTTTGTTTGTTCATATAAGAGATGATCTTGCTGTGTCACCAGATTGGAGTGCAGTGATGCAATCATAGTTCATTGCAGCCTCGATCACCTGGGCTCAAGCAATTCTCCCACTTCAGCCTCCCAAGTAACTGTGACTACAGGCAAGCACCACCATATTCAGCTAAATTTAAAATTTTTTGTAGGGTCTGGGTCTCACTTTATTGCCCAGGCTTGTCTTGAACTCCTGGACTCAAGTGATTCTCCCACCTTGGCCTCCCAAAGTGCTAGGATTACAGGTGTGAGCTAATGTGCCCAGCCTACATTTAAAATATTTTAAAATAATGTAGAAAAATTCCATTTCTCAGTTTTCGACACATGTACGTATTAGAATTTTTAATAACGGTAACACTGTTTTCAGAACCAACATTTCTCAATGGTGGAAACAATTCTAAATATCCACCTTCAAAGTGTTCTCTCCATAGCATACATTTCTTTTGTCAAAGCAGTCAGTTTCTCATTCATTAGTTACAATTCAGTACCTTCATTTTTGCAGAGCTGTTAGGTTGCATATTCCAACAGCTTCTTGTCACCATGGAAATCTTCGAAAATACTTTTTACATAGTAATGTGACAGAAAGGGGCTCACCTGATAAGCCATTTTGGTTTATTTCTGCTAGGTAGGATTACATTTTAGGAACAGCTCAGGCAAATAGTGAGGGAAACAAGTGGATCCATCTAAGTCCCTGTAAGTAACACCTGGTGCACTGGGGTGGGGTGACTGAAGAAGAGTTGAATAAAGGCAGTTACAAAGACATGTGCGCAGTTCAGAGAAACCAGCAGTGATAGGGAAGCAATAGCAGGGGCCCTTCCTGCTTTCTCCTAAGCCTGAAGGGGTAAGGAGAGGATGCTGTGATCCAAGCCCAGGGAGAGAACTGGAGCTCTAGGAGTGGGGGCATGGACTGCAGCTGTGACTCTGGTAGAGGGATTGTATTAGTTTGTTCAGGTACCATAACAGAATCGCACAGATGTGATAACTTAAACAACAGAGATCTATGTCCTCACAAGTCCAAGATGCAGGTGCTGGCAGGGTTGGTTTCTTCTAAGGCCTCTCTCCTTCCAGTCTTCACATGGTTTTTCCTCTGTGCCTGCATCTGTGTCCAAATTTCCTCTTTTTATAAGGCCACTGGTCATATTGGATTAGGGTCCCACCTAATGATCTCATTTTAACTTAATTACCTCCTTTAAGGTCCCATCTTTAAATACAGTTACATTATGAAGTACTAGGGGTTAGGAATTGAACATATTAATTTGGGGGGACTTAATTCAGCCCATGACATGGACACTGCCAACCTGTGGCCCACAGGGAGGAAGCGTTAATCGATCTTTGCTCTAGCCCGCCTGGCAGCCTACTGGTCTGCCAGCATCTCTCATTGGCCAAACCAGATGGAAGTCAGAGGCAAGTAAGCTTGTTTAATGCCACCCTTGAAGGTCAGTCTCTTGAGATATAGATAGCAGAAAAGAGTAATCTGCAGGAGCAGAGAGTTTCCAGCTCACAAAGTCCCTGAGCTGAACTTAGAACACAGAGATTTCATGACAGGCTTATAAATGATTTAATGTAGCAAGAGGGAAAGAAGTAATGATCAGAATGAGCCAGGGTGTTTGGTTTTGTGGATTGCACAAGAGATGCTAATATCAGGGAACTGCTGTTACTAGGCTCAGCATTGCAGTGACAATTTGAATCTCTCGTATGGTGCTAGTCCTTGTGAGAATTAGAAAAAGGCATCCTCTATGGGCAGACAAATGAGAAAACATTGCCTTCTGCTGGACCAAGCAGTCTTTTTGGTATACAGCTTTTGGTGAGCAACCTGTTCATCCTACCCAGCCAAACACGCACTGTATGACCCTGTCAGCGCCCCTTACCATGGGCTCAGCTGGAAGGCCCACACTCTGCCAGTCCATTCTTTCCAGCCCCTAGCAGGAACAACTTGAGGACAAATTTTGATGTTGTGCCTGCTATAGTCTGCAAACTGCCAGCCTCCTAGTTCCACATGGAAAAAAAAATCATTAAGCCATGAAAAAATGCAAATCTATCACTGGCTGTCTTATTAAATCATTCAAGCCCCTTGTGCTGGCAGTTTCTGGTTGATCTGAACTTAAGTTTTTGGTGGATTTTCCACCTAAAGGGAGTAATTAATGTTAATTTAGATCATTGTTCCTTGTTAGCACTTCTGGGAACCCCATTTTGAGAGTTTACAATTATTAGCAAAAATGAATATAAGCATTGGCTATAAGCATTGGATTTTTTTCATCCATCGAACAGACTGCAGCTTACGGTGAGAAAGCCACACACTGCACAACTCTGGGGGCGCCATTCACGTAGTCATTGTACATTTGTATGGGCTTTCTGACAATTTTCTAGCAGATGCCAGTAAAGACTTCTAAGAATAGTGTGCCTCCTCCATCCCCAGTTGATCTAAAGTTGCAGTTTGAGTAAGTGGCAGGTTAGGTATCCATGTGTGTGAGGCACTAGGAGTGGGGCTTGGGAAAGGAAAGGACCCAGTGAAGACAAAGGCGTGATCCCCATTTCTCAGTACAGTGGAGGAGGGAGACATATGAGCACCCCCTTATGAAGCCTCAGCTTCAGAATAATACCCAGATGCACTCCTTCCATCTGGCCCACCCTATCTGGTTCTGTGATGAGGTGTGAATGAGGAGAACATTCCACCACCCCACTCAGGCAGTGGCAACATTGGGCTATTAAAGCTATTCTTCAGACTCGAAGGGCCAAGACTCTGAGAGACCCATGATAGCCACTGCCAGGCCAGGAGAGGGAGAGTTGCAGAGGCCCAGGGGACTGGGGTGGATGGTGAGCACATGGCAGGCCCCGGAGCAGCATGGTTGGTTCCCCAGCTGCCACGGCTGTCTTTTGAAGCCACTGGAACAATACTCAATGCACCAGAGCCCCCGTAACCATGAACTGCATCTTTGCTTAGCCAAACCTAGTTTCCTTTTTTAAGGAGAAAGGAGGGGAGCTCTTTCGCAGTATCCACAAAGCCAATACAACTACACATGGGAAGCCACTTATATCCCTGCTACCCTAAGCCCAGCTCCCCACTGCCCATGAGGACTAGCTCCCTCTCAGCTGCATTCCTCGGGCTCTCTGCTGGTCTTTGCCAATACTCATCCTCTAACCCATGGGCTCTTCCTACTGTTCTTTTTATGACAGATGCAGCAAAGAGGTCATTAGATAAGGATTCTTTTACTTGAGAATAGGATTCTGACCCTCCATGCATGAAGAGCTTGTGGCAGATACTAGATTGCAGTAAGATGAGGTGGAATGGAAGGTGGGCACATGGAGACAAATGGGGTTGGCAGCACTGACCAATGGTGCAGAGGGCCAATTGGAGGACAAAACAGATGAGATGAATTAGTTTGGGGAATTCACACTTCCCCATGACCACAAGGTTGAAGTTCTTTTCATTCTCAAAAACTCAAAGGCATTTATCTTAGAAATTTAAGAATTAACTCATGGTTAATGAGATGCTTCAACTGGTGAGGATAAGTCTCTGTGCTCTGTGAGGCGCTTTTCTTGGGAGGCACTTGAAAAATACCTGGGAAGATCCAGAGGCTGCTGCATTTGAGTTTCTGCAGGAAGCTGGATTTGTGGCCTCAAAGATAGTAACTCACTGCTGACATCTTAGAAATATCACTGTTTCCTTAATTTAATACATGCCAAAGTTGGTGGCTGAGAGATTGTATCTTACAAGCCTATTACCAGCCGATTTACTAGGCCTTCGGGAACAACTTTGGAAAGGGGATGTTAATCAAGCGTTCATTTTATCTTCTTTTTCTCCTACACTTTTTACTTTTTCTTCCTTATATTATTTTCTCACTTACCTCCCTAAGTCTTTCTTTTCTACTTCCTTTCTCTCCTTTATGTCACCCTCTCATTACTTCTCTTTATATTTTTTTTCAGATTTTACACTTCCACACCCTTCCTGCCCTTCAACTCTGTTTCAAACTTTTAGCACATTCTATATGACAGTGAGACATAAGCAGACTTCATGGGGCAAATTTATGGCATCACAAAAGGTCTCTTCTTGTGGAGGGTACTTGCTCTCTTATGGCAGAATTACTTCTGTTCTTTAATATGTGGTTTCCTTTTGCTTCTGGGCAGAGAGTAGGAGAAGAACCAACTTGCTCACCCCTCCAAACTCCCACACAGAGCAAGGTATCAGAGCCTGAGCAGGGTGAGCTGGGCTAAGGCATTTGCATGGCAAAGTGGGTGGTGCCAGCAATGGGAGATTGGTTGCACACAGGGGGACTGAACAATGAGTAAGTGTATTAGCCCATTCTCACATTGCTGTAAAGAACTACCTGAGACTGGGTAGTTTATAAAGAAAAGAGTTTTAATAGACTTACGGTTCTGCATGCATGCCGTACAAGAGGCCTGATAGGGAGGCCTCGGGAAACTTAGAATCATGGCAGAAGGCAAAGCAGAAGCAAGCATATGTTCACATGGTGACAGGAGAAAGAGCTACACACCTTTACACAACCAGATCTTGTGAAAACTCACTCACTATCATGAGACCAGCAAGGAGGAATCCCACCCCTATGATCTAATCACCTGCCACCAGGTCCCTCTCTGAACACTGGAGATTACAATTCAACGTGATTTGGGTGGGGACACAGAGCCAAACCATATTAGTAAGTAGATCAAAGATATTGGGAGCCAGGCTTCTTACCATCAGAAAATACTTACAAAAATGGGAAGGGACCAGTCACAGTGACAATCCCAGCATTTTGGGAGGCCGAGGCAGGAGGACTGCTTTGAGTCCAAGAGTTTGAGATTAGCCTAGACAACATAGTGAGACCCTCTCTCTGAAAAATAAAAAATAAATTAGCTGGGTGTGGTGGTGTGTGCCTGTAGTCCTAGTTACTTGAGAGGCTGAGGTGGGAGGATTGGTTGAGCCCAGGAAGTGGAGGCTGCAGTGAGCTACATAATGGCACCACTGTACTCAAGCCTGAGTGATATAGTAAGACTCTGTCTCTAAGAGGAAAAAAAAAAAAGGACAGGGAAAATGAAATCTGTGGTTGAAAATTCATGCTTTCCAATATTTACAGACAAGGTATAAATATGTGTGTGGACATACACATCACATGTGTATACACATACTCCCTAACCCTGTCTACTGACAAGACTTGGGAACAGTGACATGCAAGTAGCAAAGAGTATACCTAGTACCTAAACCTTAGCTTCTAAATGTCATTCTCCATCAAAAGAAACTAGGGCTGACCGGGCGTGGTGACTCATGCCTGTAATCCCAGCAGTTTGGGAGGCCGAGGAGGGTGGATCACTTGAGGACCAGCCTGGCTAACATGGTGAAACCCCGTCTCTACTAAAAATACAAAAATTAGCTGGGCTTGGTGGTGCACGCCTGTAATCCCAGCTACTCAGGAGGCTGAGGCATGAGAATCGCTTGAACCTGGGAGGCAGAGATGGCAGTGAGCTGAGATCATGCCAGGTAACAGGGCTCTTTGGAGAATTCCAGGGCTGGGGCAGGGAAAGTACAAAATAAGCCAGAAACATCTTGTGGTGCCAGTAGGCAAGGCGATGCTTAAAGAATGACAGGGACATGTCTAAAAAATAGACGCTGGCTTGCAGAGCTCCCACGGGCCAAACTGGGGATAATTTGAACATCAAAACAAGTAATGACTGCAACCGATTAGAATCCACTGAGTAAAACAGGAAATTCTGAGTCCATACTTACATAAAGTAAATGAATAAATTAAAAGTTTGAGGACGTTTGGGGTATTTCCATGGTTTCAAAGCACTTCCTCACAACATACTTATTAACTGCAAAGTGTGAAAGGTAACTTTACAGTGGAGATGCCTGGCAGACACCACTTTAATTAAGTGATCAAAGAGAGAGAGTATCATAGGTAATGAAACACAGTGAAATCACTCACCTCCTGATGGGATGCAGTGAGGAGAACACAGCTTCACTTTGTTGATATTCCTGCCAAAATTGGACCACGCAGAAACTTCAAACAAACCAATCTGAGACACTCTGCAAAATCACAGGCTCATAATCTTCAACTGCGTCAAAGTCATGAAAGTCAAAGAAAGACTGAGGAGCTATTTCAGACTGAGAGAAACTTAAGAGACATGACAATTAATGTGTGAAACTTGACTGGGGTCTGAGGTTTAGTTGGTAGTAATGAGTCGGTGTTGCTTTGATGGTTGTGTTGTGGTCATGTAAGAGAATGTCCTTGTTTTTAGCGGGTAATGGAGCATTTGTTCTGTGATCTGCTCTCAGGTAAATTAGGATACAAGTTCTTTGTATTGTACTTGCAACTTTTGTGTTTCAAAATTTAAAAATATTTCATAAACCAAATGGCATACCCACTTTGGGGAAAAATAGACGTTATGAGGTAAACACAAAATTCCCATTAATTTAGAACAAAGCATGAGAATTTTCGGAAATTTTATGTTCATGGTGGGCCACACTGGGCTATCTCTGCCTTGCATCCCTGGGGCTCTCTATTCTCTCTCCTCGGCTCTCAAGGGTCCTTTGATGGCAGAATAAAAAAGCACTATGATTTGTGAGAGCCCTAGGAAGGCTACAGTATTAGGTAATGGAAAGGGTCATCATCTTACCTCCTGACTCACTGGCCAGAGGACGGAGCGACTGCCCAAATCAGACAGTTCAGCGATTCACCTCTGAGCTGCTGCTTTGGGTGGAATGGAAGAAACTGGTTGGTGTCTTAGGTATAACATGAAGTGCTCAGTAAGTGGCAGGAGGACTTGTGGCTTGCATCTCTTTTCCCATGTGAAGGGCCAAATGTGGAAATAAAAGGAGGATACGGAACATTTTTGCTGTTGCAGAGCTGTTTTGTCCTTCAGAGTCATAGCAAAGGGCTCTGTGAGAGGGATGAGGTATATCACCTAAGAACATGTGACGAGATCAGAATACCTATTATGAGTCTATAGCCTACCAGAATCACTATCACGAAATGGTGGCTTGCTGTGCCGCCCTTGACTTTTATGAATGGGTCCTATCTGAAACAGGCTTGGGAAACTGTCATTGCATTGGTGGAGAAATGTGGTGGACACTGCCCAGTACCCCCTGCAGCAGCCCCTGTACAAAGCGAGTAAATACTATCTTTCTCCAAAGAATCTGGCAGGCTTTATTCTTTTTGACAGTAAGAGCTACAGATGCAAGTTCTTCTCTCCCTTTTCACCTTGGCTGCCAGGAAACATAATTATTGAAGTTTAACTGTAGTGATGGTGGAGAACTTTGGCCTATAGAGCTACATTCTGTGTACTCCTTATGTGTCTTCCCTGTTAATTTATCAAGTCCAGATTTCTACGTTTGTAATTAATTGTGTTTCCTACACAGTTGCCTCAAATCTTCGTAAAATACAGGTTTGTAAAACAAAATAAAACAAAACAAAAAACCCAGATCATTGGAAGAATTAAGTTGAAGGATCCAAAATCTTCTCAATAAAATTGAACTAAATGTTAGGGAGAAAATAACAGTAATGGAAGTTCCTTCACGTATTTCTTAGGAAAAATTGTTGTTCCTGGCTAGGAGGCCAGGAACAATATTTATGGTCTTGAACATGTGTCAAAGAACATGTTACAAAGTGGATAAAATGGGATTCCTGCCTAGGCTTCCCTGAAGAAAATAACAAATAGTTCTCAAGATATATGAAGGGCATGGGAAAACTATACAGGTGTTTGCAAATCCATAATCTGATGTGTGGAGAACATGTGACCAAGGGTAAAAGAAGTCAAAATGACATTACTTGGAAAGTATCCCACACCCTACTTGATTTTTTTTTTTTTAAAAGGACAGTTCTTTCTTCTTACACATTCCAGTATTTTCAGAACAGAAGTGACAGCAATGTCAACTCTTTGGACATCTGCTCCAAGTCTCATTCTGGCAAGGGCAGAGCTATCAAAGACTTTGTCTGTCTGCCTGACAATTTCATCTCTCAGAAGGTAGAGGAATCCGTGAGGAAAATGGCTGCTCTCAAGTGAATTCTGATCAGTAAAAAAGGAACTGGTTGGAAATGTGGAAATACTGAGAGTCTCAGGAGAGATGTTTTCATTATCTTCGCCCCCTCACAGAACTCCCAAAGCTCTTTATTTAGATCTTTTCTTACTTCTCCTTATAATATTGTCACTTATAGACTTGTGTCTCTAAGATTGTCCCTTGAGGACTGGGACCACATCACATCATCTTTGTGTCTGCCAATGCTTGGGGTAGTTATCTTTTAAACACAAAAAAATCAATCAAATGTGCTTAGTTGGAAGATGAGCATAGTGACTTGCATAATTTCAGGATAATGTGACAACATTCTTTAAGAATTTTTTTTCTTGATCATAAAATGTTTTCATTGTTGAAAACTGGAAAAATTATTCAGGAAGTGTAAATGAGAAAATACAAACTTTCTATAATCCTCCCACTTGATAAGCACTTTGAAGTACTTTCTCCTTGTTATTTATTTTTAAGACAGTGTATCTCTCTGTCACCCAGGCTACAGTGTAGTGGCGTGAACATAACAGCCACTGCAACCTCAAACTCCTGGGCTCAAGCAATCCTGTCTGAGCCTCCCAAGTGGCTAGGACTACAAGTGTGTGCCACCATGCCAGGCTAATTTTTAAAATTTTCTTGTAGAGATGACTCTTGCTATATTGCCCAGGCTGGTCTCAAACTCGTGGCCTCAATCAATCCCCTGGCCTTGGTTCCCAGTGTTGAGATTACAGGCATAAGCCACTGTGCCCAGCCTCTCCTTGGGTTTTATACTTATTTCATAGTTTTGATCATACTGTATCTACAGTTCTGTTCCTAACACTTTTTATTCACGTTATATCCTAAGCATTTTCCATGTCATTAAAATGTTCTCATTTTAAAATGACCTCATATTATCTTGCATGTCTTTAGCATAACTACTGTCATTTAAAAAATAAAGCAACATAGGGATTTTCACTGGCTACAAGTTCTAAGAATTGTGGTATGTCTGAGAAGTCAAAAAGGAACCGGCAGGGCAGGGGAGACAGGTGAAGTCCCAAGTTCTTTCTCCGGTTTTGGGTTTTATCCTGAGTCAACTGTGGTACATCTGGAAGGTGAGTTGATGATGTGGAGTGACCAGGGCTGACGAGGAAGAGTTAAAGCTGGAAGGAATGCTCAACCCAGAGAAGAGCAGAGCCATGGAGTCACGTTTCCACACTTGAAGTATGACTGACTGACTCTGTGGCATCCCGGTTGGCAGCACTAAGGCCGGTAAGTGGGAATTTCAAAGCCACAATTTGGACTCCTCTGCAAACAAGTTTGAGAGCTGTTCCCTAAAGATACCTGATGCCCTGTGAGGCAGGCAGTGCCTGGTCCCTGGAGGTGTTCAAATAGGGCAGGTGGCTTCAAGGATACTAGAGGATAGGAAATCCCTGCAGTCTGGTTTATGGTCTGGGTCCTGTGTGAGCACTGGAATAGCCTACATCAAATCTTAAGTCTCTCAGAGTCGCATAAAAAAACCGAATTATTTAATTCAAAGCCACGTTTTCAATTCTGAGCAGCCCAGAGACCTGCCATCGCTTTCTCGCGCCGAGTCACGTGGTCTGGCAAGGCGCGCGGTTTCCTCCCTAGCCGCCCCCAGCTTCCCTGAACCTTCAAAGTCACATTTCAGTCACTCCCCAGTCTGACCAACAACGCTCACAATGAGGGCGCTGCCAGCACAGGCGACGGCCTGCGCTCCAGTCTTACGAGAAACCCCAAATTCAAGACCCCTGTGACCCAGCCTGTGTGCCCCGAGAGGCTAAACCTCCGCCCAGGGGCTTCCCGATGTTGGCTGCCGCGGGTCTGGGTTTTCGGCCTGCAGAGCTCGCGTCTGACGGCTGAGGAACAAAACGCCCTCCCTCTAGCGGCTCAAGCGCACACACCCTCTTGCCCTCCGCAGCCCCCGAGCGAGTCACGGGAGACACTCTGGAGCCATTTTGCGGGGCTGGAATTCCTTCGCCCGGCGGAGCTCGGCGCGCACCCCTCAGCTGTGCCGAGGACCCTGCGCCCGGGGCGCCCCGCGGCCACGTGACCGCCATCTGGCTGTCGGCCTGGACTGAGGGGGCTGAGCTCATCGCGTTGCTATTCGAGGGGCAGAGACTGCCTGGCCTTCCTCAAATCCTGAGCTCCCGGCTCTCCTCCCTCCCCCACCTACTTGACATCTCAGGCTTTTTGTGGAAGGGGCAGGGCGATTGAGAGGTCGGTGACCTTTGTCCCAATGGCGCTGGCTCTTTTCCTTTTTGGCTACCCTAATGGAATGAGGATATAATCAGTCATATCTTAACATTCATTGAGCCCCGGCTCAGGCTGGGAGGCACTGCCTTTCTCCTAGTGAATTTTAAATCAGTATTTGTGGGATTTAAGCTCCAGCGGATAAACCTAGAGCCACTGGCCATGAAGGGTGTGGCAGTGGGATGAAAAACGGGACTCCCGCCTCCACTCCCTGGCTTTCCTCATCCCAGCCACTATAGAGGGGAAAATACGTAGACCACAGAGCAACGGCCACACCCTCTTTCCTCTCCTCCAACCCCAGAATTCCACTTCAGTCTCAGAGCTTTCAGCTAGGTGGGGTTTATCCCCAAACGTGCCACAACCCCTCTAGTTATATGGGAGCGGTAACCGTGAACCACCATCGCTGGCTTGATCCTCCCTTTTCCGTGGATTGGTGCTCCTGAGTATGTTTACCGGTTTCAGTACATAACACAGCCAGATAGAGGGCCGCGGACTTCAGCGGCGAGAAGCTACAACAAAAATAGGGTGAACAAAAACGAAGGTGCCCAGGAGCCTGAATTGCATTTCTTTCTTACCTTTGGTCATAGAAAGGAGCACTTAGGTGTTTGGCTGGAACGCAAAGTGAGACCAGAGCTTACATTCTTAGCAGCCTGGGTTTGTCTCGAGAGGCCATGCTTCTCTCCTCCCTGACATTTTGCTCTCAGAAGCACCAGTTAGCATCAGAGGAATGTTGTTTCCTTCTCTGAAACAGCCATCAAGTACCAGCGATTTCTTGGCTCCGGCAAGTTAAGTGCTCTGACCCCTCCCTTATCTAACTCACCCCGCACACCATCCACATGGCAGGGGACGCAGCCAGAAATGGAGCGGACTGCATCTTTTCCTTGCCCACTCTTTTTATCACTATGACAGAGCCACTGGACACCAGGAAATAAATACTGAACCACCACACTAAAACGTTTACTCCACTTTGGGCAGAAGGAGCCTATTTTGCATATTAAGTGCCTCCTATAAAGCAGTCAAGTGAGGGAAAGAGGAGTTCTCGCTCCTCCGTGAATGCTGCACGGGAGCCTCCAGTCGGCAACAGCTGAACAGGTAGCTCTGAAAGAGGACCTTGGTCATAAACGCATAGATAAGATTATCCTGAGGTTCTCGCCCACATGCTTCCTTACCACAGGTGGGAGGGCTGCTGTTAGGCTCTCTTCCTTGCTGAGCATTGACAAGCAATGAAATAGTTGAGGCGTAGCAGCAAGAAAGGAGGAAGAAAAAGGGCCTGGTTTTTTGGTCTTTAAGAACAGACCACTAGTGGTGTATTTTGGGCTGGATATTTGCTGAGCCGACCGTTGACGTGCTGAGCTGACGGTTGACGTGCTGAGCTGAGGGTTGACGTCTCTGGTCATTACACAGATTTAAATAACCAGCAAAAGTGGGGTGGAAAGGTTTTTCCAATTGTTTTCAAGGAAATGTATTTTGAGGATATATTGAATCTGACATAACTTTCAACTCACTTTCAAACCAATCTACTGAGCTGAAGAAAGAGATCAGAAATGAAATGAAATTCTGATATACACTTAATCGACTTAAAAAAATTGACAGGAAAAATAAAATTTCAGATGTTTTTTATTCAAAGGTTCTCAAAAGAAATAAAACAGAAAAGCTAACAATCTGATCAAATGTACAGTTCAAAAATGTCTTTTGGCGTTTAACAACAAGTCCTAGGAAAGAAAACTACAGAGTTATCTTGAACCGGACAAATAAGTTACCACTGGCAAGTCTGTGGCACTAGTAAAACAAAAATAAAAAATTAACTCTCTTGATCATATAGATATCTCTATGAAAATCTTTTTTTTTCAATCTGTACAAAAGGTCTTTCTTCATAAATTAATTTTTTTTATAATTTAATGGCTGTCTACTATGTGATGTTTAACTGATTTTTTTTTTATGTACAGAGGTTATGTTTCCCAAATCTTACCCAGACGAGTATGGCACTTAGTTCAGACATTTCTAGCAGCAGATTTCCCCTCCCCTCTAACCGAGCTATCAAATTTCTGTCTTAACTAATGCAAAAATATCAAGTAGTGAGAGACCCAGGTTTATAACTGTACTAGGTACACAGAGGGTGCTGCGTTCAGTCTGGACTTTCACAAAGCAGTAATATTCCAGGGAGCATAGAACCAATAATACCACAACTTTAAAAAAATGAAACAAAAGCAAAAACAAAAACACATTTCTCTTATGACTATGTAATTTTCACTAGAATCTACACTTCTCAGAGCAGCAAGGACTTTTGAAACTATGAAATGTCACTGACATCTATCATCAAATACAAGCATAAAATTTAAGAACTAAAAAATACTTGAAAGAAATAACTGCTTAGCCCTAGCTCCTGAGCTAGGAGGATTTGGTCTGTGGAAACAGGGAGGGCCAGCAACCTGTCCCAGCACAAAAGAAAATAGACTCTGAGGTAGATAACTGATCATACACAGCTGACCAGACAAGTACACAGTTTTGGAAGACAACTTAATTTACCATTGCTTTTAAAACATATGCAATTGCCTTAATAAAAGAGCTTTAATAACAGTGAATTATCTTATATGTACTAAAGTAGAAATAACTGTGTATTTATGAATCAGGAATTTCATAGTTTCAAAATTGGTTTTCTTTACACTTGAACACTTGTAGTGATGATGTAAAGTGTGGCACTGCTTGGATCCAAATCTTCCTTCATGCTTTTTTGTTTGTGTGTGTCCATACATCAATTAAAATTATAAAACCTAAATGCAAAGGTACAAAAAAGGCACATTCTCCTAACCGCAAACTGGTCCGGCAAAAATAAAGAGCACAGAAGATGAGATGCTGAGACAAGTTGGAGCTACTGGTTACTGGCTCTTCGGTCTTTGGTGAAGTTACCTTTAAAAGTGCCAAGTCATTTTTATTTTTTCAAATTTACCTAATAGAGAGAGAGAGAGAGAGCTAGTAGCCAATCGTTTTGCTTCTATTCGTATCTCAGCTTATGTTTGAAGATAAATCCTTACTTTTAGCTTTTGCCACTTTGTTGCAATAGCAACATTTTTCGGTTTGCCAGATTTCAGGCATAATTCTCATTCTAAAGCACTATCATTAGTATAAAGGAAGGACAAAACATTCAGTGACTCCCCTCCCCCACCCCCCATCCCCAACCCCAACACTACCTACACTAAATCTAGTACATCAAGTTAGCTTTTTTTTTTCCTGAAAAAAGGCAAAAAAGACTTTACATTGCATCATACAGCAGATATCCTAAATCAGTCAAACTATCAGAGGAAACTGTTGGCGTACAGCCTTACAAACAATTTACCCTAATAAAAGTTCCCCAGTCAGAAAATGTGTTTCACACAAAACATTTTTCCCTTCTTGCATTTCACTACCTTACACATTATGTGAAAAATCATTAAGAACACCTACTACATATTTAAAAAAGCCAAAATTTCAGCAACTTTTATTGACTACCTTTTAAAAGCCCTATGCTGCTGTTTTACAAGGCATAATAGACCAGCTCATTTGGTCAAAGCATTCTACATCATTAGTTTGAACTAACTTTTACTGAAACAGCTACAGCATCAAAAGAGTTAAGGCAAATTGGAATTCATAGAAAAGGATAAGACACTTCACACTACGTTGAAAGAAAGACAGAAAGCTAAGAAAAGAGACACTGACGGCAACACTGAATTACAGCAACACTCGCACTGCAAGCACAGAACACCATGGGTGAAGTCGGACTATTTAAACTTCAGAAAGCCCATTTCATACAGCTGGAAAAAAAAAAACACAAATTAAACACAAAATGAACAAAACCACAAAAATCCGGTCATGCACTTGGATAAGTCTTCATGGTCTTTGTGCATACCCAGAAAATTGAAGTTTTCTTTTCTTTTTTTTTTCTTTTTCTTTTTTTGCATCATAACATTTGATAAAAATCTTTTGTTTTTGTTTTTTGTTTTTTTTTTTTTACTAAAATAAACCTGTTCGGGGGAACAGCTACTAGATGAATTTAAGGGTTTTATGCACCTTATAGAACTTATAGCAAAAATAGTTTTAGTTGATTTCATTATAAATAACGTTTTCAAGAACCTGTGCAAAACTGTCAATAATTTCCTAAAGCACAATTGATCAGAAAAATCCATGATTGTTCAGCCTTCACACCCTTCTTCATGTAAGAACACCTTTCTGTACATCTGGAAGAGAAAAATAAAAGACAAATGCTTTTGTAGATTTGGTGTGAAACACTACAGAGCTTTGTAATCTGTTTCTTGTTTTAAAGAGATATGTGTTTGAAAAAGGTTATGCTCATCACTGATGGTAGACTGATAAATGCAAACTCTGGAACTGATGGTTACTTTCAATGCCTGTCACATCCAGGACTTGCAAAATACTTTCTTTTCTAATTTAGAGCCAAATTCATTTGGGTCTCTAAAGAGTGACTTTATGAAATCAAAAATACATGTTATCACCAGGGCAATCCAGAAACCAAGGTATTCTATAACACCAGGGCAATGCAGAAACCAGGGTATTCTAAGTTCTACACAGCTATTTTATTACAGTCTACATGGTAAAGTGAAAAGTTTTGAAATTTGTGGTTCAAGTGAGAGTTGGAAATATAATCTTTCAATCTAAGGATATTGACATTTATCTAAATTCATAATCAAGATGTTGCTAAACTTGTAATGCTAGATTGAGCAACATCTTATGCTACAGGTCCTCCAGTTTCTGAGTATTAAAGTAATATGATATAGGATACTTGTATTATAGAACAATTTTGGTTCTTGGTGTTCTCTGATGTTACAGATTTTTATTTTTTTCTTTTTAGTGGGGAGAGTAATTATACATTTGGCTTCAGTATAAAGCATTCTCTTTAGACAAAATGATTAATCTTAAATTCATAAAATCAGTGATTTTAATATTTCAACAAGACTGGATGCCTTGGCCACGATTAAAGCAGTATGATAAAATCCGAGTTATCCCAATCACCATTCTGATTTTAAAAAAAGCCCTATAGATTGTGCTTGATTTGAGCCCCCCAGTTATGGAGACCTTTCCCTCATACCTCACAGTTACTTATTAGGTTGAAAGGTATATGGAGAATGGTCATTAGACGTCTCGACAGCCACCTGCTGTTGACCACTTGCCTCCTACAACAAACAAAGCAGAATGGATGAGACATGTTAGTGAAAAAACCTCAGCTCTGCTACTTAGGCCTGACTGAATCCAACAATGCCTTAAAAACAGTTACTCTTTAAAGTAAATTTCTTCACGTCATGTAGAGCTTTCAAGGTTAATCATTTCCCTAAGCAGCTGGCATGTCTAACAGACCCAAAGCACCTCCCATCCAAATGTTTATGACTTTCCTATTCTTATCAAGCTACAGCATATCAAACAAATCTCTTACCCTCTTATCCCCTGGGGACAGATGTGATTTGGAATTCAGTATTTTCAGATTTTATAATCTGAAATGTGGTATGCATATGCTGTATATCATTTAATGCCTCCAGTAGGGTCTAGGGCTGCACCTCATAAGCAAACATATTAATAGTTCTACACTGGAAGCCATGAAGCAGCACAGTTAAGTGGGATCAAGATTTTGTCTCATCTCAATTCAGGTTGAGTTTTGCCATAGGTCAGGTTTTATGCTAAATTAGTTACAAAGATAATTTTTATTTTCAGATTTCTTTTTGGGTTTCAGATTGCCGGTAAGGAATTGTAGGCTCTGGTAACTGTGGTTGTCAGTAATTGCACAAACAGAAGTAAAATACTACTACTACCACCACCACCACCACCACCACCACCAACACCTACTACTACTACTGCTACTACTATCACCACCACCACCACCAACACCTACTACTACTACTACTACTACTGCTACTACTATCACCACCACCACCACCACCTCCACCAATAGGCCAGAGTCCTATGATCCTTTCCTGGAATTGGAACCTTTGGGATCTGCCTAGTGGGCAAGATCAACTGGATTGATACATTTCCTTGAAATTTTAAGGATACTTTGCAGGAAAATGCCACGTTTTCTCTCTAACCATAATTCAAATGCTAGACTTCTTTCTTTCATATCAGTATCTTCCATAACAAGAACAGTTATCTAGCCATACTAACAGCCTCTGTAAAAACAGGTATAGCTTCTTCTTCATCCCTGTAGCAGTTTCAAAACAGCTTTCTCTTTTCCACTAAGTATCTTAACTACAACTGATTTCTTTTCGTCATTATTAATTATCATTGATACGATCTTTAGTACTGGGACTGCAAACTCCAGATTTATCTTATTATGTCTGTAGTATCATTTTATGAGAGACAAGACAGAACGTCCGAGGGGTATGAAAGGCACTATAGGCTTAGAAAATATTTCTGGGAGTCTTAAGAGGTGTGGCCTGGATGTTGTTACCCTAATTTGTCATGATCATAGCTCACTGTAGTCGCAAACTCCAGGGCTCAAGGGTTCTTCCTGCCTCATACTCCTGAGTAGCTGGGACTATAGGTCCATGTCACCATGTCTGGCCAATTTTCAAACAATTTTATTTTTTGTAGAGATGGGATCTCACTATGTTGCCCAGGCTGGTCTCTAACTCCTGACCATAAGCAATCCTCCCTCCTCAGCCTTCCAAAGTGTTGGACTTACAGGCATGACCCACCACATCTGGCTAAACGCAATTCTTTATGCAAATATTTGACGTCTGGTAGATTTTTCTGAGTTCTATTTAATTTACCCATTTCTGAAACTACTTATAGCCAGAATGGTCACTGGATGGTCTCTACCAACCTCAACAGGAACCGCTGTCGTCTGCATATGTGCATACTGTGGCAAGTAGGCTCCTTGCATAGCTGACGTTGCAGGCATGTACTAGAAAGAAGAATGAGGTCAGAATGGGCAATGGTAAACCATGCAAAATTTGGAGTACGTGGGGGGATTGTGAGATGGATATAATGTATTTGGAAATCTCAAAGAAGAAATTTAAATGGGCTACACCTCAAAGCTTAAATAGTGCATATAAATATGTCATACGGAAGGTAAACTGTTTTCTACTTTTTGAATCTGCTAAACTAAAAATTCCACATTTCTTTGGATTTGCTAACAAAGTGAAGATAAAAAAAGTTTATTATGGGTGAAGATAAAAAAGTTTGTCACTCTCAATAATTCATTATCACTAATGTGTGATTTTAGAAGATCTCTCCTCAAAGGACCTCATTATTTTCTAGCAGCCCCCTAAACTAGTACCTAGTATTGTTTCTACAGGTAGAGCCCACAGGGGTAAATGACTTATTTGACCTCTAACAGGTCACTGCAGATTAGGCAGCAAAGCCTGGCTTTTCTGACACTGACAAGTCATCCTTTCCCAAAGGCAGGAGAAATTTCTAGTCAGTCTCATTGCATATGTGTGGCCCTGGCTTAGCCTTCACAAGAAACGGCTGTAGGTTTTGAGTGTATAAGGGGAAAACGCACCACCCTTTGTTCTTTTAAGCCACTATAGAATAGAGGCTAAATTAAAATCCTTTAGCCATCTTACCAGCAAAATGCTAAGCATCAAACCTGGAAGCTGATCTGGTGCCAGCTCAACCTCATTACCCAAAGGAGTCCCCTGGACTTTGGTGAAATATTTCAATATTAAGACCATGATTCAATACTCCCAAACTCCATAAAAGAAGAAATAAGCGAGAAATAATTCCCTGCTTTTACCATCTTGTATTACCTTCGTCTTTCGCTTCATGACACTGCCACAGGGACAGTGGTACTAGTTATATAAATGACACTAGTCATAAAAGGCTAGATGTGGTCATGTGTGGGTGCTATATTCTCGTAAAGGAGAGATACCCAGAGAATAGACTTTCAGTTCATCAATTAATCAAGAAATAGCTGAGTATTTACTTTATGGAAGGTCATGTCGGGGGAAGAGAGGGGATTAGACATAATCTGTTATCATAGAGGCTGTCATTTGATAGGGAAGATACAGGCTGCATTAATTTACCCTCCTCTGTTTACAGAGACACATGATAATTATTTGCCACCTACTGTTCCGGTGCTGCCTAGTGACAGATGACTCATCTGCTGGGCCAGAGGGCTGATCATTGATGCGGGCTGTAGTGACATGGTGTGCTCCATTGAGGGAGTTAACACGGCACCCTGGGGAGTTGGAGACAGGAGCAAAATTAGACAGACTGAGGCAAGAGTTAAGATCCTGTAATTACTTTTTACAAAGGAAATACCTTAGTTTGTTTAAGAATGTGAAGCAAAAACAACCTCCCTCAATCTTGCAAATGGCATCATAAACAGTTTCCTAAAAATCTTCTAAATTGCTCTTCCTGAGAGTTTTTTAAGAGCATTAGGGGAAATGATATCTTGGCATTCACTTCACAACAATCCCTGTATTAAAGCCAGTGTCCCTCTTCTCCTTCCCTTTCCCTTCACTTCCAGTAACTGGAAGCAAGCTAGTCCAGCAGGAGGAGCTATCATAGGAAAAACAAACTGATTATCACTGCCTGCCTAGGGTTACAAAATGCTTTCTTAAAAAAAAATCTGAAAAAAAAAGGCAGTTGATGTTTTCTCCAGTCACCAAACAATGTATTATATTTAATAAGATCAATATAGTATTTTGTTTAACAATGTTCTATCCAGATAATCGTCTGGTTCAAGATCAGGTTGTTAGGATTGAGAGCACATTTCTTCATTCACTCAGTGTTTCTCAGAACTTTAAGTTACATTTTGGTGCCTGGGAGGGAAGGCAATTCAGATATGATTAATAATCTGAGTCCAGATTCTTTTATTTAATTTGAAAAAATGTTGGTCATTAAAATCAAATTAAATATATTTAGGAAAATAGGAGGGAAGAAAAAAACAATTGCTTCTAACTCAGCCAGTCTAATACAACCACTGTTAGCAATGTCAGGGTACTACTGCCAGATCATAGCCTCTGTGTGTTTCTGTACAGGTTCAATCAGAGCACATCAACAACTTCATATCCTGGGATTTTGCTCTTAACTTTGCATTCTATTCTAACCATTTACCTAGCTTGTTGAAAAACTATCATTATCATCATTTTTTTAAATGGTTACATTGATTGTATAAACCAAAATTCAATGAACTCTTTATTTTTGGACTTTTGCAATCACCTCATTATCTGAGAATACAAGTATTCTGACACGCTCTGTAACTACTAATGTATGTTTTGTTATCACTGTACCTGGCATCCCTTAAATACAACTGTTATTTATTGATAATTAGATAGACAATCTAGGACAGAGTTAGGTGTACAGGAACTTTAATTCTGATGTAAATCAGGCAGTTTAAAGCTGGGTGGGGAAAGGTAATGAATCCTCAGATAGCAACCTTCTGCTTACATTCCTAATGTCTCCTCAAAGATGTTAAGCTCAGATACGTGCAGTCTTTTTCTCAAATGTTGCCAAAAAGAAAAAAAGATATAGATGTGTGTCAGCGATAATGTTTGACATTAATATATTCTGTTAGGAATTTTTTTTTTAACATGCATCATCAAAAAGCAAGTGGTAACACGGAAATGACTCAGAAGCCTAGAAGATGGTGGAGCAGTTTCCTGCTCCTTTTTCTCATTCATTGGCACCATCTGTAATAGGAAGTCCTCAAATTCAAAGCAGGCTGATTTCCAAGCATTCCAAAATAGGGTAGCATGGAGTATCAGGGACACAGATTGCTATGGGCATGTGTGGATCAGTGCATGTATATTATGTACACATGTACAGGTAAGTGTGGGTTTGAAGATGTGTCTATGTATGTGCACATGTATAGATCTATATGTATGTGTATATATCACACAAAACGTATACATATATCAGAGCGCGCCTCTCCTATTTCATCACCTAAACATGTTTTATCTGCTTCTTAAAGGTCATCTCAGCAATTTCTCATTCAGAACCTGTTATCCCTGGATTGCTATTTCATATACATGGTCTTACATTGCAGTATCCACTTTAAAAGGTATCCGAAGACAAATTGCTGTCTGAACATAAGGCCAAGAATACAGTTCTTTTTCTAAGCAACCAAATCTGTTTTTATTTTACACATATTGTGAACTGTATTGTTTACCAGGATTCCCATTTTGCATCAGTTACTAGAAAGCTTAGAGCCAAATTTGTGATTTTCTCATGTGAGCATGCAGGTCATTGTGTTGGACATCCTTAGCCTTATTGTAACTTTGTTCTCCATATGTATTTTTAAATTTTCAAACCCTTCTTCCACAAACTAGATCTTATGTGTCTTTGAAAAACACATGAAATACACTATATAATAAGTATAACTCACTCAATTTAAAAAAATGTAATATATATGAATGCTCACGTCATTAAGAAATCACATTTGTTATTTACCAAATAATGTGCTACCACTTTAGTATTTATAATCTCCATAGAAAGGCCAAGTAACACTGACGAAAATCTTCATCTCGGTTTTGAACTTTATATCTGCATTAAACAGAATGTAAAAAATGAGAGCGGTTTTATCCCAAGTACTATTAAAAATGTAGCCTCTCATTTGAATGATCTCTAAAGAGCTGGTATGAATAAGAAAATGGTGCCCTGCCTCAAATATGATATATTTTAAGTTCTTATAGAAAATGTAACTTAATATCTTCTACCAAGTTGTTTTATAAGGATGAGAAGAAGTTTTATAATGAAATTGTACATTCTCATATTCCATGTTTAAAATTTCCCAAATCCTATACCACCCTTGGCAAATGGTTTTAACCTAGAGAGAATATACACATAACTTACTTGTAAAACACAAAGTCATTAAGATAAAAAACTTACAGGGTGCTGTAGAATATATGGTTGAGGTTGCATCCACGAAGGACTTTGCACCTAGAAAAGGGAGGATTTTGAAAGAAATATTGATTTTCATTGTAAAGCTTACCTATTTCTTTAGAACTCTTTTTAATCATGTTAAAAATCTACAGAAAGAAAACAAGGAAACAATACTATCAATGATTAAAAAGATTAAGGCAGTTAGAATTCTTGGCAAACTGGTCACTCTGAACAGGATGAAATGATTATTTAGAAACAATTTCTATTTGCCCACTCAAGAAGTAATTGTTGAGTATCAGGCAACAAAGAGAAAAAGGCGAAAAAGACTGGGCCCCACCCTCAAGAAATTTACTATCTATGCAAGGGAGATAAACACAGCAACAACTCAAATAAATAGTGAAAAGTGTTAACAATCACGGTATGAACTAGGTGCTTTAGAATTACAGATGAATGACGATTAATTCCAGCACATCTTATTAGAAGCTAACCCTTAAAGTATGTGCTTATTTAATACAAAAAACCAAATTCAATTTCTCTTTCATATCTAGGACATTAATTTTAGAAATCTTGTATTGTGGTCAACAATTTCTACTTAGTGCAGAAAATAAAAATCTGAAATTCAGATTAAGGAAATTAAACTTCAGTAACTAGATTTTGACATCTACAGTCAAATGGGCATCCACACAGTAGACCCTCTGAATTGAGAAATAGATGTGAGAGTCAGGTTTTGTGGCAGGAAAGAAAGCATGTGTAGTCTGCCACTCAAGAGAAAAACATATCAGCCCATTTCTTGATGCCCAGAGCTTTCCAGAGTCTAAGTAATTTCATTAAGTTTCAGTTTCCAATTCTTAACAACAAAACCCTCCTGCATTTTATCCCCTATTGTTAACTTCAGAGGTTCAACAGAGAGGATATGGGGAAGAGTCATGGGGGAAGAATGTATTGCGATTTACCTTGATAGCAGAGCCCCGATACTTGTTTTCTCTGGTTTCCTTTGCCACCTAAGGCAGACCAAAGTTAAGTGCTTCTGCCTTGTTAACATTTCAGTTATCTGGACTGTAGCCTTTCCCCATTGGGGTTGGTGGTTTCTTGCAGCTGCCAATTTCTCAAATCCAATTGCATAAGCTTATGGTGGTTTAGTGGAGAAAGGCCCACTCCAACATGAGTGCAGGGCCCTCACTGGATATATGATGGGAAGGCAAACAACTCCCTACAGACCCTAATTTGGGCCAGATGCCCCCATTTTTTATATGCTTCAGTGGTCTTAATAATCTAATAGCTTATAGCATTACAGGATTAGGGAACTATGACATCTAATTTTCTTTCTTAAGCAGCAAATCAGCTGCTGTCAATTTCTATTCCTCAATTTTCTAATTATAAAATGGGAATAATAATGTTTTGTAAACTCTTTACTATTGGTTCTTAACCTCTTTAGGGTCATGGAGCCCTCTGAAAACCTAATTAGGGAAATAGAACATTTTTCCCCACTTAGTTGCACATACACAAGCAACATTTTGCAAACAACTTAAGGAGTCACAGATCACTTAAAGCTCATCCACTGACCCTACTAGGTCCCTGAACTTATGTAGTTAAAAATCAGTCTTTGAGGCTATGGCACCGAGTGTCAGGCAATGCAATGAAATTCCATATGTATCTTAGAGAAATACAGAATGCCAGGAGAGGAAATAAGGCCTCTGAAATAATATGTTATTTCTAGTTAGCTATATCAAATCTATTACTGACACAGATCTCCTAATTTTTATTGTACAAAATGGTTCTGTGGCCAAATGCACACTGGTTTTATATTAAAGAGGGAAAAAGAGGTGTTGGAGAAATGTGTTAATAGCTGTAATATCTATAGCAACATAAATTCAAATTAATACTTACAACCTTTCATTTGCCTGAGAATAACTTACACTTGCCCCTATTTTCAGTGACATATAAACGACAGAGGTTTCCAAGTTCAGACAGTTAAGAAAGACTACCTTTTCATAGCAGACACAGGAATTGTTAATTAGGGAAGTGCACTAGAGCAGATCTCACTGAGTCTTATACAGTCAAAGAAAGGATAGGAATTCTAAATCCAAAACAACTAAAGAGGCATTAAATTAGTCAATACTACGCCCAGTAGAATGAAGCACCAGAATAAGTAACATAAGAACCCAGAGAGAAAAAAGAAAAGAAAACGAGTGACAACTCAGGGAAAGGAGGCTGTAAGAGCCTAGAAGCATAGGAGACTGTGAATGATAATGCCAATCCTCAGTTTTAGCGTATCTAATCACTTCTGTTATTCAAAACCATTTTTATGTTTTTAGGCAGAATTAGTTATATGACATTGCTTATTTTGGCCAATTCATTATTTAAACGTATAACTAATATACTCTTATTATCAGCCACCTAATCCTGCATATTAATGATAATAATCATAGCTAACATTAACTGAGTGATAATGGTATGTGAGGTCCTCGGCTGGGCTCTTTATACAGTCTCATTTGGTTTTCATAATTCTCTCAAGCCTATGAGATAGAAACTATTATTATCCCCATTTTAAAGATGAGGAAACTGAGGCTTATAGAAGTTAAAATAACACAACTATTAGATTACATATTGTAGTCCTCTAACCCCAGAAATTAGGACTACAACATCTAATTCAATTGTTTTAAAATCAAGAATACACAAAAATTTAGTCACACAGGATCCTGATGGTCAACAAAAGGGAACTCTGCTCCCACATGTCTGCAACTGAACTCCATTATAAGGTTCCTATCTGGGTCCAGGAAGTAATCCTGTTAGAGGTTTTCTGACACAGGAGGAGAAATGCATGTACACTACTGGGTTCATGGTGGACAGGAGCTACCTTTGCATTAAAATCAAATCAAATCTTGAAATACAAGACATTTCAAGAGTTTTTGTTGCTAAGTTGGGAATTTATTTTAAGGTAAAGCCTCCTCACTTAAACTAAACAGGAAGTCACCTTTTTGCTTTTATATTTTTACCTCAAATGTCAGCTGCATTGCTCACTTAATGCTACCTACTAGAGACACATCTTTATGTATTACCATGTTTATACTTGTTCTTTTATCAGTTCCTGCTGAAGAATAAACAAAAGCAAGGGTACACACCTATTCTGTATTATATCTAACGGCATTTATCTTAAGTTTCAATTTTTGGGACACATGGTGTCCAAAAGCAGGGCCCCTTGGTGAAGGAAGTGTTTGGGTTCATTCCAATCCAAAATGCTATGATTCCAAGGACTGACCACTGACAAACATTTTCCTTTGCTTTACATTCTCCTATACATAAATTGCTCTGCCAAATACAAAGCAGCTCATACTAAATTGGGTATCCAAGCTGCATAATATTTGACTCAAATTTCATAAACGCTCAAAATTTTAAGACACATAAAAATGTAGCAGAGATTCATGGTCCGCAAGTGGTTATACTGCTGACGAATCCTAAAGGTACAAACCTGGTAGGCAGATACAGGAGATGCAATATAGGGTGTAATAGAAGTTTGAGTGATCATTCGGTTTGTAGCAATACTGTATGGTGAAGGATAAAATCTAGAACAAACACAAAAGCCTTTATTAAGTAATCCTTTAAATAGAATAATTCATGGAACAAATGTCTGATATTTTCCACCTTCACATTTTCCCTCAAGCCATTATGGATTTATCTTAATGACATACCCGTTCTGTATAGCAGCTGTAGTTGGGTCGTAAGTAAGTGTCATTCCAGCCTATGGGAAAGAGAAAGAAATATAAACATTCATCTAGAAAGGCATGATTTAAAAATTCTATTTTTAGCCAGGTGTGGTGGTGTGCACCTGTAGTCCCAGCTGCTGGGGAGGCTGAGGTGGGAAGATCCGTTTGAAGCCCAGGAGTTCGAGGCTGTAGTTAGCTATGATTACATCACTGCACTCCAGCCTGGGCAACAGAAGGAGACCCCTGTCTCTTAAAAAAAAAAGGGGAGGGAGGGGAATTTGTACTTAGAGTCTAGTAGCATTTGATAAAATTGGGAGTTTCTGTTAGTCAAAATGACTATAAATATGAAAATTAATCTCTGGACCTGCACTGTCCCATGTGATAGTCATAAGCCACATGCAGCTATTTAAAACTACATAAAAAATCGATCTCTCTAGCATACTAGCTACGTTTCAAGTGCTCAGAGAGCCACCTGTGGCTGGTGGCTGTTATTGGACAGTGCAGATTCTAGAACATTTTCCCTAGACATTCTTGGATCAATATGTTATTGTTTTTAAAATAATAATACATGGAAAGTCAATACAGGGAAATGGACGTCCAACATTTTATTAGGAAATTGAGAGTTTTAATTAAAAAAAAAAACTATTCAAAAGAGAGGTGAAAAAAACCCCAACTCAGTGATAAATGTACTATTTATATATAAAAATTTAGATTATTATTTAGGATAACTTCTAAATATTATAAATATAAACCCCTCTAAGAAACCATGCTAGCCTGGGCAACATAGTTAGATCCTATCTCTATAAAAATTTTAAAAAATTAGGCCGAGCACGATGGTTCACGCCTGTAATCCCAGCACTTTGGGAGGCTGAGGTGGGTGGATCATGAGGCCAGGAGATTGAGACCATCCCGACTAATACGGTGAAACCCCATCTCTAGTAAAAATACAAAAAAGTAGCCGGGCATGGTGGTGGGTGCCTGTAGTCCCAGCTACTTGGGAGGCTGAGGCAGGAGAATGGCATGAACCCAGGAGGCGGAGCTTGCAGTGAGCGGAGATCGTGCCACTGCCCCCCAGCCTGAGCGACAGAGCAAGACTCCATCTCAAAAATAAAAAATAAATAAAAAAAATAAAAATTTTTAAAAATTAGCCAGGAGTGGTGGCATGTCCCTGTCGTCCCAGCTACACAGGAGGCTGAGGTGGGAGGACTGCTTGAGCACAGGAGTTCAAGGTTGTGGTGGGCTATAACCACACCACTGGACTCCAGCCTGGGCAACAGACACCATGTTTCTTCCTTTCTGTTTTTTTTTTTTTATTTTGTTTTTTTTTTTTTTGAGATGGAGTCTCGCTCTGTTGCCCAGGCTGGAGTGCAGTGGCATGATCCCGGGCTGCAGTGATTCTCCTGCCTCAGCCTCCCAGGTAGCTGGGATTACAGGCATGGACCACCACGCAGGGCTAATTTTTGTATTTTTAGTAGAGACGGGGTTTCGCCATGTTGGCCAGGCTGATCTCTAACTCCTATCTCAGGTGATCTGCCTGCCTTGGCCTCCCAAAGTGCTAGGATTATAGGTGTGAGCCACTGCGCCTAGCCTACAGAAACCCTGTTTCTGAAAAAAACCAAAAACAAACCCAAATCACTTGTGTTTTTCTTATGGCAATTTAGAATGCTCTTTTACTTCATGTGTAGCTAGCTGGTAAACACAGCTGCTTCCACCACCTATCGGTCCATCTGGAGAATCACTCTATTATCACCATATATAATGAAAATAATTTTAATTTGGCATCACTTGAATTATAATGTACCAAAAGGAAGATTTAATCCTGGCACCTATTTCAGAAGTGTGCAGCCAAGTCAAGATGCCTTTTTGTGTTACTTTTCATGTGGGCATTCAAGATCACACCCCCTCCCCCACCCCGTAAAGTTTCAAGAAAGGACTTACAAGTCTCACCTCTCCTTCTCTATGCCATGGTCTTCCATTAGGGATGTATTTGTTTGGGTTCTGTCTCTTTTTCTGTCCTCCATCAGCAAACTTACACAATAAAGGTTCTGTGGGGGCTAAGTAAACAGAGAAAAATAAAATGAAACCACAATGATATGTGTATGTGGATGACAAAATGTATTACAAAAATAGGAATAGTGTTCACGCTATTAGAAAATTCATACAACACTTTAAGGCAAAAGCAGTTTACTCAGACCTTTGTAAAACTGTCCACGGTGAAAAACGTAGTGCAGAAAAACATACTAGTTATTATTTCTGAACATTTAAAGAACTATTCTGAGGAAGCAAAGGAATCTTTCGATTCACTTTCACACTTAAGAGTAGACACATTTCTTTTGGTTTTGGGCCCTCTCCAATTCCACCTCTGGACCGTCACCAAAATAATCTTCAAATTCAATAGGATTGTGCCATCCTCCCCTCCCCCAACTTAAAATGGTCCCTTAGCGTCCCATTATAATTCCTAAGAGGGACCCTTCACTTCTCCCAGTAGAAAACAAGCCACCTCTACACTGCTCACACATATATTTTTATTCACAATTTGTAACAATTGGTGAGTATGTTTACTTGTTTGGTGTCTGTTTCCCCTTCTAGGCTATACGCCCCATGGGGGCAGTAACATTGTCTGTTTTGTCTATCACTGTATCCCCAGTGCCTAAGTGTCTGGACTTTGTAGTTGCTTATTACATCTTGGTTGCATCAATGAATGAATAGAAATAGGTCTCATATGTTTATTTTTGGGATACGTCAGTGAAGATGGCTGTTGTGAGAAAGCTAAAAATACTTGTCCACCCTATTTAAAGGTTTTTCTGTGCCTTTAATCATACAACTGAGCATTGCTTTACTATATATCTATATACCACTATATATAGATCTGTATATTATTACTATATTACTTATAATATATATTACTATATATCTATACATTTATATAAATTCTTCTTACAGAATCCATGAGGCCAAAACAGAAAAGCAGAAGATGTAGAGAATATTTTCAAGGATATATACTCATTAGAGTTAAAAAAAAAAAAAAGTCTACAGACAGCACAATAGGGCACCAGTAACTTTTCCTTTTCTTTGCTTTTCTGCAATGGAAATAGCAGTGTATTCCAGAAAGTTGTGCATTTTTCTGTGTTTCTAGTTAATGTAATAAAGGCAATCACACCTTCCTGTCTGGTTCCCACATTCTGTCCTTTGTCTACTGTAGAACCATGATTACTACTTTCAAGTTCTGTTTCAAAGTTAAATAACCATGAAGAGAAAAATATTACTTGTGGAAAATTTACTCCTTTCTCCTGTGCCTCTTATTATCCTAATTCATCTCTTATTTTATTTCATGATTACCCACCCACTAATGACAGGGTGGAAGCAGTAGTGTCTTTCAACACTTCTCTGCCAAAAAACAAAACAAAACAAAACAAAAAGCCCAACTGTAACTCCTTCTGGGTGAGCTGTCTGGGCTGCTGCCTGGCACTCCTTTCTTCTTTCCCTGGTGTGAACCACTCTGGAGGGATGGGTTGGAATGCCAACTCACTTCTGAATGACAACTGGACTATGGGTATGACGAGTCAGGAACAAAAATGTTAGGTGTCTGGTGAGACTATCAGCAAGCCTTGGCCCAGATCTAGAGAGGTTTATCCACTGACATTTGAGGTTGTAAGATGTTGACTCCACATAATCTCGTAGAGCAAGAGAGAAGATAATAAATTTGGTGGTGCTGGTACATAGTGGGTCTTCTCTAAAACGAGGTACTTTTATCTAGAGGGTTTATGAAAACTAGGTCCTAGACTGAAATTTAACCTTTTTTTTGTTTTTTTAAAGAAGTTACTTGGCTCAGCAAGTGATCCCAACTGGCCGTTTTTCTCCATTAGCATAATTTCTTTCAGAGACAGTAAATGATCAGGTTGGACTCATTCTAGAAGTTCAGTGCAGGCCACCTAAACAGGCAGGTGTGAATAAAAGCAGGTAAGCAGCCAGACCCTGATGCCTGCCTAAGCTCAACATGTGCTGAATGACCAAGTGTCCCCATCTGTGGATAAGGTGCTTCTAACACATTTTCCTTCATCTAGACTCCGGCCTGTCAAAGAAAAAAAAAATCTCAGGTGACAATAAAGCCTGCTAAAAATGCATAACAATGAGGTAAACATCAAGGGAGTGATGACATGTTTGCAATTAGATCATTTAAAATAAACAAATGGAAGAGGATATAGCTGAACCTTTCAAAAAATGAATTATATTTACTACATGATTCTATGCTGTCATTAAGCTATTTTTTCCCCGCTAAAAGCAAAAAAGGAAGTAGTTACAACAGTTTGTATACTGGCAGGCATTTCATATCTTAGGAAAACAAGCTTTTTAAGAATTATAACCAGTAAAAATGACACATTTCTGAGATAGTTGCTGGCTGCTTGTTTCAGGGAAATGGGAGTACCCCAATATTCCATGTGAAGCAATATAAAATTCTAACAGCTTTCCTCTTTAAAATTCTCTTTGGTCTATTTAACCATCAAAATTTTAACTTAATGTCCACTATGTGCCAAGTACACAAGAGCTGGGGATACAGTGGTAGATAAAACAGGGTCCTTGCCTCCCTGGGGCTTGCAGTTTAATGGAGAAAAGAGTGTACCTAATCTCATGAAAACCCATTTAGTCATTTATGGAACAGAGCATTGTTTTTAGAGGTATTTGTTTTCAATAAAAATGCTAACCAGAAGCAAAATACTTTTGATGCAGAAACAGCTGTACTTCTTTGACAATTGCTGTTCCATTTATTTGAAGGACATTATTAGAAACAGCTTCTCCCTATAAGTTCTTAATGTTTTATTCATTACAAAGATTGTCCATGTGCCCTAGGAAAGCAAATTACATGAAGATTTAAGAAATTTTTAGGTATTTTAGGGTGGCAAAAGGGCCTGACTTATTGTAATTGATATGTGGTCTTACCATGATGTTGAGCAAGGGTTAGATGATCTGTTAAATTTTTGGGTAGGAAAAACAAACAAAACACACTGATGTCATGACCCACTTATTTTTAAGTGTGTATGAGCGTGTTACAAAATGAGAGATCCTCATTTGGCCAGCATCTCCTGTGGCTTCTACCAAACCAGCGGTAGTCCCTAGTTTGCCTTTTGGAGCTGAATATACAGGTTACAGGTTGAAGAATCAGGAGATCCTATGTGATAGTAGCTTGTTCTATAGAGCGTACCTTTCAGCTGAATTCCAATTCCAATTGTTTTTTACAAGGGAGAGATACCGGAAGACTGACATGCAGAAAAGGAAGTGCCATAAATACTAGTCATATGACTTTGAGTGATATGTAAGTTTGGCCAAATTAATATAAAAATTAATATGTAACTGTCAATCTTCTATATGCATGGTTACTTTTCCAGATTAGCAACTTTTTACCTTATTCTGCAAAGCAGTGATTACAAATAATTCTGACAAATGATTTGTGATTTAAGATGTATTCCTGTGTTAAAGTACTATAAAAATGATATAACCTACCCTTAAATCAACTGATTTTGCCAAATATGCAGAGCATTCTAGGTTAAATTTCCCCTTAATTAGTTGTGATCTTTTGGGTTTGTAAAGGGATTCTCATTCTCATCACCCAAAACTAAAGAGTTATTTTCCTGTTCATCAGAACCAACAGGAACATGCATCTCCAACAGCTTGACAACTGCACTGTTACCTTGAGCATTTGTTAAAGGCCCCAGGCAACACTAAAATGCAAACACTGATCTAATATTTTCCGGCATCTCTTAAGAGCCATCTAAGGTAATCATGTCACTGGATTCTCCAGTGTGCTCTCAACAGAGCTTTGAGAGTGGGATGGTCTCTTACACAAGCTTGATTTTGTGGTACTAACAATCCTTCCTGAGACTGTGAGCTCCATGGATAAGGCTCAGGCTGACTTGCTGCCCATCTCCACCGAGTATTTTCCTTACCGATCTTCTGAAACTTAACTCTACAGTGATTTGTGCTCCAATGTCTTTCCTTGATATTCATACTAAAAAATCACTTCTAGAATGCCTGCTCTGAGTAAGCACTGTAGCTCATGATGAGATCTGCAAGTCCTCCTCACTTATCAAACAGCTTGGAAGGACTTGGAGCTCTCTAGAGTTTGTAACAGAACTGATCTTTTCCTCAGCAGGTTCTAACGAAGGTCTTCTCCGTGCTTTTCCCTGTCAGATGCTGACAGCAGTTAACAGCTGGAGAAACTGTCACTTCCAAACTTCCATCTTTCTAGTTATGCTGTATTTTATCCTAATCAAAACACTGTAAAATGTAAACTGCCCTTGATAGAAGCTTCTCCATCCACTGTGGAAAACTAGTCCACTCAGCAACTGTAATTAGCTTTCTTTCTGATAATGTTGGCTACTTTCAACACTCCTCAACTCACAAAATGCAAGGAACTAGCTGCTGCTTTTAAAACATTTCAATAAGGATCCAATAAATATTATCTATTTTTTATGGGCACAACATCGTTTCCTGTTTTAGCCCTCTCCTTTTCTAACTGAATTCTGTTGACCTATTCAACCACTAGGAAGAGCTACAGCTTTTCTCTGTGGACGTTCTTCCTCCCGAGGCTGTTTAGGTTTCTCCTCCTCCCCTGTGCCTTAGGTAGTGTTTCTATCTCCAACCCAGTTTGAGAAGAGAGTAACATTTGTAATATCGTCATGTTACAATCATGTTACCTGATTATATATAGTCATGCTTTGCTCCTGCTGGGTTTGAGTTTTCTTCTTATTGAAATTCTCCTTCACCTCACTTCCCAACCCATCAACTAAGAGTTGTTTATCAGTAAAACAATGATTTGACAATATTAAAGTCATGTTAAATACAAAACAAAAACTCCATACCTCCCATGACTCCAACAAACATATTTTAATTTTCTATATTTACTACTTTTCTAAGTCTATGTAGAGCCATTTATTTTTCACATTTGCAATGATAGGTCCTTTTCTTCTACCATTTATGTTGTGGGTCCTTCTCTACCTTGTTTAATGGTGACATAGTATTTTATTTGTATAGTTTATTATTGTAACTAACACCGCAGGAACATCTGTGTGTGGATCTTAATCTTTTTTAATTCCAGTGCCAACTGCTATAGTGGTGGGTGTACTGTATGGTGGTATTCTAACCAGTATTCTAACTGGCTCATAATTAGTCTCCAAGGGTTTAAAATTCTGCTTTTGTATTTACTAGCTAGTGACTCTGGGAAAGTTATTCAATGTCTCTGGTCTCATAATCTCTGAAATGGGGATGATAATAGTGCCTACTTCAAAAGATTGTTATAGTTAACATAATAAGTGCTTAGAACAGCTAGTGTTCTTAACTACTGTGGCAACAGGGGGAGCTCAAATTTTTGAATTATGGCTCCTCCTCTTGTTTTCAAATGAAGAAAAATTCTCAGGAGAGGGACACTTCTGGTTCAGAAGGTCTAAACACTTGGGGACTGGCCTGTTATCCATGGGATTTGAATCTGAGAGATTTAAGGAGCTGGCTAGAGTTGCTGCCTTGGCTTCTTACAGAATGAAGAAATGTTGAAGTTATAGTTAAGGATAAAGTTACTGGTCAATGTCTTTTAGAAAACTGTTACACAATAACACCTACAACTTCTACCCAAGAGCCTTGTGCTTTAATAAAATCTTACTCCACTATTTACTCCTCACTGGCAGAACCTGATCGTGAAAGGGTGTAAAATGTTGATTTGTGAGGCTGGCTGTAGGCTGGGTGTGATCGATGGTGATAATTGTTGTAAGGCAGCCTCACCATAAGCCTGGTGTGGGGACTAGAACACTGGCACATCTCAGGTTGTGGGCCCCTGTCACTTTTTAAAAACTAGTCTTCTCCTCCTCAGTAGGAATGAATTTGAATTCTGGATCTGCAAGACTGCCCTTGCCCCACTGGCCACCTAGGCCTGTTCCAGCGCTTTTGCTGTCACGACAACAATTCTTCTTAAGAGTATAGCCCTTGAAAGGTACAGCTCATGATGCTGTGTGAGTTCAGATCCAGTTCTGTTGTATGTACCGGGTGAGGGAGATATGACTGCACATCCTGAAGGTACCAGGGACATTCCACATGTCTTCAAGTATTTCTTTTGTCCTAGAGCTACCAAAATTTTCTGTTTTTACAGGGTAACAATGCTTAAGAGAAATATTAAGGGAACAAAATGGGCAATAAAAACCTTTGAAAAATCTCCAGGCCTTTTACTAGATTCATAATTTTCCCTCTAAACATTATCTTTTCTGCTACCTGGCATAGGACAATGCCCTCATAACATCACTATACACACAGAGTTATGAAATGTGGGCAAGAGCGGTTTTCAAGCCCCACTGGACACATAACCAATTGGAAAAGTCAGAGTAACACAGAAAGCAGATGTAAAACAAGCTGAAGCCTTTGAAGGGAGTCTGCCAGCAGACACATATGCACTTCACTGAGGCTCCTCTGTGACAAGATGAAGCTGTGAGCGATGTGGCAGAATGATAACAGTGCAACACTGAGAAACTAACAGGCACTCCCTGCCCTTAGCACACAGGGACTTATTCACACTCCATTAATGTCATGGAGAGGTTCAGAAAGCGAGATGGGAAATCATACTGTCTCCTGCAGCACTGAACACACTGTTAGCCTTTGTCTTTGAGAGGTGGTGGTGGTGGCGAGGGGGAGAGGTGTTTGTGCAGGGAGTCAGGGCGCCAGAGCTGTTCTCAGCTCTAGGATAGTTCCAGCTCACATGCCATACGCATTAGTCTTCTCAAAGACTGTACTCTCTTCCAGGAAGGTCCTAGAAGAGCATTTTTAGACAAATCACTGAATCATGATCATGTGTTTCAGTGTTTTTGCCTGAGGCATGTCTCCTAATTTGGACACTGGTTCTAGATAACTAAAACTTCCCATCTCTGTTTCTAACATTCATTGTGTAGAAAACTGCCACCATACTATTTCTGCATAATGGAATTTTTATCAAGCAAGTATTAAGTGGTTGTGGAAAAACTCGATGGAATTCACCTAGCTGTGTCATGAAGAAGCCATGGGTTCTTTTACCCTGGTTGGGGACCTTCCATGTAAATCTGACTTAATACAAACAAGCCACCTCCAATATTTCAGGAAAAAATGCAGGACTGGGTAGGGAAAGACAGAAGGAAAGCCCACATAAGCAATTATTTTTTCCCCCAACAAACTATAATATACATTTAAAGAAACATCTGCTATAAGAAAAGATAAAGCCTCTTTTAAAATATAGTGACATCAGACACAAAAGCACAAGATTTTAAAAGAGCATTTCAGAAAGCAGACGGCACTAGAAATTGTGATGTGGTACATTAGATTTTTACAAAACTGTAACCATGTGCTTTATTATGTGCCATGCCCCAGGCCAGAGCGGAACATGGCTGGCATGAGGGACCCAGCCATGCCACTCGGGTATGGAAAGAATATGGTGGCAGGAGGGCAGGCAGTGTAGAAGTGACAGCTCATGTGCATAGCTGACTTCCTCCTGCTTAGTCATCTAGAGACTTCCTTAAGAGTGTCACAGCTAGGATGAGTTCATTGTTCAGTTTGTTCATTTTGAGAAAGTATCTTTCGGGAATTGTGTCTAACGTGGGTTTCTTTTCTGTACTTGGCTCCAATGTCATGGGCAAACTGCCAGCCATGCAAGAATCCAAGTACTCTGACAGGAATCATCCCAGATAATTCCGCTTATGCCAGCTAAACAACTTGCATCATTAAATAAACCGTCTTCTGACTGTATTTATGAAATGTTATGTCTACCTAGCAATGAGACTACATTATGCAAACATTCAAGTGGAGGCTCATTCAACTGACCCCTGCCTGACAATATTTTTGTTTTTTATCTGGTTCTTCTGATAATAATCATATGCCCTCCACAGAGAAACTGATGCTATGGAGTAGCCATTCAGGGGATATAAGGAAAGAACAGTATCTAATACACAAACTGGTACTCAAAAGAATTCTGAAGTCACCATGTATACAAGAAAAAAAAAAAAAAAAAAAAGAAAAAAGAAGTCCAGAGAAGTTGAAAACTCTTTCACATTCTTTGTGGGTTTTCAAGTCTACTGGGGACTTGTTTTGGGAAAAGCTGAATTCACTGTGCCCGTGTGCTTCCAAGTCTGGCATTATACATTTAACATTCATGCCTAAAGGCAATTTAACCTCCTGTGCAAAAAGGTGGTATCCAAAAAGGCCCTCAAATTAGCAATAATTCTTGGGAAGAGCTCTGCATGAAAAATGCTCTTAGAAACCTGTTGGTAACTTCTGGTGGTAGGGTGATGCACAAGTTCCCTGAGCCTGGCACAAAATTAAAAAGAAAACATAGCTCCTGCCCCCAAAGAACATGCAATCTAATTGTCAACCAAGACTTACACACTCAAAAGATCATTACACATTCAAAATGGCACAAAATTAAGTGCTAATTCAGAACAAAGTGAACAGCTTGACTGAAAAACTGTACCCCTGCAGTAACGCTCTCAATGTAAAAGGAACTAATCTGTTTCTTGTGCTCCATTTGTAACTTGGCACAGCTTGGAAGAAATTACTCTTTACTAGCTGTGAAGGTGAAGAGGATCCTACGATCATTTACATGTGGTTTGGAAATCTAGGGCTTTTATTTCCCTTGAATGGATGTGACCAATAGTCTGCAAACCCCCTTCAAAGAAAACACCAATGACAAAACCACGAAGTTCTTTAGAGAAAAAAATAGACTGTCTAACCTTGATCTGTGACACCCTGAGATCTACTTTATTCAAAGAACTGAAGAGCTTTTGTTGTTATTAATTTAGCAAACCATTCCTTCAACAGGGAAGATCTTATCTTAGACTGATACACCATCAAAACAAAAGTGTCCTAGATGTTTTTCCTTCTCAAACTTTCCTTGTTGCACACAAGAATGAGTTAAAAAAGCAAAGAGGTCACAAGTAGGTGGATGAATAGGTGGTCACAAGTAGGTGGAATAGTCCCTTCAAGGGACTAATGTGTGGGGCCCTGCTCGTGCAAAGGCTGACACCGTAGGAGCAAGAAAACACCAGCTGGGCACAGGTGCTCAATGCCAGAGGCTGACAGGGTAGGGTTTACAGAAGACTCCCACGTACAAAATTTCTCCTTTGTCTTTACTTGGGCAGAAGTTAAAAACATTATTTTCTCTTTCCATTTTTTTCAACTCTACTGATGTTGATGGGAAAACAATACTAACTTAAAAAACAAAAAAAGGAATCTCTTCCACTAGATTGAGTTTCTTGAAATAATTACTTCCAGGTTTTATATTTTATGCTCCAAATTTGTGTATGTAAGCAGTTCAACTTCAGATACAGTCACAGATGCAGTGTGCTCTCAGGTTTTAGTATTACAAGATCAGGTGTAGCCTGTGGAACTGCACATACAAATTAGTTTCTCTATGAAATGAAAAGCAACTGAATACAGAAAATTAAAGTGAATTTCTAATGGTAATCATCAGTCATCTAGCTAAAGATAAAACAGTGGAGCTACGGCGGAATAAATACTAAACACTAGTTATACGCGCACAGCCTTGGAGAAACCGCTCTCTTCCATGACTTCTGGCTGGAATGAATCTAACTTCAAAACACCTCAATGTTTCTTGGCTGTGTCTCATGTGAAAAACTGGGATAAATATTCTATATGGCCTCTGTACTTGCTTTCAAGATTGGGCCTGACCTGTTTTTTTATGTTATTTAATAAGGTTCAATTCACTGAATCTATTAACTTCAATGTGTACATATTTTTGCATAGAAAAAGTGGCAAAAATCTGTGTTTTGGCAAATGGGGAACTCTGTTCTAATTCTTGTGGATTCTGTGGCAGTTGCTCACTTTAGAGACTCCTCCCCCATTCAGAGATGAGCACCAGTGTCTGCTCTCCCAGCCTGAGTATTTGGGATAAATCTTGATATGGCGAACCCACTTGACACTCCAACAAACAGGTGGCCAGGGTAGCAGTTAAAGGCTCCCTCTCCAGACCTGTACCCAACACTAAGTGAAACCTCAACTTTAACCCTTGGGCATGCTTGGGCAGAAGCTGGAAAGTAGGACTTTTAGCTGACATGGACCTAAGGCTCAAAGAAGACTTGCTGACCTGGGATACAGATTGGGAAGTAGAATTACAGATGTATTATGCCAGCTAAGCATAAGATGACTAAAATTACAGGGGAGAAAGATGGAGGAGGGTGTATGTGGCTTTTTTTCTTTTTCCCCATTTTAACAATTTCATTACCTCCCCCTCAAAGCAAGGTGATGTGGTTTCTAAATTTTGAAACTTTCTCCTTTCTGGCAGGTGGCATGCTAGTGGCTGGCTGCAAATCAGATCAGAAGACATTTCAATTTCGCCCCACATGGTAGCTTGTTAAGAACATGGTATTGGCCTGGTGTTACAGTGTAGTAAAATTTATTCAAAACCACCAAATATTTGTTGTTGCATAGTATGGCTCAAAAGTTGTGGTGGGCATGAAAATAAAAAGCTGAAGATACAGTTTCTACTTTCAAGGAGCTTCTAGTTTAGTGGGACTGACACATGTAAACATGTTAAGTGCCACAGCACACACGGAGGTGTCCTCAAGGTGATGATCTGCAGACACAGCATAACCCAACTGGGTCAGAGGAGGTCCTTGCAGGGAGCAGGCAAGCCCTGAACACAGTCTTGAAAGCTGAGGAAGAGACAGCCAGGCTAAAGGGAACCCAAGGGATCCGGGTCATTGGAAACCATGAGAGAAAGCCAAGAAAAATGATGCAGCACGCTGTGTTGGGAATACCATTTGTTGTTCAATGTTGGAGGAGGATAAGCAGGAAGGCAGAGGATGGAGGGAGACAGGACTGCAGAAGTAGGCAAGGGCTCCTGTCACCTTTGGCTTTCCATGCCATTCCAGGAATCCTCAATCTTTCCTTCTAACTGAGAGGGGGTGGATTTTTAACAATAAAGTGATACATAGGTATATATTTTATCTAAGTCTCTCTGGCTACAGTCATGGAGAATACCTTAGAGAGGTAAGAAGAAATAGGGCTGATGCAATGGTGCAGATGAGAGATGATCAGAAATTAAACTAGGCAGTGGCAGGAGAAAGGGAGGGAGAAGGTAGATTCTAGAAATAATCAGGAAGAAAAATTTGGGGACTTGAATGATTATTTGTATGTGAGATACAAAGCACAGGGGAGGTAGGGGAGTCCAGTCCTGGGTTTCTAGCTTGGGAGTCTGGGTAGATACTGGTTCCACTAACTGAGAGTAGGAAAACAGGAGGAAGAGCAGAATTAGATGGGAAATGAGGTAAGGGGGACTAGTGTAGTTCTGGAGAGGATGAATATAAGGTAACTGAGGTCAGGCAGTCTGAAGCTCTGGGGAACAGCCAGGATGAGAGATGAATGAGAGTCAATGACTATGAATATAAGTAGTAGTTAAAACCTTGAGAGTAGATGAAATTATCAGAATCCTGAGCCAAAAATGGAATTCAAGGCAACACTAACAATTAAAAGCAGATGGAAGAAATAAGTTTACAAAAGAGAAAGGATTAACACAAGATGGGAAGAAAACGGAGACAGGTGCAAAAGTAGTCAAGGGAGGACGCACTTCATGGATGAGTGAGGGGCCAGCAGTCCCAAACACATACAGCAGACAGACACAGGATAAAAAGAGGGGAAATTCTCCAGATGGGGTAATCAGGAATTAAGAGTTACAGGTTGAACCGTGTGGGGTCCTAACACCCAGCCCTCAGAATGTGATCTTACTTAGAGACAAGGTCATCAAAGTTAAAGTAAGATCATGGCGAGGGGGTAGGCCTTCATCCAATATGGCTGCGGTCTTCCTAAGAAAGGGAAATCTGGGCACAGAGACAGATACACAAAGAGGGAAGGTGCTGTGAGGAGATTCGGGGAGAAGACAGCCATCTACAAGCCAAGGAGAGAAGCCTGAAACAGATCCCTCATAGCCTGGCTTGGGTGTCTGGGTAGAAGGAACCAACCCTGCTGACATCTTGATCTTGGACTTCCGGCCTCCAGAACCCTGAGACACTAAATTTCTATTGTTTAAGCCACTCAGCTTGTGGTACTTTGTTATGGCTGTCTAGCTAACTAATATTGCACATTTACCAAGAGGAATTTCAACCACACACCAGGGAATGTCAGATTGGAGAGAGTGATGCATAAATGGGAAGTAAGGAAGTGAAGACTACACTTTTAAATGTTGACATGAGAAGGTGCTGTAAGGAACCAGAGTGCTTAGTTTAGTTTCTAGATTGCAAAGACTTAAATGATTTCAAACACAAATGGCTATCTTCTTGAATATTTTTGGCATGAAGTAATTCATAGTTTTTGTTCACTGAATCCTGTGATTTTAAAAATGTCTATTGTAGTTATGTTCGCAAGTTTTGTTCCTAGTGTTACTTGTTTGCACGTTTCCCCCCATTTCGTCACCAATTAGTCTTGCTAGATATCTATTTTAGTAACTGAAAATCAAATTTCTTGGCTTTGCTGAAAAAAAAAATGAACAAAAGCAAAAGACAGAGACTGAAATTATAGGAGAGCAAGGCAATGACTGGCAGAGCAATGTCTCAATGAGACAGGACCTCAAGGACAGCTTCGAAACCCTTGTACACGAGACTTTAAGAAAGGGGACTGGTAAGACTGGATGTGGGTGTAGGTCCCCTTGCTGGGAGAGAGCAGGAAGCTGACGGAGCTTCTAGCTGGTGATTTCAATTTTATTCATCAAGTAGGAAGTGAAGTCATCCACTTGAGATTAGGGAGGGGGTTAGGTAGGGGACTGAGCAGGCTGGGGAAATTGAGAACTGCTGCTAGGGAAGGGTAAGGAAGCTGAGTGAGGACTGGTGGTGCTGAGCAATTGATTAAGCTGAAGACATTTAATTTGTGGTAGTGCCAATCTTTGGCTGCATGGATATAACAGGAGTGGTGTGCGTGAATTACAGCAGGATTAATTCAGGTTCAGCATTCTGTCATGACAGTGTGAACAAGGGATGGGGTGCAAGAAAAAGGAGAATGCCACTTAAGAAATGATTTTAACACTCAAAAATGGAGACCAGACTTAGTAGGAAAGAGAAACAGGTAAAGGAGGATGAATAAACAGTGAAAAGAGAAGGATCCCTTTGTATTTCAGATCAGGGTTTGTGGGAGTTAGAGTAAGTGTGACATTGGAATGAAAAACCCATGAAGTGTGGTGTTCTTGGTAATGACAACACAATGTAAAACCATGGGAGAAAGTGGCTAAAGTGGAGTGGACATAAAGGCCATAGGAACTGAGGTCTAGGCACTGAAAGGTACCACAGTGCTCAATGGATATGATCAAATGAAGGGAGGTTCACTGAGGATGGTGATAAGGTGGTTCAGAAGCTGGCTGCTGCATCAAAAGAGGAGTGAATTGCACAATGCTTTACAAGTCAGCTCCTTACCACTGCTTTCATTAACATTTAAACATCCAATGCCTATGCCTAGGGAGAGGTGAATTTTTAAGTCTTATTTGTAAATCCAACAAAATGCATCTTAAAGAGTGAAATGAGGGGTTTTTGTTCTATTGAAGAGTCATCATGTGCTAAAGTTAAACATACATCATATAGAAGACTACTGATAAAGTTTCAGACAAACAACATACCAGAAACTCCTGGTGGTGTCTTAATAAATTTTCCATTAAAATGACCAATAACAGCTTCACATTTTTCTGTTGATTCCATCCTATTTATAATAAAAATAGAATACATAAATATTTAAAGGTTTCTTAACTTTCATCTTGTTCGGTGCATGCATAAACATTCTTATAGGTTTTTTGGATATAAATGAAACCTAGTAAAAATGTGAATATGATAAAGGGTCTATTCTACCTTTTATCTAACTGCTGCTTTTGTACTTCTATAGTAAAATGACAACTGATAACAATAGAGTATATTCTGAAGCAAAGCAAGAATCTACTGAGTGTTTAAGATCAAGTATATCAAATGGATAATTTTATTGTAATTGTTGTAAAATTGAAAAATCAATACACAATAGCTTTGTTAGCCATAATAGTGAATTGCAGATACAACAGTTTAAAATACTAGGGTATTTTCTACTTGCTAAAATACTAGTCATTTTAAAATTGTCTTTGCTTTCACAAATTCACAAAATGACAGACTAAAAAGTCATGATAACAGCCAGTATCAGTGAGAGGGTGCGCCTTATATGCTTCTTACATTTGCTTCAGGTTTAAAATTAAATTAGTGAAGTCAACTATATACCTTGTCACCTTGGCTTTGGAGGAGTAAAGGCTGGAGGCTAACTTTACAACTTAGTCAATTCCTGTAGGTGGCTGAAAGTATCTGAGAAACATTGCTGGGAACTTAAATTACTTCAAATCATTTTTCTTTAATGGATGCAACACTGAATAATCTACTAAAAACACTCTATACTCCTGGACTACTCAGAGAGTTACACCTTAGTTTTAACAAACAGTGATAGTTTCAAAAAACAATGTAATTTAATTGAATTCTCTCTTTGGATACAGAAATGATACGACTTGATCTGTTTTCAGAACACCCACAGAGGTGACAAAATGATGCTGAGCTATTCAGTGACTCACTTGCGTCATTTTAACAAGTGGAGCACATGCTGGAGATGCTGGCCTTGGTGACTTACTACTCATAGGATGTTTTAGTTTTATGATAAAACTAACTGGCCTGACAGAAACAGCAATGAACTAAAATCCAGATGAACCAAGTACTAGCCCCTGCTTCATTATTTGGCAGTTAGGTAACAATGGAAAAGTTCCCTTTTTTGTCTCAATTTTCTTCTATATAAAACAACATAATAATAATGCTTTGTTGATATATAACAGGTCTGAGGTAAGATGTGATTGTCATTTGTGTATAAAAGCAAACCCTCAGAAATTCTTCCTACAAAATCAAAGTCATTACTTTAAAATATATACACATTATTTGTTATTGCAGAGTATTAATAAGTTTCTAATTAATGCATCATATAAAAATCAGCTTTTATACATGGGCTTTTAGATTAGAATTCTGATCAAAATCAAAGAGCTTTCTATTTAGTATTTTTCCATCAGAAACCAAAATAACCACTACTCTGAAGTGTTTATTTTCTGGGGAGAAAAAGATAAAAAATTAGATGGAAGGAGTGAGGGCACTTTAGTTATAACTAGACTTTTAGACTTTTTTTTTTTTTTTTTAAAGACAGGTCTGTCACCCAGGCTGGAGTGCACTGGCATGATCAAGGCTCACTGTATCCTCCAATTCCTGGGCTCAAGCAATCCTTCTGCCTCAGCTTCCCCTGCAGCTGGGACTATAGGCATGTGCCACCATGCCTGGCTAATTTTTAAAACTTTTTGTAGAGAAAGGGTCTCGCTATGTTGCCCAGGCTGGTCTCAAACTCTTGGGCTCAAGCAATCCTTCTGCCTTGGCCTCCCCAAATGCTGGGATTATAGGTGTGAACCACTGCATGCGGCCCCTAGAAGATTTTATTTATTTATTTATTTATTTTAAGACAGTCTCGCTCTGTTGCCCAGGCTGGAGTGCAGTGGCGTGATCTCGGCTCACCGCAACCTCCATCCCCCAGGTTCAAGCGATTTTCATGTCTCAGCCTCCCAAGCAGCTGGGATTACAGGTGCCTGCCACCAGGCCCAGTTAATTTTTGTATTTTTAGTAGAGACAGGGTTTCGCCACGCTGGCCAGGTAGGTTTCGAACTCTGCCCGCCTGGCCTCCCAAAATGCTGGGATTACAGGCATGAGCCACCATGCCTGGCCTAGGTTTTATTTCTTACAAAAAAAAAAAAAATCTGAAACAGAAATTATAAAATGTTAGTATTTGTCATATCTGTGTGGTGGTTACACAGTTATCATGTCCTTGTCTTACTTTTCTGAATGTTTTACATATTTCATTTTAAAACCTAACTCATTTACTTTATTGATGAATCAAATTTCCATCGAATAAGAAAAAACATACTGATTTATCTATTGAATTTAGGAGACTGACTGTTATTTTTAAAAAGTTAGAAGCATCCTGATGATCTAAGGACACACACACGTTCAGAACTTTTGCTCATGTGATAGTTCCTTTCCATAAGGACCCAAATATTTAGTGTGCTCAGCTTCATGAATTCTAATGAACTTGCAAAAGATCTGGAAAAATGCAGTCTGGTATTTACACATAATTTAAGTTCACGGTGCAACTGCTCCCATAACCCTAGCTGAAACTCTCTCTTCTTAGTCATTTTTAATTTTCCAAGATAACTTGGCAAAGCTATTGTTGTTGACATAATAAAGACTGGGCAGAAGGCTTACCTAGCAAAGCCAACACCACGACTTGTACCACTGGAATCACGTAGTATCCTTGTAGAAATAACTTGTCCAAATGGTTTGAGCATATTTTCTAGTTCTTGCTCATCCATGGAGAGTGGCAAATTAGAAATGTAGAGGTTGGTAGGATCTTGTTCCTGTTGCTAAAACAGAAGAGAGTGTTGTCCATTAATTTCCAACAGAAGGTGAGATATTTATGTTAACACACCTATTTTTATTAGCTACTTTCTTTGCTCAAGTCCTTTTAAAGTACTCAGAACCTCAGAACACCAAAGTCACCTTGGACTCTTGAAAATAGTGTCTGAAGCTTGGACAATCTGTGCAGGCCAGACACGATCCCACCAAGCCCTTCTTAGCAGATCTGGAAATGGCACTACTGAGTTGGAGAGGATGCCCTCATGGAATCACAACTCTCAGTTGTTTGCGGTGTTTCTAAAAATAACCGACCTCTCCTCCACTGTTATTTTTAGGAGTCCATTTCAGGCACACTATTGCGCAGGAAGCTATTATTTCAATTTAATTATTGCTAATAATTCAACTTAGAGATACATGAAGGATTCTGGACCAAGTCATCTAGCGTCCAATAGGGATCTGCCTAAATTTCCGTCCTCTGCTCTATGGCAAAGTTCACACTACTTTTGAGTCATGATCACCAACAGTAAAAACAGGTAATTTAACGAAAACAAGAAATAACAAAGCCATGTAAAATAGTCAATTCTGGGTAGGGAAAATTTTAGACTCTTGGAAAAGCTGAACTCAAGAGTAGATGGGGAAGGAAATACTTTGTTCAGAGGACATGGCATTGACTTGGGACCCAAAGATCAAGCAGAAGTCAAGAGGCTTGCAAAAGGCTAAGGAGTTTGATTTTACTTTGTCAGTCACTACTGCTTCAGCTTTCCTACTTAAGCAGTGCTAAAAGCAAGGAGAATAATTATGTGACTGTAGGCAAAAGGCAAGGTAGTCTTGCCAGAGCTGCAAAATGTTCTTGAAGTCTTGTGTTTTATCTTTAAAAAAAAGTCATGTAAATTTTGCAATCTACTTCCTATCTAAGTTTATTTTAATAGAGAAACAATGTTTTTGACCTAATACCAGTAAGTAACACCGACACTCCAGGAAGATAAGCCATGCTTATCTTGTGATATTACGCACATGAGCTGCATAATGACATTTCAGTTAATGGCGGGTGGCATATACGATGGTGGTCCTGTAATAGAGATGAAAACTTCCTATCACCTGGTAATGTCTTGATGATCCTGACACTGTGTAGCCCTGGCTAATGTGTGTGTTAGTGTCTTAGTTTTTTATAAAAAAGTTTAGAAAATAATAAATAATAAATTTTAAAATAGAACAATGCTTATAGAATAAATGTATAAAGAAAATACTTTTGTACAGCTGCACAATGTATGTGTTTTAAGCTAAAACACACATACTTGACAAAAGTCAAAAACTTAAATTTAAAGGTTTATAAAGTAAAAAAGTTACAATAAGCTGATTCATTAATGAAGAACAAAAATTTTTCTTTTTTTGAGATGGAGTCTTGCTCTGTGCCAGGATGGAGTGCAGTGGCGCGATCTCAGCTCACTGCAACCTTTGCCTCCCGGGTTCAAGCGATTCTCCTGCCTCAGCCTCCCGAGTAGCTGGGACTACAGGCATGTACTACCACGCCCAGCTAATTTTTGTATTTTTAGTAGAGATGGAGTTTCACCATGTTGACCAGGATGGTCTCGATCTCTTGACCTTGTGATCCACCCACCTTGGCCTCCCAAAGTGCTGGGATTAAAGGTGTAGGCCACTGTGCCTGGCCAGAAAGAAATTTTTTAAAATAAATTTAATGTAGTCTAAGTATACAGTGTTTATAAAGTCTACAGCAGTGTAATGTCTTAGGCCTTCCCATTCACTCACCACTCACTCACTGACTCACCCAGAGCAACTTCCAGTCCTCTAAGCTCCAGTCATGGTAAGTGCCCTATAAGGGTGCACCATTTTTATCTTTTATACCATATTTTTACTGTACCTTTTCTATATTTAGATACACAAATACTTATCATTGTATTATAACTGCTAACAGTATTCAGTACAGTAAGATGTTGTACAGGTTAGTAGCCTAAGAGCAAGAGGCTATACCACATAGCCTAGGTGTACAGCAGGCTACACCATCTGGGTTTGTGTAAGTACACTCTATGATGTGCACATGATGACAAAATCACCTAACAATGCATTCACCAGAATATATCCCCGTCATTAAGCAACACATGATTGCACACTGGTAGGTGACGGGGAAACAGGAGGAAGAAGAAACTGCAGTTTGAAAGCTACATCTTGAAAAATAGGGCGGTTTTGGAGGCATGGAAGCAGGGGAATGATATGATCAAACCCATCTTAGTTTTGATTTTAGGTTCTATCTTTTAATAAAGATGGGGACCCCTTAATTAAAGGGCACTAAAACACTCTTTGGACAGAGATATGGTATAAAAAATGTTACAGAAGAAACACATATCAAAATATTGTGAGGCCAGGCACAGTGGCTCACACTTGCAATCCCAGTATAGGCCAAGGTGGGAGGATCATTTGGGACCAAGAGTTTGAGACCAGCCTAGACAACACAGTGAGACCTCATCTCTTAAAAAAAAATCAGCGAGATGTAGTGGTGCCCATCTGTAGTCCCAGCTATTTGGGAGGCTGAGGCAGGAGGACTGCTTAAGCCCAGGAGTTCAAGGTTGTAATGAGTTGTGATCATGCTACTGCATTCCAGCCTGGGCAAAAGAGCAAGATTGTTTCTCTCGTGTGTGTGTGTGTGTGTGTGTGTGTGTGTGTGTGTGTGTGTGTGTATATATATATACACATATATATGGAGTATATATGGAGTGGACTTTCTTTTTAAGAATGTTCATAGAATTTGTTATGTATGAAGAATTTTTAGAAGGGGATCGACAATGTAGGCACTAAATCTGTGTTTTAGTTGCTTCTGTTATTAAAATATTATTAAAAATATTACACATGCTTTAAAGTCTTGATTCAACTTGAAAGTTTACCGATGAGGAAATAATATTAAAAAATGCTATAAATCAGAATCCCAGAAAGAACTGGGCTCTTAACCCACTCTTTGATATAGTGAAATAGAGTAGACTAACGCAGGTAAATATTTCCTATGATGTGAATGCATTTGTTTTCAATAGCAACGACCCTGTCGGTTAAAAACCTAATTTCATTTGGGATGACCTTTAGCGCTAATGTTATTTATGTTTCTTTTCAAACGGTCAACATATCTTACAAACATTGTCCACAAAGTTGCAGTAATTAAAAAAAAAAAAAAGAATGGTCCAAGCTGGCAGCACATGCCACAAAATAACAAAGTGTCCATGAATTCTTTTTTTTCTAATCCCTTCTTTTCACGGGTGTTTTTTTTTTCTTTTTAAATTTTACTTTCTTTTTAGTTGTTGTCTATGCATTCTTATAACCACACATTCACTGTGAACAAGACATATAATACATGTGATAACTGGTGGTGGTTCTTGAAATGAGGATAGTTTAGTATCTTTAAAATCAGTGACAACCATAACTGGTTTATTATTTACAATGCTATGTGTGAAAAAAACACTTATTCTTTCAATTATAGGTGACCAAACATAAAAATAGGGTCAATAGGCCTCCTTTGTCCCTAGGCATGGAAGGGTTCAAGGGCTTCCATAACAAGTAGAAAACTAGATCTCACATTGGCCGTCAGAGTGATAAACAGCTACTAACATTCACGTGAGTAGAAAAGCCAGGCTCGAAAGTCCTGCACAGCGTAAAGCACTCAGTCATCATCCGAAAGAAATTAACAAAAACCTCCCCATGCGTGTGGAATGGTTCCTAAAATGCAAGAACGGGGACTTGGCAGTAAGAGCAGACATCTGTTTTCTCTTGTACAGAATAGGTTCAACAACCAGCAGATAGCCAGTCACTGGCATGTGACTGCAAACTGCTCAGAGCATGGTGAAGCTCTGGATGGAGAGGGGGGATTATATTTCTGCTCGTGTGACTGCCTATTTATTGAAAAAAAAAAAAAGTGTAAACTTCCCAACAGCCAAAAAACATATGAGGATTTACTGACCCCCATCAGGCCATAGGAGGAAATGAAAGGCCTACAGAAGCCACTTTGCTAATAGATATAAACAATGTCCATTAGCGTTTTCTGTCTTTGTAGCTCGTTATCTGCGTTTCTTTTCCTTTTATAGAATGTGAGTCTTTTATTTGAAAGATGTACACATTTGTAACATCTGCCTAGTTTAACATAAACAGGTTTTCCAAAAGGTCCAAGGCCATTAGGTTAAGTTTCATCAGTGTACTTGATGGATATAATTTTAAACTGTCCCTTTCTTAATTCTCAATATCTGCCCAAGCTTGGAAAAAAGTTATTTTCTCAATTATTTTATTTGATCATCAACAAAACAAACACTTAAAACCTGCCATATGGCAGGTACCAGACAAAGCGCTGAAAATTAAAACAAGAATAAAAACCAACCACTGGTCTCTAATGCTCTCATTTTGCAGTTTTGCAATTTAGTTTTGAATATTTGTGGGGTTCTTTTTCAACTTAGGTACCCAGTATGTCAAACAATATTATATTTCCGTCCCATCCTCTAAGTGATTGCCCTTAATTTTTTTCTGATTATATAAAGATGAAAGACTTTAATATATGGCAATATGAATTTTCAACACATTATAGTATCCTGATTAGTTCATTAGAGGAGAGTGGAAAGTGACGGGTACCCTCCCTATCACCCAAGCACAGGGGCTGGACTTAAACTCCTTTTAAAAATCATTTCCCCACTGGGTGTGGTGGCTCATGCTTACAATCCTAGGCAGGTGGACTGCTTGAGCTCACGAGTGCGAGACCAGCCTGGGCAACATGGCGAAACCTGGTCTCTGCAAAAAAATACAAAAATTAGCCAGGTGTGGTAGTGCGTGCCTGTAGTCCCAGCTACTCAGGAAGCTGAGGGTGGAAGGATCGCTTGAACCCGGGAGGCGGAGGTTGCAGTGAGCCGATATCACCCCACTGCACTCCAGCCTGGGTGACAGAGCCAGATCTGGTCTCAAAAAACAAAACAAAACAAAACAAAACAAAAATCATCTCCCTGAAAGATGTGTTTCAGGTGCTCCTTTATCCAGACAGCATAAAGGGGCTAAGTCAAGTCTAGATACTCAAACTCATGGTTCTATGGTATAGAACAATAAACCCACTGACATTTAAAATACCTCTTGTAACTATAATGATATCATAAAAAAGAAATCAGGTCTAGGAATCTCAAGTCATTCTACAGGGACCTAAAGAAATTCACAATATGCAGAATGTTGGCAGCTGGCCAGCACCTCTGAACCTGAGTACTGGTCCTCGCCACAGATGATGGAGGAAGGGGTCCTTTTCCTTAGCCAATGTATAGTATCAAGCTTTCTAAAGAGGTCTTTGAACAGTGCTCATTTTCAACCCGGGGGAAAGCTAGTATTTGAAGAGCGCTGTAGACACGACATATAGTGCCAATATATACCCAGTCCAGTGTTGAATAAATGCATTGTAAAGCCTTCTTCAAAACAGTGTATAGTTAATATTCTATGCTGCTTAATATTACAGGCATTGAAAATGGTGCCTAGGTAAGTGTTCAGGGGCCACTCTAACCGAAGCCTCTACATTCTTAACAGATTGCTAAAATAGAACTCTTTCTAATTCTGTTTAAGGGGAGACCACAAAACAATGGGTGTCAGGCACTCCCACATTCCAGAGTGAGAAATCAGACCACCTAAAGACAGCCTGAAGGCGCTGGCTGAGAACTGGTTTGGGACACTTAACTGACTGCTCACCTCCTATGTCTAAGAGACTGGAGAGACTGAGAGTGAGCATTTACGGGGAGAGAAATGCTGAAGCGTTCCAAGTCTCACCATGTGAATTGCTTTCCTCTCACCATCAGTCAAGCAAGAGGGGGCGACCACTTAGGGAGCTTGATCTGTGTCTCAGGAACCTGAATGGATACAATAGATAGATGTCTAACTTAAAATCTAAGGGAATCTTCAAGGAGAAAGGCTGAAAGGCTGACAAGTATGGCTGGGAAGTAACTCTCTCCTAAGGATGACTGGCAAAGGTAGATCAGATGTGGGCCACACAGGTAGAGTTGGCCCAGCGTTGTGTTAGATCCTCCCAAGAAGGCTGCTTCGAGGGGAAGAAATTCCAGCAGAAAGGGGCTGAAGATAGACCATTAGATTATCAGGAGCTGACCATGTCAACCTGAGGACATGTATTCTTTCACTTCAAGGAGCTATAGGAGAGAAAGATCAATTTAGGGAGGTGGGGATGGAGTTGGTTAAAGACCTCAGAAAACCAAAGCATTCCATGAGAGAAAACATCAGCATGCTGCCTGGCTAGAGAAATCAACATCAGATGACCTCACTGTCAGGTCATCCTTTTCCAGCACACCATCCCTGGAGGGGTTAAATGAAGCCATGGCTAGTGAGCTGAAGGAAGAGTGAGAAAAACACAAGCTTTGGAAATAGGAAAGAAATGAATCATTTGCTCATCTCACTATAAGCTTGCTACTTGGAGCAGACCTAATCCAGGGAAGGGAGAAGCTTCAGCTGAAGATTCACTACATGATACTCAAAATTTTTGTCAAATAAACAGTACTGGAGTATTAAATTACAGGCATCACACACACTTAACATCATAATCTGTTCCTGAAAATCAGAAATTCAGCATCAAAATGTTAACCGAGAGCCTATTTCACATTATGTTAAACAGGAAAAAATTATAATGTATTACACATCATTCAAAATCCTCAACCAAATTTTCTAAAATGTAACTATTTTATTTTCCTATTTTTCTATAATTCCCTAAAATGTAACTAAATACACTCATCATTACATCTGTCTCTGTATGTGTGTGCACACATATAACAAATGGTTCTGTTGGAATGGAAACACTGCTTCCTGATCACCAAATAATACGGTTGTCAGCCAACAATTGCTTTTTAGGCTGTGATGTCTCTCGGCATCAGCAATATCCAAGACACACATCCCTTATGTTGACTCTCAGCAGTTTTAAAAACATCTACATATGAGTCTGACATTCTATAAACTGTATTTGCTATGTAACTTGAGACTCTGACTGAAAATGTATTGAAACATATGTACGCTTCATGGAGTTTGGCTATGAAAAATTGAGGCATTCTACCAAACACATATCAACCAGAAACACCTGAAACGAAAGAAGCTTGGGGAACTTCTTGAAAGAACGACAGTGGCTGCAGAAGTCGTGAGACTTGCCCTGGATTTTATCCAAAAGCAAGGAGCTTCAGTGAGTGCATTATTAATAGAACGGACAGTGGGGGAAAGAAGTAAGTTGTTTTCCGAGTGTGCCCTAAAAGTCCTGCTTATACAATGCCGGGTTACCCATTGTTTACAGAACCAGATTAAACATTCTGCAAATCATTATGCAACATAGGTATCACATAGTCATAATAAACATATTTAAAACCTCAAAATCACCGTCTTTCAATAATGTCACAGAGAATCTCTATGCGATGGACAAATAATCTGAAAATCATGGTGCTCACATGAGGCCAGGTGTGGTGGTTCATGCCTGTAATCCCAGCACTTTGAGAGGCTGAGGTGGGCAGATCACTTGAGATCAGGAGTTCAAGACCAGCCTGGCCAACACGGCAAAACCCTGTCTCTACTAAAAATACAAAAATTATCCGGGTGTGGTGGCATGTGCCTGTAATCCCAGCTACTCAGGAGGCTGAGGCAGGAGAATCACTTGAACCTGGAGGGGCAGAGGTTGCAGTAAGCCAAGATTGTGCCACTGCACTCCAGCCTGGGTGACAGAGTGAGACCCTGTCTCCAAAAAAAAATCTATATATATATATATATAGTCTCTGTTTATTTTAACTTCTTACTCTGGAGTTTAAGAAAATCTAAAGTAAGTCCAACTCAATGCAAAGTTTTAAAAATATTAAATGGCAACGGCTACTTAGAAAGGTGATTCCTCTTACTAATTACTGAAATCTTTATGTTGATTCTTTCATTCAAAGTACATCTCTACCCTATAGCTTCACACTGGTTTTTCAACATCCTTAAGGTCCTGGGAGGTAACTTATCCGCTTACCAGAGTCCTTTAACTTCTATGAACCTTCTTATGTGTATGTAAATGCTTCTCAGGGAACAATTACGTGCTACAATTCAAAAGTAGCAGAAGACAGTATAAAATTACTTTCCTCTTTACTTGAAGAAGCCAGATAATATAAAAGTATTGCTCTTTTAAAAAGAATACTCAAAAGATCAAACTGCTGAGTTTTGGGCTTGAAAATATTTTCTGTAGCAACTGAAGAACTCAGGTTTTAAAAAATTTAATTAATTACACAGATGTCTTAATAACTGCACTGTAGTCAGTAGGTATTATGATGTAATGCAAACTTATATTTGGGTAATAAAGACTGGGACATAAATATCAGTTTATTCAACAGAGACTCCTAAATGTGTTTGGTGCATAATGGAATGTGTATTATAGAATGTAAGCACTTAAGAGATGCATGTCATTCCAAGTGTGACTCTCCTTGTTAAGCCTTAGCTCTTTTAATAAAAAGGCCATGCCCGTTTGAAAGTGGGGTTGGGGGGAGATGCACAAGACAATCTAAGGTCCCTCCAGCTTTAGAATTATGACTGCACCTGAACTAGGGATTTAGATCATGTAAGGCCAACTTTTTCAAGGCCATCAAGTCTATCTAAGGCATCATTACTTTTGGAAGAGGGTCTGAGCATCTTAAACTAACTTTCAGGATGAACCTAATGCAAAGAGAAAGACACAATGACTGGCTGATCAACTCCATTTACATCCAGAAACTGTGATATTCTAAGTCAAAACCGTAGAGGGCAACTACCATAATATGAAAGTTTTCAAGAAAAAAAAAATGTACCTTATCATAATTAACATCCATGTGTACTGTGCTAAAATATATATTAAGCATGAAACATGGTCTCCCATTTTATAATCCCCTAACATTCAAGCAAGTTACTCACTTGAAGAAATTTTCAACAATATTGCTCATCTAAAATATGCTAAAAGTTCATCAGAAATAAGTTTTGAATAAAGTCATTATAGAACTACTAAAAAGTAGATTTATATACCATTAATAATCAATACCTAAAAATGTCTCACTATTGCACAGTAAAAATAGCATCTGTAGCCCACATGTGCATTAAAACTACTTGTTTTATTATTTGTATAATGTATGTGCCAGTTATATATATTTTTGAAATAGAATATGCTATATGCTATACACAATTATCTTTTGAAACATGTCTAGAAGTGTATTCATTCCTTGGGCATTGACATTTAAATTTAAAAAAAAAAAACAGTACAGATCTTAAAGACTCACAAATACCTGATTACCTGAGAAAATATGCTGCTATTTCTCAATTTACTTATGGGGTTACATAATTTACTATGTAAATTTTATATATTTATAAATCCTCCTTCATAGATTAAGTTACAAGGAACAGTCCTTTGCACAATAGTGACTGTGGAGGCTGCGGAGGCACAGGACAAGTGTCCAGAAGGCGCTGTGCTGAGTGGGATGAAGGGGAGATTACAGATGCAGATAGAAAAAGCAGACCTGTCGGGCTTCACAACCAAAGCTGTGGAACAGAGAAGCAATTGCTGGCTCTCAACTCACCTTTGCCATTTGAGCTTGAACCCCACTGGCCTTCAGGGCAGACACAGCTTTTTGAGCTGCTGCAGGGCTGTCAAAGTCGACAAAACCATAACCTGAAATGCAAAAACACACTTAGTATTTAAGCCATTATTCTGTGGTTAGGTAAAAGGGTAAAAGAACAGCTCTACTTTGTTTCTGGTGCGGGCAAGAGACATGAAAATGTCCTGAGGGAGCTCAGGCGTTAACAGCTGCAGGCCAGTGGCCTCCTGGGCCCTTCTTCCCTGTCGTCTATCACCCGTCTATCACCAGACAGACAAGCCTCCCTTCAGAGGGAGTTGGGGGAGTAAAGAACCAGCGTTTCCCTATTCAAGATCTTACGTGTCTTGTATTTACTGGGGGCGGGGGGGTGGCGGGGAAGACATCTAAGTTGCCAACCAAGTTTAAAAAAAAGAAATTTAAAAAAAAAGGAAGAAAAAAAATCAACTTCAGGGAAATAGCATTTTAATGATTTGGTAAGAAAGATGGAGCCATCCTACAGAGTTTACAAATGACAGAAACAAAAATTATGTTTATTTTGTAGATAAACTTGTATTTTTAAAAATTAGAATAAGTACAACTATTAGACACCCCCAATATAAAATAATCTAAAGTTTAGTACTCAGTTAAAGATATCATATTTATTTTCTTAAAATACAGCTCATCACACCCCTTCAAAATAAAGAAGAGCTGGGGAAAATGCTTCAAGACACCTAAAATATGTTTTGGCAGTTCATGTTCTAAAGTCTAAAAACAAAACATAACAAAACAAACACATAACCTCCTTAGAGATGCTCTGGTTCAAAGTTTCCTTATCCATAGCTTTACAAACATTTTTAATGAGCTGGTCATCTGTCTTCCCAGGCCACAACAAGCCAAAAGCAGAAAATTAGGGGAAAAGGGGGGCTGGGGTGATGGCAGGTCTGCTACAAAGTAAGTATATGAATGGCGTCTAACAGTCAAAACTACTAACAAGAAATAAAAGAGAAAAACTATGCAAAGAATAGGACTTACACAGCATGAGCACTAACAGCCTCATGAATCTCAACAGATCCCATGAGTATCACTGTATCAAAATAGAGAATCACAGACTTTTCACTGTGATAATTCTTAAGTTATTGAGAAAAGGGTCAAGTTATATTTAGTAGACTAACGAAACGGTACCAGGCAAAATACCAGAGCCTTCCATGGAACTCAAACTAATTGTAAATGAATAAGAATACTTTGCAAAAGAAAAGCATCATTGGAAGGTTGTTTAGAAGAGGAGCCAGCCCTATCATTTACTTACAGAAATATTACTAAGTAATATTTCTATCTAAATTAGTAGTAATTTAGATAGTATGATACTAGTGACAAAATCAACATCAATAAAGTCAAACAGAAAGCTCAGAAACAGCCCAAAGTCAGTTTTGCAGTATTAGTACCAAAAATATTGCCTGGTAACGAAATAAGTTATAATGAGATGGAGCAGACTATTGACTACAGAAATAGATGTTTCAGGAGAGATCAATGTTAAAGCTGAAACAAGAAGCGGCTTCCTTATATATTAGTTGGAATTGGGCTGAAATAAGGCTTAATTTGATTTAGACAGTAGAGAAATAGCCAGGCTGGAGAGCAAAAGGAAGAGGTTGATCTAGGTAAAACAAAGAATGATACTCAACTACCAGGTTAGAAATAAGGTTAAACATATCTTGGATGTTTTTTTAGACATCTGTTGTCCATGCTAACATGCAACAAAGCTCTGTGGATACACACACAGGCATGTACATGCACAAACTCTCTCTCTCATACAGTTTCAGCAGGTCATAAATGAGAACCCAGCTACAATGAAATGATACAGCTTTTACTGATGGATATTTAAGTTTTTTCCTTCAATTTTGCTATTGTCAACAAATTACAGTAAACAGAAGATCTCAATTTTGATGTTATTGTATTTGAAGTTACTATCAACTCAGGTAATATTTGCATTCTGTTATCTGTTATTTTCTTACAGAGAAATCCGTAATGCCTGCATTTTAGTTAACTGTTTACATCCTTTTCTGGCCTTTCCCAATGCCTACCACACTATGGCTGTTTTATAACCATTTGCTGAAGACAAACATAATAGTTAAGTATGCAACCTTGTGCTCTTTCATGCTGTCTATCTGTATTACTTTCAAGTAAATAGAAGACAATATAAAATTTGAGTTATACAGACTCTATGGACTTGATTATATAAATAGGTGTAAAGACGTTTTTGAAGGCAGGTTTCACTAAATAACATGGCATCCTCTCACTGAGGCTTCCCAGGAGAATTCCTCTCAGGTTTCAGGACCAGGAATAGTTATCTTACTCCTGCTCTCCTCTCACATTGTGATGACTGAATCATGGGGAGACCTATGTTTTCTATTTTTGCCTTGGCCAGTAGGAAACACAGGGACATTTGGTAATAACTTAAAGCTGCCTGCTTTTACCCTTATTTTTCCTGTTAGTCTAATTCATCCTGAAACTATTTTTGCTAATGTGTATAAGTATTCTGGTCTTACATGCACTTCTGTAAGTATAAATAACGAATCAATCAATTTCATAACCAATCTTTTGTAAGCTTTTCTTTTTGTCCTGAACTGACATATTTACCAGCATTGGAGGGCTTATAAATGCCTTTTGTTGGCTAAACTTTGAGAGAAACTGAAATGTAAAATAGCAACTGAATTGTGAATTTTAAAATTTAATAACCTAGGTACATGTTATTCTAATGTTTCCTTCAGCTTAATTCTCTTGAAAATACATGTTCCAAAAATATGTTTTGTGGCAAAAAATGTCCTGTAACCCTCTAAGATCTCTCATTCCCATATATAAAGTCCTTTGATCTGCTTAATTTCAAAAAATTAGTATATAACACAAGTACCTTTCATTTATATTAATATTCTATAATCTTTTATGCATTTATTTATTTATATTCATTTATCAACCAGTCACCTATATGCCTATCTATCTACCTATCACGTCAAGTTATCTGGGTAACATGTTATCTAACTTTATTATGAGTTAAGTGTTATTTCTTCTCATTTGTCCTGAAATTACTTTCTTCTTGCTTCTAGGATTTTATAAACCCACTCTTACCCTCTCCACTCACTCACTCACCCACCGTCTCAACCCACCAGATATCTGTTGACACCTATTGCTGGGAGGCTTGTGTGAAGCAGAGAGCCCTGGAAGGTTTCTATTACTGCCCACACACCCAAAAGCAGTGTCTCCCAAAAACCACTTTAAAGGAAGGTCTCCAGGAGACTTCTTGTATCTAAAATAAGTTCTGAATTAGTCCTACCCTTAGAGGTCCATAAATCTCTCCACTATGGACCCTTACCAACTGTTAAGGGTTTGTATTGTGACAACATGTTACATTTAGCATTAGTTTATTTTTTACCCATACCTTTTCTAGATCACGTAGAGCACTTTGAGGAATTTTGGCTTCTATGGAATAGGTTGCTTTTGGAGCAGAGTGTAAAATAGTGTGGTTTTCAGTTCAGGGATGTGGTGAAGCATTCAACCTCTGGGTCCTTTCTTTTACTTAATTAGGGCAGCTCTGCTTTTTAACACACTGAGCCGACATTAAGATTTCTTTTGGGGTGGGGAAGAAAAAGAGAGGAGGTAGGGTATGGATAAAACCACTCGTCTACTCTGATTTCTCTCTAGTTTCAAAGTGATGTTGGTGATCAGCCTCCTATTTTTATTCCTGCAAGAGTCTATTTTTCTTTATAAAACCAAAAGATTTTTTTTCTGTGTCTCTGCTCTCCCAAATCATTTATAAATGTTAAATAAGACTAACCTTGGAAACTAAGTATATGGATTTCAGTCTATAATTTGACTCTCTCTAGTTTAATTCATTTAAAATATTTATTGGGTACCACTCTACATAAAGCACACTCTATTCACTGTCCCAAGGCAAAATTGCCTTAATGTGCCATGTTGATTAAACATGAGCTTAGCTATTTGCTACAATAGCTCCTTTAAATTTAGGCACTTTGAAGAAGAGACAGAAATACAATGAACCACTTCAAGTCTAGATTAAAGGAAATGCTTGGCTTATAAGGAGAGGCCCCTACCATAGGGTTCATTTATGTTCTCTGCCTTTTTCAGATTGTGCTAAGCCACTGCCCCGTCACCACTACTTGAAAAACTGGGGTCTAATTAATGAGGAGATTTGCCTTCTCTGCCTATTCCTGTCAACTTATTTCAATTCATGGGGTCAGTAGTTAGATTCAAAGTCAGCTGACTCTATTCTTCCCTTTTCCTAGAAATCACATGCCTATTGTTAAGATGCTGGATCATTAAAAGTCAGAACCACAGAGCATCAGTGCTGCCTACTGTAGACGCCTCCTCTTCCAGCTCATGGGGCTGGATGAGTTCATCCTAATTACATGGAAAACTGAAGGTCAGTGCATCAAATTAATGCAGCAGCATATTTCAAAGGGGCGCATGACCTCCCCTCCCTATTACAATTTGGTCAGTGAAAATGGTTGTCTCCTCCCTGCTGCCAATATTGTCAACAGGCATTCAGCAGAGAACAATTGGGAGTACTGAAACATGTAATTAAGTACTGCTTAAAACTACTCTATTCTAATTAATAGAGCCAATTTGCACAATATGTCATCTTTTCAGTTCTTTAGTACAGTCCAATGGTCTTCAGTAAGCAGCTCTAATCTCAGGCTCAGGAAAGAAAAGCTATTTTCTAACTCTACTCCCCTTTTAAAAGCAAGGGCTAAATGCCAACCCGTATTTTGCATGTTAACTCTACTGGCGTCAAATCTGGAATTCTGGCAAACTGCTAGCTGCTGTTGGGTTTGTAGCCAAAACCCAACCAGGGACAAATGTAAGTAATATGCTGACACTGTGCAAGACAGAAACTGGGTGATATATAAGATCTGGTTTTTAATAAAACGAAGGTGGTTTTGAAACCAAAGATCAGGTTTTAAATTCCATCATTTTTCTAAAGCTATCATTTACCAAATAACCAGCCAAGAAAACATACCTTTGCATTTGTTTGTTGTCTTATCCAAAATTGCCTTTGTGGAGACTATTTTCCCATATCTAAAAAAAAAAAAAGGAAAAAAAGAAAAGAAAGAAAAAGAAGTTATAAGGAACCCTTATTAATGCCTAAATCCAAAGAACACACATTTTTTCAAACATCTGCAAACTTTAGAGTACAAAATGTTCTTTACTAAGAGACAGGAAATGAGAATTCTGAACTCAAAACTGAAAAAAAGGGAATGGCTAGGCCTCTTGTTTGAATTGTGGGATTGCAGTTTGAAGTTCAACTCTGAAGAAATCAGGTACTTACCTGACAATCTTAGGACAGAAACATGGGATGTGGGCTCTATACCAAATATTTTCTTCTAATAACAGTATATCAGTGGTAAAATACAAAGCCAAATGCAAGGTTATAGAATTCTAACAGGAAAGTACTGTCCTATGATCCATACAGCTTTTATGAAATAGTAACAGGGGAAAGCTGCTTGCATTATTCTATTCATTTTGGTTCTGTGGACAGCATTGCAAGGCTCCATATCGCCACAGAAGGGCAGGTGTGTGCGCATGTTTATGTTTAGCACACTTAATGGTGTCAAACAGATCCTTTTTACTGAGGACTTTTATAACTGTTCATAAATACACTTATTTACACCACTTGTAACTCAGTAATAATAATTATACAGTAAACTCACTTTGTGTGCATGCACATGTGTCTAAGAAATGGACAATCAAGAATATAATGAAGAAGAATATAAGAATTAATCAGGGATTAATCATTAATTTTATGAAGTTTCTATGAGAAATATGTTCAAATTCCTTTATATGCCATAGATGCTGGGGAATATAGGAAAAATTAAGAACATTAAAATTTAGCATACTGCTACTGAAAACGAAGCGACAGTATAATGTAAATATGAACTGAACCCCACACTCTCTCCATAGTGGCCATACTATAAGGAAAAGCACTGTTATCTATGCTTGCCTTCTAAAAATTGAGGAAAAAAAATTTTGAAAGATAACTTTTAAAATTGTTTCTTAAAAATCAAAGTAAGGCTGGGCACGGTGGCTCACACCTGTAATCCCAGCACTTTGGGAGGGTGAGGCGGATGGATCACTTGTGGCCAGGAGTTCGAGACCAGCTTGGCCAACATGGCAAAACCCTGTCTCTACTAAAAATACAAAAATTAGCTGGGTATGGTAGTGCATGCCTGTAGTACCAGCTACTTGGGAGGCTGAGACAGGAGAATCGCATGAACTGGGGAGGCGGAGATTGCAGTGAGCCGAGATCGCACCACTGCACTCCACCCTGGGCGACAGAGCAAGACTCCGTCTCAAAAACAAAACAAAACAAATCAAATCAAAGTAAGACTCTGGGAAATGCACGTAACTTACTTGATGCATCTGAGTCTCACGTTTCCTCATTTATAGTCTACTTTCCTAGACATTAACTTCAAAAATTCCACATTTGCTCTACTTTAATTTTCTCATGAATGATTTTGAGGACAAGAAGCATATTAAAATTTTTAGGAAATGGAAGTATTTTGTAGCATTTTAAACCACTGTGAATATTACACACTTGTATTTTATGCATTGAAACAAGCTGAAATATATTTATCTAGAAGAAAAAAAAATGGCTTGAGCCACTTCTCTCCTTCAGTTAATCTTCCTTATGTTCACTCCGTGTAATCATGTAATCAAATGATTACTAACTAGGCATGAAAGTAAAGATAATTTCAGGTTCAAATGACAATTACATCTAAGAGGCATAATGCGCACAAACACCTTCAATTCCCTGTTGAGATTCTGAGCATTTAAACAATATTAACACAGATCACTAGGCTTACAAAGAAATAATCTATAAAAATCTACAAATGAGAAAAAAATAAGTGATCTAAAGACAACCTTTCAGCAACCATCTATCTACCTAGGTTACATGCTTGATATTTACCAGCTCCTATCGTTTGAATATTTCACCCATCCAAATCTCATGTTGGAATATGATTCCCAGCTGAGCATGGTGGCTCATGCCTGTAATACCAGCACTTTGGAAGGCCAAAGCCGGCAGATGGCTTGAGCCCTAGAGTTCGAGACCAGGCTGGGCAACACGGCAAAACCCCGTCTCTACCCTCCCAAAGCACAAAAATTGTCTGGGCATGGTGGTGCGGGGCCTATTGTCCCTGCTACTTAGGAGGCTGAGGTGGGAGGGTCGCTTTAGCCTGGGAGGCAGAGGTTGCAGTGAGCCATGATCTCGTCACTGCACTCCAGTCTGGGTGACAGAGTGAGACCATGTCTCAAAACAAAACAAAACAAAACAAAACAAAAACTCCCAATGTTGGAGATCAGGCTTAATGAGAGGTGTCTGGGTTGTGGGGGTGGATCTCTCATGAATAGCTTGGTGCCATCCTTGTGGTAGTGAGTTCTTGCTCTATTAGTTCTGGTGAGAACTGGTTGTGCAAAGAGCCTGGCACCTCCTCCTCTGTTTTCTTTCTCTATGTGATCTCTGCACACACCTTCTCCCCTTTGCCTTCTGCCAGGAGTGGAAGCTTCCTGAGGCCCTCACAAGCAGCAAGTGCTGATGCTGTGCTTCTTGTACAACCGGCAGAACTACGAACCAAATAAACCTTTTCTTTTAACAAACTACCTAGCATAAGTATTCCTTTACAGGAACACAAAAAATGGACGAAGGCACCAGGACTCTCTCGTGTGTACAAGTCCTTGACAAAAGCACTTTTAGACTGTATCCCTGTTTCATACTTTTCCAAAAGCGGGGGGACGGTAGGTATGACTCCAATTTGGGGTAAGGAGATTGAGAGTCACAGTGATTAAGAGACTGCTCAAGCTCTCAGAGTTCAGGGCATTTTGTAAACCAAACAGAAGAAAGGCTCATTTAGGAGAAGGAAGGTAAAGGGTTGGCCTTCGACACTTCTAGTTCTGCTTTCAACATTTAATGATGGGAAAGACAGGAAAAGGCATGGAGAAAGGGGAATGAGGAAGTAGGCAAAGAGAAAAGGCTCAGTAGTGCTGAATGCAAGCCATGCCACACCCTCTCTCAGCTTGTTTGCTACATCTGGCATGAGTCCGCTCTGCCAGTGCACCTCCCTTCTCTGTGGCAGGTACTCCCCCATCTCATTCCATCTTTCACAGCCCTCTTTCAGGGGTTCTTTGCCCATTCAGCTTCCTCTTCTCCCTCCTTAACTAAGTACTTTCATCAAGTTTAATATTTGGTCTTCAACTGTTTCTTCTCTTAGGAAATTCTTTCAGTGCCATGGTTTTAATTAATGAATCTCCTCTGATGCTGCTCAGTTCTTCCTTGTGTGTGTATGTGTTTTTTTAAAACTCACCAAAGCTTTGGTTTTTCTCTCTTCCTCTTTCTACTTAAATACCTTAATATTCTATTAGGATTCTTAAATATCCAGTGAAATATTTAAGTAGTGAAATATCAAGCCCACCACTTTCTAAATCTCATCTTCAATATTATCTCAAACATGGCTTTCCCTGTCTCTCTCCATATCTCTTTTCATTCACTAGCACTCACTCTCCCAATCTCCTACCAAGCTCGGGGTCCTTGTGCCACCACTAACTCAGTAATTCCTGAATCCAGGTGATCAATAACTCTTCCAAATTTTGTCTTTGATATGTTTCCAATCTTCACTTTCTCCCTTCACTGTTCCTAGACACATGCAAAAAACACGTAATAGTTCTCCCTGCATCCAGCTTTTCAACCCTGTCTGTTGCATTAATTTACCTTAAATACCCCTTTAAACATCTCTCCATTACCTATTCTACCCATGCTTGAACTTGAAGAACTTGTTCAAACATTATCTTTTCCATGAAACTATCACTAATCTCTTCAACTATTTAGTTGGCTATTTTCTAAGAAACTAGAAAGGGCATTACATTTATTGACTTCCTACTTATGTCCTAGACACTGTGCCAGGTACTTTGCATGTATGCTTTTATTTAATTAACTTCACAACAATCTTATGAGGTAGGTGTTATTATTCCCATTTGTGCATATGAGAAAACAAAAAGCTCATACAAGTTTTGAGCATTACACCTTGCCTGAAATCCCAGAGCTCACAAATGAGTAAATTTTCATGGCAACTTATCAATGAAATGATTTTGAGAAACAATGCCCTCTGAGTATGGAAGAAGAAGGGTAATGGAAGGTCTGTACGGTACTCAAATATTCATTTTCCAAGCACAGGACATTTTTTACTCATTTGTTTTAAACATAAGAAATAAACACGTGGCTTATGGTTGAAAGAGGGATAACAAGACAGAGGATGGTGAGTAGAAAAAGAGTGATTTCTGACATTTATCAGTTTTACTTTCTATTGTGGTTTTCCTTGCAAGTTGTGGAGTAAGACTGAAAGACTGTGATTTCACAGAACATCAGAAACGGATTCCACTCTGTCTGTGGGGCAGCTGCATACTGGCCTTCTGCAAACAAGTGGCACAGGAAGCTGCTTATTTGGATTTACCTAAGGTGCTGAAGGGCTTCTTTCCTAAAATATTCTTCTTTTGGGCTGTCCACTCAATTATACCACTTCCAGCACAAGAGGCTCCCATTAAAATACAGACCCCAGAACTAGAAGATGCAACCCTTGAAATCCGTCAGGCCCTAGCTAAGTTAGCTCCTCAGTGGGCAACCTGGATATCTTATTGCGGCAATGGAGTACAGAACCAGTAGTTTTTGATGGCATGACAAAAGAGCCAGGAAAGGTCCAGATCTAGAATATGAGGAGGAGCTATATATCAAATGGCACCTCAGGGACTGGGATAAGGAGTGGGAGGGTTCACAGCAGTCATCATCTCTCTCTACTCATTTTACTTGCAGTAAGATTTAAAGTGAGGGGTGAGGGGGAGCTGTTATAGACAGTTAACATTTAATCTAATTCTGTTGTCAATCACCAATGCCTGTAAGAGTAACAGACATCTGGGTACAAATTCATAAAGCAACCAGATCTTCACCTCCCCTTGCTCCTATCTGTAGCTTATTATTATTATTATTATTATTTTTTAAATCATCAGCCAGGCACGGTGGCTCACGCCTGTAATCCCAGCACTTTGGGAGGCTGAGGTGGGCAGATTGCTTGAGCTTAGAAGATCGAGACCAGCCTGGGCAATGTGGCAAAACCCCCTCTCGACAAACAATACAAAAATTAGCTGGACGTGGTGGTGCACGCCTGTAGTCCCAGCTACTTAGGAAGCTGAGGTGGGAGGATCACTTGGGCCTGGGAGGCAGAGGTTGCAGTGAGCCAGGACTGCGTCACTGCACTCCAGCCTGGGTGACAGAGTGAGACCCCCTGTTTAAAAAAAAAATCACTGTTATGGAATAGGGACATATGATGTACTAGGAGAAACAGGCCTCCTGACTGGCGGAATTCACACTCTAAGGACACTAAGAAAGTGCATGACCAAACAGCATGATGTAGAATTTCATGAAAAAAAAAAAAACAAAAACTGTGACTATGAAGATTCTTTGGATTTCATCTGGCTTCAAAGTAACTGGGTTAGACCACAGCCCCAGCTACCCAGATTATAATATTCTTTGCTAGAGTAGATAATCCACTCCAGAGCAAGCTCTGACAGTAAAAAGATGAAGAGTAATTAAGAGACATGACTATATAATAATATGAATTTCAAAGGGAGAGGATAACAGGTAAAAGCTCGTGTTCAAACCTCTTGGCCCGAGTGAGCTTGGCTAATTAAACCTTTTACTTAGAATTTACTAAAACTTCTTTAGTTTACACCACAGTTTTACTCATTTCTTTCTTTCCATTTAGATCTCCTCTTTCATCTGCTACAATATAAAATGTAGGTATATCTCAGTTTGCACTTAGTATATAAAGCTTAATTTTCTCCTCTGCCTCTATCACTTAGTTACTCCTAAATTCTACCTTTTTGGTAATTTATATTACAAAAGAAACACAAGCTTATTGTACACTTAGAAGACAAAGAAAAGTAGGTTGAAAAATTAAAATCACCTGAAGTCCTGGATATGATTATTGGTGCATATCATTATAGACTTTATCCACTGGCACATACAAATGTATAAACGTATGTGTATGCGTGCAAGCATGCGTGCGCGTGCACGCACGCACACACACACACACACACACACACAATTTTCCTGTGTGCTAGGGAATGTGCAGCTTTTGAAGAGTCCAGGTTATAAGCCAAAGCTCTGGAGAGTGGCGTCCACTCCAACCACCACCAACAGATGGCGACAATGGTTGTTAAGTTATTTTAATATTGGTCATTTCAGTTGTAAATTCATTTAAGGCACATGGGGTCATTTGCAGTGCTTGTGCTAGTTTTAGAATATTTTATGAATATTATTAAACCTGAAAACACAATGGGTGTGTTTAAAACAACAGTAAAAAAAAAGTGATATGTATAAACAAAAAAGATACGTTAACTTTGAGAAAGGGCAGAATGTTGCTCATGCATATAGAATGATAGTTTTCATAATAGCTGCTCCTGAAGGACAAACAGGGATTCACACATCCCGTAAAAGACGCTGTGCCTATGTATATGACCATAATTAGCAAGTAGGAGGGACAGGGGATTGAAATGAGAAAAAGAAGAGAAAAATAAAACATCAACATCAGAAAACTTATGACCTCGTGAGTTAATTCAGGGGAATAATAAAAGTAATTACTTACAGGTATACAGCTCCTACTCTATGCCAGGCACTATTCTAAGCGAGATATATATATATATATATGTATATATATACACATATATATATGCGCCAATTATTTTAATCTTCATAATCTTTTGGGGAGGTGGAGTATTACTCCTACTTTGTAGATGTGAAACTCAGGAGCAGAGTCAGTAAGGGACATATTCAAGGTTACACAACTAAGTAGCAAAGATGGGAGGTAGAACGTTTGCTTTGGAGTTTAAAGGCCAAGCATGTTGACAGCTATGGAAACTTGGGTCACCAACCACAGATTGTGCCACAGATTGAAAGTAATTCCCAGTTTGACTCTGCACACAGCTCCAGAAGAGTAAGGAGATGAGGGGTGGACTCCGTAATTGCTAAGGTCCTTAAGACAGATGCTGATGACATTCAGGAAGAAGTTACCTGACTAAAGACCTTCTGGATACATGACATTGGTCTATCTTGGAATAACATGCCCAGTAGAGCATATACCTCAGTGAGGGGGTCGGCAGGACTGGCTTTAAAGCTTAAAAGGAATAACTAAGGTATCTATTTGAGGGAAATGAATTTGAGGACTACAAGCCAAACCTCCTCTTGTTATTTTGGAGTTGCTGGGAAAAAAGAAAAAATACAATACACGTCCTCACACATGTACACACAGATGAATGCAGTTTTCTAACTCACTTTTTTGGCTGCTTTGCAATGGCCTCCCAGAAAAAGGGGATTTCCTAAAACTTGCTTTAGCTCTTTCAACAGTGGTTGGATAGGGGAAGGAACACAAAGTATACATTACGTCTGTTTAGCAAATGAAGTTTTTTGGAGAATGAGGCCTAAAAATAGTAGAAAGGGTCATTACCCATGTTATTCTGAATTCTCACTACCTGGAATAATTCAGCTGGTTATATTTCCTTTATTTACTTGGCATGTAAAGTGGTATTTGGAGATGAGATAGAAGAGGTAAAAATTTATTAGGCAATCAAAATCAAGTAAATTTTATATGACATTTACCTCTTTTGCCCTGATGATTTTCAATGTTTCTACTTCCAAGACACAAAAATTAAGGGTATAGAAAGATATTCCCCATTTCATTTGGTTGTTCTGGCCTAACTCTTACATTAGATAACTGCCCCTTCCACTTGTGTTATATGGCTGAGTGTACCTTTATGAATAAAAGATTCCTGGTGTATGTAGCTGGAATTGAAGCCAGGGTTTAAAGGAGAATGCTTGGCAAGAAAAGCTACTACAGACCTAAAGGTCAGAAACAACTGAAAACCAGGCACTGAAGGTGAAGGGATTACGGGAAAGATAAGTACAGTCAAGAAAGGAGAGATCAAACCAAGAAATCAACTCAAAAATATTTATAGCATGTTTACAGTATGCCCTTTCAAGGCCTATGAAAAATACAGCGGATGCCACACCTACCATTAAGGAGGACAGTCCTTTGGGGTATGTAAAAAACTGTTAATACTAAAAAATAACTAAAAATATGAGACCCGGTATGATGTATGCTAAATAAAGGAGGCATAAACATAGAGGGAAGGTCAAGTTGAGTAAGAAAAACTGGAGAAAACAAAAATCTAGGTGGGCTCTGTAGGACAATAAAGAATCTAATGCAAACCTATGTAGTGAGTTATGGAAGCTTAAGTCTCCAAAAGTCTTGGAGACTCTGCATTCTAAGAAAAGGACAGAGAGAACAGAATGAGACTGGAGGATTTGGAACTGTAGAATGAAATCACAAGAGCAATTATTTTAGTAATATTAACGAAAATTTTTGTCCAGGATTAGCAGAGAGAGATGCCACATTTTATTTATTTTCTTGCTTTTTGTACTTTGGCAATAACACTTAAGTTCAAGAAATTACAATGAGGGATGACGAGACGGAGGGGGTGAATGGAAAGGCTCTACAGGGCAGGAGAGATTAAAGACAAAGGATTTCTTTGAAGAAGTCTTAAATGCTTAACTTGACATCTGAGAAAAATAATCCATGGTATCTGTGCAATGGAAAGCCAGTGGCTTGTCTCTGTGAATTTAGAAGATGGGGAAAAAGAATCACAAAGTTCACTTTTCTGAACTGTCCTGGAAAGGAAAACAATTTCAGCTCCAGCCACAGATGCAAAGCCTGCAGATTTGAGGTGATTTAGCAGAAGTTCAGACAATCCTCATGTGGTCTAACTCTCAGCTAGCCTAGCTGCCTTACAGCATGTGAGCTGATGAAGACTGAATTACAGAAGCATTGGGACAAAGTTATCACATTTTTTCAAGAGAAGATACAGACATCTACATACCTGATTTTTCATAACTTTGAAATTTTCAGATCAACACATCCTTTGAGAGTACAAATGAAACTGGTCATCTCTACCCAGATTTTGAGACTAATAACCTTTTCTCACTAAATTGAGAATCATTCCTGTTAATGTCTTACCAACATGCCTGGGTGAATCCATTATAAATAGTATATGAAGGTAACAATTGATGCTGTTTACTGTATGTATAACTTGGACTAAAAAATTCATATAAAACACTAAAACTATCTCATTAAAAATCGCTAAGATGCATTTTTTTGCCGTAGTCTATGAAAAACGTATAACCTCTCTTCTAAATAAAAGAGCATATTATAAAGCATTTGATTTATTACACAGACTTGCTATTATAGTTTAGTATCAAGTCTATTATGATCTGCAATCAAGGTAAAGTAGCTTTACATTATTTTATGGTCTTTTAAGAGCACATTGCACACAAAAGGTCATTTACATTATCTTATGACAATATTTTTACACCACAAGTCACTGTACTACAGCACTTAAGGATGCAGTCACAGATGGCCAGACCCAAATTAGTGCTCCCGAGTACTAACATGTCAGAGGAAAATAATATGTGCCGAAAATGAAACCCAGAATTTTGCAAGTAAAATGTATATTATCTATCATAAAAATGAATCCCTAAATGTCTCAAACACTGATTAATGTCCAACTTTTAAAGCAAAGGCAATTTGATCATAGAAAGTGGCCTTCTATTTCTGAATTGAATTTATGAACTGACAATAATTATTTCTTAAATTTTCTTCCTCTCCCACCAAAACCTGTAATGTATTTTCTTTGCTTTGACAGTGTCACCCTTGTGTTTATATACTACTTAACTTTACTGAAACATAAGGAAGACAATGTTATAATGGAAAGAAGAGAGAGTTGCCACCAGAGAGAACATATCAAGTGCTGATATGGCCAATGGGCAGCCCTGTGACTCTGGTGTAGTTAGTTGCCTGGCCTCAGGATCCTCATCTGTAAAGTTGTATGATAATGTCTCCCTCACAGCACTGTTATAAATGACCACTATGGTGCCTGACATATAATGAATATTCAATGACTAATAAGTGTTATTCTTTTCTCCCATACCCTTCAATTAAGGGCACTTCTAATTACTTGAGACTTGAGAGCATTTACCTAGACTACCTTCTTACCCTAATATCAATGTGATCCAATGTGGCAAAATATTTAGAAAAGAGAGACACAACTTTTTCGTAACTTTTCAGCACAGTTTTTTTTTTTCATATTGTAACCTCTCAACATACATTGGTTTGAGTGAATAAAATATAAACATGTAATATGATTTTCCCCCCAAAAGTGTTTGGTGTGGGGAATTGGCAGCAGTGAGGAGAAGGGAAATACCTTTTGCCTTAGAAAATGAATATGACCTTATAGTTTATGCCAATTTAGCTCATAAAATCACAGGAGGGAAGCAAGGCAATTTAGGAACTTAAAATGGAATTAAAAATTAGCACCCTCCCCCCGCCCCCAACACCACGGAAACAAAACTATAAGGGGCTGGGGTGGGGCGGAACGTGTGCAAAAAACCCAGAAAAGCTTTCGTTTCTAAACTGTTTTTCAAGTGTCTCTAAATTTGTCACTCCTTTTAAAGTAAATCACACAACTGGAAATCTTACACACACATACACAACCAGATAACTGTGTCAGAATCTGTAGAAAGTGAATGCATTAAACTCCATCACCGAAAACCATAAATGACTGCTTCATTCAAAACAAGAACAGCATGACAGACAGTAAAAGTAAACATCCTCTCTGAAGCAAAACAGAGTTATCTGAAGCTATTAAAACAGTGTGCAAAATTACCTAGAAATTTCTCTTGATTCTGATACAAGCTAAAAAGGCAAGAGTCAAATTGGACATTTCTTCGACTGAACACTAACGCTGGCTTTGATCCAAAACACTCCACCAGCATATTGATTTTCAAATGTAGTCCATCCTTTTCTCAAGTAATAAATCCTGACTGCCCTGTGACCTTGAAAAGCCAGTCTGAAGAACAGACTGACAAGGAAAACGATATCTATTTTACTCACTTCAGCTCTAAAAAATTTGGGGATAGGATATAAACATATCCCTAGTAAAAGACACACTTGGACTGTATAAGCAAGGGAATGCTACCACAGCCTGTCAGCAGAGTTGACGTTTCTAAACTTAGACATTTGGCTCAAAGGTCACTTGTGACAATGGTTACAGCTGTAAGAGCGGATCTGATGGAAAAGGATACATAGCCCCCCGTATTGATTTCTTACTGGTTTGTCTGCAAACTACCCTGTCCTTAGATACTGCAGATAAAGATGAGCAATCACTGCGGAGGTAGGATAGTACGGCTCCAAAAATTCAGAATCTTGAAACTCAAGAAAATCAGAGAGGAATTATCTTTATATGAAAACACGTAACTATAAAGAGCACCAAATGCTGTAAAATTACTTTAGTATCAGTTTCTCACAATTACCATATCCCAAACGAAGGTAAACATGCCTCACCCTCAATAGAGCTTGAATCCACTGTTTTCCAGATAATGATGTTCTTCTGCTTGTAGTTGGCAAGTGTAGGGTCTGGGTATGGAGATCAGGGCTAAAAGTGCTTCTTATCTATATGATTGTCAGTAAGCATTTACCAATCTTGTTTTGAGAAACCTTGCATAATAGGAGAGCTGTTGATAGGATGGCAAAATGCTATTCAGATTCCTTAAAAAACAAAAAAACTAGATTCTAGAAACTAAAGGCAGATAAGACCAATGTTGATCTGAGGCAAAATTCTAGATTGGATTAGTAAATAGAAGGTCAGAGACACTTATGAAAAGAACAAGTACTAGCAAAGTCCTTAAGAGCAAGTCATGACACCTTAATTTTAGACTTGTAACCTCCAGAACTGTAAGAACATTAAACTTTTGCTATTTCTACTTTGGGGAGTGGTGAGAAAATCAGGGCTGCTTAGGAATGTTACATAATGTATTCTGATTTGAGTTAAATAAAAAAATCATTATTTGCTCATACATCAGATGAAGAAACCTGGGAAGATGAAATGTGGCTTGAGTGAGTGGGTAACTGGATGAACGAGTGATTGGGTTGTCAACTGTTGGTTAGCGGTCATGGTGAACACGAAGGAAGGCATCTGGGGATATGCCATATAGCTCTGTTCTTGGCCAGCACTTGTAAAAGACATTTTAAACAATGACATAAATCAGGTCATTGGTGGCACACTTATCAAATATATAAATGTCCCAAAGCTCAGGGGGATGGTGAATGTAAGATGACAGAATTAACACTTCCAATTATTTCAACAGGCTAGAATGAATACTTAGCCAAAGTCAATAAAATAACATTCACTAGGGAAAAATAGGTCTTATATATAAGTTCCAAAGGGGCAAAATCAACTGTACAAATTTAGAAAAAGCCTTGGCTTGTTCACATGAAAATATCTGTTTTTTTTTTTTGTTTGTTTGTTTGCTTTTGATTAAGCACAAGTTCAAGTTCCCAGAATAACTAAAATATAGGTTGCACTGAAAAAAAAAAATGAGCCAATCATAGAAAGACATTATGCTGTTGGGCCTTTCTGCTCACCATTCTCCAACACTCACTGTTATGGGTTGAACTGTGTTCCCCCAAAAGATATGTGGAAGTCCTATGCCCCAAGACCTCTGAAGGTGATCTTATTTAGAAACAGGGTCTTTGAAGATGTAGTCAAGTTAAGATGAGTCTCTCAGGGTAGGCCCTAATCCAGTGTGACTATTGTCCTCATAAGAGGGAGATGTGAACAGAGACACATGGGGAGAAGGCTGCGTGAAAACGGAGGCAGAGATTGGAGGGAGAGATTACTGCAAGCCAGGAACTTACTAAGGATTGCTGACAAACTACCAAAGCTGGAAGAGGTAACGAAGCATGTTCCCCCACAGGTTTCAAAGGGAGCATGGCCCTGCTGACACCTTAATTTTTGACTTCTAGCCTCCACAACTGTAAGACAGTAACTATTAGTTGTTTTAAGCTACCCAGGTTGTGGTACTGTGTTACAGCAGTCTTAACAAATGAATAAAACTGAAGCCAGCTTGCCTGTATATCGCTATACAGGTCCCTGTCCTGCCCTGCTCCACCTTAATTTCCTGCCCTTTAAGATTTTCCTTCACCAGGGAAATTTAGCATCTTTCTGCAAGACTCAGTTTAATGGCATTCTCTAGCATTTTCCGACCTTCCCTGGCTGAGCTGAGTGCTGTCTCTGCACTCTGCCCATGGCATCCTGTCCACGCAGCATCTTGGTGCAGTAATCAGCACACTGCTACATTATCTGCATGGCTGTCAGCCCCATTAGGTGTATGCCCTTGGACTGTGTGTTTTCCTCCTTGTATATGAGGCCTCAGCATAGTGCCTGAAAATAATAAACATTTGACATTCAGAAGAAAGGAGTGGAGGAATAAATAAATAAGACAGCCTGTTTTCATGAAGTGTTTTCTACATTGATGCAATTATTCTAAACATCTCCTTTAACCTGGTCTTCTGAGCTCTTTCAGAAGAGAGTAAGCACCATAAACAAAGAGCTAGAAATCACATCCTACAAGGAAGGAACAGTTGAAGGTCTTACCAATGCTTACCTAGAAAAGGAAAGACTATAAAGCAGGCCTTTCCAAGAACTGGAGTCGAGTGTTTGCAGTCACTAGAAGTTTTCTAGCAGAACTAGCCTGGGTCAGGGAGGGTGCTGCAGAGCAGGGTTTCACAAAAACTAACCTGGGGAAAGATGATCACCACTGTGTCAGCAGAAAAATAGGTGCCATGGATTTGTCAAAAAATTAAGTTCGATTATGTACTTCTAATTTTTTTGATAGTGAAATGGTCTTTCTTTTTAAGAAAGAGTGATAAAAGATGGTGGTTGTTGGAGTTTGTGTTCTTTTTGACTCTATGCTGGATCCCTAACCCTAATTATTTTTGTTTAGTTTACTGGTCCTTAAAATCTAAAAATCTAGGAAACTACTAAAATATGGTGGGTTGGGGATAGAGGCTTTGATATCCCTGCTTTGAAAGAGGACTGGACATCTTGTTGATACAAGATGAATGTCAGTAAATATAATGATTACATGTACAGAATTACTGAGTAAAAGAATAGCGGCAAAGATACCTTTTAAAAACCACACCTCACAGCATTCAATTTATTTTAATTTCAAGTTATAAACTGGGACAAAAACGGCCCAATACAATTTTGTAAAATCTTGTATGAATTGACCATGCCACAAACAAAAATCCACATAAGAGAAAAAAAAAATCAAACAACAGGGAGAGGCATCTGATTAGCTTTTCTCCTTCTCATTCTCTCTGGGATTCAGCTGAAGTGAGCATGTTATCAGCAATGATGCCTCCTCACACTTCCTGTGACTATCCTGCTGAATTAGCAGAACACAACCCCTCCACTCCCCTGACTTCCTGCTTCCTTTCCCGCTTTGTTCAGGGCTTACTTAACTTTGTATGCTTAAATGGTCAGGGTAAAAATGGGTCCTGAACATCCATGCAGGATTTTACAGGTCTGTCAAAAGACCCCTCAGAGCCAAAAAGGAGTGAATCCTCCAAGGGGAGCTGAGATCCTAGTGATACTAGAAAATCACTGAAGACATGGGGTCAAAGCATGGAACCAGAAAGCTTCTTTACATGACATGGTTTTATATATATATATAAAGTATGTTTTTTATACATATATTTTATATATATAATGTTTTATATATATAAAACATACTTTATATGTGTATAAATGTATACACGAGTGTGTTTATACAGACATACACATACACTCATATGTGCATATGTCTATACACACACATACATAAAATAAGTATAAACTATTTTATACTTTAAAGAGTAAATGTACCAGCTCTGGCATTAAAATGGGACTCAAGATGTAAGGCAACCCAGGTGGAGGTGAGTTCACTCTTTGCAGACCTCACCCCAGAGGCTGCTGGGTGATGATGGAGGTGGGGGCAGAAAGGGTAGGTGGGCTTTCTTTGAGATCGAGTTGAGGGAAAGGCAGGGATATGAAATGATTATCTCTCCTGTGTTATTTGAGAAATATGTATTATAAATCATCTATATTGTGATCCTAATAATAATAATTCCCATTCTCTTGTTAGGAACACAGTATGTGTTGTAGAATGGAGGTACAATAAATGATACAGTCCTGAAGAAAACTTATGTGCCCTTTCCCACTACTTAACTGCTCAGAGCTCAACTTACCAAAATATTTGTTTTGTTTTACCTGGGTCAGCCCCCACCAGGCCAGCCTGGGACCCTTCCACAGGCCAGTCCCTGTTCCAAACCACATCCAGAAGAAGGTGATAATGACCTCCTTAACACCCAAGTCTGCACTGGGCTCAGTAATTGCTCCAGGCCCCTGCTTGTTTCCTCTCACAAACACCTTAACTCAGAAGGAAGGCAGGGAACGGCTTGAAGCTGAAGCTCATTTCCTAGACCTAACTCCAAGCTCTTCCCAAACCACACAATTCACTGATGCAGCCAATAAGACAGGAACGGGGCAAGTGAAGTACGGGATGGGTGGTGGAGAGTAATAAGCACTTCTAGGTCCATTAAATGAAAAATCAAATTTCCTTCTAGTGGCTGAGCATAAAACAGAAGAAACAATCATAGAAGAATCAGAGAGATGTTGTGATGGAAACTCAGGAGATAACAAACCCGTTTTTCTAAAACCAACAAGTACTTCAGAGAGATGAAGCCCCATAACATTTCAGCATGAACTCTAGTGAACTTAAAAAAAAAGAGAGATAAAAAGTGCATTCATTTTAAATGCATGAAAACATGAGTGGTACAGCACTTATTCTAGTACCACAGACACGAGATGCCCATATTTATAAATCCTTTTTTTGACAATGATTATTTTGAGAACTCAGTTCTATCAACATTTTCATTCTTTCTAATGAGGAAATCCTCCATCAATGTTCATAGAGCATTTATCTATAGTACTTAAAGATTTCCATTTAGCTGACACAACATTATGTAAGGAGATTTTGCAGAAAAGGAGAATAAGATGTAGTAATGCATTTTAGGTGCTCAACAAAATATTTTTGAGTAACCATATGAGCTAACAGAAGGAGAATTTGTTATTTCTAATGAGTTTAGCAATGAATATGTGGGCAGTCAGAGTACAAACCAGTAGAGAGCTATGACAAGTACTTGACTTCTATGACAAAGTTTTAAAAGTACTGTCACATTTGACACATTATCTCATCCAAGCCTGCGGCAACCTGGCAAAGGCGGTACCATTAATCCTGTTCTACAAGGAAGGAAACTAAGGCAGAGGGGACAAGTGACTCATCTTTCCCCACTGCACTGCAGTTGAAAGAAACCAGAAAATAAAATCAGGTTATTTGGTAGGTCCTCAGTAACGAGTCTGAGTCAGGTTCCACTGAAGCTCTTTGAGTAGCCACTTCCAGTGACTATGTGTGTTAAGGAAACTGTTGGCTAAGAAGGGAAGAGATCATTACCAGAGCCAAGAATGGACCCGAGCCAGGAGGAATGTATGGAGCCAAGGAAATAATGCAACACAGCCCCCTTCTTTAGGGAGATGAAACAGAAAAAGTTCAACCTAAAATTCAACCCTTTAGTCACCATTCCAGGCTAAGTTTAAATCACAAGTTTTAAATGTATACTAATATGAGTAGAGACTTGAAGTGATTCTGGGGGAAAACACAACCCAAAATGATAGTTTTTGAGACAAACACTTAAAGCTATAATGGATACCTAAGATTTTATCCTGAAATGTGAAAAAAAAAGAGGGATATTTATCTCAGAAACAAAAAGGTCAAAACCCTTCAGCTCATCACATAATAAAAGCAAAGTAATGAGGATTAAAATCTGTTCCAATCAACCCTGCAGAAGAAAGAGGATGATATGTTTAGAATCTAAAGAATATGATTTGTACACACAAGCTCAACAGAGAGAGAGAAATGATTCCTGGAGAAATGGCATGTGGTGGACCTATCCACCACTTGAAAAGGGGATGAGAGAATGCATAAAACATCATTTAGGGGGAAATTTTTAAAATGTATTTTATTATCAAACTAATGAACCAAGTGAAAAAATGCAAAGGTATAATGATTTGCAGGAACATCAAGCTCCTACTCAGAATATGGAGTAGCTGGGAGAAGGAGGGTGGCAAAGCAATGTCTGGCAGCATCCGATTCACCAATGGGCTGAGATGCTCTTACTGTTACACCATGTAGCAAACCCAGACATGACAGTTACAGGACAGCAAACTCCTAGAGAACTGTTCAAATTGTTGTGTGTAAAAAATGTTAATGTGCTGGAGACAACAGTGACAATCAATTTCATAAGACCAACTCGTTCCTGCTCTCGCTAAACGAAAAGAAGGAAAGCTAAAGTGTGTTTGGGTTTTCTTTTCATTTGTTCTCAAGTTCAGGAAGCACAGAACAGATTTTCGTAGAATCTTGGCTAATTGGACTTACAATCCTGATGTAACTGTATCCCATATAGTCATGCCAATTAAAAACTTCCCAGTCGAGAAGGGCTCTTTTCCCCAGGATCTTCATTATATACTTCCAAAACTACATGTAATGTTAACTGTTCTTAGCTTCCCTTTGTGTCTAGGGCACATTTACGGATTGGTTCCCACAGGATTCATCCTGCCAGGTATTCTGTGCATCTTTAATTTTTTGTTTCTTATGGTCTTCACAGCTGACAAAGAGGACCATTCATTAAAAGTATAATTTGGAATGGTCACTGAGTCTGATACTCTTCTGCATAGACTGCAAATTAATTCAAACCTTTAGCCAAAGTGGGTTAGGATAAGCTGTCCTTCATCATTTTCTCCTGTTATTTTACACTGAGCAGCTCATGTCAGGGTGTGAAATTTAGGTGTGTTCCCTTTTCTAATAGAGATAACACACACTATCAAATTGGCAAAGATAACAACAACAAAAACAAAAAGTGAAAAATCCCAGGTCAGAGGGAAAATGACAAACTAGGCATACACATCTGGTAAGAGCAAATTGGTTATACCCAGAGTGCAATTTGGCAATCTGCAGCAAAAGCTAAGTCATTTCTCCTAAGAAAATTATTAAGAATGTATACAAACACTCTGTGGCAAAGATTACATAGAAAAGTTAACAATCTAAATACCAAGTGAACTGCAGAATAGCCACAGAGTGGGAAAAGCATGTCATCAGTGATACTGTATGGCCTTGTTTTTTAGCGGGGAGACAATCCATGCCTCTAAGAAAGAGGGAACAGGATATTGTATCCTGGGAGACACAGACCATGAAGAAACCAAATACACATTCCCCACCTTCTTTTCTCTTGAAATACCTAGATCAGTGCTGTCCAATAGAAACAGAATGCAAATCACAAATGCAGCTGACATTTGTAATTTTAAATTTTCTAGCAACCACATTAAAAACACAGATGAAATTATTTTCAATAATATTTTCAATACAGTATCTCCAAAATATTATCATTTCAACATGTAATGAATATAAAAATATTGAGATGTTTGACTTTTTTTTCCTAAGTATTTGAAATCCAGTGTGTATTTTATACTGCCAGCGTATCTCTATTTGGACTCGCCACATTTCAAGCACTCAATAGCCACATGCGGCTGGTGGCCACAGTGCTGTGTACGCAGATATAGATGTTTATGGGCTGTTGCCTCTTTCACAGTTTAACATTTCCCTTGCCATGGGAAATAGTAGCTTGGCACCATTTAAACCATGGCTAACACAGTTGCAGACTCTGCTTTAGATTGTTTATGGTAGTTGCTTTAAAGTGGGCTCACATTAGGGCAATAATCCAACTTTTGTACTTCTGAAGTTATTTTTCTAACCCTGGGTCTCAGGGAGATAATCACTCACTTTTGGGGTTAATCTCTGAGAATGTCTGAATAGCAAGGCATACTTGAAAAGTCCCAGAAGCATTTTCTTTTCATTTTTCTTTTCTTTCTTTTTTTTTTTTTTTTGAGCCAGTCTCGCTCTATCGCCCAGGCTGGAGTGCAGTGGCATGATCTCAGCTCACTGCAACCTCCACCTCCTGGGTTCAAGCGATCCTCCTGCCTCAGCCTCCTGAATAGCTGGGATTATAGGTTCATGTCACTGCAGCTGGCTAATTTTTTGTATTTTTAATAAGGCGGGGTTTCACCATGTTGGCCCGGCTGGTCTCGAATTCCTGACCTCAAGTGATCCGCCCCACTCAGCCTCCCAAAGTGCTGGGATTACAGACGTAAGCCATCGTGCCTGGCCCCCAACAACTTTTTCTTTTCAATGTACTTGGTAAGACTAATAAATGGTATAAATTAAGTCTTGTGGCACAGCAGAACATCCTACAATTCTTCCTTCATTCCCAACTCTTAGGGCTTTGAATGAGCTTTAATCATATACTTTGAGTGAAATGAATTATAATATATGACTTGAGAACACACCTCAGAATGGTACATTTGTTTGATGAGCTTCATTTTAAGAAAAAAATTGGGGGGGAGGGGAACCACATATTTATTCACTGCCTAAAAAACAAGAAATTGACTAAATCTGAAGCCAATTGACCCTGCAGATCTGCAGCCTCTACTTGTCTGAGATACCAAAATTTAACCACATGATGTTAGGGGAGCAATCAGGGAAGCCACTAGCTCTTAGGGCACCTTTCTTGCAAATTAGAAAAATGTACCCTGTATGGGAAGGGTCAATCTCTGAAGTACAGGACTTGGTGACTCAGTGTGAGATGGATATCAGCTCCATTCACCCCCGACCAGGCATTCTTGTGCTTGTGCAGGTGACAATGCCCACAATCGTACATGGAATCCTGGGAACAATGTCCCAGTTAGCATACAACAGCAGACACAGGTAGAAAGCTTTGGTGACAGCAGTGAGCTCAGTATGTAGGTTACAGATTTCCTCTAGACATCCCAGTACCAAAAATACCATCCTTATTAAATACTGCAAAATTGGTAACTGTCCTCCTTATGGAAAGGTGAGGCAGAAAATAAAGAATACCAGATTTTCAAAAAGTAAAACTACTGTTATGCATCCAAATTGGAAATTAAAAATTTAAAGCCTAGGGCAGTTCTTAATATGAATACATACGTGATGAACTTAATGAAAATATTTTCCATAAATCTTTATAAAATATGTAATACATGATTCTGGGAGTGTCCACCACCCAATGATATAACTGAGAAAGTTGGAGTTTGTTGATTGCACACTTTTTCACTCCTCCTTTACTGTAGTGACTATGAGAGACTACAGAGTACTCAATTTTATGTATACTAGAAAAAAGTTACAGTACATTCTATTGTCCATCTAAATAAGGTCTAGATGAAAGTGCACAATAATGGCATGTCAAGCTCATCTCCCCAACCAAATCTGGTATTCCTTATACATTGGGAAAGCAGTCATCATATCCTGCTTGCTATCTATATATCTTTTTCTCACATATATTTTAATCTTGTTAAGGATAGAAACTGTTTTATTCATTTTTATGTGCTATGCTATCTACCACAACACCTTTGACATAATTAGTGCTAAATAAATGGTGGTTGAATTGATTTTTTAATTTAAAAGACTTAAAAGTTCAAAAAAGAAAAGGTAGTGGCCATAAGACAGAGAAGACAGGGTGTGCACAGAGGAGCCTCTGATAATCACCCACTCAATAGGCAGAAGAGGAGAGTTGAGGAAAGAGAATGAAGCAAACACTATTGGTTCCAGGCCCTATTTGTGCCAGGCACTGGCCAAGGAGCTTTACATATGTTACCTTACTTAATCCTCATCACAGGCATTATAATCCCTACTTTATGAACAGAGAACACTGAGGCCAGGAAGCAAAAGCAAGTTGTCCAGGATCATCCACCTATTACACAGGCAAGCAGGGTTTCATTAGGCCTGCCTGAGCCAAATCACATCTCTCTCCCCAGCCCCCTCAGCACTGGAGGCCAGGCATGGTGGGAGGAGCTGCTGAAGAAAAAGCCAAGAAGCCAGCTGCACAGACTCTGAAGAAAAATTCTATTGCATGTCATCTAACGAGAGAGTTACATTTTCCCTCTTTCCTTTACCTGTAACACAACTCCTTCCAGTCCACTGAAACAAATGTTTTCATTTTGAATAACATGACCATCTCAGCACAAATTCTAAATTGATGAACAAGTTATTTTAATAACATTCAAGATAAAATTCCAGGAAAAAAATATTTTGAGCTCTTATTCCTTTGAAGTTTATGGTAACAATGACTTGTTACTCGTTTTTCCTGTGTTTTGGATGTAGTTGGAAACAAACAGATGTCAAAGCCATGGTGATGCTCTAAATCATTTGTGGTGATCTAAAAGTTCTGGGAAAAGCATCTGTAAATTAATTTTTGCCACGGTGCCAGGAAGTAAAACACAAGAGTGTATTTATTACACACCATGATGTGTCTTTTAAAAAGGTTCTTATTGAAAGGTCCAAAACAGCAAAATGAATATAGTCTATATCTTCCCCATACTGACATACATCTTTACATACGTGTGTGTGAGAGATGCAATTAAAATATATATATACACACACACATACACATACATACACGTATATATAAAAAACAGCCTTTGCAACCAAAGTAAACCGTTATAAGCTACTGTGAGTAAACACACAGCAACATGTTTTAAAGGTATTTATCTTTGCATTGATGTTTAGATCATTACTGCTCATCAAATGTTCACAATACTCAGAGTGCTATGTAACTCTATGTCCTCATCCTTTAGAAGCCTGTACTGTTCAGGTTCTGATGTCTCAGTCATTCTCACTCTTAGACACACACATAACATGTACAAATCTGTTGCTCTGTTGTGTAGACCTTAAAGGATCAGTTTAGATTAATTTCAGTATTAGCAAATCAACTGTTGAGAGGGGTTCTTCACCAATGGTATTACTTTTTGATTCTTACTTTCTTCTATATACTTTTTAATGTTTTTTTTTCTAATTTTTCATGACCTATGTTACTTTTGACAGAAAATATTAAAACATACTATTTCTTTGCTGTCATTTATTAATGGATCAACCTTATTTAAGGACTATAGGTTAAAATACCTAAAGTAGCCAGATGAGACAATTATTTGAAAACATCTCTAATTCTGCTCAATTCCAGTGACAGCTTTAAAAAGAGACATCTTTGAGTTTATCTTCTTATGGCAGATATGAGACTCTGGAAGACTTTAGAAGGAAGAATTTCTCAAAACATTTTCCCAGGAGGTAGAGGCCCAACACTAGCTTTCGGTTCTCCAAGGTGTAATCTAGTAACAGCAGAAACACGCTAGCATACCTCAGGGTACATGGGGGGAAGGGTGGAACAGAGACCCTAAGGAAACAACAATAGAAATTATAGGGGGCTTGGAGTGTGAGGAACCAACAACACTTGAAAAAGATCCGAGGCAGGTGCAAATTCAACTAGGAAGAAATGTAGATAAGAATTTTCTGATATACAACTTATAAAAGATGGGCAAACTGTTACCACCATCCAGAAAAAAAAACCTAGCAAAACAAAGAAAACTTCCTAAGTCTAAAGCTAAATAAATTAGCAGTATTTGTCCATCCATTAATGAAAGGTAAAACTTCCAATTTACTTTTTTAGAAAACTGGGATACCCATAGGCATGTTAGTAAACATACAGATTTTTTAACACTTGCTATTGTAAAACACATGTAAGTCTTAGAGGCATGATCAATACCTTTAAGCCAACTTAAATACCCAACTTTTATAGACAGTGTCATACACCAAATGATGGTTCTGAATCTGGTGACTAAGTACATTTTCACAGTTTACTCTAATTTTCCCCATTTCTCCCCTTTTATAAAATGTTCTTTTTAAAATATTATAAAATTGGTCATGAAGAATCAGAAAAATTATTAGTTATTTTAGAGCTTAAAAAAATATATGTTTGAGTGGGTGGAGGGATAACGAAAAATTTTTAACAGAACTGGGATGTTGGCTCTGTAAGTATTAAATCCTTTTTACTTAATCATATAATGAAAATTTTTTCATGTCATTAAATATTCCTCCAAAGCAAGATCTGCAATAAATGTTTTAATGAACACACTATAAACTCATTATTTCTGAGTATTTATATTGTTTCCAATGTTTTGGTATTACAAATGACATTGTGATAAACACCCTTTTACTACCATCTTCAGTCCTATAATGACCTTCCCTCTACCAGCACCCATCTCACTGTTCCTGCAGGGTGAGTGACTGTGGCGGAGGAGAGCCCTGAGTCCCGGCACTTTCATCCTGACACTGAAGCTGATTACTTGGTACCACTGTCAACGACAGAAAGTCTCCCTCTTGGTAGCCCAAAAGGGGAAGGGGAATCTCATCTTCACTGTGAGGAGGGGAGAATTCAGAATTCAGGGCCCAGAAAGGAATCAGAACTGAAAAAACAAACCATAAACCACAAGAAAATAAATCTTAATTAGACAGTATCTCAAGGACATTGTCCCTGTTTTTAGGGACTCCTAGAAATGGGTGTTCATAAATAGGGAGGCAATAGGGCAGTTGTGCTGTGCTACCATCTGTTTTATGTTTTAAACTGAACTAGCAAGGTACATTAAAATGTTCAAATAATTTTATCTCACATCTCAATTTCCCTTCCATTTTGAATCTCACAATAAATATTTGTGTTGATAAATGAACCTGGGCAAGACCTAAGGTTGACCTTTCACCTCCGATCTAGTTATATGTTTTAAAACATTTATGACTAAAATTTCGTTTTGCAGTCTTAAAATGTGATCCTAAAACCTAGATGAACTTGCCTGTGAAATCAAATGACAGTAACCTGTTTTTCAAAGGGCTAATTGAGATGTCCTGAATTCTGAGCAGCTGCTTTATTACTGTCATTTACAGAAATTTACCTTAAATATCTGACCCTTCTCCTCATAGAAAATGGCTTCTATTAATACTTGGCATAATATCATTAAACTGGGAGACAAAAATCATCTTCTGAGAAGCATGTGTTTTGAGTATCCAATAATCTAAATCTATGTTCCCATAAAATTTTAAACATAAATAATCTAAGCAGCTATTCACTTGTGTTCCTTACAGTAACTGAAAGATGTAACACATGTAATGCAAAATAAGAAAAGCTTATTTTTAAAAGCCATTATATTTATTTGTTAATAGTGCCAGTGGACTATTTAGAGTATTTAAATGTTCAAACAGTCAAGTCTCCTCTTAAGACTAAGTTAGAATCACAGCAGAAATAGAGCATATTCTAGAGGTCAGACAGACAGACACTCCACCAGGAAGCAAGCATCCATATCATCTGCTCATGTCAAAGTCCTTAAGAGGCACATATCAAGTTAGCATTTCAGAAAGGAAAATCAACAGACTTTATATATATATGTGTGAAAAATGTTAGATTGCCATTACCCCATTACCAGTGAAACTTAGGGATGTCCAAATGATATGTGAAAAAATAATTATTGGCTGGGTGAGGTGGCTCAAGCCTGTAATCCCAGCATTTAGGAAGGCCGAGGTGGGCGGATCACGTGAGGTCAGGAGTTTTGAGACCAGACTGGCTAACATGGTGAAACCCCATCTCTACTAAAAATAAAAAATACAAAAAAAAAAAAAAAATAGCCGGGTATGGTGGCAGGCGCTTGTAATCCTAGTTACTTGGGAGGCTGAGGCAGAAGAATCGTTTGAACCCGGAAAGCGGAGGTTGCAGTGAGCTGAGATCATGCCATCGCATTCCAGCCTGGGCAACAAGAGTGAGACTGCCTCAAAAACAAACAAACACAAAAAGAAAGAAAAGAAAAAACAATTATCTCCCACGAACTGGAATAAGGGACCTATGAAGCCACCATGGCATGGAGCTCATGGAAACTTACTGATAAGACAAACTGAGATCCCAGGCAACACTTCCATTACAGACGACATCCAGAAGAAGACCACTGCCAGCTGGGCAAAAAGGCTCACTTCAATGGAATGCTACACCCAAGGAGGGGCAACTGCAGAGTTCTCAAAGATTCCTCTTTTCACAGAATCTCAGGCAAACAGAATCAGACTTCTAGTGAATATTTCTAAAAATAAAGGCAGAGTGTGCATTACTTGTATGTTCAAAGATGGCTGATTTGCATTTCAGAAATTCTCTTGGAATGTCATAAATTTTTAAAAAATTAAAAACAAGAAGTCTACATTAAAATGACAGACTGATTTTAGTTAGCAATACAGCAGCACTGAGCCACATTTTGCTGTCTTATTGTAGCCAAATTACAGCCATGGCTTTGTCCTGGGTCTGCATATGAAAATGGAACAAGTTCAGTGGGGCCTCCTGTTTCATTATTAAGCCTATCGGATTACTGGTTCTAATTAAGGATCGTGTTACTGGCTACCACACAGTTATTAATGTGCATTATTGCCATTATAGGAAGTTCTGACCTCTGCTGTGAGTCACCTGGAGTAAAATTTAATTATCAACCAGAGAAAATGGGAGTAAAGACGATATAAAATGGCTTCTTATGAGGCATCTGTGATTGTAAAATACTATTTTATAGTACTTGCTCTGCCATTAGGAGAATAATTAGAGTGAAGCCCCTTTCTAAAACCTAAAAATAAACTATCCAGAAGGCAAGACCACAATATATTCTATTCTACTTTTGATGCGTTATTAATTTAGCAAATTGCATAATGTATTTTTCAAAGTTCAAGAACATGAGCTACAAGAAACTGAATTTACTGAATGAAATTAGGCTAACATTTAAAACAATATCATAGGAATTGCAAATATGTTTTAAATAAACATATTTTCCTATCCTACTCTTTGTTGGCCAAATATAACATCTTCAAAAGATATGAATAAGTTATTTTTCACTGGTGTGCAAGATTAAAGATATGAAAAGTAATTAGGAATCTGAACAACTTGTCATTAGGAAAGCAGCTGCTACCTTTTAAATGGACATTTTCTTTCTTTTAACCTGAAAGTTATATTTTTTAAAAGTCAAGATGAAATCGGTAAAACAACCCACTTCTGATATTTTAATTATAAAACTAACGATGCCACATAGTCCTCGCAATAGCCAGTAAAGAAGGCAAAAGAGGTAACTTGTAAGCAGCAACTGGGGGGAACAGCAGGTATTACTAAGAAAGACAGTGGTTTATTCCTCTAGAAGTTTTAACCAAGATTAAGCACTTAACTTTCTGAGATACCTTCCGTGGAGCCACACCCAAAGGCAGAAGATGGGCAAATATATTTTTGCATCCCATTCCCTATCTATGATGTTTTGCCTGCCTTGATGAACACTTCATTTTTCTTTTGTTTTTTGTTGTTGTTATTTCTAGAAGTTGTTTCATTCTTAATGAACACTTTAGTCTACGACTCTAACAGTATATGGAAACACCAATGGTTTCTATAAAGGTGCAAATTATTCAAAAGGAGGTCAAATTTTAATTTTCAAGAGCCAAGTGCATGGAAATGGCAAAACATTTACAACTGTGTTCATTTTGCAACTATTTACTGAGTGCCTACTAAGTGTTAGCATTCAGTTCAGACACTAGAGAGAACAGAGAAGAAAACCCATTATTACAGTACAGATGGGTGTTAGGTACCATGAGCTATGGGGTGCTCTGCTGGTTGGGCTTCATATCATCCCACCATTTAGCACAGTGCTGGACACATAGTAGATGCTCGAATAAAAGCTTATTAAACTGGACCTAGTATACAATAACTCCCCAGACCAAAAAGTGACGTATCATCTTTAACTTAAAATATAATGATAAAGATATATTAATAGACATTTCTAGCTATGAGTGTCTTGGGTTTGGTGGTCTACATGATAGGATACATACCTCTATGTATCTCCTACAAATAAGCTTAGAATGTTACTATTTTACGCCTGTTTTACAAGAAAGGACACCAAGTCTCAGGCAAATTTGCCCAAGATTACATGGTAATTTCAGAAGAAATGAAACTGGAAACTCTTTTTCTTCCTATTGTGAAACCCACAATGCTAAGTAGAGTAACTCAGAGGGCACTCGAGTCCTAGAGACTAGTAGACAGAAAAACAAGACAACAGCCCAGAAAAGAGGGCTACACCAGACATTTTCATACCAGAAATGATCAGTTTATAGAGAGCAGCTGAAAATAAAGGTGAGGGAGGAAAGGGTGAGTTACTAACATTTAAAGGCAGGAAGTTAAGCCTATAAGGGGAGGCTAGTAGTGTTTCAGGGGCCACTGTGGAGTTCTTTAAGTGGCACCTGAAACCGCCCACACCTGATGAAAGTGAGGAGACCTGAAGTAGAGATTAGAAATTCATATTCCATGTAACAGCATTTCTATTTTAAAGATAAAGAAACAGAAACTCAAATATTCAGTGCATTCTTAAAGACTGGCTTATAGGCAGGTAGGTCCAAGGTCCGAAGTCAGGTCGTCTGTTTCTAAACTGACTCCAAGTCATATGCTTTGTCTTTTACTTATTCTTTGAGAAGACAGCTCACATAAATCATATCCCTTAAAATCCCATTGAAAAATGTCAGAGAAGTTCCCCATGGGAGGGCAGAATGGGAATAATATTCAGTTTTCCAGTGCTTGTTCTGATTGGCTAGAGTCTGTTTTCTAATTGTTAAATATTTTGATGATCACTCCAGAAGTGGGTGGTGAGTAGTGGGAACAATCTTTCCTTATAACGCTAGATTTAAAACTTAAAGAAGGTTGGATACCACTGTAACAGTCCAGGCTATACAAAGTATGGTGTCAAAATTGGTATTGCAAGCAGACAATGGCTGTTCAGAGTGAAGGAGCGTTAGTAACTTCACTTTTCACTTCCCAGAACCCGGCATAGTAGGCACTCTCAATAATATTTGTTGAATTACTTGATAAACAAATTTTCCCCAAATCTTGGAAGCCTTCTCCAGTCTTTAGGGTTTTCTCAACCACTGAATTTCTCCCAGGTATGCCCCTTCTTAAAAAAACTTTTAGCTAGAGCTTTGGCTCTTGACCTCTTTTGTTCTGGGTCTTTACAGTTATCAGAGATGGGCTGCGATATTACCGACCGTAGGAATGTACTCTTTAACATGAATATGCCAGTCCAGAAGTGATGCTAAAAGTATTTAACTCCTTGTATGACAAAAACACTAAGCAAAGTGGGCAGCAGTTCATGGGGTCTCCTGGTGCTGCATGGGGCCCTGGGGCAGCCTGGGCATTCTTTCAGAAGAGTGGCCTGCTTTCCTGTCTTTCTAAGGAGGGATTTTGTTTATCAAAATGGTATAAAATGAGAATTAGAACATATCCTTAAAATAGAGACAAATCACAGAAAATATCCAAATCTCCTTTATATCCATTTAAAAAGTGAACCTAAATTGATCTGAGTTCTCATGTTGTAAAACTGGAAAAGCTTCCATCATCCGTCCACTCCTCCTGAAGATACATTAACCAATGCAGGAATGGGGTTAGGATGAAGACAGCCAGCAAGCAATAGGTGCTACATATTAATTCTCTCAATGATTAATCCTAAGACTGAATCTTTCAATTGTTTTAAGCCTTCCTAAAACTTAAGACTCTGAAGGCAATGCAATGGAATGGAAAAACTGAAGAACAGAAATTAGCAGTCTTAGACAATAACAAAATCCTCTAAACACTATAGAGTTATGAACAAAATTTCTTAAAGCTACCTTCCAAAATACACCAAAGAAAACCTTATTTTTCATTTGGATTCCCTGATAAATTGAAACTAAATATAATATTACAAGGAAGTTCTGCTCAAAAAGCAAACTTTGAAAAGAATGATTATGAAAGAAACTTCATTGTTTCCTTTTCTAGCAGTACTAAGAAAAAAAGATATTTTCTTATCACCAGTGAAAAAAATAGGTATAAAACCACTGTCAGAGTCTTTCAGCTTTAACTTAAATCATGTAAGAAATGAATATCAGAAAAATGAATGACTTTGAACTAAAGGGAAAAAAATCCACTTTGAGTATTAATGCAGAGGTGGGACCATGGCTTTTTTCTTTTTTTTCACTAAGGGCTGGCAATGCTTAGAATGCTAAAGCTGTATTCTATTGCCTCTGTAGATGTACGAATTCAAATGGTTTAAAGTTTCAGTGAAAAATTCAACATAACTGCTCACAAGACATTTCAAACAACTTTACCACCAAAGCAAATACAACCTTGCCAAAACACAAGATTCTCAAACAAATTTTAATGTAATGGTTATAACACCATACTATGTTTATTTAAACACCATCTTAAACCTTACTTTTATCACCTCTTACAGCATCAGTGTGATATCCAGTGATGTAAGAGACAGCCACAATAATGAATTCCAGTGATGCCAAAGATCAAGTAAGACTACAGAACTGGAAAATTATTCTAAGCAAAATGGTGGTGAACACAAGACAGTAGTAGAACTAATCAGTTTTCTCATCGAAGGTCAACAAGTACCAGTATAAACCAGCCCTGAATACTATGGGTGAAATCACCTGAAGGTCTGTCTACCAATTTCTATCTGTGGAAGTTGTCATTTTGAGAATTGCATTTTTACTGATCTCTAACACCATATAAAAGTACCTTCATATATATTATGATTCATAACATTTTTAGACTAAGGAATTTTGCTGCACTTCAAGGGCAATGTCTCAAATCTAGCCCAATAACACACCAGTAGAAGCCCTGATATCCTTAATCTTCTGTTTGAATAGAGTGCTTTATTACTTAGTGCTTTCATATTCATTATTTCAATCTTAATTCAGAGTCCATGATTGAGAAATGAGGCTAAAATAAACAGCAACAAATTAAGCACCGTCTAATGCATGGAAAATAGGCAGGAGTGGTATTTCCGAGCTTTGACCATTCTAGAACAGAACAATGGCCTGCACAGTGATTATCTCTAATTTTATTACCGGAAAAAGTTTTCCTAATTGTGATCCAATTAAAGGATGCTATGTATTGCACCTAAAACATAGTGAGAAAGTAAACCATTATATAAATCCACTCCAAGCCAATACTGGATTTATTTTCCCAAAAGAGTATATGCATTTGATATCCCAAATGCTCCCCAACAAGATATTTTAAAGGTGTCTCATTCAAAATATCCTCTTCACCAGAGGAATGAAAAGTTTCTGGTTGATGTTTTTCATTTTACTTACAAGCATAAAAATGACATTTACCCATCTACACATTCAAACATAAATGCTTATGTGCAGGTATGTGTGTATGTGTATTTATGTATGTAGCATGTATACATATTACAGCCTGTCTTGTTTTAGAAAGGACTTAGGGTAGCTTACAAAGAGACATACCCTAGAAGGCAAAGGTAAAAAATCAACAGCAAAGAACACAGGACAAAGGCAAAAATGAGGCAGGAATGAAATGGCTTTCACAGAGGCTGACTGTTTCAAGTGCTTCTCATTGATGGCTGAGCCTGAAGAGCTTGTCTAATGACTATCAACCTGCACTGATCAAATACAGCATATGACCTAGAGACGAAGCACCTGATTGACAAGAAATCTATCATAAGCAGCTCTTCAGCACAAGCATAATTCAATGGTAATTGGTCCTAATGATGAGTCTGGAATGCAAGTGATAAATGTAATGTGAATGATGATAAGAAAATGTATCTCAATGCATCCTATTGCTTTGAAAATTGGCGATTCATATAAGACATATAAGGTAAAACTCTATAATCTGAAAACTTGATGAATTAGTATAACTTATTTCTTGACTATACTGGAAGACAGCCCAGTTAATGATTACTTGAGTTTATTAATGTTTTATAGAGGGATATTTAATACCAAAAAATCTGAAACAAGCAAGGTTCCAGGACCTTAGAAAGATGAAGAGAAATCCTTTATTTCTCCTTTTTTGGATCACAGAGCAGAAAGGAATCTGCCAAGAGTTTCAAATAGCTTTCCTCTTGCATGCCCACTCTGATGAGTTACTAGTGGTTGTATTGTATAGGGAAAGATTCCGAGGCTCAGCCAGGCACAGTAGGAAAGAGTATTCTCATCTATTTATTAGCAATTCTGCCAGGAGAGAGGAAATGAGGTGGTACATGGCCACTTGCTTGTTTATTTCTGATCTCTGGTTTAATTTGCTGATGTCACCAATGAAGAGCCAGAGGCTAAAAGTATCTGATTATTTACCACTTCTTAATAGATGTATTTATTCGTAGCCTGCTTCATTACAAAAATGACTTGATGTGTTACAGAAATACACATAACAATAAATAGATGAAAAAAATCCAGGATGATAGAGAAGAATATGTATCATGTGGGAGGATAAAGTTTGCTCTTGTGGCAAATCCTAGAGCCTTCATTTTCAACACAGCCTTTCCCAGCACTGAGTAATCCACATTCACTACATTTTAGTTGCTCATGTCAGAGACAGAAAGAGAGAGAGAGAGAGAGAGAGAAAGGAAGGGAGGGAGGGAGAGAAATATGTACCCCAGGAATAGGTCATGAGTTTGGCTATCAAGATAAAAATGCCTCCGCAATTAGGGATTTGGGCTCATACTCAGCCTTCCTTTGTGCCATATAAAGCAGCATTTTATTCTTTCATTCAAAAATATTTACTGATTTTGCTTATAATAAGCAAAAATAAGCAAATTATACAATATGTTAGGGGATGGTATTACGACAATAGCACAAGCAAAGCGGGGTGGGGGGGTGGAAGGGGGGTTGAGATTGAGAATGCCCAGGTGAAGTGGAGGCAGATTACAATTTTTTAAAGGGTGGCTGAAGTAAGCTGATGGAGAAGGTGACATGAGCAAGGTCCTGAAGGATATGAAGGAACGAGTCAGAAGGATCCAGGGGAGGAGCAGTGCAGGCAGAGGAGGAAAACCTGGTGTAAGGCACGTGGAAGGCCTGGTGCACTTAAGAAACACCAAGGAGTCCACTATGGCTGAAGTGAAGTGAAGTGATGGAGGACAGTAAGGGAAGATAAAGTCAGAGAAGTTATGGGGAGAGGAGGCAGAAAATATAAGGTCTTGTAGCCATCGTAAGACAGCCTGGCAACTGTGTCAGTGTGGCAGCAGCACTCCGAGGACCCTGCTGATGGAAGTTTTAAACACTAACAGCGTTACAAGTGGAGAATGGAAGACTGCCTAATCTGCTCCCATCCAAGATCATTTAGGAAGCATCTCCTCATTTCTCCTCAATGTGGTATTAAAATTCTTCTGCCCTGGACATTTGTCAGTGGTGGGACCCATGGAGTACATCTTGGTCTAGCAGTATCAGAGGTCAGAAAAACCATTACATCTGTGTGATAACACTGAGGTACAAATGAACAGCCCTGTAAAGAAATAAAAGCAATCCAGAAAGACTCACAACAGATATATCATTACTGTCTACACAAGCCAAGGAAACGCTGGTACTGTTAGACATTGAAAGGAAAGCAGGGAAGAGGAGGAAAAGAAATGAATGAACAACAATGGCATGATGAACTGCTTCCAGAAGAATGTTCCTTCATGCTCAAGGCTGGGAATTTATCAAGAGGTTTATCAGGAACTCAGGTAGAGAATGAAGCAGATGGCTGCATAGTATTCCATGGTGTATATGTGCCACATTTTCTTAATCCAGTCTATCATTGTTGGACATTTGGGTTGGTTCCAAGTCTTTGCTATCGTGAATAGTGCTGCAATAAACAAACGTGTGCATGTGTCTTTATAGCAGCATGATTTAGAATCCTTTGGGTATATACCCAGTAATGGGATGGCTGGGTCAAATGGTATTTCTATTTCTAGATCCTTGAGGAATCGCCACACTGTCTTCCACAATGGTTGAACTAGTTTACAGTCCCACCAACAGTGTAAAAGTGTTCCTATTCGCCATAAAAAAGGATGAGTTCATGTCCTTTGTAGGGACATGGATGAAGCTGGAAACCATCATGCTCAGCAAACTATCTCAAGGACAAAAAACCAAACACCGCATGTTCTCACTCATAGGTGGGAACTGAACAATGAGAACACTTGGACACAGGAACACCACACACTGGGACCTGTAGTGGGGTAGGGGGAGGGGGGAGGGATAGCATTAGGAGATATACCTAATGTAAATGACGAGTTAATGGGTGCAGCACACCAACATGGCACATGTATACATATGTAACAAACCTGCATATTGTGTACATGTACCCTAGAACTTAAAGTATAATAATAATAAAAAAAAAAGAGAATGAAGCAGATGCATACCTCACAGGAGGTTTAAAAGTCAGAACCAATACTTTTAAACTGTGATTTATTAAGCAGGCAAAATACAGGTAATACAAACCTCTGCATATGAAACACATATCCAGGCAAGTTGCTGAATGTTTCCTGTCTTCAAATAATTAAAGGCGGGGCAATTAATTCAATGCCAAAGTAAAGTCCTACCAAGAATGGGTATAAGAAAAATCACATTTTAAAAAACTTTCCTTTCAACAAAGATGTCATTCAAGCTAAAAGTTGCTAGAAATCATGATTTTGAGTATTTGCTGACTTTAATGTTTACTGACAGTCCAGGAAACTGTTGTGCATCCACTAATTTCTTTGCAGGGCCATTAAGAGAAGGGACCAGATTCTCCTTTCCAATGGAAATGCATTAGATATCCAAAATATCAGCATTCCCAAGTGAGCCACTTTGATAATAAAAATAACGATTGCTATACAAACTGAAAAAAGAAGGTGACTAAGCAATGTTCCTTCTGTGATTTTAAGGGTAGTCAAACAGAGAGCATGAGAAACATTTGCTTCTACCTCTTTCCCCAAAAAGTCTGAGGCTGCTGGCAAAAATATATGCAACACCACAAGACAAAAATAGATATAAAGTTCAAGGTAAGTGAAGAAAAAATCAACCCAGGAGTAGTTTTTCCACAGATACATGAACCCGAAAGTGAGATCCTGCAGAGCTGCTAATGTTGGATGCAAAGCTGACTCATAACTTCTTAGTAGTGAACATAGGGAAATACAACATTACGAAATTGAGTATTCATTAGAGTAAAACCAGGTCCTGGGCTTAAGAGAAGATCCGTTTTTCCCAGCTCTAATGCCGGAAGGAGCGTCTTCCTGTGGTTCCTCCTAAAAGCCATACTCTATGTGCAATGCACGGTCAAAGGATCACCTGGGGCCCAAGCACTGGAATTCTACAAGGGCAAATAGCTATGTGGTTAATGCACAAGGCTTTCTGATAATATTGCTGCATCCAGGGATAAATGGCACATTCCTTGGAACAGTGGCTACCAAATTAGGCTCTGAAGAAGTACTTTAGGGGTTCCATCAATTTTCCATATGAATATTTTGTATTTAAAGACTTCTTAGCCTTTAAGTACAAAAACAAATAATAGGAAATGCAGGCAAATACATAGCACAACAAATGTTAACATACTGATGACCACATCTACATTAAGTTGCTTCAAGTGCTGACACTAGACAAATGTATCTCCTGCTATCTCTTTGTATAAGCGAGTCACCGATTAGGAAAGTTGTAACTCTGCGTTGGTATTCTTTTGGAAATTCAAGCCTGCACATGTCCGTTCATATAAAACTGTACAAATGACCTACACATCCATCATGCTCAAACAAATGCCAGCAGGTACAACTAGTTGGCACACACCCTCACCATGATCTAATAGACAGCTGTATAATACTAAAGTGCCTACCGTGTTGCATCATGATAAAGTGACATCATTGACTGGTACTGATGCTAAGTTTTGGGTGCTTCTGGTCTGACTTTTATATCTATTATGAGGCACGTGAATAGCTGTATTATTATGAATTCAATGTTGAGGCAAAAAAATTATTTCCAGTTTCTATTAAGATTAATTCAAGGGGATATCAAGACAAAATGAGCTTGTTAAAAATTAAAACCTTTTGCAGCTGCATAAGGATTTTCCAAATGTCATACAACCAAAACAAAATACAGAAATAAATTAGGTATGTTACTGATACTGTTCTGCAACTGTTATCCACATTTTTGAGTTTATCAAAACTGTCTCACTTTTCTCCCTGATAAGTTTATAAATGTAAATTTGTACTTATAAAGCATATAATTAAAAATACCACTTATAAATATTTTTGTATATAGTTTTGTTGAACATTTTTTTAAAACCACACTTCCTGGAGGAGTTCTCTTAAACATGTCAGGAGATGCTGATTCTGTCAACCCTTGGAGACTGGGTGGGGCCTGTCACCTCCAGCAATGACCAGCCTCATCCATAGGTGGCAATCCAACATAATCTAATTCAATGCCAATATAACATAATACAAATATTATCCTTTCCTCTGTTTGCCAAGTTGGGAAGCTCTGTGATGAACAAAGAAACTCCAAATCCTTCATACAATTCTTCATAAATCTTATTTCTTCCAAGAGCTTGTGTCAAGACCTGCCCAGTGGAGAGGACAAAGTTAAGTTCTTTGGCAAGAAACGGAAGTACAGATATTTCATCCTCATGATAAAGAGCAGAGTTAAGTGTAACATTCACTTGTGAAAAGTAAAGTGGCAAATCAAGAAGAGTGGGTATTTCAGGAGATATGGACTCTTTTCCCAAGCCTGCCCCTTCCTAGTTTTGTGACTCCAAAAAGGTCATTTAACCTTCCCCGAGCCTCAGCTTTTTCAGTTATAACATAAAAAGACGAAATCAAGCTCTCAACTGGGATTGACCATTAGAAGCTTTAAAAAAGCTTCCCAGTAGCAGTAACATTAATACATGCCAAAAGTGTTCAGAGCACTTGACATTAACCCACTTAGTCCCTACAAGAACCCTACGTTGCAGATATTATGATTATCCTGACTTTATAGGTAAGGAAACTGGGGCACAGAGAGATTGAGAAATTTGCTCAAGCAAGAGGCGGGGCCAGGTGGAAAGCTCTGAGCCTGTGCTCTTTAGTATAAGTGCCTGTTATGCTGTTTCTCCATTAAGTATCTCTCTGTCTTCTAACTCCTGAATCTATGGAAGGACCTGACATGTAAATTTTGATTCTGGTGCGTGCTCCTCGTTAACAGCCACTTGACTAGAAGAGATGTAAAGTTCTGTAATTCAGACTAGAGATGAAAAAAGTTCAATAAACTTTTTAATTAAATAAATGCTCAAATTCTTGTGCCTCAAAAATCAGAGCCAAAATTAAATAAGTATAGCTTTTAAAAGGTAATTGCATGCTGTCAAACTTAAACTAAGGGTAATGAATAGGGGTGGTGGAGGAAAATCTAAGAAACAAAATATTATCTAGCCAGCTACACAGGGGCATTGAAATAGGTTAAGCATTGGAGCAAAAGCTATGCCTCATATTAAGGGACAGTGAAAACAATTTCACAATTTATGGCCTGGCTTTGAAGGTGAAGATGAAACACTTTGGAAGCCCACTTGGAAAGCATCAGTCTCCTGTCCAAATAGGCTAGCAGGCCCAATTTGTTTCGAGGACCACAAATGAATGTCTCTTTGTTTCATCTTTAAAGAACTAGTCCTTATGCTGCAGGAAAGTGTCCTTTGTAAATCTGGAAATCTAAAGCTGTACATGCAAATGCTGATACTCAAACACATGCTGATCTCCCATGCAGATTCCTTTATTAACATGTGACACTTAACAGAGGCAAGAAGATGCTATGGCACAAAGAAAAAATGAGGGAGACAAGTGGTCCTGGCCCCATAAGCAATTTAGACAAGCGTTAAGTCCGGCATGGCCAGGTTAGTAAGCGCATAGACAGGCAAGAGGAGAGAAAGTCCATGTGCCCTGGCAGCACCATAAACTTGGTCAGGATTGTTTGTGCTGTGAGTCTACTTTCTCGCTAATTCTAGATACACCATTTATGGAAACTCATCTTCCTTTCCTCCCACTCAGTTCCACGGCTCTCTCACGAAATTTTGTCTCAAAAGTCTCCAGTTTGAAGCCAAACAATTCTAATCAAGGGAGTTGCAAGCACTTTATTAAATAAAAAACAACTTTTCAAATAATTTATACACCTAAAACAAAGTATAAACATCTAAGAAAATAATTAAGTATTGGAGATCACTGCTGACCATACAGGCTATCTCGACTGAGAGTTTCGAATCCACTATAAATAATCAGTGAGTAATAAACAAACAGATCACCTGTTTCAGCTGACAGAATGTTTAATTACTAGTCTCTCTTCTGCACTGAAGATTCACCAGCCTGGAATTCATGCATTACTTCTTTCTGTTTAATAGCCACACCAAAAGTACACTAACTCATAAAGCAAACAGGCACTCAATTTGGAGTTTCCCCTGAGAGTAGATGAGAATTTCCAGGTAAGAATAAAAACAAACTCTTCCTCCTGATCCCTATATTTGTTAATGATATCAAATTCCTAGTTTCTTAAGACTCAAAATCAAATCTTACACTCATCTTTGAACCACATTCTTCCTCTACCCTCCCTCTGGCCCACATTCTATCAAGGACAAACCTTGGGGCAGCATGTATCACCCACCTTCTCAGTGAAGTACAAGTCCTCTTCTGGTGTTAAAGATCCCCCCCATCATGGCATCAGTGAATACCAGACAGGGCAGGCAGGCAAGCTAGTCCTGTCTTCAGTGCTGGGGTGGGGCTGCCTAGCTCATCCTGAAGATTCATTCAAATGCCAAACTTTGCCTGATGCCCCCCATCACATGCAATCACTCCCTACTTTGTAATCTCAGTAGTAACTTTCTATCTCTCACATTCTGATCTACATTATGTGTGAAGTTCATTTTCTACACCTCCTTAAAGGTGGAAAATGTCTCAGTGCAGTACCTAGAAAAATCACTGGCATAATGTCTAATAAATATTTGTTAAATTACAAAAAAAATGGGATTCACCATTCACTTCTCCCCAAAGTATCTTGATCTTATGTTTTAATCAGATTTATACTTACAGCAAAACTATAATGCTCTTATATGCCCATTATTTTCTAAAGCAGTATTAGGACTTGTAAGACAGTGACCCCTAAAAATTGTTTCTTTTCATATATGCACAAACCCTCTCAGGCGCCTAGCAAATGACAAGTTGGATACCTTCTCTATGCTGTGTAATCTTGGGGAGCTGCACATTAGACAGCTAACCAGGAGCTGAGTTTCCTATGACCAGCTATGCTAAAAGGGATTATTTTGCTAGATGTCAGGAAAGACAGGTTCCTCCTCTATCCTCCTGCCTTTATTTTGAGTTTTTTATTTTATTGGCTATTCAAGTGGACGTAAGAAAAGGTGCTTTTTCTAATAAAATCTTGTTAAATCTATCATGGCCCAATATCTCTTAGGGTCCTGGAGAAATTAGTCTATTGTAGTTTGTGGTGCTGATGAAGAAGCAAGGGTGCTGATGAGGTAAAGAGGAAGTTAATAAAGTAGCATTCAGGGTACACTTGGAGAGGCAGAAAGCACAGTGGTTCAGAGGATGAGCTCTGGAGTCAGACTGTCCATTCTTAAGTTCTGGCTCCACCATTATCAGCTATATTATCCTAAGCAATAAGAAAAAGAAATATCTTTCAACTTCATTTTGTTCTTCCTCCATGTTATGAAGCAGCAAGAAGGCCCTCACCTGATGCCAACATCATGCTCTTGGACTTTCCAGCCTCCAGAACCATAGCCGAATTAACTTCTTTCCTTTATAAATTACCTAATTTGTGGTATTCTATTATAGCAGCAGATAACAGACTAAGACAGAAAATTAGAGATGATAATTTTGCTCATAAAACTCTTCTAAGGGTTAAATAATAAAATACTTGGCATAGTTACTGGGAGACAGCAAGCATTAGACAATTTTTGGCTGCTAGCATTATTTAGATGTTTACACATTACACAGAATTTTTTTTCACATGCCATTTATTATGAACTAAAGATGAAGGGAAAAGTTATACATTTCTGAGATTCAACAGTAACTCAATAAGGAAATTCTACATAAAACCAAGCAAAACTGCCAAATAAAGATTTTAGAGGCTTTTATTCCTGATGACAGTACTTTCACCTTCGTATAATGGTTAAATATCCCCAAGCTGCTGCTACAGAAATCCAAGGCTCATATAAAGGAACAAGGAAAGGATGTAAATACTATCTTCAATCACAGAGAAGGAAAGGGTGATTTTTTAAAAAATTCTTATGGTTATGATAATTATTTCCAGTGCCGGCTCCCCAATTAACTTCTGCTAAGGCTGATATTAAAACGGGTTTGCCAACAGCTTGTGTGCAGTATTTGGGCATTAGAAGACAGAATGGCTCTTTATCATGCCTAGGAGTAACAAAAAGATACCCTAAAGAAAAAGGTCAACTGACAATAACGAAGATTGGCTAAATTTCTAAATATCCATGCTTACCAGCAGATTTTATACTAAGGATACATTAGAAAATAGACATAACTGAGATTTTCTGTCAAAATATCAAATGCATGTATAAAGTAGGTACTTGGTAATAATTAATATTTGAGGTTTCAACAACTCAGGATGACATTAAAATTCCCTGACGTGCAGTTATGCTTAATACTGCAACAGCACACATTTGAATTGTGGATACTCTCACAGAGGAGAGCAGGTCATGAAGCCAGTGAAGAAGCACAGCCCATTACCTAAGGTCCATATTTCAATAAGGTTTTGTTCTAATTGTGTACACAGCAATTTTCAAGAGGGGATTAAACACTGTGTTAATTTTTGAAAACTGCCACCCCCTAAGAAGACAAACCAACTGACAGTTCTAATGATAAAATTGAAGAAAGTATACACAGAGGTGTGAGATGGTTCTCTATTGGGAAGCAGGTATTTATTTCATGGGATTTTCTTTTTCTGTGATGCTAAAATTATTTCTGTGAAATCTGGGGATTTCCAAAAGTCTTCAGACTATATACCTTGGTATGTCAAAGAAGTACTGTACATAAAGTATTACTTAAAGTGCCAGCAATCTTCTAAACCAAGAGAAGTAATGATGCAACTAACATGAAAAAGAAAAGGATTCTATATTTCGCTTACCCAAGAGATGAATGGGAAGAAGATTCAGTTAATTACACAATTGCTCTTAAGCTCTCAACTCTGCTTTGGTGTCCATTTATTGGGCAGGGGACAGGGGAAGATTGCGAAGGCTCTGTGTTTTGCTCAGTCTCAAATGCCTCATGTGTTAAACTCTTCAACATGGAACCTTACTGGAATACTGTCCATGATGAGAGAATTGAGTTACAATGAACCACTCAACATTTTGACTTAGCAGATTGGCATTCCTTTTTATGATGGGACAAATTCTGTAAACTGCACATCGTATAGATCACACTTTTCAGCAAAATGCTCAAGTTCCTTGGTCTAAGCCCTCATTGCGTTATTTATTATGTGTCATCCTATTATGCTAGCAATAACAGAAGCAAGCCAAGTTCCAGAAAATACTGTTATTAATATTTTATGTATGGAGAATCTTCTAGATCAATGAAGAAAGAACTTGAGAAGATAAAAATGAGTTGTTTTCTGGAACAAAAACATTTGGAAATCAAAAGAAATCCTGATTTATAAAACAAAATTTGTACATGGGTGCAAGAAGCTATATAATAGTAATAGACACAAAAATGGAATGCATTTTCTATAAGTAACTGCAGAAAACTCATCACCTTAACCCAATTTTCACTTTTTGGGAAGACTAAAACATTTTTTACCAGTCAATAAAGATTAGTTTTTATTTTTTTAATTTTTAAAGGACACACTTAATGAGAGAAGAACTATTTGCCCACAACTCTATGTTTTTGTTTACTTTTATTTTTCTTTCCTCGACCCTCAAAGAAATATAAGAAATAAAAATTCACTAGATACAGATTTCAGTAGCTTTGTAAAATACCATTTAAAAAAAAACAGAAAATTCAAACAACTACAATACAATATAATATAGCTCAATATGCCCTAATCTCAATTATCTGAGATGTAGTAGCTACCAAAGAAAAAATCATCTGTGGATATTTTATTGTAATGCCTGTGAGTTAAATACACCATAACCACTATCACCAACACCAGCAGTAAGACAGTTCTTCAATTTGCTTGGAAGATAACACATAAAGGGTAAATTATATCTTATAGAGAAGCTATTTCCTTATATTAGCCTCTAATTTAACCCTACACGAAGAGCTTCGGGTTTCTAAGACTCAGAGGCGTTGCTTTAGAATGATGCCGAATGCAGGCAATGAAACCTTTGGTCTATGTCTGTCACATCTGCATAGCAATCTGAATACTCCTGTGTAGAATACATGTGAAGCATGTGTGTCTCTTTCTTTCTAAAATAAATGTAATAACTAAGGGTATGTTCAGGCTTTTTGGTCTAAGTCGAGTCATTTGACCTTGGGTCCCCTGACTCAAAATTCTCTCTTCAATTTAAAAGTGAGAACTGAGTCCCTCCTGGGTGGAATGATTTTCCTACCTCATCATAGGATCATTCTTTTGTATTGAAAATAAGGGCTCTCCTATTTCAGGTAATTTCTATACATTCCAAAGGATTTCCTATTTACATAGAGATTTCAAAACACTGGGTCTGTTGGGCCCATTGCTCCTTTCAGAGTAAATGTTGAAGGTAACTTCATAATAGGGTAAAAGCTGATTAAGCATCAAAAAACTATTCAATTTATTAGAATGCCTTCACTTTCAAATTTTACCCTAAAGGTAGCCTAATCATTTTGTAATAAAAGTGATGATTATTTAATTTCAGGGTGGAGAGAAAACATCTTTTAGCAGACGGATTGCTTAAGAAATCTTAGTATTACAGAGATCAATGGAGATGTACAAATAATGAATATAACCATTTCAAGTTGTCCTTTTCCTGTTAGTTGCCCTAATTTCTTATAACAGTAAGAATAACTTAAAATATTCTTTTAAATCCCAGCTACTTGGGAGGCTGAGGCAGGAGAATCGCTTGAACCCAGGAGACAGAGGTTGCAGTGAGCTGATCACACCACTGCACTCCAGCCCAGGCAACAGAGTGAGACTCCGTCTCAAAAAATAATTTAAATCAGCATTCAACAAACTAGCTAGTGGTTTCAGAAAAGCAAGTGGTTCATTGGGCCCTATTTGTAGATAACAAAAATAAAAGCATGGTCAAATCTGGGGAACACAGGGAGATGCTGGAGTTTTGGGACTAAGAGAGAACCACTAAAAGTCGATGCCTTTCATGTGTGCTCTCTCCCAGTTAATGCAACTGGAGGCTTCCCTCTCACCTATGAGAGTCCTTGCCTTCTCCAATCCACCCTTCCTACTTTTGTCAAAATTAGCATCTGAGAGAGACAGAAAGAAAGGAGAGAAATTCATTATGCTACTCTTCTACTCCAACAGCTAACTTTTTCTCTGTAACTAAAGAATAAACTCCAAACTAAAATGTTGGCGTTAACTGTCTTAGTCAAGATGCTAACAATATGCCCCCAACCTACACCTCTAGCCTCATATTCCTTTACACCCACTGACACCCCGTCATGGGAACCCCGGGTAACTAACAACTGCCGAGTGCCAGCTCTGCACCAAGAAGCCCTTTCTGTGCCTTTTTAAACATCCAAGGGTTCTCACACCTCTTGGGCACTTCTTGATGCCTGGAGGATACTATTGCTTTCACCCTTCATGAAATTTTTGTTGTCCTTTAAGACTGAGATGTCATCTCCTTCCTGAAAGCTACCCCAATTCCTTCACATCAAGGTTAGCTTTCTTCTGGCTTCTCCCAGTACACCACATTGATGATAATACTATCCTGTCTCTCTGCTGACCTGTCTTGCTTTACTGTTTCACCTTTTAAGATCTGTGCTGTGTTCAAAAGCACAAGGAAAACTTACAGAGAAAATAAAACATAGGGACAGAAAATAAATATGTATTGAATATTATAAATGAGGAAACAGATTACATTTCAAAAATATTTCATTTTAAATAGTAACAGGCTATCATATCATAAGCTAGATTTAATTTCACATTTCTATTAAAGTCATATGTTTTACTGCACTTGGAAACAAGTTAAAAATTTACTGAATCAAGAATTGGTTTAGGAATGAAGGAAGGGCTGTCTGTAAAAGACGCAAAGAGTAGAGATTTTTCTTTTAATATCAAGTCACTGGTTTTTCCATTAAAATAAGTTACTGCTACACTGAGTTATCTAGAACTCTGCATATGATGTCAATACCACAGCAACCTTTAAGATACCCGGCCTTGGCCAACAGAGACTCTCAGACATTTACTCCACTACAAATCAGGGAGAGCCATTACCAAATCTTGCACACCTATGCTATTTGTAAATCTTTAAAAAAGGCTGGACATAATGGAATATTTCACATGCCACAGTAATTATTATGATGAGCAATAATCAGGGGTGGGTAGCATGTGGCTGAAACAATTCTTCTGCAAACACAGGCATATCTCAGAGACATTGCAGGTTTGGTTCCAGACCGCTGCCATACAGCGAGTATTGCAATAAAACAAGTCAAACGAATTTTTTTGTTTCCCAAGCATATGTAAAAGTTATGTTTACACTATATTGTAGCTTATTATGTAATAACATTATGTCTAAAAAAGCCCGGTGTGCATACCGTAATTTAAAAATACTTTATTAGCCAGGCACAGTGGTGCACACCTGTAACTCCAGCTACTCAGAAGGCTGAGGCAGAATCACTTGAGCCCAGGAGTTCAAGGCTGCAGTGCACTACAATCATGCTTGAGAATAGCCACTGCACGCCAGCCTGGGCAACACAGTGAGACCCCAATCTCTTAAAAAATATTTTATTATAAAAAAGTGTTAACAATCATCTGAGCTTTCAGCCTAAGTTGTAACCTTTTCATTGGTTAAGGATTTTGCCTTGCTGCTGATGGCTGCTGACTGATCAGAGTGGTGGCGACTGAAGGCTGGGATAGCTGTGGCAATTTCTTAAAATAAGACAACAATGAAGATTGCTGCATCAATGGACTCTTCCTTTCATGAAAGATTTCTCTATAGCATGCAATGCTGTTTCATAGCATTGAAGAGAGAAGGCTCACTTCTCTCAGCCTTCACAGAGTTAAAGAATTAGGGTCTTGCTCTGGATTAGGCTTTGGCTTAAGGGAATGTTGTAGGTGGTTTGATCTTCTATTCAGATCACTCAAATTTTCTCCACATCAGCAATAAGGACGTTTTGCTTTCTTATTCATTTGTTCACTGGAGTGGCACTCTGAATTTCCTTCAACTTTTCCTTTGCGGGCTGTTTGGTGCAAGAGACCTAGCTTTTGGCCTATCTCGGCATTTGGCATGCCTTTCTCACTAAGCTTAATTTTGATTTTAAAAGCTTTTAATTTAAAGTGATAGATGGGAGATTCTTCCTTTCACTTGAACACTTGGAGGCCACTGCAGGGCTATTATTTGGCCTAATTTCAATATTATATCTCAGAGAAAATGGAGGAGAAGGAGACAGAAGGGGAATGACCAGCCAGTGGAGCAGTCAGAACACACATAACATTTATTGATTAAGTCCTATATGGGAATGGTTTGTGGTGCCCCAAAACAATGAACATTAAAGCTCACTAATCACAGATCACCACAACAGACATAATAATGATGAAGAAATCTGAAATATTGTGAAAATTACCAAAATGTGACGCAGAGACATAAAGTGAGCATATGCTATTGGAAAAATGCCAATAGACTTGCCCAATGCAGGGTTGCTACAAACCTTCAATTTGTATTTTTTTTTAAAAGCAGTATCTGCAAAGCACAGTAAAACGAGGTATGCCTGTACCCCTTCCTCCCAAAAAAAAAGCCTCAAAGAAGAGGAGGTTGGAGGTTATGTTAGCATTAAACTACTTCCCTGGCTTTCTCAGCTTTCAAAATCAAAATCTGGTAGAGCTTCTTCCTCCTTTGTTTTAAATGTACAATTCAATATAAATTAAGCTTATTCTAGCAGAATTTCAAGGATGGAAGAAACAAGAGATACTAATATTTGTTCAGAGACAATTGTGTTGTAGGCTCTGGACCAGCTCTTTTACTTACATTATTTGATTTAATGCTTATCACAATTTTTGATAATAGCGTTATTTGACCTATTTTACAGTCTGTTGACTGAGAATTCAGAACTTGCCTAGCACTTTTAGGTAACTCTGGGATACCAAACCTAGCAATCCTGACTACAACACTTTTGTAGTCTGGGTGACAAATCTGTTTAAGATGATACGCTGTTAGCATCATATACTGTCACAGACATGTGGCTAAGTAATGTAACAGGCACTTGGAGAACAGAACTATATGGAAATAAGATGCTGATTATGAGCTGGCAATACATAAAAATTTAGAAATAAAGAGGAGAGTTACTGGTGTGGTCCAAGCACAAAGAAGGCAAACAGCGTTTGGACCTGGCCTTGCTGAATAGAGATGGGGAGGGGAGGCACCAGAGGGGAGGTAGTAGAGGAGCAAATGGTTCTCCTGTCACACTGTAGGGAGGGAGGAGTCAGCCGGTTCTTCTGGTAGGGAGAAGAAGGAAGAAGGGCCGGAGAAGAAAGAAGAAGGGCCAAAGAAGAATCCACAAAACTTAGTGACAAAGGGACAAAGAGAAGGAGCTGCTGACTCCTAAAGCTTTCCTAAAGCTTCATGTTTAAGAAAGTAAATTTGGAAAAGAGACAGTGTTGAGAGAGAGGATATTTTGGATTTGAGGTTGAGTATGAGGTAAAAATAAAATAAATAAAATATTCAAATGGAAAATGTGCAGGAAAGTAGAAAGAGTGGAGAATAACCCTATCAGAGGATGGGACTATGGAGGAGGCAGCCAAGAAAACAGAAACCAGAAGGGCAGAGAGTTGAGCAGGAGAGGGATGAGAGTGAAAAAAAAAGCTAGGGAAAATAAGAGATATTTAAGATGCTAGTGCAGTTTCAGTTGAAAGTCTGAAGGCAAAATAAAAATGGCTAAGATGTCAAGAAAATGGACACAACATGAGCCCTCAATTCATCCATCGAAACAGTCTGCCTGAGAAGTCTCAATGAGAGAAATATTGCATTGGCAAATATTTATATGACAAATAGACCACACAGATAAGCACGGTCAAGCAGAGTGTTTGTTCGGCTTGATTTCAGAGAAGGAAGAGAATTAGGCCAAGGGATAGTAGATGAATCCTTTCAGCTACCTGGATTGTTCCATTTCCTGAACTTGCTGGTTAACTGTACTGATATCTTCTTTGTGAATAGATAACCTCTTAGAAATAGGGAGCAAAGTTGCAGCAGCCTACAGCAGTCAAGGTTCCAAGATTCCTCGTATGTGTTTCACAATTTAGAAGTTAACTAGAGCTGGTTGACATCTTTCATTAAATGTTTCTAGGAAATTTATCTCTTTTCAATCCAGATTACCTGACAGCACTGTCACCACCCTGTATCAGGAACTTAGGCTAGTTGGCTTCCAGTCAGAGCTCCTACCCCACATGCCTCCTCCTCTTAGCCAGGGTGATCTACACTTTCCAGGGTCATGACTCCCTCTTTCGAGTCTGGGTGGGGCTGCCTTTCCCTGTCATCTCAATATCACAACATCTGCTTTTCCATTGTAACCGCCTCTAACATTACAGCATCTCTATATTCAAACACAGTTTTTAAAAAATATTTTTCGTTTTCCTCTCTAGTTTTTAAAATCTTCATGTCATACTTGCCTTTGGACTTCATGCACTGTTTGTATGGAACTGGGCCACCATGATAAACATTCCTGGCTTGTCCCCATCTTTCTGTTAAATAATCCTCTAAAATATCCAAGCCCCCTGCAGAGCCAAATCATTTGTTTCCTTCGTTACCCCCCTAATTCAGCCTCATCAGGTCAATTTGTAATTACAGTGCTAAATTTTTAGTTCTAAGTATTTCTTTTCTTTTTTAGAGGTATGGATTTATATCTTTTTTTCTGAGATGTTTCTGATACCTACTTTTCTAAAAATCTCTAATTATGTCCAGTGGTTTTTTAAGCTCTAGCATGAGTCCCTTCCTCATAAGGTTCTTGTCACTTGTATGTCACCAACTAGCTCTTCTTTATTGGAAACAATTAAGTTCAGAACAGGAATGCTCTTTTGTGCTTTCTCTACATTCTAAGGCATGAAACTCTCAGCAAGTCAAATTTGGTATTTACTAGATTCTCTGTGTTAAATGGAATGAAGTTTCCAGCAAATTTTGAGATAGACTCTTCTGTTATTGTTATGTTTTGCCTCTGCATGGTACATATCAAGAAGACTATTATCAGACTTCAGTAGAAAACCTGGGATTGTACAAGAGCCTTCCTTTGCAAGTGACGGGAGAGAGTGAGGGCTGCAAAGCGTTATTGCTGCTATTGATAATAGCAAGGAGAGTAATGTTTACACACGTTAAGAAAATCCATACATGTCAAAGAGAACAACAAAAAAGAAATGAATATTCTAGGAAAAATGATAAAATGCTCTTCTGCCACATTTGTAATATGATTCGGTTCAATAAAAAAATTACTGACTCAATTTTTCAAGTACATATTTACTGTATATAAAACATGGCATTACTCCAGTATTTTAGGGTTAACTGTCTCCTTGACATCAAAACTCACCCTACATAATTCAACACTAGCTGAAGAACAATTTGTTTTTTGAATTCCTCTCCTCTTCTCTTACACCTCATGAATTTGAGAGTTACGTCCATTCTTCTGTTTCTTACAGTCATATTTTTAGTTCCTTAGACTTTATGGTGCTCTATCTACCTGTAATTACGCTGCAAAAACATAAGACAATGCCACTGAAAGGCCAGCAGCAGAGGAGATAGCAAAAGGCTTATTTGTGGTCTTGAACAGCTGCAATAGGGCAGGGCGTGCCTGGCAGGGTTCCCCCTGCCTCCAGCCAGCAATGACAAACCCCAAGAGCTGGGCTTGCTTTCACAGCAGTCGCTAGTGCAGGACATTATTTCACTGCCCCAAAAGCCAAGGACTGGAGTCAAAGTCCACAAGGGCTGATCAAAAAGGGGGACATGAGAAAAACAGGGAGAGTGCTGGGAGGGATGGCCTTCTAGAAAGTTCTCCAGATCCTGAAGAGCAACCACCTGCTGTCCCACCCCTCCCCTTTCAAAACAAACACAGCACAACAACCATCACTCCTTCCCCCACCCATGGAAGGCCAGATGTTACTTTTAGTTCCAGTTTGGAAATAACTGACCAAGTTAGTTTTGAATTTTTTTTTCTTAAAAAAATAAGAAGTAATGAATCTGGATTTTGACCAGGAAAAGAGAAATGAGATGTTATCAGTCAGATGTTTTGAAATTCAGGTAATAGGAAACATTCTCTAGCAAAAGTCTTCTATTGCAGTTATGCAAAATTCTCTTTTTAAGGGACCATTATTGTCTTAGGATAAATAAAAAGTACGCTTATATGTGTAGGCTTTTCTAGCTCGACGCAATTTGATGCTTTCAGTCCTTACACAATGATCTTTGCACTATACAGTGCTTCTGGCTCCTTGTTTTAAAATTAGTGCTTTCTTACTTAGTGAGTTAATGTAATTGCAGCAAAGAAGCACATTTATATTCTATTCATTGACAACATTAGCATATAATGCAAATTTACTTTGGAACTTTATGCACATGCACACATCTCTTCAGAACACTCTGAAAGGGTAGAATTGAGTTCTTATTCCTAAAGTGATGAAGGTGTACAATCCAGACCACAAAACTATGGATGCTAATGGGGACAGACTAATATGGTCCCAGCTGGAATTAAGGGCTTACAGTCAGTATGACGTTAGATGGTTAACAATCTTTCTGACAAACAATGATAGCTAAAGTTCCTCTCATAGGATAGACCGGCCCTCAGAGGTGCATCCACAAAAAATGAGAACTCCTGAAAAATATCTAGCCATAAGTTTTTTTTTAAAAAATTCATATTTTACTTCTCATATGCCCATAAAGTCAAATTCTATTGAGAAAATGCTCCAATTCATTTTGATATGTAGCCAGTCTGATGATGTTAATATTGACTCAAAAAGTATTTAAGAAGTTAAAACTTGAAACCCATTTTATTGTTGTGACACTGAGTCCACAGATACTTCTTATAAACTTCTCTTATAATGCAGTATATATCACTCTATAATATGATCAAGAAAATACTTAGCAGCTAAAATAATAGGAACAACTACTACTTACGGTTGACAGAGCTTCACCAGGTCCTGGTCGGTGGTGTGGGGAGGCAGTCCTCGGATATAGAGGTTCGTTTTGCTGAGCTGATCCCATCCTGAGTTGCTACTGCTGCTACTGTTGTTATTACTGCTGGTGGTGCTGGGACTGGGAGGGGCCATGGGGTGGGCTGGGACCAGAGACTGCTGGAAAACAAAGATCAGGAGCCTTAGTATGCTAGCATTAGGAGGCTGACACCAAATAAAATGAAGTTACCAAGATTTAAATATAGATTACTTTAAGCTACTTTGAGTTATAAATTTTAATTTACACTTTAAAAAAGGTCTGTTCATGCTACTTTAAAAAAGCCCTCTCCTTCAACGTAAAATTGATATTAGGGTTTACTCAGTAAAAGTTCTCTATGTGCACCTTAAATGTGACTAAATTTATGTAACATTAATTTATTCACGCATTTTTCAGGAACACATCTGAGACTCACAACGTGCATGAAGTTAGATGATACCATCTTAATATACAGTAATTTAGAAATCACTAGACTTTTGAAAAGGTTTTCAAATTCTGAAGAACGTTTGATTGAAAGTTGCTTAAAATTTTATTAGGATGACTCTTAAAAAAAATTACTTCTCAAGTACAAGAAAGTTAGAGTTTAATCCAGATACTCCAATAAGGACGATCTCACCTAGTTCTAAGACAGGCACATGACTTCATTGAGACATCTGGGTAAGATTCCCAGGCAGGCTGCCTTTCGCTCTGGCTAACCTTGTGAAATTTAACCCCTGTGAGAATGGTGTCCAAGCTGGAAAACTTCCCAGCTTGCAGCACCCACCACAACTCAAAGTAAAGCCTGCAACCAAAGGACTCAGTGTGGTTTTACAGTAGGCAGCCACCTAGGAAGAATGTCTGAAATTGTACTCATACCAGATAATTCTCTGTGTACCGATTGAAAGAAACCACAGTTCTCTGACCCAGTGCCACACACATGACTTTGAGGAAGTTAAATGGCTCAGCTTGAGACGAAAGGGCACGTAACCCCAAGTGTCCTCACAGCAAATGCGCAGCAATTTCACACCAGGACAGGGACGTTTTTTCACCTCACATTTTCTAAATCATAAATGTACTGTACTAACTCAAGGACATCACTCATGAACAGTTTGAACATCCAAAATTAAATAGTCACTAGACAGTCAAAAGGTTCAAATCTCATGGCTTGGTTTTTACCAGCACAAACAAGAAAGTCAGGCATGTCTATAGGAGACAAATCAAATCCCACAGTGGAAAGTTGGAGAAGCAGACCCCTTGCAATAAGCATATCCTCATTTACCTTGTCACCAACCTCCGTTGCCCACTATAGATTCCTAGTTTTGTACCCAGCTTCTGCCATGGTCATCCTAATTCCATAATATCTCAACATACGGGGATCTCATTAATTTATTTTTATTTTTTATTATTTGAGATGGAGTCTCGCTCTGTCACCCAGGCTGGAGTTCAGTGGTGCAATCTCGGCTCACCGGAACCCTCCACCTCCCGGGTTCCAGTGATTCTCTTGCCTCAGCCTCCTGAGGAGCTGGGATTACAGACGCACAACACCATGCCTGGCTAATTTTTGTATTTTTAGTAGAGACGGGGTTTCACCATGTTGACCTGGCTGGTCTTGAACTCCAGACCTCAGGTGATCCACTCAACTCGGTTTCCCAAAGTGCTGGGATTACAGGCATGAGCCATCGTGCCTGGCCCCATTAATTTAGATATGTTACCATTTTTTCTGGTCCTATATCCTTCAGATTCTTCCTTCCACTGCCCAGGTTCCTTGCTGAGATATCATCTGAGTCCAAACTCCACTTTATTTAAAGAGATTCTCTTTTAGAAGGAGAGCAGCAAAGGGTCAATAATAGTCAATGCAGAAATGCTATTCACTGAAGGCTGAACTTGAACTGGGAACATCGGTATTGCTTAATCCCAAAATAAAAGCAGCCTGAGATCATATCCTACCAAATCTATTTGATTCATGCCCTTAATGAGCAGCTGAAATCATATCCTTTCTCCAAACCACTAGTTTTTCTCTAGGGGCTAACTACTTACTAGATATAAAACTAAGACCAAATTCTGACACTTGCTCTGCCACAGGTGGCACCTCAGAGCACTGGCCATGCCCCACAAAGCCTGTGCTCCTTCTCTGAAGCCACTGAGTTGCTACCTGCCATCCAGCCCTACTCTATTTTTCACATCAGTGAGAACAGAGGTGCTGGAAAGTAGCCCACACACCTGCCTCCTGTCCCAAGCCTTTGATTGACGCAGAGAACTTGTAGCTATTAGAACTAGACAGGACTGAATTTTCTCTTAAACCTCCTTTGATTAGTGTCTCAGAAACCATCCCTGACACAAGCCACACTGTTTTCAAAGTAGGACCCAGTATGTTTAGCGTAGCTGTTGGGCGATGAAATGTGGTCATCTGGGATGAGACTTGGAGAAGTCAGTAAGAAGCTGTGGATCACGCCCACCCCTACCTCTTAGTGGGATTACATCAACACGAAGTAAATGAACCATCAGGCATTTTAAAGACTGCATTCCAAGACTGCATTCACTTGAACCTTTGATTTTGCCAGGAGTGGAAAGGGAGTGGCGGGCATGCACTTGTATAATTAAAGAAACATTTGGATGTATGACTTAGTTGGAGATTATTTAGACATGAAAGTAGTAGGTTTTTTTATTTATGTATTCATTTTTGGCCAAAATACAGCTATGATTTACATATCTGAATTTACAGAGCCGGTTTAATATAAATTTGATGGCCATCCATATTTACTGCAGTATTTTCCCAATGTGGGAAGCAGGTACAGCCTGTGCTTCCCTGCTTCCCCTGTTAAGTTTGCCCTGTGAGGGAATGAAATCTCCCAGCATCTGATCCCAGGCAGAAGAGGGTTCCTAAATGTACCCAATGAGGACTACTAGCCTCTGGTGAATCCTATACAGAACAAAGTTCAAATTCAAATTTTATTTCCAAATCAATTCTTTCTTGGGGCTAACTGAAGACAGAGAAAGAAAACTGAAAGAGAGAAGCGTTGAATTATTCTAGGTTGTCAATTTTTAATTTTCTGGTGCAGAAATTTTTAAACCAAAGATTACGTTTTTAGAAGTCACTGAAACTGGGCCGGGCGCAGTGGCTCATGCCTGTAATCCCAGCACTTTGGGAGGCCGAGGTGGGTGGATCACGGAGTCAGGAGTTCGAGACCAGCCTGGCCACCATGATGAAACCCCGTCTCTACTAAAGATACAGACTCTGCTGAGTACTTTACATACATTACCATACTTAATTCAATAAGACAGGCAGGTAGGTTATTGTCCTCCCATTGTGCAGATTAGGAAACCGAGTCTCAAAAAAGGTTAGGCCATGTGCCAGGGCCACACATTTAGAAGCTGGCAGGGCTAGATTTTGAACACAGGTCTGCTAGAAAACAAAGCCAGAGCAGAGCCTTCAAACAGTACTCTACGTGGGACCCCAAAACACTTTCTATATCCTGAATGCTCTATTTGTATTCTTTCATTTTCTGTGCCCATCATTTTTGCTGACTAATTACCAAATTCCAGCTTCTCTGAAATTTGATACTTAATACCATTGGCAGATATGTTTTTTAAGAAAGTAAAAGGTGCCTTTAATGTTTTTTAAGAAAGTAAAAGGTGCCTTTAAGTTGACTTAATTAACACACAGTCTGATAAGTATTAAAAAAACAAAGATTAGCTCTTAAAAAAATCAGTTTTAAAAATTCTACTTTATAAAAATCTTTTCATTAAAGATAAATTCTACAAACAACTTTTGAAAGCTTCAGCATATTACTGCTAAACATTAGAGTCAACATTTTAGGATGACGTGACTTAAAACAGTGAAAAATTAAACCCTCATTCATAGATTAAAATGCAAATACTGACAAGCCTTTAACTACAGCTTCAGAACTCTGATAAATTTAAAGCAATTACACTTTGTCGTTAGATTAGGTGTCTTGGCAGCACAAATGATAAACAAATTTTTAAAAAGCTTACAAAGGGACAAAAAGGGACAATATTTTAGCCAGTTCCATTTTCATCACTGGTAGTCCTTCTACATTTTGCCTCTCAAAACCCGGAAGCTGCCTTGGAACGTGAAAAGACCCTCTATGGATGAAGCTTGCAACTATTTACACACATTCAATCTAATTAGGGGACCTGGTGGCTGGATAAGCATGCTAAGTGCCCACTCATCCCAAAAGAGCCTAGTAGTCTCTCAGCCTTCTCTAGCCTAATTTTTCCTGTTATCAGGTCAGGCAAACAAACTACATTCTTCTATCTCCAAGGGCAAAGAAAACAAGCTAATTCAATTTTCTTGATAATATTTATATGGGCTTAATTTGCATGCCAAAATGGATAGAAAACAAAGTCACTCGTGAATAAAGGGGTGGTTGTATTAGACCCTCAGCCTTTCCTGCACGAGTGGTTTGGCACCATCAGGAAGAGCGTTCATCAGCACTCAGAGAGAACTTCCCATATGGACAGCACTCAGCACGTCCTGTGTGGGCAGCACTCAGGGAGGACTTCCTTTATGGATAGCAATCAGGGAGCACTTCCTGCATGGACAACACTGATGCCTCCTTCCCGCCAGAAGTCCCACTGGGCCTCCTACACTAAAAGGATCAACAACAGGCACAGGGCAACTATACACAGGGTAATACTATCTCCCTCTCTATCACATCACCCCCTATAGAGAAGAGAGAAATAGTCTCTCCTCTATAAATACAAATCTAAAGGTCATTTACAAAATTAACCACATGTGAACTAAAATACATTAGTAATCATGTACATTGTTATAGATTTCTATGCAGCAAAGATAATTTTAAAACAAAAACTTGTCATTTAAAATTCTATTGTCTCATTTCCTTCCTATTACTAATAGGCTAAAGAACAGTGCTCTGACCAATCTTATAGCTGAAGCTGTCCTCCTCTTCCCACCCCCACCTTACTTAGCCACTTCTCTAATAATTCTAGTACGTTTTGAAGGGAAAGGAAAGCTAGGACCTGCCCTTTAATTTTCTTCAAGTCTTCTTTAAAGTTTTCATCCTTAGAGTTCAAGAAGGTTATCATTCCCACCCCTGTTGCCCCTACACCCACCACCACCACCACGACCACCACCACCACCATCCCAAACAGCAGGTTGGTTTAATACATCAACTATTTCCTTCATCCAGAAGCAAAATAATCACTACAGTTGCTCCTGAAAGAAGACAGAAGTTTACAGAACATTATCATTTTCACAGGGAAACAGTATAAGATCAAGCCTGAAATGAACTGAGTACTATGTGAAGACAATGTCTGCTACACTTATTTCCATACACCAGTTCCTCTCTGTATGCTTTCAAGATGTAAAAGGAATTTAACAATTTAAATAAATTATCAAAAAGGAATGAGGGGGACCCCCACATGGGCCAGTTATCACTACAGTCAGAACATTTTCTTTGTTTCCTTTTGGCCATATGAGTGACTGAGAGAGGGCTGGGAATGGTGGCTGGAAAGAGAAGTTCTGGCACAGGGAACTGGAAAAACAAAACTAAATGTGGGAGGTGAACTGGAGAGAGGTGAGAAACTGGCCAGGAATCAGTTGCTCCTATGGATAGGTCAGGGAAGGAATGCCTGAGGCCAGGATGTTAAAAAACACATAGCAACTAGATTAATGAAGAGTAAGGCCCCTTTACACAGCCAGTGTGTCTCACTTACACATACCATGGAGTTAAGGAAATAATCAATTAATCCCATTTGATAACAAGGATATCAAAGCTTAAAATCACATAGCTAATTAGTTAATGAAACTGGTTCTCATATCTTCACTGTTCCTTGTTTGGAAAAAAACTTTGCAGCTTCTCAAGACTGTGAAACTGACCAATAGAGTATTAAATTTTTTTTTTTGGTTGGATTAAGCCTGTCAAAGGAGAGGGGCCCATGTTACCTTCACTATTCCAATAAAACCTAAAAATAAAAATTCCCAATATGTTTCACAATTAATTCTCAAAGATATCCATCAAAGTTGATCCTTGCATGTAAAACTGCAATCTCCACATAGAAATCTCTTTACCTAATTTCATGAATAAACCATCATTTTCTTATGCTTCAGATAAAAGAATTAAAGTTAAGACTTGCATTGTTGAATACAACATGACTGACTGAGATTTCCTTCCAGATCCCATCAAGACACTAGATTCCTTATCATTCAAGTATCTTTTAAGGGTTGGTTCTGTGCTCCTGCATGCTTATCAGCCCAATTGTTCTATTTCCTCCAAAAGTTCTTCTAAGAACTCCAGCGACTCGCCAAGTTGCCCACTGAGAACTCTGGGCCAGGAAACACACAAGAGTTTTTGTGCAATTTGTTCCATCTAGTTTTTGTAACAGCATTTATAAGGGGTATGGGTGTGTGAATATGAAGATACCAGACTGAAGACATTAAATTTAAATTAATCACCAGAAAACTAGAGGGCCAAAAGAGAAAGTAAGGGGACTAAGGCAATGATTTCAAAATTTCCTTGCCAGAGAATGCATTCATCAGAAAGGAAAAGCTTTTAAGAGTGGGTTCCCAGCCTTAGCTACCCTTAATTGCATTGCTTATAATGGTGTAGTACAGTACAGTTTCTAAAAATAGAGTTCAACCAAGGGAAGATCAGGGAGGAGGGAGGATGAAAAGACAGGGGACAAAAAGGTTGAGGAAGGCTTCACAGAGAGGGTGGATGGCTGAGTGAGCTGAATACAAATGACATGTCATTAAGAATAAAAGGGGTGGTGGCTCATATCTGTAATCCCAGCACTTTGGGAGGCCAAGGTGGGAGGATCACTTGAGCCCGGGGGGTTGAGACCAACCTGAATAACATAGCAGGACCCTGACTCTACAAAAAAAATTTGGTGGCACATGCCTGTAGTCCCAGCTACTGAAAAGGCTGAGACAAGAGGATCACTTGAGCCCAGGTCAAGGCTGCAGTGAGCTGTGATTGTGCCACTGCACTCCAGCCTGGGTAACAGAGCGAGACCTTGTCTCAAAAACAAAAACAAACAAACAAAAACAATAAAAGGAATGGCAAATCTGAAAGAAAGGTGGGTAGAGTAAGAAGAGGAGTGACCAACAAGGACATAGACTGGAAGGATCATTCTTCACAAAAGCCAGAGAATTACCCTGGTTGGTTCAGAGGAAGCTCCCACAAGTTGATGTTGGGGTAGGAGTGTGGTGGTACTAAAAAGGTAGTAGGAAGAACCTAAAAAGCAAGGTGGAATGTGGACATGATGTCACAGGTTACCAGAATCTCACATGTAGAAAAGAATTTAAACACAGTAAATGAAGAGCATGGCTTCTGGAGAATGCAAAACTAGAAAAACACTTCCCTTCCTTCTATAAAAATAATGTTTATAACAATAATAATAAAAAAAATTGGCCGGGCACGGTGGCTCATGCCTGTAATCCTAGTACTTTGGGAGGCCAAGGCAGGTGGATCACCTGAGGTCGGGAGTTCGAGACCAGCCTGACCAATATGGTGAAACCCTGTCTCTACTAAAAATGCAAAAATTAGCCAGGTGTGGTGGTGGGCGCCTGTCATCCCAGCTACTTGGGAGGCTGAGGCAGGAAAATCATCTGAACCCAGGAGGCAGAGGTTATAGTGAGCTGAGATTGCACCATTGCACTCCAGCCTGGGCAACAAGAGTGAAACTACATCTCGGGCGGGGGACGGGGGGGAGGAATTGAATGGAAAAGTTAGAATATCCAGATTCAAGTTTTGTCTTGGCCAGGAGCAGGAATGAGTATTATCCCTGGAAGGCTCAGGTCTTCACGTGTGAAATAAACAGGTTAGACTGGATGATTTCTAAGCTTCCTTCCAGCTCCAAAATACTCTAAAATTCTGGATAGTGCTGGACAGTGCCATCTCCAGCTAAGACATATCAAGACAGAGCCCAGTCAGGACCTTTAGTACTCTTGTCTGTCTGCCAAATAGAGAAATGGAGCAAGAGTTTGTTAAACTGGCAGACTCCAAGGCCAACTTCTGTGACATTGTGCAACTTAAGACCAACAGACATCATACTGCGGCACCATTTTCCTATGCCCCTTAGGCCAGCATGGATTCCCGACTTAGTCATAAGTGATTCTAAGAAGATATTCTAAATATGTAAGCTATCCTAAAACAACAACTGAAGCCTAAAGGAACAAATGTAAAACAAAAAACAATCTTAAAGAGCTCCTGAAACCAGAGTATCCTTAAGGTAGAAACAATATTACAGCTGAAATAACCATAATAACTTAAGATCTATAGAGACTGTATGTTACTTAGCAGCCTGCCATCTTTGTGTTTCAACGTGTAATCAGTATAAAGAGTTACATTTCACATTCTATTCAATCTCTTCTATATAAAAGGACCCTGTAACAGCTCCAAAACCACTTTAAAAGAAAATTCAACACAATAAATAAATTACAGCCCAAACAAACAGTAATTAGAACGCAGTAAACACAAAATCCCACCCAACTTCAGGTGCAAAATTAATTATTCTTCTGAATTCTGAATGCAGGTGTGCAGTGTTTTCCTCCTCCTTGAATTTCCAGATCCATGCCAGTTTTCTTCCTCAACACAGAGCCTTGTGAAGGGGACAAGAGCAAACTCTTCCTTTACTTTTTACTCAAAATAAATGGAAAAAAAAAAAAAAAAAGAAAAGAAAACTTCCTAGGGGAAGTGAAACATTACTTTTATCATGACAGTTCAGAATACCTCTGCAATGCATTTCCTGCCTCACCCCAGTAGAGTTAGGATTCCAGGGCTGACAACTTCCTCCCAGCTGTTTTTTAAAGTCTATCTACAGTACAGTCTGTATCTTAGTATTTCTTCTAAGTAATGAATTACCGCTGAGATTGTGAAGTCCTCAGGGTGGAAAATACCCATTCAAAAACATACTTTCTCCACATTAAACAAACTTACTGAAAGTATTATAAGGTGATTAAATATTAAGTTAGAAAACTTATATGAGTAAGCTTACAAAAAAAATACTCCCACAAAACCAACTTATTTATTTATTCTTAGATCCAGAGGGACATGTGAATGACCTTGCAGTACCATGGGTTTCACAATTTAGCCCCTAGAGAAAAAAGCATTATCTGTACTTACAGGAAACTGAACAAGTATTTGCAATCTCCCCATAATAATAACTTAAAAACATAAAATCTTATCTGATAATGTTGTAATTTTGTGTATAAACATCACTGAGAAAATTTTTTGAATTAATATAACTCAACAATTACTGTCTACTTTTGTTTCTTTCTCATGGTAAAATCTAGTAGCTTATATCTGATATGAATAATTAGAGAAAGTGAGTGATACTAGAACAGCTCTTTTATTATATATCAGTCTATGTATTTCTTTATTTTTTAATTTATTTTATTTTATTTTTTTAAGAGACAGAGTCTCGCTCTGCCTCATGGGCTGGAATGCAGTAGTGCAATCATGGCTCACCACACCCTCAAACTCCTGGGCTCAAGTGTTCCTCCTGTCACAGCCTCCCACGTAGCTGGGACAATAGGAGCATGCCATCGCGTCTGGCTAATCAAATAAATAAATAAATAAATAAAAACTTTCTTTGTAGAGACCGGATCTTACTTTATTGCCTGTGTTGCCCAGGCTGCTCTTGAACGCAGCTTCAAGAGATCCTCCTGCCTCAGCCTTTCAAAGTGCTGGGACTACAGGCATGAGCCACTGGGCCTGGTCAATCTGTGTATTTCTGTGTCATGTTTGCGTGTGTGAACAGTCATGTTTGTGTGTGTGAATAAAGATAGAGGGGAAGAGATGGCTGTCTCTAAGCTATACTGCCTGAGAATGGGGCTTGCTGGGTTTTTTTTTTAACATTTTTGTCCAAGATCCACCTCAGAAGTTAACTTTTTGCCTGACGTCTCCATCCTATATACATAAATAGGCACAGGCATATAAAACTGAAACGTAAGTTTTGTGAAACAACATTTTCCTTTACCAAATACAATGTATCCTAATGTTATCTTTCCTAGTATATTTCGCTAAAAGAAATAAATGCTGGTTGTAACCCACTGAACTGATACTTCCCACTAATATTGCCACCTACAGGTTAAAAAACAGTGGTCAGCAGCATTTCTCAAACTGATGTGCACGTGAAGCACCTGCACTGTTAAAATGCAGATTTTGACTCAGCCATTTGGGGTGGGGTCAAGTTTCTGCATTTCTAACACAAGCTTCCAGGTTTTGCTCATGCGCAAGGCAGGACTCCTGGTCTGTGTGAATGAATTTGGGAAGGGCCCCCTTCCAGCTTTAAGGAGGAGCAAGCTGCATCTATTCACACAGTGAGATAAAAACCTTTGTTCCACTGATTTCAAACCCAGTATCTGCTCAGAATAACAAAATGCTAGAGCTGGGAGGGGTATGAGGGATCATAAGAGCCAATAATTATCCACTAGAAGTATAAGGAAATCTTGGGAGATGGCAGGATGGGAAGCAGAGGTGGGGACATACTTGAATTTTTGGCAAAGGGAGCTTGGCTTTGAAAATGCTGAGAAACACTGATGTAATGCAACCCCTCACTTTTCAGGAAACCTGAGGCCAGGAGAAGTCAAACCACATATCCAAGGCCATACAGCTAATCAGAGGGAGAACTGGGCTTCCAGTCCCGACACTGCTGTCATAAAGCACCAGTCCTTGTTTGTTACCAGGATTGCAGCAAAGATGATGGTACAGGCCAAATTTTCTTAATGAGTTTTTAAAAACTGAGTAAAATTGATATGCTAGACCTGTTAAGACAGCAGACAAAAATTATTTTGTGCAGCCTCTTTTATACCTCAGATTTTATCCACTGTCAACTTCTAGATCACTTACTTAGATGTCCAGGTCTATGCTAGACATCCAGTTGCTTGCTTTAAAGAAAAAAAAAAAAAGAAAACACACCTATGAAATTGATCATTTAAAGCTCCCAAAAAATGCTCGTGAATGCCACCCATTTCTATTTTTGTATTTATTTATATTAAGAATTTTTGAGTAGCATACAAGATCATTATCTGTACCATTTACAAGAAGATACAAAAATCAAACAGGTTAATTAAAGCAGTTTGGAGACTGGATGCAGTGGCTCACGCCTGCATCCCAACACTTTGGGAAGCCAAGGTAGGTGGATCACTTGAGCCCAGGAATTCAAGATCAGCCTGGGCAACATAGCAAAATCCCATTTATACAAAAAGGAAAAAAAAATTAGCTGGGTGTGGTGGTTCACACCTGTGTCCAACTACTGGGGAAGCTGAGGTGGGACGATCACTTGAGCCGGGAGGTCAAGGCTGCACTGAGCTGAGATCATGCCACTGCTCTGCTCTTCAGCCTGGGCACCAAAGTAAGACTCTATCTATAAAAAAAAAAAAAAAAAAAGCACTTTGATGCTTTTCTGTCATAAGAGTACACTCAGAGTCAACTACCAATTTAACCGGCTTGAATTAGGAACCCTTAAAGAATCACTAGAATTGCCTACCCATGGTCATGTCTCCCTACATATGTCACAAATTCATACACTCAAAACAAGTTACTTCATACTCTGTTTCTTTAAAAATAAAATGGAGAGATTTGTAAGATTGTTTTCTTTTGTGAACTCCAGTGTTTGCTTTTTCTTAAAGCTTCACAAAGCATATACTTAGATAAATTCTCTAAAACAAACTGGTTTTCCTTCAGTTAATGTGGGCCGGACGTGGTGGCTCATGCCTATAATCCCAGCACTTTGGGAGGCAGAGATGGGCAGACTGTTTGAGATCAGGAGTTCAAAACCAGCATGGGCAACATGGCAAAACCCTATCTCTACAAAAACACAAAAATCAGCTGGGCATGGTGGTGCATGCCTGTAGTCCCAGCTACTCTGGTGGCTGTGGCCAGAGGATCACTTGAGCCCAGTTGGCAGAGGTTGCAGTGATCAGAGTGTGCACCACTGCACCCCAGCCTGGGGGGCAACAGAGGAAGAACCTGTCTTAAAAAAAAAAAAAAAGTTAATGTGAACCTTGCTTCCAGCAGCCCACCATTATACTCTGAAGGGCTGTTTCTAATTTGACCTAAGCATTTTCCCATTTTTACAGGGACAAAGTTTATTTCAGGTGAAATTTCTATTTAATGATACTGCATATTTGGACTGAGTATCTACTGCTAACAACAGCCCTGAGACTTTCCTCTGTTTTATGGAGTCAGCCCATGCACTATTGTCTAATCATTTTAGCGGTGATGGTATCAACCTTGGAATACATAGGTGCCCTGGGAGCTAACCAAACCAAATGCTGGCAAGCCTCATTCCTCTCTTCATCTCTTCTGAAGCAGATAAATTGAAGTAGAACGTCATTCTGTGGTAAGCAGGATCTGGGAAATGCTTTCAATGTTTACAGAAATCGGATGCAACATTTTTTCTTTTCGTTTTAAAATTATTTCACAATATTCTATTTGGAGTAGGAAGTTATTGCTCAACAAGAAAAAAAGTGAAGATATTAGTCTTTCTCTGCACCTTTTTACTTTTCTGTTGCTAAAGTTAATCATAAAGCATCATTTCATCTCTTTTACCAAAATGTGCACATTGCTAGTTACTGAAAATGTCAAAGAGAATTTCTTTTCCAAAGAACCTCGGACAACATAAAGTTCTGGCCTCTAGAACAGAGACCCAGGACCTCTGTGTGTTTGGGGGCTGGGTGTGGAGATCAGTGGGCAACACAGGACTCAGTTCCTACGCTTGAGTTTTCTGATCCTTCTCTTCTTTCATGATATTTAGTTTCATTATAAATCTTTTTTCTTTGCTGTGCATGATCAAACATGCAATCTTTCATTTTCCATTGTTATCCCAGATTAAACTAATTAGTGACGAGTACCCAAAATGAGTTTTGTAAATCTCAGCCCTTCTAAATGCACAAAATAAGAAAATGACACCATCTCTCCTCACTCACCACAGAGAAACACATTTATGAAGAAAATGATGCCTAACTGGCTTCAGGAGCCTCACACTCAATGACTAGTGACGGGGAGCAGCTCTCTGCCCACCCCCACCTAAGCCAAAGCCACCAGTGGGCTTTCCAGAACAGGAAAGGGAAAAACAGACTAGAGCCCAAACATGGAGAAACACTATGGTGGACCCCTGCCCAGAGGACAGGGCAGACAGGAACAGCATTCTAGGTGTGGCCTGCAGCTACGCCAGGACCTCAAAGCGAAGTAAACAGAAAAAAGCAGTAGCATGGAAACTTCAGAGCGCCCCGTACGATATCAAATCATTTTGCTAAAAAAGAAAAAATGCAGGAAGAGGATACACAAACAGTTTTAAAATTTATATTTCTTTAAAAAGACAACTTCACATATTCCTAAAATTCAAGTCTTTGGATCTAACAGTTTAAATCTTAGAGCAGAGCAAAAAGAATGCATTAAGAGAAATGGTGGTTTGTTGTTGTTGTTGTTTTGTTTTTGGTAAAGATCGGAACCAAGCATGATAACTTCTAGTATGAAAAACAATTTAGGAAGGAATAGACAAGCTTCCTTTTCTCCACTGCGGCCAGGAAGCTGGGGAAGTCCACCCACACCCTCGTGGCAGGGAACGGTGGCAGCCACTCTGCTCTTCCCCGCAACCCAGTAGTTGCTCCAGTTACATAAAAATTGCTCAAATTAAAACATCATCCTACCTTTAGAAGAACTTCCATCACAAAGCAAATTAAATGAAGATAAAAATCTGGAGGACAGTTTAATCCTGCCTGGATATGTTTTTTTAAATTAATATATAAATTGTAAATATTGCAGTGAGAACTTATCCATAAAATCCTGGAGAGGTTATCTCATTCTGCTCTCCCCAGGAATACATGTAGAAACTTGGTCTGCCTTATAGACTTTAACTAACTTCATCTCCGTTCTCCCTAATTGCAAAATTCAATCTTCCCTTACAATAATAGCTCATATGCAAATCCTGGATAGCAGTTATCCTAGAAATAGATAAAACACTGGGAACAATGTTTTCCCTTAATAGGGGGATAGGTTTAGCTCTCTTTTTACCCATTTTAGTAAAATGGGTAAAAATGGATCTATAATATTTTATCTTTTTGTTACTATCAAAATAACCTAGGCAGTCCTTAAAAATAGTTTAATAAGCAAAAACTAAAGAGGAAAAACCCAAAGCATGACAATTTCTGGAAAATATTTTTTCCCCAGAGAACTAAGTGTTACGCATAATACTAATTGCTAACATTATTGAGCATTTACTCTGTTTTTGGCATCAAGCTAAATGCATTCTTCATTCAGTTTACAGATAAGAGAACAGAAAAGGGAGTTCCCCAAGGTCACCGAGGAGGTAGCAGTCAGGTTGTGAAAGATCAGTCGACAACCTCTTCAGGAGCTGAGTGGAAAAGAAAATGGGAGTGAAGGAGGCATATGCCATTCAGTTTCACCATACTGGGGGCTTTGTTTGATAGAGAACTACTCTGAGGCTTTTAGAAAAACTGACCTTTGCTACGAATGGTATATCTATGTCATGCTTACTAAACATCTTCCAATAAAACATAACCAAAAGGTTTGGCTCAAGAAACTGGTTGCAAAACAGTACAACTGAGTGACACGGCCTTCCTTCCTTCCTCTAATACCAACAGCACAGCATTACTGTGAAGGATTATTGCTAGAAAACATTCAGGAAACCTGCTTTCCTTTAGATCTCAATATATGATATTTCAACTCAACAAAAAGTCAGTACTTTCTAAATGGTGTTTCTACATTTGGATTAAAGAACAAATCTCCCCTACCAGCCTGTCAACCCCTGCAGGATAAGGGACCAGGCCCTGCCTAGTAATCCCACCCTATGTCTTAGAGCCTGGACTAAGAGCTTTATGTGTTTGGTGAAGGAACATAGATTAACATTATGTTAGAAACCATGAAGCTGCTGCAGTGATTAAAATGTTATATGTTGAACACCTCCAGCGTATAAGGAGGTGGGTGAAATTGGCAAGGGCTAGATGGTGGTGGAACCTAAGTATCTTAGAAAGGAGTCTGAAATCTGGGGAGAAATGCATTAATCATATCATTTTCCTCACTGAAACAGAATCTTTCACTTGAAATTTATTATATTTCCTCTCCAGACTAAAGCATCTCCAGAACAATTTCCCAACTCCATGACAGGTGGACTTTTAAAACTCCTAGTTTAGATTTCAAAACACCAGGGACAGTAGACAAATTATGACTGATAGCAAGAATTATAATTCAGAAAAAAATTTGAGTCCTAATAATCTTAATCTTATTACCTTTGCATACATGGGGTATATGGGTATCTGTCTTTTCAAAACAGATTAATCAGAATTACTATAAACCGTCAAGAAGATGTAATCACTTTGGGATCCTCCTGCCTTTGGTAATGGCCACATCTGGTCAGGCAGTTGTTATTCATTCTTTCCAGGATTTGCTTTATTAGACTTTCAACTGAAAAATGACACCTTCACTCCAATCCTTCTAATTGATTTTTAACCTTAGAGAAGTGTGAGAGAGTTCGTTAGAGGACTAACTCGTTAATAGTCATCTGGGTGGTTTGATAAAATTCTTTCAGAAGAATCACAACACTCCCACCCCACAACACTAACGTAGTTTACTTAATTTTTTTTTAAAAAAGCTACTCCTTAAAATGTATTTCATCTCTTTAAAACATTCAGTTCACACGTAGAGCCATCCTAATACAATTTAAATGTGATTGGCTCCTGTCAGGAAACGTAAAATGTACGATTTATACAGTAACTACAACACTGTACATGGACATGAACCTATTCCAAAATTTAAGATGAAATATCAACGGAGAGAGTGGAAAGTGGCTGTTAGTTTCCAAGGGATGCTGTAACCAATTACCACGAACTGGGTAGATTAAAACAACAGAAATGCATTCTCTCCCAATTCAGGAAAACAGAAGTCTGCAATTAGGGTGTTAGCAGGTCAACATTCCCCCTGAAAGCTGTAAGGGAGAAGTCTTCCTTGCCTCTTCCAGTAGCGACTCCTGCTGTTCCTTGCCTTGTGACGGCAGAATACCAATATCAACCTCCATCTTCACGTGGCCTTCTCTCTGCATCCTATCCTCTTCTTGAAAGGACACCAGTCAATGGTCATTGGTCATCTCAAGATCCTTAATTAATTCTACCTGTAATTAATTAATTACAACCACCCTATTTCCAAATAAGGTTACATTCTGGGGTTCTGGTTAGACATGAATTTGGGGGGGGGGAAACTGACCCACTACAGTGGCTTTCTCTAAAGGACTATTTTATTTTTAAAAAATAGACAAATAATAAGTATACAAAATGATGGAGTACTTAGTGATGTTTCAATACATACAATGTGTAGTAATCAGATCAGGGTAATTAGCATATCTATCATCTCAAACCTCTATCATTTATTTGTGTTAGGAATATTCAATATCCTCCTTCTAGCTATTTGAAACTATACATTATTGTTAACTATAGTCATTCTATGGTGGTATAGCGAGCTATGTAATCAGAGCACATACAGAGAATTATTTTACAGAAGCAGCCACTACGTTGTAATACCAATGAGTTCTTTAACCATATTCAGATCCAGAAAACAACTAATAGGTCATCTTGTCCAGTCTCATATCCAAAGTAGGAATTTTCTTTAAGGCATAGAGATTGGGGATGGAGTAAATAAATAAAAATTTTAGGTCGGGTGCAGTGGCTCACGCCTGTAATCCCAGCACTTTGGGAGATCGAGGCAGGCAGATCACAAGGTCAGGAGATCGAGACCATCCTGACTAACACGGTGAAACCCCGTCTCTACTAAAAATATAAAAAATTAGCCAGGCGTGGTGGCAGGTGCCTGTAGTCCCAGCTACTAGGGAGGCTGAGGCAGGAGAATGGTGTGAACCTGGGAGGCGGAGCTTGCAGTGAGCCGAGATCGTGCCACCGCACTCCAGCCTGGGCGAGGGAGCGAGACTCTGTCTCAAAATAAATAAATAAATAAATAAAAACTTTAAATGTCATTTTTCAAATGAAAAAAATGGAATTTTCTCTATGGCATAGAATTTTACCTATAGCATAGAGATTTGGGGTGGGGGTAAATTTAAGAAATTTAAAATGTCATTAGAAAACAGCAGATGTCCCAATTTATTTCTAAAACATTTCTAACTGCTACAACATAGAACAAGTCTAGTCTCCCCTTCTTTTAACCAACTTTAAATCTTTAGTGATAACTATTATCCCCCAATAATATTCCTCTAAACCTCAAAACAAACAATAACCAAACAATTTCTTTGGCTTGGGCAACTTCTAAGGAGGCAGTACAGCAATTAGGAATGAAAGGATGGATTCTGAAATTACAGTTCATATCCCACCATGGTCACTCACTAACTAGGTGACCTTGGGCAAAGCATTTAAAACTTCCAAGTCTCATCTCTTCATCTGTACAGTGAGGAGGAGGATACCATCTATTCCATACTAGCTCGCAGTGTTGTTGTAAAGATTACACAAGCTAATTAATAAACTGTCGGGCTTGTAAGAAGTGCTCAGTAACTGCTACCTACACTTGAGTCCATCTTTCTCAATGTCTGATATGGTTTAGATTTGTGTCCCTCCAAATCTCACACTGAAATGTGATCCCCACTGTTGAAGGTGGGACCTGGTGGGGGGTTTGAATCATGTGGCAGATCCCTCATGAGTGGCTTAACACCATCCCCTGGTGATGAGTGAGTTCTCACTCTGAGATCCGGTTGTTTAAAAGTGTGTGGCCTTTCCCTCTCTCTCTCTCTTGCTCCCTCTCTTGTCAAGTGACACATCTGCTCCCACTCTGTCTTCTGCCATGACTGTAAGCTCTCTGAGGCCTGACTTGAAGCCAAGCAGATGGTGGCGCCATGCCTCCTGTACAGCCTGCAGAACCATGTGCCAATTAGATCTCTTTCTTTATAAACTACCCAGCCTTGGATATTTCTTTATAGAACCACCAACAGACTAACACAATGTTCATCTCTAAATTTTATTTCCTGATATCCAGGAGGGCTCCGCCGAGGGCACACATGACCAGTTCTAACCTTAAAATCAGCCTATACATATAAAGAGCTTCTCGATCCCCCTCGTCCTACTCAGGGGCTTGGAGGCTTCTTTGCACACCTTCATAAAAAAAAATAAAAATAAAAATAAAAAAGAGAGAGAGAAAGCTAACTAAAACAACAACAACAAAAACCCCTAGGTTCAAAAGTAACAGGCAGGTGAAGCTGGGAGAGCCACTTCCCCAGAAGAGGTCCCTGGAAGGCCTGGCCTGTTCCAGACTGTCATTGTTCTGGGATTTTGTCACTTGAGATTGTTTTATCATCTGAAACTCTAAAGAGAGAGGCATTTGGGTCAGGGCCCCACTTTAAAATCTCAAAACTTCCAGGATGTGACGTGATGAAACGCTCATCACTTAGGACAACTGAGAAGAGCATCAGGAAGGGAATGTAGAGATGCCCACGTGTTCTGTTCGGGGTGCCTCCCTTTTATTATTCTCAAGCTTCACAGAGAGAAGAGAATGCAAAAGATCATCCCATCTACATTTTTCGGTAAGATTATTAGATGCAGGAAGATACTCTTCCTCTATCTATGTACCACATGACAAACCTGCGCTCACAAGAGACTCAGAATGGATGCTGGCAATATTGGTTCGAAACGTCCACTGAAAGGCTGGCTTTCTGTGGTAACCTGGGAAACCTAGGAACCTGGCTACCAAACATGGTACAATGTTTCTACACACAAAAACATGTGTTCTGACTTCAAAAAGCCAAACTTAAAGAACTTCTGAACTAGAATTTATTTGTCTAGGTAGTATGATGATTTCATTTCTTAATCAAAATATCATAATTTTATTAATATAGGTAAAACTATGCTAAGGGCCTAAGCAGCTAAATTAATTTGTTGGCTAATACTCATTTATAGTCAAACCAAATACTTTGAATTGAATGTTTATGTCCTCCTAAAGTTCATTTGTTGAAATCCTAACCCCTAATGTAATAGTAGAAGGTGGGGCCTTGGCCAGGCACAGTGGCTCACGCCTGTAATCCCAACACTTTGGGAGGCTGAGGCAGGTGGGTCACGAGGTCAAGAGTTCGAGACCAGCCTGACCAACACAGTGAAACCCCGTCTTCACTAAAAATACAAAACTTAGCCAGGCATGGTGGCGCGTGCCTGTAATCCCAGCTATTCAGGAGGTTGAGGCAGGAGAATCACTTGAACCCAGGAGGCGGAGGTTGCAGTGCTGAGAGCTGAGATCGTGCTATTGCACTCCAGCCTGGGAGACAGAGTGAGACTCCATCTCAAAAAAAAAAAAAAAAAAGATGTGGCCTTTGGAAGGTGATTTAGGTCATAAAGATGGAGCCCTCATGAATAGGATTACTGCCCTTATAAAAACATACCCCAGAGAACCCTATGGCTCTCTCTCTGCCACATGAAAATACAGCAGTCAGCAGTCTACCACCCAGAAGAGAGCCCTCACCAGAACCCGATCATGTTGGCACCCTGATCTCAGACTTCCAGCCTCCAGAACTGTGACAAATAGATTTCTGTTGTTGATAAGCCACCTAGTCTACTTTGTTAGAGCGGCCTGAACTAAGACATCAACCATTCAGGTCTTTTTATATACCTAGTCATACTAGAATTCCCTCAGTATTTTTCACAGAAATGCAGGATTTTATGATTATTTATTCCTATTACAAACGTGGGCTTACCTTCCAGTGTGCCGCTATCTTTCTGGAAGCTACGGTTATTTTGTGTACATCACCACTCCTCCTAGCTAGGTGTCAGGTGAAGAACTGGGAAGCATGTTTTCTACATGGTGTACAAGTTGCTGCTTTCAACCAATTTGATCACAGGACACTGTCTGTTTATCAAATTCTAAGACTGTCCCCACTCCTTGATATTCCTGGCTGCTTTCCCCTCTAGCTGTTCAATAGCCCTATATATGGTTGTCAGTATAGAAGTTAAAAATTTCAAAATGTTATTAGCTGCAGCAGCTGGGGATGCGGTGATGCTAGTAAATGGGAAAAGACTGAGGCAAGTGAGATTACATTACAGTATCTAGTCTTTTTATTTTAATGATTTTTTTTTTTTTTTTGCAGTCTTCCCTTAGGAGGGATGAATAAGAATTGGGTAAATCTCCACATTCTAGCAAGAGCTTTTAATCACTAAATGTTTTTTCCTAAAGGTAGCATTAACTGGCAGGTTTTAGGGATGGTGCCTGAACAAGCAGAGGCAGGGAGAGGAGCCACGTCGTGGTCTGGGTGCCTCTCTGATTAGACAGCTGACCAGTTTCAGGGGAGGAAGGGGTTTCTGCAATGGCACAAGCCCTGGAACCTTTTCTGTCTGTGCTGCAAATGACAGTCTTTCCTACTCTGTGTACAGCAGAGAGGGTGAGGAAAAGGGTCAACAAAAAGAAAGAAAATGGAAACTCATTCTCATTGCTCACAGTATTTGGGCTCAATATATGCTCAGGAATCTCTCCTTTTTGTGATAGCCTCCCCCACAAAACACACAGATCCTCCCACCCCATAATGTGCAAATGCATACACTGCCACCCCATCAGGCAGTTACTTTAAAAATTATATGGCAGACATTAGACAGGAAAAAAAAAAGAAAAGAAAAAGCTTTTCCTTATCCTAGATTTCAGAGAGCTTCATCTGAACCCAGAGGTTTATGCCTGGCCCTGGCATCTTAGCTGGCTCAGCATGTCCACAGGCTGACCTCTGAAACTATTTCCAGTGTCCTAGAGGAACTCAGAATGGCTCTCATGCATCAGTCCAGCTGCTCCGGTACTACAGCCAAACAGGGTTCCAACTAACATGTGCTGTTAGCTTTTCTGACGTCAACCCTAAGCAAAGTATCCCAATTTTTCTTTGGACTCAATTTTAACTCAGTTACTCATAAGACTGTCATTCTCTTATTTGGCACCCATTTACATTTCCTGCCTGCATCACCCCAGACTTAAAAGATCACTGCTTTAGAAGACAGTTCATTTCTCATCACTGAAAGGTTCAAACACACAGAGCAACCGCTCTTTGAGGAATAATTCACCCAGTGGTCCTTAGCCTTCAGTGAGATTCCAGGTAACCTAGATAGCCTAAAATGCCCCCCACATTGTTTTTGCCGGCGACAGAGGGACACAATGTTTACATTTTTAATGAGCACCCCAAGAGTTTCTGATGCAGGTGGTACGGTGAGGGGTAAAACCAAGACAGCAAGTCTTTGAAATTCAGAAACCCAGTGCCCCTGCTAAGCTGGAAGGGCTACTCCACGGGATTCCACAGCTAATCGGAATCTTCTGGGCACTCTAGCTCTGGGTCCGTGTCACTCCCAAAGCAGCCCCATCTTGTCCCTTGCTCCACACAGAGTCCACCTTTCAACTCTTCCAAATGACACTTGACTTGTCACTCCCCAGCAGGAAAAGGCGTCTCCTGGTTCTAAAACTGCCTGCTCTCTGCCCGCACCCTTCAGATCCTCTTTTGTGTCAGCTGAGCCAAGCAATTTCCGGTTCCCTGAACTGACACTTCTAACCAACCCTCCCTGCGATGCGAGAGGTTTTCATGGCTCCTCTAATTGACATGTAGGGAGTTCCTAGGTTAACAGGTCTACAAACTTTATTGGGATAAACAAATTGCTGGGATGAATCCCCCTGGGGGGAGGCCTTCCACAGCATCCACCCACACAGTGACAGGCCAGATCTTTCTGTTCCTATTCAGGCATAGAGTAATTTCCACATGTGCTCATCTCACAAACTGTCTCCATCCTTACTTTAGTTGACGTGATTGTTTGTGGCAAAAATTTCAGAAAACAGCTGTCCTGGTCAACCCAATGACCTCATTTTAATCAGAAAGGGTGGAGCACCTCTAGGTGCATCCCTGACACACAGCACTGTCACACACTGACAATTCTTGCTGAGATAATGACTGATAAGTATACCTAACTTCACACCCTGGATGTGTTCTGGAAAAATTTGATATGAGCAAATCCATGTTTTAAATGTGATGAGGAAACACAATTTTTAAAGAAACCCTGAGAAAAATACCAGAAAACGCTGTGCCCTGCAAAATATGCATGAAATACATAAATGCTATTGTTACAAAGAGAGGTTCCAGTGCTCAAAGATATTAAACAATCTAGTTGGTAATGATAAACATACCTAAACAAAAGCTTAAAAAACAACTCAGCAGGATGGGCGTGGTGGCTCATGCCTGTAATGCCAGCACTTCGGGAGGCCAAGGCAGGTGGATCACCTGAGGTCAGGAGTTCAAAACCAGCCTAGCCAACATGGCAAAACCCCATCTCTACTAAAAATACAAAAATTAGCCAGGCGGGGTGGCGCACACCTGTAGTCCCAGCTACTCAGGAGGCTGAGGCAGGAGAATCGCTTGAACCCAGGAGGTGGAGGTTGCAGTGAGCCAAGTTTGCACCACTGCATTCCAGCCTAGGCAACAGAGCAAGACTCTGTCTCAAAAAAAAAAAAAAAAAAAAAAAAAAGGTAAAAAACCCTCAGTAATTAACCAATAATCACATAATGAGGAATCCTTTTATAATGAAAATTACTAGCTTTTTTTTTTTTTTTTTCAATCAATCCATCTAAGATGTGTCCCCTGTATTCTGGCGGGGAGGGGAGGAGAGGAAAATTTTACCAAAAACCTGAAGGTTGAGAACAACTAAAGAGAGGCCCCTCTAATAAAACATATGTACATCTTTAAATTCTTACATAAGACTCAAGAAACTTAAGTTTTAATGCTCCTTCATATTCTTACAGAATTGCAGCTCTGTAATAGCTTTCAAAACAAACTTACAAATGGGCAAGAATATTACAAGAACTCACTCCCATTCCCTAGAGGTAACCTGATACCTTAATGGGTACTGGTGCAACCCATCCCTTTCTCAAGACAACAGGCATTATTGCTTTTCCACTCCACCCACTTACACACCCCAAGTGAGATGTGGTGGATGAAACCCATCACATCAGAATTGTTCTAATGTAATAAAGAGCAGGAACTTTAGAAAAAAAAAGAGATCATCTGCCTGGAAGAGGTAGACCTTGAATTTCAACTTAAAGAAGAGAGGGACACAAACTTGAAGATAGGACGCTGTAGTTCTGTGGCCATTTGTGATAGCCTAACAAAAGCTTGGAGGAGAGGAAGGAAAGACTTCAGAAAGAAAGGAAGGGATCAAGACTGATGGCTCATGCCTGTAATCTCAACACTTTGGAAGGCCAAGGCAGGAGGATCACTTGAGGCCAGAAGTTTGAGATCAGTGTGGGCAGCATGGTAAGACCTTGTCACTATGAAAAAAAATTTTTTTTAATTAGCCGAGTGTGGTGGCACACGCCTGTGGCCCCAGCTACACAGAAGGCTGAGGTGGGAAGATTACTTAAGCCCAGGAGGTTGAGGCTGCAGTGAGCCATGTGCATGCCACTGCACTCCAGCCTGGGCTGAGACCCAGTCTCAAAAAAAAAAAAAAAAAAAAAAGCAACGAGGAACTTTTGGCTGGAATGGCAGGTATGAACTTGCACAAAGCAGAGGATGGGAAGAAAGGGGCAGTCACTCAGGATCCTTGAAGGCTATGGACACTGCCATAGCCATTAACATATTTAAGCTATTAATATTTCTGTAAAGAAATATCTTCTAACTGCAAGTTAAAAACAACCACCAAAAAAAAAAAAAAAAAAAAAAATAGCATTTCCATATACATTATGTACAACAGAGCCACCAATATAATACTTCTGCTATGGAAGCTAATGTGACCACAAGTGAGTCATGAAGTATTTTGCATTTATTTCAGGTCCAACAACGTGCCCAGTTGATGAATTTTGCCTAAATTGAATGTCTCTGGTACCACATTGTTATGGGGTGAATTGTATGCACCCAAGAAGACAGACTGGAGTCCTAACCCCCGGTACCTTGGAATGTGACCTTATTTGGAGACAGGGTTTTTACAGAGGAAATCAAGTTAAAATGAGGCCCTAATCTAGTATGACTGGTAGCTTATTAAAATGAGAAGTTTGGACACAGACAGGCAGGCACACAGACAGAATGTCATGTGAAGACGAGTTATGTTGCCACAAGTCAACTACTAGAAGCTAAGAGAGAAGCCTGGAATGGATCCTTCCCTGGCACCTTCAGAGGGAGCATGGCCCCGCTGACACCTTGAACTCAGAATGCTAGCCTCCAAAACTGAGAAAATTAGTTTCTGTGTTTAAGAAACACAGTTTGTAGAACTTTGTTATAGCAGCCCTAGCAAACTAATACTCAGGTGCTTCGGTAGTCTGCTTGGGCCAGGTTGTCCTGTTGACTAGTAAAACACACATTTTGCCATAAAATATTTTTTAAAGAAAAACATTAATATTTTGCTTCCATGATGCAATTACTATTTTACCATGGCCTTCTGTCTCACCATTTCAGAATTATGGATAAGTCTTAGGGATTCAAAACAAAAATAACCAATGTAGGGCTGGGCACAGTGGCTCATGCCTGTAATCCCAGCACTTTGGGAAGCCAAGATGGGCAGACCACCTGAGGTCAGGAGTTCGAGAGCAGCCTGGCCAACATGGCGAAACCCTGTCTCCACTAAAAATACAAAAATTAGCCGGGCGTGGTGGCACATGCTTGTAGTCTCAGCTACTCGGGAGGCTGAGGCAGGGAGGCGGAGGTTGCACCGAGCTGAGATCGCACCACTGCACTACAGCCTGGGGCGCAGAGGGAGACTCCATCTCCAAAAAAAATAACCAAATTAATTAATTAAATAATAACCAATGTAGTAACGATTACACAGATATGTGAAGGATGCTTCCCCAAATAAAACCAAGCAAAAGAACTATCTAGTCAAGATTGAGCTCTTAATCCAAAACCTTTTAACCAAACCTATGAATCAGACCTACCTTCACTTGGTTTTATTTTGTACCTACCTATACTGATGGTGCTAATAAGTACTATCTGGTTTGGGTTTCATTTTCTTTCAAGTCCTTCTGTGCATCTTCTGGTAAAAGTGTCAACAAAGAAGGATCCTACACATCAGGGGTCTGCAAACTATGGTCTGCCGGTCAAACACTGCCTGCAGCTGGCTTTTGTATTTAAAGTTTTATTGAAACACAACCATGCCCATTTGTTTATATATTATCTATGGCTGCTTTCCAGTTACAAAGGCAGTGCTGAGTAATTGTGACAGAGACCTTATGGCCTACAAAGCTTAAAATATTTACTATCTGGCCCTTCACACACACAAAAAAACCCCTGCTGATCCCAACTATAGATAGTGTATGAAATATATGAGCAGTTCCCACGTAAACCTTTATTGCTTGTTTCTCTCGATTGTCAATAATCCCAATTCCAGTAGTACTATTTTCCAATCCTATTTCACACATTTCACTAGAGAACAATAAAAAGAGGAAGGGCATTCTAGCACTTTGGGAAGTCAAGGTGGGAGAACTGCTTAAGCTCAGAGTGGCTCAAGACCACTCTGGGCAACATAGTGAGATCTTATCTCTACAAAAAATTAAAAAATTAACTGCATGTGGTGGTGTGTGCCTGCGATCCCAGCTATTTGGGTGGCTAAGGTGGGAGGATTACTCCGGCTTGGGAGGTGGAGGCTGCAATAAGACATGATTGCACCACTGCACCACACTCCAGCCCGGGCAACAGAGCAAGACCCTGTCTCAAGAAAAAAAAGAGAGAGAGAAAGGACCTCTTAGAATGTTAAATACTACCTTCTTTTTTGCTTAAATTTCTCTTAATGCTCGCCAGTTTTTCTGCACCCCTTTTAAAGAAATAAAACCAAACTCGGCAATGAATTGATGTCAAGAACATGGAAGATATATTTCCTTTTTTCCCCTATTCTAATTTAGTATCCTAATAAGCAGTTTCATAGAGTCAGTTAAAGGGTAGACTAACTCTAAGGTGACAATCAACACAAAACAGCCCATTGAGAACTCTGTTTCTATACAGGAAACAAATCAAATGTACCTGGAAGAAAAATGGTCAAAATTCAGGTAAACTGTAGCATGTCAGCTGCAAATCAGACATGTTCTTACTAGGCACTTCTTAAATATCTGAAGCTCTTATGGCACTAATTTCTAACTTATATAGTTATTTATACACTTGCTCCATACTCTCTCTTAGACTGTAAGGTTGACAACAGGATTACTAATTTGTTATTGCCCTCAGGGCCTAACACAGTTCTTGGCCCATAATGTACTCTAAAATATTGACTGAATGAATGATAATCCAAGCTGAATTTGGTTGAAAATGGCCAAGCTGGCCGGGCGCGGTGGCTCACACCTGTAATCCTAGCAACTTTGGGAGGCCGAGGCGGGCAGATCCCCGAGGTCGGGAGTTTGAGACCAGCCTGACCAACATAGAGAAACCTCGTCTCCACTAAAAATACAAAATTAGCCGGGTGTGGTGGCACATGTCTGTAATCCCAGCTACTCGGGAGGCTGAGGCAGGAGACGCACTTGAATCTGGGAGGCAGAGGTTGTGGTGAGCTGAGATCACGCCATTGCACTCCAGCCTGGACAACAAGAGAGACTCCATCTCCAAAAAAAAAAAAAAAAAAAGAAAACAAGAAAAAGAAAAAAAAAGAAAACAGCCAAGCTTCACTGGCAGTCAGGATCTCTGGGTTCTAGTCCTGGTTTTGTTACAAATAAGCTATGCGATGTCCTCACCTCTAAAATAAGTACTGGGAAAAGCTCATCTCTGGGTCCTTTCGGCCTAGTATACTACACTTCTTTTGTAATAACACATTATATACTGAACATTCCTTCAGATCACTTCATCCGAAACACTAGTATCACATCGCAGAATTCATTCAGGATAAAATTTCATGTTGTATACACCAGAAACAGTTGGTGAGGGAGACCGACAGACTTCCACCCACTTTTCTTTGGACTATGCAACTAAGAACCTTAATATAGATTTTTTTTAAGATGGTACAAGTGAACAATTTAGTCTAGATTACCTATTATAACAAAGGATGATCAAGTGGCCATTCAGAATTTTCAAGAACACATAGCAGTGTGTTCCTCACAGACGAGCCTTCTCCACAGTAGGGTTGTAAAGTCCTAACTGTGGTTTCTTCTATACAGGAACTTACACCTAGAAACCACAGAGTAAATTCTGCATGCTGTAATAAGTCAGGCAGGAAGGGACTGAAAGTATGCAAATTTTTCTACCCACAGCCAATTATATGAGAAAGACAAAACAAATTTAGAGGACAAAAGAATATTCATTATTAGAATGTGTGAGTTTTCCAGATCACTGACATTTTAAACTAGATTGATTTCTCAAGTCAGCTTTCTTGACTTTGTAAATGCTTTAAAAAGCAATAAAACAGGTGGAAAAACTGACCTTAACAGAGGAGAAATTAAAAGCAAAAAAAGAAATGAGAGTTGGCAGATACTAGTTTATTTTGCCTGAAGTTAACATGCAACTTACTATTGCTAAAGGCCTACTCTGTTCAGAGAATGACTTTTTAAACCTCACATAAAAGCAATTCTGAAGTTCTATCAATGATTTTTTAAAAAGATACACTCTTTAACATTCATTAGAAAAACATTAGTGCAAGTGTGTGCCATACTTGGAAAACAAAGATTTTAAGGTAGGATGGTGAAGCACTAAGTAAAAGTCAGACGATCCAGCTTTTCAAGCTGTGAGAATTTAAACAAATCAATGTTTCTGGATTTTAATTACTCAGGAGTAAATTAAAGGGGTTGAACCGGATAATCTCTAATGTCCTTTCCAACACTAAAATGCAAAAGCTTCTTTTAAATAAGGGGTTCCCAAACTGTTCCAAGAACACAATTAGTAAATATTCTAAAACTAAATTATTCCATGATCAAGTAATTCTAGGAAAACAAATCATGAAGTCAGACAAATATCTCCACTGTAGGACTTCTTGAAGACTTTTTACTGCTAATTTACACTTTTACTCTCCTGGACAATACTACATAGTATGTAGTGTTTCCGAAGTTTCTTTGTAAAATGAGTATTTTAATTCCTTGAACACTTTCAACCTTTAATAGAATCCGTGTATCTTAGTAAGCACAATTAAGGAAAGCAGCTTTGAACAATAAACTTCTGAATTTAAAATCAGATGCTGAAGGCCGGGTGCAGTGGCTCACACCTGTAATCCCAGCACTTTGGGAGGCCGAGGCGGGCAGATCACGCGGTCAGGAGATCGAGACCATCCTGGCTAACACGGTGAAACCCCGTCTCTACTAAAAATACAAAAAATTAGCCGGGCGTGGTGGCGGGCGCCTGCAGTCCTAGTTACTTGGGAGGCTGAGGCAGGAGAATGGCGTGAACCCGGGAGGCGGAGCTTGCAGTGAGCTGAGATCGCGCCACTGCACTCTAGCCTGGGTGACACAGCGAGACTCCGTCTCAAAAAAAAAAAAAAAAAAAAAAAATCAGATGCTGAAAGAAGGAAAATGCTCACATAATAGTCGAGGGCATCTATTTCAGAAACTGTAATAACATCTCCATAGTGTTTACATATCATAAAGCACTTTATCTTACATTAACTCTTTTGACCCTTAACCCTGAGAAGCAAGGACAAATATAATAATCCTCACAAGTCTTTCTCATCACAAGGATTTTCGGCTAGTGAACAGAATGATCACAATTTTCTTCCACGATTATAACCGTAGGCTTTCCTTGACCCTTCCTCCAAAATCCTCTTTTGTATACAAACTGACCTGTTAGGAGACACCCCAAGGAAGGAGGGAAGCATCCAGAGTACCTGTGCCAGGTAATGTGCCACGTGCTGTCACCCAGATGATGTCATGTAATCATCTCAATAACACTGAGTAACTATTATCCCTGGTTTTGCTGCCAAGGAAATTAAGACCCAGAAAGTTTAAGAAATGTCCCTTCGAGTGATAAGAGCTGGGATCCACACCAATGTCCACCTTTTTTTCTTTAAAAGCAACCTGTGTTTTGAAATGGTTTGATAGTGAAATTTTTTTAAATGGACGTTGGCCATGTGGTTCAGTTGAAAAAAATTAACACTTTATTTTGGTTTGTGTTTCATGGTTTGTGGAATCTGTTTGAAATATGATTTGATTTACACAAATATTACAACAGTAGTTAGAGGGAGGTGTAATTTATACAAGAACTTCATCTTAATAATTATAACCACCTGAGTTCTTACTAGGTGCCAGACAGACCCATATGTACTATCTCATTTAATCCTCCAAACAACTCCACAAGGAAGGATCCCAGGACTATTCTACCTTGAAGGCTTTTACCTCAGAACTTCCTCTCTGAAGCAGCCTGTTTCACCTCTCTCTCCCAGGGACTTTTCTTTTTATCTTTTTTTTTTTTTTTTTTTTTTTTTTGAGACGAAGGAAGTCTCACTCTGTTGCCTAGGCTGGAGTACAGTGGCACCATCTCAGCTCACTGCAACCTCCGCCTCCCGGGTTCAAGCAATTCTCCTGCCTCAGCCTCCTGAGTGGCTGGGATACAGGCAGGCGCCACCAAGCCCGGCTGATTTTTGTATTTTTAGTAGAGACGGGGTTTCACCATGTTGGTCAGGCTGGTCTCGAACTCCTGACCTCGTAATCCGCCCACCGTGGCCTCCCAAAGTGCTGGGATTACAGGCGTGAGCCACCGCGCCCAGCCGTAGGCAATGTCTACCTGCGCATGCACGTGGCACTCTCTGCCCGAGGTCCGGGGACTTTCCCCTAGGCGGAAGGATCTTATCAGAATCTCCATGCCCCACCCTATACCAAAAGCTCATTGTCTTTCTTGATTTCACGTTTCCTTAGCCTTTGGAACAGTGCTCTCAATTTTCAGAGCATACTCATCTTACCAATGTCAAACCCTATATAAACCCATTATCCAGATGCTTTCCCTTACTTATTGCTCGTGGAGGGTCAGGATACCATGCCAACTCGTACCTCTGAACTCCCATGGCTCCTTACTACTGCTTGAGTCATCCTTGCACTCATTTCTGTTTGAATGCTCACCAAATTCCCAAGAGCATTATTCCAAATCTTTTGTCATACTCCTTAAACTGAAAATCCCATCTTTTTTATTTTACAGAATCTGAACAGACAGCCTCGCCTCCTTACTGAATCCTAAGCTTTCATAAAAAGGTGAGCTTCACTGGCCTTCCTGCCTTCTCTAGCATAACCCATTTTCTCCTTCCTGTAATCACTGTCAGGAAGACTTCTGAGGAGCCCTTTCCTGTAAGACTAATCCTGCCTCAACCTTTCATAAAAGTAAGCCCTATTTCCAAATATTCCCTCTTTTTTCTAGCACCTTGCTTTACCTACAAACACAGATGCTGAAATAATCTTGTCTCTAGGCTGTCACTTGAAATTTTCAGGAAAAAAACTCTCTCTTTGGGTCTGACTTTCCTAAAGACACACCCTCTTCATTCATTCACTCTTTAAACCCTTTGGTATGTGCTTCCCTCACCCCTGTCTCCACCCTCCTTTCCTGCCCCACTACACACACAGGACTCCACTGAGACTTCTGTTTTAAAAGTTTACAAAGACCTCCCAATGGGTATTTCCAATGGCCCTTTACTAGGCTTTTGTCTTTCTTGACCTCTTGGCAACATTTAATGGAGCTGACCACCTCTTCTTAAAACTTTGTTCTCCTTGGCTTCTGTGACACTCTCCGGATTCTCTCAGTTTTGTGCCACTTCTTTCCTCCCACTTTGCCTAAGGCTCCCCCCTACTCCTGCCCAATATAGAATCTGTGCTCCCTGAAGTCTGTCCCATCTCTTGTCTTGACACATTCTCTCCTCGGAGTGCTTTAATCCATTCCCAGTGCTCCACCTATTAAATCTGAGAAGTTTCTGTGCTTCTTCCCCAGAGCTCCGGTTCTCTAACTGCTTGCTAGAAATTTCTGCCTGGGATGGCAAGTGGGAAGAATAATGTGTAATTCATGTGGACAAGTTAAAATGGCCAAACCAAACTCACTGCCTTTCCCCCAGAAACTCTTATTTTGGTAGGCTGAATACTCTAAACCTCTCACCACTATATCTGCCCATCTTCCATATTCCTTTGAGGTGGGAGATGTTTTAATATAACCAATGTACTTGTTAGACTATAGATATTAAAGGTGACTGTATAGTTATGAATGACGTATATTACCAAGAATGAAATTTGCCATATAACAATGTGTTTGAGAAGATCCAGGACAAACACGAAAATCCATGCAGACATGTGAGGCAGCTTCTACTCTGACTTCAAGGTAATCTCAAGGGAGCGGTAAAGAAATGCTTACAACCATCTCCCCAACCAAAATAACTTCTTAAAGTGGTTTTCACTAGGGGTGTGTGATTAGCCATTTAGGCTGGACGATTCTTCCTTATGAGAAACTGAGCTGGACACTGCAGGATATTAAGTATCCCTGGTGTCTGGACACTAGTATCAGAATTCAACAATCCCTCTCCAATTTATTTTAATAGCAAAATAATAACAGTAATAATAATAATGATGATGATGATGTGGAAAATCCCTGTAATAGAAAGGCTGGGTTTTTCCTCATCACTGAGCCCCAGAGCAAAAAAGGTTGCAGTAACTTTTCATTTTCCCAATCATTTAAGACTAGAAGCCTAGGATGGTCTATTCCCGAGACCTTCCCCTCCCCATCCAGCCAGTCACCAGCCAAATCTTGTCAATTCTTTCTACACAATATCTTGAATCCATTCTATTTAATACATTCACACTGCCACATTTTACATCTTTATTTCAACTGAGACAATACCTTCTAAACTCAGGCTCTGCTCTCACCCATTTTAGCAAGCTTGCTCCTATTGACCTCTGTTCTTCAAACTCTACCCTGCAGTCAACCTAACCTGACCTACCCACTACTTCCCTCATAAAGCCCATGTTTTCTATCTTCAAATCTTTGCTGAATCAATGTTCTTTTTACCTGAAATGTCGCCTTCCATGATGCAACCAATTATCCTGTCTCCTGAGTTAGAAATTTTGTTCAAGTTCTTCTCCCTCTCCTTCCAAATGCAGTCACGAAAACTTTTGGAGGACACAGATCCCTCTGACAAATGGATGAAAGCTATGAATCTCTACCAAAGAAATAGCCAATGTATGCACATTTTGCATACAATTTTAAGGGCTTCCTGTATTTCAGTATCTATAAAATTTGGTCACTCCTCCTGCCTACAATTTAACTGACTTCTTTTGGGTCCTCACTAGCTCTCAGCAGTTTTAACAACTAGCTAGCTGGTTTCCCTGCCCAGTTTCTCCCCTAATGTGCACCAGTATTATCGCCTGCATGCCACCAGTTTACTTCGCAAAGATTCCTGTCTGCTTTTTTTTTTTAAATCACTTACACCTACAACTCAATTAATTATAACTCAATGTTTCTGAGCCCCTCTTAAACTTTCAGTTTAAACAAAAGAACTATTCACTGTCTTAGAATTGGTCTGATACATTTAACATATAAAACTGAGAATACAAAATAGAGCCAAAGTACTTTCTAGAATATCTGAATTGGCAGGGTTGGGTTGATCACAAATGGTCTTCCAAAAAGGATTTATAGGCAGTTCTCCAAAGAGGAGAGAGACAAAGAGATTTTGTCTTAGAACAGAGAAAGAAAATGCTGGACGATAGGACTGATAACTAAGAAAAAAAGGGGGAGATTTAAGAATCTGAGATAATTCAAAACAATGAGGCTACATATTTGCTCCAAACCTACACAGCACCAAAACAATGAGACTGGAACCGATTTTGCAAAGTGATACATCAACTAGCAAAGTAAGAAACAAACAAGGTAAGAGTGCTTTCTTCTCTCTTAGCCCCTACTTCCCCTTCCCTCTCTTCAGCACTCCCTGCTCCTCCCCCTCTTGCTCTGGAGCTTTGCAGCCTCTGCAGTGCACACCTAAAACTCCCCAGACACACTGAAAACTCCCCTGGGTTATACACTAACAGCTGCTTCTACAATGCTGACATTATCTGTACCTTGTACTTCTTACAGAAATCCTTACTCTTCCATTATACATTAAAGAAACCTCTAAAGAAGCCACACCTCCCACTGCACGGCCCTTTCAAATAGGGAAAAGCTTGCACATGTATCTCGGAACTGGAAATTAAATTAAATTAAATTTAAAAAACAAAAGAAACAAAATGAAAAATACAAACATATATATGAGGAAAAAAAAAAAAAAGAAGCTAAGAGCCAAAAAGCAAGTTTGCAATGAAGACAATCATATGTATTCATAATAAAATAAACCCAAAGGATTCCAACATAGGTAGGACAGTCTTGGCTTGTCACATTTAATACAGAAATTAAATGTGGAGAAAATTTATCTGTCCACAAAACAGCTGTAAGTCAAATGAAAACAGGTGATTGTGATAATGCCTCTATATTTAGAATATTTAGAACAGCTACTCTCCTGAAAAGTAATCTAGAATATGAAATTTCATATATATAGCTACGTTTCCCCCTCACTAACTCATGTACATAAATTTGTGCCTTAAAAATGTTTCAAAAAGTACAGAAGGCATATTTAAAATATGTATAAAAAATAGGAAAATTTTAAGTTATTAAGTTAAAAAGTATCTGTCAGAAACAAGTGATTTCTAAAAAGGTAGGACAGGAGTTTGCAGGAAACAAAAATAATACATAAAGAATAGGAAAGGACCACCCCTCAAAACTCAGGCATTAGAAACAAGCAGTACCTTCATGTGTGACTGAAATTCTCAAAATGAATTCTTTGCAATTTCACCACAATTTTGAGACATTTAAAAAATACAATTTTCTAGGTTTCGTTTTGTTTTGTTTTTTCACTGTCTTTTTCTTGATAACCAAAGGACTGCATGCTCATTGTGGGGGACAAGAGAGACTGGATGGTTGAAAAAAATGTAAAGGATCATAAAAAACAGTCATTTGTGATTCTATAGCAGAGGAAGCCATTTGTTAATATTTTGGCATATTTCCTTCCAGTTTTTAAAAATACATTTTTGAGATTGTATTGCATATACAATTGACAAACAAAAGATAATCTTCTCTAGTTTACATTACACTGTTATGAAATTCCGTATGTTTAAATGAATAAAGTGGAGCCAACATAGATTTCTATGTATTAGGGTACTGTTCTGCGTAACACCAAGTTTCTTGCTGCTGCTGTCGTTATAGTAAGTGTTAAGTCCCAACAGTTATACTGATTTTTTATTTTAGTCCAGGATTTCATTTGCTCCATTTAATTCTTTCACCTTATCCTAATTCCAGGAAATGCTTTCTTCCTTTCCTCACAGTGTGTTCTATACTATTTTAAAGTTTACACCAAGATTTTAGAATGTGTTAAGCAAAGCATTCTGTACAGATGCGAGTTTAAAAACAAACACCCACTAAACACCTACAGATGTCCAAGGACAAAAAAAATGTTTATTTTTCTGAGTAATGCAAAGACGATATCTTTGAAAATCAAATACACAAACAAGACAAAGGAAAGAATTCAGGAAATAATTGTGCATATACTAATAATCAAATCTGTTTTCCAGCAAATTAAAAAGTAGCATTTTTCACTGATAAGAATGATCAATGCTCTTTTTACCTTCCTAATATATTTGCATGAAATGAAGAAAGGATTGAAAGTCTTCCCCAGAGAGGAAGCAAATTCTGCTATCGAGGGCATAAACCATGACCAACTGTTTAAAAATATGGTGGGATCCACTTTTCTACTTCTTGGTACTTTCTTTTTTTAAAAAAATGTGGTTGAGAATTTCATTTTCAACCTCAGGTCCTTACCCTTTTTCAGGCTGCCCCTCACTCTAAACACAGTCCATTCTTAGAGGCTGTAAACACGGTCCATTCTTAGGCGACTGTGTCAAGGTCTCCCTAGACCACACAGAAGTCTCCTAGGACCACCCGCTGTTGCTTGCTCTGTGGGGACATTAATAATAGCACCTTAGAAGGATTAACAACAACAACCCTGTGAAGTGGGCACTATTATCTTTACTTAGCAGAAACTCAGACTTAGGGAGGTTAAGTGAAAAAGCATGCAAATGGTAGAGCCAGAACTTAAGCCATAGTCTTTCAATTAGGTAGAGTGCAGGCGGAAGCATGGACCAAATGGTTCAAGGAGGTAAAATGTGAAACGTGCGTTATCAGGGCCTAAGGAATATGCTAAGGGGCAAACTTTTCAGTGGAAAAAGTAATAGTATGTCTTATTATCATGATTTTTTTTATAACGAGTTTTAAAAAGCGAATTGGATTTCCCTGAGAGAGGGCTGCTAGATTTAGCAAATTCAAAAATGCAGTATGATGAAAATCTGGGACATACTTATACTAAAAAATTATTCACTGTTTATCTGAAATTCAAATTTAACTCAGTGTCTAGTATGTCATCTGTGAAAGCCTTTATAAAACAAACAAAAAAACACTAATACATTCAAGAGCTACAATTCCCACATCTGAAATCTGGACACTGTGGGCCACATGTCTTTGGGAGGCCAAGTAAAGGGAAGTGTAGTGAGGCCACAGCTGTTCTTGACGGGCTTTCTTTTTCCTAGTAGCAGACACAGCCCTTGACTCCAGGGACCTAGCTTTCACCACGTAGGCCACTTAATGTCACTGCCTCAAAACTCCAGACCTTCTCTATATGGATGCTATGAAGATTAAATATGACTGAGGTTTATACATCCTTAAAATATTTATTTATTGGGTGAGTACTTTATAAATATATTCTCAGAAACCTGGATCAGATAGACTCTTACCCTCCTAAGAAAGGTCTCAAAAATAAAAGTACTAATATATGGTGAGCCCAGTTGACAGTAATCTCTAAAAATAAGGAAAAGCAAAAAACTAGAAGTATGTTCAAAACCTGAAGTGAACTATGGAACATGTAATGAGATGCCAAAACGGTCCCTAGTAGAAAAAGTGGACAATCACGATGAATTGTACAGTTTTCAAATGGCTATGTATGGGTAGATTTTAAAATATCATCATCATGACTCATAGATCCTACCTGACCACAAATACACAGAGATAACATAACATAAAAATGGGCCAATACCTTACTTATACATACCAATTTACCTTTCTGCTACTCTCCACTAAACCTCCAATCTCTGTAGCTTGAAGACGTTTACTTTCTTTAAAACAACAACAAATTGGGACTGTTTCAGGCAGTGTTCATTTAAATATCTTCTATGCACAAGTTTAATCTTCAAACTTTAACAAAACCCAATCTACTAAACACAAATTGCTGTGAACAGAAACTGCCTGAAGAGGATTAATCAACAGCTTTGTATGTCATCCTCTAAACAAGGCCAAACACTGAATCACTGTTGAATTCCTCACGTGCAGCTACACCCAGTTAATCTTGAAGAAGGCAGTAAACTATGTAAATCTACTTAAACTGAGAAGATAAGTACTTCCCTCATCAAAAGTTAGCAACATTTAACAAGTACAACTATTGGAGGGCAAGACCATTAAACACACACAGATATAAACACACACATACACACACACAGAAAAATTTTGCATTCACTCCCCTACCTCCAAAACCCTACTGGAAACCACTAGGACAACATACTGCTTAGCAAAAAAGGCCTTCCTACATGCCACGATGTGCAGAAACCAAAGTATGGTTGGTTTGTAACTTAACTACCTCAAGAAAGCAGTTCCAAAATGGAAGGAAACAGGAAGAGGAGTAGCTAATAAAAGAATTCAAGAAACAACACAAAGGAAAAATGAAAATACCAATTTTCTATATCTAAAAGCCTTTGAGTATAAATCACTTTTTTTGCTTCAAAACACACTAAAATATTTTCATAGCTACAAAAGTCCTGATAAATGGTTTCATTTTGGTTTTTGGGGTGCTCTTCTCATACAATCAGATTGGATTTGCTTAATGAACACCATATACTTCAAAGTCACAGTCAACAGTAATAGAACGTACACATTTGTCCACTGAGACTTGAACCAATCATCTTTATTTAGATACTGCCTACTCGGTTATCACTCCATTCAAAAGCTTCTCACTTTGACTTGAGCTGAGCAGGTGTATTTCTAATGTGCTCACAGGCCTGTGAGGCAGGAAAATCCTGCTGATCCCAGATGATGCCAGAGATCAGTACTCCCTGATGCCCTAGCTACACTACGTGGGGGCAGGTGAGAGATGAGTACCAACCACTGCTGCTTTAACTGAAACTAGCTCACTCCTACACAGTCGGCCCTCCGTATAAAGAGGTTCTGCATCCGCCTACTGTGGATTAAAAATATTTCGGGGAAAAGCAATAAAAATAGCAATAAAACAATTTGAAAATAATACTGTATAACAATTATTTACATAGCATCTACATAGTATCAGGTATTATAAGTAATCTAGAGATTAAAGAATACGAGAAGATGTACATAGGTTATATACAAATACTACGCAATTTTATATCAGGACCTTGAGCCATCCTGGAACCAATCTTCCTCGGATGCTGAGAGATGACTGTATATGTAAAATGTAAAAAGCTTTAAGAGTTGTACAATCATTCAGTACAGCCACATTTTTATATCAATGCTGCTTCCAAACATCACAAACTTACCATCTGTATCATCCATTTGCTTCATCATTCACCTCCTAGCTCACAAGTTCTCCCTCCCCAAAAAGGTGGGAGGAATCCCTAAACTGGACTTCTGAGATTAGAAGGGTGATGGGCGATGATGCAGATAAGTTCTCTATGGGTTGCTATTGAGCAGTACATGTAGGCAGGCAGCCGTAGTGTGGTGGCTTGGAAGGGAGTGACTGTCAGGGTTCAAATCCTGGCTCTGCACTTTGAGTTGAATAGACTTTGGGCAATTTGCTTAATCTATGCCTCAGTGTTCTTAACTGTAAAATGGATACACAAATACTGCCTGCCTCACAGGGCTTTTAAGATGACTAAATGAGTTAATCTGCCAAAAACATTCAGAACAGCAATCAGCAGGTAGTGAAGTACTCAATGAAAGTTAGCTACTACTATTATGTATGTATAATGCAAGTGTGATTCCGAACCATTACGGTGTTTTTTCCAAAGGTGACTGTAAAGTATTCCTTACATTCCATTTTTTTTTTTCTGGCAAATTAGCTGAGATCAGCTCTAACAGCTGATTATGTATTTCTAGACTAAAATCAAACTGCATCATATACCTAAAATCTGCCAATTCTTTCATCAAAATGAACAAACTAATATGAACTGCAAGGTTGAAGCTTAACATCACAAAACCTTATAAAAAGCATTAATTAGACTTCCCATTTAGGCTAAGCCAGGATGAGATCACAAAGTCACTCATGGTAACCAGGTCCCCGCGCTGGAAGTGTGCTTTCCCAGTGAATGGCTAAATACTAACAAAAGAAACCTTTGACTCAAATACCACTGGTACCCGGGGTCTTGTGTCTGTATAATGCCTACACATTCATTTCTTTCTTTGCCTATAGAAAAAAGAAAGTCTGTTTGTTTTTCTGATTCAGTCAGCCCTTTTAGTCTTTGAATCTAAGGAGAGCCCTGTGAAAAGAAGAGCATCTTATCAGCGTGCTCCAGACCAGCAGGCTACCCCCCTTCACACACAAAACCTCCAGCCCCTCACAGCCAAAGGCCTCGCCCTCAGAGCTTTTTCCCCATTTCAGAGCTAACACCCCGCCGGGTTTTGACAACAAATAAATGAATACACAAGGTCCTAACATAATTAGCCATCTTTTCAGGTAGAGTGAGGTGGGTGGGGGAGGAGGGGTTGCAAGGGGAATGTTTATTGTAAATTGGCTGCATTTATGAAGTTGATGTAAGTGTACTGGATCCGAGAGCATTTCTTTTAAATGAAGCCACATGAAATGACTTCGAGATGCCTGCTTCTGAATCTTGACTATCTTAGCATATCCTTCAGCCGAGTCATAAATGCAGATTTTATTTATTTAATTAATTAAAGGAAAGAACTTCTTAACCCAGGTAAAAGTTCCATGGACTTCCACATCAAGGGCACACAGACCACGGTGTGTGTTTACTGCCTCTTTAAAGGAAAGTTAACATAGAAAAGAACCAAAGACCAGAAGGCAGAAAACATTTCTTTTCGACACTGCCAAAATACTTGCAAATACACTTACGCTAGGACATACACACAAAAAAGAATGACTCTGACAACAAGACCTAAACATAATCAATAATCCTGTAAATACCTAAAGGGAAGCCACCAAGCATCACTGCCATCGGTCGTGATCTTAAGAGAGCCACGGTCTGCATGGAAGGCTACAGTTCGCTTGTATCCTTTTTGGGATAATAACTTAATTGATTTGTCTCAGTGGCTAAGGATGCAGACAAGAGATTTATTATGGAGGAAAAATATCTGCAATCCTGTTTTTGTTTTCTCAACAAGCATCTTGCCACTGACCTCTAAATCAGTTTAACCTTTTCTAAACAGACTTGCACATTTTTTAGATAATTTAAAGCTACGTTTTGTTATTGCTGCTGCTGAAAGGCTCTGTGAGATGTACCACAACATGGCTTCAGTAACCTTCTTTTAAAAACAAAGATGAAAAACAAAAGGCCTCAACTATAAGCTCCCAGCTCCAGTCCTTTTCCCAGCAGGGGATTGTGATCTAACCACTGAAGTGGCTTTCGAGTTCAATCTGTTAAAAAATGTATGAAACGGTATTAAAATAGGAAAGAGCATGTGTATGACTCAGGCATATCCAAGTATCTTCTGCAACTAGGATGTCACAGGATTTCCCTGTGCTACTGAAAACCCTGAGAAAGTGACAGTAGAAGTTCCTGTTTCTTTCTCTTTTTTTCTTTAAATGAGGGGGGCGCGCGCGAACACACACAGACACACACAGAGACACAGACACACACACACAGACACACGTCTTCCGGGTTTCCTACGAATCAGACAGGTTCTCTGAGGTTCCTAGCGAAGACTGCACACCAGCGTGACGACTTATTACCGTACTCCGCTACACACAAAGGTTTCGGGAAAAACCCAAACTTGTTGCAGAGCTGGGTGAAGCCCCCGGCCCGGCGCGCTTCTGCCCTCGCCGGCTCTCCGCTCCTGCCCCTGCCCCTTCCTCCACTTCCCACCCTGCCCGGCCCGGGCGGCGGCGGCGAGGGCATCTCCCCTGCTCAGGTCGCCGGCCGAGCAGTCCCCGCGGCCGCCTTCCTGGGAAACAAGGTCACCGCCCAGCCGGTCCCTCCGAGGAGGCGCGGAGCCCCTGAGCGCGGCCCCCTTTGTAACGCGGGGCTCGCCGACCTCGGCGCGGCATCCCGGCCGCCGCCTCACCTGCTTGCGATAGGGCGTCCGGCAGTTGCTGCTGCCCCCGGGGTTGCCACTGCTGCTGGGGAAGATCATCGCTGCGGGCGGCGGCAGCGGGTGCGGGCGCGGGCGCGGGCGCGGGGCAGCCTCGCCGCGAGGGGGAGGGCGCAAGGAGGGGGCCGGCCGGGCCCGGGGCCGCGGCAGCTCTGGGAACTCCCTCTCGCCGCGCGGCGGCGGCCGGCGGGGGCTGCAGCTCCGCGCTGACTTCCCCTCCGCCCTCGACCTCCGCACTCGCCTAAAAGTACGGCGCGGCAGCGGGCGAGACTCGAGCAGCTCGGGCAGCCGCCGCCCTGCGTGCCATGGACGGGAGTTCGCGCGCGGAGCTGGCGGCGTCGCCGACTCTCCCGGCGGCAGCGGAGGAGCAGCGCCGCCGCGTCCCCACCTACCGCGGCCTCAACCACCGCCCTGAGAGCGCGCCGGCCGGGGGCGGGGAGGCGGCAGCGCACCGCCTCGCGCCGCGCCCAGGCCCACTCGCGCCTCCCCGCCCGCCCGCTGGGCGCGGCGCCTGCCGCCCCATCGCCTGCCCGGCCCCCGCGCTCTCCCTCCCGGGATCGGGGCCGGAGCCGGGGCCGGGCGGCCCGGGGAGCAGCCGGCGCCCCCGCTCTGGTGCAATGGTTGGGTCTGGCTCCCCGCATGCCGCACATTCCTCGGAGTAGCCAACCCCCCTCCTCTGTTCTTTTTCCCCCTCGGTTCTTTCCTAAGCACCAGCGGCAGCTTTGCACCCCGGCTCGAAGCCCCTTTTAAGGTCGTCGCTTCGGGGACCACTCTGGCACCTCGGTCTTCCCTCTCTTCTTCACCTTTCGAACTAGGCCCCCCGCGCCACTCTTCAAGAAAAGGTGTGGACAATCACCCCTACTTCAACGAACACACGACCCTCCCGTCAAACCTCTGCAAATCTCCATCCCCCGATTCACACGCTAAAATTTTAGCAGAGGAAACAGCTCTCCACTCCCCAGCCCCTCACCCAAATACGATCGGTAAAGTTTTGTTTTATCCCTAAGCCAGAGTTCACCAGCTTCCCTTCAAGATGATAATATCAAGGAGCGAAAATCATTTAAGGCCATCGGTTTGGTAAACCTTTCTCCCTAAAAACTGGAACAGTGTAATCCTTCCTTATGTTAATTATTAGATGCGACACAAATGTGTTTTCTTAGGACACAGAAACTCGGCAAAAAAGAGACAAAGGGAGGAGGGTCTTCCCTTTGTTTCCCGATGTAAATGACCTACGGCTGCTCAAGCCGTCCCTTTTCTCGACCACCTTTCCGTGGACGTATGAAGCCCCGAACCTGTGCAGGGCAGAAGGCCTCCACAGCAGCCCGGACTGACAGAGCCTGCGGTCTCTGGATAAGCCACTGGGACGGGCTTGCCATCCTTCAGATTGGCCTATTCCACGGTGACTTTTACAGAATACTATCGCTGCAGTAAATACTACAGAGTTCTTCCTTGGTTTCTGGTCTCTTAATACCTTCCTGGAAAGGCTCATCTGCCATGATAATGAAAAATCCTAACTTGTCTAAAAAGTGAAGGCGTATGCCTTCTGGCTTCCCTAAGGAAAACAGTGTCCTCTATGGAAATGAAGTCTTCTGGCAAAGCTGTGGCCATTCAAAGGCTTTTCTAGCAGCAAGGAATTGGAAAAAATATTCATCCTAGATATCCTGCTGGTGACTTAGTGAACCTCTTCCATACTCAGGCTCTTCCAACATTCTCCAGCCAGATAACTGGAAAGCCTCACCTATTATAAATAACCGTATAAAACACACATGTAATTCCTGATTCTTTTCATTAAAAAAAAAAAGCAAAGTAACTTATTCTGGGCACAGTGCTAGGTGCACAATGGACGAGTAAGAACTTGCCAGACAAAATTCACATAAAAATCTGTCCTTTAAAGTGATTAAGTATCAAACACAGTATAATGAGCATTCATTGAAAATTGGTGTATCTGGTGGAACTATTTTCTGCTACTCCATGCATAAGACAACTGTTTTGACTTCCCTTTTGCTGTCTCCTCTCACTAGGACCCTTTACTGCAAGTTATCAAGCACAAGTATAAAATAGAAAACATTCATCAGAATGTTCAAATCATAGGTGCCTTTCTCTGAGAACTTACTGCTCAACACCCCAGCAGCTCAGACCTGTCGTCTGTGCATCTATGGAAAAAATTCCCTGTACAACCTCAGTTGTCAAGAGTGGTCTCTTAGGAAACCACAATGTAAACCACAAAAGAAGAGAATAGATTAATTTTTCTATGGCTGTACTCTAAGGTCATGATATTTTGGATGCTGTGCAATCCAGAATGCTAAAATTTGATTGGATACACTCTGCAATAGTTTTATGGGGATAAGAAAAGTTTTTAAGTGATGATGAAATTTAAATTAGAAAACTAAAAGAATTCTAATACTAAATACTAAGATATACTAAGAATACTAAAAGAATGTTAAGAAGACTCTGGCCGGGCACGGTGGCTCACGCCTGTAATCCCAGCACTTTGGTAGGCTGAGGCGGGCGGATCACGAGGTCAGGCGATCGAGACCATCCTGGCTAACACGGTGAAACCCCGTCTCTACTAAAAATACGAAAAATTAGCCGGGCATAGTGGCGGGCGCCTGTAGTCCCAGCTACTCAGGAGGCTGAGGCAGGAGAATGGCGTGAACCCAGGAGGCGGAGCTTGCAGTGAGCCGAGATCACGCCGCTGCACCCCAGTCTGGGTGACAGAGTGAGACCCCGTCTCAAAAAAAAAAAAAAAATTAAAAGACTCTAAGACTAGAGAAGGATATCTAAAAGCCAACAAAATGTATGTTCTATAATGGTGAATGACATAAAAGGAGAGAATATAAGGCATATATGTTTTAAAAAAACAATGTCCACCGGGGTTCAAAAGTTCCAAACTTAACTAGGTACTGTGTTCTTAAGTAAAGCATTACAAAGAGATAAGATAGATTGTCTACCCTCAACAAAATATAAAATGTAATGAAGTCACTCAAACACAAAGAATGCAACGTAAGAAAAAAAAATATGAGACCCTGTATATAACATACACACTCAATTATAGATTATTCATAAGTGCTTAGTTGTAAGAGTGATTACAGGGACAGATCCTGGTGAGGTTCATCTGAAAAAGTTCCTCGACCTTTGAAACAAATATGTTCTAACACATAGAAAGTAAGAAAACAGTCCAGAGAGACTGCAAGTTATCATGGTAAAAACGGGGCTTTGGAAGAACCTGTCCTAGAGATGCTCATCCTCTTTTTTTTTTGAGATGAAGTCTCGCTCTGTTACCAGGCTGCAGTGCAGTGGCGCGATCTCAGCTCACTGCAACCTCTGCCTCTCGGGTTCCAGCGATTCTTCTGCCTCAGCCTCCCGAGTAGCTGGGACTACAGGCACGTGCCACCACGCCTGTCTAATTTTTGTATTTTTAGTAGAGATGATGTTTCACCATATTGGCCAGGATGGTCTCGATCTCTTGACCTCGTGATCCGCCCATCTCGGCCTCCCAAAGTTCTGGGATTACAGGCCTGAGCCACCGCACCTCGCCGATGCTCATCCTCTTTCAAGGGAAACAGACTTTGCTGCCTGGGCTGTCCTATGGCTTCCTCCCTCACCTCACTCAGCTGGTAGGTAAAGAAGCTGTGGGAATCTGATCCAAGGGCAACTGACAGGCCAGTGACCTATGACCTGGCTGGGACTGAAAAAATGAGCAGGACCAATCCAATTCTCACCCTTGGGGATTTGATTCTGAAAACTCCAATGGCTGAACCAGTTACTAAGGAGCCAGCAACTATAAGAGTGCCAGGGGTAGAGTTGAGGCCACAACAAGCCAAAACCATATGCAAGCCAAGGTTATGAGGAAGCAGAAACTATGAGTAAACAGGAAGCTTACTGGCAGCGGGCAGAGAGTAGAGCATGCCAGGAGTGGGTGAGCATTTGGCCATGAAATGATGGAGGGGGCTGCAGTCCCTAGAGCTGCTTTGGCTCTTAAGACTTACAACAGCCCCTCCACATGTGTACTTAAAACACCCTTCTTCAGAAAGCTTAAAGGAATCTGGACTTTGCAATCCAAGGAACAGAATTAAAGCAGAACCAAGCAGATCTGGGTCCATATTTCAGCTTCCCACTTGTGCTCTGGGCAAGTTTGCTAACCTCTCTTGAGTGCCAGACTCCTCACAAAATTGTCTTAAGTACAGTACATGGACAAAAGTGTCAAACTCAGTAAATGGCAGTTGTTGTTATTTTTTTCCAGGTTTTATCATGGTGATGCCTAGATTTAAATGGTTGCACTGTGCAAATAACTGATGCTGAACATCAAAGAACAGGAGCAAGGGTACAGCAGGAATTAAGGACAAGCAAATTTAGGCAAGGGGAGGGCATTTTTGTAAAAAACTGTTAAATGGCTGAATGAATATTCTTTCTAAGGTTGTGTATACTGCAGATTTAACTTTAAAAGGAAAACGAAAGTCTAAAAAAAGGTCTGTTTCAAGAGCCTAGGTGCACTGAAGTTTTTCTTCATCTGTTTTTGTCCGGTTTCCTTTAAAGAAGTTAGGTGTTGGAGAAGAGCCATTTTTGAATGAATTGGAAGACTGTGACCAGTATCAGAGATCACTCTCATAAGCCAGGAGGTGTATACCAACTAGAATAATAAGGATGCAGCCACCAGTACATGCAGAAGCCTGCAATCTAAAATAGGAGATGACACACATAGGTAATAATGCCTTCTGCCACTTAAAAGAGCTCATATACCTGAAATTAGAGAATTGAATTTGAAAGACATTTGTCCCAAAGCACCAATTTTAAAATGAAAGTTTCATTTTTAAACCTTTCACGTCTCATTTAACTTTCACAACAACCTTTGAGGTTGGAAGGGTTATAAGCCTCAATGTACAGATGAAAGAAAAAAAGTTAAGGCTGGGTGACCTATCCACAAAGCTAGTAAGCAAGTAGCAAACTAGGATTAAAATCTAGACCTGGCTAGGGTTAAAAGATTTACTAAGTCTTACACTCTCTAAAACTCTGTAACGCCGCATCTCAAAAAAAGCCTTATAGATGATGATGCTTCAGTTCCTAGGTGAGTACTCGTAAACCATAGAGCACCCAAATTGCTTGCTGTACACTAATAATGCAAGACATTAAGTGATAAGTGCCAGGCAAGTGTTCTAGACAATCGTGTGCTATGGGAGTCCACAGCAGGGAGAGATCAATACAGGATATAACATGGGCGTGGGAAGCTCAACTGTATAAATGTTTTGTTAGAGGGATACTCAGAAAGAAGCATTGTGCAGATGATCAGAAAAACAGAACTACAGATAGAAGGCTAGCATGAGGGACAATGCAGACTTGGGGTAATCACTGATGAAATCATTGCTAATTGATGAACTTCCTAAAAGGGGAAGGTGAGGCGTCCTAGAGGACCCAACACCCTAATACACATATTACCGAGCCCCACATAAAAGAGTAAGCTTTGAATGAAATTACTACAAAGAAAGTATGGTGGCGAAGCTAAGCTTTGAAAGAAGGAAAAAAAATGGGGGCAGAGAAGATGTCCAAGAGATAAGAATAGAACACCTTTATCAAGAAAAGAACTGACCTACAGCAGGTTCTATCCCTCTATTGCTGTTGAACCATTTCAAGCACCCATTTTTATTTGGGTTAAATTGAAAGGTGAAAGGAATTAAGAGGAAAAATTCATTCAACACTATATCAGACTGCAACCTTTAATGCATAAAATATAGCCACACTGTATAGGTTAGTATATGCAGTTCACACCAAAAAAAACCTATTTACTTTTGAGAGTCTATGTATAAGAGCTCACAACGCCTCTGGCTCCCAGCAAAACAGGAGGAAAAAAAAGAAGAAAAAATAGGGGGTCAGCAGATTCTTTCTGTTCTTTCCTCGTACAAAATAGAGTTGATAAAGTACCCTATTTCTAAAGTAGCAGCAACATTTTCTATTATTTACTATTTTGCTTTTTAAAAAATCTGCAATTCTTATTCCAAACGTAAAGGCTCCCTAGACATGTATAAAAGTACATGTGTATAAAACTGAAACCACTGTAATAAAATAAAACTATAGCTATAATCCTAGAAGGTATAGAGAACAATAGAAACACAGCCATATTCTGATGAGTCCTACCAGAAGCCATAGTCTGATTATTCTGTCCTGGTTAACAAAACAGAATAAATGAGTTTTGTCCCACTGCTGCTTCTCTGCATGTGGTATTAAATAATAATAGCTGTCATTTATTGAGTAACTACTATATTCCAGGCACTTTCTAAGCACATTACACACACATACCCCAGGACAAAAGAATGACTATCCCATTTTACCAAAGAGAAAACTGAGTAACTTGCCCAAGGTCACAAATCCAATACATAGTAGAGTTGGGGTTTGATCTTGGGTCTCTTTGACTCCAAAGTCCCCTGTCTCCAATAACATTAATAATGGTTATTACTACTATTAGCTATGGATCAAGTCCAAGCCCCATAGAGAAAAACTTACATGGTATTAAGAGCCAAAGCTTGGGCATCAGAACACCTGACCCTGAATCCTGGCTTCATCATTTACCATCTGTGTGACATTGGGCAAGGCACTTATCCCTTCTAGAAGCCCCCATTTGCTCAGTTGTAAAAGCATGTGGATTTACATTGAATTTCCATTCCACTGAATAGAAATGCAAACTTTCCAATATTCAAATATGGTGAATAGTACAGGTATATATATTCAGCCCCAACCTAGCATCTAAATCTCACTTCACTGATGGTTGCTAAGGTATAACTCCTCTCTTTAAACCAGTTTTTTGTTTGTTTGTTTGTTTGTTTGTTTGTTTTCTGGAATCATTGGTGGGACAGAGTTAGGAGAGAAGCAGAAAAATTTATCTTCTGGGATATTGTAGGTTGGCTGAGATGGTGGTTAGGTGAAAGTTATTTCCAGAATCCTGAACTGGAACCAAGTTTTATTTTCCCTCAAAAAAGGGTGAGAGACCATATTAGATATTAGCTACGTTATGAGATTCATAGATGCTTATTTTAGGTCAACTAAAATCCTAATCACCATTTACAACATCTCTCTATGAAGAAACATCCTCCAAATTTGAAACAAATAACTTATAAACATTTTGTGATCTAATCTGTTCATAAATTAGTTATTGCTCTGCTCTGGCATAATAGTTAATAAAAATTCAAAGCTGACAGCAATTTTTGGCATAAGGGTTATCTATAAGTTTCTGTCCCTAAGTTTTTCTATTAAAAAAATCGTTGAGTTAGCTAGCCCAACTAACCTGGGAGGCTGAGGCTGCAGTGAGCCGAGATTGCACCACTGCACTCCAGCCTGGGCAACAGAGCAAGACCCTGTCTCAAAAAAAAAAAAAAAATCTATAAAAACAGGTACATGGAGTCATATCCTTTTCAAAAATACAACATCTGAATAAAATGCCATTTAAATTAAAATTCAAGATTTTGCTTTGGTTTAAACAACAGTGAATTTGTAGCTATAGATCAAATTCCACAGCAAAATAAGTAAACTATTTGGGATACCAAGACAAAGAGAAGGTCCATTTTTCATATATTGTGAATTGCTGTTTTCCTAAATTGACTGGACGATGTCTCAATCTTCTATACTCTGATTGTGAAAATCTAGTATGGAGCTGTTATTCTCCATGCCTATTGTAAGCCTATAAAAATGTAAGTGCTTATTTTCAGAATATTTCAAGTTAATTCAATGAATTTTCCATGAATTATAGTAAAACTCATAAATTGTGACGGAAAGATATTACTAGGTAATCTCTGAAATTACAGTAGTAGAGCTGGAGTTTGATCTTCGGTCTCTCTGACTCCAAAGAGATGGAAGTAACATAATTACCTATGTATGTGAGCAAACCGTGGGTAAAAGACAAGAGCTGAGGTGAGGAAGGAAGGAATGGGTGTGCTGGGAAAATTTCTGATCACATCCACTCTTGCTACTAGGACCTAGGAAGAGACAGAAAGTACTTAGGAAATTAAAAAAAAAAAAATTGTGGAAAACTGGAGCCAAAAATCTTTATATCGTGGGAAACAAAATTAATTTGAACCTGGAATGACCATGTCCTTTACATGAGTAAAAAGCTAACTTTAACAGCAAACTGTACCCGGGAAAAACAAAACCCTCATGTAAGCTAACAATTGCAAAAGGTTATTTAATAAGAAATTCCTAATTATCTGTAGGGAGAGGGTGCATAACCAATGTCTATCCAAAACCTAAGATGGATAGCACAAGTAAGGTTTTAAAGCATTCAATACACAGAAGGAAAGAAACAGTAAGTTTCCTTTCTCCTCAGTTGCTAAAATTACCATTAAATTAGGTCTATTTCATTTAAAGAGGAGGATGCTAGAATAATTAATGATGTTCTTTATGTAAATGAGAATACTGAAAAGCCTTTCATTCTCCCCTGAATTATAAAGGTTCAAACAAGAAGATATAGAATTACAAATGAATTTCTATTCAGTTGAATATGTATGAAGGTAAAGTTTCCAACATCAGGATACATAGTTAAGAGTACTGAAATAGGATATTTAAGGAGTTTATAAAAATTCCCTACCCTGAGTATCTTTAAGAATGACTAGTTCTGGGTTATCTAGTACGTTTAACACATGGGGTGAACTGATGACAGACCTGTGGCAAACTGATACTCCCCAAGCGAAGAGAAGGCAAATGAGGAAATTCCGATGTTGCCATGACAATGTGACTGATCATGACATCAGTGATTCCTAATTCCAAACTGTAAAAAACACTCCCTGAACGCTGACAACATATTAGATACTCCCAGAACCACCCTTCCTTCACCTCCCAATCTAATGTTTGATCTAGTGGCAAATACAATGTTTCAAACAAGTCATTATTATTAAGTGTTAAAATTCAGTTAGACTCTTTTAAACTGGAGAAAGTGCCAGAAGGAAGAAGTAGATAACTTCTGAAGACATTTACATTTTTGGGGGCTATTTACATTTTTCACATGTAAGACATAATGAATTTATAAAAATGTTACAATTTATAAAATGCTTTATTATGCATTATCTCATTAAAGTCTAGGGGAAGGAGGCAGGACAGGTATTCTTACCACCTGCCCCTGCCCCACCACCACTGCCCACCTTTTTTTGAACAGGTAGATACCCTCAGGTCGATCAGGCAACTTGCCCTCTGACATGAAGCCCTAGAAATATAGAATTTCAGAGGTGGAAAGAATTATTAAGGGCCAGTCCTTGTAACTGCTATACAATAATCATTATCAATAAATCTTTCAGTAATTGAATGAATGCTACTGTCTCTCCTTGGACACCTAGACCAAATATAAATTCATTCCGTCTATTCATATTTAGCCATATCTACTAGAAAACTTTGTTAAACAGCCTTGAAATCTGAAACCATCCATCATAGTTCTACCACAGGACTAGAATCGGTGGCTTCTATAGATTGTATAGTGCTTTTTCTCTGTATTCTGTACTGGTCAACTTATAAAAGTGAGAGCTAAGTCATCTTTTCTTGAGCTTTAAGAATCTTATAAGATTGCTTAAACAGTCTGTAAATCTCTAACAATTTAACTTAACCTAATGTCCTGCACATAGTTATGTTTTGTTGCAGGCATGAATGGATGAGGTAAAAGTTTTCTTGCGCGTGCACACACACACGCATGCACACACACACACAAAGGACAGAAATAATTTTCACTTTCTTTTCAAAACCATGAATATCTGGGTTAAAAAGAGTTATATGTAAAAAATGTAGTGATGCAGTAATCAAATAAGAAAGAACATGCTTTATAAACTACATAGTGAATTTGCATCCTAATCTTTAGATTACTTAAGATCATAAAGAGAGACTGTAAATAAGTGTTGCATTTTGCAACTGTATGTGACTTACTTATTCAGTAAATGAGATTCTATGACCAAATAGTTTCTCTTGACTTCAACCATTAATTGTCAAAATAAATCTTCTCACTTTATTTTTTGGGTAAAAGAGAAGTATCACACTCATCTCTCTGTATCAGTGTCCTACAAATATTCAGATATAAACTGTATGTCATGCAATCTAAGATACCACTGATTGTGAGCTGCCTGAAAATTACAGAGATGTTAATTGACATTTGAAAAAAGTGGACTACAGTAATTAAAAGACACCATAACTTACAACCTGCATTTCAACTGCAGAGATGTTGAAATGTAAAAAAGGTGAGTCTTAGAATCTATAAAGCATGGCATACAAGTACATGAGTACACAGCATGCAAATGCATATCCATGTCCTTTCTATTCATAACCTTGGCTTTAGAAATATATTTGTCAAACACTCATTTTTAATCTTCCTAAGAACACAGAGCTACTAAGTTTTTACAAGTAAATGACTCATATGCTCAGTTTTTCCAAGGAGATCTGACAGTGTGTCTTACAAGTAGTGGGCACAGTCTGCACGCATCAGAATGAGAAACTTTACCCTAATCTCACAAAGACATCCATCACAAAGGAACAAGCTGAGCTGTCTGCTTCCCTCCTCAGCTCTCTCTCCACAATCACGTCATTCTACTTCAAGTGTTTTTCAGTGCATTTATATAATAAGAAAGATGAAAGGGAGATGAACCTAAATCTATATTTATCAGACTTTGCCACTGTACACTTCTTGCTGTTACTGCTTTAAACTGTCAGTTGCAAACATACCTTGAGAACATGAATACTGGACTGTTACTTCTTTGGCAAGTTTTAGTCAAATGCGTGCATATACACAGACACGCATACACTCCAAAGATCAGTCATCAGTACTGTTCCGGCACACGGCATCAATTCCAACTGATGAGCCTCACAAATTTCCACCCTTTTACGGTACCTGGAGTGCCAGTTCTTAGTCTTTCTGGGGCTTCAGATTGGAAAAGTAATTTTTACATAGATCAGGTAAATCAGATAAAAAGACATATATCTGAAATGATTATCACAGTCCTTAAAATTGATATGAAATTACAAAGTGAATCAAAAGCAATAACAATAGTTAAGATGACCCAGTTATAGGAAAAGATGTAAATGATTCACATTTGGAACAACGACTATTAGTATCTGATACTTCATATTTGTTCAGGAACTGACTAGTTCCTTGCATTTCCTCTTCTTCCATATGCAGCATTCCTTTTAGTCATTTAACTGCTGGTGTAATGATAAAACCAACATGAAAAACTGAAACAAACTGGCCAATTTATTTATTGACTGCAGGTTGATTAACCTGAGGCTTGGGGATTATCCATTAATTTCATTTATCTGTAATGTTCCCCTTGTTATAAAAGAAAATTATAATTGATCTCACCTTGAAAGTCATCTAATAAGAATTATTAACATACCATACTACTGATATAGCCAAGCCTCTAACACCGGGCTTGGCACATATTAAGTGTTTGAATATTGGTTCATGAATGTTGGAATGAATGAATAAGCAATATATTAAAAATGTATGCAAGTCCTATTCAAACAGATGTTATTATTCTATAAAGTTAAAACAAGCTTATGACTTTGAAATACTTAAGAAATACTTAAGAAGGTTTGTAAATGATTCACTGTTATCTTGGGTGAGATAATTAATCACGGTTAATTCAGTGATAAATTTTACATTCTAATTTACCAGCCAAACTTCCTCAATATTAAAGAATATCATGCTAAATTCTGTAATTTGTAATTTCTTGATTGATTTGAAAATATATTCTATTTTAGGGGAACTCTTTTAAGAAGTCTTAGAATTCACTTAAGCTATTTGCTATGAACATTATTAAATGTATCAGGCTAAAAAATATTGCAAATCACTGTAGGAACTGTTTTCCTCTCTTTCTATTCCCGTCTGGCCCTTTATTTTAAAAATGAATCACAATTTAAGTTTTTAGTGACTGACAGATTTTTTAAAGTAGGTGTATAAACTCTTTAAAAAAAATTTTGTTTTAGTCCCATGTCTACTCCTAGGTGTATAAACTCTTGTAGTTCAAAATCATATCATTCGTTTCATTCTATCATTTAACATTTAAAAGGTTATATCAGTAAATAAGAATGGACAAAGTGCTGATAATTGCTGAAGTTTTTCTTTCCACCTTATTGTATGTTTGAAAATGTCCGCAATTCAAGTATTTTTAGTGGATGTCAGTGTATTAAAAGACTTGTGAGGTTGATTCAGAGGATCCCAGACAACCAAAGTAAACTGGTTCTTGGTGCTACAGCACCTAGGAAGTGACTACATAGCCGGTTATAAGTTTTCTTTTAAATAACTACTTTATCTGCCCATTTACCTTTTCCTCATGAATCTCTCCTAAAAAAGAAAATGGGAAAAAAAAAATTTAAAAAGTTGAAATATGAGACTACAGTCTGGATAGTACAAAGGTTACAGTAAACCCATTGAGAAATGCTGCAAATCTGAGTGATGAAACAAATAGGAGGCTGCTAATTTCTACATTTGACAGTGAAAATACATGATTTTTAAATTAGCAGCTTATCTGTGATTCATACTGACTCTTCTCTTTCTCTATATCTTTTATGGAGTTTTCTCGAGCTTGAACTGCTGGAACTCTTCTGTTTTTCCCTCTGACTGGTCCTTATTTACTCCAAATTGTTGTATACCCTGCTTCGAAAATAATTTTTTTCTGGCCTCTTTGGCTGTATCACTCTACTTCCTAAAACTCCCACATCAAATGCAAATTTCTGAACAGCACTTGTAAAGCTCTCCACTTTCTAACTGCCTTGTCCCTTTACCTCTATTTCCAGCTACTATTTGTGTCTTGGCTGCCCATGAACTCACTTTTCTCTGGCTCTGAGCTTTGCCAGGAAACAGCCTCTGTTTTTCCATCAGCCAAACCACACTCATCCCTCCATTTACTCTGTTGAAATCATGCCTCATGGTCTACCCACTCTGAGTTTTTCCTACTCTCATCTATTTTCCAAGACCTCTTGCTACATTTTCTAAGGATGGTATTAATGCCTAAATTAGGGCAACTCAGTGTCTTTACATTATAAACTCCTCTATTGAAGACACAATGATGGCCAAGATTTAGCACATACTCCCCATACATACTCTATTGAAATGCAGCCTGCGACAGTAAACAAGTACCCATTGACCTGGCTTCACTGTCAGTCAGTAGTTCTCGGCCTCCTTTCCAGTCCAGCTCACCTGAGGATTATGATATATTCCCCTCAGTCACTGTGGCTCACTTCTACATGATCCTGAGCCAGAAATTATGAGGACACATGCTCCCAACTTTACTGAAAATTATTGTTACAAAGAATGAACCAGAACATGGTTACAGGAACCCAGAAAAGATAAGCATTAACCTCAGTACCCCCTACAACTTTCTCTGCTATAAAACAAGTTTTGCTGTCAGATACATAAAAATTATAGCCTCTTGAGCTAAGAAGGTTTGGAAATGATTCACTGTTATCTTGGGTGAGCATTTATTTATTAAAACCCAAGATGGTACCACGATGTATTTTAGAATGACTAAAGCAACCAAGAATTACTTTCCCCGGATGGCACAACTTCTGTTGAAACTCCAATGGTTGACCGTTCTGTCTTCCCCACACCAAGAGGCACCTGTCTCTTCCTTTTCCTCTTCAAGGTACAGCAGGACAGCCCTTGAGATCCACTCTAACTCATTCTTTTTTCTTTTTTTTTTTTTATTATTATACTTTAAGTTCTAGGGTACATGTGTACAACGTGCAGGTTTGTTACATATATATACATGTGCCCTGCTAGTGTGCTGCACCCATTAACTCCTCATTTAACATTAGATAGATCTCCTAATGCTATTCCCTCCCCCCTTCCCCCACCCCACGACAGGCCCCGGTGTATGATGTTCCCCTTCCTGTGTCCAAGTGTTCTCATTGTTCAATTCCCACCTATGAGTGAGAACATGCGGTGTTTGGTTTTTTGTCCTTGAGATAGTTTGCTGAGAATGATGGTTTCCAGCTTCATCCAAGTCCCTACAAAGGACATGAACTCATCCTTTTTTATGGCTGCATAGTATTCCATGGTATATATGTGCCACATTTTCTTAATCCAGTCTATCATTGATGGACATTTGGGTTGGTTCCAAGTCTTTGCTATTGTGAATAGTGTCGCAATAAACATACGTGTGCATGTGTCTTTATAGCAGCATGATTTATAATCCTTTGGGTATATACCCAGTAATGGGATAGCTGGGTCAAATGGTATTTCTGGTTCTGGATCCTTGAGGAATCGCCACACTGTCTTCCACAACGGTTGAACTAGTTTACAGTCCCACCAACAGTGTAAAAATGTTCCTATTTCTCCACATCCTCTCCAGCACCTGTGGTTTCCTGACTTTTTAATGATCACCATTCTAATTGGTGTGAGATGGTATCTCATTGTGGTTTTGATTTGCATTTCTCTGACGGCCAGGGATGATGAGCATTTTTTCATGTGTCTGTTGGCTGCATAAATGTCTTCACTCTAACTCATTCTATCTGCTGCCATTTATAGTATTGAGTAGCAGGCAAGGAATGGGCTTTCAAGAAGAACTACTGTGTCAAAAAGACAGTTCTACTGGCTGTTAGCTACTTTCACCTAAATCTACTGTTCAGCTGTAAAAAGCAAAAAGACAACAATATCTTCCTCACAGAGTTTTTGTAGGAAACAAAGCAGACACTTCAGTTTGTTAAATGACAAAGATATTTATCATCATTTATTTACCTTCTTCTAATGCCCACCTTTTTCAGATAAATGTAGCATATAGCTAAGCACTCTTCCTGGGTGATATCCTTTCATCTAAACCTAAGCCTTGAGTTTAGGGGGTCGTGATAAGCCTGACAGTTCCACTTCAAGAAAACCTACACATCCACTTTCTTTCATTGACTGACATCATTGTGTATCACCAAGTTCTGTAATTCCAATTCTTCCATCTATTCTGTACTCTTGTTCACAAAAATTATAGCATTAGACATTTTAATTGTGCCAGACATTGTTTTAAGTATTTTACAGGCATTATTTCATCAATCCCCACACCACACTATTATTCTCATTTTCAGACGTGGAAATGTAAGTTCCTCCCTCATTCTCTTTATTCTCCCATCCTCTAGTCTATGAGGTCACCATCACCACCACTAGCACCACCAGCACCCACCCCTCACAGCTCCCCCCGCCCCACCACATTTAATTTACTTAACAAATCTAAACTCCCCAGTCAGCCAATTCAAGTTTGTTATTTCTAGTGCCTGGTATTCATAGCCCTTTCATCCTATCTTTAAAATAAGCATTTTTTTCACCAGATTTTTCTATTACTCTCCTGAGTTACTCACAACCTCCCAGGCAAATCATACTATGCTAAAAACTCAATTTTAGTTATACCTTTACTGCTGTATAGCATTCATTTTACTCATTTGCAAGTGGCTCCCTATCCCATCTCAAGGAGAATTAATTCCAAACCTTTTAGTTTTTTTCTCAAATTCCTAATCCTACCCCTACAATGATAAGGTAGAGATCATTCATTATTTACATGAAATTCTCTCAGTTATCTCTCAAATACATATCTATACTTTTGCATCTCTTCTTGGCACTCTTCTCTATCCTAACTAGATAGCTTCTCTGTGTTCAAGATTTAGGTTTCCATTTGCATCCTTGATTTCGAATGAACTTCTCTATAACATAGAGAAGTTGACTTTCCCCAGCCCAACTTCTATACCAGTTTGATTGCTTACTTTTATTTTTCTTTTCTTTTTTTCTTTCAATTTTTCTTGGCAACTTAATACATTTTTTACTATAAAAGTAATACATTAATATATTTTCCTTTTAAAAATGTGAACAGCAGATGCAATGGCATTTTTCCAGTAAACTAACTTGCTCAAGTCCTCTCTATTCTAAAAAAAAGCGGGGTTGGGGGGGAGGGAAATGAGTCCCTTGCTTCTTATGCTACTTTATTCCTTCTCTCTTTCGCTGCTGGAGTTCTTGAAAGACTGTCCGTCAGTGGACGTTTGCACTTCACTGCCCATTCCAGATACAGACCACTATAACTTGGCTTCTGACTCCCACTTGTCCCCACACAACATGATGTAGTTTTATGACAGCACCAGCCACTCATCTTCATGGAATTCCAAGTTGTCTACTCTTTTGGGGTCCTCCTTTACCATCTTTTTTTCTCTGCTCTAGGTTCTTTTCCACATATGATCTCACCCACAACTAACATTTCAGTAATCACCAGTGAACAAAAGAATACCACAGCCAGAGCTCCAATCTTGGCTCTTCTCTTGGGATCTAGACCTCTGGTTCAAACTTCCTTGAGGTCCTGTGTCCCCTGGTTGGCCTTCGCTCCTCTCTCTCTCTGATATCACCACTGAAACTGGTGTGCCCCCCCAAGGCCATTTGTATTGTACTTTGGTTCTATCTATCTGTCCATTTCACTGGAGGGTAAACTCCTCCAGAGTATCCGGTCTACCTCAATGCCTTGTACACTGTTGCAACTCTAGAAAGAAAAGTTATTTAAAATTTATTGACTTGGAAGTTCAAGAAAAAAAGTGCCATTTCTTTTTTTTTTTTTTTTTTTTTTTTTTTTTTTTTTTTTTTTGAGACAGAGTCTCACTCTGTTGCCCAGGCTGGAGTGCAGTGGTACGATCTCAGCTCACTGTAACCTCCGCCACTTGGGTTCAAGTGATTCTCCTGCCTCAGCCTCTCGAGTAGCTGGGATTACAGGCGCCCGCCACCACACACTGGCTAATTTTTGTATTTTTAGCAGAGACAGGTTTCACCATGTTGGCCAGGCTGGTCTCAAACTCCTGACCTCAAATGATCCACCCGCCTCAGCCTCCCAAAGTGCTGGGGTTACAGGCATGAGCCACCGCACCCAGCCAAGTATCATTTCATAAAATTAAGAATTTAAGCCGGAGGTGAGAGATTGGGGGGGAAGAAAAACAAAAAGAAAGACGTCTCATACTTATTAGCACTCTTACTGTCTGTTTTGTCTGGTTTTCACTCAGAAAGCCTTCAGAATCTGAGAAGCACGTTTTCTCTCATGAGTGAAAATACTCTCAAATGCATTTGGGACTGCTGGTCATTTCCAAAGTGCAGGGGAATGAAGCCCCATTAACTGGCCACTTCTGGATGTTCATGCTATAACTGGGAAGCTGAGCAACTGAATTTTAAACTGCTGTTTGGGTTCTTCTTCAACCCAACATTCAGTTAAAAACTTTATATGATTAAAAAAATACATATTTGGGTCTTCTTATGACTACTGTCTATTCACTCGCAAATGACTATATGAATAGCAGAAATTAAGAAAGATTTTACAGAATGTTTATAACCTTTCATGTTAAAAAAATAAAAGGCAGCAAAAGGATGAAGACTTGAGAACTCTTTCTTGGTATTTATTTTTGTCCCCTGGGCAACTAAAAAGGGGGAAAAAATGAGCAGCAATAGGAAGGTGGGGGATTTAAAAATCCTTAAAAAAAGATTGCCTTAAAAATAATCAGGAATTGATCATCTATTCACAGATAAATTATTAAGATGAAGATCTGAAGGATTAAAAAAAAAAGTCTTCAGATCCTTATTAGACCTTAATTTTGGCTCCTAAATGGAATATGGTCAATAAAAAATGACTGCTTCCCTTCTTGGAGTCTGAAGTTAAATTATCATCTCCATTCCTGCCAGTGTGGCTGCTTAAATGGGGCAGTGTGAAGTGAGAGCATTTAAAAGCACTACTATTTTTTATAAGGTAGTCCAGACTCTCAAGTTTAACGGTATACACTTGTTCAGTGCCTCTGTAAATAAATAATTTCTTACTACTATTACAGTGAATCCTTTTTAACCTAAAGGGAGATGATTAGGTCTCTTACATTTTTCAAAATAACATTTGTCTTCCAGCTGGCTTTTAATTAATTTATATTTTCTTAGCTCCCTTAAAGGCTAACTAAAAGAAAACACAAAATGCTTACATTTTATAATTCCCTAACAATGTTCCTCATCTATTCATTCAGTCAGTGTTTACAGGGAGCCTAAAACCACCGGGTACTGTGCATGGAGAAGGAGGCCTTATATAAGGTAGCTGAGGGGCCATGAGCAAGCAATGCTGGAAGGAAGGAGAAGCAATGAGGTAGAGGAATCATCACTTGGAAAGTGAATCACAGGACAGTGAGACTCAGAGAGTAGAAGAATGGTAGTAGACAGTAAGAAGCAAAGCAGCCGGACTCTAACCCAGCTAAACAAAGAGCAACTAAGTGGCAGAAATGGCAGAAGTTCAAGAGGAAAAATTCAAAACTCCTGCTCTTGATTTTGTGCCTTGAATGGAAAACTGTCATCCAACTGGTCTCCATAGACCCACCTAGGAGGCTGCTTTCTCAGGTTCTGTTGAGATCGGGTTTCATAACTAAGATTCTTATTCCCTTATATATTCTTAGAACAATTCCACCTCATTACTTAACACAAACAGTAGTGGGTCCCTATTACTGTGCTTGCAATCAGAAGTATCCTGCTAAACAAACACTAATAAAATTGTGCAAGAAACTGCTTCTTGTAAGTTAGTACTTAGCAATAGCAAGTCCACTTAAGAAGGAAATAATTTAATGTCAGGCAGCACCACCTGCTCATTTAAGGCAAGTTATTAAATTATTTCCATGTCTTTCAAAACACTTATATTAAGAAAAATCTGCAGTCCTTGCACTTCCATGATTGGCAGGCACCATGTTCATTTTATCATCCCAATTAAAGTGTTGCCTGGTGTCCAAACGAAAGAAAGGAAGAAAGAGAGAGAGACAGAAGAAAGAAAGAAAGAAAGAAAGAGAGAGAGACAGAAGAAAGAAAGAAAGAAAGAAAGAAAGAAAGAAAGAAAGAAAGAAAGAAAGAAGGAAAGAGAGAGAGAGAGAAAGGAAGGAAGGAAGGAAGGAAAGAGGGAAGGAGAGAGGGAAAAAAAGAAAAGAGTCTTCTCATACACAATCTAAGCTGTCTCTAATTTTTTAAAAGGCATGGCAAGATACATGCTCCCTCTCCCTCAACAAACATAAAAATTAGATTATCCTTTATCAAATTTAAAATGTTTTTAATGTTTATATTTCAGTGTCTCTGAAAGAAACTATCATATGACATACATGAGTTAATTTTATTTGTTGCCAATTCTTATAAAAAGTGGATATAGATGTTGTTAAAGTAGGTTTTAGAGATTCCATTTTAGTTTCAAGTGTATACCTTTTAAGTCAAAGGAGGTACTTTGTTTGCTATTAGAAGCCAACAGATTTTTGACAAGATGGTCTTAAGGATTGTGTTATATTTAGGAATGAGCGCTTCCTCTCCAGATCTGTGCCGCCACCTCATTCCGGGTGACTTCTAAACAACCTAGGGTCACAGTGGCCTCTCTTTAATTAGTATCTCACTGCTGGAGGGAGGGGAGCATGTCAGGGGGGAAAGAATGTAAGAAGACATTATAAACAAAGGTCTTCAAGGCAACTTAGTGGTTTGGTCAAGGAATGGAAGAAAGCCTAGCTCCTTTTTTGTTACCAAAGTAAGGCCGAAAACGGTTTTGATTCCTACAAATTGAGATGGCTGGAATTTTTCTGTATGTTTGTTAATTCTGCCTTAACGTGTTAGACTTTATCTCTAATCAATTTGATAGCCTATGACTGAAAACTCCACATTCATTGTTTAGATGACAAAATAATGATCCATAAAGAAAACAGAAGATTCAGTGAACACTTTTCCATCTAAGGGATGATTCCATTAAGGTTTTAGCAATATCCAAGTTACGTTAATACAACATTTTCCTTCTTTAAAATAAAGAAGTATAATATTTAGGAAAGTAGAGGTCAATAATAACTATCTAAGAGATATTTTTTAAATCCATCATAGCTAAAACTGTACCTCCCATATATATACCTACAACTAATTTTATGAGGCCAGGAACAAAATTCTATTTAAATTGAGCTCACTGCAATAAATAAATGAGTGAATAGGTAAAGAGAACTGAGTCAAAAATAAATTTTACCTGAAAATCAAGAATGACACAATTTAAAAAATTGTTAAAGCCTAAATATATAAACATATATGTTTATCTGTATCTATATTTATGTCTATCTGATGGTATATATTAATACATAGAGATAGAGATTTCATATAGATCCAATTCCACAAGGGAATTACATTTTTAAAATATCAAAGACTAAAATTCTTGAAAACTAAGACGGTTATCTGTATGAGTAAGGAACACTTTTAGAATATTAATTCTTCAGTTAAAAACACTGACACTGATTAATGGTTTCTGTTGGGTATTATTTACAAGAAATCATCTCAGCAGGGTGCCTGTGTCCAGTTTCATAATCACATAGTACACTCACCCTACAGGATTATGTTCTAGGCAAGTTCGAATGTTAAGTTGAATTTCATTCTCTTCAGGAAGTGACTTTTACTCAAGATTGAATACAGCTGTTAGCACAGATCACTGTTCCAAAAACATTTCTATGAGAGCTGGAAGAAAACACCATTTTAAGAAATGCAAATTCACTTTCATTATTTCAAATCTGTGCAAGCAAAGCTGGAAGGGAATCTCTGGTCTCTGTTTGTTAGTTAAATTAGGTTCTTATAAATATTCAAGAGAAAACATGCAGGATGGCTACGAGATGGCTATAAGACTTTCCATGTACTTCTGGAGCCTACATATTTTAATCACCAGTTTGTTTATAACAAATACAGTGGCTTGGTTTTTGTTTCAAAAATCAAAGTTATACTCAATTTCTCCTTAAATTTCACTCTCTAATACAACTTGGTTTTCTCTCTTTATATTCACAGAAATGTAGCCTGGCAAAAAACGTGGGGTGGCCTCAGCAGAGGAAATGCTGCCAGCTGAAAACACCGGATGTAATCGAGACCACAAGAGACACAGACTTAGTTATAAATGTCGAACTAAAAAGAGGTATTGGAAAGAAACAAAGTCTAACTTTTTATTGGCTGGATTAATTATTGTAGTGAAATCTTGCTATTTCATAGTTTAGTCCCAAACAAAACAACATATCGGGGAATTATTTTTATAATCCTAGGTTCCACTTTCTAGAGCTTTAAAAGAAGAAGAAGAAGAAAAAATCCCTATGGATTCTTACCATCCCTGGCCATTTTCCTACTACGGTGGGTAGGAGAACAGAGGTTTTGGGTGTCAACCTACGAGACAGTACAGGATAGGTTGGATCGGCTTCCTGTAGCCGATCCAAATAGCTGGGAAAAGAGCATTTTTAAAGGATGTCTTTTAGCATCACAGAAATGTCCTTTTACTATATAAAGAACCAGAATAAATTTGTCTATAGATGGACCCGTAACAGACTAAGTTAGTTAGTATTATTAATTCTCTTTGGCAATGGGGTGGGGATAAGAAAACTTAATTTACAAAGTCTGTAATAGCTGTTTTTCTATTCCCGCCCTTTGACATTGTGCTTCCTTTTGTATGGCGTAATGGTGATAACCATGTTCCTTCCCTATTGGCTATGAAAATCCAAATTTGAACTCAAGACAAGCATAACACTTTGGGATCCCTATGATCCTCCTAGTTTGGCTATTAGTGCTTTCCAAGCTGCACTTTTCAACAGTTATCTATTGCTCTCTATGTAAAGATTGTTTCAATTAAATACATTTGTCTGTTCAAAAAATAATTCTTCAGGCAAAAATTTAAAATTTAATTTACTTTTTAGTCAGGGAAAATGATATTTTAATTGTCAAAATATAATAGTTTTTATTTAAGACCTTGACTAAAGGGAGCAGTTAGCAGTTTTTGCACTTTAAAGTTAACAGGAAGTCTCCTTTCTTCCTTTTTTTTCATATAATATGATCAATGTTTCTTGGAAAGGTTAACATTTCTCATAAGAGATTAAAGGACCTACCGTAACTCACACAGGAGAAAGTGGGCATCTTCTGATGGTAAGAACAGGTCATTTTTGAAACTATGTTGTTATACATGTCAGCCATCTTATTAAGTAAGCTCTTGGAAAAAATAAAAGAAAATCTTTTGCCACTAGAGGGAGTTCAAAATTCCCTTTGTATCAGTAAATATGTAAAGTGCATTTAACCTCTGAAACAATAAAAACTATGATTGTAGTACACTTTTTAAAAAATTAAACAATAAGACTAAATCAAGAATTAGGTTTTTAGGGAATATATCTTTTCCTTCAGTTAGAATAGCTACGGTGAATATATGCCATGGTTATTATGTACAGCACACATATATTAAAGGTAACTTAATAATTTTAATATCTGGAAGCAGTACAATGAATAAGCATTCTTATTCATTGGGATTGTAATCTTTTACTCTTTCAAGCTGTATTTAATAATAACTGTGGTAGACATTTCCAAAAATACCTGCCCACAATCCCTCCCACTCTGCATGTGCTTTCCCAATGTGATTCTCTCCTCCAAAGTCCAGGACTGGAACCTGTTTCACCTCTCCTTGCCTATGGGATGGCCCTGTGTGACAGGAGAATGCAAAAGTATGGCTGAGTGACTTTCAGATCTGGGCCTGAAGAGGCTTTCAGCCAATCACCCTGTAAAGAAATCTGGGCTAGTCTGACTTCCAGTTAGAATCCACATGGAAAGAGAGGCTGTACAGAATGAGAGGCTACACAAAGGAGAATGTAGGCACTCCAGTCAACAGCCAGACAACTGTGAGGCATGTCAATGAGGCCATCTTGGACATTCTATCCCCAGCTGAGCTCCCAACTGCATGCAGCTGCCTGAGTGACCCAGCCAAAGTCAAATGGAGCAGAAGAGCCACCCAGCTGATCCCAGCCAACCCAGGAAAATGCAAAATTTTTTTTTTTTTTTTTTTTTTTTTTTTTTTTGAGACGGAGTCTCGCTCTGTCGCCCAGGCTGGAGTGCAGTGGCGCGATCTCGGCTCACTGCAAGCTCCGCCTCCCGGGTTCACGCCATTCTCCTGCCTCAGCCTCCCGAGTAGCTGGGACTACAGGCGCCCGCTACCACGCCCGGCTAATTTTTTGTATTTTTAGTAGAGACGGGGTTTCACCGTGTTAGCCAGGATGGTCTCGATCTCCTGACCTCGTGATCCGCCCGCCTCGGCCTCCCAAAGTGCTGGGATTACAGGCGTGAGCCACCGCGCCCGGCCGAAAATGCAAAATTTTAAGTCATTTTTAAGTTTTAAGCCATTTCTAAGTTTAAGTCATTTTTAAGTCATTTTAAGTTTTAAGTTGGAGGTAATTTGTTACTCCATAATAGATAATTGAAACAATACTACTAGTAAATATGTTTGTATCATGGTCTATATTTTTTAAAAGCCCTTTTACATCCACTATTTCCTATAGCCATACCATGCAGTGGGAAACTAGATCAAAGGTTAAATATCCTGGCCAAGATCTTGGAGTGCTTAAAAACAAATACAAAGTTTAAGAGAGAGATGTTTCTCTTAAGTAAATGCTACCTATCCCTATTTTTCTACTTTTTATCTTATGTAGTAGTGATCATCAAATAAGTATTGGTTAACAACTACTCTCTCCTGTGCTTCTTTTCCATAAGAACTAGTTAATCTAAACAATTATATTCATTTATTTTTCTATTAGTCCTACCAGTTCAAAAAGTAAAAATAGTATTTTGGGACCTGTGCCTCTTTATTTATGCACACCTCTAGCTGTGTTTTGATGTTTCAGAAATGTTAATTATTTGAAAGTTCTACACACAAAGCACTGACAGCTTCAAGTGGTAAGCTGAATTTTAAATGTGAAATGACCCTTAATTCTTTCCTTGCTTATTCTCATTGTAGACAAGTTTTACAACTCTCCTATCTGCTTGACTTTCAGTTGCACGAAATAATGATGGGGCGCTTAGCACCAGGTCCTTTGCATTTTGGTTCCCCATCCCCCTTTCCCTCCTCCAGGGTTACCTGTGATACTGTATATGACTGATATGGACATGACAGTCCCAGCAAGAGAAAGACACTGGATTTTTCCCACTGATAGCTAAGTGTTCTTGCGGGGAGTTGTGTGTGGCAGGAGGAATGGTCTCAGAATCCAAGAATGGCCTGGGTTACCTAGGCAATAGTCTAATAAAATAGTCTAATAAAATTAGACTATTGCCTAGGTAACCCAGGCCATTCTTGGATTTATTAGTTTATTCTGAAAACCTGCTAGAAATCAGATTTTCAGAATAAACTAAGTGGTCCACATTCAAGACAGAATAAAATTCAAGTTTTGAAAGCTTTGGATCCAGACCGAATCAACCTACTAGCCAGATTCTTTTCTGAGGAAGCAAGCATCCCACTGTCTTTTGGTAGAGAGGTTCTCATTACCTGCAGAAGACATGCTACTTCCTCGTTTCCCACAGCAGTCACAATGCAAATGAGAACAATAAGTATAAATGTTAAGTTATAGAGGCTGGAAGCCAGGAATCTACTGGGAGGCTGTTAGGATAAATGTAGATTAAGCATCTTCTACTTGATACCTTCCAAAGTCTGTTTCATAATCTTAGGCTAAAGAACCAAATCTTTCACATGGCCCACATATCTCTGCAAGACTTGACTCATACTTATTTCTCCAGTACTATCTTGCACTATTCTCTTCCTCACCACTAAGAACCAGGTAATCTGGACTTTCAGTTCCTTATACTTGCAAGGCAACCAATCCAGCAGTATGTTTCACACATGCTATTCTCTATGCATGGAATGCTCCTTCTCTACCTCTTTGCCTAGTTAACTCCAACTTATTCTTCAAGGCTCGGCTTAAATTACTTATACCAGAAAATCTTCCCTCTTAATCCCCAGAATAGGCTGGGTCTTCCTGTTATATAACCCTCATATAGCATACTGTATATCTCCTTTTCTGGACTCACCAAGCTGCAATCTAAATTATTATTTAATGTCCATCCTTTCTGCCTCATTATAAAAGCTCTTTGAGAAACGGGGTTGTGCCTGTTTTGCTCATTGTTTTATCACCAGTGTTTTGTATAGTACAGAATAGGTATTCAATACTATTTATTGAACATGAATCTATTATATTTAAAGAATTTAAAAATGTATGTCTACATATAAACTTGCATATGTTACATTATATTATATGTACTTCTGAAGATACAAAGAAGAATCTGACAGTTTCAGTAAGAAAAAGACATGCACAAATGACCAAGTGGTAAAGCAGACTCTGATCCAGTAATATGAAGAGAACTAAATAACGTACCATGGAGAACAGGGAAAAGGGGATTGACTCTAAATGGTGACCATAGGAAGCTTTGTGGAGGAGAATCTGAAAGCACCTCTAAGAACAGGCAAGATTTATACATACATTTTTCTGGCCCACTAGAAACAGCAATGTTCACAGTGTTTGCCATCCCACTAACATTTTTCTGTTCTTCACTCTTCCTTTTCACTTGGTATTCCCGAATGCCTTCCAAACTCCAGGAAATAAAAGAAACAGTGGTTTAATGGGGCATTGGCAATGCTTAACTCAAATAAATGACATTTTGACAATAAACTATTAGAACTGTGTGAAAACCGATTTAACTCCTTGCAGCAATAATAGCTTGGCAACTGTGTAAGAACTCAGATTAGGAACTGCAAATCAACTGTCCAAAAGAAGTCTTTTCTTAAATCCAGATATAAGGTATAAGGAATGTAAGATGTTTGGGCGGGGAAAAGGGAGTAAAGGTCACGCAGGCCACCTGGTGGCAATGTGTCAGAGAAGGAGCCAGAGCTTTGGGAAAAGTGAGGCTCACTGCCAACACTGCAGGAAATCTTTGTGACACACTGGTGTGTCATGAAACAATGACTGGGTATCACTAATGACAAGCATTTCACTTAATGGTTTGGAATTCTGGATATACTACATAGCCTGCCCAACTACCCAGAACAGAGCAGAATCAGATCTGGGAAATCACCCTAGTTGCCCAATCCTCAGAGAATTCTCATCCTGTTGGATCCAGCAAGCTGAGTTATGAGCTACTCTTCTCTTCTGAGGTTCCTGGCTCCTAGCTAACTGGTCACATCTCCGGGATGAGCACCTATTCTCACTGGTTTTGATACGAATATTAAAAAAAAAAAATCTTTAGACTGAGTGAGGTAGCTCACATCTGTGGTCCCAGCACTTTGGGAGGCCAAGACAGGTGGATCGCTTGGGCTCAAGAGTTCAAGACCAGCCTGAGCAACATGGTGAAACCCTGTCTCTACAAAAAAAATACAAAAACTAGCCAGGTGTGGTGGTGCACACCTATAGTCTCAGCTACTCAGGAGGCTGAGGTAGGAGGATCGCTTGAGCCTGGAAGTTGAGGCTGCAATGAGCTGAGATTGTGCCACTGCACTTTAGCCTGGCCCACAGTGTGAGACCTTGTCGCCAGAAAAAAACAAAACAAAACACAAAAAAACTTTAAAACAAGTTTATTCACAGTTATGAGAACTTGAGTTCACTGAATTCAAGTTTTCAGCAACAAAATTCCATTTTTAGCTTCACCATTAAAATAAGTGAAATTTGGTCCAAATAACAAACATTAAGTGACACTGAGGTATAATTTTGATTCCTGGATTTACATAAAGTATGTCAATGTTAAAGTGAAAAATAGGCTTCCGTTATGAAAGACACATTTGGTAAGCCACACTGCCTACATAAAATTTTCTGATTCTGATCTGCAGAAATGTGGCTTGGCTTTGGAGACTGTTCTTTTTCATATCATGTCTTCACAGTGCTATCTTAAAGCCTTTTGGCAACAATTCTTCATAAAGTGATTTTTAATTCCCAAGTATATTTTAATATCAATCTTTCAACACAAAGCACTATAATTTCAAAGCAGTTTGGAATATCTAGGAACATGTCTGTGCAACTGAACTGCGCTTCCTCTTAAGTATGGCATTGTGCAATCCTCGTTTACTTTGGATTATGTGATAAGGACTCAGCTCCTAATCATTTTAATCTCACATTTTTTATGACCCTTTTGTTTAAAGTCAATATTTTAATTGGCATATATCAAGATCTGAATGGATCTTGGATTAGAAATTGTGTTTAAATTGAGAAAAGGGCATATACTAGCTCAAATGACTTCGATATGAGCACAGGAGCCGAATTTTCACTGTAGTAAAGGAGCTTGTTATAAAATAAAACTTTTAAAAGTAATGAAATAACATTCAATAGAAAAACTGTAGTCACTAGTTCATGAGAAGTGTTTAGCTGATACAGGATTCTAGTCCATTTAAAAACCAAATAAAAACCTCTGCAACTACTGCTTTGGGCAATACATATATATTAAATTCAAAAATATTTTCAAAATCTTACTCTAGCCAATAGTTTCAGTCCATCCAATTACCAACTATTTCATCGACACTACTAAAAAATAGGGCATGAGTGTGAGCTCCTTTTCCCCCCACATTGCTCACCCAAAACAAACAAATATGAAAGAAAGAGCCTTTGAGGGAGACAGAAAGGAAAAAAAACAGCAACGCACAGGTTAGAAAGAAGTCTCTAACAGTGCTATCCATTAGAATTTTCTGTGACGATGAAAATATTCTACATCTGCGGTAATACAGTGGCCTCTAGCCACATGCAGCTAATGGGCACTTGAAATATGGCTAGCCTAACTAAGAAACTTAATTTTTAATTTTAAGTAATTTAAATTTAAATAGAGTTTGTGGCTACCCTATTAGACAGCACAGGCTTATAATTAACTAAATCCCTGAAAAATGAAACTATTGTTTATGATCAGTTAAATATGGCAATTATCTTGTGGCCAGCAGGAGTCTAGAATTATTTTTATCTAATGGTTATCTGATGATCTTTAAAAATCATTACTAAATCAGCCATGAAAAAGAGCTTGGACTACAGATAAATAAAAGGAGCTTTGACTTCCTGGTCAAAGATGGCCAGAAATGGTAAGAATCCCAGGGCAGAAAAGACAAGCCCAACCCTAAGTCCTATTGTTACTGTTCTGCCATCTTACCCAGCTTTCTCAGGAATTAGACATTTAAAGAGGACTGGTATTTTAGCCAGGGCAGTTCAACATGACCCCAACTTTCTACAGAATAAGTAGAACCAAGCAGAAATGAAAAGAAAGATCTTGCTAAGTTTCTATGGAAAGAGTAGGGTTATTTTAAACTATCACTACACCTTAACTAAATAACCTACTGGATATACACTCTGTTGAGACCATGAGCCCCTTATGGGGGACATATAAATATTTAATTGGGGTTTTTAATCTCTTTTTTATTGGTATACCAACAATTTTTTAATCATACAGTTATTATGCCTTATGTGTGGTCCTGAATACTTTTATTCATTTAAGTTTCACAAACACTGAGGTAGGTGGAGAAGAAATTATTATCCTCATTTTATAGATTAAAAGAAAGGCTTGAAGTTAAGTGATTTGCCAAAGGTGACCCGAACATCAGTCCTCTGATTGCTATTCCACATCTCTTTCTTCAGAGTATTTAATAAAGTAACGATTATATAGTATATTTTACTGTTTAATAGTTGGAATGCAATAGGAATGGCAGATTTTTATATTGTCCAAGCCTTAGGCTTTTCTTTGTATTTTGGAGGACCTTTTACATTAGAATTCCAGCCTTACTTTTTTCTGTCAAAAAAGGCACTTATTTTCAAGATCATCTCTGGCTATGAGAAAAGAAACCTATACTCCTCACATAAAAAGCAAGGAAAAGCAAGAAGTTATATGAGCAATTGAAATAGAATAATGGAAAATCTTGAATTATTTTAGGTCCAGACTATATTAATCTTCTTTGCCTAAATTTCCTAGCACTCAAGAATGCATTCATTATAGTATCCTAACGACTTAGAGTGTGTAACTAAATGTTCCATCAATAGCCAAGTTATTATTTAATGAGAATGGATAATTTGACTGGGGTATAGAGGAGCAGGAGGCAGTTTTGATGAACATTACAGGCATTACAGGATTCATCAAGTCACCTCCATGAGTCCAAGAGATTATCAATAAAGGTTTCATGATTGCTACTTGACTTGAAAAAAGTTAAAGTCACCCAGTTTAACTGCTACAATGGTCCCTTCCAACTTAAGTAACGTATGTAAGTAACTGTGATAGATAATCTCCAATGAGCCACTGTCAACTCCTTCCTTTCTGGTACTCACCTGAAAAAGTAGAATCTACCTCGTCTCTGCTCGAATTTGGGCTGGCATGGTGAGTGGCTTTGACCAATAATGTGTAGTAGAGGTGATGCTGCTCCTGGCAGCTTATTCCTCTCCTCTTGGAAGCTGACCACCACGTAAAAAGTCCAAGTATCTTGAGACCACTGACCTGTGAGAAAGGCCAAGCTCCCCGTGTAGAGACAGAAATGCTAACAACAAAGCAAGGGGCACCAGCTATTAAAAGGGAAACCTTCCTAATATTCTAGCCCATCCAAGCTGCCTGCTGAATGCAGCCCACTGCCTCACCCAGATGATGACATGTGGAACAGCCAACTGCCCCTCCAAATTCCTGAGCCACAGAATCATGAGAAATAATAAATCATTACTTTTTTAAGCCACAAAGTTTTGGGTTGATATGTTTTATCTATTACCTTACTTGATTACCAAGCTTGCTATTTCTCCTTTTTATTCTGAATTTTAAAAGCAACTTGAAAAGTAGTAACCTCTCTTTCTCTCATTCTTAATACAAGAACTAACTTTCAGCTGTCCATTTTCACTCAAGTTTAAATATGGCTGAACACAAATATTTCCGAGGGTGCTGCTGTCATGGAAAAGGCCCACCCAGACAGAAAGCTCATCCCTGAGGTTTCCTGCTACATTCGTCCCATTCTTATTGCCACCATCTAATAAAAATAAAATTTTAAAGGAGCTAACAGAATAATGGGCTCCTGGAAAAGCATAGCCTCCATTTTCACATTGTTTGAAGACAATGTGTTTAGCAAAAGAATCTGTAGCTAAGGTCTTTATACAGAAATTTGAAGGGCAATGAAGAAAAATAACCAGACGAACCTGGGGAGCATAGCTAGAGAAGTCTACAATGCTCAAAGGGAATACTCTCCAAGGTAAAACCTACTGTATAGTGCCCCATTCATTTAGCTTGGACCCTGGAAGAGCGATGTTAAAGGAAAAAAAGAAAACTTACACAGAAATAGAATAGCAAATTGACAACTACTATCCCAAAGGCCGCCATCCCAGAACTTCATGGTTGCCCTTAGGGACACCAAACTTATCTCCACCACTGCCACCTGCTTCATTTTTGGTCTAGTTTGTTGCTCCCACCTGAGCCCTTCTAAAGGAACTCTTGAGAAGGGAGAAGTGCAAAGCCTAGATTGTTCTCATTTTTCCTGAAGTCCCTCCCAGTTTTGCACAATTAGCAAGAATAGTATATAAACCATAGGAAAGTAATATAGAATCCACAAAGCAGTCTACCTAATGCCTCACTCAATTTCAAAAATTGCCAGTTCTGTCAGAAATGTCAACACTCCAATCAAGTATTCACTACACAGAACCTTCATCTTTCCATCAGTAACAGTGAAGGAGTAACAGATGTTGAAATATGACCAACTTTGTGCCTGACAAATGAATCTTGAAATATCCGTAGCAATATGAACAAAGGCAGTATGTGAATATGACACTTCATCTGGATCAACTTCCCAAGGGTTTGATGGACAATGTCTCAGAACATTTTTGCATCTTAAGAATGTATAACATAGATGTTCAAATTCTGAGGGCTACAGATACAAAGGAATGGTCCATATTGCCTGTGCTACACACATAGCTGTCATTCAGGAAAAATCACAGGCACTGATTATCAAGGGACCTGAGTTATATGTCACAGTTTTTCTAAAACCAAGTTCCAATTATCACCATATTGACACTACCTCATTTAAGGGATTAATGATACACAAGTGAAATTCTCTAAAACAGTTTCTAAGAGCCTGACTCTTAAAAGGCAGGAGAATCACCTTGTTCATACCACTTTTACTCCTGTGATCAGGGAGATTAGCTAAGATTTTTGACAGGACCTGGACAAAAACTAAGAAATGCCTTAGGGTCCTCCTGTTCCTACCATTGCTGGAAGGGAAGAAGTCACTTTGATGTTGATACCCTCTCTAACTTCTCAAGTCCTTTTTCTTTTCAGTAGCATTGAAAGCATTCAGAAGTAAAGAATATTCTTTGAGATCATTATAGCAGACTCCACAGGGGAATCAAGTTATATAAAAAGTCCATTGTTTATGCAGACGAAAGGCAATCTTCAGAGGCTCAATACTTTCTTGTAACTGTGAACATAAAGGATTTATCCTTCTCCATTAGGAAGCCTGACCACATGAACTTCATCTCCTATCTGAGGCAGGACCCAACATCCCTGGCCTCAAGAAACAATGTACAAGAACAATTCTGACACCTAAAACGAATCCAGCATCCCTGACTTGATGATGCTTCCACCTTAGCTCCACCTTCAGCATACACTTACCAACTGATCTTTCATCCATCGTTTGACTCCCAAGCTGAAGAACACCTCAAATACCCCAGGAAGGATCTCCATGTACCACCTTCTCCACTGGATGAGGCATGAGGGCCGCCATATTTACTGCTAGCAAAGCCCGTCCCCATCTCTCCCCCACCCTCACCAAAATCTAGTCACTCTAAAATGGCCTCTCTGGTGATGTCCCTAGATCTGCTGGTACAGAAGTGGAAATATACAATACTTTCCATTTCCATTTCCTTAGTAGGTTGTTGACTCGAGGTCACTCTCTGTAACATTCTTTCTAGGGATTCTTATAGCACAGACGTATTTGTGCACATTGGAGGCAGCTATCACCTTCTCCCAAGAAATCTCACTTACAACATCTTCTCACATCCTCTAGGTTTCCATCTTGGATTATTCATCAGTGTGTAATCATTTTAGCAGGGGAAGGTAGATTGTTTTGCTTTTTAAAAAAATTGAGATATAATTAACATAGAATAAAATACATAGATCTTAAGTGTTCAGTTCATGAGTTTTGACAATTGTATACAGTTGTGTAACCACCACTGAAAACAACACGAGACATTCCCTTCCACGAGTGTTCCCTCATGTCCCTTTCCTGTCAACTCCCTCTCCAACCACTGTCTGACGTCTGTCAACATGGAGGAGTTTTGCCAGTATCTGGATTTCATGTAGATGAAATCATAGGATAAAGACGTTTTTTGCAACTGGCTTCTTTCACTTGGAGTGTTTTTGAGAGTCATCAATATTGTTGCTTGAATCAGTTGCTTGTTCTTTTTTTATTGCTAAGTAGTATGACATTTTAAGATAATTTGTTTACCCATTCTCCTGTTAATGGACATTTGGATTGTTTCCAGTTTGCGGCTTTAAAATTAAGGCTGCTAAAACATCTTTATGTAAGTCTTTTTTGTGAACCTATGTTTTTATTTCTTGTTGGTAAATACCTAAGGGTGGTATTTCTGGGTCATACAAGGTAAATGTATTAAACGTATGTTTAACTTTTAAGAGGCCGGGCACAGTGACTCACACCTGTAATCTCAGCACTTTGGGAGGCCAAGGCAGGAGCACTGCTTGAGGCCAGGAGTTCAAGACCAACCTGGGGAACATGGCAAGACTGCATCTCTATAAAAAATTTAAAAAATTATCTGGGTATAGTGGCATGTGCCTGTAGTTGCAGCTACTAGGGAGGCTATGGCAGGAAGATCTCTTGAGCCCAAGATTTGAGGCTGCAGTGAGCTATGCGCACACCACTGCACTCTAGCCTAGGCAACAGAGCGAGACAAAAACTTTGTAAGAAACTGCTGAACAGTTCTCTAACATAGTTAGACCACTTTACATTTCCACTATGATTAAGAATACCAAGTGCTATACATCCTCCCTAACAGTAGGTGTTGGCCGTCTTTTTTATGTTATCTATTCTAGTGAATGTGAAATGGCCTCGAATTATGGCTATAATTTGCATTTTCCCTGATATCTAATGATGTGAAGCACCTTTTTCAAGGTTACTAGCCATTCATATATCTTCTTTTGTGCAGTGCCTTTTCAAGTATTTAATTGGATTGTTTGTCTTTTTATGGTAGATTTGTAGAAATCCTTTACGTATTCTAGATCCAAATACTTTGTCAGATATATATGCTACGAACATTTTCCAAGTTGGAACCTGTCTATTCAGTTTCTTAAAGATAGTATATTTTGGTAAGCAGAAATGTTTAATTTTTATAATGTCCGATTTATCAATTTTTTGTTTATGATTTGTGCTTTTTGTGTCATGTGCAAAAAAGCTTTGCCTACTCTGAGATCACAATGACACTTCCATGTCTTCTTCTAGAAGATTTACAGTTCCGAGTTTATATTCGGGTTTATAACTCAATTCAAATTAAATTTTTAGTATAGAAATAGGTATAAAATTTCATTTTTTCCCCAGAGAGACTGATTCTTAGTACTATGTTTGCCCATAGTTTGGGAAATAGTAGTATCCAGTGTATTTGAAATATAATTTAAACACCTTAGTTTACATGTAAGTTGTACATGCCCACGCCATGCTGATTTTATTTTCTGCTGCATTCAACATTCTAGTAGAACTAGCCATCCCAATACTGAGAAGTATTACAAGGATAGATCATTTAAACTGCACATCCTACAGCAGCTAGAGACTTTGCGTTATATAAATATTTCACTTTGATTTTTTTAAAGCAGGAGCTCAGATATAAAAAGACTCTTAGGTTCTAATTTTAGTGAAAGTCTTATAATTTGACTCATAAGTACAACTATTTAGAATGAAATGTTTCTAAGTGTAAAATATCCACGACTTGTTCCTGTACTTGAAATGGAATAGAGAGGCAACAGGAGGCCCAACGCAGGCAGCAGAAGGCAGGAAGGAACAACCGCCTGCTAGAAAGGGCACTAAGGGAACTCATGGGCAGTTTCTTTCTTTTTTTCTCCTTCTTGTTTCTTTTTAAACCCTGCCTGCCAAATAAAAATGACCTTGAGGCTGGGCGCAGTGGCTCACGCCTGTAATCTCAGCACTTTGGGAGGCAGAGGCAGGTGGATCACTTGAGGTCGGGAGTTCGAGACTAGCCTGGCCAATATGGTTAAATCCCATCTTAACTAAAAATACAAAAATTAGCCGGGTGTGGTGGCGGGCACCTGTAATCCCAACTACTTGGGAGGCTGAGGCAGAAGAATTGCTTGAACCCAGGAGGCGGAGGTTGCAGTGAGCCAAGATTGCGCCACTGAACTCCAGCCTGCGTGACAGTGAGACCTTGTCTTAAGAAAACAAAAACAAACAAACAAAAAAAACCTTGACTTACACAGAAAGAGAGCACAGCCCCTCCTCTGGACTTAGAAGCAGCCCAGAAGAACTGAAGACAGCCTCATAGTATAATGACAATCATGAAAGATTTGAAAATCAGTTAAGCATGTGCTATAGTCTGAATATTTGTCCCCACCCAAATCTCATGTTGAAATGTGATCTCCAATGTTGGCGATGCAGCCTGATGGGAGGTGTTTGGATCATGGGGGTGGATCCCTCATGAATAGCCTGGGCCATCTCCTGGTGATGAGTGAGCTCTTGATCTAAGTTCACACCGAGATCTGGTCATTTAAAAGTGTGTGGCACCTCCCCCCACCCCCACTCTCTCTCTGGTTCCTGCTTTCGCCATGTGAAGTACCTGCTCTGGCTTTGCCTTCTGTCACGAGTCAAAGCTCCCTAAGGCCTCCCCAGAAGCTAAGCAGATGCCGATGCCATGCTTCCTGTACAGCCTGCAGAACTGTGAACCAATCAAACCACTTTTCTGCATAAATTACCCAGCCTCAGATATTTCTTTATAGCAATGCAAGAATGGCCTAGCACAGTGTGCTTTCTGTCACATTTTAATTCAAATTCCATTAACACAAGAAATAGAATATTGGGCAATGAATTAGGCCACTCTACTTTACTTGTAGAGTTTCTGTACTTGTAGTACTTGTACTTCTGTACTTCTGTACTTGCAGAAACTCTACTTGTAGAGTTTCTGGTAAGATGTCAACTGCTCTCTACTTAGCTTTCCCAGTTACTAACTCAATGGGGATATCTTTGACCCCAAACTCTCTTTAGGAAGAGTCCAAAGATTGCTGGATTTCTTGTTATGAATGAAGTACTTTGATTTCCACAGTAATAAGGTCTCAACAACATTCTGTTTTTTATTGTACAGGTAGAAAACCATGTGTGTGTGCGTATAAGAGTTAAGTGGGAAAATGGAACAACTTCTTTACAAATATTATAAAATACATTTTATAAAATAAAACACACTCTATTCCCTTATATTTAAGCATCTATCAAGATTCATGGAGAAATTTTTCAAAGCATACTCTGAATCCTGATGCCAAAAATCATTTGATATGTAAACATAAAGTACGTGGAGACCACATACATAAAATCATAAAAGTCTCAGCTAAAAGCACAAATATCTAGTTACATATTTATTAATAATAACTAACTTTTATTGAGCACTTTATAAATGCCATATACTGTTCTGTGTACTTTGCGTGTCTTACTCAACTCATTTATTCAACATGATAAAGCTGTGAAATTACTATCGCTATTCTCAGTTTACAGAAAACCGAGAAACAAAAAGGGAACTTGCCCCGGATTACATTCAAACTCAGGCAGTCTGACTCCAGAACCCACTGCCTTTGTGCTGTGCACTGAACTGTGTCTCCCAAAAATGGCTATGTTGAAGCCCTTACTCCTACTATGACTGTATTTGGAGACAGGGGCTGTAGGAGGTAATTAAAGTTAAATGAGGTCAAAAGGCTGGGGCCCTAATCCTACAGGTCTGGTGGCCTTACAAGAAGAGGAAGAGAGAGGAAGAGATCCCCCAACCCCAGCACCAAACACACATGCACTAAGGAAGGACACATGCGCACACAGCAGGGAGACACCCTCGGCAAGCCAGGAAGAGCCCTCACTAGAACCTGACCATGCTGGCACCCCGATCTTGGACTCCCATCCTCCAGAACTGTGAAAAAACAAATTTCTGCTGTTTAAACCACCCAGTCTATGGTATCTTGTTATGGCAGCCCGAGCAGACTAATCAATCCACTCTGGAAATTTCCCTTCCCAGAGACTTCCAAATAAGGGGAGAATCAGAAAGAATAAAAGATCTAATTTTTACTCCACCTATAATTTCTTCTTATACTAGTACACTTGCCCCCTTTTACCTTTTCACAGGGTACTAAAAGCAACTGAGAAACTGAAACCTTATTGGATTTTATCATTATAAATATTCATAGATTTTTTTAATATTCACATCAATACATGCAGGTTAAGACATGTTTACTACATTGATCTTTGCAAAAGAAATATATAAAAGCTTCTGATCAATATAAATGTAAAAGTTTCTGGTCAGATTTTTAGCATAACTAGATTTTCAGGCAATGACTCTGGGACTAAAATGGAATAAGAATGAAGACCTTAAATGATTGCTGTTACAGTGTTCCTGATTTATTAAAAATAATCACAAAGCATTACTAGCAATGCCAACTCTCTAGCATTCTGATCAGTGAAAGGAATTATCAGTGTCTAAAAGGTCTTTGTCAACTCTAACATCTATAAACATTTAAGTGGTATTGAGCAGATTCCATAATCTGATCTGCTTTTAACTGTGGAAATCAATACAGTTATTAAGAAGCTATTTGAATAATTCATGTTGTAAGTGAAGGCCTTCAGAGTAGCCATAATGTGCTTGCATCTTAATGGTATTTTAAATAAAGTTGTGTCTTGCTACAATGCACATTTAGTAAGCAAGACCAATCCCCATCCATCAGTTCAGAGGCGGTGATGAGAGAAATTCTGACAGTTTCAGAGGAACAACTAAGCTATCTGGTTTTTATAAATAAGGGAGTTAAGGGAAAGTTTCTTCTCCCAGTATCTCAGAGGAAGATAGTATCTGCCTTTTCATTCACCCCACTGCCTTGTTGCTGAGGTCTGACATTCTCTTGGAGATACTGTTCAGTGATATCACTGCAAGGCCTATCTGGCTATGTTAACTGGATTAAACGCATATCCATCAGCTCCAAAAAAAAAAAAAAAAAATGTATTAAGTGTCAAGTGGTTAACTCCAGGTAAAGACATCTGGGCAAGAATAGTTTTCTTTCTTTGAAAGTTTTTCAACCTTATATCATTATCATAACATTTCCCTCACATTGAAATCAGAGTTTAAATAACATCCACCTTCAAAAAGTTTTACATTTCAGACAAGTATCAAAGAATATGAGACTATAAGCAAAGGCTCCAAAAGTTACCTAGTCCCAGCCTCATCCAATACTTGAACCCTGTCTATGACAGTCCCTCCATGTTAAGAACCAGTCTATTTGAACTCTTCCTGTTCATAAACTCATTGCCATCTTCTCCAGGATTGGCCGATTGCTCTTCAGGCAATTATGACAAAGTTCTTCCTTATGCTGAGCCCATATCTGTCTCCCTACACTTCTACCTGTTTGTTCTAACTCACCCTTAGGGGTCACTTAGTCAAGTAGGACACCTCTTTTCCTTGCGATCCTTTCTGACACTTGAAGGTAGAGATTATGGTCTTTCTTTCCTCTTAGGCCAAAGCGTTCTCAGCATCTTCACTTTTCTCATGCTCTGTTCACATCCATGGACACATCAACATCAATGGAAGGGTCTAAGATATATACCTTTGGAAACCATGTATGTGAGAGAACCCAGTGGACATGTCCACTATCAAAACTTATCTCTATTATAAGAAATTGTTTCTGTTTTAAACTAATTACCAGATACCAGCTAGCACCTTTTCTTTGTTGTTTGTCCACCCCATTTTATTCCCCATTCCTCGGACTGCTGTCCCCTCCGGTTGACAGGGCTTTCCTCTCCCATCCCACAAAACGTTCCACGTGCTTGCCTTGACTTTCCTCTCCATTCTTGTCATGAATACTGCCCTCTACTGCCGCTGCACCCTGGCCACACCAGACTACTGACTGGCACATGAAAGTTCCAAGCTTTCTTGCCACCTCATGTTGTTCTCCACCAACACCACCTTGCGCCCCTTCTTCATGTAACTAATGCTTACTCCAGGCAGGCAGCCTGAGAATGCAAAGTAGAATGTGTTAATTAGTATAGATGAAGTACTTACATTTCGTACCTTCAAATCTTAAGGACACAGTGAAAGTTTACTTCTCATTTATATTCCAGTTCAATAGTCCAGGGGCAGGGAGAGTATTTCTAGGTGGGCGAGTGAGCTACACACGGCCATCCTTCAAGGTCCGAGAATGTGGCCACCTTCTACACCTGACCTCCAAGGTCATCTCAGAAAGTGAAGAAAGATCATGAAGGCTTGTATAGGAGATTTTATGCCCAGGCCAAGATGTGGTATATGTTCCTTCTGCCCACATTCCACTTACCACAACTCAATCACAGGCCTCCAAACTTACTGCAAAGAAGCTAAGAAATGGAGCTGCAGGAAGAAAATGAAACAGGGCTGCTAAATTCATAATTCTATTGTGTTCTTCGTGAAAGTCTATGCTTACTGATATTACTAGAACTGGTATTTTTAAAATGATACAAGAATATACAGTATTAGAAAAGGATACTTATAAAAGGATAAAAGCACTGCTCCACTGGGTGGTGAAATTCTACATATTTACTTGTTTCTTTCCCCAGCTGAACTGTAAGTTCCTGGAGGCCAGCAATGTGGCCTTCATTTTTATACTGCTAGAATGTAGTGCAGGACATTCCTGCTACAAATGTCCATTTATAGTTGAGACAGCATGAATGAGTCTTTGTCTATTCTTTCCGCAATTCCTAACTAGATTGCTAAAATGGTACTTGAAAATCCAAAGATCAAGAGATACTGCAGCATGCTCTTCTGAGTGCTGGGGGTCAAGAGATGCTACAGTAGCTCTTACAGAGAATTGGATGATGCCCTTGATAACCATGGGGAAGATGCAGCCATCTCCTTTCCCCAGGACTCTGATCTGAGTCTTACTCATCACTGAATCCTTAGCACTCAGCACTCTTAGAAACGGTTGAACGAATAAATGTAAAACACTGAAAAATATTGTTATAAATAGGCTAATCAGATCATAGGCTATGTTAACTTTCATTTTCATGCCAAGAGTAACCAAATCTGATAACAGGACCAGCCATAAAATGCTGTCAAACAGTTAGTTTTTACCGGCTTATAACAATTATCTTTATATCCTTTTATAATATTGTCTATTCTTATATTCTTTCCATAATATCAGCTTTAATATATTTTAGTCTAATAATTTTTTTAGAAAGTTGTATTCATTTTTAAATAAAGTGAAATGGTAGAAATCACCTGACTACTTGGGGATTTGAAAACCATTAACTCCCCCTCCCTCTCCCCCTCCCCCTCTCCCGTCTCCCTCTTTGCACGGTCTCCCTCTGATGCCGAGCCCAGGCTGGACTGTACTGCCGCCATCTCGGCTCACTGCAACCTCCCTGCCTAATTCTCCTGCCTCAGCCTGCAGAGTGCCTGGGATTGCAGGCGTGCGCAGCCACGCCTGACTGGTTTTTGCATTTTTTGATGGAGACGGGGTTTCGCCGTGTTGGCCGGGCTGGTCTCCAGCTCCTGACCGCGAGTAATCTGTCTGCCTCAGCCTCCCGAGGTGCCGGGATTGCAGACGGAGTCTTGCTCACTCAGTGCTCAATGTTGCCCAGGCTGGAGTGCAGTGGCGTGATCTCGGCTGGCTACAACCTCCACCTCCCAGCCGCCTGCCTTGGCCTCCCAAAGTGCCAAGATTGCAGCCTCTGCCCGGCCGCCAACTCGTCTGGGAAGTGAGGAGCGTCTCTGCCTGGCCGCCCATCGTCTGGGATGTGAGGAGCCCCTCTGCCCGGCCGCCCAGTCTGGGAAGTGAGGAGCGCCTCTTCCCGGCCGCCACCCCGTCTAGGAAGTGAGGAGTGTCTCTGCCCGGCCGCCCATCGTCTGAGATGTGGGGAGTGCCTCTGCCCCGCCGCCCCGTCTGGGATGTGAGGAGCGCCTCTGCCCAGCCGCGATCCCGTCTGGGAACTGAGGAGTGTCTCTGCCCTACCGCCACCCGGTCTGGGAGGTGAGGAGCGTGTCTGCCCGGCCGCCCCATCTGAGAAGTGAGGAGCCCCTCCGCCCGGCAGCCGCCCCGTCTGGGAAGTGAGGAGCCCCTCTGCCTGGCAGCCGCCCCGTCTGGGAGGGAGGTGGGGGGTGCCTCTGCCTGGCTGCCCTGTCTGGGAAGTGAGGAGCCCCTCTGCCCAGCCGCCACCCCGTCTGGGAGGTGTACCCAACAGCTCATTGAGAACGGGCCATGATGACGATGGCGTTTTTGTCAAATAGAAAAGGGGGAAATGTGGGGAAAAGAAAGAGAGATCAAATTGTTACTGTGTCTGTGTAGAAAGAAGTAGACATGGGAGACTCCATTTTGTTCTGTACTAAGAAAAATTCTTCTGCCTTGGGATGCTGTTAATCTATTACCTTACCCCCAACCCCGTGCTCTCTGAAACATGTGCTGTGTCCACTCAGGTTTAAACGGATTAAGGGCGGTGCAAGATGTGCTTTGTTAAACAGATGCTTGAAGGCAGCATGCTCCTTAAGAGTCATCACCACTCCCTAATCTCAAGTACCCAGGGACACAAACACTGGGGAAGGCCCTAGGGTCCTCTGCCTAGGAAAACCAGAGACCCTTGTTCACATGTTTATCTGCTGACCTTCCCTCCACTATTGTCCTATGACCCTGCCAAATCCCCCTCTCCGAGAAATACCCAAGAACGATCAATAAATACTAAAAAAAATTAAAAAATGGGGGATGAATGGAAAGAACACCTGCCCTGCTTGGTGCTAAATGTGGCTCTCCCCTTCACCAAAGCTCATTTCTCATTTTCAGCTCTATATATCTCCAACCTGATGAGGCCACAGGACTCCCTGCTGCCCTCAGTATGACTTACAAACAAGCCCCACCTCAAACCCACCCTCCTTCCTTTGCAGATTCCTTTCTCACCCCCTCCACTCTGCATCATACACCCTTCACCCTGCTGACCACACCAACCATACCAGCACTTGCTGCCATCCTGAATGACAACTGCCACCTGCTGTATACCAGGCACAGAGGAAACACTCTTTTTGTGGGATATACGAAGGGTGCTAAGCACTCTATGGGAATCACTTCATGCAATCTTCACAGTGCTGTACGCAGGTACTAACCTTGCACCCATTGGCCAGGTGCTGTGGCTCACACCTGTAATCCCAGCATTTGGGAGGCAGAGGTGGGTGGATCACCTGAGGTCAGGAATTCAACACCAGCTTGACCAACATGGTGAAACCCCATCTCTACTAAATACAAAAAATAAGCTGGGCGTGATGAAGGGTGCCTGTAATCCCAGCTACTTGGGAGGCTGAGGCAGGAAAATTGCTTGAACCCAGAAGGCAGAGGCTGCAGTGAGCCCAGATTGCACCACTGCACTCCAGGCTGGGCAACAAAAGTGAAATTCCATCTCAAAAAAAAATAAAAAATAAAAAATAGAAAAAACAAACAAAAAAAACATTAACCCAGTTTGTAATAGTGGTGGTTTGTTTTGCAGATGTACATAGAATGCCTTCTTCCTTTCAATTAAATCATTACAAGCTGAGATATCATCATTAGGAAACTGTAAAAGCAGGAAATGCTGTCTTCCTTTTCCAGTCTATAATTAAACAGGAAGATAAAGATACAGACTGAAGTAGCTCCCAAGCCAATATTTTGAAACTTGTGTTGACCTGACTTAAATACCTTACTTAATACTGTGACTGATTTTTATTAAGAAAAACAACAACAACAAACTAAGTATCTAAAACTAGAAAAAGGACAGGTGCAGTGGCTCACGTCTGTAATCCCAGCACTTTGGGAGGCCAAGGCAGGAGGATCACTTGAGGCGAGGGCAACATAGTGAGACCCCACCTCTACAAAAAACTAAAAAAATCAGTCAGATATAGTGCTGCATGCCTGTTGTCCCAGCTAGTTGGGAGGCTGAAGTGGGAGGATCCCTTGATCCCAGGAGTTTGAGGCTGCAGTGAGCTGTGATGAGCACCACTGTATTCCAGCCTGGGTGACAGAGCAAGACCATGCTTCAGAAAAAATAAATAAATAAATAAAAACTAGAGAAAATATCATAACATGTTTATTGTCTTGATGTTTTGTATTAATTGTCAAAGAAACACTCAGGATCTCTAAATTTATCTGCTTGTGTTAAACCAATGTTTGCTCTTTGGGTGTTGGTTGTTTTGTTCAAAATATCCATGATTAACCCTGATGAGTGTTCACCTTCCAGTGCCTTCACAGTTTTTATCTCCTTTGATAAATGAAATAAAGAAGCAACAGGTACAAAACTAATCCAAAAAAAGTATTTCCTTTACAATGTACAAGTATAATCTATATTTGGATTAAAATGTAAACATCAATAATTTATCATTTTGGTAGTAAAATAACCTTAGTGTGTTATTAGTAATTTTCAAATCTACTTAAACCCAATGCACCAGACAAAATATAGAAATAAAACGTTTAATGCAGCACTGTTTTTTTTTAATTATTATTATTTTTTTGACAGAGTCTTGCTCTGTCAGTCAGGCTGGAGTGCAGTGGTGCAATCTCGGCTCACTGCAACCTCCATCTCCTGGGCTCAAGCAATTCTCCTGCCTCAGCCACCCGAGTAGCTGGGATTACAGGTGTGCGCCACCACTCCCGGCTAAATTTTGTATTTTTAGTAGAGATGGTGCTTTCACCATGTTGGCCAGGCTGGTCTTGAACTCCTGACCTCAGGTAATCTACCCTCCTCGGCCTCCTGAAGTGTTGGGATTACAGGCATGAGGCACTGCGCCTGGCCAATGCAGCAGTATCTTAAAAAATCATCCTTTTATTATTTCCATCTAAGTTTTTTTTCAAATTATAAAATCTTATATTTAGGTTTTATCTATCTAGTGAAAACCAAATAAAACCTGAATAAAAGCAAACTTGAACCCCTTAAAGAGGCTGTACAAAGAATTTAAGTATCAATCATGGCAGGACTAGAGTCCTTGTCATCTGGACCTCCATGGGGATGTGATCTAGTTTGAGGCCTAGAAAATCAGATCAGTTATGAGAAGGCTCTATGGAATTACTGGAACTTAGAGGAGATGGAAAAAAAAAGATACAGATTGATATGGAGGCCTCTGAGCTCCCAGGAAATCCCAAAGTCCTCATCTAAAGGTCCCAGGGCTATCATGGTGAGCTAATAAGTACAGTCGTTCCTCATCCATGGGAGATGGGTTCCAGGACCCCCAGAAGACACCAAAATCCCCAGATGCTTAAGTTCCTTATATAAAATGACAAAGTATTTGCATATAACCTAGGGACATCCCCCTGTATATTTAAATGATCTCTTAATTACTTATATTAATAACACGTAATACAACATAAATGCTATGTAAATAGTGGTTATACTATATTTTTTTTGTTGTATTGTTATTCATTGTTTATTTTAAAAAATATTTTCAATCAGTGGTTGTTCAATCCATGGATGCAGAACCTGCAGATATGGAAGGCCAACTGTATTCCCTTCCAAGGTGTGCACTTTTACAGGTCAGTGCAACAGGCTTAGAATGACCTTATTACGAGAATGGTAATCAACAGTGTCAAGTGCTTGTACCATGTAATCACAAAGCTAAGCACTGGAGGGTATAGCAGAGAACAAGACAGACGTACTACCTGCTCTCACAGGGCTTACGGTCCAGCAGAGAAAACTGGCATTCATCAAACAAGTACGAGTATGATAAAAGTCTCCCAGGAGAAATTAGGAGCTTATGAGATCACATTACAGGGACTCCAGACTTGGTGAGGGAAGTGATAAGTTGTGATATTTACATTTGCTCAAGTCACTTAACCTTGTAATGCCTTAGTATCTTCATCTGTAGGATGGGGTAATAGTAGTGCTTACCTTACAGGACTCACGTAAGGATTAACAAAGCACTAACCACAGGGACAAGCACTGGATAGGTGATTGTTGTGTGTTTCTGCAACTACTGTGATGATGATGATGATGATGATGATGATGATGATGATGCTTATTATTACTATTACTATTGGCCTGAATAAGGAATAAAAGTTTGCCAGGCAAAAGGGAGAGAAGGGAATAGCAGGAGGAACTAGTCCAAAGAGAAAAAAATATATATGTGCAAAACCCTGGAGATCCAAAAGGTTGTGGTGCTTCCAGATGGACAAAATTACGGCCTGTAAAAAAGAAATAAACTAGAGATCTCTAAAAGGGAGGATCCTACTGGATCCTTTCCAAAAGTTTCCCCTCTCATCCTTACCATCGTAAAAGCATTTCCCCTTGACTCTGCTTTTCTTTCCACATACCATATTATGATAGTTCTTTTCTTTTTTATAATTTTCTGCATTTTCCAAATTATCCCTGTAAGCATGCATTACTTTCGTAATTTAAAAAAAGAATTTTTAAAGTGATCCCTTCATTCTTTCTCTCCCCATAACAACCTAACTTCTGCCAAATTTGACTTGTATTCATTGCCCTCTTATGTCACTTCCCACTCACTCAGCAATGCATTGCCACCACTCCAGCATCATGTTTCTCAAACACAGATCTGCTCTCTCATTCCCATGCTTCAAACATTTCATGGCCTACAAAATAACACCCAAGCTCCTCAGGAAAATCACCCAAATGACCCAGAACCTACATCCAGTCTATCTTTCTCGTGTCATCTCCTACCACGCTTCTCCTTACCCACCCTTCTTCACAAGCACCCTCAGCCACATAGAACTTCTCACCAATTTCCTGAATCCAGTATATACTTTGGTGCCCCTCTACCTTAGCTCATGATAGTTTTTATACCAAGAGTGGCTTTCCAGCCTTCTCCAGCTAACAAAATTCACTCCTCCTTCCCAACCCACTAAGTTTCAATGTCATCTCCTCTATGAACGTTTCTTCTATTCTCTCCACCTCGCCCCCAAACACAAGCCCTTGTAATGACCTCTATGTTTATCTCCTGCTTATACTGAGTTCTATCAAAGTAGAAGCCATATCTACTATACCTTTGTTGCTACATCCAGATCATATCTCAATAAATGTCTGTGTTGTTACAGTTCAAATTAAGATAATCATATAATGGTTTCTTTGAGGAAACCTCATGAGAGGTAGACTGTTTAAACTAGACATAGAAAGGATGCAAGGACAACACACCATTTCAATTATTTACTCTTTTCATGCAATGTTACATGAGTATTTACCAAGTTAGCACACAGTTACTGACTGCTTACTATTTGTGCTAGGTACACAGTTGTGAATAAGATGCTAAAGATACTAAAGAAACACACAAATAAATGCATAGTTATAAAATGCAGTAGGTGCCATATAAAGAAAGAACAGGAGACCATGAAGGATGGCAACTTTGAGGTCCTGGGGTACCAGGAAGTGCCTCTCTAAGGAAGCAACTGGAACAATGCAAAGTGAAAGTGGAGGAGGAATTAACCATGTAAAGAATGTGAGAAAGAGTGTCCCAAAAGAAGGGGAATATACTGGGAGGTCCTGAGGCAGGAAGGATCTGGGCGTGTGTAAGGAAGTGAAGGCCAGCATGTCTGGAACCCAGTGAAGAAGAGGAGTGGCGAGCCAACCTAGAACTCCTCTAAGGAGCTGGTCCTGTGAAAGAGCCTGCACTTTCTTGTAAAGGCACCAGTAAGTCACTAAGGGTTTTAGGTAGTGGGGGTGGGGCTGGGACAGTGACAGGATCAGATTAATGTTTTTAAAATACCACCATGAAATGAGCAATTGAAATTTCTTTTAGGTAGAATTTCTAGTGAGATGGAAAAGTTCTCCATTTATTTGATTTTTCAGTATACTTAGAATAATAATTATTTGAACATCCATCAGTAAATATTGTATTCATCAGTCAAATATTTGTCTCTGATCATTCTTAAAAGTTAAATTCAAACCACCTCTGTAGCTGTCTCTCTTTCTCTGAATCGTATACTTCAGGTATACAAAGTTACAATGCAGATCCTGGTTCCTAGAATGCCACATTATACATGCCATTAAATGTTTAATCAGAACTATCATTCCAAAAAGTTTAAAGCCTCTTGTCAAGAAAAAGACTGATATCTGATGTCAATTGAAACTCAATTTTTTCATTTTTACTTCAGTTGAAAACCTGGCCTTTTCTACCTGAGCTGATGCTTTATAAATGGCAATATAAGACACGGTACAGGCTGTTATTTTTGTTTGTTTAGAAATGTCACACTCCTCTCTGTTGCGAACAAATTTGCTCAAGTTACAATTATGTCAGAAAAAGTAGATAACATGCAGTATCATTTTTTAGAATGTGCTTGTGACATTTTGTTAAACCAAGAGAAATTTTACAACTAGAAAGGGTGAGAAGAAAGAAGCAGATAAATATAATTGCAGACTGAACAAAAATGAACAGGAACACACTTGCACACTTCAGTTTATTAACTGTGGCTGGCAAGCAGTCATGCTGCATGGATACTATTTACTGCTTGGGAGGAAAATTGTGAACCTGCCTGGAGAGGACACCAAAGGAATATCCAAGCCAAGGAAAGAAAGAGAAGGGAGAGAAAATTATAACCATCACATACAATGTAATATAAACTCCATTCCCAAGCTTTTTATGGGCAGTGATTTATCCATGATAAAAGCAATATTTGGAAAATCAGTGAAAGAAAAAGAAATACAGATCAAACAGGGGAGCAGAGAGCAAGCACCTATAGGCAATGTGAAAAGAGTGGACCTAATAATTTCAGGAAAAAACAAACAAACTTAAAAAGGTAAAATAGTAGTTGTAACATTGATAATACCACCACCAATAATAGAACCTAATGTATTTAGCACACACTACATGTTAGGTACTGTGCTAAGTGCTTTCTATGGTTTGTCTGATTTAAACCTCTTACCAGCTATAGGGTGAGTCGTCTTTTTCTTTCCACTGGAAAGATGAGGAAATTGCTGTTCAATCCAATGTCAGGAAGCTAAAAGGTGTACATGAAGTCATCTGGCACTTTTGCAAAGGAATTCCAGGGAAGTTTTTTTGTTATTATTTTTAATCTAGATAATTAAGGCTTAAATAAAATACAGTATAGATTGTTACCTTACTCCTTCTAATGGAAAGTTTTCTAAGCCATATTGTAAATTTTCCTTCTCTTCTAAACACAATACCTTGAGCATAATTTAAAGTTCCCTTAATAATTCACAGTAGACTGAGCATAATTTAAACATTAGCTATCATGCTCTACTGTAAAACAGCCTCCAAGCTGCTAAGATATGTAAGGATGATTTGTTCCTTCACCACACGGAAGCTGAATGCTCTCCTGAGCTGTTCCTATTTCTTATATTTTGACTGTCTGTTCCCTCACTGCCAAGTGATCCACTCTCCAGCAGCAATGTGACCTCCCCTTCTTCCAATTTGGCTTCTTCTCCAACCTCCCCTTGAGCCACCCACTGCCAGCTGAATTCCAATCAGTTCAATTCAATACATTTTTCACAAAGTCTACTTTGACCTGTACTTGTTCTCTGTGGGCTATTTTATCAACAGTGATAGTAGAGATAGTGTGCCAAATCAAACAAACAACAACAAAAAACCTGGCACTTCTTTTCTAATAAACTTCAGCTAGCCAGATATGAGGGACTTTGTATATCTTATTAGAGTCTGAAAAGATTGACAGGCCTGTGAATTAGCAGTAGTATCCTCATTTTATTTTATTTATTATTATTTATTTATTATGTTTATTTTATTTTTATTTATTTATTTATTTATTTATTTATTTATTTATTTATTTTTGAGACGGAGTCTTGCTCTGTCGCCCAGGCTGGAGTGCAGTGGCACGATCTCGGCTCACTGCAACCTCCGCCTCCTGGGTTCAAGTGATTATCCTGCCTCAGCCTCCCGAGTAGCTGGAATTACGGGAATGCACCACCACGCCCAGCTAATTTTGTATTTTTAGTAGAGACAGGGTTTCTCCATGTTGGTCAGGCTGGTCTCTAACTCCCGACCTCAGGTGATCTGCCTGCCTCAGCCTCCCAAAGTGCTGGGATTACAGGCGTGAGCCACCGCGCGGTATCCTCATTTTGAAAGGAGTAAACTGAGGCTCTCACAGCTGGTAAGTAGCAGAGCTGAGATTTGAACATGGTCTTTCTGATTCATGTTTCACTGCCATAAATGGTGTGGGAGAAGGGAAACACAACCATTTCTTGCAGAACTAATGGCTTCAAGAAATAGCTACAATTTGCTTTATGTATTTGCTGTATGGCAAGTATTGGATAATATTACAGATTCATATTGAAATGATACCACCATGAAAGATGATCTTACAATTTGATAAGGATTCAGAGCACAGACCAGAGATTGCTAAATAGGCAACATACAATATATGATCAGCTGGGCAGGGCTGCCTATGCACTAACAGGTGCCAGCTTGAAAGTCGCACTTTCACACATCGTGTGACTTTCTCGGTGATTTCCTGGCATTCTCGGGTGCAGCTCACTACTTTTGAGGCAGATTATTGTGTGAGGGTAAAACAAATATGCAAAAAATAAAGGTTTCTCTGACTCATTTTTTAAAATTATTTTTGGGGTTATTGGTTTGTTTGTTGTTGTTGTTGTTGTTGTTTTGAGACAGTGTCTCACTGTGTCACCCTGGCCGAGTGGTGTGATCATTGCTCACTGCAGCCTCAACCTCCTGGGCAAAAGTGATCCTCCCACCCCAGCATCCTGAGTAGCTGGGTCCACAGGTCCTTGCCAGCACACCCAGCTAATATTTTTATTTTTCATAGAGATAGAGTGTCACTTTGTTGCCCAGGCTGGTCTTGAACTCCTGGCCTCAAGTGATCCTCCTGTCTGGGCTTCCCAAAGTGCCGGGATTACAGGCACCAGCCATGGCATCTGGCCTAAAACTGTCAATATCTAAAAAAACAGATCCAGAAACTTGCCACGGAAACTATTTTCAATGTCAAATTACATTTGAAAGCATTTTCTTCCCAATTCACTCATATTTAAAGTTACTTAAATCTTTACACAGGATAGAGAGGTCTTCACATGGCAACCACACTCCACAAAACTTCCTCAGATCTGTAGTAAAAATTGTTGGTCACATCTTGGTTTCCTGGATGTCAGAAAACACTAACTAAAAGAAATTGCCAGGCCGGGCACGGCGGCTCACACCTGTAATCCCAGCACTTTGGGAGGCCAAGGCGGGTGGATCACCTGAGATCAGGGGCTTGAAACCAGCCTGGGCAACATGGTAAAATCCCATGTCTACTAATGATACAAAAATGAACTGGGCGTGGTGGCGCATGCCAATAATCGCAGTTACTCCAGAGGCTGAGGCAGCAGAATCACTTGAACTCGGGAGGCAGAAGTTGCAGTGAGCCGAGATCGTGCCATTGAACTCCAGCGGCTGAGGCAGCAGAATCACTTGAACTCGGGAGGCAGAAGTTGCAGTGAGCCGAGATCGTGCCATTGCACTCCAGCTTGGGTAACAGGAACAAACTCTGTCTCAAAAAAAAAAAAAAAAAAAATCTCCAAAGTAACTTTTTAAACACAAAGGCCAATAATGTAAACTATATGCACAGAGTTATGGAGAAATGGCTTACTGGATGGGGCGGGCCCTTACACTGCATTCACTTTAGATGCACACAGCCCTTATGTGCTGCTTTGACTTTTCTGTAGCCACAAATCAGAAGTGCTCAAGCAAAAATCGCATGAGCTCAAATAGTTCCTTAGTTCAGGCAGCACCTTGAGGATACTGTTTTGGAGAAAAGACCTAATACCCATCATACAGTCTAATCATTTTTTGTGATGCAATTGTTTTGAGATTGTTTGGGTTAGGGTCGCTCTCTATTTATGTTCCAAATAATCCCGTTAATAGATGGTTTTCATTCATGTAAATTCATGCTTTATTTGTCTCATTTCTAGCACTGGCATATTTATTCCTACTTCCCATAAGTATCTACTATTTAGAGAAAACACTGGGTGGCTTCCCAAGTACGTGACATTTAATTTCATGTTAGAAAAATAAACAGGACGCCATACAAAGTACTATCATTCTTTCTGCTTCTAAGATTTACATTTAAAATGCTTTTACTTGATCCTCCATGATCTTTTTAATAGTGCAAATTCTTAAAAGATTAAATATATTTTGGGGAAACTTTTAAATCCTTAATTCTTAACAGCATATTTCAAATAACTGAAAGTGATACACATGTTAATCTTTTAAAATTTCAAGCAGAAGTATAAACCAACATAAGCATTGTGTTTCTGACCTATTTAAAAAACATTTTCCTCTTTCTCCTCCACATTTATCATTATTAACTGTTGACCAAAATCATGTATTATTTCACATGTTACATGGTTAATCTTATTGCCTCCAGTGACCAGGAGGTATTTTATGACCAAAGTTCTCAATAAATAATTTACTCCACTTTTCCATTACTTAGAAAGTAATGTTTCACAATAGGGCCTGACACTAATACTCCAAGCATAGCCACTGATTTACTAAATAGATGATCTAAGGTCTAATGCACATATCTTCTTTCTAAGAGATCAGTTCATCAATATTGATTGAAACCAATGTGCACAAAAGTATATATTAGGAACACAGGAACTTCCTCTAAACACCACTTTACTTCAAGCCTAAGCCTGCTGAGCCAGGGGAGGATTTATGGCTTTTCCTACACCAGCATCATTAATTGGGGAAAATTCTTAATTACAATCTAACACACAATTCAATCCATTAACCTTGTAGATAAGTTAAAACTAACCTCTGGGCCCACAGAAGGCAGATGCTCCCTGAAGCAGGTGATGGCTCCACTCCTCCCCCAGTGGTTGTCCTTACCCAAAGCAAGGCAATCAAGGTGAATGCCCTGATTCTGGTCATAACTTTGAAGAGGCATCTGCTTTTTGCTTTTTGTGGGGAATAGGGAGTTGAGGGCATGCAATGACTCTGAAAGGCACCAAGTCAGAGGAACAGGAGGAGAAGCAGGTGGTGACCAGCCTGGGTGCCTTCACCACTCAGCATGTCACCATGAGGTAAGGGAATCAACACATATCACACACACACCTCAATCCATGGGCTTTGCAGATGACAATATATTTAATCCTGGCAACAGCTCTGCAAAGTCAGCATCATTTCCCCAGTTTTGCAGATAAGGACACTGTGGTTCAGAGAGACTAGCAGTCTCACGTAAGGTCACGTAGGACAACTGTGATATGACCACAGGTCAGTGGGGTGTGACCACAGGTTATCAGCTAGCTAGTTACCAGGGGAAGGGAGTCCTGGCTCTGCCACTACACAACAGTGCCTGCTTCCTTTTCTAACACAGGCCATTGGACAACCTGTTGCTTTTCCGCAATTTCCTCTCTGACTGTTTTGCTTCTTTTTAATGATGCCCTTGAGTCAACTTATTCTGATTTCACTAATATATCTTATTCTGATTTCACTGATATATCTTATTCTGGTTTCACTAATATAACCATATTGAATGGCGAGGTAGAAGAAAGGATGTGTGTTTTCTCCCCAGTCCCTAAGCTCTGTGAGAAACATCCGTGCCCTCAACCTCCCTTTTCCTATGATCTTGTAAGACATACAGCATCCTCTTGTCATCTCCGTCCTTCATCTAGTCTACAATAATAAGAGTTAAATGAGCAATAAAACTTAATATTATCCCTCCTAGAAAAGGTGTTCTTGCTAGGTAAGGTGGCTCACGCCTGTAATCCCAATACTTTGGGAGGCCAAGGCTGGAGGATCACTTAAAGCCGGTAGTTTGAGACCAGTCTGGGCACACAGCAAGACCCTATCTCTTAAAAAAATTATCCAGGTATGGTGTTGCATGCCTGTGGTCCCAGCAACAAGGGGACTGAGGTGGAAGGATCACTTGAGCTCAGGAGTTCAAGGCTGCAGTGAGCTATGATTGATCCAATGCACTTCAGCCTGGGCAACAGAGCAAGACTCCATCTCGAAAGAAAGAAAGAAAGAGAGAGAGAGTGGGGGAGAGAGAGAGAGAGAGAGAGAAAGAGAAAAGAAAGAAAGAAAGAAAGAAAGAAAGAAAGAAAGAAAGAAAGAAAGAAAGAAAGAAAGAAAAAATGTGCTCTTTTGAAAAAATCAATAATAATTCTCTGATGAAAAGAATAAGGAGAAAATGGTGGCATTTCAAGCATCTGAGTGAGAGGCAGGGTGGCCGTGGCCTTGCCTGAAGTTCTTCACTTTAATTCCAGTAAGTGGAGGGACAGGAATGACTTCCTGTCCCTTTCATTTCATTTTTGTAAAGTCAGCGCAACAGTCACTAAGGGCAAGAGCCTGCACCTTCATCACCTCTGGAAGGAAAGCTGCGGTTGGCTGGTCCAGCTTCGGGAGCGCTATAGGCCACAGCATGTGTGCAGGCCTGCAAAGGCTGCAGAAGATACCCCAGCTGGGCTCACACCCATCACTGCCACTCACCGCTGCCTTCCTCTTTGCGTTATAACCTCCACTTTCACTACTCTGTACTCCATTAGGCTCACACAAGTATTTGCCTACAGCTAACAATTCAGAAATTCTTCACAAATACACATTTCCAGTAGAAAATAATAGGAGATCATAGCAAGGAGAGAGAGTTTCGTTGCCCTTGGACTTGCTGGTTATTTTCTTTTAGGCATTAGCCATTGAAGTGGCCATTTGCTTCGCTGTAAAACAATCCCTCAGGCTTGCAGACTGTCGAGTAGAATCATTATTGCCATCTTCTTGATTTAATAATTTCAATCAATATTCAGTTTTCTATGACAATGGAAGGCAAGTGGCAGAGCAGATGGCCCTGAACAACAGACAGCACAAGAGTTATTACTATTGTTTTCAGCTAGTGGATGCCTCACAGGCTCTTCACCAATTTCCTTTCCAAGTTCTCCTTTGCTTAGCTCAACGGGCCCCAAACTTGGATGTGCATCAGATTCACCAGGGCGAGGGTATTCAAGTGACCTGACAACCTGTTGCCGTGTGAGAAAAACCAATCTGTTTTGTGCTATTTATCACAAATAACTGGCAAGTGGACACTCAAGCATTTGACCATGCTTAGTATAAGGACACAATGCCTGCCCTCTGCTCTGTCTTATGCCTTTTGCCCAAGATTTCTAGGTAGCAGCCCTGAGCAGGCCTTTAATGTTAACATATGACACCAGTCAAATTAGGGCAGAAAAGGAAGGAGGTGAAGAAAGAAGAAAAGGTGCTATTTTGTTGAAAAAGCACAGTGAGTGGTATCTGGGTGGAAGACTTTAAACCTAGGCGGTTTTTGAGATTCTAGTACTGGGTAAGTAGAAATAATACTCTGAACAAGAAGAATATTTGGCAAGAGGAATAGAAACTTTAAGCAAAAGATAAGGAACATCATATTAGCCAAGGTCATTTCTTTCTTTTTTTTGAGATGGAGTTTCACTCTTGTCGCCCAGGCAGGAGTGCAATAGCGCAATCTGGGCTCACTGCAACCTCTGCCTCTCGGGTTCAAGCGATTCTCCTTCCTCAGCCTCCCGAGTAGCTGGGCACCCCCATGCCCAGCTAATTTTTGTATTTTTAGCAGAGATGGGGTTTTACCATGTCGGCCAACTGGTCTTGAACTCCTGACCTCAGGTGATCCACCCGCCTCGGCCCCCCAAAGTGCTGGGATTACAGGCATGAGCCACAGCACCTGGCCAGCCAAAATCATTTCTAAACTTAGATAGACATTTCAGTTAAAGAATGAAACCCCAAAAAGAATGGAAGAGATGGGAAGTTAGAAGGCAGTCTAACATTTGTTATTTACAGTATACATGAAAGGAAAATCATAGCAAGGAAATGGGCTCTTCCTGCAGAACTGAGAAGAAAATGGAACCCACTGTCAAGAGAAGAAAGAAAAAAAAATGTTATCCATAAAATTAGCCAGATGCTTTTTCTTCCCCTTCTGACAAAACCAGGTTTCATTTCTGCCAAAAGTAGTTTTCACATAAAAGAAATGATAACCTGTTCTAGAAAAAAGAGGTTCAAAAAGATGTTCAGAGTGGTCAGGATGGTTAATCCAATAACTGTAAAAGCTGATTCTTACTCACTTAAGCTATTAAATCCAGAACCTTTCAGTAGATATCTACTTTCATTTTATAACATGCCTCTCAAAAAACATCAATTCAGGCTGATACAAGACTAAGTATTTAGGGCTGAAAATGATAATGATGTAGTCTTTTCAACCAGGATTGTAATCAGGAGGGTGAGCCACCGGCCCTTTCAGAATGAGACGCACTTCAGTGAGTTCAACAGCAACTTCGCGGCCGGGCGCGGTGGCTCAGGCCTATAATCCCAGCACTTTGGGAGTTGCGAGGCAGGTGGATCATCTGAGGTCAGGAGTTCGAGACTAGCCTGGCTAACATGGTGAAACCCCATCTCTACTAAAAATACAAAAATTAGCCGGGCATGGTGGCAGGTGCCTATAATCCCAACTACTCAGGAGGCTGAGGCAGGAGAATCGCTTGAACCCAGGAGGCAGAGGTTGCAGTGAGCTGAGATTGCACCATTGCACACCAGCCTGGGTGACAAGAGTGAAACTCCGTCTCAAAAAAACAAAACAGCAGCTTTGATGGAGAGCAAAAAAGGCAATTTAACTTTATGTCTCCTATTTCATTCCATGGCTGTTCTCTTTTTTCATTCACAAGTGTTTTGTTTATTATGTGGTCTGTCTTTCTCTATGGTTATGAAAAGGAATTTGAATTTTGTGAAATTAAATGCAGTTAAGCCACCTACGATAAACTTAAAAAAACACACATACACAAAACACTATTTTACTAACTAAATGACAAAGCCTTTTAAAAGAAGTATAGAGCAAAGTGCTCTCCTATATGCCAGTGGAAGGATAAATCAAGACATCCCCTTCAGGAAACACACACCATGCCACACCACGACTCCCCACTCCACTTGCAGACACGTGTCTCAGAGAATCTACCACACATGCACACAGAGATCCACACAGGGATGGGCACCATGACATATCTGTAACTGGAAAAACCAGCAACAGCTTACATCATCAAAAAGTAAACAGTTCAGCAAATTATGATATAATTAAAAAACAGAAAACTACTATGCAACAAAATGAATAAAATAACACATTTCTCAAAAACAATGCTGCATGAAGAAAACTGCGGAAGGATACATAGATTATGACATCATAAATGTAGATTTAAAAACATAAAATACAGTTGTACGTATTTTTTATTAACATACAAAAATGTAGGAGAAGTGTGCATATTAAGAGTAGACTTGAAATTCATGGTGAGAGGTGCCTCTGAGGAAGAAAGGCAGGCAATATTTTCTTTTATTAAAAAGAAAAAAGGAGGTAAAGCATATGGTCAATATTGTAATCTGTTAACACTATCAGGTGGTTATATTGGTATCTTTTATGTTGTCCTCAGCAGCTTTTTGAATATTAAGTTACTTTTTAAATATTGTGTAGCTTTCACTATTTTCCATTTAAAAGTCACACATTTTCTTGAGTTCATTCAATTGCCCATTTACCTATGCATTTGACAAATATCTATTGAACATGTCATTAATCCTAGGATGTGAAGAGTTGAGAAAATATTGTTGCCCTTGCAAGAACCACATGAAATGGACTAATTCTTATTTAAGAATCCTGTCATATTCCGTAAGTAGGTTTCTGTACACCATAAGGAAGGATTTCCACTAGGTTTGATATTGTCCAAGAATAATTGCAATGTGCTTATTTACAGAATAGTATGCTACTGTAGTTCCATAAATAAAATGGTCATTATTTATCTTTATCTTCTTGTCAAGAGTTTTTATTAAAGGGCATCTAAGCAAATGAATCTTGAGGATGTTCCAAAGTGAGTTATCATCAAATAATCACCATGACAAAAAGTCAAATAAGCTAATCTTTCTTTGAAGGTTTTCCAAAGAGACAGATTAATTGGCCAACCTGTCACCATTAATGACAAAAGCATGTGATGTGGTGTAACTTGTATTTGGCATAGTCATTATGATTGTACTTCCAACATCTTATGACGCAATTCTCTAGAAATTCAAGATTAAGTGTTTGGTTCATCCTGTCTCTAAGGTAGCCACCAATAGTCTTTGCATAACAAATATCAACAACTATACTGAACAAAAAAATCAAACAGTACTCGATATTGTTGGCTAACTCTAACATTGCTCCTGCCCAACTCAATCCTACATTTTTTATTCAGATTTTTTATTTGATAAAAGAAGCACCGCTTTTTTGGTCATCACATGTCAGCCCTCAGGCTTTCAGGCTACCTAAGTATCTCTTACTCTCAGAGAAGTACTCTAGATCTTACTCAGGTAAGAAAAGGTCAGACACTAACCGGGTTACAACCAATCTCAGGAGTAAGGAATCCCAGCATTGAATCATTAAAGCAGGCTTGGCACAGGAACCAAGCCGGAGGACTGTGGGGCAGAATCTTCTCTTCTCTCTAGGGCCTTCTCCTGAGTGTTCTCAACAGTTACCAAAGCTCAGAGCAGAGCTCATCAGATTACGAAACTGATTCAGATCATCTAAGCCTATGCTTGGTCTGATCAAGAAACAGGCAACAAAACTCCAGGTACAAAGGGGCTTTGGCAGAGCTACACCCTCCCCACACCACACACACACACACACACACACACACACACACACACACACACATTTCTAGAATTTCAATCTTTACATAGTAGTTAAGAATGTCATCTAACTTCCACACAGCCTCCCTGTCTTGATAATTCTAACACTTATCAGAAAAGTGTTTATTATTTTAAAATGTATCTATGTATGACTATCATATGGAATATACACACAAAGTGTTTTAAGTGTTTTATTGTACTTTTATTGCAATTTATTACCATCTCGAGTGAGTTACATTATGTCTGCCAATCATGCCTATAAAAACCAAAGCTCCTAAAATCATTCTTTTATGGCATTAAATGTATTCAATAAATTATACGGTACTGATATACTCTAGAGATTCCTCTGAATATAACAAAATATAAATATAAAATATTGTTTGCTTTCAATTGATGCTTTGCCAAACTCTAGTTAAAGAGGAAAAAACCCTCTAAATTAGACATCCATGTGAAAATGAGACACCAAGCAGATGTCAGGCTAATTTTAAGATTTTTAAATTTGAGAATTGGAACAGTGAAGTCCTCAGCTTTTGTTTTTATCTGAAATACTCATTTCTCAAATGTTAACACAGTAACAGAAAGCCAACATGTACACAACACACACAAAAACAAAAACAGAACAAAATTAAAGCCCAAATCTCAAGTTCCAGAACCCACACCTATGATGCCATCGTTTGCTGTATCTGCTTTTAGTTGACTTCTTTATAGTTTTGATCTTTATTGTGGATAAGTAACTTAAGTGAACCTAAAAGGAGATAAAGAAAAACAAAAACAAAAAGCTAAGTGAAGCTCTGCTTCAAGGAAAGCAGTGAGGTGGAGTGAAAACAGTGACTTTGAAGTGTGACGGAGGTTTCAAATCCTGGCTCAACTCCTTACCTGCCATATGACCTTGGGCAGTTGCTTCACCTCTGTGAACCCCAGCCTCCTCTTATGTAAAATGGGATGATAATAATTATTTGCTACAGTTGTTGATAAAATAATTTCTTAAAGTGCCTGACAATAGTAGGCAATAAATAAATAAATGTTAACTAATTCTCTTCTCCTTGTCTCTTTTCCCAAACAAGATGCGAATTATCCAGGGAGAGAGCATGAGGAAAGTGAGCAACACTATGGAAGGAGAGAAATGCATAGAATGTTACCCAGTGAAGACTATAAGTCAGGAGGACATTCTAGTCTGCACATGATAACAAAAAGATGGGCGTTCCTGCAGATCATATGGGGGTAAAAAGAAAAAAAAAAAAAGGTGGGCAAGGACCAACTGCTGTGAGGAATGCAAAATGAACGCAGCTGACCAGTAAGTGTACAAGGTGAAAGCCTAGCCACAAAGGAGAAGAAAGTTCATTTAGTGAGAGCCAAGGAGAAGAACCAGGATTTCTGATTAAACACCACTTGGATTCCTAGTCTTATCGCCTGAGTGCCATCTCTAAGTGAACCTTATGCACAGCAAGGAACAGTGACGCAAGAAACTACAGCCAAGTTTGTTTCCCAAACGTCAGAGAGGTTTAGCAGAAATAACACTGTGAAGACATGGTCATCTAGACTTACTCATAATTTTCAATGTATGAGAGCACCACAACCATCTTCCATACAAAATAAGCTTTTTGGTCCCACTGGCAGTCAACAAGGCAAAACCTGTCTGGGCTTTCAAATGTCATGGATCAGCTGGATATATAGCAACATAAACAAGTTTTCATCAGGTCTAAAATGCCATCAACAGTAGGATACACCATTAGTCTATGTACCACTAATAAATTTTTTAAATGCTCCAAAATGAAGAGTCTGACAGAAGACTGCTACAGAAAACTGAGACACCAAAGGGTCACATTTTCTAGGGAAGGGCTAACAAGAAATAAACTTGCCACGCTGAAAGAAACAGCAAGTAGACATGTATATCTCAAGCTTGGGACCAGCTGAAGAAAAAAAAAATCTCTGAGAATGCAAACTGCCAACTGGTACTGCATCCACACAACCAGTGTGGTACAAGAAAACCTCAAGCAGGTAATTTAATATCAAGCAGTCTCATATTGGTAGTGTCCCTGAATGGCTATCACAAGCAAACACAAATCTCCTCTGAAGAGCTTGACTCTAATCCAGGCTGATGACCCACTGAAACATGCCATCAAATGTAAGACACACCCCAACTTCAGGGATGTTAAAGAATGGGGAGGAAAGGTGTGCATTAGAATTAAAGAAATGTAGTAGCCATTTTCCTAAAAGAATAAGGTGATATTATATATATGGGTCTGGGTCACTCAACAAATATTTATTAGTGGGTATCCACTACATGAGTAACAAAGGTTTCAAAGAAATTGAAGGCACGATCCCTGCTCACAAGTGGCTCATTAACAATATCTCTGAGAACATGGATTCATGTTTCTATCTGATTTAGTTTTGGACTGTTTGCCAACATGGTTATGGCACAGTTACAAAATGGTTAGACAGGTAAATGCACCCTGCTCCAATCTTGAGTAGGCGTTTTTACTGCCTAGCATTGGAAGTTTATCTATGAAAAGTCAGCCTTAATATAAGTAAACTTATTTTCATTCCTTCAATTTCAACAAAAAACATACAATCTATTTTCTGATTACTTTGATTAGCTTTCACTCAAACTAATAGTATTATGTACAGTATGTGGGACAGGTAAATTTGATCATTTGGTTAAAATGTATAGATTAAGTAGATATTATTAACTTCTATTTGGGGCAGGAAAGTTTGAGGTAACTTCATCTTGAAGGCTTTTAAAAAATCTACAATGTAAGACATCATTAAAGTAATTTGTATCCATTAATTCAACTTTGAAAAGTGAACATATATTTTGGTCAAGAGAGATTCAAACTCTTGCATGAAAGGAAGTATCAGGGGTTAGCTAAATCATGGCTCACAGAAAATATTATTTGTTAGCATTAGTTTTGCCCTTACCCATGGATAGGGCTACCTGTGTTAGAATTATTATATATACATATGCCAAAACCCAGCCCCAGAGGACCCTTCAACACAGTCTCTAATGCCATTTCTTGGGAAATGTTCCGTTACCATCATCTAAAAGAATACAGGTTTCCCCTCCAAAGACAGAGCCACTTGGATTCATGCCTTTGTACTTTTCTTGGAATACCCTCATCCCTGATTTGGGTCCTGGTAACTGTTTACAAGAAAACACAAAGAGAATCTTAGGAAATAAACTACATACAAATTAGACATATCATAGGTGCCCTTTCAAATTCCACATGGTCTGGCTCATCTTTACACATTAAATCATTCTTTCATTGCACTTGCAATCTCTTTTCTGAGTTTACCCTCGTTTTCAACCTTAACTCAAACCAGCGTCCTGTCCTCTTTGTCAGAGAGGCAGGACAGGACCCAGAGCTTCCCGCCTGGGGCTGTTTCTCATATCTTTGGTTCTTGTTGCCACCCAGCCCTGACTCCAGGCTTCCCTGGAGTCCGCCCACACAAGGTGTCTGCAACTCGGGGCTGCAGGGCCTTGAGAGCTTCCAACCATTCTCTAAATGTGTTGTTTCTTTAGTGGGTTCTAGTTTCTTCTCAGTTGGCTAACACTCTGCAAGAATCACTATCCAACGCTTTCTAGTTTCCCATCTTGGTACCCACCTCTCCACAGACCCTTTTCTTCAGGGAGTCACTACCCTCAGCATTTCTACCCAGACCTTCTGTTTCCTCTCAGGACTTTATTGGCATTCTGTAACTAACTCTCACACAAGCGTATCAACGCAGAAATGATTCTGGGGAAGTACCCAAAGAGCTGTCATGAGATAACATAGAATTACAGGGCAGACTCATTCTGGAATGTAACTTGGAAAGAGGTTAACAGATTTCAAAAAGCTGAAATAAAATAAAGGAGACGAAAAGTTGACCTCGTAATGAATAGACACAACAGTGAAAATCAGGGAGGGGCTAGAAATTTCTGAAAGGAGGAATGATAAAGAAGATTCTTAATAAAAAATGTCTGGCCTGTACTGGCAACATCTGAAGCCTTATGCTGGTAACTAGGATTTCATTGAGTATGGTACTCCAGAGCCAAGACAGTAAAACTGCACAGATATATTTTTAAACCCATGAGGCTGTTGTGCGGGTGTAGATGTAAAAGAAAAACAAATGCAAGCTGGTGTTCTGCTTGGAATAGCTCCACATCACACTCCCCAATATTATTCTATAAACCCAATTTATTTTTACTTCCTAGCGTATGTTAATTATCTGTATTACAGAGTTTTTCGATTGTCAGTAGAAAACAACAACATTATTTACTTCTCACAGTACACAGGTATTTTCCTGATTATATGAAAAAGTATAACATTTATAAATTAAATTTATTCTATCTATCAACCACATCAATTTGTTGTCCTCTTCCTTTTTCCTATTACTTACTCTAACATAAAATACGTTCATACTTATCTATGTTTTATATTTTAACAATAGTGATTTGCATACAGATAAATTTTCTAGAACAGTGCCCATCACATGGTAAATATTTAAAAATGTTACCTGTAATCACTATCATTACTATCGTTATTGTTGTTAATAACAACGTTCCTTATTATAGTAAATTCTATCATAGTCTATACCTGCCAGGAAATTCCTACAGCTATGCAAGATGGATGTTGCCTCATCCATAGAACATTTTTTATCTTTCCTGGACAGAAATTAGGTCTATTTCTCTAGTTTTTCTGCAGATCTCTCTCCTGATACCATCCGTGGCCCTCATCTTAGATTGTTAATGTCTGTTTACTATATTCTATTTCCTGTATCAGACTGTACTGTACTCGCTCTCAGAGTGGGGGGGGTATGACCAACCTATGAATCCCCCATATGCCTAGTTAAGAATATCTGTGCAATGAATGTTATAATGTAAGAAAATGTAACAGGAAACCAACATGGTGTAATTCTTGCCTTCAGTTCCAAGAATGGTCTCTCTCGGACCCATGTCTTTTTATTTCAACATTTTTATACAGTATTAGAAAGCATCTGTCCACAATAAAATCTCCAAATCTGCATATAGCACCCTACCCTTTCATTGCACTGACATACTGAGCTGATGGGGATAAGCTGTGGGAAAAGTGGGACAGAAAAGTGACAGATGATCTTCAATATCCATAAGCAAGACTTAGCCCACTAAACCACCAGTTCTAACTGGAACCATTTGGGAGTTATTTTGGACAGTTTCTGAAAGGCAGGAGCCCAATATGAACCAAAACTCAAAAGGGCAATAAATGCTGGGCAGGGAAATAAAAACTATTTATTGGAAATAAAACTGAAAACATAATGCTTCTATGTACAAAATTCAAGTGCGTGTAAATTGGTCACTCTAGGAGGTTGTAATGATTGCCCTTTGAAAACAATGAAATGCAGAATTACTAAAATGATTCAAGGAATACAGACATTTCTATGTAAGTATACATATTAAAACTAGGAGTCTCTAATCTAGAAAAATATTAATTTAAAGGAGATATTTTAAGTTTATAAAGTCATAACTAAATTTATTCATCAACTTATGGAAAAATTAGGAATAGAGGAAAATGTTTGAAATACATATTTTTGGGGAGAGAGAAGCATATTACAAATATGTGTGAATCACAATGCTGGGTTGTTTAAAGAATATCTGGAGCAACTGGTTGATCTCTCGCAACTCACAACTTGTACTCCAAGAAACTCCCTCCCTCATTTCCAAAAGTAGAGACAAAATCATGTTTGGGAAATCCTTTGGTGTGTGTGTGTGTGTGTGTATATATATATATATATATATATATAACCTTTCATACATTCTGATTATAAGTAGAAGCCCACTAGGTATTAGAAGAAGTGAAGAGGATTTATACTCTAAGAGAAAGTAAAGGACAAAAAGTTGTTTGTATTAAGGGCTTTAAACTACAAGTTTCAGGCCAGGTTAGAGGGAGGCAAACATTTCATTTCTCATTGAAAAATTACATTTTAGGAACTGTTTTGATATTTTGAGGTACACTAGCACTCAATCATTCAAGTATCCTGCTGTAAATCTATTTATCAGGCTGACAGTTATTTATGTTTTTGCTAAATAACAGGTAAACTTGTATGAAGCAGTTAAATCCTCTCTCTAGAAACATGCTTAACAAATTTCCAAATTTCAGACAACAGACTAGAAAACAGAAGCAAAAACAGCTGGCGTCACTGGCTTCAGTGACCTAAATTGAGCCCAAATCTTCCTCCTCGTTTTGAGTCAGGCATTTTTGTGTCAGTTGACATAACTATATTTTATTTTGGTGTTGATGTAAACTATTTCTCAGAATTACAAAGCCAAACATTTCTGGGAAACAGGCAGAGAAAGAAAACTTCAATAAAAACCCAATACCTAGATTAAAAATATATATATTTGTATTTCTGAGTGATAGAACTATAAATCAATCTCTTAAATATTTCTATTTTCCTCAGAAAAAATTGCTTCAATTGTGTGTCATTCCCTTTTACTGTTGCTAACAACACCGAAGGATAAAACATTCTGGCCGAGCTATAACTATAAAATTAGCCTAACTAACTTTAACAAAATATGATGTGAACTTAAAAGTTAGCTTGTGTTTTGTTTCATTTTAATCGATAATATTGTTGCCTCTTTGCATGTGCTATTTTTTGAAAATGTCTGAAAGAGGAAATCAGGAAGTGCATTTTGTATTAATTTCTAGTGTTATTTTCAAACAAATAAAATTCACTTTGTAATTAATTTAAATACAATCTCCCTTTTTTATACAAGCTTAAATAAAAGTCCAAATAAGGTGAGTGCTTAAGCTCAGTTGCAAACAATATAAGTATTGCATTCTTTGACAGTCACAGAAATAATTCTCATTCAGTGATCCTTTTATTATTGCTATCTTTAGTTTCCATGGGGGTTTATGTGAATAAAATAAAATAAAATCCCACATGTACTCAGATAGAATTACAAATGAATGTTCTCTATTCCTGTTTATGTTAAGAGTTCCAAGAATGACTATCATGAGTACACATAATGGTGCTCTTTTAGCAGTGCTGACATAAAAGGGCCACTCAACTATGTTGTTTAATTGTATATATTCCAATGCTAGGCAACTCTCCAAACCTTATTGTAAACATTGTATAAGGTCTGTAAGTTTGGCAAAATAATGGAGCTCAGGCTTTTACAGTTAACGCTAAGTGACAGTTGACTTCTCTTTAGGATTGTATATATTGTTTGCCTTGATTAGTGCAGATTGCTCTGTCACGTAAAACAAGCTGGCATTTGGAAACTCAGCCTAATGTTGCGCTCTAAGGGTGTCACTTTTTCCCCATGCACACTGACCTGGTGCAGTGTTTTGTTTCCAGGTCTATAGAAAAAAGTAATCTATTACAGATTCTTGTGTTAAGGCTAGAAATAGAATAGAATAGGAATATTCAATCAACTGCTGTATTGAACATGTATTAAGTACACTGGTATTACGTAGCAACAGAGAGATTTTGTTAATTTCATGGAATTTGTCATTTAAAAGTATTTTTAGGCAAAATTCATGTTTTTATATACTCTTGAAGCAGACCCTAATTTCTGTGCTATGATTAAGGAGGAAGGAAAGGCAGAGAAACATAGGATAAAAGGTAGTACATTCCTACCCTTGAGTTTTATAAGAATGAGGCTCATTTACTGTTCAAAGGACATTGTTTATACATTCCAGACTTCCATCTTATAATTGCTCTAGGATTTGTAAAAAGGAAATCTCAGCAGGGCAGCAAAATTTATTCAAAGCAATAGCTGCACATAATTGGTATAAAATACCAGAACAGTCTGCTCTGAAAACTCTTTTTCTCAGCAACGCAGATTTCCACCCCCTCAACTCTCTTTCCATATGCAAATAAAGTTTGACTACTTCTCCTCTATTACTTGAGTCTTTTCTTCCTCTACTCAGATAATCTATTTTTTAAAGGTCCTATAAATATTTTCAATACCTTTTATATGAAAAACTTTTTTGATGCCCGTTTGGTTTTATTAGTGTTTACCTGGTTACTATGACAACAGGTAAGAAGAACTCATGTTGTAGAGGAAAGCTAGTTTTATCTTTATATTTTCATAAAGCATTATGAGTTAATTATGTGTTTTATCATACATAAAGGTTAAAAACTTCTCTGCTGTGTTATTGCCATCTCAAGAACTCAATTAAATGAACAAAGGAACATAAGTTTGAGTCTGGATATTATTATTCAAATTTGAAAAATATATTAAAAAAAAGGTGAGTCACAAAGTGTGGCATATCCCATACATTACAACCACGAGTCTAGAGTGTTAGCTGGACTTCTGACAAAATTCCTTCAGAGGTAAAATAAAAAGAAACAAAATAACAGCATCTTCCTGTTTAAAGGGACATGTTCATTCTAAAAGTTATTTCCAACAAGTTCTTTTTTGTGTGTGTTGATGAACAAGCGTACAATAGCTTTGCTAATTTAATACCACTTTAAAACATCACTTGATAGGATTTGGGCAGATGTTTCTTTACTGATATGACTGCAAGATCATGGGATTTTGCGGTTGTTCTTTTTGAAAGAGAAAAACATCTCCGTGAAACCAGAAACACCACCTCTCAATAGGAAGGATTAAAAAACATTCTTCAGTCGTGATGGTTGCCTAATAATGTGAATGTATTCAACGCCACTGAACTGTACACAAAAATGGTTAAAATGACAAATTTAACATTATTTACCACAATAAACAAAACAAAACTTCTTGAGTACGTATGTACAGGAAGAGTCATTTCAAACATTTGTCATAATCAAACTTAGAGCTTGTTCCTTTTAAAATGCAAAATCTCTGATATAATTCTTATGACCTATTAAAGACAGATTAAATAAAGCATAATGTGGAAAAGGTAGGCAAAAAGTAGGCTTGAGTAGTGTAAGAATAACCAGAAAACAAATATCCATTAACTCAATGTCCTGCAAAGTATTTTCAGTTGCGTCGCAAGTAATATATCGTATTTATGGTGTGATAATCTTTCACATCCTTGTTGAATAATTATGAGATTCAAGTGATTGTTTTTTTCAGGTTATGGACTTAAGATAATGCAGATTTCTGAAGACAGCCTAAAAAATCCCACTAATAACTAATTTTCTTAGAAAGTTTCCATTATTGTTTTGCAATAGACCTGTAAAAATGCTATGGTAGGCACTCACTACTGCTTATCTAATTCATTTGAGTAATCACAGCAGATTTTTAAAAAGGCAATGGGTAGCCATGTTAACTGAAAGAAATGAAACTATCCATTAAGAAAAGTAGTAAGCAGCCGTTCCTTTATTCAACAAAATTTACTGATTCCCACACTTCATTCGCCTCTCCATCTTCTCCCCTCTATCCTGTGCCCTGGGGGCCGACCACAGGCCCTGCATCACTGGTATCCTCCTCTCTCGGGCTTCCTATTGGTTCCAATTGGAGGCACTGGCAGATCTAAGGGTAGGAGGAAAGTGAGAGATAACTGGTCAACACGGGCTTGGTCCTCGGCTGAAGGTCTCACCTCTCTCAGGGAGACCCCAGCACTGGGCTTCCCCTCCAGGTTCTGGTAACTGCTCCCACCCTTTGCTCTTTCAGACTTTGAGTAGTAAAAGCACTCGTATTTTGCTGGCCTCAGAAAATGTCGTTGTCTCTTTTAGGTTTCCCTAAGACCTGCCAACACATTTGTAAATATTCCTTAAATACCAAGTTTGCGTATGTATGTCATGCATTGCCTATCAGAATCCTAACTAATATAATCACATATTCCTGTCAGACACAGTTTTAGGTCCTTAGAAACCTTTAGCAAATCCTGAGAAATATTGTTTTTAGATATGTAGCCATTTATTTTGCTTTTTAAAATTTAATTGCTTTTCAATTAATAATGCCCCATCCATATGTTATTTTTTAAATTATACTAATAGAGTAGAATGGGCCCCCCCATTTTTTTTTTTTTTTTGAGAAGGGTTCTCACTCCATCACCCAGGCTGGAATGCAGTTGTGTGATCTTGGCTCACTGCAACCTTCGTCCCCTGAGCTCTGTCAATCCTCCCGCCTCAGCCTGTCATGTAGCTGGGACTACAGGAACAAGCCACCACATCCAGTTAATTTTTGTATTTTTTTGTAGAGATGGGGTTTTGCCATGTTGCACAGGCTGGTCTCAAACTCCTGGACTCAAGTGATCCACCCACCTCGGCCTCCCAAAGTGCCGGGATTACAGGCATGAGCCACCACACCTGTCCACCGCCCCCCTTTTCTATACACATTACATTCATTATATTTAACTTAAGATAGTCATTGAATACTTGGTTTTTTGCATTTTATGAAGTGTTTATGTGACAACGACAAACTAACTTAGTAGTGATTGCCTTTGGGGACACTATGAGCAAGTCTCATAGTAAAGCTTGAGATTGAGAATATTACTTAGGTAATTTAGGCTAAAAGCTCATTTTTATCCTAATCACGTATGTATTTGAAGCAGAAGAATTTCATCACTAAAGAATTCTGTCTGTGCCTCATATTCCTCTTTAACATGTTGGTAAACAAAAAATATGGATTCAATTCAATGAACACTTACCAAGTACCTACTATGTGCAAAACATTGTAATAGGCACAAAACTGAACAAAACACACTTCTTGTCTTTAAGGATCTTATGTTCTTGTAAAGGAAGCCTGCATGTACACAAATTACTGTTTATAAAGTACGATATAAAACAATTTCTAAATACACATGCAACCTCATGCTATGCCTTTTCTTTCCTGATATTTTGTGACTTTCTCAGTCTTTTTCCCCTAGCATTAAATGTTATACAGCATAGTCTAAATGAAATGTCACTTAATGCAAGTTAAAATATAAGAAGAAGCAAAAATCAAATTAGTAAGCAGTCTCCATTTTTTAAGCAACGAAAGAATGAAACTTTACAGGCGGCCTAAGAGTGACAAACAACCAACACAGAATTGCATGTATCTAGCAGGGCGTGGTGGCGCATGCCTGTGGTCTCAGCTACTTCGGAGGCCGATACAGGAGAATCACTTGAGCCCAGGAGGTTGAGGATGCAATGAGCTGTGTTTGCAACACTGCATTCCAGCCTGGGCTACAGAGCGAGACTCTGTTTCAACAACAACAACAACAAAAAATTAATTAAAAGAATTTTATATACTTGCTTCAGTTTGCCTGCATTTTTCTTTCCTAAGGGACAGAGTCTCACTCTGTCACCCAGGCTGCAGCGCAGTGGCACAATCCTAGCTCACTAGCCTTAAACTCCTGGGCTCAATGGATCTTCCTGCCTTAGCCTCCAAGTAGCTGTGACCACAAATGTATGCCACCATGTCTGGCTTTTTTTTTTTAATTTGCCTGCAGATTCTAAGAGAATGTGGGTAAACTGTGCTAAAAGCTTCCTAATACATTAAGAAAGTTTGATGAAAGGTACTAAAACCAGAAACTTTTATTTTAGGAAGTAAACTTGTATCAACAAGAAAATTCCCTGTATTTCCAGGGATAATAATTCCTCATCTGCTTATTTGACCCTCACTTTCCTTTTAGACTTTATATCTTTCTGATTGAATGTATACATTTTTAACTCAGAAAAATAATCCACATGACTTTTAAGGTGTTCATCATGCCCATCTTTCACCATTGAAAATTAAACAAGTAAAGGAAGTCCAAGTACAAAGCTACCGCTATGCTTTCGGAGAGATTTGAAACAATCTATTTACACATGAATATTATTAACATCAAAAAATGTTTTGGCTCAGCATGTTGTTTAAGATGATTCTCTCAGTTCCAACCAATCTTCTAGTCCTAGCGGGCCAACTGCTCTACCAAAAAGGCACTGCATGCTGTCTACAAAGGCATGTCTCTCCCCATTCTTAAAACACATTTCCTCACTGGAGACCTCCTTGACTATGACACTTGTCAAATAATAATGGTACACATACAACTTAGGTTTTCTTACAGATAGCACGATTTTAAATTGTCCACGGTCCTTTCCTTCTGTGTATCCCAACACTTCGAGAATTCACCAGTTATGGTCACACACACTTACGGGAAGAAAAGTTTTGAACCAACCAGGGCAAAGGACGCTTAAAACAGTGAGAAATAAACAAAAACAAACAAACAAAGCTAGCTACAATTGTACCTTGCTTTTACTCAATCATACAATCCTAAGAAGCTGGGTGAAAATCAAATGTAATAAAACAAACTCATCCTTTTCAAAAGACTTAGGAAATTGCACAAAGCATTTCTCCTAATATCTAATTAATCTTTAGTATGCCATGGTTCCTGATAGCTTAAGTTTAAATTATACTTTCTATCAAAGAGTTAGTGACCTGTAATCATCTTTGAAATATGTAAATGAACTAAGGTGGCATTTTTACTGGTAAATCTTTTGTAAATTGTGGAAAAATCATTCTCTCTTATTTGCTCAATATATCCCAATTTCTCCTGTATTTGATTTTCCTAATGCATGGCACACAGCCAGTTGTGACATTTTCAGCGGGTGGACTTAATGAGTATATGATCCAAACAGCACGAGGGAAAAGCTGTGCCCAAAGGCACAACGAGCTTGTTGATGCCACCTACTGTGCATTTTGTTTTTCCAAGGTTATCCACATAATTGACTAAAACAGAGCTCCTGAAGCCTAATTGTATGATGATTCCTGAAGGCTGCCCACCTGCCAAGTGTATTCAGATAGCGCAGGGAAAAAAACAGAGACCGGTGTGGAGTGCTTGGCATTAGGAAGGTGGTTCCCATCAGCGTGGTGAACGAAAGGGTTGGCTTCAACAGAGAGAGGTGGTGTTTAATCAGAGCCTCACTGGGTTGTTGTTGTTGTTGACCAAACTAATTACAACAGGTAGTGATGGCAGGATAGAGAAACTTTACCAAGAATGAAGCAGAGTCCATCCGGCCCATCTGGGAAAATTCCAGGCATGCTGAAAAAGTGAAGAGGGTTTTGGGCCCACAGCCATAACAACAAAAATCTTTAGGAATGTGGCAAAGACAGACTTCAGAAACACAACAAGGCCATGAATAGGCCAGGGGCCGTGGAGGGTGAGCAGGGCGCAGCTCTGGGCTACCCAGCTCATCTACAACAGGTTAGACACATGAGAGCAAGGCAGAATCAGCTCTGGATGCTGCTGTTCTGCCAAACCATGAGAAGCAGCTATGCTAGCTGTAGAAAGCACAAAAGTCTGGCCGGCCCTGACTGCCAGGTGACCTCAGACAGAGTGACCATTACTGATTCCTGTTCAGACACCAGCTGGTGCCACTGGCCCCATTCACATCCCATCCAACCTGTGATCAGTTTCCTGGAGTGATGCTGAAGCTCCTGTGTGGTCTCCCTTCTCCCTTTTTCCTCTGCAGGCCATGGACTGACCACTCCTGTGAGGTTATGCCCAGACCCTCCCCAGCTCTGGCCCTTCTGCCACTTCCCCTCTCTCTGCCTCCCTAGAGCTCTGCTTCTGTCTCTACACTCTGGGTAGCCTTTCTCATCTGTAAAATGAGTGGCTTAGACTAGATGATCTTAAAGTTCCTTCCCATTCTAACATTCTGTGATTCTTGGATGTTATAAATTCCCAGAATCATAAAATTTAGAGTTGAAGGAACTTCAGAAGTCATCTATTCAACCTCCTACTCAACCTAGGCTAACCTAGCCAGAATCAATAAGCTTTGAAGGTTCTATGTAGTTGTTTTTGGCTAGCTGAATATGGCAATAATCAAAGCTTAAAACTTTCAATATAAAGCATGAAAAAAATACATATATATATAAGATTTTTGAAACATTTAAGAAAAGATTTGAAGGAACTGAAGCCCATTGAGCAGCATGTTTTATTGCTTAGAAGTTGGTATCTAAGCAGCAATTCCCAATCTTTGCTTTCACAATATCAGGGGCATATTAAAAAATCATAAGAGATGTCAGAAAATCCTCCAAAAAAAACTAATTTTCAATTTATTATTATGTTTATAAACATATAAGGCAGGGTGATGGGGTGTCACAACAACATCAAATAAACAAAGCCATCAAATAAACAAAGAGAATAAAGAGTATAAAGGGGAAATACAGTTATATTTTGACATGCATGCAAGAAAAATCAAAAAGAACATCATCTGTTCTTAAAGAGTAGGTTTCAGTGGCAAGCTCCTTTTCAAAATTAATTTTGATCTGTGATAATAAACATACTCTCTCTCTTCAAAAGAATTATTTTCTTCATAGAACCTATGCCAACTACCATAATACAGATCTTGAGGAAATCATTGGATGTATTTAAGAAACAAGTACTTAAAACAATAACTTTTCATTGTGTTTTATTATTAATTACTTAAAGGGGTAAATTCATAAATAAATAAGAGATATACCATCCTTAAAGTTTGGAAGATTCATTAGTGTTAATATATCAATTATCCCCCAATTGATGTATAGATTGAGTATGATTCCAATAAAAATCCTAGCAGATTTATTTTTATGGAAATTGACAAGCCGATGCTAAAATTTATAAGGAAATGCAAAGAACCTAGAATAGTTAAGACCACTTTGGAGAATATGCACTTACTATATTGCTACAGTAATTAGTATTGACACAAGGATACATATGAAACAGAGCAAGAATCCATTGGGAGGCCGAGGTGACGGATCACCTGGGGCCAGGAGTTCGAGACCAGCCTGGCCAACATACCGAAACCCCATCTCTACTAAAAATACAAAAAAATTACCCAGGCATGGTAGCAAACACCCATAATCTCAGCTACTCAAGAGGCTGAGGCATGAGAATTGCCTGAACCCGGGAGGCAGAGGTTGCAGTGAGCCTAGATCACGCCACTGCACTCCAGCCTAGGCAACAGAGTGAGACTGCCTTTAAAAAAAAAAAAAAAAAAAAAAGCAGGAGTCCAGAAAAAGAACCACACAAACATGTTCACCCAGTTTACAACAAAGGCAACAATGAAATTCAAAGAAGGAAATGTCTTTTCAATAAATTAGGCTGGATCATTAACAGCCATACTGGGGCACCGGGGGTGGGCGAGGTGGAACAAACAACAATAACAAATCTTGATGCTATCCACACCAAACACAAACATTAACTGGAAATTGATTGCAGGCCTAAATGTGAAAGATAAAACACAGCTTCTAGTAGGAAATGTAAAAAAAAAAAAAAAAAAACTTCACAATCTTAAAGTAAGCAGATTTCTTAAACAGACACGAAAAGCAATTATCATAAAAGATTGGTAAATTTTACTTCATTAAAATTAAGAACTTATATTTATTAAAACTATCAATCAGAGAGTAAAAAGGAAAACTGAAAATTAAGGAAAGATATTTTCATACATATGTGTGATGAAGGATTGTATCCAAAATATATTTTAAAACCTACAAACCAATAAAAAAGACAACCCAATTTAAAAAGTGAACAAAAAGTTGAATTGCATGGTATGTAAATTATATCCCAATAAAGTTGTTATTTTTAAAAAATGATCAAAAAATTTGCAAAAGACTTCTCAAAAGAGGATATCTAATTGGCCAATGAATATATTTTTAAAAGTGCTCAACATCACTAATCATCAGGAAAATGCAAATTAAAACCACAATGAGATATCCACTCACCAGAAGGGCTAAAATTAAAAGACTGACAATATCAAGTTTTAGTGAGGACATAGAGCAATTAGATTTCTCATGCCTTGCTGGCAGGAGAAAACTGGTAGTGTCTACCCAAGCTGAACATACACATATCCTATGACCTACAAATTCCTCTCTTAGGAGTAAGTCCATATGTTGAACACATGATATGAACAAGACAATTACAGTAATTGTATTCAAAATAGTCTTAAATTGAAATAATCCAAATGCTCATTAATAATATAATGGATAAATTTTGATACAATATATCCTGTAATCCAATACACATAGCATTAAAAAAAGAACCAACTGCACACATAACAACATCAATGACTCAAACCAAAATAATAAGGAGCTAAGGAGGCCAGACAGAAAAGGATACATACAATATGGTTTCATCTTTATGATGTACAAGAATGGATACAACCAACCAACAAAGATAGAAGTCACACTAGTAGTTACCTTTAGTGGGTACAAGTGAGGATGCTGTCTGGTTCTGGAAATGTTATATCATCACCTGAGTGGTTATTACATGAGTATATCAACCTACAGATTTAAAATTTGTGCACTATATAAGTTTTAAATAAACAAATAAAATTATTCCACTGCACTTTGTGACGATGCACACTATGTTTTAATTACATATCACACCTTCCAGGGCCTAATACCATGCCTGGACAGTAAGTATTTACTGAATTTAATTAAACTGACCAGGTATTTCCATTTGTATCAACTTAACTAGATGATTTTTAGAATAATATGTCTGATTTGCTAATAGAAGAACTATGGCTGTGCACTTCCTGAAACTCCTTTAAAATTCCCAGTGCATTCACTTATATTTAAAATATCTGGCTTCTTTTTCCCCAAAAAAGGGAGCTAGGAGGATTTGCATACTGAAAAACAAACAAAAATGACCCACTTGCAGGATTTAACAAGATTCAAATCAAAGAAGCAAAGGAAGAGGAAACAAAGAAAGGTGCTGTTGTGGCGCCCTAGAAAGCAGATGCTCATTAGGGCTCAGGCACAGATTACTATCACAATGTACTTATCTCAACATGCTATCGTCAGACCACACAGTCAAATCAAATTTTGAAGGCTCAAAGGATGTGTACTGAAGAACATCCTGTACTGCTGAAACATGTATTTGAATTTTGTGACAGAGACAGAGAGGTAGAAAAGAACACCAGATATCACCCACTGTCAGTTTAAATCCTATTTGTAGGTTAAAAAATAATCTCTCTTAAAAAAAAAAAAAGCAAACAAAATCAAGGTTAAAGATTTCTTCTGCTAAACTTAAAGTCTGATAAACTATTACCAAATAAGAAACACATCTTTTTTTAGGTTTTTGCCAATTGAAAAAACACAACTTTTTTGTGATTTTTTTTAGGTAAAGAATAATTAGTATTCAAAAAGTAGAAAAAATGGTTATAAGTAATTTTCAATTTTAGCATGGGTTAAGAAAAAAATGTAAACCGCTTGCTATTTGACTTTATCACATTTAAGTTTCAATCTCATTAGGAGTATACATTTATCATAAAAATACTTTCTATTATGCTAATTAAGTACTTTTGTTCAAAGTATTACATCAAGTCTATGGTTCCATAGCACACTTATACATTACCAAATAAAATTTTATTTAAAATTTCCATATAAAATTGGATAAAGAATCAGAAGAGAAAACCCAAATCAGGGGCAATTGTTAGCAAATACTTAATCGTAATCTACAGCATTAAGAGGTAGTAAAGATTTTTTAGCCAAATTATGTCAGACCCACTTGGTCCCTGATTCCGGCAGATGGAGTGGGAGTAGCTTATACGATGGTCACACTGGTGCATCTACCACTATCACACACACCTGTTAGTGGACAGAAGTCAGTCCAGAGTGGCTTAACTCTAAGAGTACAAGAAGCAAATTGGAGAGCAGGAGTGAAGAAGAGAGAAAGTAAACACACTTTGAAACTGTTCAGACCCTGCTGGATAGGGGTATGGACCTCATGCCACCCAAGCCCACTCTGCAGGACACTGGCTTTTGTGCAGCTCTTCATCACAGAGTCTGTTGAGCTACAACCCAGAAAAAAACATGAAGGGATCTCTGGTCTGTCTGATTCATCCTCTTAAGCATAGATTTGTTCAGTATTTGTCTTCCTTCCAGGATAAATTTCTTTTTTTTTTTTTTTTAAGAGACGGTGTCTCACTATGTTGCCCAGGCTGGTCTGGAACTCTTGGCTTCAAGCAATCCTCCCCCATCGGCCTCCCAAAGTGTGGGAATTATAGGCATAGCCACTGCTCCCCACCCTGGGTAAGATTCTTAACCTGTGCTCCACAGGCTGATTCTAGGTAAACATTTGAGGCTAATAAAAATGTACGCCATAGGCCGGCGCGGTGGCTCATGCCTGTAATCCCAGCACTTTGGGAGGCCGAGGCGGGCAGATTAAGAGGTCAGCAGATCGAGACCATCCTGGCTAACACGGTGAAACCCCGCCTCTACTCAAAATCCAAAAGATTAGCCGGACGTGGTGACGGGCGCCTGTAGTCCCAGCTACTCGGGATGCTGAGGCAGGAGAATGGCGTGAGGCGGACCTTGCAGTGAGCCGAGATCGCGCCACTGCACTCCAGCCTGGGCGACAGAGCGAGCGAGACTCCGTCCCAACAACAACAACAACAAAAATGTACGCCATCATCGGATTCTCAAGGAGGTCTAGGGTCTGGGGATTCCCTAAAAAGTTACGAAGCATTGGCCGGGAGCGGTGGCTCACGCCTGTAATCCCAGCACTTTGGGAGGCCCGGGGCGGGCGGATCACGAGGTCAGGAGATCGAGACCATCCTGGCTAACATGGTGAAACCCCGCCTCTACTGAAAATACAAAAAATTAGCCGGGCGTGGTGGCGGGCGCCTGTAGTCCCAGCAACTCGGGAGGCTGAGGCAGGAGAATGGCGTGAACCCGGGAGGCGGAGCTTGCAGTAAGCTGAGATTGTGCCACTGCACTCCAGCCTGGGCGACAGAGCAAGACTCCGTCTCAAAAAAAAAAAAAAAAAAAAAAAAAAAAAAAAAAAAAAAAAAAAATTTACGAAGCATCAACGAACCAGGAAAAGGTAAAAAGAGAATTGGAAGAGATAGACAGAATTTTTACTTTGTCTTTTTGTTTCCTTCTGGTTGCCAGCCTCAAGAGATGTTTGCTTGATTCAGGGCTGAAGGAGAGTAAAGAAAAGCTGTGAGGCTGTAGTAATCTAGTAGTGGTAAGCTCAGCATGAGAAGCAGTACTAGGAACCCTCGGCTCTTAAAAGGAAAATATTTTATTTTAATTAGGGGGAAAAGGGAACGAGTTTATCTCTGAGGCCAGCACAAGAAAACAGGTGAGTGGGTCTAGAAGTGAAGAGGGCTCTCAGGGGACCCCCAGAGGAAGCTCCAGCACAAACTCCCTGATCCCTGTGACTTCACAAGCTGCACCTCCTATCTTCTTGAAACCCCTCCCCTGCCATAAAAGCGCAAAGCCTTGTTGAAAGATTGCAGAAGAACCCTGTCTTCCCACTCACCCAAAGAAAGTAAAGACGGGTTCCTGGAAATCTAACTCTGAAAACTCACCCCTCTCTCCAAGAAACATCTGATGTGGTGATTTGGTTCAATGGCAGTGTTAGTAGAGAACTATACGTGAATTATAAAGTGGGTTATTTTTACAGACTCTTACAGGTTCGCTGGGGACCATATCATTAAGGATAACTATTTATTTATGAAATGAATTTCAAGTTTTAAATAACCAAATGACAAGCGAACTGTTTGGAATAAAATTGTTGGAAATGCAACTCACTTATAAGTTAAGGTATACCCAATTTTTGAACAAATCACATAGAGCATGAGAAAAACATCATCTAGTAGGCAGTTCTCTGATAGGTAATTCTTTCTGTGTTTATTGTTTTTTAAATAGAAGTATACAAATGATCATATGGAATGAAACCTAAAAAGAGGCTGAGATTAGGCACCTTTTTAAAAGAATGTCATTTTAGAAACAATGAAATTAATCAGAGCTGTACTTTGTAGGAGGCAAAGAGAGTCGTGGGAGTATTTCAGCTAGTGACTTGAAAATACATTTTTCTGGCAAATTTTTCTTTTTATAAATGTCTGCATTTGTCAAAAACCTGTTGGATGATGAAACGAAATTGTTGTTGAGAAGACAAAGGTAAAGTTGACGATATTACAAATATCAATATAATTTACTTTTCCTAATGACTAAATATTTTATCTGAGACCTTATTATATAAACTGTGAAAATATTTCATTGTAATTCTACTGGTAAGGGAGGGTTTAGGGGTTCTCCAATTCAAATATACTCCCAATTGCAACTCAAAATCATCATGTTTAAAAAGTATTTAACAGGGGAAATAGTATAGTATTATTTGAGGATAATATAAATGTAAGCTCATAATATAAAATTCTGTTTTCGCAATTTGATTCCCTGTCCTCCACCCCCCACCCCCAGTCCAAGAAACTCAAGTTCGGAGCATGGCATTCTATGATGCATCCATCCAATTCTGCCATTCTAAGTATTCAGTTTTTCAACTTGTAGAAGAAACACCTCTAGTATTGTGTGAAATGGGTCTGGGAAGATGATGCATTTTTCCTTCAGGACCAGTGAAAATATTTATGACATCTATGAAATGATCTCATTTTGTTGCACAAAATCTTTCCCTGAAATCACTGTTTATCTGGGACCCAGCAGCCCAACTGCATAGCGCATGTTGTTCAATGGGCAGCCTGAGGAATGGATTCCAGGGCCCACATTGAGGCCAAGTAGAGGACAACAGGACTCCTGAAGCACTTGGATCCAGTTGCAGAGGTGAATATCTTATTTTGAAAGAATTAAAGCTGGCTGATGACCAGATAAAGAGATATCCACTAAAGATCAGGAATAATTTTTTAACATCTTATTTTCTGAAGAAATGCCAGCCCACATTAGACACATTATAAATGTGTAGATTGCAGGCAAGCAATGATCTAATTAGCAGCATTACAAACCCCAAACTTATTTCCTCCCCTTTGCCGGAAGCAAAGCTAATCAGTTAGGAGAAATAAACATCATTCCAAATGGCTCAAAACAATCAAAGTTATATTTCTGTATATCCACTATGCCATCATTTAAGGAGTACATTTCCAACCTGCCACACCTCTAATAGGTTGGCTTAACAGCACATTTGTAAGCATAAAACTAGAAAAATAATAGGGTGAAATAAATTAATTGAATATGAAACTTTAAGGAGAAGTTAACATAAAGTACAAAAAAATTATTCATTTAAAATTCTAAGTACTCTTAAAAGAATTTATACAGCAGAAAAAATGCAAAACAATGCTGATAAGTAAAAAAATTCATTTATTCATTTAAAGCCTTATGTCTTTCTAAAATTCCCAGATTTATTGTAGCTTTTATTAGCACTTTTCACTTTCTTGCAAAAGACATGGCAAAGTGTTTAATCCTACATATATCTTAGTGCCTTCTCAGTCACTCAAACCCAGGACATCAGCTGGTGTGCTGCTTTCGTGGGTGCACTACTTTGTAAATATTCTGTGCTTATTTCTTGCCTTGTGTCTATTCTGTCCTCCCTGGTAGCTTGTGAGGTGCTGGAGAGCAGGTACCAGATGTTCAACTCTTTAAACTTTCCCAATGTCAAGTGCAAAGAATGATGTATTGGGGTCACTCAGTAAATACAACTGATTGGCTAGTGTTTTAGTCCTTCATGATGAGCCTCAGCAATTTTACAACAACTACCAGCTTAAATCTTTACCTAATCCAAAACACAGATATTATAGTGAATGTAGGAAATCACCCACCAACATTGATTTAGCATGTTTACAGTGCCAGATCTACATGCAAGCTAACTGTTCATATCAGCATCCAACCTCACTTTTAGAATCTAGGTTTTCATATTCAACGTCCAACATATTCTCAATCTTCTAAAATGCATCCATTTAAGAATTAGTTAAGAGACAACATGGGGAGAGAATAACAATGCTTAATTTTATACACTTTTCTCCCCTAGGAGGTTCAGATGTTGATTTTTTCTCTCTCCTTTTTGTTTTTCTCTCATCATTTTGACATGCTTATTTTCCAGGGCTTGTTTGAAAAATTAAAATATTCACATAATTTTGTTAAGGAGACTAGATGCATTGAGGAATTAGATTATGGGAGATATATGTTCAGTTTGTGGTTGGCTTAGCTGTTACCATCCTCTCTACACTCTTCTATTGACCTCATATCTACCAGACTAAGAAATGCTTTGTTTCTATTATCAAATTTGCATATGTACTCAAATTTGTGTGTGTGTGTTCAACACACACCATTTGTTCTAAAATTACATTTTGCTCTGTATCACCTAACCAAACTACCTATGGTAGACCTCCATCGTCCCATTGCTGCCTCTCATGAGGCACAGCTGAGTTCCATCAGGTTTCATTATTTATTCATTAAAATAAAACAGCAGAGGCTGGGCGCAGTGGCTCATGCCTGTAATCCCAGCACTTTGAAAGGAGGCTGAGGCGGCAGATCACGAGGTCGGGAGTTCAAGACCAGCCTGGCCAACGTAGTGAAACCCCGTCTCTACTGAAAATACAAAAATTAGGGAGGAATTGTGGCACGCGCCTGTAGTCCTAGCTACTTGGGAGGCTGTGGCAGGAGAATTGCTTGAACCTGGGAGGCAGAGGTTGTAGTGAGCCAAGATCGTGCCACCACACTCCAGCCTGGGCAACAGAGCAAGACTCCATCTCAAAAATAAATAAATAAAACAGCAGAGGAAACAGAACATTTAAATTCATTCCACATAAAATCCCCAAGTCGATGTTCAACTTTTGAATATTTGGTTTGGTTTTATACCAAATGTTATGGTGCTGCATTTGAACAACTGACATGTCATTACTACATTTCTTTAAAATAAGCTATTTTAGATTGCATAAAACACTTCCACTCGAGAGTAACTTGACATACTCTTATTTCTATAATATTCTATTATTTCTATAATATTCCAATAAATAGGATAAAACTTTACTGTCTCAATTTAAAAGCTAGATGCCGAAATGGTTTCAATAAACTATTAAAAATACAAAGTCAGAGCAATATATTAGTAAAAATTCTTTTCTTGAATGTATATTACATGGAAATTCCCCACATTTGAATTTAAACTCAAAGCCAAGATTGCCTAAGAGGTAAGGTGTATGTAGTTATACTGATACTAAATGACTGAATACTTTCCTAGCTCACCTATCTTTTCCTTTTCCCTTCAAGGAACTTAAGATTTGGCTCCCAACATAGGGGAAAAAACAAAAAGTTGTATGGGAAATTCAAAAGAAATAGCTATTGGAAGAGAAGGGTGCTACACTGTTGCATTGTAATGCATCTTCATTTTAATAGTTACATGTCCTTCAGCCTTTCAATACCACTTCCAGATAGTCATATATAATACCCCACTCACTTAAGGAAATAAGGTTGATTCATCAGTGTAAAATACTGCATTACCAAACTGACATATTTTAAGCAAACTTTATTTACATCATAAATGTGGTTACTTCTTATGACACAAAGTGCCCCATGCCTGAATATTATGCCTGTGTACTTCCACTTCATTAGATGCAACAGTTTTATGTATCAAATCAGGACTACTAATTTCTGGAGAAACAGATTGATACAATATTCATTTGGCTAGAAGTAAGTAAGAGTTAAGGAATTCAATAAAAAATGCATGCAAAAGTTCAATGCAGAAAAACTGCTTTGTTCTAGTAGCCTTTATTAATAGAATAAATTATATCATTTATTATTTTCAGATTCTGAAGCTAGGTTCAGATATATTCTGTGTCATAAGCGTATGTAAAAATGGCGTAAAAACAAAATTGTTTTGTTTTAGAAAGAAACGTATCTTTCGTATAGACATTTCTTTAGCATGGAAAACAATACTTCTTCATACACAAAAACTTTAAAAAATCAAGCTTTCCATTAATTTTATAGAAATATATTCTTAGAACTATGTGAATAAAGATTACAACTGTCCCAAATTGCTTTCAGTTGGTACAAAATATGTAGCTAACTAATCATGGAAAGAAAATTTTGTACTTCCCTTTCTTCAAAAGAAACAGAGTATTTCAATCCCCATAACTATTTACATACATGCACTGGCAATAATGTATGTTGTAGTATCTTTGAAATAAACAGACCATAATTCAAGGGTTGCTTTTACAATAAGTGAAATTAATGCAGCCACTGGTTGAAAATGTGTACATACAAATCTTTAAGTTAAAATATGTTAGATTATCAACATCTTTTTTCTGTGTAGCTAAAAGATGGATATTAAATTTAATATAATACAGCATAGGTCATTTTAAAATTGAGAAAATTATTTAGGACAATATGTGGTTATGTTTATAAAGCTACATCAAGCTACATTTCAGAATGAATGTGTCAGCTGATAAAAAGAACCTGCTGTGATAAGACCATCCTCACTGAGAAATACAAAAAAAAAAAAAAAAAACAACCAACAGCATGTGAAATCAGGTTACTTGAAATTTATGTAACTCTACACCAAGGTATTATGAATATTATACAATCTCATTCATTTCCACTCATGTCCTGCTCTTCCATAGTACACTCAAGTTTATTTTACGTTTCATGGAGACATATTACTTTTTCTAATGATTTTTTTTCTTTCTGTCAAAGTACAAAGCATACCAATATGGTCATTTGCTCCAATATAGCCCAACGGATGGTATTTTTTTATTAATAAAATGTGGAAGTAACTAGTATGTTTTTATGGGGAAAATTACAAAATAAGTTTACCAAAATAGACTGGATCACTAAAACAAGAAGAATGGTTTGGCATATATAACTTTTAAAAGTATGTAACAAAACAAACTGTTAAGTTCCATTTTACCTGGTATTATCTGTTCCTTCTGATTAAAAGAATCAGATTTGAGAAAATCACATCTATCTCTTGAGTACAAATTAGCTATCACTTTTTAGATGACCATGCCATTCTTCAGTTTTTGATATAGCTTCCAAACAGAAGTTTCAAAATGACTCTGCCTAGCAAACACATCACTGTACTTTAAACAGAGTGATGTTTTCTATCCCATATTTTCGGAAGGTTAAAGCACACACAGAGGCAAGAATCATGACAGATAGCAGATCCTAAGAGAGTTTATTAACTCTTTAGGTAGATTAGGCAACACTTGTTTTTAAACTAACTACAAATCAAAGTCTACTTTTTTTTTAAATGATTCAACATTACTACCATGCTACCAACAGATACATAAGGGAGAGAAAAAAAAAGGGCTGCCTGTTCCGAACTCTGCTTACCTAAAATTTGCATCTAGTCACGTGCCATTTTTAGAAGATGTCCCCTTCTGAGATAATCAAGATACTTGTACAACAGGGAATTTAGACTTAATTACCAAACTTTAATACCATGTTATATAGGTCAAGTGAGTATGTATACCTTTCTCCAGAAACAAAGGAATTCCGAATAATAGGATTTCAGATTTAATTGTAGAATTAGCAAAATGTTTTGAGAATGTCATTTACCGCAACACAAATCAATATTAAATGCTTTATGCAGGAAGCACACTTTCAGAAAATGGGCCGTAAAGCTTTCTGGGATCCGACCCTAATTACTAGAGCAGGCTCTTGCCGTTTGTCTCTCTCTTCAATTATTTACAGGGCAAAAAAGCCAAATGGCATTGCATTAGCTACATTAAATGGTATGGACTTGGTTTCTAACTTACTAATGGTATATAAAAATTACTAAGGTAAATGTGCCTGTAGAAACATGGCTTTTTTTCTTCCTCACCTGAGTGGGTGTATTTATTATTCATATTGTTAAGTGTTGAATAAGCTGTCCTTTAGGCACTCAATGCTGCATAATTTAAACAAGTGCATTAAATATATAAGATATCTAAAAGGTAGTGCATTGATTATGCCACAAAATTTCTTTGAACAGCTACCATGTAGCTCACAGAAAACTAGCATCTCCTGCAAGTTCCTGAAAACAAATACTGTGAGAACTACACAGAGATGAATAAGGGGTATCCTTGCTGCTACCATCTTGCTGCTTTCTGGTGACCCAAAGTAAAGTGGGAATTGGGGGAAGTGAAAATGAGGCCCGGGATTGCTAGGACATTTCTGGTCTCGAAACTGACAAGTGTCCTTTTTACGTAGACAAATACAGGGCTATGTCGTAAGTACATGAAAACGTGGACCACACACATTCTAAGAAAGAAAAGGCTGAATCAGAGATTCTTTGTACCAGGCCGGAAATGCCCAACTACCAGCAAGCAGAGCATGATTACGACCTCCCAAAGAAAGTTCGGACACTGCATCCATACCTGATTCTTTTGTGATCTAGAAGGGCACCCAGAGTTGTGATAGATGTTAATGGCTGAAGAAGGCTGCTGCGTCCAACTTCCACCCTCCCAGATTCTGGCGGCTGCTTCCAAAGCAGTGAAATTTCCAGTCTTCATGGCCCAAATAATTTTTTTAAATGAGTTCGGGAGGCATCAAATTCTTATTGTAAAAATAAGATAGGCCCACTAACAAAGTACCCAGGGTCCCTAGAAAGCCAGGCGCAATTTGTATGGCTACATGTCATCAGCTGTTGTTACCCAAGAGTGTGCCGAGGTCACTTTTTAAAAAGCAACATTGGAAATCGATCTGTGGCAAACATATAAGCTAGTTTTGTTTTTGTTTCTTTTTTAACCAAACACGAAGTCACTTCTTTCTCTGCACTGAAATCTGCCCATTATCCCTCCTTTGCAAAACCTCTAGAGATTAGAAGGGACATCAATGAACGCGAGTGAACTTTGGCCACTTTTCTACCCAAAACACCAGCGTAAACGTAGAAATCAGTAACCAGGTGAAGTGCCACACCGCACAAAGATCAGAGGCGAGGGGCGGGCGCTCAGGGCCGGAGGCGGGGAAGAAAATATCCCGGCCCCGCCGCCCCTCCAGCCCCAGTCATCGCGTGCGCGGGAGGTGGAGGGGCGTCCCTGGGGGGCGGGAGGCTCCGCGCCACGGCGAGGGGAGCGAAGAGTTACAGCTTACAGGGCGAGGCCCTTGGAGAAGGGGTCGAAAAGCCGGGCCACCAGCGGATCCAGACGCGCACACCAGGCGACGGCCGCCGGCCAGCCAGGGCTCGGCGAGGGGCGCCGCTCGACCCCACGACCCTCCCCGCTGGCCGGGCCAGGAAGGGGCTGGTGGCTCTTTCCTGTCTAGTCTCTCCCCCCGCGGCTTTCTGTAACCCGATCCCCGCACTCCGCTCCCAGGGAAGCCGCCGCCCCGCGCGCCGCCCGGCTCTGCCCAGGCCGGCGCTATAGTTAGCAACCTTCCAGCAACTCCGCCCGGGGGTGGCGGGGGCTCGCCGCGCGCCCCCCTCCCCAGGCCTGACCCTGCGCGCGTCCCCGGGCCCCCTCCTCCGGCCGTCACCTCTCCCCGGCGCCCCTTTACCTTGGCTTGCAGATACTGGGGGTAATAGTAGGTGGCGTACTGAGGGTACATCTGCTGTTTCCACACTTTGCCCATGAAGCTGGAAGGGAGCCTGCCGTGCAGGGTCGCGGACACTTTGGGGTTTCCAAGTCTCGGGCTCTCCTGCCTCTCCCTTTCCGGCGGCGGCGGCAGCGGCGGCGGCGGCGGCGGCGGCTGCTGCTGCTGCTGCCGCTGCTCCACCTCCCAGCCGGGACCAGACGTCCTCCTCCTCCTTCTCTTCCTCCTCCTCCTCCTCCTCCTCTTCTTCCTCCTCCTCCTCCTCCTCCTCCTCCTCCTCCTCCTCCTCCCAGGCAGAAAGAAAGACACTGCAGAGCGCAGAGGGCACCCCGGACAGGGCGCTCCCAAGGAGTTTCCTCCCGGAGCCCAACTGCTCCGGGGCTGCCAAGGGCTGGCGCGCTGGCCGCGGTCCGCTCGGGCGAGCCGGCTGCGCGGGGCTGAGAGGTATCAATACAAGTGGAAAGTGCGGCAGCGGCGGCTGCGCTTGGTGCCAGGCGGCATCTGGGGTGGGTGCGCCCGATGTGGAGAGAGGAGAGGGGCTGGCGTTCCGAGGCCGTGGGGGAAGGGCGGGCGGGGGCGGGGCCTGGGCGCCGCCGAGCCCGGGACCCGCTGGAGGTGAGGGCTGAGTTTTAACCACTCCTCACCTCCCAGGCTCGCGGTTGGACGGGCGGAAGCCCTGTGAGTCCAGATCGCTTTGTGTCGGGGGTGGGGAAATGGGAGTGGGAGTGGGGGTGGAGGGGGAATGCGGGGGGACCCAGCTTAAGAACTGCAGGGCGGGCACCTCTTTTGCTTTCCCGAGTTTTTATCCTCGTAAGGGGGAGGGGAAATAAGGGAAAAGAGGAAATCTGATTAATCTTTCACTTCCCACCGCCCAGTAATTTTTTTTCACAAGGGAAGGAAAATGATTTAATGCCCAACAAAGCTGGAGTCTGGACACCTGGGTTCTGTTCCTCCCACCCACCCCCGACCCGGGGCCACAAGACTAATCTAGGTGACCTTGGGAGGGTTAGCGTCCTTCGGTTTGGTTTTCCCAGATGTGAGACGTGAAATCATGCCCCTTGCACAAGGGGAGGCAAAGCACATACATACACACACACACACACACACACCCCTCACAACAAATAGACGGATCCTTCTAAGAGGGGGATGCCGCAAAGAGGCAGAATGTTATTAGAGGACACAATATAGACATCAGCTTTTCTCTGCTTCTTTCTAATGCTGCCAGACAGTCTGTCAACTCCCACTCAGGAGCAAGGAAACTCCCTGAGTTTGGAATATTTTAAGGCCATTTTGAAAGTCACGCTGGCATATTGTTGCAGTGTGCTTCAGTGACATATAAAATCAATCTCTCTTTCTGCCTCTCTCCATCTCCTAATTGTCACAGCTCTAGACAGCCCCAGACCAGCAGTGGTTCAGTTCACTACATAACTAGATATAATTTAATGGAATTAATTGGTCCCCGAAGCTGCCTGCAGAAGACTTTTATATTCCAGCTCAAAAAGAGAGCTAATACCAAAATGTACATACGGATAGCATAGGTAAGCAAGCATCCTCAAATTAGGGTTCCGGCACATCTAATAAAATGTAATAAAAAACTGTGTTTGTTATTAAATAGACCTTGTTTACTTTGTCATTTTGGTTTTTGAAGAGTCTTTTGTTAATAGCACAAGGTAAATTAAACTCTACTGGAATGCATTATTTTGTTAAACAGTTATTATTTTTATATGATAACATTTTAAAATAGGTTTAGTAAGATGCTTTAAAACAATGACAAAATAAGGACCTGAAACCCTTATAATCGTTTTATGGTTTAGACAAATTTCTAGATCTTACATGTTTGACAAAAACAAAATAAATATAAGTATAGGTGAGAACATTTTGGCTCTGCCAGGAGGCAAATCATGTCCCTCTCATTTACCTATGTAAAATCCTATAAGGAAGCTAATATTTACTGTGTCTGCTATATTGTAGGCACTGTTGAGGTGCATGCAGACCTGAAAAGTGGAATGGGTCACTGTCAGACTAGGGGAGCCTAAAATATTTCCCATATTGTTTCAATGTGGGTCCTTTTAATGTTTTTAAACAGGGAACTGACATGAACTAAATTGTGCTTTAGGAAGACTAGGAATGATGGTTTGGAAGAGTGACAGAAGGAAGAGAAGTAAATCGAGAACAATCGCAGAAGTTCTAGGTTTGAGGTAATAAGGGAAACTACCAAACTTAGACTGTTCTACTTACTGTTTTTTCTGGATGATGGAAATTCAGCCTGTTTTAGAGAGCCCAAAAGCAGACCTACACTTGTATAGCCACTTGATTTATGACTGAGTTGGTATTATAGCGCAGTGGAGAAAGAATGAACTTTTCAATAAATGATTCTGGGTCAACTGGCAATCGTATGGAAAAAATGAAATGGGAGCCCTGCCTCACACATACCAAGGGAGGAGGGGGGAAAACTGAGGTGAATCATGACCTGGATGTGAAAAACAAAAGTATAAAGCTGTTAGAAGACAATATAGAAGAATACCTTTTTGACCCTGAAATAGGAAAGATTGGTTAAATAAGGGGAACAACAGTGTAAGATTGACAGATTTGACTGTTAACATTAAGAACACTGGTTCATTGAAGGATTTTATAAAAAGCGATAAAAGCCACTAAATACTTGTAATACATATAACACAAAAGGTTAGTATACAGAATGTATAAATAATCAATAAAAAAAGAGAACTTGTTAGAATATGAACAAAAGAATGAATGTGTATTTCACAGAAGCACAAATATTCAGAAAACATAAAAAGATGCTCAAGTTCATTAGTAATAAGAGAAATGCAAATTAAAATAATACTACTATACCATTTCATATTCACCAGATTTGCAAAAATTAAGAACTCTAAAAATATTAAGAGTAGGTGAAAATGTGGAAGAGGGGGAAATCTGAAAACACTGCTTCCTGGAGGAAGTATAAATTGGTCTAACCACCACTTTAGAAAACAATTTGGCATTCCTGAATTTCATTTGCATGTTTCCTACAACACAGTAACAGGTACGTACCTTAAATAATTTTATATGTGCACCAGGAGAAATATACAGGAATGTTCATAATATGCAGAAAATAACTCAAATGTCTACCAACTGTAGAGTGGATTAAAAAGGTTTTAGTATATGCACACATTGGAGTCGTTGCAGAAACAGAAATGAATAAGCTGCAGTTAAAAGCATCAACATGGATCATTTCAAAACTGATGTTGAATGAAAAAGGCAAGTCAACAGAATGCATAAAGGATGATTCCATTTGTATGAAGTTCAAAAACAAAAAATAACTAAACAGTATGTTATGTAAGAATAGGTGCAAGAGTAGTTTTTAAAAACTTTTATAAGGAAAATCAAAAGTAAAATAACATAAAATTCAAAACAGTATCTCTTAGGAAGAAGAAGGATGAAGTATTTAAGGAGGGGCCGAAGGAGACCTCTAGAAATAGTAATGTTGGATGTTTTGCTCTGGGTTATTGATACATGAGACTACATTTCAATACTTTTGTTTTAATGTTCATAAGTTCTTTTGTATTTTTGCTGTATTTCATGTGAAAACATTTTAAAACAAAATCAGCTTTTAATCTTAAGCATGATCATTTTCAAACAAATACAAAAGCAGAGGAACCCTCTGTTCCTAACATCCAGCTTCAACATTCATCAACATTTTGTCATTCTTGTTTCTTCCCTCTTCTCTCTTTCTCTGTCTCACACACACACAAACACACACACACACTTACTTTTATTTTTCTAGAGTATTTCAAAGCAAATCCCAAGCATCATATTTCACCAGTAACTATTCTACTACCTTCCTCTAACAAATAACTTTTTTAAAACATAATACCATTGTCACACCCAAAAAATTTAACAATAATTTGTTAATGTGAGCTAATACCCAATTCTTGTTCATTTTCCACTGTTGTCTAAAAATCATTTTTTGTAGTTTGTCTATTTAAATCAGGTTAAAACAATGTCCACATATTAAATTTGGTTGATATGTCTCTTAAGACTCTCTTAATAGAAAAGTTTGTCCCCATTCATTTTTAAATTTGATATTTACTTGTTAAAGGATTTGGGTCATTTGTCCTGCAGAATTTCCCGCATGGCTGATTGCAACCTCATGGTGTCATTTGCAATGATGGTTAGTTCTAGAGGTTTGATTAGATGCAGATTCACATTTTTTTGACAAAGAATAGTTCCTAGATGGTACTGAACACACATAGGGAATGTGATGTGATGTGTATCCCATCAGAAAACCATAATGTCTGGTTGTCTCATTTTTAGGGATGTTAAGTTGATCAGAAGTTCAGGCATTATCAGTCTGACTTGTTCATTATAAAGTTCCCCATCAACCATTCACAGGATGTTTTTCTACATTCATGAGTTTTACCTCAATCCATTTTTTTTTTAAATTAGGAGTTACAAATTGTGGTTTTTCTCCTTTTATAATTTCTTCTGCACTTACTAGTTAGAAATTGTCTACGGAGAAGAACTTTCTGTCTTCAACTCTTTGGTTAACTTAAAATACAGGTAGCAAAGGAAAGGTAGGATAAATTTCTCCTATTTATCAATTTTTAGGAGAATGAGTTGGTGCCCTAGGAAACTCCAAAGCTAACTAGTTTTAAGTAAGATTCTGGATTTGTGGATTTTAATGTACTGTATTTGAATTGCTTCAATCCATTGCAGTCATTATTCTTGTTGGTGCTCAAATTGTCCCATTTTTGGGCAATAGGAGCCCCTTCAAATTGCCTCATGTGAAAAAAAAAAAAAAACTCTAATAGTCTTGACAGTTTTTTTTTTTTTTCTTTTGGCTTTTTAGCATGATAAGATTGTCCCGGGTTCTTATACAGTTCGTACCCAGATCTGAGTCAGCTATCAGCCATTTCTCTTAAAAAAAAAAAAAAAGTCAGCTTGCCTTAAAAATTTTAAATAATGACAAATTTTCTAAAAATATGTACTACATGTTTAGCACTTTTGTGGGAAGGAGCTCATGAAGGAATCTTAATAAAACTTTGTGCCAAGATGACCTAGGAAAGCATGACCCATTAAGTGCTTTTTCCCGAAAGAAGTTATACATTGACGTCTGTGCCAGCATTGAAGAAACATCCTCTATGTGCAGGACATTGGGGATACAGCAGACTTGATGCCTGCCTCATGGAGCCTACAGTCTTGTGAGAGAGACAGTAAAACAATGATAAGTTGTGATAAACTCTATGAAGAAAGCAACAGGATAATAGAGGGAGAGTAACTTTGTGGGAGTTGGGTTACGAATCCTAAGTAAAGTAGTTGGGGACAACCTCTTCCAGGAAGTATAATGAATAAAAATGGGTCAGCCATAAGAACTTTTTATGGAGTAAAAAATGGAGGGTTGCATTCCTACAGAAGAAGCAGCAAGTTAAAAACCTTGAGGCATGAACTAGTCCATCCAAGATCTACAATCTGTTTTCTCTTATAACCAAAGGTAAACATTTTTTATAGTTAATCAGAAGTGGACCAAACAAATCAGTTTTGATTAATGCCTTTGTTCTAATGCCGTCTGCCTGAGACTGTTGGAATAATTGGATAAAATGAGACATTTTGCTACAAAAAGCCCCCGTGCTACAGCATTAGTGAATTGTAAATGAGATTTAGGTTCATGAGAAAGGTCTTATGCAGAACTTGGAACATTACTGAGTGGTTACTATTCTTGTTTCTATAGTAGGTAACTAGGCTATATCTGCAATACATTTACTGAACACTTAAACAGAAAGGCAGTAGTTTGATGAAAGTGTTGCTGGCATATATGTTAGCATTCTTAGAGGGTTAAACAAGTAAGAACATAGGTAAAAGGGAACCAATACTTATAATCTACGATGAGGTTTCATCATGAATAGGGAATTGTTTTATAATCTGCAGGAATGTTTATGTATAAATCTTCTAGCCTGATGTTCCTCAGATATTAATCGTCAGACCCTACTTTGTGAAGCCCTAAATTAAGAAACTAAAATCTTTTATGTCATTGCTAAAGAAAAATATTTTCTTTATAAATGGTAATATGCTTTTAAAAACAATTCATTAAAATGAAACATACCATTTTAAAATTCTCAGAATGTGTTCCCCAACCCCACCAGAGCTTGAGAAGCACTATTGACTTCATACTTCTTACCACAACTCATAACTTCCTTCCTGACCAGGCCCTTCCCATTTTTCCAGATTCATTTCCACTATATTACCTCTTGGCACAGAGTTCTTTCCTCCCTTCCATTGCCTGCTTCTTCCAACCCTCACCATATTGTTGTATGGTGAGGGTTGGAAGTGTTGGAGGGTTGGAAGACCAACTGTGGCCTTTTCTAATCCATTTGCCTAGGGCACCTTTCACCTTTCTTCACCTGGTTCATTCTTACTCTTTCTACAAGACTCAGTTCTATCCAGACTTTCTTCAGCCACCAGGTTGGGTCAAGTACCCCTCCCACGGTTCCCAGTCTGAACCTCTCTCCAAACATCAATCACATGAATTCATTCAGTAAATAAGAACACAACTGGAATGGAGGAGGAGCAGAGTTGGAGGAGAGTTGGAGAATTATAGGCAAAAAGATGAGTATGTGCAAAAGTGTATGCCTGGAGATCTACAAATCATTCATTGTGACTTACAATGCCAAGTACATGCTGCTATGGTCTGAATGGCCCCAAAATTCACATGTTGAAACTTAATCCCCATTGTGTTGGTATTAAGATGTGGGACCTTTCGAGAAGTGATTAAGTCATGAGGGCTTTGCCCTTATGAATGGATTAGTGACGTATAAAAGGGCTGGAGGGAGTTAGTTTGGGCCCACTTTGCCCTTCTGCTCTTGGCCATGTGAGGATGCAGCAAGAAGGCTCTCACCAAACACTGAATGCCAGCACCTTGATCTTGGACTTGGCAACCTCCAGAACTGTAAGAAATAAATTCCTACAGTTTATTTCTGTGGTATTTTGTTATAGCACATGCATTTTCTTAAGGTACATGCAGAGGTGAGTGAGACTGGAGCTGGAAATACTTAAGTAGGGGCCCACATCATGAGAACTTTATTAGAATACCACTGTGCAATGAGTGAAATTTTAAAAATATATTAAGCATAGTCAATAGAAAGAGCCTTGTGGCCGGGTATGGTGGCTCACACCTGTAATCCCAGCACTTTGGGAAGCCGAGGCAGGCGGATCACTTGAGGTCGGGAGTTTGAGACTAGCCTGGCCAAAAAGGTGAAACCCCATCTCTATTAAAAATACAAAAATTAGCCAGGCATGGTGGTGGGCGCCTGTGATACCAGCTACTCGGGAGGCTGAGGTAGGAGAATTGCTTGAACCTGGGAGGCAGAGTTTGCAGTGAGCCGAGATGGCACCACTGCACTCCAGCCTGGGTGACAGAGTGAAACTCCATTTCAAAAAAGAAAGAAAGAAAGAAAGAAAGAAAGAAAGAGCCTTATAAATCATCTGGGCTTTATTCTGTTGACCCAAGGGCATTACTGAGGGGTTTTATGAAATCTGAATTGCAATCTAAGTTACAAGGTCAGATTTATGATTAGAAAGAATACATTGTCATCAAGATGGTAGATAGATTCAAGAGGAATAAGTGAGACTAGAATCAGAAACAGCAATTGTTCTGGAGAAGAAGTGACAATGGCTTAAACTAGAGCCAAGATGTATAAAAGCAGTGTCACTGATCCATTCTAGGTACAGGCAGTAAGGAGTGCATTGTCTGTGGAGAACGTAACAACAATAAGAAAATAACTAAAAATCTGTCGGCTTTCCATTATCACTGAGCACACTTTTTATCACTAAACAATATTAGTAATAAGTATACACCCTCAAAAAATATTTTGTTGGTCTGAGTTCCAAACAATTGCCATGGTTACTGTGGAGGTTTAATAATTGTATTCATTATCTATTACTGATGAATAGTTATTCCCCAAATTTATCAGCTTAAACAACAAACATTTATTATCTCACATGGTTTCTGAGGGTCAGGAATTTAAGAGTGGCTTAGCTGGGTTCCGGCTCAGGGTCTCTCATGAGATTAAGCTGTTAACCAGTGAAGCAGTCACCTGAAGATTTGACTGGAGCTGGAGGATCTGCTTCCAAGCTCACTCATATGGCTGTTGACTGGCATCCTCAGCTTCTCTCTATATGAGCCTCTCTCTACAAGACTGCTCCTGACATGGCAGTGGCTGTCTCCAGAGTGAATGATCAGAGAGAGAGTGTGAGATGGTGTGATCGACTGAGACATAAGCTGCAGTGTCTTTTATAGCCTGATCTCAGAAATGACTTACCATCAATCTGCCATATTCTATTAGTCACCATGTGGCAAGGGACACTGCCTACACAAAAAGGTGAATACTAGGGTGAGCAAAATTAAAGATCCTCTTGGAGGCTGGCTACCACCATAATGTATATGGTGAAAACATTCTTATTACTTAGTCTACTTACTTACTCATACAATAAACATCGTATGCTACTTGGAAGTTAATTTAGAAAATTACTCTTTAAGCAGTTACTCCCCATTTCCCGCTCCTCCTAGCCCCTGGTAACCAGCAATCTGCTTTCTGTTTCTATGGATTTACCACTTCTGGATATTTCATATAAATGGAATTATACAACCTATGACCTTTTCTTGCCTGGCTTCTTTCACTTAGCATAATATTTTTTTTCAGGTGTATCTGCTTGTAGCATGTTTCAGTGCTTCATTCCTTTTCATGGCTGAATAATATTGTTACACACATATATATGTTAAATTATATAATATACATGTATATATCACAATTCATTTATCCATTCACCTGTTGATGGATATTTGGGTTGTTTTTGCCTTTTGGCTATTGTGAATAGTGCTGTAATGAATGTTTATATAAAAGTATTTTGTAGGGGTTGGGTGTTACTGATTTTGACATGCCAGTGAACATTTGAGTGTGTTCAGTAGGTGCTCATGCCTGTGAGTCTAAAGCTAAGAGAAGAGGTCAGAGATTGAGACAGACCTGAGAGTCAGCAATGATATATGGGTTGTGGTTAAAATTAAAAGAAGGACAGGCGTGGTGGCTCATGCCTGTAATCCCAGCACTTTGGGAGGCCGAGACGGGTGGATCACCTGAGGTCAGGAGTTTGAGACCAGCCTGGTCAACATAGCGAAACCCCATCTCTACTAAAAATACAAAAAATTAACTGGGCATGGTGGCAATGGGACTGTAATCCCAGCTACTTGGGAGGCTGAGTCAGGAGAATTGCTTGGACCTGGAAGACGGAGGTTGCAGTGAGCAGAGATCGCACCATTGCACTCCAGCCTGGGCGACATAGTGAGACCCTGCCTCAAAAATAAATAAATAAATAAATAAATAAAAGAAGGATGAGATCACCTAAGGAGAGCATGCACAGAAAAAAGAACAATGGACCAAGGGTAGGAATTAAGTCAAAATATTTATGGCATAAAAGACTTGGCTAAAATCTTTAGACATTCTCTGATCTACTACCTTGGGCATCCTTAGCATCAAACCAGCTTACATAGGCAGAGCTTCTCATTTATTCTTAACCTATGAACTTTATAAAACTATATAACTTCCTTCAATTACTTACTCAAGAGTTTAGTCATTTTTATTATTAAGAAATCCCCTTTTATTTCTAGGTGCTCAAATTGCAATTTATGACATTAAGAAATCCCATTCTGTTCTGTGGATAATGTTTTGTCAGTGCTCTAAGATATAAATAGCTTCTCAGGCATCTTTTCTATTTGACTAAATAATCCCAGGCCTTTCATCTTTCCTTTAAATATTTTCTCATATTTAGATGCATTTTCTAGGTCTCCTGTAATTTGCTACATCATGATTCAGTTGGATAATCTAGTAGGGTGCTATCATGCTCAATAAAGTTTAGATAGATAGATAATGTTTTGTCAGTGCTCTAAGATATAAATAGCTTCTCAGGCATCTTTTCTATTTGACTAAATAATCTCAGGCCTTTCATCTTTCCTTTAAATATTTTCTCATATTTAGATGCATTTTCTAGGTCTCCTGTAATTTGCTACATCATGATTCAGTTGGATAATCTAGTAGGGTGCTATCATGCTCAATAAAGTATGTGCTTTACTGAGTTCTTTTCGTGAATCCTTCTTTTAAGATAGTATCATGTTCTGTTATTATAAAAAGAACAAGACAAACCCACTATTGATTTACTAGTATCTTTAACGTGTGTTCCATTATGAGCTCAAGCCCATTTATTGGCATTTATGTCTAGATCTTTATTTCTCTTATTCTATCAGTAGACAGTATTTTAATTTCAGGGTACATGTTAATATTTCCTTCAAAATTTTTGATTAAAATCTTTTGTTTTACATATATCTCTAATTTGCTTAAAAAAACCAATATTCTTCTTATATTTTTAAGTGTTAATACTTTTGTCCTATTTGTTATACCAGGGTTGAAAATTTTCCCAATTCCTCTTTGTCACTGATAGGGGATACTGAACAACACTGGGGACCTAAAATTCATCCCAATGTGGTAGATTTCAAGCAGATTGACACTAAGCTGTTTGCCTGCACTTTTGGGGATATTACTCTCCATCAAATTATGCTCCTAGGATTGCATAAGACTTTTTATGTTTGCAACCTTCGCACTTTAATGGACACTGGAGTGTAAGCAAGACTGTAAATCTGTCTACAGGACTAAATTCCAGCTCATACGAACCTCAGTTGTTTCCATTTCTTGTATGCTCAATGTAGAATGCAGTGATGGTAAAACATCCAATCTTTGCCAGGACTTTTTGTGTTTGGCATATACATTGTGATGGACACAGCAAGGGTAATGAAATGCAAGTAATTCTGTGCTGCCAAAATGCTTTTGTTGGGAATTTTTTCTGTTTGGAAGATGCCTGGCCTAGCGAGTTGAAGGAAATCTAACCCAGCATTCAGAAGAACAGAAACTACACCCTGATGTCTGGAAGAAAGTGACTCCTGAATAATGGGATTACAGGCCAGTGATGTTAATTGCTCTGCAGTCATTAGGATAACTAGACTTTTTGAAAGATTGGTCTTATATGTGCTCAGAGGGAGGAGCTAACATACCTTAGTGTTATGCAGGGAGACGAGATCACCTAATAATTTCCTGGGTTACCTACTTAGTTAGTTATCTACTAAACTCCTGGGTAATTGGTGTCGGTGGAGAATGGGCAGAGTCTGTATAGGTCAGGGCACCTACCAGGATCCTGCATGAAAAACAGCCATTTTCTAGTTGGCTTCCTAGAGGTCATGCTCACATTTGACTTCCATGAATTTCTTACACTTGATAAGTCTTATACAATGTCAGACAATTACTTAATGTCACCTCACTTAATCCTCACGATCCCCCTGCTATGTAGGTTACTGTCTTTGCATTTGCAGATAAGAAGACAAAACTGCCTGAGGTTACATCTTGCCCAAGCCTTCAGAGTAGAGGAATCATGATTTGGATGGGGTTTATTCTCATTGCATTATGCCTCATTATTTCACTTTAAGCAAAGAGCCAATGGATGATATAAACAATTCAGTTAATTTTCCAATTAATTTTGTAATTAGTAGAAACATTTATGTAAATTTTCTGTAACATTGTGTATTTATCTACTCTCATCTTGTAAAAGCTTCTTCTGATCTTAATTCACATATAATTATGATTTTTATGCAGTTATAATCATAACAAATGCACAATTTCAGGTTCAATCACCCTCATGTAACATTTTATTCACATTTTTCTATGTTGTATAGCTTTTATAGTTATAATTTTAGTAACTATACAATAATGCACTCGGTAAATATTCAATCATAAAAGAAATGTAGCAGTGAAAATTAAGGCAGTACAAATATACCTCACTTTAGGAAAACCAGAATTATGGACAAGCAAAAAATGCAAAACAGGCTGAATATTTTCTTAACAAAAGGATTCAATATAGAATTCCTTTAAATAGTGTGCTCCTCTGGATCCCTGGGGAAATTCAGGTTTTCAAAATATGTGAAGGTCTCCCTAAGGCTGGATAATTTCTGAGATCCTTTCTAGCACCACCATGATTAATGCATTGGTTGTGTAAAATGAGGATACCGATATATTCTAGGTGTTATTCAGTTACAGAAACCTACAGAAATGAAGGATGTGTTTACTTCTTAGGCCTTGGTGGTTCAATAAAAACTCAGAAGAGTTTTTCTCTCACTCATTCCCATGGTGCCCGAATCCAGGCATTTCTAGAATTGTAGTGTCCTCAGGATGTCAGGGACAGTGTGCGGTCATCTATTCTAGTCTATCCTCTTGCCTCCAGTCGGAGCCACACCCAAAACCAGCCCAGACAGATGAGACTCTGTCCTATTTTTAACAAGATCCAGGGACGGGAGCATTCCTCATTTCCTCAATAACCCCATTTCAAAACCTGTATTCACACTTCCTGTTTAATTTTCATGCCATTAACAGAGACTCTCCATGCACTTCTTAAAACTTTATATCTAATATAGGATACATTTTTCATGAACTTAAAATTAAGGAAATAATAAATAGGGCTCACATAGAAAACAATATGCATTTTAGATTGTCTGTGACTTTAGATGTATCAGTATAATGTCATATTATCTTATAACAGGATATACAGTAGCCAATATTATTTACTAAAAATCCCAAATTTTATAAACTGTAAATACATATCTTAAATATCTGGAGACATTTGACTGGGAATATGATTATATTTAAGAGAGAAGATAACAATATGCCCTCACTTACAAGCCCCCCACCCGCCAATGATTTTATTCTTGCTTAGTGAGATTAGATAATATTTAAGTGAGATTTTATTTAAGAAACGCAAGAATGAAAAAACTATAGTTTTATTTTTATTCAATGAGGTTCGATTGCTTTAAAGAAAAAATCACTATTTACCATACTGCTGATGTTCTGCTGATTGCCTCCCATCAACTTTTATTTTAGTTCTTTTAAACACTAGGAAGCTAAAAATTTTAAGGAGGCTTTTTAAAAGGACAAAGATTAGTAGAGGATAGAACTGGTGACTTTGATTCAGACCTGATGAGCATCCTTACTTTCATGTTTTCTACACAGCCCTTGCCTCAAATCGAAAGCTTGTTCTGGATTGCACAGGAATCTTTCTTAGTAGGTGAGATGTGCTTTCCTAAAGCATCATGAGTTAATTGCTTTTGTTTGGGCTACTTTATTTTATAAACGTATCCTACAAAAACAGATTAATTATTTGACTCTGATAACATTCTGACAGGCCTGCTTGCTTCATTTTCTGTTTTTGTTTTTGTTTTTTTTTTTTAAGGAAAATTTCTGTTGTGAAGAATGTAAACAACAGTGTAAACACTCCCCTTGTTTCAGTCTCCTCTTGTCTGTTTTGTTTTTTTCTTTTTCTCCGTTTGGCACTGAGACTGATATGCAGCCGCAAGCACTAGATAAGAATTGTCTATCAGATTTAGCCATTCTGCACATGATTAATTTTGTTATGGGCAAAACATAGTGTTTTCTAGGTTTCTCTGGCAGTCACTGTATCAGGTGATACTTGCCCTTAAATCATCTTAGTTTATGTGGAGTAAAGCATGTCAGGTTGAAACAATTGTTTTCTTCCATTCATGCTACAGTACCTCTTGGGCTTTCTAGGATCATATTTTCATTCTTATGAAAATGGTGGCTGGGCCTGTTGGCTTACGTGTGTAATCCCAGCACTTTGGAAGGCCGAGGCAGGCAGATCACAAGGTTGAGAGTCCAGCCTGGTCAACATGGTGAAACCCCGTCTCTACTAAGAATACAAAAATTAGCCAGGCATGGTGGCGCACACCTCTAGTCCCAGCTACTTGTGAGGCTGAGGCAGGAGAATCGCTTGAACCCAGGAGGCAGAGGTTGCAGTGAGCCCAGATGGTGCCACTGCACTCCAGCCTGGATGACAGACCAAGACTCCGTCTTGGAAAAAAAAAAAAAGAAAAGAAAAGAAAAGAAAATGGTTAATATCACTTTGACAGATTATCTTGATCTTTTTCTGTGACTTATAAAACCCCTATGACAAAGACATGACTTTATTTTTCATGTTATAACTAATTTTGAGGCAAGTTAAACTAGTGAAAAAGAGAAAAAGAAGATTGTGTGAAACAGATAACGAAATAAAACAACCACAAAGCAGAAAGATGTCTTTCCTGTCAGGCTCTGGTAAAAAGATATAAACTCCTCAAGGGCAATACAATTTTGTATTTTACCAGTTTTCAGTGGCTGTACGATCAACAAATATTAGTGAGTGGCTAATAGGTCTGCACACTCAGAAAATTTAGTCAAAAATGTATTTCCTAATAATATGAAAGTATAGTGCAGTCTCTTTTTATTGTTTATACAGATAGATTTTTGAGAGAAAGTCTGGAGACAGACTTAGGTTTGAACTCTTGCTGTTTTTATGTGTTTACTGATTTAATTTTTCCAGCTTTATTGAGGTATAATTAACAAAAATTTCACATATTTAAGGTATGCAATGTGATTTTTGAAATACGGATATATTGTGCAATGATTACCACAATCGTACTAACATATCCATGGCCTTGCATACTTACCTTTGTGTTGTTATTGTTGAGCCCTTGCCTTTAATTGCTGTGTGACCCTGGACAAGTTACCTAACCTCGCAGTGCTTCAATTTCCTCATTATAAAATGGAGAGAACAACAATTGTTTCTTCTCAAAGGTTGTTGTATTTTATACATATGAAATATATAATTATATATATATATATATATACACACACATATATATATGCATTGAGAAATGTGCCTGGTAAATAATGAGCACTATGTATGATAGCATATGTTAGCTATTATTGCTCATTTTAAAATGTAAGATATCATTGCCACTATTATTATAGTGATCTTGGGCATTAGCAAAAATTATGGTGTTTGAAAATGACTGCCAAGAGAATAGGAATTCTTCATAGAAATTCCAGACAGTAAAGGAACTCCTGGGTGGTGTGTAAACATGAATAAGAGGATTTACCCTTTACTGATCAAAATTACCACTATTTTGTGATTAACTGAATACTTTTTTTTTTTTTAAGAGACAGGGTCTTCCTATATTACCCAGGTTGGTCTCAAACTCCTGGGTTCAACTGATCCTCCCTCCTCAGCCTCCCAAAGTGCTGGGGCTATAGGCATGAGCCACCAGGCCTGGATGATTAACTGAATCTTAAAGTTCAGTTTGAATATCATGAAGATTCACAGAGGCAGTTATGACTTTTCTTGAGATTTACAGAGCTGGCCTGATCTTACCAAGCTTTCCGAGCTCAGGATGGGTGGGCATCGATCTTCCAAACTTCCTTTAGTTAAAGGAAACCTGCAATTTGCCTAAACTTCATACTTGTCATCTTCTCTGCTTGTCCTTTTGTGCTATCTCTAAGTTTCATCTGTGTTCTCCACATTTGGATAAGCACTTGCCAAGTTTCAAACTTCTTTGAATGATATAGAGCAATCCATAAAAATCACTAGGTCTTTTGTAAATTCTCCTTCTTCTTCATGCTATTATGTAGGAATTGTTTAATTTCAAAAGCATCACAAGCAGATTAAAATATTTTCCCATTTTGAGTATTCATTAATTTATTAGACAACTATTTACTGAACATTCCTATGGGTTAAGCACTTGATACATAAAGATAAATCAACTCTGCTTCCAGTCCATGTGTCCAAACTTACGTTCCAGTAGTTTAGTGTTGATCCATTCCATAGTTGATCCTCATTATCATTTAGCCTACTTGCTAAAATTTTTTTGTAATTCCAAAGTCAATACTTGTGGCACTTTTGCAATCATTTTTAGATATGTGCAGAGTTGGTGAAAAATTTGAGTCCCTTGCTATGCACATTTCCAGTTGAGGCTGAACAAGGCGATACTCTGCCTTCTTGTTTCAGCCCTCATGCGGTCCTTTTGCAGTCTATTTATTGCCACTTTTCAATTAATTAATTAATTTATTTTTGCATGTTAGTGTTTTTGTTGGTGACTTCCCTGTTTTTAAAAACCCCAACTATAATGCTGAAGTGCTGCCTGGAGTTTCTAAAGACAAGTTTACTGTATTGTGCGGTATGGAGAAAATATATGTTGGGCAAACTTCATTCAAGCACGAGTTATAGTGCTGTTGGCTGTAAGCTCAATGTTAGGAAATCAGTAATACTATACATTCAGAAAAAGGAAGAGGAAATTCACCAATCTATACATGAGACCTCTCTGGAAAGTGCTCACATAGCATCAATAGTGCATGATGAGGCTATGGGAAAAATGGAAAAATTGCTGAATTTGTGGATTCATGAGATGAATTATGATGCTGAAAACCAAAGATATTTATGGTCATGTTACCCAAGGTCAGGAAAGTGTTAAACCCCTCTAAGTTAGTGTTTTATTATAAAGAAATACTGCATATAATTATTTGTTAGAAATATATATTAAATATGGTGTCTTTAAACACACATAAAATAAAGTTATATATTGATCAGTTGACAAAAAACCTTGTGGCCGGAGGCTTGTGGGAACCTATCCCTGTATTTCCTCTAGGAGCAATGGCACAGTATTTGTTAGTCCAGTGTTTATAGTGACTTTATAGAATATAACTACTATGAATCACAAAAACTGACTGTACATTCTTTAATACTCTTATAGCTGTGATTCTCAATCAGGGTGATTTTGTATGCCAAGGGACATTTGGCAATGTTTACAGGCATTTTCATTGTCATGACTAGGTGGAGGGTGGGGGATCAGAAGATGGTGCTATTGGCATCTAGTGGGTAAAAGACAAGGATGCTGTTAAACTTCCTACAATGCACAGGACAGCTCCCCATAATAAAGAATTAACCTGTCAAAACTGTCAAAAGTGACGGTACAGTGGCTCACACCAGTAATCCCAGCACTTTGGGAGGCCAAGGTGGGTGGGCAGATCACCCAAGGTTAGGAGTTCAAGACTACCTGGGCCAACATGGTGAAACACTGTCTCTACTAAAAACACAAAAATTAGCTGGGCATGGTGGCTGGCACCTGTAGTCCCAGCTACTTGGGAGGCTAAGGTGAGAGAATCACTTGAACCCAGGAGGCGGAGGTTGCAGTGAGCCAAGATCTTGCCATTGCACTCCAACCTGGGCGACAAGAGCAGAACTCCATCTAAAAAAAAAAAAAAGAAAAAGAAACTGTCAAAAGTGGCCGGGTGTGGTGGCTCACACCAGTAATCCCAGAACTTTGGAAGGCTAAGGTGGGTGGGTTGCTCGAGCTCAGGAGTTCAAGACCAGTGTGGGCAACTTGGTGAAACCTCATCTCTCCAAAAAAAAAAGTCAAAAGTGCCAAGGCTGAGAAATCCTGCTTCATACCAAGGTCTGCAAATTATTTCTATTAAGGGCCAGATGGTTAATATTTCCACCTTTGTGGGCCATGTGGTCTCCCTCACAGCTACTCAACTCTGCCACTGTAGCATGAAAGCAGCCACTGACAATATCCCAGCTGATGAATGGGTGCAGCTATTTTCCAATAAACTTTATAAAACTAATCAGCATGTTGGATCTGGGCCTGGGTTTTTGAATCCCTTCATAGCAGTGATTCTCAGTCTTTGGATGCTTGTTAGAAGAACCCAGCAGCTTTTAAGCAGTGGTATTTCCTGAACTCCACTCCTTAAAATTCTGATTGGATTGGTCTGGGATATGCCTCCAGGGTTGATATTGCCTAAGGGCTCTCCAGGGATTAGAAAGTACAACCAGCACTGAGAGCCACTGCTCTGAAGAGCTGCAGTTTGTGTATTTGAAGGTCGACTTGCACAGTAAACCCTTATCAGTAATCAGCAGACCCTTTTCTTGCAATCTGGCTTTTGTCCCAAGCACTCTCCTGAAAGTCCCCAAATTAATGGCCTTTTTTGTATTCATTCCTCTGAACCTCTGAGGTTCAGATTTAGAAACACTCCATGTTTCTTGAAACTCCTCACTCTCCTGATTCTCCTCCTGTGCTTCCAACTATTCCTCTATCTCTTCTTCCATCTCTTGAACCTTAAATATAGGTGCTCCCCTGAGAGCTGTTCTGAGACTCCTCTCTGACTAATTTTCCCTGGACTTTGTCATAGCTCTACCTGTCTATAAACAACATTCACACTGCTGTTGGCTTGATGTCTCCCACAAAGATTGGTTTAGTAGGTTACCTGGTGACTCGAGTCTTTCTTTTCTTTTTTTTTCCTTAAGACAGGGTCACACTCTGTTGCCCATACTGGAGTGCAGTGGTGCTGTCGTAGCTCACTGCAGCCTCTACCTCCAGGGCTCAAATGATCATTTCTCCTCAGCAAATTATTTTATTTTTATTTTTTGTAGAGATGGGGTTTCACCATTTTTCCCAAGCTGGTCTTGAACTCCTGTACTCAAGTGATCTGGCTGCTTCGGCCTCACAAAATGTTGGGATTACAGGCCTGAACCACCACACCCAGCCTCTAGTCTTCGTTTGATATAGTTTTGGAAATTAGACATGAAAATTATTATTCATGAAACTAACCAAAAGTCTCCTTTTCCAAATATCAATTCCCACCTCATAGGAACTTTCATAGAACATTAAAAAAAAACTGTGATCCTTACTATGGAACCATCTTCACTGGAAAAAACTGCAGTAGTGTCATTTGGGGAATTTGTAGCTTACATTATGCATCTAGACCTACCTCATGCTGAATAGAAAGTATATACAAATTTAAATAACACTTAATAAGTAGTATAAATGCTAATTTTGCATTTTATATCACCAGAACTGTCCTAGAGTTCAGTTATAATAATGAGGCACTTGCTCATTGGAAGATATGATCTATCTGGTAGACCTTGGCAGGAGATAAGAAGCACATGCAAACTGTGTAACTGGCGAGAACTTTAAGAGGGTCTGTTTACCAAGGTGTGGGCGGGTGTATTTGTTTCCTAGGGCTGCAATAGCAAATTACCATAAACTTGGTGGCTTAAAGCAAGAGAAAAGTATTCTCTCACTGTTCTGGAGTCCCGAAATCTAAAATTACGGTGTCAGCAGGGCTGCACTCCATCCAGAGGCTCTAGATAATTACCTTTCTTGCTTCTTCCAGCTTCTGGTAGCTGTTGGCAATCCTTGGCCTCCTTGGTTTGTGACCACATCACTCCAAGCTCTGCCCTTGTCTTTGTATCACTTACTCCTGTCCTTTCTCACTTTTGTATCACTTTCTCCTCGGTTTGTCTTCTTCTCTTTTGTCTGTGTCAAATCTCCCTTTGCCTTTCTCTTATAAGGACACTTGAGATTGGCCTTTCGGCCCACCTCAATAGTGAAAGATGATCTCCTCATCTCAAGAGCTTCAGCTTCATTACATCTACAAAGATCCTTTTTCCAAATAAGGTCATATTCATTCACAGGTTCTGTGAATGTGGACATGTCTTTTTTGGGGGCCACCATTCAATCCACAAGAGCAGGGTTGGGGGAAGCCAACAAGGAATGGCAAGGCCCTGTGAGGTCTGTCTTTACCACACCTAGGCCTGCAGGGGAAAGGGGAGGAAGCACACAATGGAACCTGGAGCCAATCACTATCACTGTAGGGTGGGGAGGGAGGTACCTGACAGCAGTGTGGCTTTCGAAAGAGAAATTCAATTAATGTGTGGGCTGCCATAAAGAGAGCCAGGAGAATAAAGATCCAGTTTCATCCTCCTCCTACCCTCCTATTTGTGCCTCCCATGAGTCAAGTCAAGATAAAAGAAAAAAAAAAAAAAAAAAGAAGTTCAAATGAGGTTGCCTTCACAAGTGCAGCAATAGATTTAGTTCTTCCTATATGTAAAAAACAAATGAGAACTTTTTTTTCCCTGTAATTTCAGACCATTACACACTGGTACTAGGAAGTACTAATTACCTCTGTGTTTTGGGAAAAGCACTATAAGCAGAGTATAAACCACCTTAGTCCTTTCCATACATAAGAATAATTCCATTATCATAAGCATTGTTACTATTATTTTACTCCCCTTATTTATATTCCTTCTCTCTACCAAAAGGAATTTAGGTGGCTCATGAAGAAGAGGTTATATTATTATAAGGATGATGAAACTGAAATAGAAAATCAAGACCATGGAAAGGAGGAGAGAGAAAAAATGTCAACCTGAAGGGCTGATAGATTTGCTGTGATGGAGCATCAAATTCAGTTCTGCCCTCCTGGCAGCCGTCGTTATAATAACGTAGTTATGTCCACATTTCACTTGAACAGAGCTTCCCTTATCTAGTCACGAGAAACTCTGCAACACACAGTTCCACAAAGACTGTCTCCTCTCCGGTTCATGTAATAGTCACTTTCTATTATTAAAAATTACCAGATAATTTGCAGAGCTAATCACTTGTGAAAATAAAAACTTGTGGGTTGGGGAAAAAAGACTGTAGAGGAATATGGAAGGACTAGAAAGAAAAGAAATAATGAGGGAATGAAGAGGGAACACAGTTACAGTCAATGAAGCTCTTCTAATCATTCATTATTTAGACATTTTCTCACCCCTTCTTTTATATTTTTGTGTTATCGAGGGATAATTTATGTACAATGAAATTCACACATTTAAAGTGAATTGTTGATTATTTTTGACAAATGTTTATAGCTGTGAAACTAGCCTCACAATCACGATACAGAACATTTCATTACCAGCCAAGATGCCCTCATACCCGTTACACCTAAATCCTTCCCTCCACTGCGGGCTGCTAGCAACAGCTGATCTGCTTCTTATCAATATAGTTTTGGCTTTTCTAGAATTTCACATATATAATATTTTATGCCTGACTTCTTTTACTTAGCATAATGCTTTTGAGATTCATCCATGTTGTTGCCAGATATCATAATTCATTCTCTTTTTATTGTTGACTAGTTAACCACTTTTTGAAAATATCACAGGTTATTTATGTGTCCACCAATTAATGGACAATTGAGTTGTTTCCAGTTTTTGGCAATTATGAATAAAACTGTTATGAATATCTGAGTACAAGTCTTTGTGTGAGCATACATTTTCATTTTCCTTGGGTAAATGCCTAAGTGGGATTAGTTATATGGTATATGTATATTTAACTTTATAAGAAACTGCCAAATTGTTTTAAAATTAGCTGCACAATTTTACATTCCCACCAGCAATGTATACTATTGTTTTGCATATTTGTCAACAGTTAGTATTTTGAGTCTTCTTTATTTGGGCCATTCAAGTGTGTGTGCGTAGGTGGTATTTTTTAAGTTTGCAGTTTCCTAATGGTTAATGATCGATATGGTTTGGCTGTGTCACCCAAAATCTCATCTTGAATTGCAATCCCTGTAATCCCCATAATCCCCACGTGTAAAGGGAGAGACCAGGTGGAGGTAATGGAATCATGGGGCCAAGTTTTCCCTATGCTGTTCTCGTGATAGTGAGTGAGTTCTCACGAGATGTGATTGTTTTATAAGTGTTTGATGGGTCCTCCTGTGTTCATTCTCGTTCCTGCTGCCTTGTGAATGAGGTGTCTTGCTTCTCCTTCCACCATGATTGTAAGTTTCCTGAGGCCTCCACGGCCACGCGGAACTGTAAGTCAATTAAACCTCTCTTCTTTCTAAATTACCCAGTCTTATAGCAGTATGAAAATGGACTGATACTATGATGATGTTAAGTATTTTTTTTTAGTATTTGTTTACCCCTCTTTGGTAAAGTGTGTGTTTAAATCTTTTGTTCATTTTAAAAATTGGGCTTTGTGTCTTATTAAATCCTAAAAAGTTCTCTTTGTTTTAAAATAGCCTCATTTAGACAAATCCATAAGCAAATGTGTTTTGCAAATTTTTTTCTTATGAAAAATATTACTTATACCATACAGCTATTGTAAGAAATTAGGTTAGCTATATGCAAAACTTCTGATACCTAGCAGCCACTTAGGAAATGCAAATTCTCTTCCCACACCTTTTCCCTTCACCAATAGATTCAAGTACTCTAGAAAAGTTGAGGATGCTGCAAGCAAGAAAAAGTTTTTGGGTGAGGACATTTTGGAGAGAATAATTTCAGGACACAGGTGAGGTTATAAGGGAAATTGCAAAGGATTAGAGAGGAATGGTAACGATTGAATCAAGAAGCACAGATGATTCAGATATTTGGGAGATGAGGGAAGAAGAAAGAAGGCAATAGCATAAGTGTGAAGCAGCACAGTGTAGTGGTTAAGCACAGGAGTTTGCAGCCAGGTTTCTTGGCTTTGAAGCCCAGCTCTGCTGCCTGCAAGCCATGTTGAGTGTGGGCAGTCATTTAACCTGTGTGTGAAAATGCAGGGAAGAGAGCAGCTTGGGGGGTTGGGGAAAGCTTAGATTTGCATTTGCTAAAGAATATCAAGTACAGGGACCACAGAAACTCTGCAGGATATGTCAACTCAGATGATGATTTCTCTTTTCAATTAAGTGTGATGTTAAAGCATCTGCCCAGAAAGAGGAAAATCAACAGCAGCTTGAAGCTTAGGGGAAGTGAAGAAAATGAGGGATAGCAGTTGTTGAGACTTAGTGACTTGGCAAGAAAGGCATTAAAAGATCACTAATAGTTGAGAAGGAATCAGGTGAGCTTGGAGGGCATGAATAAAAAATGGCTTCCATCAACAGATTTTTGTGACTCACTCCAAATGACATTTATCAACCAGGAAGCAGGAGAGGGAGAAAACAGAACACAACCTACAGAGGGAAGAGATAGTGGTTGGCAAGACAGCAAATTTATAAAGGATTCTAGATGAGCACATTGTCAAAATGGTCAACTGTTTAACATATATCAAGACGATGGAATAGCAAGACACTAAGGAAGAAAGTGTTCATGAGCATGTTCTATTTCTGTAAGTAGAAAAAAGAAAGGATCAGGTAGGCACGGTGGCTCATGCCTGTAATCCCAGCACTTTGGGAGGCCGAGGCAGGTGGATCACCTGAGGCTGGGAGTTCCAGGCCAGCCTGACCAACATGGAGAAAACCCATCTCTACTAAAAATACAAAATTAGCTGGGTGTGGTGGCAGCACATGGCTGTAATCCCACCTACTCAGGAGGCTGAGGCAGGAGAATCGCTTGAACCTGGGAGGCAGAGGTTGTGGTTAGCCAAGATCGTGCCATTGCACCCCAGCCTGGGCAACAAGAGTGAAAATCTGTCTTTAAAAACAACAACAACAAAAAAAAAAAAAAAAGGAAGAAAGGATCATTTTTTTAAGTGGCAAATTTTAAATGGCAGCTCAAATGAACCAGAAAGTAAGATGGAAAGAAAAGCTGAAAATGTAGTGGCTCACATACTTCAAGTTTGTTGATAACCCAATGTGGATGAAGTTGAACTGATGCATGGGGAGATATCCAATGGGAGGCTCTCTGATTATGGGGAATTTTAGAGTGGAGAGTTTCGAGGGAGAGAACTTTGGAGGTTGAGGCACATTAACTCATAAGTATTAGAGTTAGAGATGGAAGAAATAGCAAACTGGTTGATTAAAGGACTATCGGGTCAGTGTCAGGGAGTGTAATGCTGGGGGGTGAAGATGCTCACACACACTGTGGAAGACAGTAGTCCCCATGGGACTAAGAGGCAGGTTTTAGAGATCAGTAGATTGTTGCAGAGATTTCTCAAGTATATTGTCTTGCCAACTAATCCTGAAAACAGGTGGTAGGTCTGGGTCCAGCTGAAGATTTGCTTGACCTTGTCTTACACCTAATGCTAAGCGAGTTTTTGTATTACCTTCTGTGATTGATGTCATCTCAGTATTCATAGCACACCCACACTGTGCTCCAGAAAACATGAAACTAACAAAGCCCAGCTCTCAGCATCTTCCTCCTCACTCTCAGACATAACAAGCCTGCTGGGACAATTCCAATGAGCTGCCTTTTCCTGGGACAGAAACGTAGGGCTGGAGAGGGTGGAAAGCAAAATGATCTTCCTACCTGCTTCCTGTGGGGCCATTTTAAGCGGGTGGGAGAGTGGGAGGGAGAGCTTATCTATATTTCAGTGCTGGTTAAAAAACATACCTTGGCTTTTGATTCAAGGTACTAATTTATGTAGTTTACATATTTGCACTCTGAGCCCCACGGTTCTTAACCACAAGTACACAGGCGTGTAAAAGGCCATTTAAGATGAGTCACTGAAATCTCGAGGGGCGTTTGTTCTCCCTCCTGCCTCTTCCACTTCTAGCATGTTAGGTGAAGTTGTATTTGGAGGAGGCCCACAGGAAGAGCTAAGCAACAGCTTCAGAATTCAGCTGGAGCTTATGGTACATCATGTACCTCAATGGAAAAAAAAATTAAACTTGCCAGTGTCTACGTTAAAAGTTTTTGACATTTATTTAAACAAGGTCAGTTTCTTCTTTCTCTATGAAAATAGGCAAAATATTGCCACCTAAATGTCTTCATTTCAAGTAATTTGCAACACATACACAAATCACTGAGGGGCTAAGGTGACATTATTGACAATTCAAGTTTCAAAAAGGGATTCTGAGAAATTGCTTTACTGCTATGTGTTCCAGACTGACTGCCTCCATTAAGTACGTTCATTAGATAATCGCCTGACTTTTCCACTTTCCTTTTCTGGTGAAGCCACATGTAACATGTCCAAAATGTCTAGGAGAAATCACGGAAATCATGGAACTTGTGCACATGCATACAGCATTGCTTTTCAAAAAGGACAGAATATGTTCAAGAACTATTTATATTCTGGGCAAGCTCTGAATTTGTATATATTATGTGCACAGAAGATAATTTGTTATCATGTTGTACACCAAATTAAATGACCCTTTGATACTGAGGTCATGCCCATTCATATTAGTAGGAGTTAAAGACACCAAGAGGACCAAAAACTGATGCCAAGAATGCATGGAATGGTTTCCATGGAGCATAATGGCACAATTGTCTTATGGAACAAAATTGAAAAGAACTGGAGAACAGGAAAAGGGCGTGGTGTCTGCAAAAATGAAAAACTTTATTCATGGATTTAAATTTATACTTAAAATGAATTGAATGTGATACACCATTCTTAGTTTTCAGACAAACGTTAGAAACTAGCTAAATAGTGATGGAACTTTTAGAGTAGTCTGGCAAATTGTTCTGGAAATTACTTTCCCTCAACCTCAAGTATTATCACCAGTTCTTTTTCACTCTTCCTGAGAGGACGAAAGAACATCCTACTTCTAATTTTGGTAGAGACAGTGTCTTACTCTGTCACCAAGGCTAGAGTACAGTGGCATGCAATCATAGCTCACTGTAACCTTGAACTCATAGGCTCAAACAATTCTACTTCAGCCTCCTGCATAGCTAGGACTGTAGGAGCACACCACTATGTCTCTCTAATTTTTTATTTTTAGAGACGGAGTCTCGCTACATTGCCCAGGTTAGTCTTGAACTCCTGGCCTCAAGTAATCCTCCTGCCTTGCCCTCCCAAAACACTGCGATTACAGGTATGAGTCACCACACGTAACGTACTTTTATTTTTTAACCAATGCTTTTGAACAGGTTCCTTTCAAACTCCTTCTCAGGACTTCATGCCACTGATCTTCACATTGCCTTATAAACCTGCCATTTCTCCCTACACATCTTGATGGGCTTGTTAGTAGAGTCCATTACCATGAAGAAACCAATCTGACCAAAAGATTGTTAAATTTTTGCCCAAGAGATATGCAAACCATTTGTTTTATCTTCCTATTGAACTGTTGGTTACATTTTGTTGTATTCTATAACCATAATTAAACCTTCCTATGATTGTCTACAGCTTTGTGAATGCTGAAAACCAATACATTGCTTTAACATTCTTGTATGTAAATATTGGTCACTCAGAAGCTTCCTGATAGTACAATTTGGTGCCATTCTTAGGACTATTACTTGTGTTAAATTCAAATTAAGGTACCTTTCTTATGCCACCAATTGCTTAAAATCATTCCACAGTTTAGTTTGTTTCATAATTTCTAGTTTGGATTGTTTGTTATGGTGCTTTCCCCACTATGTATCTAACTAGTTCCTTTCATACTCTTTTTATAACTTGGAATCTATTTTATTGTTCCCTAAAGCTCCTGACTTTGTTTGAATTTGACAACTTTGGTCATTTGTGGACTAATACTTTCATAGTTACCCCTCTCCCAAATTTTCCCACAGATCTCCTCCTTGGAATCCTTGTACCTTACTAGTGTTATAATTTGGACTGATTACTTTCTAGGTTTTATGTCATTCTATGGCTCCCTTTTACTGTGCTCCTGGATTGGATGGATGTACTCTTTCTTGGATCCTACATTTTTTTCTTTGATTACTTTGCTCCTTTGTTTTGCTGTAGTACATTTTTAAGAAACTACTTCTGAAGAGATACATGGGATGAAATGTTCTGAGACTTTACAAGTTTAAAAATGTCATTTCTTCTGCTCTCACCTCTGAAAGCTTGACTGAGTGTAGAATTCTAGGTTGCAAAAAAAAAAAAAGAAAATCCGTTAGAACTCCCTAACATGATAAAAGGAATTTATGAAAAACCCACGGCAAACATCACGCTCAATGGAAAGACGAACACTTTCTCCCTAAGACAAAGAAACAAGACAAGGAGGTCTGCTTTTGCCATTTTTATTCAACTTTGTACTAGAAGTTTTAGAGCAATTATTCAAGAAGATGAAGTAAAACTAGTCACAGATGATATGATCTCATATTTAGAAAAATTTTTAAAAATTTCCCCAAATTATTAGATCTAATAAATGAATATAGCAAAGTTGCAGGATACAAGATCACAAATTCAGTGGTAATTCTACAATGAAGAGACCAAAAAAGAAATCAGGAAAACAGTACCATTTATAATACTATCCAAAATAATAAAATACCTTATAAATTTAACCAAGGTGGTGAAAGATTTTTGCACTGAAATCTATAAAACATTGCTGAAAGAAATTGAGGAAGACCTAAATAAATGAAAAGATATAACATGTTCATGAATTAGAAGATTTAATATTGGTAAGATGGCGATACTAAAGCAATCTAAACATTCAATACAGAGTCTATCAAAATTCCAACAGCCTCTTTATTTATTTTTTGGTTTGATTAAGTTTGGTTAAACTTCAAATTCATATGGAATTGCAGGGCCCCTCAAAAGCCAAAACAATATTGAAAAAAGAACAACAAAATTGGAGAGCTCACATTTCCTGATTTCAAAAGCTACTGCAAAGCTATAGTAATTAAAACACCGTGATACTGGCACAAGGATAAACATATAGATGAATAAAAGCATGAGTCCAGAAATCACAGATCTGTGGCAAACCGATTTCAACAAGGGTGCCAAGACCATTCAATGAGGAAGAGTGGCCTCTTCACCAAATGATGCTGGGACAATTGGATATCCCCATGTAAAGGAATTAATTTGGATCTTTACTCCATATACAAAAATTAAAGACCAGCCTGGGCAACATGGTGAAACCTTATGTCTACAAAAAATATAAAAATTAGCTGGGCATGGTGGCACATGCCTGTAGTCCCCGCTACTCAGGAGGCTGAAATGGGAGGATCGCTTGAGCATGGGAGATTAAAGCTGCAGTGAGCCATGTTCACACCACTGCATTCCAGCTTGGCTCAGAGAATGAGACCCTGTCTCAAAAAGACAAATAAAACAAAAAACCTCAGAATGGATCAAAGACCTAAGAGTTAAAACTATAAAACTTTCAGAAGGAAGTATAGGAGTAAATCTTGATGATATTTAGATTTGGCAATGGTTTCTTAGATATGACCCCAAAAACTCAAGTAGCAAAAGAAAATAGAGAAATGAAATTTCATTGAAATTAAAAACTACTATGCATCAAAAATCACTATCAAGGGAGTGAAAAGAGATAGCATGATAGGGTGACTACAGTCAATAATAACTTAGTTGTATATTTTAAAATGATTTAATTACATAATTAGATTTTTGTTTGTTTGTTTTTTGTTTTTGTTTTCTTTTAAGACAGAGTCTTGCTCTGTCACCCAGGCTAGAGTGATCTCTGCTCACAGCGACCTCTGCCTCCTGGGTTCAAGCAATTCTCCTGCCTCAGCCTCCCGAGTAACTGGGACTATAGGTGCCTGCCACTGTGCCCAGCTAATTTTTGTATTTTTAGTAGAGACAGGGTTTTGCCATCTTGGTCAGGCTGCTCTCCATCTCCTGACCTTGTGATCCACCCGCCTCGGCCTCTGCAGAGTGCTGGGATTACAGGCCTGAGCCACCGCGCCTGGCCTGCATTGTTTGTAACTCAAAGAATAAATGCTTGAGGGCATAGATACTTCATTCTCCATAATGTACTTATTTCACATTGCATGCCTGTATCAAAACATCTCATGTTCCCCATAAATATATATTCCTACTCTACACTTGCAAAAAATTTTTAAAAACAATAAAAATAATTTTTTTAAAAAGTGAAACAAACCATGGAAGGGGAAAACATATTTGCAAATCATATATATGATAAGTCTGATATCTAGAATATATGAAGAGTTATTACAAATCAACAACAGCAAAATAAATACCCAGTTTAAAAATAGGCAAAAACCTTGAATAGACATTTATTTAAAGAAGATATACTAGTGGCTAACAAATACATAAAAAGATGGTCAACATCATCAGCCAGTAGGAAAATTCAAATCAAAACCACCATAAGATACCCTTTCATATCCGCTAGGATGGTCATAGCTAAAAACCAAACCAAGCAAGTGTTGTCCAGGATGTAGAGAAATTGAAACCCTGAAACATAGACTAATTAGACTACTTGTTTCCCAGTGTCTGTTAGTTTGCTATGATGAAGTTTATGTTAAGTGTATTTTACCACAATTTTTAAAAAATGAGGGGAGGGATGGCAGGCTAAAGTACCTGTCACAGTTTTGTCAACTGGGCTAGGCTATAGAATGTAGCTACTTAATCAAAAACTACTCTAGATATTGCTGTGAAGATATTTTGTAGATGTTGTTTACATCTACAACTGATTTTAAGTAATGTCAATTTAAAGCTTTGCTTTAAGTAAAGATTATCCTAATGTGGATGGGAAGGCCTTAAGAGCACAAAAAAAAAAAAAAAAAAAAAAAAATTCTGCCTCAAGACAGCAGCATCAACCCCTGACTGATTTTCCATGCCTGTCCTACAAATTTTAGACTTGCCATTTCCCACAATTTTGTGTGCCACTTCCTTTATATATATATATGTGTGTGTGTGTGTGTGTATCTCCTTTTTTTGTTTTTCTGGAGAACCCTAATTGATACAGTGCCTTAAAAAAGTTTCTCTTAAAATATTGAAGCCATTCTTCCTAATCTTTTAGTTGTTGATGAGAATTTTAATACCATACTTTTGCAGATGATTTATTGATTTCTCTTGGAGGCCCTTGGAATCTTCCTATTTTTGGTTCCAAAGTTAGACAATGGTATCCTGAGTGTCTTTCATTGGAAGGAAAAGAGTTTTCAAATATGAAGATGTGTTTCTCCCTTCAGGTCTGGAATGTGACTTACGAAATTCCTTTGTTTTCTCTTCGCTGTTTTCTTTATTCTCCGTCTGGCATGTCTATTAGGTAGATATTTGACCTTTTGGTTAATTTTCTTTGTCCCCTTACTCTGTTTTTTGTTGTTGTTGTTTTTGTTTTATTTTTTAAAACAGGTTCTATGAATTATTGTCCTACCTTGGGTTGATAATATTTTTCTGAAATTATATTTGAAATGTTCAAAAGTTCCCTATTCAGTATTTTTTATTTTATAAGTGTTCTATTTTCTGGAATTTCTAGTTAAATTTTATTTGCTCTAAGCTATCTCTTCTGTTAGTTTTCTGCTTATTTATCATGAGAGGCAAAATTGCATAGTAGTTTATCACTGCAAACTGGAAGCAAATCAAACCCCACCTCTAATAAGAGCTAACTGTCCAAACTTGGGCAAGTAACTTAAGCCATCTCTGCCTCAGTTTCCTGGGGCATAATAACTAAGCTTACATTAATTTTGTGAAGATCTAGAGAGTTTGTTTATAAGCATACTCAGATAACTCCCAGCACATGGTAAGCACTCAATACATGTGAGCTATTCTTACTGGTCTTCTACTTCACATTGCAAGCTTTATTCATACGACTAATGAATCTTGGTTGTCTATTCACATTTTTAAAAAATCAGACTGCAAAGTTGACTTCATGCTGTTTTTGTGGGTGAGACTTACTGACTGGAAAACTTACTGTTAGTATGAGTCAGAAGTGGACACTGAAATGAGCGTAAAAAAGAGAACTTCACTATGGAGCACCAACACTTATACTCTAGTTCTTCCTAGATAATCAGCTCCATTTCTTTAGAAGAGAACCCTCAAATAAGTTTGCTTTGCATTAAGAGCTTGACTGCAAGCTCTTCTATATGGTAGGAAACTGGGATGCATTGATTGCTAAGTATATTCACCTGGAAATGATTCCCCAATTTTCAGCCACACTCTTTCCCAACTTTTGGTCCTACTTGGCTGTGGTTGAGTCATTAGCCTTTTCTGGGTTCAACTATGTGGTTGTGGTTGTCTCGTTCATTGGCTGTAGCTTCTTCCATGTACGTTCTGAGCTGGGGCTTTTTTTCCTCTTCATCAATAAGAAAAAGCACAAAGTAAAAATCGGCTGTAATCCCATCACACCAAGATAATTATTGTTAGATTTTAGTCTTTTTTTCTCTTTAAAATCACCAAATGCCCTTCTCTAGTATTGTTTCTATCCATTTAACAGATTCAGCAGCACTAAAGCCCAGCATACAATTTGACAAAGTCAGAATTTCTCCATAGTGCGTGGGGAAAGGCTAGGGACACTTGTGTTGATAATATTTATCTCTTCATGCTTTATATTATTATAAACCAGACAGTGATAATTATCTTTGCAGCCAAATCTGTGAATATTCATTCATTTCCTTAAATTTTCCAGAAGTTGAGACAAAGGATAAAAACACTTTCCAAAGGCTTTCCATAAATATACCAAACAGCTCTCGGGGCCAGTTTTACCAATTTAAGCACAAGCAGCAAGGTTTGATGATACGCCCCATTTTCAGCACTGATGATTATTAAGTTTTTTGGTAATTTAATGGATAAATACCTTACTGTTTCAATTTGCAGTTTTTCAACTGGTAGTAAAGTTAATTTAAAAAATAAATTAATTTTTTTATCTGGCTTGTCCTTAGCAAATAGCTCATTTTTTGTTGGGAGTGTTCATTCATTCTTTGTTTTTCCTGATTGTTTTCAACCTTTCCACTAATTATTATTTTTTTTTTGAGAATCTAATATGCTAGGCACTGTTCCACATTTTGTAAATACAGGAGTAAATAAAACATAATCCCGACCCTCATAGAGCTTATATTTTAATGAGAAGAAAGACATAATACATAAAATGTAGTAGGTCAGATGGTGGTAAGCACTGAGAAAAAGAAAAATAAAGCAGGCAAGGATATGTTGGGAGTGGGGCCTTCTGAGGACCTATCAAGAGGGCAACATTTGAGCAGATATCTGAAGGAGGTAAGGGAATGAGCCATGTCTTTAACTGGGGTCAGAGCTTGCAGGCAGAGGGACTAGCAAGTGCAGAGACTCTGGGATGGAAGTGTGCTATGTTTAAGGAACTTCAAAGAGGCCAGAGTGGCTGGAACTGAGCAAGTAAGGAAAGTATTAGAAGGAGAGGTCTGAGAGGTGGGAGTACATATGTGGGGGGCAAATCATGTAAATACTCAGAGATAGACCCTTGTAAAATCTTTAGCTTTTACTCTGAGGAAATGGCAAATTATTGGAAGGATATGAGTGGAAGAATGACATGCTGTAACTTATTTATTTTTTTAATCAACCAAATTCAATATCTCGATCTTGTTTTACTTGTTTTTAGTCCTGTTCAAACAAATCAACTGTACAAGGATATTTTTGAGACAACTGGGAAAATTATACACAGTCTAAGGATTAGAAGGAATTGTTAAATCTTAAATTTAAATTCTAAATTTAAACTAAAAAATTGTAAATTTATTTATATATATATTTTTATTATACTTTAAGTTCTAGGGTACATGTGCACAACATGCTGGTTTGTTACATATGTATACAAGTGCCATGTTGGTATGCTGCACCCATTAACTCGTCATTTAACATTAGGTATATCTCCTAATGCTATCCCTCCCCTCTCCCCCTACCCGACAACAGGCCCCAGTGTGTGATGTTCCCCTTCCTCTGTCCAAGTGTTCTCATTGTTCAATTCCCATCTATGAGTGAGAACATGCGGTGTTTGGTTTTTTGTCCTTGAGATAGTTTGCTGAGAATGATGGTTTCCAGCTTCATCCATGTCCCTACAAAGGACATGAACTCATCCTTTTTTATGGCCGCTTAGTAATTCCATGGTGTATATGTGCCACATTTTCTTAATCCAGTCTATCATTGATGAACATTTGGGTTGGTTCCAAGTCTTTGCTATTCTGAATAGTGCCGCAATAAGCATACGTGTGCATGTGTCTTTATAGCAGCATGATTTATAATCCTTTGGGTATATACCCAGTCATGGGATGGCTGGGTCAAATGGTTTTTTTCTAGTTCTAGATCCTTAAGGAATCGCCACACTGTCTTCCATAATGGATGAACTAGTTTGCGGTCCCGCCAACAGTGTAGAAGTGTTCCTATTTCTCCACATCCTCTCCAGCCCCTGTTGTTTCCTAACTTTTTAATGATCGCCATTCTAACTGGTGTGAGATGGTATCTCATTGTGGTTTTGATTTGCATTTCTCTGATGGCCAGTGATGAGCATTTTTTCATGTGTCTGTTGGCTGCATAAATGTCTTCTTTTGAGAAGTGTCTGTTCATATCCTTCATCCACTTTTTGATGGGGTTGTTTTTTCTTGTAAGTTTGTTTGAGGTCTTTATAGATTCTGATTAGCCCTTTGTCAGGTGGGTAAATTGCAAAAATTTTCTCCCATTCTGTAGGTTGCCTGTTCACTCTGATGGTAGTTTCTTTGGCTGTGCAGAAGCTCTTTAGTTTAATTAGATCCCATTTGTCAATTTTGGCTTTTGTTGCCATTGCTTTTGGTGTTTTAGACATGAAGTCCTTGCCCATGCCTATGTCCTGAATGGTAATGCCTAGGTTTTCTTCCAGGGTTTTTATGGTTTTAGGGCTAAGATTTAAGTCTTTAATCCATCTTGAATTAATTTTTGTATAAGGTATAAGGAAGGGATCCAGTTTCAGCTTTCTACATATGGCTAGCCAGTTTTCCCAGCACCATTTATTAAATAGGGAATCCTTTCCCCATTTCTTTTTGTCAGGTTTGTCAAAGATCAGATGGTGTAGATGTGTGGTACTATTTCTGAGGGCTCTGTTCTGTTCCATTGGTCTATATATCTGTCTTGGTACCAGTACCATGCTGTTTTGGTTACTGCAGCCTTATAGTATAGTTTGAAGTCAGGTAGCATGATGCCTCCAGCTTTGTTCTTTTGGCTTAGGATTGACTTGGCAATGCGGGCTCTTTTTTGGTTCCACATGAACTTTAAAGTAGTTTTTTCCAATTCTGTGAAGAAAGTCATTGGTAGCTTAATGGGGATGGCATTAAATCTATAAACTACCTTGGGCAGTATGGCCATTTTCATGATATCGATTCTTCTATCCATGAGCATGGAATGTTCTTCCATTTGTTTGTGTCCTCTTTTATTTGGTTGAGCAGTGGTTTGTAGTTCTCCTTGAAGAGGTCCTTCACATCCCTTGTAAGTTGGATTCTTAGGTATTTTATTCTCTTTGAAGCAATTGTGAATGGGAGTTCACTCATGATATGGTTCTGTCTGTTATTGGTGCATAAGAATCCTTGTGATTTTTGCACATTGATTTTGTATCCTGAGACTTTGCTGAAGTTGCTTCCCAGCTTAAGGAGATTTTGGGCTGAGATGATGGGGTTTTCTAACTATACAGTCATGTCATCTGCAAACAGGGACAGTTTGACTTCCTCTTTTCCTAACTGAATACCCTTTATTTCTTTCTCCTGCCTGATTGATGGCCCTGGCCAGAACTTCCAACACTATGTTAAATAGGAGTGGTGAGAGAGGGCATCCCTGTCTTCTGCCAGTTTTCAAAGGTCATGCTTCCAGTTTTTGCCCATTCAGTATGATATTGGCTGTGGGTTTGTCATAAATAGGTCTTATTATTTTGAGATACGTCCCATCAATACCTAATTTATTGAGAGTTTTTAGCATGAAGAGCTGTTGAATTTTGTCAAAGGCCTTTTCTGCATCTATTGAGATAATCGTGGTTTTTGTAATTGGTTCTGTTTATATGCTGGATTACATTTATTGATTTCTGTATGTTGAACCAGCCTTGCATCCCAGGGATGAAGCCCACTTGATCATGGTGGGTAAGCTTTTTGATGTGCAGCTGGATTCGGTTTGCCAGTATTTTATTGAGGATTTTTGCATCGATGTTCATCAGGGATATTGGTCTAAAATTATCTTTTTTTGTTGTGTCTCTGCCAGGCTTTGGTATCAGGAGGATGCTGGCCTCATAAAATGAGTTAGGGAGGATTCCCTCTTTTTCTATTGATTGGAATAGTTTCAGAAGGAATGGTACCGGCTCCTCCTTGTACCCCTGGTAGAATTTGGCTGTGAATCCATCTTGTCCTAGACTTTTTTTGGTTGGTAAGCTATTAATTATTGCCTCAATTTCAGAGCCTGTTATTGGTCTATTCAGAGATTCAACTTTTTCCTGGTTTAGTCTTGGGAGGGTGTATGTGTCGAGGAATTTATTCATTTCTTCTAGATTTTCTAGTTTATTTGCGTAGAGGTGTTTATAGTATTCTCTGATGGCAGTTTGTATTTCTGAGGGATCGGTGATGATATCCCCTTTATCATTTTTTATTGCGTCTATTTGATTCTTCTCTTTTCTTCATTAGTCTTGCTAGCGGTTTATCAATTTTGTTGATCTTTTCAAAAAAAACCACCTCCTGGATTCATTGATTTTTTTGAAGGGTTTTTTGTGTCTCTATTTCCTTCAGCTCTGCTCTGATCTTAGTTATTCCTTGCCTTCTGCCAGGTTTTGAATGTGTTTGCTCTTGCTTCTCTAGTTCTTTTAATTGTGATGTTAGGGTGTCAATTTTAGATCTTTCCTGCTTTCTCTCGTGGGCATTTAGTGCTATAAATTTCCCTCTACACACTGCTTTGAATGTGTCCCAGGGATTCTGGTATGTTGTCTGTGTTCTCATTGGTTTCAAAGAACATCTTTATTTCTGTCTTCATTTCATTATGTACCCAGTAGTCATTCAGGAGCAGGTTGTTCAGTTTCCATGTAGTTGAGCAGGTTTGAGTGAGTTTCTTAATCCTGAGTTCTAGTTTGATTGCACTGTGGTCTGAGAGACAGTTTGTTATAATTTCTGTTCTTTTACATTTGCTGAGGAGTGCTTTACTTCCAACTATGTGGTCAATTTTGGAATAAGTGTGATGTGGTACTGAGAAGAATGTATATTCTGTTGACTTGGGGTGGAGAGTTCTGTAGATGTGTATTAGGTCCGCTTGGTGCAGAGCTGAGTTCAATTCCTGGATATCCTTGTTAACTTTCTGTCTCATTGATCTGTCTAATGTTGATAGTGGGGTGTTAAAGTCTCCCATTATTATTGTGTGGGATTCTAAGTCTTTTTGTAGGTCTCTAAGGACTTGCTTTATGAATCTGGGTGCTCCTGTATTGGGTGCATATCTGTTTAGGATAGTTAGCTCTTCTTGTTGAATTGATCCCTTTACCATGATATAATGGCCTTCTTTGTCTCTTTTGATCTTTGTTGGTTTAAAGTCTGTTTTATCAGAGACCAGGATTGCAACCCCTGGCTTTTTTTTGTTTTCCATTTGCTTGGTAGATCTTCCTCCATCTCTTTATTTTGAGCCTATGTGTGTCTCTGTAACTTATGTTTTAAGAAGATCTCTTTGGCAGCTGTGTGAAAAATAAGCCATAGCAGACTAGGGTGGCATCAGGGACAAGGAGTTAGGAGGATTATTGAATAATTAAAAGGACAGATGATGGCAGCTGGGACCAGGGTGGTTGCTGTAAAAGTGTTGAGAAGTAGTCAAATTCTGTCTATATTTTTGCGTCTATATTTAAGAGTGAGAGTTATCTATTTATACACCCACCCGCTCACCCATCTGTCCACTGGCCTGTCACCCATCTGTCCATCCATCCATCTATCCATCTATTCTCATTGTAATGTTTAGATTTCAGCATCTGAATTTAGAAAATGTCTATTATTTTAATGCCCCAAAATTGTTGAGATAGCATGGAAATTGCATGTTCCTTGAAGTCTGAAAAACATTGTTCAAGTGACCCTCTGTGCCCTGTTCTTTTCATAGAGATAAGGCTTTGATAGGCCAGGTGCAATGGCTCATGCCTGTAATCCCAGCACTATGGGAGGCTGAGGCAGGAGGATCCCTTGAGCTCCAGAGTTTGAGACCAGCCTATGTAACATGGCGAGACCTCATCTCTACCAAACAAAAAAAAAATCAGCCAGGCGTGGTGACCTGCACCTGTTGTCTCAGCTACTCTGGAGGCTGAAGTGGATCTCCTGAATTAGGGAGGTAGAGGTTGCAGAGAGCCGTGATAGTGCCACTGCACTCCACCCTGGGCAGCAGAGTGACTTTGGCTTTTATAGCTTTTTATATATCTTCCATATAAGTAGTCTGTTCAGATCTTTTATCTCTTCCTGAGTCAATGTTGGTCATTTGCATTTTTCTAGAAAGTCCATTTCTTTGATATTTAAAAAATGTATTGCTTTGAGGTTTATAATATTATAATTTTCAATGTCTCTTTATGTTTGTGGCTAAGTTCTCTTATTAGCTTTATGTAGTTGTGTTTTGTCTTTCAATGTATTAGACTAAGTAGTGGGATGTCTGTTGTATCTTTTTCCCCACAGAATAGCAGCTCTTACATAACTTTGTCTGTTTACTGTTTTACTGTTTTTCGGGTCATTTTTATTTCTTAATTTTTTTTTCTTTTTTCTGCTTTCCTTGCTTGTTCTGTTGCTGTCTCCTGATTTCTTGAATTAAATACCTAAAACACGATAACAAAAAATGAACTGAGTTTGCCTCGGACAAATGCTTTGGCCATATCTCATTAGTATTGACATGTCATGTTCTCATTATTGCTCTTTTCTTAGAACTCAGTAATTTCAGATTTTTCCCAAAAGCTATTTATTAGTGGTTTCTCTTTTCATTTCAAAATGTTTGTTTTCAGTTTATATTTTTGGAATTAATTTCTAGTTATAATTTGTGGTCAGAATCTATGTCTTACATGATTTCTGTTTTGTTGAAATTCATCAAGCTTTTCTTTGTGGCTAAATGCATGATCAGTTTTACACATTTTCCATGGATCTTTAAAATAGAAAGTGTATTCTTTGTTGAGTACCATGTTCAGTTTGTAGTTATTAGATCAACTTTATAATAGTATTCAGCATTTCAGTATTATACTTTTTTCCTTGATTTATATGTCAAGAAATAAGGCCACCCTCAATGTGAAGCAACAAGGATGAAGATTTTTATGATGATCCACTTAATATATCTATTTTTTCTTCCTTTTTTAAAAAAACCACAAAACAACAACAACAAAACAGAGAAAGAAGTAGTAAGGTCAGGTGTAATGGCTCACCTCTGTAATCCCAGCACTTTGTGAGGCTGAGATGGCAGGATTGCTTGCGCCCAGGAGTTTGAGATCAGCCTGTGCAACATAGCAAGACCCTGTCTGTATTTAAAAAAAAGTAAGACAGATATATGTAAGCCATCCGTATTTGTTGTGTTGTTTATTTACCTTTTTTACTTTATGTATTTTATTTGAAATATTTTCATGACTTTTAATAACTTTTTTGATCGCTTCATTAACATAAAATATCCCTTTGTTACATAATTTTCCCTTTTAATATGGTTTTTGCCTTGGATTCTATTTGGACTGATATTAATATTGTAATCACTGCTTTCTTTTTTTTTTCTGACATAGTTTATGTATATATAAGACTCCATCATTTGGCTGAACAATGAATCTTTAGCTTCATTAAAAATCAATTGAGGTGGTCTCTCAGCCAAGGAAGACGTTGGTGCTGAGGTTGATATTCCTATCAAGAACAGTAACTGCCATTGCTTCCAGTGCTTTGATGAAACCTCGAACACATGGCTGGAAGGTTTCATGTTGTTGGAGCATTTGTTGTATCCCTGGGGGGTTGCAGCTCTCTAAGTTTGCTGTGGCTAAACAAAAAAGACATACACAGATTTCTACAGAAATTGTGAGTCCATGAAAGATTTTGAGATGAGGAAGGTTTGTATCTTTCAGAGTACAAAGTGATTTCGGAACATAACGAATTTCTTTGGACTATATTACCTAGAAGTTTGTCACCCACATGTGTTCCTGAACTATTATGAAACATGAAAATGTGGGCCAAGAAATAGTTTATCTGGATAAAGAAACAATGAACAACAACAAAATCAATTGAGATAAGTTAATATTGATAATTTGATTTTTTTCTTTAAAAATCATATGCTATGTTGCGTTATGCACATAACCTACCTATTTTACATTTTCAGATTGTTATAACATGTATGTAAATTTATATGCTATAATCTCCAAATACATTTGAAGTGGAAAATATGAAAATGTAGGATAATTTTTTAAAATTGGGTGCCACAAAACACTATTTTAGTAGAGGATAATTATAAATGTTGCCTTCAATTTATTTTTCATATTAATTTCAGAAAGACCCTTCTGTGTCAACTTTTGGTGAATAAAAATGACAAGCAATCAAACAATAGCATAAGAACTCTAGATGACAATGTTTTGTCTGTAGTTAATTATCAGGTGATATAGAAAATGTTGATGAGATCAAGCCTCTCCATTATTATTGTATGGGTTGTTCTCTGTTTGTCTTCTGATGCCCCTCACTCAGATCCCTTCCTGCCCTTCTTTGACCTGCTCTGTTCCCTGGGAGGCTGGTCCCCTCAGTGCTGCCTCACCTACTCTTCCTTACTGACAGCTTCTGGTAGAACTCAGTCAATGAGAGCACAGACAGGAGCCTGTAGGGTGGGGCGGGGGGCAAGAGAAGAAAAATGCTGGAGTATTTCTTCCCCTATATTGCGGAGCCTTTTCCTTCTTGGCTTCAGCTCTTATTGAGCAACACCATTTCCCCTCCTTCCTCCTCCGGCCTAGAGGTGGAAATGGTGCTGATCTCTGGTGGCTTCCACACCCCTCACTGGTCCCTTTAACCTTCCCCACACCTCTGTAAATTGTGAATTATTAAAGTCTCTTTAGAGGAATCATGTAAATGGAATTCTATTTTCTCCTGGTATCCTCCAGTGCAATATAAGCCTGAGTTCTTTTTTATGAGCAAGAGAAAACAACTCAGCCTTTTAAAGGGTTAGAAGGATATCATGGTGCTGAGAATTAACGAAGCTTGACGACAAGGCTTGAGAGTGGTCAGGAGGCAAAGTGGGGTCCAAGAGCATGGCAGAAGCCACCATAAAGGCTATGGACATGCGCTATGGATATGTTTGGGTCACGTGCTTCCGCCTCAGATCATCCTGAACCCACCCAGAATAATTTTATCCCTGACTTAGCATTTAAAGTCCAAGGAGAGGCCAGTAATGTATCCTTCTCCTGGTTGTTGTGGGGAGGATGGAGAGGGGATCTGGGTTATTTGGCTTCTGAAATACGAGGTGTCCACAGAAAAATTGGACCAAGAGGTTGGAGAGGTGGATTCCAAACAGACAGAAATGACTAATGCCCACTGTAGATACTATCTTTAAAGGCATCTTAACATTTAACACATACTATTGTATTCATGCCTATTCTAATACCTTAGGGACTTAAAGGGTGGTCAGGTTAATTGACTTCTCTTAATTATGCAATTATTTGCTCATTTATTTATTGATCTCTCCTTTTCTGTGTCTGCAGTTCAACAAGAACTGCTGGTTAAGTTATCCAGGATGTGTTCCATAGATTTTATTTCTGTCAACCCAGTATATATGCTCAAGTAAAGCAAATATACCCATGGCAAGAAGTTTAGAATCTGTGAATCAGATTCACATATAAATATGCTATCATCAGCCTTTTCCAAGAAACAATATTGTCAGAGTTTGCTGATAACCCTCACAAATGAATTTGTTCTTGGTTATCAGGATAGTAAGTCCATACTGAAAATCAATGTTAATTCAAGAATTCTCAGCTCAAATGCAGCTTGTTGTGAGCTCTAGGAATTGTGCAGGAGAGGGAGAAAGGGATGATTTGTGATCTGAGGAATATGCTTTGACAGCCCAAACCCCAACACTTTCAAAAATTTCCACAGGGGCTTTAAAGGTGACCTTGATGAGGAAGGGAAAGCAATCTTTACCTGGTGAAGGCAGAGTAAGAAACACTGCCTAGAAAGATACACACATGCAAATTAAGGTGAAAAGAATTCTGGATTTTACCAGTTGAGAGCTGTGGGATTTTGGAAATATAGTTTAAAAGGCTGGCACCTCCGCATAAATAATGGAGAACCTGGAGACTAGCTATCAGACGGTGGCATCTGCCCATAAACGTCCAAGAGCAATGAGAAGATTCAGCTATGGTAAAAGAGAGCACTGGCCCCTGCTGCCCTAAAGCTAAGGACTGTCATTGAAACAACACTCCAAAGGGCTTCTTGGAAGCTGCCTCTGGAGCTGGTCCACAGGGTATAATTATGAGATTCCTGAGCTCCCATGCCACTGTTAACTAGAAATAAAGGTCATCTGACTTATAGTTCAGCTAGAAATCCCTGTCCTGAGTTAAGTCTGAAAATACAAAAGTAGAGGCCTTGTACTTTAATTCACAGACTTTTTCCTTAAAAGGAAGTGCTGGTAGAAATCATGCCACCTCTTCATTATTTAGTGTGTATAGAAATAAAATGCTAGGTATTTAAAAGTAGCAAAAGAAAATCTCAAGTTTTGTTCAAAATAGAACACATAGGTTCTAAACTATAAAGTCATAGTAAACTGATGCTTATTTCTTTAACGTTAAAAATACTTGTTAAAATACTTGCTAATAATTACGACCTCATTAACCAAGCAGTATTAAGGGACAAAATGGGACACAATGCTCCTGGAATTAGTTAGAAATTGAGTTTAGATACATATAAAAATCTGTGTTTCATTTTCAAAATGAAAGATGATATGGATTCTTGATTTCCTAGTTTTTAAAAGAAAGTATTAGATCAAACATGAAGACAGATTGATCTTGGGAGTATTTCTAAATTAAGAAATCAAAATCCATGTTCTCTCAAAATTGATATGAGTTTCAAGGATGGTTTTTTTGTTCAAAGACTCTTTTAACATATTTTGGGCCTATTAGAATTTTTTTTTTTTTTTTTTTTTTTGAGTCAGTCTGGCTCTGTCACCCAGGCTGGAGTACAATGGTGCAATCAGTTCACTACAGCCTTGAATTGCTCAGTGCAGCCTTGAACTCATGGGCTCAAGCTATCCTTCTGTCTCAGCCTGCAGAGTAGCTGGGACTACCAACATGTGCTCCACTGTGCCTGGCTAATTTTTAAATAATTTTGTGGAAATGAGGTCTCGTTATATTGCCCAGGCTGGTCACAAACTGTTATAAATATTATAAACTATCACAGATATATGTCTATTTAGTGCAATCCATGTGTATCACAGTGTTCTAAGCCATTAAATTGGAAGACATGAGCCCTGGCCCCAAGGGACTCACAATATTAAAATCATAGATTACAGATGAGCCAATCTCTGAGTTATGGAGGACGAAGAGTCCCTGGTCAGGAAGCTCAGGTCCTGACTTTACCAACAGTTCTTTAGAACCTTGTTGAAATTAACTAAATGTTTAGTATTTCCATTTCCTCATACTTCAAATGTAGGATAATATCTGCCCTTCTTATCTCATGGGTCCCTGACCTAAGAACATAAGATAATGACTATAAACATTCCAAAAAATCCTAACACATTGTTATCTATACTAGACTCAAAACTGCAAAAGGATTTGTGTTTCCTTTTAAATAGCTTTAAGAAGCATCATTAACATTTATACAACACTGAGAATCTCTTTGCACCCCAAGTTACAGAACTGTGTATTTAGCTACAATTTGGGCTGTGACTTAAGTGGAAGATATAGGTTACACCTCCTCTAACCAGAAGCAAAATGCAAATATTTTGAAGATTTTTTTTTTTTTTTTTCTGACGCAGAAGTGTGGAAATAAGCAAATTGCAAAAGAAAGAGGAACATTATACTTAAGTCCTGAAATCTAAAAAATTTCAGTTTAGGGCTTTTTAAAAATAATTGGTAAAGTTCCAGGGTTAACCTACTTTGTTGAACCTTTGGGCTGTCCAGTGTGGAGCAAAATTCTTTAGGGATACAATGATACTTGAAAAAAATATTTGAAACATATAAGCCAGGCCGGGCACGGTGGCTTACGCCTGTAATCCCAGCACTTTAGGAGGCGGAGGCGGGAGGATCATGAGGTCAAGAGATCGAGACCATCCTGGCTAACACGGTGAAACCCTGCCTCTACTAAAAATACAAAAAATGAGCTGGGCGCGGTGGCGGGCGTCTGTAGTCCCAGCTACTCAGGAGGCTGAGGCAGGAGAACGGCGTGAACCCGGGAGGCAGAGCTTGCAGTGAGCCGAGATCGTGCCACTGCACTCCAGCCTGGACGACAGAGTGAGACTCCATATCAAAAAAAAAAAAAAAAAATATATATATATATATATATATGCTATCGCTCACTTATAAAAAAGTATAGAGATCTGAGTAGATACATTAAAGATAGAAGATACTGGTTTTCATTCTAGGTTCATTCATTATAAAATGAAACCTTGACACATGTAAAAAACTTGATTCCCACAACTGTTAAAGGTGTTTTGTGCCACTGCTTCTGATCTTCTTACTGCTCTCCTGGCCTCCCCTAGCGTGTCTGAGTTTCTGTCACTGAGACCAGCTCTGTTTTCAAGTATTTCACATTTAACCTTCCCAGGAGAGGATTGGTTGGGTTCATCAATCTATTCAGTATTCAGTACCCTGTAAGGTCTCAAAATAGGTCACTTCAGAGGTTACTGGCCAGGCAACTGCTGTTTCAATTAGTTGTGGCTGTGGTGTTGGGGTCATATGATGCAAAGCGCATCCCAAGAGGAGGGTTTCCATGCATGCCCATTTTATATAGGAAGTACAGGAAACATTGGTGGAAGAGTGGGGAAGTGGGATAGGAAAGGTCACCAGCAAAGGGTGCATTATCAAGCACCTATAATCAAGCACTGGGTGGCTGGAGTTTAATCCATGGGGAAGTCTTGGGAAATGGCATAAAACATTTCCCAGGGTTATCCTAATGAAAGGCAAGAGAGCTGGAATATTGATATACCAACTCCTCTTAATCATTGGTTAAGAACAGCTGAGAGGGAGGTAGAAGAGAGGTGTTCATTCTTGCAGACTGCATTGTTCACACCTTCAGGTAAAGGGATGAAGTTCAACTGGCAGCTGAAAGTGCTGGAGCTCATAGAAATGGTCAGCCTGAAGGATGGGGGCAGGGTGCCACTGCATTAACTACACATGGTAACTCCAGGTAAAATCGCTCACAGCCAATTTACCAACAGGCTTCTCATATATAGGCTTTGTGGAACAGCCAATACCATTTTTATTAGAATAGTAATTCAACTTAAATTTTAAAATCAACTTAAAGAAACAACACATTTTTGTTTTGACTTTGGGACAACCTTATAAATGCCTAAAACTCTTTTTTATATTGAATTTAGATTTTTGTACATAAGCTGATAAACGAATATTAATCTTTTCTGTGGTGAAACTGGGTGTTAATTTTTCAGTTTTGTCAGTGTCAACCTAAATAACAAAAACTGAAAGAAAATAGTGTTTATTTGGGAATAAGCATTGCGATGGGAATAGATGTGCCGTAGTAAACTATGTATTCAGGGAGGTAAAGGAAGGCAAAGGTTTTTAAAGAAAACGAGAAGGATTACATAATTGTTTTGAGATCATTATCCTTGGCCACAAGGATCAATAACAAGAGTGGCATCTGTCCAAGTTTAAATAGGCAGTTGCTGGGCAGACATCCTCACAGAAGTGTGTTTTTGTGTAAGGCTTTGATGGCCTTTTTGCAAGGTTGTGGTTTTTGTAGTCTTTTGTGATAGCTTTTGTTATCTAGCATATGTGTGTGGGAACCCTCCCTTCATGTCCTTCCCCAGGTCTGTTTTTCAGTTTGTTTTTAACATGAGTGACTCCATTTTTATTCTGACAACTTTTTATAGTGGTATCAACATCTTTGTCAGATATTTGAATTAGGCAATTAGTTGCATATTTTATTTTAATTTTTGTCCCAATCTTAATGAAAAATAGAAGTGCTAATATTAATCATTGAACTTTTTATATGCTTAATAATGACAAAGATGAAAACCATAAAGCTTGCCAAAAACCTGAATTCTTTTTTTTTTTTTTTGAGTCTTTGAGTTGTGCTCCATCACTCAGGCTGGAGTGCAATGGTGTGCTCTCTGCTCACGGCAACCTCCACCTCCCTGGTTCAAGCGATTCTCATGCCTCAGCCTCCTGAGTAAATTCTTTAGTCTATTTGAACTCAAGCTTTGTTTTCAATTTCAAGAACAGAATTAACAAGAACAAAACAAGATTATGATTTGAACATGAAGTAAGACTAGGACTTTTACAGTTTGTTTTGTTTTATTGTTTTTAGAGACAGGGTCTTGCTCTTGTCATCTAGGCTGGAGTGCAGTGGTACAATCATAGTTCACTGTAACCTGGAACTCCTGGGCTCAAGTCATCCTCCTGCCTCAACCTCTGGAGTAGCTGGGACTACAGGAACCCACCACTATGCCTGGCTTTTGTATTTTTTTAATTTCTGAGAATTGGCGTCCTTTAAGATGTATAAGTCTGCTGATTTAATTTTACATTTTCAACTTTTGTGCATGTATCTGGAATGCTTTATGTACAGAAATTGGAGACTGCATAGCAAAACTACTTTATGTAAACATTGAAATAATTGAAAATGTCATCTTAGTAAAGTTGAGCCCTGGTAGAGATGGAGTTGTGCCTGGCCAAGTGACTATCTATTTGAACCTCCCATCAGGATCTGAGTTCTGTCAGTCCTACAAGGTCATAAGGCCAGGCAGGCCCAGTCACCATTCCAGTATAGATGGCAGTGATACATTTGGGGCTGAGCACAAGCAGGACCAGAAGCAGCACAAGCAAGCTGTGTGAGTATAGCTCTCAGACCCCATGTCGGAGAAACATCTTAGCTGACGTCCGTGTTCATAAGGATAGTCATTACAAGTAGCCAATAGAAGAGGAAATAACCTAAACACGATTTATGGGTGAATCTGACCAATTTGTGGTACAAACCATAACTCAAGTGTGACTTTGAAAGACTATTGTGTATAGCAAATCCTCCCAGTAAGCCAGCTGCTTGTGGGTGATGCAGGATATAATTCTGTGGCTATGAACTCATAGCCACAGAAGACTTGTATCTTCTTTGCTGAGAAGTGGGTCCTCTGGTCTGTGTGGGATCCTGTGCTAGTGGATCCGACACTCTGTTAACCCCCTGGATAGTGGTGCTGGCTGAGGTCTTGCAGGCAAGAAAGGCAAATACGTATCTGGAGTATGTGTCTATTTTGGGAGAACAAATCTCTGACCCTTCCAGGATGGCAGGGGTCCAAGAAGTGAGGTTGCTGATGTCAGATGTCCAGGTTATTCTACATGGTTGGTTAGTGTCTGTTCCATGGTGGATGGTCTCTGGTGGGTGCTCTCATGTGATATATAGATCTTCATACTTTGTGCCCATGCCCATATCTATTCACATGCTTCTATCTTAGAATTTATTGCACTTAATCTTCCAATTTCCCTTTTACAGGTCTCTGACCACTTGACTTTTTTTTTTTCTATTGGCCAAAAGAGCTAGGCCATTTGCCACTGCCTCTGAATCATATACCTTCAAACCGTGGGACAGTTCTCTTTCTACCCAAAGTGGATATAACCAGGTACCATGAGCATTTGTGTATGTTTACATTCCTATGTTGTCATTTCCCTTGAGTAAATATCTAAAAGTGGAATTTCTGGGTCAGATGGTAAGTGTATGTTTAACTCTAAGAAACTGCCAAAGTGTTTCCAGAATGGCTATAGCATTTTGCATTCTCACCAGCAAAGTATGAGAATTATATGCCAACGCTTATTTTTTTTTAGTCTTTTTAATTTTAGTCATTTTAATTTGGATGTGTCCTAGCATCTCATTATGATTCTAATTTGCATTTCCCTGGAAACTAATGATGTTGACTAATTCATGTGCTTAATGTCCATTTATATATCTGCTTTTTGAAGTAGCTGTTCAAGTCTTTTGCCCATTAAACAATTGGATTACATTTTAAAAATTGAGTTATGAGATATTTTTATATATTTTAGATATAAGACCTTTTTCAGGTGAATGTATTGCAAATATTTTTCCCAGTCTGTGACTTGCTTTTTCATTTTTTAATAGTATCTCTCGAAGAGCAAAAGTTTTAATTTTGATGAATTTCAGTTTATCTAGTTTTTCTTTTATGATTTTTGTGTCCTAAGAAATCTCTGCTTAGCCCAAGGTTGTGAAGATTTTATGTTTTCACCTAGAAGTTTAATAATTTTAGCTTTTATGTTTTGGTCTATGATCCATTTAGAGATTTTTGTGTGGGGGTGTATTGTGTGAAGAAATACCAAGATTGATTTTTCTTTATATGGATATCCAGTTGTTCCAGCACCATTTGTTGAAAAGACTATCCTTTTCACATTGAGTTACCTTGGCACCTTTGTCAAAAATCAATTCTCTATGTATGCGTGGGTCTATTTCTGGACACACTATTCTGTTTCAGTTATTTATATGTCTCTTCTTATGCAATGATACCCAGTAGCAACATTTATACTTAACATCCCCATCTTGGTTTCTAAGTACCTTTGAGCTGAAAGAAATCATGGCTGATTCTCAGGTATGTGACATAGGAAGTACAACATGAACCTGGGATGTCTTATACCCAAAAGCAAGGAAGTAAAAAAAAGACCAACGCACATGACAGACAGATTGAAGATGCTCCCACTGGCCAAATTTGGGACAATTTTAACATTAAAAAGATCATCAACTGTAACTGATCATAACCCTTAAATCCACAGTGAGGGGGAGAGTAAGGGAGAGAGAGAATGTCTCAGTGCCACATTGAAGGTGAATTTTACATCAAATCCTCATTCTGAAAATCTGTAATTAAAGGGAAATAATTATTTACCATATCTTTTTAGAAGATGACAAGAAAAAAGTCTTCTTTATAGAAGAATAACAGCTAATGTAGAAGAAATGAAAGAATTAGAAAACCATCCTTTTGCAATTCCCAGCGAAATAATTGATTTATGGAAGAATGATCTGTGGATGCTAAAGGCTAAAATCATTAGGAGAGAAATAGTTGTAGAGAAAGGACTATCTCATGGCACCAAAACACCTTCTCACTAATTGCTAAGGGAAACAGAAAACTATAATAAAGGAATTTGATCATCAACACTTAAATGAATTACCTTCACAGGATGTCTTTTTTTAGCAAGAGGATCTAATCCAGGATTAGGTGTTGAACCCAGTGATCGTGTTTTCTCAGTCTCCCTAATCTAGAATGCTTTCAACTGCCTTTCCTCGAGTTCCATGCCATTGATATTTTTGAAGATTACAGGGCATTTCTTTTTTAGAATAGGCCTCAATTTGGGTTTGTCCAGCATTTCTTCATGATTGAATCCAGGTTATGCATCATTAGTAGGAGTATCACAGAAGTCAGGCTGCGTTTTCCTCGCTGTATGCTATCTTTGTCACATGAAATCAGTTTGTACTGTTACTCATGGCCTTAACTTTGAGTACTTAAGAGGTGTCTGCTACTATATAGCTCTACTATCAAGTTACTTTTCTTTCTTTTTGTAATTAATAAGTACTTTGTGAGGAGAAACTTTTCAGGTATGTAAGCACTACATTTCTTATCCTATTTTCACCCACTAGTTTTTAGCATCCATTGATATTTATCTGTGTTATTACTATGAAGATTGCCAAATGATTTTCTGTTTCCATAATTTCTTCTATAGTTTATTTTCTGACTTTCTATAGTAAGAAAAATCTCTCTTCCTATTTATTTATTCACTTATTTATATCAGTGTGTACTCAAGAACTTTCATTCATGGATTATAATTACTACCATTTTTATTTATTTTGATGCTTCCATTGGCCCAGATTTTCATATTGGAAACCTCTTCAAGCTTCCTCTGTGTCCCTTTGACACATCCCCTAATTATTTGAACATTTTCTGGCATAGCAGGATGTTTTAGGCTCATCTTCTACCTTTCCTGCCTAGCCCTAGAATTGGCCATTTCTCCAAGAAGTCCTGATTCCTTTAGCAGAGAGTGGGGTTTGGGAGATTTGAGGCAAGTGTGCTCATGATTACTGGGGTATGGCTGCTCCCAGACCCTCTCGGTGGGAGCAGCACTAGGTGTACAGACAAATCATATTCATTTCTATCTCTTCCTGAGTTGCATAGCTCCAGTTCCAATTCAGTACTACAGGATTTATTCCACTTTCATCTTTTCCCTGTTTGTATTTCTTCTCTTCGTTTATGAGAAACCTATCACTCATTATTCTTAGAAAATTTACTTATTTGTCCAGTCACCTTTATGGACAAGCTAATTTCCCCATCCTGCCAGGCTGTCCCTGCTGTCTGATTTTGACATTGTCCTTGAGTGGGACACAGGTATTGGCTTGCACTGAAATGTCCCTCCTCCACATTCTAATGCTGTTCTCATTATTACCAGCTACCACTGGGCTTCCCCTGATGTCTCACTCCAGTGCTGCTCTCACGCAGGCTGTCTTTATCCATCTTGTTTCTTATGGTAATAGAGATAATCCTAGTGATTCTTCATTAAGCTGAATTCTAGTGATTCTTCTAATGATGATAGTTTTTTGTTATGTGTACATAAACATATATACGTATGGGTGCGATATATCTGTATATATATATATGTGAATACATACATATGTGAACCTATATCAATATTCTATCTATACACAATTTATTTAGTTATTTATTTTTTTGAGACAGGGTCTTTCTCTGTCACCCAGGCTGGAGTGCAGTGGCATGATCTTGGCCTACTGCAGCTTCTGCCTACCAGGCTCAAGCAATCCTCCCACCTCCATCTCTTGAGTAGCTGGGGTTATAGGCATGTGCCACCACACCTGGATATTTTGTTGTATTTTTAGGAGAGAAGGGGTTTTGCCATGTTATACAGGGTAGTCTCAACCTCCTGAGCTCAAGCAATTCACCCGCCTTGGCCTCCCAAAGTGCTGGGATGACAGGCCTGAGCTACTTATACTTGGCCATATATGACTTTTAAATCAGGGAAGTATGTTCAACTTTGCAAAATGCCTTTTCATCATTTAGTGAGATGATTAAGTGGGATGTCTCCTTTAATCTATTAATACGATAAAAGATGAATAGGTGTTCTAATTTTGAACTATCTCTTGCATTCCAAGAATAAATCTCATTTTATCATTGTGTATTAATTAATTAACTTGCTTATATTCTATGACATTCTGGCACTATTTATAAATTACATACTGGCCTTTAGTTTCCCTTTTTGTGCTATGTTAGGCTCAATGTCAGTGTCATTCTTTCCTTCTCTCTCCATGCTTAGGGATCACTTAGGATTTGAAATAATGTGTTCCTAGAAGTTTTGCATGAAATCATTAGTGAGACTGAAGGGGACTTGTGTTCTTGTGAGGGGTTAATCTTTGATAACCACCTCAGTTTCTTTACTGGCAATTAGTCTGTTTTTACAAATCTTTTCTAAGGACAATTCTGATAATTTGTATTTCCCTAGAAACTGACTTATCTAGATTTTCAGGTATATTTGCAGAATTTTGTGCAAAGCATTTTCTTACAATTATTTTGGTTTCCTTTTAACCCATTATAATTGCTGGGTTTATGTGTTTGTTTTCCTTACATTTCGTTTAAAAAGTGAGACAATCTGTCATTTTATCCATTTTTGTGGATATTTTTCAGGACATCAGTTTGTATGTTTATTGCTTCTATATTTTTTATTTCCAAATCATTAATATCTGCTTTTGTCTTTAATTCATTTTTAAAATTTTCCTTGGATTTTTTTCTTATTCATTTTTCTTACCTCTTGCTTTAAATATAAACTCATTTATTTTCTTTTTTCTTATTTAATAATTTGGTTAAGTCTCTGAATTTTTCTTCAAAGCACTGATTTTAGCCATGGATTCTGATGTGTAGTGTTTTTATTGCTGTTATTTTCTAAACATCCTTCAATTTCACTTACCATTGCCTTTAAGTCAACTTTTTAAATAGTCTTAATTTTTAGGCAGTTGGGGATTTTTTCTATTTAAAAAATCAATTCTACTTTTTTGTATTATATCTTGAGAATATGATCTGCCCTATTTCTACTTGAATGTATTGGGAGTATTTTGTGGTTCAACGTATACTGAAGGTTTGGGGATATTCTTTGGCAATCAAAGATGAAATAGTCTTTGTTTTCAGGATGAAGGGTGTGATACAGAGCTTTTTAGAGAGACTTTATGAATTACAGAATCTGATCTTATATCCGTACTTTAAAAAAATTTTTTTTTTTTTTTACTATTTTCTTGTACTGTCATTGGTCAAAAGAATGAGTAAACCTTCCCTGATACTTCTGTAGTTTTATTTCTCCTTGTATTTTATGCTGTTTTTGCTTTAAGAATTTTCACTCCAGGGCCTTTGGTATTAATGATCTCTGACAGATCTTTATTGTAGATTGACTCTTTATCTTTATGAAGTGAACTTATTCATCTTTAGTGTTTTTTGCCATGAATTCAACTTTGCTTGATACTAAAAATGTAATTATTCTGTTAGGTGGTTTTTTTGGGTAATCGTCTCATATATGTGCCCAGTATTTAATTTTGCTCAAAATGTATCTCTTGCATGCAACAAATAGTTGAGTTTGGTTTTTGAAACCTACCTAAGAATGTTTTCTTTTAATGAGTGGCTGCTGTGATTTGAACAATGATATCACTCCAAAATTCATGTTGAAACTTAACCCCAATGTAACAGCATTAAGAGGTGTGGCCTTAATGCTGTTAAAATGTGGTATTAAGAGACAATTAAGTCATGATGGCTCTACCCTCATGAAGCGGATCAGGTGCCCTTGTAAAAGGCCTTGAGTAAGTGAGTTTGGTTTTCTTGCTCTTCTGTCTCCTACCATGTGAGGATGCAGCAACAAGGAGGTGTCATCTTGGAAACGGAGAGCAACCTTCACCAGACCCAAAGTCAGCACCTTGATCTTGGGCTTCCCAGCCTCCAGAACTATAAGAAATCAATTTATATTCTAAGTTACCCAGTCTAAGGTATTTTTGTTATAGAAGCACAAATGGACTAAGACAATGGCTTTATCTCATTTATATATGTTAATATACAGCTATGTTTGTTCTCAGTTCTTTTTTGTGATTTCTGCCATTACTGCTTTATTTTCTATTTTGCTAAATAATTTATATTTTATTGTATGTGTGTTTTCTTATAGTTCAGAAGATTTATAATGTGCTTTTTGGCCTCTTATTGCTTATTTTATAACTTTAAATGATATATTTAAGCTTACATATTTTGATTTATCAACTATTGAGAGTACCTATTGACTCTACTATGAATAAGAAAATTTATGTTCACTTCCACACACTTCTCATTCAACTTCTAATTTTAATTATTTTAATTCTTCTTTTTTATAATTTACATGATTATATACATTTCTTTTTTATGAGAATTGCAACCTTAAAATTTAATTCATAGTTGTGGCTGATTATTTTTAAAGTCTTAGTGGTTTTTTTCTTTTTTCTTTTTTCAACAGTTTTAGATTCACAGCAAAATTGAGAGGAAGGTACAGAGACATTCCATGTATCCTGTGTCCCCACACATGCATCATCTCCCCCATTATCAATTTCCCCCCCAGAGTGGTGGTACATTTGTTACAATTGATGGGCCCACATTGACACTTCATTACAGCCAAGGTCCATAGTTTACATTACGGTTCACTTTTGGTATTACATGTTCTATAGGTTTGGACAAAATTATAATGACATATATCACCATTATAGTATCATACAAAGTATTTTTTCTGCCCTAAACATCCTCTGTGCTCTTGCTGTTTAGTCCTTCTTTATCTCTTAACCCCTCGCAACCACTGATCTTTTTATTCTTTCCATAGTTTTGCCTTTTCCAGAATGTCATATAATTGGAATCATAACAGTATGTAGCCTTTTCAGATTGGCTTCTTTCACTTAGTATTATGTAGTTTAATGTTTTCTTCATGTCTTTTCATGGCTTAATAGCTTATTTCTTTTAAGCACTGAATAATATTTCATTGTCTGAATGTACTATAGTTTATTAATTCACCTACTGAAGGACATCTTGATTGCTTCCAAGTTTTTGCAGTTATCAATAAAGCTGCTAATAAGCATTCATATGCAGTTTTTTGTATGGAAGGAAGTTTTCAGATCTTTTGGTTAAATACCAAGGAGTGCAACTACGAGATCATATGGCAAAAGTATGTTTAGTTTTGTAAGGAACCACTAAACTGACTTCCAAAGTGGCTGTACCATTTTGTATTTTTACCAGCAATGAGAGTTCCAGATCCCGCAACTTGTTGCTTCACATCTTCACCAGTGTTTGGGATTGTCAGTGTTCTGGATTTTGGCAGTTCTAATAGATGTATAGAGGTACCTCATTTGTTTGTTTGAGACAGTCTTGCTCTGTCACCCAGGCTGGAGTGGAGTGGTGTGATCTCGGTTCACCGCAACCTCCGCCTCCCGGGTTCGAGTGATTCTCCTGCCTCAGCTTCCCCAGTAGCTGGGATTATAAGTGTGCGCCACCAAGCCCAGCTAATTTTTTTTTTTTTTTGTATTTTCAGTAGAGACAGGGTTTTTCCATGTTGGCCAGGCTGGTCTTGAACTCCTGACCTCAGATATTCTGCCTGCCTCAGCCTCCCAGAGTGATGGGATTATAGGCCTGAGCCACTGTGCCAGGCCCTCATTGTTGTTTAAATTTGCATTTCCCTGATGACACATGATGTGGAGGATCTTTTCATAAGCTTATTTGCCATCTGTAAACCTCCATTGATGAGGTGTGTGTTAAGGTCTTCGGCCTATTTTTAAATGAGGTGTTTGTTTTCTTCTTATTGAGTTTTAACAGATCTTTTTATGTTTTAGATAACAGTCTTTGCCAGATACATCTTTTGCAAATATTTTCTCCTAGTGTGTGGCTTGTCTTTTCCTTCTCTTGAATTTGATTTCTTTTTAAGAGTCAGATGTACTGAGGTTTAATTTACATACAGCAAAATTTATCCTTTTTGGGTATGCCGTTCTATGAGTTTTGACAAGGGTATACAGTAGTATCAACACTACCACAATCAATACATAGTAGAATAATTCCATGACTGCAAAAATGCTTTCTGTAGGCCTTTGTAATAATCTCCTACTCCACCCTCAGCCTCTGACAACCACTGATCCTAATTGCCATTCTTTTAAAAAAAAAAAAAGTCATTATAAATGGAGTAAAGACTACATACTATAGTCTTTATTGTGTGCTTTCTTTCATTTAGTGTAATGGTTTTACGATTTATCAACACTGTTCCAAGTTTCGGTAGTTTTTTTCTGTTCTGAATGTAGATTTCATTTTATGAATATATCACAATTTGTTTATTCCCAGGTCAATAGACATCTGAATTATTTCTAGTTTGTAGGGCTTACGAATAAAGCTCCTTTGAACACTTTAATACAGATGTTCGGGTGGATATGTTTTCATTTTTTTTGATAAATACCTAGTAGTGGATTGCTTATTGTATGTTTAACCTCATAGGAAACTGTCAAACTCTTTTTCAAAGCAGCTGTAATACATATACATTTTCAACAGAAATAATATAAAAGATGCAGTTGCTTTGCTTTATTGTCAACACTCGGTATTATCAACTTTTAACATTTTAGCCACTCTAATTGGTACATTATAGTCTATTATTGAGGGTCTAATTTCAATTTCCCTAATAATAATAATTAACATATTATTATGTTTGTTTGCCATTTGAACCTTTTATTTGGCAAAGTATCTGTTCAAACTTCCTACTTATTTTTTTTAATTGGGCTGTTTTCTTACTGCATTTTGAGAGTGCTATATATTTTCTGAGTACCAGTTTAATTTATCATTTTTAAATTTTGTTGTTTGTACTTTTGTGTCTTAAGAAATTTTGCTAGCTCAGTGTTACAAAAATTTTATTTAGATCAAAGATTCATTTCAAGCTAATTTTTTTTTTTTTTTTTTGATACGGAGTCTTGCTCTGTCACCCAGGCTGGAGTGCAGTGGCGCGATCTCCGCTCACTGCAAGCTCTCTGCCTCTTGGGTTCACGCATTCTCCTGCTTCAGTCTCCCGAGTAGCTGGGACTATAGGCACCTGCCACCATGCCCAGCTAATTTTTTGTATTTTTAGTAGAGGTGGGGTTTCACTGTGTTAGCCAGGATGTTCTCGATCTGCTGACCTCATAATCTGCCTGCCTCGGCCTCCCAAAGTGCTGGGATTACAGGCGTGAGCCACCATGCCTGGCCACATCAATCTTTTTTCTTTTATGGTTTGTGCCTTTGAGTGCTAAGAAATACTTGTTAGCCTAATGTTCTGAAGATTTTGTCTTTCTTCTAGAAGTTTTATAGTTTCAAGTTTTACATTTGGGTCTATGATTCATTTTGAATATATGTTTTTTTACTTTTTGTTTTTTAATTAAAAATTTTTCTATTTAGAGACAGGGTCTCACTCTTGCTCAGGCTGGAGTGCAGTAGTGTGATAATTAGCTCACTGCAGCCTCAAACTCCTGGGTTCAAGCAGTTTTCCTGCCTTAGCTTCCTGAGTAGCTGGGACTACAGGAGCAAGCCACTATGCCTGGCTTTTTAAAAATTGTTTTTGAAGATGAGGGTCTCACTATATTGCCCAGGTTGGTCTCAAACTCCTGTGCTCAAATGAACCTCCCACCTCAGCCTCCCAAAGTGCTGGAATTACAGGCATAAGCCACTGTACTCAGTCTCATTTTGATTTTTTAAAAATACATAATTGGAGGTTTGAGTCAAGGATCAATTTTTTTTTTAACATATAAATGCTTAATTGTTCCAGTCCCATTTATGGAAAAGACCATCCTTTATGGAATTACCTATGTACTTTATCAATACCAAATAGACCAATACATGAATCTATTTTTGGGCTTCTGTTTTGTATCTTTTTGTATCTTTTTGCCAAGACCACACTTCCTGCATTATGATAGCTTTATAAATCTTGAAATCAGATAGTGTAAGTCCCTCAACTTTGTTTTTCTTCTTCAAAATCATTTTGGCAATTCTGGGACTTGATTTTTCATATAAATTTTAGACTCAACTTGTCAATTTTTATAAAAATAACTTCCGGAATTTTCACTGGGAATTACATTGAATCTACAGAGGAATTTTGGGAGAATTGACATCTTCTGATTCATGAACATGGCATATCTTACCATTTTTCTGCTCTTTGATTTATTTCATCAAGATTTTATAGTTTAGCTTTTTGCTGATTATGGAAGATTATATAGACTTGAAGTAAAAACATTTGTTTCTTCCCTTCCAATCTGTATGCTTTATATTTCTTCCCCCTGCTTTATTGCTCTGGCTAGAATCCTCAACACCATATTCTGCAGTAGTGATGAAAATGGACTTCCTTGATTCATTCCTGATCTTTGGGAAAAACATTCAGACTTTCATCACTAAGTATGATACTTGTAGACTTCACTGAGATATATATATATATATATATTTAAAATTAAACAAGTTTCTGGGTACATGTGATAACTTAATACATTTTATAATTTGTAAAGATCAAATCAGTGGACTTGGGATATCCATCACCATGTACTCTCTTTTTATAATGGTAGAAGTATCCAAATTCTTCTAGCTATTGACTTAATTGATTTTAAAATAATATTAATTGACCATGTCCTTTTTTATGAAACATGATCCCATCTCTACCCATCAACTTCTAGATTTTTTTAAGTAACATTTTTATATTGCTTTGGTTTATAATGTTTACATTTTATTTTGTAACTTCATTCGTGTTTAATCTTAATTCTACATTTGAGTCAATTTAAAGATCATTGCCAGTACTTTAGCCACATTTTCTCCACTTGTCTCTTGGCCAGTGAAGTTCTTCAAAGTTATTTCAGAGGATGTGGGTAAACTATATTCCTAAATTTTTGCATGTTTAAAAATAGCGATTCTTATATTTGAATGTTTAGCTGGATTTTTCCCTATAATCTTGTATGCATTTCTCCATTATTTTCTAGAGTTGAGTACTGCTGTGGAGAAATCCAAAGCAAAGCTAGCTTATTTTTTAATCCTTTAGTTGACATTCTTATTCTTAGGCCTGAGTTCTCACAAGATTATCTTTTTGATCATTTAAGTTTAAATAGTTAACTTAGAATAGTGCCTAGGATTTAATTATCGCACAGTAAATATTAGCTATGCACCTTGACTTTATTTTCTTTTAAAAATTTTAAATTATAAGTGCATAATAGTTGTACATATTTATGGGGTACATGTGATATTTTGATAGAAGCATACAATGTGTAATGATATCAGGATAATTGGGCTATTCATAGCCTCAAGCATTTATTATTTCTGTTAGTAACATCCTAATTCAATTTTCTTAGTTATTTTTAAGTATACAATAAATTATTGTTCACTATAGTCACCCTACTGGAGGCTGAGAAAGGGGAGTGAGTGCCAGAGGGGTATAAGGAAGGATGGTTAATAGGTACAAAACATAGATAGAAGAGACACTTCGACTTTTTGTTGTATAAAGAGTCTTGTTTTAAGTTCTCTTATTTAATAAAGAACTTCTTGTTTCATGGTAAAGAAAAAACATTGTGCATGTGTATGCATGTGTTCCTCATTTGTTTTCTGTCAGCTCTTTTTCTTGAAGTATTGTGTAGATTCTAAGCTGATCCTGTTTGTGAAAACTACTGATTTCTAAATGAGGGAAATTCTTCCTGTACTGGCTATTTTAAGCTAAATGTGGGAGAAGAGCCAGGGGACTGAGCTAAGGTAGCAGTAGTTTGAGAAATCTTAGTCTTCCGATCCTCTCTCCTTAGCACACTGGCTTATGAACTTGGACTGTCTCTGGGATGGTGTGATTTCTCCCCAGCTTACAGTGAAGTCTTGTACCATATAGGACATGTAGTGTGTGTGTGTGTGTGTGTGTGTGCACGCATGCATGTGTGATTTAGATTTCCATTTCCTCCATATTCTTGACTCTCTAAGCACTGTTAAGTCTCCTTTTTCCTGTTTATTTACTGTTTTCTTTTTCACCTGCTCACTTTGCATGTCTTTCCATAGTGTAATTGCTTTTCTTTGTTTGCTTTTTTCCTTTTCATTGGCTGCAGAATTCCATTTCTTATTACCATTCATCTTTGAATGAAAACGATCTGCTCATAACTAGCTATGACCTCAAGAATTTGGAGGAAAGGAACCTAGAGGGTGAGCTGAGGTATCAGACAGTTTCAACTCAGAGGATTAAGTTGAAATAACAGTAGTTTGAGAAATCTTAGAGTTTATGGAAACTCTGAAAGTCTCAGAATGTCTCTTCCCCATGTTTTCAGTGTTCTCTTGTACCCTCCTTGGGTGAGCAAATGGCTTGCATTTTAATAATGGTTTTTGCATGTGAGGTTTCCTTTCTTTATTTCTTCCTTTGTTTTTTAAAAATTCATTCATATTTCTCTTTGAAGAGGCACTATAACTTAGTGGTTATGAACACAAACTTTGGAGGCACTTTGTCTAGGTATGAATTTAGGTTCTGTCATTCACAAGCTGTGGCCTTGGGCAAGTCACTTAACCCCTCAATGCCTCAGTTTCCTCACCAGCAACATGGGGATGGTGATAATAATAGTACCTACCTCCTAAGGATATTAGGATCAAGTGAGTTAAAATGTGTAAAGAATTTTGAATAGTCCTGGCAAAGAGCAAACACTAGATGTTTCTAAAAATAAAGCCGTCTGTGATCACCTGCTATAAAATCTGATTGCTTCTTTTGATCTCTTTTCCATGAAATCACACTGGCAGACTTCTTGTACAAATGTCATGCCGTGTCGTTTCTCATCCAGCACCACATCCCCTGTGGCTAGCAGGTTGAAGCAGGCTTCCTGAATATTTCTGAGCAAACTCTATGAATTTGCTGTTCCAACTGAAGGATCACTGATTGAGCTCTTCAGAACCATATGCTGATTTTGGGGAACTTGTTGTACTGCATACAATCTGTCATGTGGTGTCTCTCCTCCCAACTTCTTTCAATTCGGTTCAGAATCTTCTGTCTTTGGTAGCCGTTTTTCATAGTTTTTGGTTTGGGTTTGGGATTGGGATTATTTTCCAGTTTCATTGCAGATGAAGTTTTTGTCTGTTTTTATCATTCTGCTTATTGTTTAGGTTGGTTTCAGGGAGGGGAGTAGATCTTTACTAAGTCAAGTGGAACTAGAAGTTGAGTCAATTTGACTCAAATCAATTTTATTAAATCAGATTTTAAATTGCTATTCAGAAAGTATAAAACCAGCATTTATTTTCTATAAATTAATCACTTGTTCTTTACAACCCAGAGACATGTTTCATTCTAAGTCTCCACATTTTAAAACAGTAACTGAAACTCTTTTATTAAAAAAATACATTCATCTAGTTACAAATCAAATACAGTCAGTCCTCTGTATTGGTGGATTCTGCATCTTCTGTGGAGTCAACCAACCATGGGTGAAAAATATTAGGAAAAAAACAGATGGTTGCATCTGTACTAAACATGTACAGAGTTTTTTCTTGGCATTATTCTCTCAACATACAGTATACCACTATTTACATAGCACTTACATTTTACTAAGTATTGTAAGTTATCTAGAGATTTATTTAGAGATGATTTAGAGTATACACGAGGATGTGCATAGGTTATGGGCAAATACTATGCCATTTGATATCATGGACTTAAGTGTCTATGGATTTTGGTAGCCAAGGAGGGTCCTGGAACCAGTTCTCCATGAATACTAAGGGGCGACTAAGACAGAAAAGCCTAAACAGCTCTCTGCCTTTCCCCTGTTTTCCGTTTCTTCAGTCCCGCTTCTCAAGAGCAATTATCTTTCACCTGTTTCTCTTTCGAGTTCTGGCAGCTAGCTTGATATATGTAAATCACCAAAAATATATATAAACATCTTTTTTATGTCGTTTAATTTTGTAACACATCAAAAAACAACAAATTGGCGTGTTGGGACATGCTCCTTGTGTACTGTCATGATTCCCTTGATAGAGTTGCACTATCTGAATTTTGCATGCAATTTCATTAACCTAGTCTCAACAAGGACTCTTTATAGTTTGCTGTTAGATTTTTCTATTTACCATCACAGAACCAATTCACTGAATCTCAGGTAAATGGGGGCAGTTTTTCCTGAAGACTGCCAGAGTAGTCTGCAAAAGCTTTGTTTCTGTTGTCATTCCCCTTATGTTTAAGTTAGACATTGCTTCCCTGCCCAGATTTGCTCAGTGTTTTCTTGAAAACACTTTAATTCAATCTTAGATTTTTTTTTAACCAAGTCCTTTAATTAGTCATTTGGTAGCTTTTCCTAATACAGGTTCAAGATGTTTTACCCACAATTTCAAAATTAAAGAGTTTTGTTTTTTGGTAACTCATTTGGTGGCAAAACCTGGCCTGAACTGATTTGAGGGAATATTTATCCCCGTAAGTGTCTAATTATGAGCTACTGACCCACATCCCATTGGAACTATTACATAATTTAATATGCATACATGCTCTATTGCCTTTCTAAAATCTGAAGAGTTCTGAAACATTTCTGGCCCTGAAAACTTTGAATTCAGGGATTGTTGATCTGTATCATGAGAGTAGAATGTTACTAGTACTGTAGTTACATAGGTGAACCCTGTTCTCTAAATACTATCTTAAGCCAACAGTGCTGTTTGTATTTGTGTCCACTACTGTCCAGTCATAAATAATTCTAGTTATTTAAAAAGATAATTTAAGACCTTGGCTAAATGTTTTCTTGAGAATAAAAAGGCAAAGGACATTGCACTTTTATAGAAGTAGTAATGGCAAGAAGAGCTACCACTCCGGGGCTGGAAGAACAAAGGGAAGAGTTTGGAATTATTAGAACCCAGCAAAATGGAGACTCTGAAGGGCTGGGATTGAGCTTCCGAGGAGGTGGCTCTGCCTGGCTGGAGCTGGTATGTCTGAGGTGGTACAATGAGGTTGTTGGGGCCCTGCCGATAGGAAGAAAACAGTCCTTCTTCCTCCTCTAGCCTGCCAGTCTTGCTCTAGTGCCCTCCATTAACACAGGCTATCAAAGAGCTGGTTGCCAAAGGAGGAATAGTTGATAGATTTTTAGTGCCAGGATTCCAAGGCAGAGTATAGAAGGATGGGTGTAGAGCTGAGAGGCAATAGCTAAAAAAATGGGCACAGACCAGGCCGGGTGCAGTTGCTCATGCCTGTAATCCTAGCACTTTGGGAGGCCGAGGCTGGCAGATAACTTATGGTCAGGAGTTCGAGACCAGCCTGGCCAACACAGTAAAGCCTGTCTCTACTAAAAAATACAAAAATCAGCTGGGTGTGGTGGCAGGCACCTGTAATTCCAGCTACTTGGGAGGCTGAGGCACGAAAATCACTTGAACCTGGGAGGAAGGGGTTGCGGTGAGCTGAGATCACGCCACTGTACTCCAGCCTGGGTGACAGAGTCAGACTTGGTCTCAAAAGAAAAAAAAGGGCACAGTCCAAATTTTAGGCTATTCAGTCTCCATATACATCTGTCTAAACATGTGAATTTTCTGACAGCAGCAATAACAAATATATCCAAGTATCCCTCATATAAAAGGTGTTTTCATTCTCTCTATGAAAGGGGACATAAAAATTCACTATAGTCAAATTAAATCATATCTTAACATATTTAATATTTAATATGGGTGACAATCATGGTATGTACCTCTTGGTGATATTAGTTACTCCTTAAATTCATTTCCATTCCTTTACAAATATTTTATAATTTAATGACTAAATTATAAATTTAATCACTACCAATATTTTTTTCACAATAATTAGGGAAAAAGAGAGGGAAAGAAAAAAATTTGTTTATATATATTATATATATAAATTTAGTTAATATATGCAAATATATATTTATATTAATATATAAATATAAGTATATAAATATATATTTATATTAATATATAAGTATATAAATATATATTTATATTAATATATAAGTATATAAATATATATTTATATTAATATATAAGTATATAAATATATATTTATATTAATATATAAGTATATAAATATATATTTATATTAATATATAAGTATATAAATATATATTTATATTAATATATAAATATATATTTATATTAATATATAAATATATATTTATATTAATATATAAATATATATTTATATTAATATATAAATATATATTTATATTAATATATAAATATAAGTATATAAATATATATTTATATCAATCTATAAATATAAGTATATAAATATATATTTATATCAATATATGATATAAGTATATAAATATATATTTATATTAATATATAATATAAGTATATAAATATAAGTATATAAATATAAGTATATAAATATATATTTATATTAATATTATATAAATATAAAGTATATAAGTATATTTTTATATACATATAAATAAATATAAAAAATATATTTATATTAACATAACATAATTATATAATTTATAATATAAAACACTATATTGCCTATAATACATATCATAGAAGATAAAATAAAAATATAACCTATATAATAACATAACATCAGGCAGTATATCATATTGTATTTATATAACAAGTAGGAAAATATGCATTGTTGTTGTAGTCCTAGTTTTATAAGGCTGTAGTGATATTTATAACTTCTTTCTTCTACTAAACATCTTGTGTTTTCACTGCTCCCAGCCAGCATATCAACTGGTCTAAACCCTTTACCTGGTGGGGTGATGCAAATTTTCATTATTAAAGTGTATTTTTTGTGGTCATGCCTTCCTTCACTTGTTATACTTTTCCAATAACTTTTGCTATTGTAATGGAAGTACTAAGAGGCACCTGAAAGAATACTCTGGGTTCCCTGTATATTTTCCTTTCTGCTTTCATTTTATAGCCACAACTTTGTGTTGGTACTCAGGATCAATTGCTCCAGTCAATAGTGTGGCCCCTTTCTTTGGCTTCTGATATGGTGGCACAAGGAGCTCAAAATGACCAGGTAACATTTCCAACTTCCAATTCAGTGGCATCATTGCTGTGTCTTTTGGGTGGAAGTATTCCTCTAAAACCTCCAAACCTGCAAAGTTCAAAATTGGGGGGAACAGGCATCAAATAATCTGAGTGGGTATGATATTGAAAGAAGTTAATTCTACTTCTTACCCTTTGATGATTTCTGGACCCATCTATTCTGGCTTGTGAGAAATGACACCATACTGGTCACTGATTCATGGCTTATGGTAGCCTGTAAGGGAGAAACCAAACATTTCACGATATTGCCTCATAACTGGTATTGTAACAGAATCTTCAGTAAGTCATTCACTGTTCTATCAGACTAGTCATTTCTGAGCATTACATTGCATCAGAAACACAAAATTAGGTTTATTAGGTTGTTGCAGCAAGAGAGAATGCACATATTGGGGAACCAAGGGATGTCTCACAATGGGTGAATTAGAGAAGGCATTTATGGGGTTTAGGGAGCTGGAGTTAGTCACAGGATGATGTATCAGTCCGTTCTTATACTGCTAATAAGGACACACCTGAGACTGGGTAATTTATAAAGGAAGGAGGCTTAATTGACTCACAGTTCCACATGGCTGGGGAGGCTTCCTGATCATTGCTGAAGGTAAATGAGCAAAGTCATGTCTTACATGATGGCAGGCAAAAGAGCTTGTGTAGGGAAACTCCCCTTTATATAATCATCAGATCTCATAAGACTTATTCACTTTCACTAGAACAGCACGGGAAAGACCGGCCTCCATGATCAATTACTTCCCACCCAGTTCCTCTCACAACATGTGGGAATTATGGGAGCTAAAATTCAAGATGAGATGTGGGTGGGGACACAGCCAAATCATATCAAATGGTCTTGTCAGGGAGTAGTCAGAATCTATAGACCAGACAAGTTGCTGGCACAGTCATTGGCCTTGTCTCTAACATATGAGTTCAGGCAGAGTTGCCATTTGATCAGTTGGTCAGTGGTCTGTCCTTGGAACACATGAGTCTAAATGAGCTGTGTTAACAGTTTGAATTTTTATTGCTTGTCTTGCATGTCACAGTTTAGGACAGTTAATCTGTTTTGTGAGTCCTAGTACAGTTTTACAAATTGTGGTCTTTGCCTCAATTCTCAGATACCCCTTCACAGCTACCAACAGGTTATATTTTTCTACTTAATCAGAATCCCTTTCTGATGGACCATTCAGGATGTGATCAATCCAGATCTATACCACTCTTTGAGGGGTCATAACTGGGTGTTGAGTTTTCAGTGGTAGTTGTTTTTATCTCTTTAATCATCAGGACTTCTTGTTCTCTTTGTTGGATGATCACTTGTTGAATTATGTGGCATGACAGCAGCTGTGTAGTAACAAGACTCTGGAGATCACACAGTTGGCTTCGGCAACCCAGACAAATACTAAGATAAGGATTATTAAACTTTGCAAGGTACTTCAAAATACTAGGTAAACTTCCAAATCTGGGCCATGAAGACATGTCTCATAATCTATTTGGATCTTCCTCAATCAAGTGGCTTTTCCCATTAATTTGGATATGGATTACTCTGACAGTATCTGAATAATTAGTCCCATATCTAGTTACTGTCAGGGATAAGGATCTTAAGAGTACTGTGATTGAAGGCTAGGAGTGCTTATGAACAATTAAGAACCTTAAACCAGCAAAGAGGGAAGGAAATAACCAAGAAGTAAAACTCCTAATATATACAAAGAAGTGAGAGTAAGCAAAGGTTTTTGGCATCTGGGGTTCTTGTTGTAACAGTCTTGGGTGAAGTCAGTCTACTTCAAGAACCATTGGATCTATTGAGCCATAAAATTGAAGAGGCAGAGCAGCTTGCACTGTAGACTGGACTTGCTGCAGAACCTTCTCTTACTGAGTATGCTGAAATTTACAGCCTTATAAGTTATTTGATCAGAGAAGCACACACAAATGTGATATATATTTTCCCCAAATCCAGAGAGGCCCAGAGGTTTGGCATTGAGAAAGAAAAGTTTAAAAAACCAGCATAGTATTTAGTTTTCTTGAATCTTAATACTTTCAGAGAGAGATAAGAGCTGGACTCCAAAGATATACTAGGATGCTTAAGTCTGTTGTCTTTCAGTTCTATTATAATAGCATGCTAAACAAATGGAAAAACATCTCATGCTCATTGATAAGAAGAATCAATATCATTAAAATGGCTATCCTGCCCAAAGCAATTTACAGATTCAATGCTATTTCTATCAAACTACCAAGGACATTTTTCACAGAACTAGAAAAAGTTATTTTAAAATTTATATGGAACCAAAAAAGAGCCTGAGTAGCCAAGGCATTCCTAAGCAAAAAGAACAAAGCTGGAGGAATCACATTACCCGACTTGAAACTATACAACAAGGCTACAGTGAACAAAACAGCATGGTGCTGGTACAAAAACAGACACATAGACCAATGGAACAGAACAGAGAGCCCAGAAATAAGGCTGCACATCTATGACCATCTGATCTTTGACAAAGCTGACAAAAGCAAGCATGGGGAAAAGACTCCCTATTCAATAAATGGTGCTGGGATAACTCTGTTACCATATGCAGAAGATTGAAGCTGGACCCCCTCCTTATGCCATATACAAAAATCAAAATTAATGACATAAATGTAAAATGCAAAACTATAAAAATGCTGGAAGACAACCTATGCAACACCATCCTGGACATAGGAACAGTCAAAGATCTCTTGACAAATCACAACAAAAGCAAAAATTGACAAATGGGATGTAATGACATTTAAGAGCTTTTGCACAGCAAAATAAACTCTCATCAGAGTAAACAGACAACTTACAGATTGGGAGAAAATATTTGCAAACTATGTATCTGACAAAGGTCAAATATCCAGCATCTATAAGGAACTTAAACAAATTTACAAGAGAAAAACAGCCCCATTAAAATGTGGGCAAAGGACATGAACAGACACATCTCAAAAGAAGACACACATGTGGCCAACAAGCATATGAAAAACTCAATATCACTGATCTTTAGAGAAATGCAAATCAAAACCACAGTGATATGCCATCTCACACCAGTCAGAATGGCTATGATTAAATTGTCAAAAGATAACAGATGCTGGTGAGGTTGCAGAGAAAAGGGAACCTTTATACACTGTTGGTGGGGGTATAGATTAGTTCAACCATTATGGAAAACAGTATGGCAATTCCTCAAAGAGCTAAAGGCAGAACTACCATTAGACCCAGCAATTCCATTACTGGATATATACCCAGAGGAATATAAAGCATTCTACCATAAAGACGTAAGTACGTGAATGTTCATTGCAGCACTGTTCACAAAGACATGGAATCACCCTAAATGCCCGTCAATTACAGACTAGATAAAGGAAATGTGGTACATGTACACCATGGAATACTATGTAGCCAAAAAGAGAACAAGATCAGGTCTTTTGTGGGAACATGGATGGAGCTGAAGGCTGTCAACCTTAGCAAACTAATGAACAGAAAACCAAATACAGTATGTTCTCACTTGTAAGTGAGAGCTTGATGAAGAGAACTTATGAACAAAAAGATGGAAACAACAGACACTGGGGTCTCCTTAACGTGGGAGGGCAAGAGGAGGGAGAGCAGCAGAAAATATAACTATTGGGTAATGATTTTCATCCTGGGTGATGTAATAACATGTACCACAAACCCCCATGACATGTGTTTATGTAACAAACCTTCACATGTACCCCCAAACCTAAAAAATCTAAAAAATTGTTTTCAGCACATTAAAACTGTACAAAGCCCTTTGAATGCATTATCTCATTTAATCCTGACCACATTTTATTGAAGTTAACTGCGCAGGATTTTCAGGTTTATCTTTAGGAATCCTTGACTGCCTCTGGAGACACAGATCCACAATTTACAAAATCAAGCTGATGGTCAATGAGAACATCAAGATTTCCTCAAGGCTGGCCTGAGACTACTTATATCAGAATTGCCTCCAGAGCTTAGGGAAAACTTCGACTCCTGGGTTTCATGCCAAAACTTCCAAATTGGTATTTCTGAGGGTAGGGTCCAGGAATCTTCAACTCATTAATCTTCCCACCTTTCAAGGTGATTCTTATGCACCTTGAAATTGGAGGGCCACTGTTCTACCTATATTCATTAATTTCAGATTTCTATTAGATACATTAACTTTTATTAAGAGACAGGTTCTCACTCTGTCCCCCAGGCTGGAGTGCAGTGGCATGATCATAGCTCCCTGCATCCTGGAGCCCCTGAGTTCAAGGGATCCTCCCACCTGAGGCTCCCAAGTACTGAGACTACAGGCAAATACCATGCTGGGCTAATTTTAAAAATATCTTCTGTAGAGATGGGATCTCATTATGTTGACCAGGCTGGTCTCAAACACCAGGTCTTGGGTGATTCTCCTGCCTTGGCTTCCCAAAGATTTGGGATTACAGGTATGAGCCACTGCACCCAACCAGATATGTTAATTTTTTAAGAAGAAATTTACTAAATAATCTAATGTGGTGCTTAAGGCACTCTACGATATTAAGTTCATAATAAAGTCTTTGGCCTGTTGCACTTATTAATAGCATCTTAATAAAACATCTATATGAGTAAATATTTAAGATACTATGTGATAGTCCTGATATGTGAGGCTTAGGTTCCTAAAAACACCATGGACACTTTGGGAGGCCGAGGCAGGTGGATCATTTGAGGTCAGGAGTTCGAGACCAGCCTGACCAACATGGTGAAATCCTGTCTCTACTAAAAATACAAAAATTAGCCGGGCGTGGTGGCGTATGCCTGTAGTCCCTGCTACTCGGGAGGCTGAGACAGGAGAATCGCTTGAACCTGGGAGGCAGAAGTTGCAGTGAGCTGAGATCACGCCATGGCACTCCAGTCTGGGTGACAGAGCTAGACTCCGTCTCCCCCCCTCCCAAAAAAACAAAAAACCCCGCCATGGAAGGAGAATTCACAGGCAAGAAATTTTAGAATTTACGGGAATAGAGAAGTTGATGGATTAAAATCCTAAGAAAAGCTATTCTTTTATATATTTATTTGTGTGAACACAAAATTAAAATATTAAAGATATCTGTCTAAACGGACTATCATTGGGCCTTTTGCATGCCTTATATTAGTGTATTATTCCAGATTGTCTGTTGTAAGTGGCAGAAAGCCCAATCAAACTAACTTAAAAACATCTTTTCCCCTTGGCCCATATAACCGGAAAGGCAAGTTGGTAGTCTTGGCAGGATACCGGTGCACTTGGAGACCCCCAGGAATTTGTGTCTCTCCCATATGCCCTATATTGTCCACATTTGAGACAGGTTTCACCCAGTAGTGCAAAAAGATGACCATCACTAAGTCCAGGACTAGAGCACACCGGTTTGACGTTTCCTGGGAAAAATCCTTCTCTTTGTTAATTCCATTGAAAATCTCATGGCTGATCATCAGAGTTCTATGCACATTGATCAGAGTGATGCAGAACTTTTAATGTTCAGGCTGAAAGTGAAGTCAGCCTCACTAGAATTTGCTCTGAGAGCGGGGGAGGATGAATTCTTAAAGGAAAACCAGGAGGCTCTGTTTAGACGAGAAGTATGGACCACGCAAGGTGAATACCACAGCTACAGTGGGTGAACGGAGAGGCATGCAGTTGGTTTTCATTTATTCTCTTTAAGATTGTTTTCTTTTTTGAGACGGAGTCTTGCTCTGTTGCCCAGGCTGGGGTGCAGTGGTGCTATCTCAGTTCACTGCAACCTCCGCCTCCCGGGTTCAAGCAATTCTCCTCTCTCAGCCTCCCAAGTAACTGGGACTACAGGCGCCCGCCATCACACCAGGCTAATTTTTTGTAGTTTTAGTAGAGACGGAGTTTCACTGCGTTAGCTAGGATGGTCTCGATCTCCTGACCTCGTGATCCGCCCGCCTCAGCCTTCCAAAGTGCTGGGATTACAGGCATGAGCCACCGCGCCCGGCCCTCTTTAAGATCTTTTAAGTAAATCTTTAGAATATTCCTTCTTTAGAGTTTCAATAGTATGTTTTTGGATTGCTGCAGACAACCTTCACAAAAGAGGCTTCTGTAGCCCCCCTACCCCCTGCATCGACCTCATTCCTTTTTAATTTTTTTTGAGACGGAGTTTCACTCTTGTTGCCCAGGCTGGAGTGCAATAGCGCAATCTCAGCTCACTGCAACTTCCACCTCCCAGGTTCAAGCAATTTTCTTGCCTCAGCATCCCGAGTAGCTGGGGTTACAGACATGCGTCACCACGCCTGCCTAATTTTTGTATTTTTAGTAGAGATGAGTTTTCACCATGTTGGCCAGGCTGGTCTCGAACTCCTGATCTCAAGTGATGTGCCCACCTCAGCCTCCCAAAGTGCTGGGATTACAGGCGTGAGCCACCACGCCCGGCCTATCTTTCTAATTTTTTTTTTTTTTTTTTTTTTTTTGTCAGTTCAGTGACTCATTTTATTTGTATTTGAACAAATAAAAAGCAACAAATAAATATGGCTAACTCTTGGTTTTAATTTAGTTATTGGATGTAGGTGATAGGTATAACAGATACTGATTTTACTTTCCCATCATTTTCTCTGAATAATTTTTCATGAGACACTTAACGTTTTAAATGAAGATTTCTGAAGTACATCTTTAAAAGATGAAAGTAAACATAAATTGTAATGTTCTGTGTTATGTGAATGTTTTTTTTTTTTTTTTTTTTTTTTCTTTTTTATTGATCATTCTTGGGTGTTTCTCGCAGAGGGGGATTTGGCAGGGTCACAGGACAATAGTGGAGGGAAGGTCAGCAGATAAACAAGTGAACAAAGTTCTCTGGTTTTCCTAGGCAGAGGACCCTGCGGCCTTCCGCAGTGTTTGTGTCCCTGGGTACTTGAGATTAGGGAGTGGTGATGACTCTTAACGAACATGCTGCCTTCAAGCATCTGTTTAACAAAGCACATCTTGCACCGCCCTTAATCCATTCAACCCTGAGTGGATACAGCACATGTTTCAGAGAGCACAGGGTTGGGGGTAAGGTCACAGATCAACAGGATCCCAAGGCAGAAGAATTTTTCTTAGTACAGAACAAAATGAAAAGTCTCCCATGTCTACCTCTTTCTACACAGACACAGCAACCATCCGATTTCTCAATCTTTTCCCCACCTTTCCCCCCTTTCTATGCCACAAAACCGCCATTGTCTTCATGGCCTGTTCTCAATGAGCTGTTGAGTACACCTCCCAGATGGGGTGGTGGCCGGGCAGAGGAGCTCCTCACTTCCCAGTAGGGGCGGCCGGGCAGAAGCGCCCCTCACCTCCCGGACGGGGTGGCTGGCCAGGCGGGGGGCTGACCCCCCCGCCACCTCCCTCCCGGACGGGGCGGCTGGCCGGGCGGGGGGCTGACCCCCCACCTCCCTCCCGGACAGGGCGGCTGGCCGGGCAGAGGGGCTCCTCACTTCCCAGTAGGGGCGGCTGGGCAGAGGCGCCCCTCACTTCCCCAACGGGGCGGCTGGCCTGGCGGGGGGCTGACCCCCCCACCTCCCTCCCGGACAGGGCGGCTGGCCGGGCAGAGGGGCTCCTCACTTCCCGGTAGGGGCGGCCGGGCAGAGGCGCCCCTCACCTCCCGGACAGGGCGGCTGGCCAGGCGGGGGGCTGACCCCCCCACCTCCCTCCTGGACGGGGCGGCTGGCCGGGCGGGGGGCTGAACCCCCCACCTCCCTCCCGGACGGGGCGGCTGGCCGGGCGGGGGGCTGACCCCCCCACCTCCCTCCCGGACGGGGCGGCTGGCCGGGCGGGGGGCTGACCCCCCCACCTCCCTCCCGGACGGGGCGGCTGGCCGGGCGGGGGGCTGACCCCCCCACCTCCCTCCCGGACGGGGCGGCTGGCCAGGCGGGGGGGCTGACCCCCCCACCTCCCTCCCGGACAGAGCGGCTGGCCAGGCAGAGGGGCTCCTCACTTCCCAGAAGGGGCGGCCGGGCAGAGGCGCCCCTCACCTCCCGGACGGGGTGGCTGGCCGGGCCGGGGGCTGACCCCCCCACCTCCCTCCCAGACAGAGCGGCTGGCCGGGCAGAGGGGCTCCTCACTTCCCAGTAGGGGCGGCCGGGCAGAGGCGCCCCCCCACCTCCTGGACAGGGCGGCTGGCCGGGCAGGGGGCTGATCCCCCCACCTCCCTCCCAGATGGGGCAGCTGGCCAGGCGGGGGGCTGATCCCCCCCACCTCCCTCCCAGACGGGGCGGCTGGCCGGGCAGAGGGGCTCCTCACTTCCCAGTAGGGGCGGCCAGGCAGAGGCACCCCTCGCCTCCCGGACGGGGCGGCTGGCCAGGCGGGGGGCTGACCCCCCCACCTCCCTCCCGGACGAGGCGGCTGGCCGGGCAGAGGGGCTCCTTGCTTCCCAGTAGGGGCGGCCGGGCAGAGGCACCCCTCACCTCCCGGACGGGGCGGCTGGCCGGGCGGAGGGCTGACCCCCCCACCTCCCTCCCGGACGAGGAGGGAGGACGCTCCTCACTTCTCAGACGGGGTGGCTGCCAGGCGGAGGGGCTCCTCACTTCTCAGACGGGGTGGTTGCCAGGCAGAGGGTCTCCTCACTTCTCAGACAGGGCGGCCGGGCAGAGACACTCCTCACATCCCAGACGGGGCGGCAGGGCAGAGGTGCTCCCCACATCTCAGACGATGGGCGGCCGGGCAGAGACGCTCCTCACTTCCCAGATGTGATGGCGGCCAGGAAGAGGCGCTCCTCACTTCCTAGATGGGATGGTGGCCGGGCAGAGACGCTCCTCACTTTCCAGACTGGGCAGCCAGGCAGAGGGGCTCCTCACATCCCAGACAATGGGCGGTCAGGCGGAGACGCTCCTCACTTCCCAGACGGGGTGGCTGCCAGGCAGAGGCTGCAATCTCGGCACTTAGGGAGGCCAAGGCAGGCGGCTGGGAGGTGGTTGTAGCGAGCCGAGATCACGCCACTGCACTCCAGCCTGGGCGCCATTGAGCACTGAGTTAACGAGACTCCGTCTGCAATCCCGGCACCTCGGGAGGCCGAGGCTGGCGGATCACTCGCGGTTAGGAGCTGGAGACCAGCCCAGCCGACACATCGAAACCCCGTCTCCACCAAAAAAATACGAAAACCAGTCAGGCGTGGCGGCGCGCGCCTGCAATCGCAGGCACTCGGCAGGCTGAGGCAGGAGAATCGGGCAGGGAGGTTGCAGTGAGCTGAGATGGCAGCAGTACCGTCCAGCTTCGGCTCGGCATCAGAGGGAGACCGTGGAAAGAGGGGAGAGGGGAGAGGGGGGAGGGGAGAGGGGAGAGGGAGCTCTATCTACCCTCTTTCTAATTTTTAACTCAGTTTTGATTTTCTTCTTTCTGGGCCCAATAATGAATAACTAGAACTCTTGGGATGTAAAACCTTTGTTTAGCTTTTTTTAAAACCTTGTTGGCATAGCCAACTAAGCATATATCATACCTGGCCATAGTACAGAGGGTCATATAGATTTAGTCATGAGGAATGTGTCATCAGGTTTAAGTCTGGAGTCAGACTTGCCTGAGTTCAAATCCTGATTTTATCATTTGCTAGCTGTGACCTGGGGCACATTTTAAACTTATTTCTATGACTCAGTATCTTTGTCTACAGAGTCAGTCCAATAGTGCCCTCCCAACACGTTGCTGTGAGGATGGATTAAATGATCGGATCTATGTAGTACATTGTAAAGGCTCAATGAGCATTGACAAGAGTCTTTATGCCAAAGCTTGTGAAGTCTGCTGGTTACCTTTTTACTAGTATCTCATGCCTGTCTTCCTTACAAACATAAGTGTGTAACTTTAAGCTTGGGATTTACTCTCTCTCGACATTCTTTTCTTCTTTGCAAAAATCTTCATTACAAAACTCTCTACTCCAGTTCCACCACATACTTTACCTTCCTCTCCTATTTCCAGTTCTCATGTTCCCCTCTTCTCATTACTGCCAAGAGGACTGACTCAGCACTCTCTTATATGGAACTGAAATTCTTGAAGTTGCTAAAAAAGCAACGTAAAAGAAATCCTCATGAACAAAATTTTGGTGAGGTCAACTCAAGATGGGAGAATTTGTTCTATTATATATTTAGTTCTTGTATTTCACAAACAGATCTTGACTGCTTTACATGTGTGTCGATAAGACAGTTTGAAAGATTCATTGGGAGATAGAAAGCTAAATGATGCATTGCGTCTGCCCTTAAGGAGAGGAAAATTTTGAATCTGTTTTCCATTTTTATGCACTTGACTTTAAGATGAATTAAAACCGTTATAAAATGATCTGATTTTGAAAATCTTTTAAAAGTAATTTGTTGTTACTTTCTCTGCATCTAATGAATCCACTGAAGAAGATGTAAAGGATGAAGATCACAATTTTAACTGATAATTATTGTGTGCTTACTGTATGTCAAGTCCTGTTCTAAGTGCTTTATTAACACTAAATCATTTAACTTTACTTATCATTCCCATGTTGCAGATGAAGAAATCGAGTCTCAGCTTAAGTCTCATGTCTAAGGTCGTGCAATTTATACATCTGGATTTTTTGAAATGCACAGGTATTTGCTTGTTAGGCATACACTTAAAGGAAAATCAGAAAATGTAGTAAATAATGGTGTGGGGTTATGATAGCTCTTTGACTTTATGAATCATTAGAGTCATCCTAAAAGATTCTTCAGTTTGAAAATTCAGTTACTTCTTATCGTCTCATAATGTATTTCTATTTTGCTTCTGTCTATCCTCTTATTCATTTGTTTATTTGCTGACTTATTCAATAAATATTTAAGTGTCTACTCTGTTGCAAATCACATAAGACTCAGGTAAGTAAAAGACTCATAGTTTCTCCAGAAGAGCATGTTTTCAATCTAGGGGTGGTCACTTTTGGGAATTGAAAGTCATCCTCTATTATTTTTTTTTAATTCCATTTTTGGGTGCTATTGACAGGGAAATCTGGGGTAAGTTAAGAAGGAGCCAAAATTTTCACTAGTGATATACCTGCAAAGTTTTCTGGGGAGAAGAAAATGTCCTTTTTTGGAGCTTTTGCTTCTTTCTCCCCACACTTTGCCCACATGCTTTAGCTATAATTTCCTGTCAAACTTACTGATGTACTAATAAATAATGAAAAGGCTGATGCTGTTAGCCATTTCAGAATTACAAAAGCTTCTTTTTCTCAATATTATTGCCAATATTTATTTCTTAGGATTGTATATTACATTCAGAAAAACAAATATCCAAAAATGTAGATCTACTTGATAATGTAAACTGTCTTATTTTTATCAATACTGTTGTATTCCTGGTTTTGACTGTTTCCATCTCACTGCTGATGGAATTCCTAGTAAAACAAAAGAAAAAGCCTTATGTTCTTAATATAATAGTAGAGGGAGCGTTTCATAATTCTTTAGAAAGGCCTACAGACCTAAAAGTGAGGATGCTTTCTAATGAGGAATCTGCATCACCTGGCCCAAGATCTGGTGAACTAAAGAGTTTGGGATCTAGATAGAAGTGAAAAATGTGAACTCCAGAAAAGAAAGACTCTTAAGTTCTCATGATAGAACATCAGATTTTCAACTACTGCAAGACAAATTTTTACTTATTTCTGGTTTCTGGAAGCTATGTTAAATTAGTTTGTGTTCTAAAATTTGAAAAGAATAGTCTGATTAAATTTCAAGATTACAAAATCCTCCCCAATGATATATTAAAATATGTATTTGATGTAAAATATAAATCTTTAAAATACATATTTGATTTTTTTCCCCTATAGGTAAAACACAAAAACCTAAGATGGAGAAAGGTATAATATATTCAACCTCAATTTCATGCTTCCATCTTCGTCTTTGACTGGAGGCCAGAGATTCTGAATATACTTTTTGGTTATTTCATAAGACTCACAAACCTAGTTGCAGGTGATGAAAAACTTACACTGTTTGGCATAAGCCACTCAACTGCCTTGGGAGAGTTGGAAATTTTCCCTTTCCCAAAGCAGCAGAGCTAGTCGTTGAGAAGGAAATGAAGCACTGCTGTGTATAATTGTAAATTCTACTTCTTAGGCTTAAAAAGAATGCTTACCAATTGAAAACAGAGGCCACATGGGGTATGACCAATGACCTTGTTCACATAAAGGTGTTAGAACTAGCAAGATTTTTCTGGCTTTTCCCCCTCTCTATATATTCATGGAGGTATGTGTGGTCAGTGATTTGGGCATCTTCAGAATTCAGGTTTCTGAGTTTCCATAGACAACCTAGTAGAGATAATTTTGGTTCTTGATCCAGGTGTTGTTGACTTTTAGTCTAAGATATTTATGTCTCAAATAAGTAGAGCATTTTAAAGATTTCTTCAAGGTTTTGAGAACAGGAAAGACAGAGTGCTTTTTAGCATTGAAAGATATCTTTAATTTTCTCATTTCCTGTGTCTGGTGTATTCACCTTCAATATTTCTTTCCTATCAACAAATTTCTAAACAGCTCTCCAATAGCATTCCATTTGAAATGAAATTGATTTTGTCTTGATGTAGCTAACATTAGGAGGTAAGTGCATATTTCCTGTTTAATCATTTCAACTTCATTTCCTAAAAAATGAACATACTGAGTATTTAACCTCTTTGGTGGTAGGAAAAAAAAAGTGCAGTCTTGTTGGCCCAGAGCCTAAAAACACCCAATAAGAGCTTTAAAGGCAGAAGTGTAGGAAGCAGTTAAGTATGTAATTAGAAACAAATCTAGAATCCTAAGATTTTCATTGGATAAAAACTCAGAATTTCTGGGAGTCAATCTTAAAAGGCACCTAATCCAATCACACATCTGGAGTTTAAGTCCCATCACACCCTTGCCAAGCAGTCACCCTAATATATAATGTCTTATCATGGCAGGGATGGGGAACTTAGCACACCCCAAAACAGCTCTTCCAATCATAAGGGAGGTTTTCATTATGTGGACTCAGCATCTATGTCATGGTAATTTTTACTCATTGGCTCTGGAGAAATCAATGGGGGGCACACAAAACAACATCAACATTCTATTCCACAGCTCATTAAAATTTTAGACAGTCTGACACCTCCAATTCTATCAACAGTACCTGCATTTCAGCTCTGTACTGCACAGACTCTGATTTGTTTATGAGAGTTTGCTACTATGACACCTGATCTCAAGCCCTTGTTCAAGTTGTAGCCCGAGCAGGGCAGAGTAAATCATGACTTTCGTCAGTCTTATTCACAGCAGTGAGATTCTATTAAAGTCTCAACAACAACAAAACAACCTGATTCAAAAAGTGCCAAGACATTTATCCAAAGAAGATATACAAATGGCTAAAAAGCCATGAAAAAATGCTCAAAATCATTGGGGAAATGCAAATCAAAACTATAATGAGAAACCATCTCATACCCATTAGGATGGCTACTATCAGAAAACCCTCCAGAAAAATACCAAGTGTTGAAGATGTGGAATAATTGGAACCCTTTTGCACTGCTGATGGGAATGCAAAATGGAATAGTCACTGTGGAAACAATACAGTAGTTCCTCAAAAAATCAAATAGAATTACCATATGATTCAGCATTTCTATTTTGGGGTATATACTCAAAAGAATTAAAAGCAGGATTTCAAAGATATTTGTACATCTATATTCATAATAGCTAAAATATGGAACCAGCCCAGATGCTCGATAAATGAGTGGATAAGCAAAATGTGTATTTATATCTGAAATATCATTCAGCTTTAAAAAGGAAAAAAATTCAATATTTGCTATAACATGGATGAATCTTGAGGACGTTATGCTTAGTGAAATAAGCCAGTCACAAAAAATATACTTTATGATTTCATTTCTATGAGATACTTAGAGTAGTCAAAATCAGAGGTGCAGAAAGTGAAATGATGGTTATCAGAGGCTAGGGGGAGTAGAAATGGGGGTTCTTTAATGGATATAGAGTTTAACTTTTTCAAAATGAAGAGAACTCCAGAGATGGAGGATGGTAATGTAACACAATGTGAATGTACTTAGTGCTACTGAAGTGTATGCTTAAAAGTGGTTAAGATGGTAAATTTTGTTATGTGCATTTTACCACAATAAAAAATTAAGCAAAATAGTCTTGTGTCATAGACTACTAACTGTGTCCCACAACTGAAATCTATTGAATGTATTATCAATCTTTTTTATCCTATCTAGTAGATACTATAGCCATCAGCCCTCTTCTACACACATCACTAATAAGAAGCAACATTTCTTGTTATCTGGGCCAGGGACTATTCAACTGCTTTAATGTATATGAACTCTCTTAAGCTACTGTGGAGTAGATATTACTATTGTTTCTGTTTACCAGTGTGAAAATGGAGGCACTTAATGAGATATAAAGTTACCTTGCTGAAGTTTATACAGGTCATTAGTGGAAGAACTAGAGAATGAACTAAAGCTGTCTAGTTCTATGTACCAGACATGTTATGCTTAGTTGGTTTTTCTGGATCCAGATGAAAGACTGGTCACATATTTCTATTAGAAACCAATTTATATTTGTTCATCACTCTGATCCAAATCTTTATGGATCCTGAGCTGGCATTCACTCTCACTCTAGGTTTCATGCTATTAGCAATTATGATCTTGTTTTCTAAATCTCATCCAAGACATTGATAAATGTGTAAAACTGACAGGGCCAAACTAAAAAACACCCTCTGGTGCATTATGAGAAGCCTCCCTCCAGGCTGACATCTTTGCATTAGTCAACTACTTTGGGTAGTAGTTGGGTAGTATGAAACCATGTGTGTGGCGTTATAATTATACTATTTTTCTAGCTGAAGGTTTCTCAACTTTAATGTCACAACACACTGGTGTTTTGCAATTGACTGTGAGGTATTTCATAACTAGTTTCTTTAAAAAATAGAACAGACTAAAGATTACCACCAAGTTAAAGCCATTCTCATTCACTTCCATTTTATCAGACTTTTTTGCATGTGGTATACAGGGTTAGGTGTTATAGCTGGCATGGGAATAATAGTGGGTATGTCCCTGGGAGAGTGAAATTTAAAAAATCAACTATCAAAAGTGTAGTGGTAGAAAAAAATGATAAATGCTGCCCTGGCTCACATTTTTTTTCATCTTGGTTATAAGAATTTAATAAGAAACTTTGTCAAATTCAATTTTAGTATTTCCTCTATTTTCATGGCCATGACCTCGTATCAGGTTCCTAACTTCTCTTTCATAGAGTATCAGAATGGATTTTTCACCTACTTTTTATTGTGAAAAACTTCAAACATATAGAAAAACTGAAATATAACAAACATCTATACGCCCACCTAGATTCCACATTTTACCAAACTTCTTTTATCTGTATGTATATGTATGTACATATTTTGTTCCCTGGACCATTCGAAAATAGGTTGCAAGTATGACAATTTTTCTGGGGCCAGTAATTTGCCTTTGATCCATTCCCTGCTCTTCACCCTACACTGTGAAGGTACCTCTGGGAGCCATTTACTGCAAACTGCATTTCCCAGACTCCCTTGCAACTGGGTTTTGTAGGTTTTGGCCAATGTAAAGCATGGGCTGGAGATTGGATGAGAAGAGAAGACAGGGTGTTTCTACCACTCTCTGTGTTTTGGGAAATGACTTCGTTTACTTCTGTCAGCCCCTTTTCCCACAATCCAGGCTTCCACTGGGGAGTCCTGGCTAGTTCCCACTGGACAGCCTTGGCTCCTGGACTCTGGTAATACAACCTCCTTCCATTGTCTCTTCAATCCCAGGGTGGTAGTGGTTTCCTGCTTTAGCTAATCTCTGGGTTGCCTTTTTGTCCCGTTAGCCCTTTCACTTCTGACACTTTTTAGGCCAGTTCCCTGTATTGAATCCCATCTTTTGAACACCCTTTTGTGTGTGTGTGTGAGTTCTGTTTTCCTGATTCTGATTAACACAGCCTTTAAATTCTTCCCATTTCTCCTAAAAATAAGAACCTTCTTTTATTAACCTCGATACCATTATCACTTAAGAAAATTAAGAATACCTCCCTAATACCATATAACACTCCAGCCCATATTAACATTTCTCAGCTTGCTCCCCAAATGCAGTTTATAGTGACTGTTTCAAACTAAATCCAAAGTTTATTCATTGCATTTGATTGTTAAGTCTTTTCAGTCTCTTAATCTAGAACAATTTCACTAATTCCTTCGCCTGCCCCCTGACCCATGCCCCACCATGATATTGACTTCTTAAAGAGACTAGGTCAGTGGTCTTCTAGAACATCCCTGAATTTTTCTGAATTTTCTTCTTGGTGCTATGGGACTTGTTCCTAACTCTAGTTTCTATAACCCAGAAGTTAGGTTATACAGGCTTGATTAAAGTCAAGATAAATATTTTTGGCAAGAATACTTAATAGATGCTGTTGTTGATTTCATATTGCATCACACTAGGAAATATACCACATCAGGATGTCCAGCTTCCAGTGATAATACATTTGATCATTTAGATAAGGCCATGGCTACTAGATCTCCCTGAATATAAATACATTTTTTACTTTTGCATTTTGTTTTTGGCATTCTTGTAGCCCTGTATGATAACTAATTGAATGTTAGTATTTGTTTACATATAGTTTAGTTATCTTTACAGTTTCTATAGAATACTACCTTGGGGATTGTACATGTTCTGTAAATATTTAGGAAATGAATGACCTGCCATGAATTTTATAGCAGCATGATTGCTTGCTCATATATCCTAGTTCCGTTTTCAGTCATCTCTTTTTTTGTTCATCTCCTTTACTCTTACTTTTTACATCCACTAAAGAATGAATGAAATGTAAATAGATTGGCACTAAAATCAACTTGCTTTCTGTCCATTCAAATCAGCCAACTCAACATGTCTGAAAACTCATCAACCTTCCTACCAAACTTGCTCTTCTCCCTGCATTGCTTAACTCAGTGCGTCACTCAGTAGCACCAGCCACCCACTAGACTGGAGGTTCATCTCTGATCCCTGACTGTCAATCACACCACTCATTCAGTTATTTCCCAAGCTATGTCCATTCTGCCTCCCTGTATGTCAAATCACTCAAATCTTATTACCATTACTCAAGGTTAGTTTTTCACTAATTTTCAGGTAGACTACTTCAAAGACTCACTTTCTCGCTTCCAGATGACCTCCCTCAAATCTCTCTTCCCTGGTTCATACTGATGTGCAGATTTCTTCATCTCAACCTCCTACTTAAACTCTTGTCAATCAACCTCCATTGTTAGCAGGATTCAAGGCTCGCTCTATCAAGGGCTGCTTGCTCTCCAGTCTTGCATCTTGATGCTGTGCCTTCTGCACCCACTACACGAGCCCCCATGTGTTACAGTCACAACAGACTGTACTCTCACGTTTACACACTTGTGCCCCTGCTGCTGCTCCTTGCTGTGGCACTCCACGTTGTATTCCCCTGGTTATCCTTTACTCATGCCTCAAGTCTTAGCTGAACAGGCATCTCTATGTGAATCCTTCCCTGATTCTCTCAGTGTATCCTTGCATCCAAGCACCTAGCACAGTGCTGACACAAGTAGGTGACCACTACATGTCTACCCACCCCACTGAAGGGGGTATCCAGCCATACTTCTCTCTGCAACCCTGAAAAGGCTTTCCCTGTTTCTTCCTTCCATCTGAATCAAACCCGAGCCCTGTTAGTCTCTCTTAGCAAAAATTTCCTCTATTGCCTAGACTTATGGCTAGATATAAATAAGGTACCAAAAATATAAAAATGTAGGAAAAAAGGAAAGAGTCAAGGCTGGAGGCAGAGTTTCCCAGAGCAGCAGCAGGGCCACTCTGTAGGTCTGTAGAGAAAGCCTGGGGACAAGAAGTCTAGTGAGGTACAGCTAACATCAGGCTGGATTATGTTATTGCCAGGAGTAAAGGGCCAACTCCAAATCAGAATGTGGGAATCACAGCAGGGCCAAATCGTGAAAGTCACAGCCAGAAGAATTCCGTGGTGCCCCTTCTTTCCATCTCATCACTGCGGTTGTGCAGACCAATGATGAATCTAGAAGTTCATGGTTTGCACCAGCCCTGTGAAATCACAAAACAGGGCTGATAATAGTTTCAGAAGAAAGACCAGGGATTGGTCCTAAATTTCAGTATTTTAAATAACCATTTCTTTTTCCTCAATGAATCCCCCTATGTTTTTCTACCTCTTTTGGAGAATAGCAAATGATAAACAGGGACCTAAGAAGGAATAAAAATAAACCAATGATGAATTTTAACAAGGCCAATTCAAAAGAATGCAAATACTACTGCATGAATCTGAATAGAAGGAGGAAAAATGTTCAAAGAAAAATGATTATACAAAGAATGATAAAAATAGGAGGTTGATGTATGGAAAAATGTAACACATGAAAAATAAGAAACCAGTTTCTAACTTCCTCATTTGCTTAGTGTTTGGTAATCATGTCACTCTTCCTAGAATCCTCCCAGTCCCTTAGCGTGGCCTGCAAAGCCTGGGATCTGGCCTCTGCCTAGATTTCTGGCTGCATCTCACACCTCCCTTCTTCTGTGCACTAGGTCCAACCACATGACTGTCCTTCTGTTTTTCAAATACACCAAGCTCCTTCTTGCCCCAGGGCCTTTGCAGATATTTCCCCCTCTTCCTGGAACAGTCCCCCCACCACCCCTGCTGCACTGTTGATCCTTGTGCCAGCCTCCCCAGCCATGCTTCCCCCACAACCCTTAACAGGTTCTCCTTGATCCCTCCTTCCGTCTGAATTAGCTCTGTCATTTTTTTTTTTTTTTTTTTGAGACAGAGTTTCACTCTTGTTGCCCAGGCTGGAGTGCAATGGCGCAATCTCGGCTCACTGCAACCTCCACCTCCTAGGTTCAAGCAATTCTCCTGCCTTAGTCTACCGAGTAGCTGGGATTACAGGCATGCACCACCACGCCCGGCTAATTTTGTATTTTTAGTAGAGACCAGGTTTCTCCATGTTGATGCTGGTCTCAGACTCCTGACCTCAGGTGATCCACCCGCCTTGGCCTCCCAAAGTGCTGAGATTATAGGCGTGAGCCACCACGCCTGGCCGTGAAATTTTTCTTTATTGTGCTAATCAGAATTTGCAATCATGTATTCATCTGGGTGGTTATTTGTTTAAGGATTGGAGGTTTCATAAATGCAGGGAACATGCCTGTCTTGTTTTCTTCTAGACAGTAGGAACTCAATAGACAAGTTTTGATTGAGTGAAGACTGAAAGGGAGGATGAAGCAATGGACTGCCGTGTTCATCTTTGCAGCAGAGACTGTTTATACCTCAGTCTCCCTCAGCATTATCCCTTCTTCATTAGTACTATAATAGAGCCTCAATATTGACCTGAATATATGCCTCCCCAGAAAAAGGCTACATTTTCTCAGACTCCCTTGCAGCAGAGTATAGCTGTATGACTAAGTTCTGGTTAATGGGATGTAAGTAGAAATATTTGCAACTAATCAAAAAGGTATTTCAAGGGGAGGAGTTGTGTGCTGGTCTTTGACTATTCATCCTTCCTATGTGCTGGGTTAAAGGTATGATGGTTGGAATTTAAGCAGCCAAACTGGATATGATATGGCAATCAAAGAGTTACATTGTGCAAAGTAGAAGGACACTGGATCCCTGATGATTTTGGGAAGCAGAGCTGCCACACTAGGTCAAGATCTGGAACCACTACAGCTGTACATAATCCTAAATGGCAAGCACAGATAAGGTGCTGTGAGACAGGCACAAGGCATGGGGCTTAAGGACATCTGAGCCCAGTCTTGAGAACATGGAAGATAAATGGGGAAAGACACTTCAGGGAATGCAAACCCCATTAATAAATATACTAAGTAATGAAGTAGCATAGTGTATTTAGGTAATGACAATTAAACCCTTAGTATCATTGATACACAAAAGGTAGAGCAAAAGCAGGTTACAAATAACACATAGACAATTGAGATTGTGGCAGGGATTGCTTCTTATCGAAACATCTATTCTCCCCTTCCTCCTTTACTGTGATAAGTCATCACTCATAGTCTCTAAACATTTCTGTTTCTCCCCCTTTTGATAAATGGTAGAATTATACTTCCTGACCCCTTGCAGTTGGATGTAGCCAGGTGACTTGCTTTGGCTAATACACTGTGAACTTTAAAGAATAAAGTAGGAATTACCATGTTCTTTGGCCACGTTCCTGATCATGGTTCTGGGTTTCAGAGTGAAGACAGGCAGAGCCAAGCCCTAACTAATCCAGGATGGTCATGTAACAAAAGAGGAAAATAAGACTTTGTTGTGGTTAAGCCTCTGAGACTTGAGGGTTTTTTTGTTACTGCAGCATAATCTAGTTTATTCAGATAGATGGGACCCTGGTTTTATTCAGGCGGCCATGCACCCAGATGAGATATTTTTCAGACTCCCTTGCAGCTAGGTATTGTCAGGTAACTAAGTGCTAGCTTTAAGACTTAAGTTAAAGTGTTGTCTAAAACTCCTGGGAAGTCTGCATAAAGAGAAGTTACTTAATTGGAGATGTACTATTTTACCCTTTTACTTCTTTCTGTCATCTGAAATTCAGGTAATTATGGTTCACTCGAAGAACTGTCTTGGACCATGAGGCAATACAGTCTCTTATAAAACTGAACATGCAACTATGAATACCATACAACCTAGAAACTACTTGTGATGGTTAATATTGAGTGTCAACTTGATTGAATTGAAGTATGCAAAGTATTGTTCCTGGGTGAGTCTGTGAGGGTGTTGCCAAAGGAGAATAACATTTGAGTCAGTAGACTGGGAGGGGCAGATCAACCCTTGATCTGGTGGCCACCATCTAATCAGCTGCGAGCATGGCTAGAATAAAGCAGGCAGAAGTTGGAAGAACGTGACTGACTGAGTCTCCTGGCCTTCATCTTTCTCCCATGCCGGATGCTTCCCGTCCTCAAACATCAGACTCCAAGTTCTTCAGCTTTTGGACTCTTGGACCTACACTAGTGATTTGCCATGGGCTCTTAGGCCTTTGGCCACAGGCTGAAGGCTGCACTGCTGGCTTCCCTACTTTTGAGGTTTTGGAACTCAGACTGGCTTCCTTGTTCCTCACCTTGCAGATGGCCTATTGTGGGACTTTACCTTGTGATCGTGTGAGTCAATACTCCTTAATAAACTCCTCTTCATATATACATCTATCCTATTAGTTCTGTCCCTCTAGAGAACCCTGACTAATACAGTACTCTTGGGCATTTATCCTAGAAGAATGAAAACTTATATTCACCCAAACATCTGTACCCAAATGTTCATAATAGTTTTATTCATAAGTCAAAAACTGTAAACAACCTAGAAGTCCTTCAACAGGCAAATGGCTAAACAAATTATGGTACATCATACCGTGGAATACTACTCAGGAATAAAAAGGAGCAAAATCTTGGTGCATTATAAACACAATAACATGGAAGAATCTCTAGAGAATCATACTGAGTGATAAAATCCAAAATATTACATGCTGTATAATGCCATTTATGTAACATTATTAAATTGGAAAAATTATGGAATAGATTAGTGGCTGCAACTTCTGTTGATAAAAACGGTAATTTGTATTGATAAAAATATTCTGTGTCTTGACTGTATCATTGTCAATATCTTACTTGTGACATTGTACTAAACTTTTGCAAGATGTTACCATTGGGGAAAACTGGGTAAAGTGTCTATGGAATTGCTCTGTATTATTTCCTACAATTGCATGTGAGTGTACAATTATATACAACAAAAGAATGAAAAAAGCCATAAAGTTATCAAAGGGAAAAAAAATCACAAAAATCTGAGATATACCATAGACCAATTGAACAAAAGCTTCCTGGAGCTTGGATCTAGGGGCATTGGTATTTTTAATTAAGGTTTCCCAGGTGAATCTAATTTTCAGCTAGACTCGAACTCAAAAGACAGCTGCTAAAAAATGATGCTACACGCTGCTCCAGGGCTTATTACAAGGCCTCGAAAGAGCCTTATCCTCAGCTCCAAGTCAGGCGACATATGCATGATACTGTAGAGGAGAGGAGAGAATGAAAGTAGGACTGCAGTGTTCGTCGTCATAGCTTATCCCCACTGCCCAACCAAAAGGTGGACATTGTTGGTGTTTCCTACCCAAATTTTGCCAAGCTAAGTGGGTAGTCAGGATTTTAATATGAGTGTAGAAATCAGAATGTTTTAGGGAGAGCCCAGCTGGATATTGGGCTCAGGCAGAGGACTTGTTGGTTTATCCGTCCTTTGCGTGAGCAGGACAAAAGAGGATGAGAAAGGGATAGCAGGGAAAAGAGAGAAGGTGAAATGGAGAAACCCATGTGTCCACTGTTTGTCTTGAATTTCCTCTGTGCCAAGGAATATCACTGTGTCATCTGGCTAGAGTCTTCAGGCTATTGCTCTACCCACAAGAGAGGACCCCTGGTTGTGGGAATCTTAATAGTAAGAGGTATGAAATACTGGTCATGAGAACTGAGGAGGGTCAGCTGGGAGTGGCTCCCCATAGCAGAACTAAGAGCCTTCTGAAGAGTTCACAGCGTACCCTACAAAGAAGCCAGAGGATTTTGAGGTCAGTTCAGCATTGGTCAAAAAAGGAATGAAAGCCAGCAGAGAGCAGACCACAAGAGCAACTAGTTATGCAAGATGCCGCTATCCTTGTCAATTCCTTCTTCCTGCCTCAGCACAGCAGAATAGCAGGTGCAATGGTTCTCAATCCTGGCTGCATGTTAGCATCACCTGAAGTTTTTAAAAGTACTGCTACCCAGACTGCACTCCTAGACACTAGGATTTAATTGATCACATCCAGTACTCCCAATTCCATTCATGCCAACTGCCTCAAATACCACCTCCCTCTGGATGACTCACCGTCTTCTGAGATTGAGACTGACATCCTCAGCCTCCTACCCAACATGTTCATAAGAATGACTCAAAGGCACCTCAAACTCATGCCATTATCTTCCTAAACAGTTTCTTTCCAAAGTTCCCTCTCTCAAGTAGTGGCTCCTTAATCTACTTGCCTGTGCAAGCCTAGATCCTTGAAGTTATTCTTGAAATTTCCCTCTTCCTTATTATTTGTCAATGTCTCTTGATTTTACTTCTTTCCATCATCAAAACCAACAGCCTAAGCTACCATTATCCCTTGTCTCTTCTACTGCAATAGCCTGCTAAAAGGTCTTCCATGTTAATTTTAATACTCATCTTCAGTTAATTTTTCACATTGCTCCTGAAATAACTGACTTTTGAAATAAAAATATGATTCCATCATCCCCACCTTCCCACTATCTCCAGTTGAAAATATTTGAGTACTTTTCCATGGCACTTGGGTTCAAGAGCCAAATCACAGACATCCCATATAGGCTTACTGGGCCTGACGCCTGCTCATCTCTTATTTTTCAGTCACTCCACTTTCTGTACCAGCTACTCTCTTCTTCTGATATTCTTAATGAGCAAAGTTCCCTCTAACCACAGGCCTTTTGCATGTGCTGTCCTCTATGTTTGAAATTCTCTTTGTTGGGCCTACTTCCTCACCCCTTTACTTTCAGATCTCAGATTGGGCCTCACTTCCTTCAGGAAGCCTTCTCTAATATGTCCCAACTAGGGAGCAACTTATACTAGTCATGGTTTTAAATTTACCTATTACCATGTGCTAAGGACTATGCTAAGGGCACATGCATGATTTCATTTAATCCATACAACCACCTAATGATGTTAGTACTATTGTCAATTACATTTTACAAATGAGGAAACTGAAAGAATGAAAGTAGCTTGTCTTTGGCCACAAAACTGATAATGACCTCAGGTCTGTCTGGTTCTAAAACCCATGTTACATGCGCTACATTGTACCACTCCCCAAAGACATGGTGCAGGGCATCTCCCTTATGGAGCCCCTTTCCCATCTGATATACCAGTCACCCATTAAAGGTAGACCAGAACTCAAGGCCTGCCCTCTAGACCGAGCCACCATCCACTAGCTTCTGTGGCTTCTCTGTGCTGGGTACAAACATATGACAGCACAGGCAGAGGCAAGCTGGAGAGATGACAAAGTAAATTCATGACAGTATAAGGAAAACATGATAAATGAAAGTCATGCAGTGGGAGGATGGGAGGATCACTGAGAGGCTTGTAGGGCTTATTTTGCATGTGTACAAGGAATGAGTGACTAGTCATAGCAACAATAGGGCTTTCTCAGAGATGGAAGAGCCGTTTTACTAAAGGAGAAAGTAAACATTACTTAGGACAAATCTCATATCATACTTTAGTGTTTACAAAGGAGACAGAGGGAGACAGGCCAGGAAAGAACAGATTTCCCAGGGGAGGAAATTGCAATGAGAATAAGTAATCTGGATCAAGTCAGAGCATGTTTGAACAAAAAGAATACCCAAGGACAGAGGAAACTCTAAGGATAAGATAGGATTTTATTTAGCAGGAACCCCTACTAGCTTTATTTTAGACTGTTTTTAAAATGGTGAGTAGTCAAATGCAAGGGAAGAAGCTCTATGAACTAACACCATTTCCTATAGGTTTTGATGCTTGAAAGTTTCCCCCAGGTTCAGAATACATATTTTAAAATTTAGAACGGCTTTAACATCGGAAAATGTTTAAGTAAATCACAGCCCATGCCATTAGATGGAATAATATGCACCCCTTACAATGATGCAGATGACAAAATGCAATGACTCAGGATAACATTTGTTATGTTAAAAGTCTGGCTCTCTTCCTGGCCCCCTTCCTTACACTATATACAAAAATTAATTCAAGATGGATTAAAGAATTAAATGTAAAACCCCAAACTATAAAAACCTTGGACATAGGAAAAGGGAAAGATTTCATGACAGAGATGCCAAAAGCAATTTCAGCAATAGCAAAAATTGTCAAATGGGATCTCTTTAAACTGAAGAGCTTCTGCACAGCAAAAGAAACTATCAACAGAGTAAACAGACAACCTATAGAATGGGGGATAACATTGCAGACTATTCATCTGACAAAGGCCTAATATCCAGCATCTCTAAGGAACTTAAATTTACAAGAAAACAAGCTCATTAAAAAGTGGGCAAAAGACATGACATACTTTTCAAAAGAAGACGTGTGGCCAATAAGCATACCAAAAAAAGCTCAACATCACTGATCATTAGAGAAATGCACATTGAAACCACAATGAGACAACATCTCACACCAGTCAGAATGGCTATTATTAAGTCACAAAATAACAGATGCTGGTGAGGTTACGGAGAAAAAGGAATGTTTTTACACTGTTGGTGGGAGTGTGAATTAGTTCAACCATTGTGGAACCATTGTGGAAAAACAGTGTGGTGATTCCTCAAAGACCTAAAAACAGAAATACCATTCAACCCAGCAATCTCATTACTGAGTACATATCCAAAGGCATATAAATCATTCTGTCACAAAGACACAGATACTCATATGTTTAGTGCAGCACTATTCACAGTAGCAAAGTTATGGAATAAATCTACATGCCCATCAGTGGCAGATTGGATAAAGAAAATGTGGTACGTATACACCATGGAGCACTATGCAGTCATAAAAAAGAATGAGATCATGTCCTTTACAGGGACATGGATGGAGCTGGAGGCCATTAATCTTAGCACACTAATGCAGGAACAGAAAACCAAATACCACATGTTCTCACTTATAAGTAGGAGCTAAATTATGATGAAACATGGATGCATGTCGGGGAATAACACACAGTGGGGAGGGTCAGGGGGAGAGGAGGCAGAAGATCAGGAAAAACAACTAATGGGTACTAGGCTTAATATCTGGGTGATGAAATAATCTGTACAACAAATCCCCATGACCCAAATTTACCTATATAACAAACCTGCACATGTACTGCTGAACTTAAAAAAAAAAGCAAAATACAAAATATACAAAATACATGTGATTACAACAACATCAAAATATTTTCTTTTTATATCTTAATTTTTAAACTTCAATAAGTGTGTATTTTAGGAATTGGAATAAAACACAAATGTTATTTATAATGTTGTAGCCCTCTTTCATGTCTTTTATTCATTTTTTCTCCATGTGTGCACAGAAGGTATTTTCAACACCTCCATTAGGTCCGTGGCCACTCGTTTTTTTCCTGGGCTATAAACACTGCTGTTAGTTCCTTGGGCTTCCTTCTCTCATGGATGACTTTACGAGGGTTTTAATTTTGCTTTTCTGAGTAGTGGCTTTTTTTCTGAGATACCCGTATTAACTTCAAGAAAGTCTCCTAGGATACCCTGACTACTAGCTGGGCATTCTCTAATATTGAGCACATACTGTCTTCTGTAGAGATCATATTCATTTTCTATTAGTAAACAATAAATTATCACAACTTGGTGGCATAAAATGACATCCATTTATTAGCTCACAATTTCTGTGGGTCAGGAGTCCTAGTAACTAGGTCCTCTGCTCAGCAGTCCCCCAAGGCTGAAATTCAAGTGTTGGCCAGAGCTTTGATCTCATCTGAGGCTCAGGATTCTTTCCCAGCTCAAGGACTTTTGCCAGAATTCAGTCCTTTGTGGTTGTAGGACTGAGGTCGCCATTTCTTGTTGTCTTTTGGCTGGAAGTGCTCCTTGCTTCCCTAGGGGCTTCCCTTAGGTCCTAGCCATGTAGTCCTCTCACAGCCTGGCAGCTTCCTTCTTCAAGGATAGTGGAGACTATCCACTGTTGCTTTGAGTCTCTTTTTGGTGCTTACCTAATTAGGTCAGGCCCACCCAAGGAAACCTCTTTTTGAGGACGGTTGATTGAGTAGGGTCATGATTTGCATCTGCAGAATCGCTTCATCTTTGCCACATAACAGCCTACTGATGAGAGTGATATCCCATCATATTCACATATGATGTGGTCCTGCCCACACTCAAGGGGAGGCGATTACAAATAGAGTGTATATATCAGGGGTTACAAACCCTGGGGACTATCTTAGAATTTTGCCAACCACAAGGTTACAGGCTATAAATTAAGGGTGTTGAAATATTGGGTTAGAATTTACCTAAAGTATACTTTAATTAGATTAAAATTTATATTTAAAAATACACATTTTAAACTATATTATATACCAGTTTTGCCAGAGTTTGTTGCTATCTTTATTTACTTGAAGTTTCCCAAGAATGCAAGGTAAGATGTTAAATTTAAAAAAGTACTGTTTGCAATTGTTATCTCTGAGAATCTGGATTTTCTTGGTACTATAAAACCAATGAATGAATGAAATAATCAAAACCAACCAACCAAACACAGTTTGGAAATAAATGGGGTGCTGAGGAGAATAAAAGAATGCTTATTGTTTTTTACATTGGGGAGATGACATTTCAGATTTTCTTTCAAACAAAAACGTTGCACTGTTGAAAAGTATAAAATTGTTTGCAGAAATAACCATTGAAGAGGGATGGGAGAGTACGATATGTATTGAGACAGGAGGAGTGAGGCAATGAAAGGATGTGCCTGATATTCCCTGGATCTGTCCAGGGTTAAGCTGCTCTCTGAACACATAATGCCACAAGAAGCTGCTCTTCTGGGAAAGAATTTTAAAATCTGTCCTGCTGTCCTACCTCATAGCCACGTAGCAGTCAATTATTTCCAACTCAGCTGGGATTGTAACAATACTTGCCAGCACTTTTATGGCACTTACCTAGCACTTACCATATATCAGGTATTGTTCAAATCTCTTTATGCATAGTAACTCATTTAGTCCTTACAATACCTCTCTCTGTAAGGTATGCATACTATTGCTCTCCCCATTTTACAGGTGAGGATGCTGAGACACAAAGAGGCCATACAACCTGCTCAAGATTGTATCAGTGGGAGGCAGAGCCCAGGTTTAGATTTGGGCTGCCTGCCCTCAGAGGCTGTGTCCTTCTCCAGTTAGCTGTCTGCCTTGCAGGGAGGTGTTTAAAGGCATTATCCTGAGGTCAGTGAACACCATCAGGGACAACCCTACCATTCCCTCTCCCTCTAAGTGAGTTCCTTATCTACATAGCCCTCCCATCAGCATCTAAGCTCCTTCAAATAGAATTAACTATATTTTGATTATCTTTCTGTTTGCTGCAAGCCAAGAATGTTTCCTTGCTCCACTAATAATTTTTTTTAAATTAAGAAACATTTCCAAAATGAAATGGCCAACATAAAGCCAAAGATTGGGGGCCTCCAAATGTCTGGTTTAATTGTGGGAGTACCTGGGAGGAGAGTGGCTGAGGTGATCTGATCGGTGGGCTGTTAGACACAGTCTGCACCTCATGGTCCCCCTGGAACAGCCTACAGGACCGAGGTCCTGGAGCCACGTTGTGGTTGGCCTGGCTCTGGCCATGGTGGTATTGCCTTGGAATGTAAGCATGTCATCCCCCTATTTTCCCTTTAAAACCTACATTTGAAAACACATTTCTGGATGTAATTTGGTCAGACGTATTTGCAATGAGGTGACATTTCTTGTCTTCTGTGGTTAAACCTATAGCTGTTTTTTATCTTCATCTTTTCTACTTGGCTGCTTTCTCTGTTTTTGTTTTTCAATACTGTAGCTCCTGCCTCTTATTCCTTTTTTGCATCAGCCATTTTATGCTATCACTGATCTTGTGGCTCACTTCCTTACCTGGAAGCTTTCTAATACTTTTGCCATAGACCTTCCCACGATGTCTACTAGTACTCACCCTGTTCTGTGCTCACCCTAATTAGGCAAGGACTGGCATTATCTTATGTTTCTTGGAATTTCCTTGGAACAATGCAGTCTCTAGTACATTTCCATCATTCCCAAGGGAAGAGGTTTTAGACAAAGTGTTTTTGGTTGCAATGACTGAAACCCAAGATGAATGATCTTAAGCATAAAATAATGAATTAGCTCTGATTTTAAGATATGAAGACTCACAGAAGTGAGCTCACAGAAAATGCTCAAGAAGATATAGTGGCTCACAGAAGAGCTTTAAGTGCTGGAGCCTTAGGGATAAGAACTGTGGACTCATTTCTTGTCTCTTGCCTCTGCTGAGCCTCATTTTGCAGCGTGGCCCTCTCTACCCTCTCCATGTGGCAGAGAAGATGGCCATCATTAGCTCCAGAGCTGCACCAACCCATTGTATCCAAACCTACATCTAGCATCTGAGTATCATTCTCAGGGAAAGATTCTGACTGACATGGCTTGGGGGGAGATGACGTCTTGTGACTGGCCTGACCTGGCCCATGTGAGCCTCCCCCTGTGATTTAGTGGTAAAGCTCTGTCTCTAGCTTCACAGGGGCAAGCATAGGAGCTCCTCAAAGGAAAGAGGGCTGTGTTTCAAAGGGGATGGAAAATCATGCTATGTGACAAAATCACTAGCTGCCACAGCCTGATGTAGTAGGGAGATCCTCCAATATAACAGCCTCCAACGGAGTGTCTAAATAATTCCCTCAGACTATTCAGTTTCCATTTATGTGATATGATTTAAGGGTATCATTGAGGTTGAATGTGAGCTGTGGAATACAAGTCAGTAAGAAAATTATAGCCCAAGCCATGTGGGACATCATGACCATGTAAACCAACAAGTTAAAAATCACTGGTAGTGGGAGCTGGGGCAAGAATGAGCCAGAGGAGGGCCCTGGTGAGCCCCAAGTAAGATTACTATTCAGGATGACACAGACAGCTCATATAGATAACGATTGCCTTGAGTGTGCACCAGGGCTCAACGGAAAACCTCAGAAAGCCACTTGAATAGAAAATCGAAGGGGTCCCAATATGTGGACAGGGGTACTTTTCATCCTGCTGAGGAATCAGCAAAAAGAGCCAGTCAATTCTTTGCTCCAATACTGATTTTTTAAAAAAGTTTAAAAAATGGAAAAATAATAATTGGAGATATTCATGGGATACACAGTGACGTTTCAATACACAGAATGTATAGTGATCAGATCAGAATAATTACCACATCCATCATCCCAAATGTTTACCATTTATTTGTGTTGGGAACATCTAATATCCTGCTTCTAGCTATTTGAGAGTATATAATATATTAATGTTAACTATAGTCATCCTACAGTGGTATAGAACACTGGAAATTATTCCTCATCCAGCTCCAAGACTAGTTTTTGCTACAAGGGTCTGGAGATAATTTAAGAAGGGGAGTGGAGTGGGGAAGGGGAAGGGAAAAGATGCATTTATGAAATACTTCACTAATCTAAATTTGTGGAGAGAGTTCTGGGATTTTCTCATAGGACCAGAACTCAAAAGCCTCCATCTGGGTAAAATCAAGATAAAATGTTTGCTGACTCCTTTTACCCTAAGGGGTGAGATGCTCTTACTAAGAGCTTCTGAAAGCTTCTTTTCAAGTAAGGCCCTGTCATAAGAAAGACAATAGGATGTTTACAGTTTTCTTTCTTTCTTTTTTTTTTTTTTTTTTTGATAAATTCTGGCTGATGGTAATTCAGAACCATGCTTAACAATGTTTAGTTTTCTATGCAGACAGTGCAATGCTTGGACATGTCATGAACTTTGCAAAGAAAAAGAATATGCCTTGTAAAAAATTTAGTACCCAAATTTTGGGACCCAGAAAATTGAAATCTGTGAAGAATGCACATCTAAATCTTTAACATAGTGCCTCGGGGTTGGGGATGGGGGGGTAGCAGGAGGGAGGGGGATGTAATTCAAATACCAGCCTGGAGGAATCATTTCCATTACGCTGTAAGAAATGTAAGAAGTTATTATAATGAGGTCAGTTCTGGTCCTTATGTTATTAGCCGACCAGTGAGGACAGAGACAAGGTAGAACAGAAATTAATTAGTATTATGGGGGCTTTATAATCCAAGGTATTCAGAAATTTAGCAAAACTAGGTCTGTGTTCTTAAAAAAAAAAAAAAGGATTATAGAGAGACCTTATTAAAGCACAGAAGGCTCAGCTATTTAAGATGGTGACATACATAGAGGCAGGAATGTGCAGAGAGAAGCTGAAAGGCAGCCAGGCCCTGAAGGAATTTCAGTGGAATTTCTTCACCGGAGGAGTAGTTAATAAATAGAGCAGATTTCTAAGGGCAGAAACTAGAGCAGTTACTACAAATAGTTTTTTTTTTCCTCCTCCTTCTTCTTCTTCTTTAAAGAAGGGAGTGATAGGAAGTTGGAGAGGAAAATGTTGAAACAAAGAAAAACAAGCTTCTTACTAGCTCTCTAGGCCATCTCCCATGCAAAAATGTCTGTTCCCAGACATTCGGAATGTTGTATCATTTAGTAATTATAAAACATACTGTAGAGTTGACCTTGGGTGTTAGTTTTAGATTAATACTAGATATCATTAGGAACTGCATGTAATATAATACTTTTCAAGAGTCTGAAATACCATTTGTTTTGTCTTGCTGCCAACATTTCTGCTATTTTCCATTGCACAGGACAGAAATGAGGGCTTGAAAATCCTTTTGTGCTCTGCAGTCGTCCCCTCCTCCTGCCTTTGATGCAGGTCTTCCTCACAGTCTGATACACAAAGCCTTTTCTGGGACAGTGTTAATATACTAGATGTTTACAGATCTGAAGTTCTGAGTTATTTCTGCTTCCCCTTGATCAGGTAGGTTGGCTAACTCATTGTGCACATGCGTTTTTATTCTTCGGACTGTAAAATGATGACATAAAGACAATGGGTGTAAATGTGTATATCTTTCCACCAACATATCTACAGTTTTATCAATATGCAGATTTTCTCTCACCTTGCCAGTCAAAAAAAATTTGACCAGTAATCAGCTTGGCAAAAACTGTTAACTTTGAAATTTGCCAGTTGATTCCTGGGGCTGGAACTATTATCTGTTGTTCCTGTTACTATTTCTCTATTTGTGTCTCTCTCTGTCACTACCCATGAAAGTAAAAAGAATATTTACCCAAAGCCTTGCGATCTCACAAAAGAAGGGTTCGGTCAGGGCAACAGCTCAGGCAGACCCAGTGAATAGGTCAGCTGACAGGTGTGTTGCGTGACTGGAGTCACTGCACAGCAGCATTTCTCAGACCATGGGCTGTGTGGTCACCTGGGGTGTTTGTAGAGATGCAGATTCGTAGGCTCCACACCAGACCTACTGAAACAGCATTCCTGGGCTTGGGGCCCGTGAATCTGCATTTAATTATGTCACCCACGTGACTCTGAGATACATGGGCCTAGAGGAATGGAATGTGTACTTTGAAGGGGAAGACATGATGGGGGCTAAGAAGGCAACTGTAATGGATATTTGCTTTCATTTCAGCCCAAACCTCACAGGGAAGAGCAATAGCACAGGTTACAGTGTGCCCCAAGCAGCAGCCATTTGGAGGTGCCAGGCAAGCAGGGCACATGTGGTACTGCAGGGTCTGTGCAGGAGTGAACTGGGGCCAAGTGATCAGCAAGCATTCAGGGAGTGTATTAGAAAGTATCAAGCTGTAAGCAGAACGCTTTGATATCCTGTGTGTGTTAGAGATCATTGATTGCAAATCTAGTGGGCTCAAGCACAAAGCATTTCACTAAAAGGCTAGGGAGGCCTTTGAAGATTAAGGAAGGCTTAAAGGTGAGCTAGAAAGACAGGATAGTAGATCTGTTGTTAGAGGAGGGCATGGTACCTTGATCAACAACCCCCTAGTCTGTATCCAATGAGAGAGAGGGATTCTCTTAAAGGAACTCATGGTGCATTTTCTCAAAGTAAGGACATGGAATGGAGTGGATGTGAAACAGTCAAAACAATTGGCCCCTTGACCAAAAAACAAGCAAACCAGTGAAAGCCAATCTCACTATGCAAAAAGCCATCTATCAGCTATCAGGGATGTCCAATAAGCAGAATGAGATGGTCAAAGGGCCAGAGAAGAATCAGGAATTTCACAGGAAGAGAGACAGGGACAGAGCTAGCAGGAAGGCAGGTACTCAGCAAGGGCAGGCCTGCAATAATGCTGTTTTGCTTATGAACGATCAGAGGGCTGGCCTCTGCTTCTTTGCCCCTGGACTCCTCCCAGTCCAGTCTGCAATAGTATCTACTTTGCAAACCCTCTCCAGGCAGGGTGCCCTCTGCTCTGTATCTTGAATGCTTCATCTCTCCTTGGATGACCTATGGGATACTGCTCAATCTCTTCCTTGCCTTTTTTCCCACTGGAATTTCCCTCATTCCATGTTTCCATGGGAATTGTTAAGTTGCCAGGGGCCTCTACTCTCTCGCCTATTTCCCTCCATGTCACTCTCACTTAGGGGACCCTGTGGCTTAGAACAGCCATGCCAGCACCATGGTTGGTTAAATAGGCCTTTGTGGTTTGGCCTGGGAACCATACCACTATTTATCATGATTTTTTTCTATGAGGAAATTCTTTGAGTTCCAAACACCCCATTGACTGATGACCTTTCTGAACACAACTGTCCCATCTGGGATCAGCAATGGGGTGAGATCACTAGGAATTGTCAGAGCCAAGCTGGGAACAGCAAAACAAAGGCCAGGGCAGGCTAGGGTCAGAAGCAAGGCATAGGGAGGCATTTGTGAAGGGAATAGCAGGATCGGGGCGGTCAGGGGTTAGTTAGGGAGTTCACAGCAGGAAGGGGTCCAACTCAAGCACAGATGTGAATGTGTAGGTTTATGGATGAATCTAGAATCAAACTTGCTGGGAGAGGGATTGGGAGAGGAGAGAGTAAATGACATGACAAGCAGACAATGGATCGAGGGTAGGTAAAATGTGGAACTGTCAAAGGGCAGAAGACCTACTGGGGCAGTGCCTTTATTATCACTCCCCTTTTGGGCCTGACTGCCTAGAGCTGAGGAACTTGGCCACTAGTGTTTATATCTGTTCTCCCACTAAGGGAAGCACAGTACCCAGGGTCATGGGGACACCGCAGCCTTGCTAGGAGCCAGTCTTGGGTTGCTGGTCCCATTCCTCGCAGAGGCATTGTTCCCACCCAGATCCCTCAGGCCCACTGCATGGATGCCTGGTTGCTACTTCTCTTCCCTTTTCTGGCTGCTCTTCCTCTCTCACCACTTTTCTTTGCAAGCTCCATGGAAGGAAGTCCTGGGTCATGACCTTCATTTCCTGCCTTATGTGGCCATAAACTTGAAGGAGATAGAGTGAAGAAGGAGAGACGAGGTAAAACTGGAGAGGGGCTAGTGAGAATGGTGATGCTGAAAAGGTATTTGCAAGAGAATTGGAGTTCTTAAGAATTCTAGGGCTCCAGAAGCTTCCTTTCAAAAAGGGTTGGTCATAGAAGCATTATTCATAAGAGTGAAAAAGAACAATCCAATGTCTATCAAGTGATGAATGGATAAATGGGTAAGCAAAATGTCATATAATCATATAATGGAATATTAGTCGTAAAAAATGAAGTACTGATACATGCTACAACATGAATGAACCTTGAAAACACTATGGTAAAGAAAGAAGCCAGGCACAAACAACTATATATTCTATGATTTTGCTTATATGAAATGACCAGAATGATCAAATTCATAGACACACAAAATAGATTAGTAGTTGCCAGGTGTTGGGGGAAGTGAGGAATGGGGAATGTCTTCTGATGGGCATAGGATTTCTTTCTTTCTGGAGTCATGTTCTAGAATTAGTGGTGATGATCCCAATCTTGTGAACGTACTAAAACCCGCTGAATTGTACAGTTTAAGATGGTGACTTTTATGGTATGTGAATTGTGTCTCAATTTTAAAAAGGGATTGGCAATGGCTTGCTGAGGAGGAGTTAATTTTCACCTGCACTTGCTGTTTGCAGAGCCTGGGTCCCCTGCTGTTCTTTCCAGGCTGCTTCTAGTGCATGGAGCTTGTAGACCTCAGTCAGAGAATCTGGTGTAACCATCACTGAGTTAAGCATTTCATAGTTGAGAAATGCATTCAAGTGGTGAAAGAGAGATGGGGTGAGTCTTTGGCCCTCAACAATCTCTATCAGCTTCCCCAAAGCTACTCCAAATAACGAGAATAACAAAAGTCAAATACAAATACATCATACTATAGAAATGCTCAAATAAAAAGTACTACTAAGCATTCATAGAAACTTGCCACTTTAATTGATCAATTTCATACAACGTAGGTAAAAAACAAAAACAAAAACAAAAAACCACACAGACACACATGGGTTTTCTGACCAAATACAGCTTCACCTGAAAGTCGTCTTTTCACCTGATGACTACCCTGAAGCCCCTGTTGCATGGGATTCCTGACATGGCCATTTGTGCTGTGATCCTCTTTGTGTATTCACCAGTGCTTTGAATGCTTGATCTGGAGCTGATCTGACTAAGACCCTGTTTCAAAGTCTTTTATTTATTTATTTATTTTATTTTTTATTTTTTATTTTTTTGGAGACAGAGTCTCACTTTGTCACCCAGGCTGGAGTGCAGTGGCACTATCTCGGTTCACTGCAACCTCCCCCTCTTGGGTTCAAGCAATTCTTCTGCCTCAGCCTCCTGAGTAGTTGGGACTACAGGCGCACGCCACCATGCCTGGCTAATTTTTTTTTTTTTGTATTTTAGTAGAGACAGGATTTCACAATGTAGCCCAGGCCGGTCTCGAACTCCTGAGCTCAGGCAATTTGCCAGCCTCGGCCTCCCAAAGTGCTAGTATTACAGGTGCGAGCCACTGAATCCGGCCTCAAAGTCTTCCAAATGGTACAGTATGCCTAAGTAGGCATTGGTCCTTGTTGGTCCATCATTAGCAAAGATATTGGTTGGTTAACAAGGCTCACATTGTGAACCAAATGCCTTGTTTAAGCAGAGTGCAAGAGGACAGAAGTGCTGGATTTCTGCTTGCTGTTTGATCAGCTAGCATTTGGAGGTCAGGCTTCAACCTCTAGCTCATAACCCCCTCTTCTAGTTCTGGCCGATAGGAGATTTTTGACTGAAGTTTTAAGAATATATAAGAAGAAATGCAGAAGAGAACAGACTGGGAAGTAGAAAGGGAGAGAGAAAATGAGTCCTATAATACAGTAAAGTAATATCAGAAGCATGAGGAGTGAAAGATGGACTATGTTGACATTTGTAGCTATGGTTCTCTAGTTGAAAGCCTAGTTTCTAGTTGAAAGTCTTCTGAAACTTCTTTTAATGTTTTTTAAGTTGGTACCTAATTATCATACATACTTATGGGGCATGTGTGATATTTTGATACATGCATACACTGTGTAATGATCAAATCAGTAATTAGGATATATATCACTTCAAACATCTATCATGTCTTTGTGTTGGGAACATTTCAAATCTACCCTTCCAGCTATTTTAAAATATTCAGTAAATTATTTTTAACTATAGTCACTCTGTGGTGCTATCAAACATTAGAACTTATTCCTTCTATTAATATCTAATTGTACATTTATATGCATTAATCAACCCCTCTTTATCCCCTTTTCCCCCCAATCCTTCCCAACCTCTGGTATTTATCATTCTACTCTCTACCTCCATGAGATCCACTATTTTAGCTTCCACATATGAGTCAGAATATATGATATTTGTTTTCCTGTACCTGGCTTATTTCACTTAACATAATGACCTCCAGTTCCGTCCATGTTGCTGCAAGTGACAGGATTACATTCTCTTTTATGGTTAAATAATATTTCATTGTGTAGGCACACCACATTTTCTTTAACCATTCATCCATTGATTGACACTTAGGTTGATTTCATATCTTGGTTATTGTGAACTATGATACAAAAACGGGCATGCAGATATCTCTTCAATAAACCAATTTTCTTTCTTTTGGATATATACCAAGCAGATTGCTGGGTCATATGTAGGTCTATTTTTAGTTGGTTGAGGAAACTCCATACTGGTTTCCATAGTGGCTTCACGAATTTACATTACCACCAGAAGTTTACTAGCATTTCCCGTTCTCCACATTCTTATTTTTTGTCTTTGATATTAGCCACTTTAGCTGGAGTGAGATGATATCTCATTAATTTGATTTGCATTCCCCTGGTGATTAGTGATATTGAGCAGTTTTTCAAATGTTGGCCATTTGTGGGTCTTTGAAAAATGTGTATTCAGGTCTTTTGACCATTTAAAAATCAGGTCATTTGTTTTCTTGCTATTGAGTTGTTTGAGTTCCTTGTGTATCCTAGTTATTAATCCCTTGTCATATGGATAGTTTGCAAATATTTTCTTGTATTCTGTAGGCTGTCTCTTCACTGTGTTGACTGTATCCTTTGTTGTGCAGCAGTTTTTTTAGCTCGATATAATCCTATTTGTATATTTTTGCTTTTGTCATCTGTGCTTTTGAGGTCTTACCCCCCAAAATGTATGTCATGTCATTTTGGTTAAAGCACAGAATTATCTTTGGTATGCTTTGGTATGCTTTGAAAAATATAGATGGTATTAAATGACTAGAGTTTTCTTCTCATGAATAAAAACATTTTTAAGGATATTCAACAGTTGTACCTGGGATGCAAAAATACGGAGATGTATGAAGATAGCATCTATTGTATTATAACCTCCCCCATCATGGAGAACCAGACATTGGCTGCAAATGGAGGCTCATAATTTCAATGTTTACTTCCACCTGTTCATTTTTTTCCCCCTTCTTTCTTTTTAAAGTTTCTTTCTTTTCTTTTTCTTTTTTTGTTTTTTTGTTGAGACAGAGTCTCGCTCTGTTGCCCAGGCTGGAGTGCAGTGGCGTGATCTCGGCTCACTGCAAGCTCTGCCTCCCGGGTTCATGCCATTCTGTTGCCTCAGCCTCCCCAGTAGCTGGGACTACAGGCACCCGCCACCACACCTGGCTCATTTTTTTATTTTGTATTTTTAGTAGAGACAGGGTTCCACCATGTTAGCCAGGATGGTCTCGATCTCCTGACATTGCGATCTGCACACCTCAGCCTCCCAAAGTGCTGGGATTACAGGCACGAGCCACCACGCCCGGCCCTAAAGTTTCTTTGGTTAACTAATTGAACATAGATTAAGTAAGAAATTTAATGATATGAGTGAATGGGCCTGTATCCGTGTATTTCCAGTAACGGGCTTCATTTATTTTCAACCTCTTCTCTGACTACTCCCTTTACGTTCTTGCTTTAATATATGAATTCTCAATGTGGGCAAAAATTAGTTCTTGTTGGGCAGGGGCAGTGAAAAAATCATACTCTTTACATACAAAACATAGATCTTTCACAATTTCACAGGGGACAATCGGGTAATACCTAAAAAGGCTCCTTAGCGGGGGTAATAAAAAAGAACAAGTTAGGTAATACTCCTGTGACTGAAACCTGGCTGTCCTTGAGGTCTTTGTGTTTCTTGCACCTGTTTTCTCATTTAGGAACTGGAGGTGGGCAAGTCATCCTCTTAGTTCCTCTTCGTCATTTGCAAACCAATCATTTTTTAAATAAAATTTCTTTCTAAAATTCCTAAAATAATTCTTTGCAAAGTGTCTCACCTCCCTTAAAGTGTCTTTAAAGCACACACTAATCTTCCTGGTTCAGATAACTATTGATTTTAGGTCACTGTCCTTCATTCTCTGAAGAATTTAGCACCTGACTCACTGTCTCTCCATCACTACATGGTGATTCCATATTGACATAAGTGATCAGTCTAACAATCTGGACTCTTGGTTCCTCTACTGCTCCTCAGCTACCCACATCCACGCTCATAACTGAGATATGTTCATTGTCAAAAACTGCTCCCCTTTCCTGACCTCATTTTTAAACAACCCTCTCTCTGACCACAGTCCCCTCTCCCTCCCTTCCCCTCCCCTCCCCCTCCCCTTCCCCCTCCCCGTTCCCCCTCCCCTTCCCCCTCCCCGTTCCCCCTCCCCTCCCCCTCCCCTTCCCCCTCCCCTCCCCCTCCCCTTCCCCCTCCCCGTTCCCCCTCCCCTTCCCCCTCCCCGTTCCCCCTCCCCTCCCCCTCCCCTTCCCCCTCCCCTCCCCCTCCCCTTCCCCCTCCCCGTTCCCCCTCCCCTTCCCTCTCCCCGTTCCCCCTCCCCTCCCCTCCCCCTTCCCCCTCCCCCCTCCCCTTCCCTCCCCCTTCCCCCTCCCCGGTCCCCTCCCCTCCCCCTTCCCCCTCCCCCTTCCCCCTCCCCTCCCCCCTCCCCTCCCCCTTCCCTCTTCCCCTCCTCATCCCCCTCCCCTTCCCCCTTCCCCTTCCCCCTTCCCCTCCTCCTCCCCCTCCCCTTCCCCTTCCCCTCCTCCTCCCCCTCCCCTTTCCCCTTCTCCTCCCCCCTCCCCTTTCCCCTTCTCCTCCCCCTCCCCCTTTCCCCTTCTCCTCCCCCCTTCCCCTCCCCCTCCCCCTCCCCCTTCCCCTCCCCCTCCCCCTTCTCCTCCCCCTTCCCCTCCCCCTTCTCCTCCCCCTCCCCCTTCCCCTTCTCCTCCCCCTCCCCCTTCCCCTCCCCCTTCCCCTTCTCCTTCCCCTCCCCCTCCCCCTTCTCCTTCCCCTCCCCCTCCCCCTTCCCCTTCTCCTCCCCCCTTCCCCTCCCCCTCCCCCTTCTCCTCCCCCTCCCCCTTCTCCTTCTCCTCCCCCTCCCCCTTCCTCTTCCCCTTCCCCTTCCTCTTCCCCCTTCCCCTTCTCCCTTCCCCTTCTCCTCCCCCTCCCCCTTCCCCTCCTCCCTTCCCCTTCCCCTCCTTTCCATTAAAGCAAACTAAATATGGCCTGAGAAGGACTCTGTACTTCTCTATTTGAGTCCTTTGTGGACGAATTACAACATAAGTTAATAGGTAGACAAGATTGAGAACCTAACTTGGAAGTGTGTGCCTGTAATAGTGGCTGGGTCCTGACCAATCCCAGCAGCCATATGTCAACCACTCATATATTGTCAAGTGTTCAAACTGTGTTCAAGTAAGGCAAATGCTGAACTGTAACCAATCCAGTTGTTTCTGTACCTCACTTCTGATTTCTGTATGTCACTTTCCTTTTTTTGTTTATAAATCTTCTTCCACCCCATGACTGCACTGGAGTTTCTCTGAATCTGTGATTCTGGGTGCTGCCTGATTTGCAAATCGTTCATTGCTCAATTAAACTCCTTTAAATTTAATTCAGCTGAAGTTTTTCTTTTAACACTGTCTTCTTTCCTTCTTTTCCTCCTTCCTCCCTGGGTCCTTCCTATTTTCCTCCCTCTCCTTCCCTCCAGTATCTTCCCTTTGACAAATCTCTCACCATTCCAGGACCTCTAATCCACTGGCTTAACTTTTTACTGTTTGTTACGCAGCCCACCAAGTATTCACCGATCACACCCTTGTAAAATTCAACCTTCCTTCCTACTCTTGGCACACCCTTAAGCCTCTGAAAGATAAATATATTCAGCTGTGCTGAGTGGTCTCACTTTAAACATGTAAGCACAAACTGTTAGGCTCTGAATGCTACCTGACAGTAACAGTATATTTCTGCCCTTTATTCACTTTACCACTCTCTTATTCTTCTAAATGACTATTCTATACTTTCTTCTCTTCAAAACATCAACTTCCCCCTTTCCCTTTTCACAACGGCACAAATCTGCCAACATTTCTGCATCTGTAACTGTACTTTCTGCCAGCCCTACTGCAATGGATGAGTTGAACTGCAAGTTATGGGGTTTGACTTAAGGCTACCTCCTCTACTTTGCAATAGCTCTCATCACTTCCTGCCTAATTGCAAGTGTGCTTTCTCTCTCTTTCATCATCATCCTTTAGAACATTAACTAAAATACGAACATATGTAATATCTTTCATTTAGAAACTAGTCATTCCTTGACCCCCCATATCTCTCAGGCTGCTGTCCCATTTCTCTGTCCCAATTAGAGCAAACTCGTTGAAAGAACTATTCTTCTCAATGTCCTAATTCTCTCGTTCTCTCTTTTTAGTTATAGCTTTATTGAAATATAATTCACATGACATTATAATTAATCCACTTAAATCGTATAATTCAATATTTTTTGGTATATTCATGGACTTGCACAACCATTACCACAATCTTAGACCATTTTTATCACCTCAAAAAAAAAAAAATCTTACACCCATTAGCAGTTACTGTCCTCAACCACCACCCTTAGCTCTAGGCAACCACTAATCTACTTTCTGTCTCTATAGATTTGCCTATTGTGGACATGTCATATAAATAGAATGATACAATGTGTGGTCTTTTGTAACTGGCTGTTTTTCACTTAGCATGATACTTTCAGGATTCATCCATTTTGAATCAGGTATCAGTATGTCATTTCTTTTTATTGCTGAATAATATTCCATTACATGGATATACCATATTTATCCATCATCAGCTAATGAACATGGTGTTTTTTTCTGCTTTTTGGCTACTGTGATTATTGCTGCAATGAACATTCATGTACAAGATTTTGTGCAGGCATAAATTTTTATTTTTCATTTCTCAAGTTTTTTGTGTGAATAAATGATTTGCGCATCTAGCAGTGGAAATGCTGAATCATACAGTAAATCTGTGTTTAACATTTTGAAGAATTGCCAGGCTGTTTTCAAAGTTTGCAACATTTTACATTCCCATCAGCAATGTTTGAGAGTTTCAATTTCTTCACATCTTAGTCAACATTGTTTTTGTCTTTTTATTGTGTTCATCCTAGTGGGTATTAAATGGTATCTCATTATGGGTTAGATTTACATTTCCTTGATGGCTAATGACGAACATCTTTTTATATGTGTATTGGTTGTATATCTTCTTTGCAGAAACATCTATTCATATAGTCTGCCCAGTTTTCAACTTGGTTATTTTCTTTTTATGTTTGAGTTGTAAAAGTTTATAAATATACATTCTAGATACAAATCTGTTATATATATGACTTGCAATTATTTGCTCCCATACTGTGGGTTGCCTTTTCACTTATTTTATGGTGTTCTTTGAAGCACAAAAGTTTTTAATTTTGATGAAGTCCAGATTACCTATTTTTTCTTTTGTTGTTTATGCTTTTGGTGTCATCTTAAAGGAACCATTGCTTAATCTAATCCAATATACCTCCTGTTTTTCTTCTAAAGCTTTTATGGTTTTGATCCATTTTTTGTTAATTTTTATGGAGTGAGGTAAGGCTCCAAATTCATTATTTATTTATTTATTTATTTATTTATTTTTTGCACATAGATTTCCAGTTTTCCCACCACCATTTGTTGAAAAGATTTGTCTGGAACTCTAGTCAAAACTCAATTGGTCATTGATGTATGAATTATTTTTGGAGTCTCAATTCTATTCCATTTACCTACTTGTCCTCATGCAAATACCATACTGTCTTATAAGTTTTGAAATTGAGATGTGAAATTCCTGTAACTTTGTTATTTTTTCAAGATTGATAGGTCCCTTGAATTGTCATATGAATTTTGGTATCGGGTTACCAATTTCTCAAAAGATGTCAGCTGAGATTATAATAGAAAGCACATTGAAACTGTGGATCAATTTGGAGAGTATTGCCATCATAATATTAAGTTTTCTAGTCCATGAACATGAGATATCTCTCAATTTATTTATGTCTTTTCTAATATCTTTCAACATTGTTTTGTAGTTTTCAAAGTATAAGTTTTATACTTCTTTTGTTAGATTTATTTCTAAATTTTTTGGTAATATTGTAGGTGAAATTCTTTTTGGAATTTCACTTTTGGATTATTCTATGCTAGTGTATAGAAATACAATTGACTTTTGTATATTGATGTTGTACCCTGCAACCTTGCTAGACTTATTAGTTCTAATAGCTTTTTAGTGAATTTGTATAATTTTCTACATACAGGATCCTTAAGGTCTATATGCAAGATTATGTTATGTGCAAATATAGATAATTTTACTTCTCCCTTTCCAATCAGGATGACTTTTAGTTAATTTTACCTTAAAATTACCTGACTGGCCTGGCTAGAATCTCTAGTATAGTGTTGAATAGAAGTGGTAAGACTATACATCCTTGTTTTGTTCCTAATCTTGGGGGAAAAGTTTTCAGTCTTTCAAGTGTAAGTTATTAATTGTAATGTTAGCTGTGGGTTTTTGTAAATGCCCTTTATCAGGTTGAGGAATTTTTCTTCTGTTCCTAGTTTGTTTTGTGTTTTTATCATGAAGTAGTGTTGCATGTAGTCAAATGCCTTTTCTGAATCTATTTAGATGATCACATGGCTTTTGTTTTTCATTCTATTGGTATGGTGTAATGTATATATTAATTGATTTTTCAGATGTTAAACTAAACTTACATTTCTGGAATAAACCCCGCTTGGTTATGGTGTACAATACTTTTAATATGTTATTAGTTTGCTAGTATGTTTTCTTATATTCATAAGAGATATTGGTCTGCAGTTTTCTTGTGATGCCTTTGTCCGGTTTTGGTATCACAGTAATACAGGCCTCATGTAATGAGTTAGGAATAGTTGTTCTACAATTTCTTAGAAAAGTTTGTGAAGGCTTGATACTAATTCTTTAAACATTTAGTAGAGTTACCAATGAAGACATCTGGGCCTGCATTTTCCTTTGTGTTTTTTGATTACTGATTCAATCTTCTTACTTACTATAGGTCTATTTAGATTATCTATTTTTTCTTGAGTCAATTTCTGTAGTTTATGTCTCTTTAGTAATTTGCTTGTTTCATCTAAGTTATCTAATTTATTGGCATATAGTTGTTCACAGGATTTCCTGTGGTCCTTTTAATTTCTGTAAGATTTGTAGTAATGTCTTATTTTTGTTCTTGATTATAGTAATTTGAATTGTCTTTTTGCTTCATCAGTCTTGATAAAGATCTGACAATTTTCTTGATCTTTTTGAAGAACCTACTTTTGTTTTTGTTGCTTGTCTCTATTTTCTATTATTTATGTCACTAACGTCTGCTCTAATTGTTATTATTTCTTTCCTTCTGCTTGCTTTTACTATCCCCCCACCCCAGTATTTTAAAGTTATAAGGCTAAATTATTGATTTGAGATCTTCTTTTATAATGTAAACAATGGGATACATATAATGTACAAATTTATGGGATGCAGATAAATCAGTGCTGAGAGGGAAATTTTTACTTGTAAATTTCCCTCTAAGCACTGATTTATCTACAGCCCATCTGTTTTAGTACATAGTGTCCCAATTTTTTATTCATCTCAAGGTATTTTCTATGATTTCTTATGAAATTTCCTTTGTGATTTCTTCTTTGACCTATTGGTTATTTAGAACTATGTTGTTTAATTTCCACATTTGTGAATTTTCCCAATTTTTCATTATTAATTCCTCTAATTTTTTCCATAGTGGTTGGAGAACATAGTGGTTTGCATGATTTCAGCCCTTTTAAATATGTTGATGCTTATTTATAGCTTAATATATGGTCTATCTTGGAGAAAGTTTCATATATGTTTGAGAGGAATGTGTATACTGCTCTTGTTGGGTGGAGTATTCTATAGTATCTATTGGGTTAAGTTGGCTTATAACATTATTTAAGTCTTCTATTGTTTTGTTGATCTTCTGTCCATCAGACAGAAGATCTGTATAGAACCATCATTCTATACGTTATTGAAAACGGAGTATTGAAGTCTTCAGTTATTGTTGATTTGTCTATTTCTCTCTCCAATTCTGTCAGTTCTTGCCACATATATTTTGTGTTTGTATATATAGAATGGGATCTGGAAGAATTTGGTCTAAGTTGTTTTAGTGGTGATCTCTTAAGTAGTGGGAATGTGATACTCTTTTTTTTTTGAGATGGAGTCTCGCTCTGTCACCCAGGCTGGAGTGCAGTGGCGTGATCTCGGCTCACTGCAAGCTCCGCCTCCCAGGTTCACCCCGTTCTCCTACCTCAGCCTCCTGAGTAGCTGGGGACTACAGGTGCCTGCCACCACCCCCGGCTAATTTTTTTGTATTTTTAGTAGAGACAGGGTTTCACCATGTTTGCCAGGATGGTCTCGATCTCCTGACCTTGTGATCCACCTGCCTTGGCCTCCCAAAGTGCTGGGATTATAGGCATGAGCCACCGCGCCTGGCCGCTGTAATTTTTCTTATGTATGTGTGTCTGTATTTTTTTTTTTAATTTCATGCATGTACTACTTATGTTTTCATAAAATATTGTGGGTTTTATGTTTGTTTGCTTTTTAAACACTAGATTTAGAATGTCTTGTTTTCAGTCCACAGTTCTGGTCCTGGCTTAATAATGTGAACTTGGGCAAGTTATTGACTTCTATAAACCTTGCAAAAAATTCAACTCTGAAACAGCACTGGTAACAGCACATCTCTATACAGTTATGTGAAGATTAGAGAGATAATACAAACTGCTTAGTGCTTAGCAAAAGTCTGTTGTGTAGTCATAGCTTTATAAATGTTAACTATTATTACTGTGCTTCAGTGTTACCAGCAAACATTTGAACATAGCTTTCATCTGAAAAACTGAGCCAATGCTTTGCTTAAAATCATGGCTTTGGGTCAAATGGAAGCATATTATATAGTGGGAAGTTCATGAATAAGATTCCTTTGATTCATAAGCTAAGGGCCATTCATTATGGTTTAAATGTAAACCAAGTAAAGGCCTTGAACCAAAGCTCACTCTGTTCCTAATGATCTGTGGGATCCAAACACATGCCAATGCATGCAAGGCATCTGATGAACTTGGGGCTTTATCCAAAGCATGCTTTCCTCTAGTACCCTTAATCATCATTCAGAGGTTTAAATTTCACAAAAGGAATCTTACCACTACAAGGGCACTACTATTTACTACTCACACTACAGAGCTGCACCATCTGTCTCAAAACCACAATTTTATAAATTGCTTTTGATGATATATTGTAGGATTGCCCTGTATATGAAGTTCATGATGAAACCCTCCAGTGAGGCCTCTTCAGTTGAATCAAAATCAACATGTTAATGACTCCCACCTACCCCTAAAAAAGAAAAGAAAATGCTAACATCCACATTCTGCTTGATGAATCAAAGATGCAGGGTGCAGATTCCATAAGATGAATGTTTCTTTCTGCCAGATTGATATCCAGAAACTGTTAGTATTCCAGGTCACCTTAATTATCCACATGTCAGTGGAAGCCAGCAAGACTTGAATCAAGTTCAGAAGAATCATTGGCTCCGCATCCCACCATTTACCCACCCTCCTTCCCCTAAGATGTCCCGGGAAACATCAAGAAAATATAATGCAGGGATATGTAGAAAAAATATAAAGAGGGCCCATTAAAGGTGAAGAATTGATAGTAAAGAAACCTGGTCGATCAATCAATCAAAAAATATCAATACCGTAAGAGAGACAATAGAGGCAATTTAATACTCCAACCTTAAAGAGAAAATGGAACGGTGCTCTTCTCTATTTGTTTAATTAACACCAGTTGCTGTAACAGATACACTCAGAAATCTCTGTAGTTTAACCCAATAAAAATGTAGTTTTTGCTCCTGTCACAGTTTGTTGAAAGATTTCTTGGTCAGTAGCCTTCTGTGGGAATTTTCAGGGACCCAGGTTCCTTCCACATTGTATGGTCCTCACGAGCACTTATTAAGCACTTTGGTTTGGAAGAGGCTTCCATCACCATGGCTCACGTTCTGTGGGGAAGAAGTATACATTAACCCTACCTATATGTAAGCAGCTGGGAAATATGGTTCCTGTCTGGGAAGGCATTTACCAGCTACATCTCTATGCTGGAGAAGGACAGCACAAATGTTGGGTGGTTGGCTAAACATCACTGCATCCCTTTCCTTTTTTTGTCACCTTTTTGGAGTAGACACTCCAAGTATGTGGGTGGTAGTGATGGTAAAATCTTTTGTGACATATCAATAATATAATTTCACAAAGCCCCATTGGTGGCATGGTTATTGACATCACCAAGAAGTACCCAATTTAATAAACATTTGTTAACACTCTAGTGTGTGCCAGGTTCTACTCACTGCTAAGGAAAAGATGAATGGACGTGGTCTGAAGGAAAAGTGGTGAGACAGACATATATGCATAATTAACATTAATTGAAGGTGAGATAAAAGTGCCAAAATTGAAGTATAAATAAAAAAGGCCTTAGTGGACTGCCAAGCAGGAGGGTATTAAATCTTGTACAGTGAGCAGAGAAACCTGATCTCTAGGCAAGGTTCTTTGTTTTCCAGAAGGGACCTACTCATGCTAACTCAAGTAAAGGAGGGATTGTTGAAAGAATATGAAGATCACAGAAAATCAAAATGCATCCAGGCCTCATGAGAAAGGGGGCCTGAGGCAGATAAACTGCTGCAGAAGCAATCTCTGGTCCCTCTTTGTCCCCTCTCTGTTTCCTCTACTCTCACTCAGCCCTACATGTTGCCCATCCTAGTTTGACAGGACCTTTTGAGTCTTGTATTCAGCCCCGCTTGGCCTCTCTTTCTCCTTTAGAGATAAAGTTAGCAATCTCATTGGTTGCTAACTAGCTGATGGACAGGCTGGCCTTGGGTCAGCTGTTGCTGAGGGGCGTCAGTGTGAAAATGAAGGTGCCACATGGCCTATCAGGCTGCCCCTTGCAGGGGTTTTGATAGGGGCAGGTAAGTTAACTGTCTAATGTAGGGGGGCAACTTTTAATTGGCTGTAAAAAGAGGTCCTCGATTTCAACTGGGGTTAAAGGCTAGAGAACAGTTCTGACTTAGATAGAGCATGAGCAAAGACAAGAAATAAGGAAAGTTCAAGTATATTTGGGGAATGACTAGGCACCTAGAGTGACTGGAGTATAAGATCCACAGGAATGGTGGAGTTTAGAGTGGATTATTAAGTTATGAGGCCAGAGCTAGGGAGTTTAGAGTCTGTAGACAATGGGAAGAGCTTGAAGATGCTTACCAGGGAGATATACAAAAGATAAAAACCTCAATGCACACACAGTAGATGTTGGGAGTGTTCAGCATGGTTTCTTCATGGATAGCCTTTCATCCAGCATCTTAATGGTGACAAAAATCCTCTTATTAAGGAACCGGTCACTTAACAAGAGGAAACATGTATGGTAGCAAGAAGGGGATCTCAAGCTTTGGAATCAGGCAGATGTGCAAATCTCAACTCTTCCACTTTCTAGCAGTATATCTTGGACAGGTTACTCAGCCTCTCTAAGCCTCAGTTTTCTCACCTGCAAAATGTGATTAATCTTCAGCCAGTTATATACTGGTATGGCATAATAACTAGAGGGGTTATGGATAAGTTAAGTGTCCATTAAATTGGCTGGGCATGGTGGTTCACGCCTGTAATCCCAGCACTTTGGGACGCCAAGATGGGTGGATCACCTGAGGTCAGGAGTTCAAGACCAGCCTGACCAACATGGTGAAACCCTGTCTCTTCTAGAAATACAAAAATTAGCTGGGTGCAGTAGCACATGCCTGTGATCCCAGCTACTTGGGAAGCTGAGGCAGGAGAATCACTTGAACCTGGGAGGCGGAGGTTGCAGTGAGCCAAGATAGCACCACTGCACTCCAGCCTGGGTGACAGAGCAAAACTCCATCTGAAAAAAAAAAAAAAAAAGTGTCCATTAAATTAATTGGTCAGGGCCAGTGTTGTATTTGTTGTAGAGTATAATATTTTGCATGTCATTCCACTTTTTAGGTTTGTATTAAGTTTAATTGGCATAAAGTTCATAAAATGCTTAGCAAGTGCCTGGCACATGGCAAATAGTCATTCCACACATTTTGTTTTTTCTTATCTATTTTTCCTTGAAAATTTCAAATCTCTAATATGAAGAGAGTTTGAGTCAAGGAGCCCTTGAACTGTTTAGTCATACAATGACTTTCTAAGGCACCTAAGCAGCCCCAGGCTGGCCTTGGGTCAGTCTTTTCAGCAGACAGGGAAGGAAGCTCCTCACTGTGCTTTTAGGGATGTAAGTCTTTTCAGTAATGGCTCTTGCTCAAAATGGTTCATGTTAATGCTGTAGATGCCCAGTCATCACTCCTGCATCCTCTGATGCCTGAACCAGATACTGCCTTCTAAAACTTGGACGTGTTCCGCATTTAGATTCCTTAGTTTTGCAGTTGACAGAGGGCAAACTCATGGTTAGGTTTTATATAGGCGCTCATCACTACGATAATTAGCTGCCAAAGAAAGATCAGGAACATCCAGTGTCTCCTTTGTAAAGTACTTAGCATTAATTCCAGCCAAGAAAGAGAAAATGTAATAATCTGTGATAGGCCCAGGCTGCAAATAAAACAAAAATGTGGTCCTTCTAGAGCTACTCAACTTTACAGATTGAAAGGAATCCAATAACTTTGGATTTCCAAGCATGAGGATCTTTCTAGAATATTAAATCCATTGGCTTTTGAATCCATGGTATCGTAACCGTGACAGTTTTGGGTGAGAAATGACCTACTGGGAACACCTGAAGCCAGTTTTTATGGAGGGATGTTTATTATTAATAGTATTACTTAGAAAGTATTGTGGTGTCCTTTTTTTTTTTTTTTTTTTTAACCCAAAGGGGTTTGGATATTCCCATTGCTACAGCTTAAAGAGTGCTGCCTGTGATGGTTAATATTGAATGTCAACTTGATTGAAGTATGCAAAGTATTGTTCCTGGGTGTGTCTGTGAGGGTGTTGCCAAAGGAGATTAACATTTGAGTCAGCGGACTGGGAGAGGCAGACCCACCCTCAGTCTGGGTGGGCACCATCTAATCAGCTACCAGAGTGGCTAGAAGAAAGCAGGCAGGACAAAATCCTGCTGTGCTGGTTGCTTCCTGCCCTTGAGCATCAGACTCCAAGTTCTTCAGCTTTTGGACTCTTGGACTTACACCAGTGGTTTGCCAGGGACTCTCAGGCCTTTGGCCACAGACTGAAGGCTGCACTGTCAGCTTCCATACTTTTAAGGTTTTGGGACTCAGACTGATCCACCACTGGCTTCCCTGCTCCTCAACTTGCAGACAGCCCATCATGGGATTTTACCTTGTGATTGTGTGAGTCAATTCTCCTTAATAAACTCCATCTCATATATCCATATATCCTGTTAGTTCTGTCACTCTAGAGAACCCTGATTAATACACTGCCCTTGTGTGTGGCATGAGCAAGATAAAAAATTTGAAAGATACTGCAAAAATATAAGCTGCCTTTCTTGTCACCTGTGACTCTTCCTACTGCTCTTAGGGCAGAGATGAATTGAGTGAGAGAACAAAGTTCAAGGTCAGAGAGATGCAGACCTGAGGACTCCTGGTGTCCCATGCAGACCCATCATCTTCCCTTTTTTCCTCTTTGTTTCATCTATATTTATTCTAAGTAAGAATTCTTTTTCTACTCCTTATCCCAAGCACAGAGCTCTCAGGGTCCCAGAGGTCTGTAGCATGACTTTGTTTTTCTCAAGAATTGACTCGACTGTCCCAGCACATATGAGAAAATGTAAGACAAGGGACATGCAAAGCTCTAAAGAGGATCCAGACTGGACCAGACTGTTCCTTTATCACTCCAGTTAAAGGTTATCAGTTCCATGGTGAGGGAACTGGAGAATCATTTTCTTTTTTACATTGTAGTTTATTGTGTACACATGTGTAAAGTAAATGGAATCAAATTCTCATTACTGAATGTAGTTTAGTCATTCTTAGTAAGTCCTCTGTCTTCTTCATACTATCTCAAGTTGAGAAACAATTCAAGGATTGTTATTTGTGATTCCTGAGTCATTTACCTACCTAAGTAATTCAATGTTTTGGTGTCAAGAGTGAGAAAACCAGGCAAGACTGGTTGACAGGCTGATTGATTTGCTGGGTATATTTTGACATGAGTTTATGATTAGTACATTGAGATGACCAAAACCCACCATTTCTTGTTTCTGATTCTTCACCTCAGTGTTGGGGTTGGGTATAGTCAAGTGCAAATGCAAGGAACATGGAAGCACTAATTCCTAATATTCAAGAACAGTGTAATCTGTAATGCAGAACTATGCCGAAATGGCTTACAAAGCCCTTGCTCTTGAGGAGTTCCACAATGACCATTAAAGGTGCCTCTAAAATTTGTGCTGTCTCCTTTAGCTTCTCTTCTAGAAAGAAACTAAACTTTTAAATTGTGGCCTTCTAAAAAAGTTTGGAATCTTTTGTCCAATCTCTACTACTATAGTCTTGTCTGTAAATCTGGAAGAACATCATCAAATGTCCTCTGTTTTTGCCTTTAGCTCTTTTTCCCTACAGATTCCAGATTATGTTGTTCCACTTCCACTGGAAATGTTAGTATTAAAATGCTTCCTTATTCCACCTGCTAAAGCTGATTAAACTCTGTGATTGATTAACTGTGTGAAGTCCCACATAGTAAACTTTTTTTTTTAAAGACAAGGCCTCACCCAGATTGGAGTGCAGTGGCATCATCATGGCTCACTGCAACCTTGAACTCCTGGACTGAAGTGATCCTCCCCCTCAGCCTTCCAAGTACTGGGACTGTCGGTGTGCACCATCATGCTTGACTAATCTTTTTTTTTTTTTTTTAATTTTTAGTAGAGACGAGGTCTCACTATGTTGCCCAGAGTTGTCTCAAATCCTCATGCTCAAGCAAACCTCCCACCTCACAAATTTTAAGATAGATGTGGAGGAGGTACTATCCTGAGGAATTTAAGTCAGTCAACATGATTTGTCATTCATAAAGAATCCCTTTTCTGGTAACAATAGTTATTCTGGAAAACAATCATTTCATATATATGTGTGTGTGTGTGTGTGTGTGTATATGTATATATATATATATATATATTTTTTTTTTGTACAAGCCACACTACTCCCAATATATTCAGGAATTATTTGTGTGGAGACAGAAATGTTAGCTCTTAACAATGAATTTTGATTCTTACAGAATGGTAAGGAAGATTGTATGTAACACATCCTGAATTGGTTGGCAAAATATGCCAAAGACATTGGCTTTTCCATAAAAAAAGTGGGAATAAAGTCTTAATATTGTATTGATTATTGGTTGTCGCATAGTTTTTTCCAATGGCAGAATTTCTTGATTACGTTATTCTGTGTTTGGAAACAAGCAGCATGTTTAAATTATATAATCCCAGGCCTCTCCATAACAATTGAGTATTATTTGCCACACACAGATTGCAAAACATTATGCTATCTGGAAAGGGTCTGTACTTAACCCATCAGCCCTATCGGGTGATATTGTATCATTCCTACAAGGGTTTCAGTGGTCATTGGTGGGGACTGCAGGGAAGGACAGCTCCGTTCTTTCTGGAGCATCATTGTTTGACACAGAGTGGAGGGCCAGGTGTGTAAGATCACCAAGTAGTAGAAGGAGCAGCAGGCATGGGAATCACCTTAAGGGACATAAAGGGACAGGCTCTTTCCCTGTGTTGAGACATTACATAAGTGTCTGGATTCTGTAATGCCTAAAGGAGAGGCTCCTAAAATATGACACACCGCACCATGAGAGGGGGAGCTGGTGCCAGAATTAATTTAAAGATCAGCAAATTATTGGGATACTTCTTATTCCCAAGTATTACTGAGCAAATTCATACTTACTATACAAATTAAAATTTCTTTTTTAGAGAAGCTATACAACCTCTTGTTAGGCTAAATATCACTGGGCATTCTCTTCCTTTTAGTTGTAAGTTTGTGCTGAAGAGTTCTTTATAAAAGATTCATTATTTCATTGTCTGTTTTTATAATTCATGAACACACTTCCATTAATTCTTATTGTAGTTTTCCAACTTTGTTAGTTCTCTTTGGACTTCCCTTTTAAAGTCGGCTTTAACAGCCCAAATTTTTGTGTTAATCTTTGTCTGTTGTTCAATAACTGGGGTCATTAATTCACTAATAGCATTGGAGAGGTGCTAAAGTTTTTCAAAACTGCAGATTGACCTAATTAATGTCTTTTCTGAATTGTGCTAATTCCCCCATTAACCACTCTGGGGCCTCTTAAAACTCCCCAGTCTCTGCCTGACAGACATCTATTCACAAGTGTTACATGCTTCGAACAGGTTGTGATTGCCTTGATTATGAGTAAAGTAGCAGTGTTTTTAAAATGTTTGCAGAAGCATTTTTTTGTCATTTCCTTTTCGGTTTAATCATTTATAACTCTTTAACGCTTTGCCAACTTTTGATTGTCTTCCACTCTGATTTCCTGTACTTCCCAAGGTCTGCCCTACTACCACCACCCAATGGCTTCTATTTGTTGGTGACTGACAGAAAAGAGGATTAAGCATAGACCTAGATCAGAACTATTTATCCTCTTAACCACACAAATTAAAGATAGTAATTGTTTTACAATGAGGAAAGTCTAAAGATTGGCCCCAGATTCACTGTATAGACTTTATTGTTCATTATTTAGAACCATGTATAGTAAACTCTATATAACAATGAATTGTGCTATCATCTCCATTCTATATCTCCATACAGCTATAGTTACATCCGGGTCCTGGAGTGGGGGTACGGACCTGACCATGAGATTATCATTTGAGTGTGCAGAATGTAAGCATCACATAAGCAGCTGTTCTGGAAGAATGATGACTTAGGCTTATTTCTGGCTAGGTGGCTTCCAAGCTACACAAGTACATAGACACAAATGCAAACCACCATTTCTTATTTTTTAGTATGGAGCATAGTCACAAAATGTGAATTAGTTTTTATATATGACATGTTTCCCCCTACATGGGATAGTCAATTCTGCACTGACAGCTAAGGACTAAAATTAAAATGTAAAAGAAAACATATAAATCTAGTTCAACAAAAGTCAGATGCCCATTTGGTGATCTATTTGATAAATCTTCTAAATTGGATGATGATCAGTAACTCCTTAGTCCCTGTTCCTTGCCCTCTTTTTCAGACCACTGTATTAATCACGAGTTTCTGGTCCTTTGACATCTGAAGCCTTCCTGACCCTGAAGAGTGATCCTTTCAGAGCTAGCCAATTCCTAGAACTAGTAAATGACTGGCTTGTGAGCATGTCTTTTGAATGCAAACAAACCAATCCAGAGCCCAAATGTCCAACCACTTCCTATATTGAGCTCTCACATTCCAGGCCACTTTTCCCCTTCCTACATTCATCCCAAGGCCAGGTACCTACACCCCAGGGCCTGCTGAAATTATTCAAACTCACCAATCCTAAACCTGCTTACCTTGCCTTATCCATTGCTTCCTGTAGATGCCACAGTAAAGGCTCTTGTCTGTACTTTTGTCTTGCTCCTGCCTCCTGATCCACTCTGGTGCTTCCCTTTGTGGCGCCTGTGGCCCCTGTGTGTCTTGTGTTGTTGAAAACCATGGAAGAAGCAAACAAAATGGTCTGAGGGGTGCCTTCTATACAATTTCAGTTCAAGTACAGTAGTCGCCCTTGCCTGTGACTGCGTATGCATTATAAGCCTAAATTGGGACCTGTGAATATAACAGTTGTCTTTACAATGGCAGTTGTCTCCTGATCTATTTGCCTCACCATATTTGAGTAATAATAAAGCCTACATTTTAAAATAAGCATTTATTACCTTTAAAAACAATATATAAGTGATTTATCATGTTAATTTTCACTGTCCAACTTCCTCCCTCTCTGCCCTATGTCTGCTAGAATAAGTGCTTGGAGGGCAGGCATTTTTTCTCTTTTGTTTACTGGAAAATTCTAAGGGCCTAGAATGGTGTCTGGCACATAGTATGTGCTCAGTAAATATGTGTTGAATTGAATTAATTACTTACTTGATTTACTTTGCTATCTCTTTTCCAAAGCCACTCTGTAGAGACTGGCTGAGTAATGTCACTGTGAAGCCAGAATCAGAGCAAAAAAATGTGTAACTCCTGTTATTGACACACATGGGAGAAGCAAACAGAATGGTCTGAAGGGTGTCTTCTGTTTAATTTCAGTTCACAGTACAGTAGTCACCCTTGCCTGTGACTGCTTATCTGTTATAAGCCCAAATTCTGGCTCTGACAACAGGCTAGATAGGAATTGTGAACAAGACATGTCATTTCTGTCTCTTGGTTTGTTCATTTGTAAATTGAGGGGATAGACTAGATCAGCAAACATTTACTGTGCTAAATAATTTTCATGAATGTTTCCATTCAGTAATACAAAGCCGATAATCACTATTATCTTCATTTTAAAAATGAAGAAACTGAGGCTCAGATAAATTACATAAATTGCCAAAGTCACAGTTTGCAAGTGAGAAATTAAGATTTCAACACTTGAAATCTTGTATATATCCCCAAAGCTATGTTCTCTTTCTCTCTTAACTATTCTTTAAAGAATAATATGTTCAGAAAAGTGCACAGATTATAAATGCATGCTGGAGTAAACTATCACAAAATGATTCCATGTGTGAAAACACCACTTTTATCAAGAAATTTAAAAATCACAGAAGCACTGTCTCTTGAATGCTGTCTCAATCACTCTCCCTTCCATCTTCCCCAAAGGTAACCACTAGCTTAAATTCTGAAATCAGTTTAGTTTTGCCTACTTTTGAAATTCATAAAATGTATTCCTACAGTTATATTCTTTTGTGTCTGGTTCTTTTGCTTTTTTTTTTTTTGGTTTGTTGGTGAAATTCACTAGTTTTGTTGCCTGTAAATGTAGTTTGTCATTTGAGTTCCCATTGTGTGACTATATTACAATATCTTTATACATTCTTCTATTGTTGAATGTCTGAGATGTTTCTAGTTTGGGTCTATTATGACTAATGCTACTGTGAGCATTCTTTTGTACATGTGCATGTTCATTTGGGTATATACCTAGGAATGAAATTGCTGGGTCTAACAGTATCTTCAACTTTAGTCTCCTACCAGCCATGTATGAAAGTCCCAGTTGTTTCACATGTTTATTCCAGTTGGTATTGTCAACCATTTTCCCTTTTGTGTCTTCTACTGGATAGTGGTATTTGCTTAGATTTGAATTTGCGTTTTCCTAATGACTAATGAGATAGAGCACTTTTTAAAATATTCATTAGCCATTAGAGATTCTCTTTTTCAAAGTGTATCTTCAAGTTCCTTCACCATTTTTCTACTGAATTGGCTGTATTTTTCCTACTGACTTGTAGACATCTTTGTAAATCCTGGATAGAGTTGGTTGTATGTATTATAAATATCTTTTCCCACTGCAGTACTGTTACCTTGTCACTTGGCTAATGATGTCAATACTGAAACTAATTTTAGTGCCCCAATGTTGGGCAGACATAAGCTGACTTAATATTTACTATTTTGTATTTTTCTGGTATATAATTACTAGGTATATCAAACTTCTCGAAGTAATTCTGAGTTGATTTCCTCAAGGTTCTTTTTTTGGGGGGGTTGGGGGAGGGGTAAAGCTTTCTTAATATGCATATGGGCTTTACAGGGACTAAAAAACACTCCTTGGGATTCAAGTTTTGCTAAATGTAGTGAAAGAAAAGCATGTGAATTCAGTACCTTTTAAATAGAAAGTCCTTAGCTACTAATACCAATACTATTGCTGACCCCCATTTTACCTCTGATCTTCATCCTCATCCTGATCCTCTCTCTGTCTCTACCTCCTCAGATCCTCAAATTGTATTTAAATTGTATTTAAGGATAAATTGAAGGTAGGGATTATAGTATCAAGGATGACATGAGTGCTTTAATGAAGGAGGGTTTTAAATATATTGCATGGTACTTTTAAAAACTAAAAGAGCAGTTTGTTTAGTTGTAATGTCAAATGATTTGCTTTTATGTTTCAAAATGGTAGCAAGAACTCCACAGCATAGACAAGATGTGGAGATGGAAAGCTGTGCACTGTAACACTGCTGCTAGACCCAGAGGCTCTGTGGCGTCACTCCAGAGTGACATCATGCCATAGGGCTTATTGAAGGCAATCTGCTTGCACTTGCAGCGTTTGAAATTTTGGTCTATTCATACAGATGTCCCTTATTTTATGGTGGTACAGATTGGTATGTGATATACCAGAATATGTGTTACTTAAAGCAAAGTCTCTTTCTGCCCATGCTGTGTAGAGGCAGCTGACACGAAGAAAGAGGTACACAGTTATCTTGGTCAGTCAAGAATAGACCTGGGAGGCTGAGGAGGGAGGATCACTTGAGCCTGGGAGGTAGAGGTTGCAGTGAGCTGAGTTTGAGCCCGTCACACACACACACTCACTCACTCACACACATTAGACCTGTCAATGCAACTAATGTCTGTAATTTATTATCTCCATGCAGAAGCTGGTTGAGAAACCAAAATCACAGAAAGTTTTAAAGCTCAAATTACTTTAGATGATCTGCTTCAGGGATTTTAAACCTAGGATTCTTCAATAGGCTTCTGTTGATTTACTCCTGAAATTGATTCCCACAGGTCTTGTGTATGTGTGTACATGTATCTTTCTGAGGAGGGGGTCCATAGCTTTCAGAAGATTCCCAACATTTGTGATGCACTGATCAAGTTTAACACCTCCTCTTGTGCAGATGAGAAAGCTGACTGACTTAAGGTGCCACATTTAATGACTGGCAGAATCAGAACCAGATGCCATTGTTCCTGACTCCTGGACAAGCACTTCAGCCAGAACTAAAGATTACAAGGTTAAAAGTGGGAAATTGGATAGGGAGCTATCTGGCAGTCTCTATTAATGGGATTAGACTTTTTTCTATCAAAACTCACTTTCAATTATAATAAGAGGATTCAGTGGAAATATGGGATTCAATATACAAAACATTGCTTTATTTCCAAGGCATCCATTTATTTTGTAACTTGGGGGCAGTCTATAATTAGAGTTAACGGTAGTTCTGATTAATAAATTCTATCTGCTCTCATACTGTGCTAGAGTTCCTTCTGAGTGCTGGGACATGTTTTATTAACATGGAAAGGCTGTTGCAGCTCACCTCTTGTCACTTGAATCAGTTGCCTGCTGGCCTGGCACTCAGTTTTGTGTGGCAGAATCTTACTGAGCCTGAATGATAATGGACCTTTTAAATCCTAAACAATAAACATTCATTTTACCACTCCACCCAGCACAGAAATGCTCTCTAACCTCAAATCAGCCACAAATAAGACTTGGAAATCAATTCATTGTGCATAGGCTTCCTGCCTGCTTCATGTTTTGCAGCAAATAATTTTAGCAAAGTGTCTGCTGAGCATGTGTGTTTTGAGTATGCAAAAGTTGAGATATAATGTATAATGGGGTATTCAACCCTTTTGTGACATTTCTGTTTTTATCCATAGAACACATTCTATTGAGCAAAGCTAATTTTTATGCGTTGGTAACTAGAATGAGAAAGGCTCTAAGTGGGTTTCAGGGGAGGAAAAATCCCTCAAATTCCCACTTTAGTGATTCTCCCTAAGTTTTTGGGGGAATTCTCAGCATCCCAAAGTCCTCTGGTTATTTCAAAAATTACATTTCATAGAAAATCAATTTATTATATTTGTGCTTGTCACATTCATTAGAATATTCTCATGCATAAGATATCAGTTGCTGGAAGAGCCTGTAGGAGTGCATTTAGCCCTGAAGAGGAATATCTTGTTAGGTTGAGACAGAAGATCAAATGGATATGTCTCAAATTCCCTTCTGCTGGGGTTTGAAGTTTGAGGCAGACTTTCTTCCTCATATCTCGTAGGTCAGAGTTCCTCTAGAGTTCCTCCAGAGTTCCATTATTTCATCATGCTCTGGTGCTCCTGGGAGCTTCCAATTTCTCAAAATTCATGAGAACTCAAGGCCAGAAGGAGCAAGTCACAAATGTTTTCAGTTAGAGGACCACTCAGGGAGGCAAAGAACCCTGTCCCAACTAATGCTATTGGAATCACTCCCCCTCTCCCTCCACCACCCCAAAAGTACCGCAATTAGTGGCAAAACTGATGCTGCTTTTGGGAATTTCAAGGAGCTGATGTGTGTTTTTCATTAACATAAGAAAATTAGTAACTGATGCCAGAAACTGAAGCACTGGCTCTCTTAAACTACAATATAAACCTGAATGTGCAGAAGACCAACCCAAGACAACATGAGGGTCCTCTTGGGCCACACTCAGATGGATGTCTTGAAGTAGGGGTGTGTGGGGCAGCCACAGAAGATCAACTAAACTCTTCAATGATATTCATCTATTCTCTCTCTCTTTCTCTCCACACATTTGCTTTCCAGTAAGGTTTTCCCCTCATTTTAATCATACATTCTGATTAAAAATGGGGACCTCTCCAACTTCATTGTATGCCTTTTATTTTATGTTTCAAGCACTCATCTTGAAAAAAGAGAGAGCATGTGCCAAGGCTATTGTAAGGTACTGATTCTATTTTAAAATCACTGCAGTGTATTTGAGATAGAGGCATGATACGGTGATCTCCCTTATTGCAGTCATGATTAAACATAATGAGTAGGATCAGCCTGCAAGCTTATCACTATTCTATGTTGTAAAATTGCCCAAGAGTAAAATGCAAATACAAACAAGGAGTTTTAATGAGCCAATGTAATAAAAGATACAGGCAACAGGAAACTGGTGGCTGTGCTTTGTTTGGCCCCTTCCCAATGGGTGGCTTGAATCAGCCTCCTTTAGAGCAAGTCTGAGTTGGGTCAAGTCAGTTTCCAAATATAAAATTTAACATATTGCAGGTTAGCTCTAAACAGTATTATTCATTTACAAAGAACATTTTCTCATTTTCATTCACATGAGAGAGAGAACACTGAACTCTCCTGCAAGATACAAAAAGAAGCAAGGACAATTTCCTCAAAATACCTTTTCTTAGGTGAGTTAGTGTAAATATTTTGGCCATTTTAATTGACTATACCTGATAGTGCTGGGTTAAGAAAAAGGTCATTAGGGATCATTAGAACTAGAATTCTCTACCATTCTATAATCATGCTCTAATTGAGGTACATACTAAGTCATCATCACAAACTAAAGTTTATGTTTTAACAATAGAAATAATCTAATGGTCAGACTGGAATTCATTTCAACTGTATCTGTGCAGCACAGCAAAGGCCCTTTGGCTTTCTTCTCCTTGAATCTACATATTTCTGCCTGCATATAAATATTCTAAAAGTACCAAAGATAGACCCCCATAAATAAAGCATTTAGGTTAATTCTAGCACACGATGAGTTTTCCTTTTTGATTTTTTGCACAAGAACTGGTTGTTAATTTTAGACTTTGGCAAGATGGAAGGTGGGGGTGATGTGAGTCTATTTCACCTTAAGTTATATCACCGAGGCACTATGCTGCTGATTAAGGTTCTGTGATGGGTAAGGATGAGTATTCACTTTTGCTGACAAGGGGATGTTCTGTGTGTAACGTGTTTGTAAGGGTTTTGCAGTGCAGCACTGGATGTCCTCAATAGTGGGAAACCCTTGTATGGCCTTTTCTGGTGAGCTTGTCAAAGGATGCACACATATTAGACATTCAGATTCCAGTGGGAAATAGGGAAGCCAGGATAGAAACTGTCTTGCCTCACTGTGACATTTTAACTTTTGGAAAAAGATGTTGCTTTCTAGTGTTGTTCATGATTTTTTGTTTGTTTGTTTAACTTGGGTGCACATCTTGAAATTTTTGGATTTTTACCACATCCTCTCTTGTGTCTACACTTTCTTCAGACAGAAACATATGATTCAGTGAGGATGCATTTATCTTTGTGATTGCAGAGCCTCTGTCCAGGTTGACCAGAGCTCTTACCAAAAATAGATTCCAACATGTGAGAGCAGTAAAGTAAGTCACCATTTTTGTAGGTACCACTCATCTCACTACCACGCTTGGGGAACAAATATGTAATTTAGAAGGATTTTCTTCTTGTTATGAAGCCAATAATATAATTACCACTTGATAATTTAAGGAGTGCCAACTCTTTAATGGCATTTAGTAAGCACTCAATTGCTTTAGAGGGCATAGACATTGTGTCACCTGCAATTCATTAGAAGGTCACAAGCTATTGTCAAAATCTGGGCCTGTTTGAGCTCCCTGCAGTGATTTGATAACATTGTGTTCTGTCTGTGGAGGTTCCAGGGTTTGAGGGTTTTCTGGAATCCCCACTTCCTGGGAACAGGATGCTGAAGATCGACTATGAATTGGGAAATTTGAATGGAATAAAAAAGCGGCTTTTATTTTAAAGAGATGCCCTTTGAAGCTCTGGAGGGCCCAAACCGACTGGCTTTCAAAACATGTTGACTTGGCCTCCCTGTTCAAATTTGATAAATGATCTTCTGTTTCTAATTCTTGATTTAAAAAATTTTTGTTGTTCAATGATCTTTCAACCTTATGAATGTGCCAGAAAGTTAAAAAATGTTAAAGGACTATTTTACCTGCTGAAAAGGTACATATTTTGAAGGGGAGGATGGTTAAAGGATATACAATACACATGAAGGAAGAAAAACATCTTTGTAATACTAAAAACAGCTAAGAATCTGCAAAAATCCCACCGTTATCAAATTTAGATTAGATTAGATTTTCACAGGGCTTAGGTGGAGATGTAAAGGTCTTGTCAGAGAAAATGTGACACACCCATAAGAGTGACAGCTATTACCTTTTAGCTTATTTCACCTTCTCTCTCAGTTCCCTCAAAATGCACCACTGAAAGTTGTAAGGCACACACACACAGATAGCATATATAAAGAGTCACACATGTCCTAAAATGTTGACAGGTGTCTGCAATACTCATCATTGGAGATAGCTTACTGCTGAAGTTAAAGTACAATATTGAGATTGATAAAGACAGAGATGGGGGAGACTGAGCTAGTTCACGTAACAGCTGCAATCATTCCCAAATGTTTTTCTGCATAATCATGCAAGAAATTCATCATGCATTTCCTATTAAATATTCATGCAACTTGCTCCATAGGAGGGCTGTGGTATTTATTAATTCCCTGGTGTTGGTAGGTTTTGGTACATCTACTGCCAGAAATAAATGTGTCATGCCTAGCAAATTCAGTTCTTGGCAGAAAATATTAGAATATAGTACTTGCTTACAGGATATTGCAAGCTTTAATTATGTCTAAATGATTTTCAAGACTACCTTGGAATAAGTAATTGGTTCCTTTTGTTTTTAGATGAAAGCAAGGGTCTGGTGGAGAGAGGTGGAGATTGAATGGGTACATAGAAGCATTTCACTTTAAGTACCCTGTCTTTAAGAGAGGTGATCCACTTCTACCACATATTAGTAATTACCGAAAAAAGAAGGTGGGTCTAATGATCATCAGCAAGTGAAGTCATCTACTGTTTCATGCTGTTGAAATTTCTTTACCCTAAGACTTTATTAGTTTAAAGGATGAAAGAGAAAATAAAAACTAATTATCAAAATTGGTCCTCTAAATTTGTCAGCACGTAACATTACAAATCCCAAAGCTGTTGTTTACCAACATAGATTGACAGAAATCCAAATGAGGCTTTTCTTAGTCCATTTGGGCTGCTATAACACAATATCATAAGCTTGGTAGCTTATAAACAACAGAAATTTGTTTTTTGCCCTTCTAGAGGCTGGGAAGTCTGTTGAGTGCCTGCTTTCTGGTTCATAGTTGATGTCTTCTTGTTGTGTCTTCACAAGTGGAAGTGGTGGGCTCGCTTTCTGGGTCTCATTTTTATAAGGGTGCTAATCCCAATCATAAGGTCTCTGTCCTCAAGTCCTAATCACTTCCCAAAGGCCTCACCTCTCACTACCATCACTTTGGGGCTTGAGATTTCCATGCATAAATTTTAAAGGGACAGAAACATTCACACCACAGCAAGGCTGATAGCTTGCCTTCCAGAATACTTTAATATGGACAGACATGGGGTAAGGTGGCTTTTTAAAAGTAAAACACTTAAATGATGACTATTTTGTGAGTCACACAAAGCTTGAAACCACAGCAAATAAGATGGAAGTAGAGGACACAGGCCCTCTCTTAAAGTGCTTACAATCTAACTGGGGGAGAAAGACATTCATCCAATGAACAGCTAGAGAAACAAACATTTGATATTGTAGGACCGACTGTATACATAACACATGCCATGTTTACCTTTCCAAAACTCTTAAATAAATATTTATTTTTCATGACAGTTCTGTCAAGAAGGGAAGATAATGTCCTCACTTTTTAAGCAGAAAAAGTTCAATGGCTGGCCTATGTTTTTCAGCACTTAAATGAAGAGTCATGGTTACAACCAACTATACTGCCTCTTGGACACACTGAGGTAAAACATGACCCAGGAAACCCCCCAAAGGATGTATGTTCCAGCAGTCCTTTTTTTGTTCCTTAACAAGGGCTCCCCAGAACTCATTAAAAAAAATGATGGAGTTTTGCTTCTGGTTATGTCGAAGTAGTAGCAACAAACCACTCTTTAGCCCAAAACAACTAGAAAAGCTAGATGAAACAAAACAATTAATTACATGGCATTGGAGAGCTACTGAAGCAACCAAGGCTGAGGGGAGGAGGAATATTCAAAAAAGGAGCAACCTCAGAGATTGCAGCCAATAGTCTGCATCTGTTTATTTTACCCTGGAGAATGGGGCAGAGGCTGAAAATCTGAAATTTGCCTCCAAGAGGGAAGGCCACTGCTGGGGGTACAGAAAAACCAGCAGAGAATTTTGCAGTGGTGAGAGGGAAAGTGGGGTGGCTAAGAAAGCATGGGGCAGAACACTGAGATGGACACATAGTCAATACATAGAGCTCAATGCATTTGCTAAAAATTTAAAGCTGTGGCTCAGAAGGGTAAGAAGCTAAGCAGAAAGCCTACAAAAAAACATAAAAGATTTCAGCAGTCCTGCCATGCTAAAACACAAGGATAAGAGTTCAGGACCTATCCAGGAGTGAAGTAAACCAGAGGCAGACTTAGTCATACAAAATTGCAGTCAGCCTTGAGTCATTTCACTCCTTGATCAAATTAGGTTGATCAGATTCTAACCTTTCTAGCACAGGAAAGACAAACTTTTTCTAGATGAAGTTAACATTATATGGTGCTTCTATTGTGTGTGTGTGTGTGTGTGTGTGTGTGTGTGTGTACACCTGTATACACACATATATTGTCTAGTGTTCACTAAAGAAATTACTAGGTATGCCAAGAGATAGGATCATATGACCAACAATAACAGAAAAAAATAGAGAATGTAAATACACCTATGGTTGATTCAGATATTGACATTAACACACAAGGATCTTAACTATCATTAGGATGCTAAAGAAAGTAGAGAAAGGGTAAGGAAAATAGGAATCAAGATGGAAAATTTTACCAAAGAATTAGAATTTACTAAAAAAGAATTAAACGGAAATTTTAGAAATAAAAAATAAGATGCAATAGATGAGTTTCACAGCTGAATAGATTGAGCAGAAGACATGATTAGTGCACTGGAAGACAAGTCAATAGAAAAATAAATTGCAGCACAGAGAAAAAAAGAATTGGCCAGATGTGGTGGCTTACACCTGTAATCTCAGCACTTTGGGAGGCTGAGTGAATTGCTTGAGTCCAGAAGTTTGAGACAAGCCTGGGCAATATAAGGAGACCCTGTCTCCACAAAAAAAATACAAAAATTAGCCTGGCATGGTAGTGTGTGCCTGTAGTCCCAGCTACTAAGAAGGCTGAGGTGGGAGGATCATCTGATCCTGTGGAGGTTGAGGCTGCAGTGAGCTGTGGTGATGCCACTGTATCCCAGCTTGGGTGACAGAGTGAGACCTTGTCTTAAAAAAAAAAAGTATAGAAAACAACATTAGAGATACATGGAAAACAGTTAACATTTTATATCACATATGTCAATTGAGTACATAAAAAAGGTGAGTGCACAAGCAACATCAGAAGATAATTAGTAAAAATTTTTCCTAAACTGATGAACCAAAAGGTTTAGGAAGTGCCTCAAACACAAACAGGATAAATAAAAGAAAAATAACCAAGTCATATCACATTAAAAGCTGTTGAAAACCAAAGACAATGAGATTAATTTTAAAGCACCAAAAATAAGTTAATTGTCTTCAAAGGAACAACAAAAAGAATTTGAACCTGACTTATCACAGAAATGATGAAAGCCATGAGACAATAGAATGGCATCTTAAAGTGATGGAAAAAAGTATCTGCTGTGAAAGGAAAATACAATCTTGGGACCCCAAATGCACTATGTAAATGGGAAAAAGTTAAGTTTGGGAACTGAGTCATGCAAACAAAACAAAAACAAAAAAACCCAACAAAAAACTGCCTGCTTTTGTTCCCAAACAGACAGCTGTAATTTCATATGCTTACTTGACCTTATGTAAAGTGTAGAGTTACTAAGCGTGAGACAATGCATAATTGAATTTCCCCCCACTCCCGTATTTTCACATGTGAAATATAGATTCAGTTAGCACCAAAGCCTCACAAAAATGTAACCACTTGGGTCTTTGCCTACCCTCCCCTCTTTTTTTCTTTCCTCTCTCTCCTCTTGCCCACTCTTTCCCCTTTAAATACTGAAGTCCTCAAAACCATCTTGGAAAAAAGTCACAGATTATAGATCTTGCATTTCTAAAGTAACTTGTGTTTCTAAAGTAACTGGCATTTCTTTTTCCCAGGTACATCCTCCACCTTGGCAAAATAAACCTCTAAATCGATTGAGATATGTCTCACTTTTTGGTTTATATTGCCAACATAGAATTCTATGCTCAGCAAAAACATTCTTCAAAAACAAATTGAAATAAAGATATATTTAGAGGAACACAAACTAAGAGAATTTTTTGCTAGAAGACCTTCACTAAAAATAATCTAAAGAAAGTACTTTAATCCAAAGAAAAATCACTGCAGATAGAAAAACAGAAACTCAAGAGGGAATGAAGAACATCAGAAGAGGTAAATATGCAAGTAAATCTAAACAAGTCTTGATTGTTAAAAACCATTAACATTAATATCTATTGGGCTTATAATATACAGAGAAATCTTAAAAAATCATGTAAAAGGTGGGAGGGGCTAAGTAGAGTTAGAGTGACCTAAAGTCTAGTGTTCTCTGGGAAGTGGTGAAAGAAATAATTTGATCTTATTATAGTAAGCCAAGGACGCATTCTGTAATCTCTAGGATAATCCTGAAAAAATATTAGAAGAAAGTATAAATACAAGGTAATAGGGAGGAGAATGAAATAACAACAAAAATATTTAATTAATAAAAGAACAAGAATGAAGGAAAAAGGATAAAATAGGTCATATAGAAAACAAACAGAAAAATGGTAACTATAAAGCCCAATTTATCACAATTATATTAGATAAAAATGGATTAAGAATTACCATTGAACATTTAAGAATTTGTGACTTGATTTAAAAAACCTCAATGTTCTAATTAAAAATGGTATGCCTAAAATGTAAGGACATGGAAAGTTTAAAAAGAATGATAAAAGGTATACCATGTAAATACTAACCAGAGAAAAGGTACACGTTTCAGACACTTACCTGAAGGTAAGAAGTGTTAAAATCGATGGAAAGATATTTTGTAATGATAAAGGAGTAGGTACACCAGGAAAATATTATAATTCTAAATCTATAGCCACCCAATAATATAGTTTCAAAGTGTATAAAGCAAAAGATAATGGAAGTAAAAGAGGAATCAAATCCACAATCATACTTGGGGACTTTACTCACCTTTCTTAATAGGTGATGGGTTAGACAAAAGAATCAGTAAGGTTACAGAAGATCTGAAAAATAAAATTAACCTACTCTAGTTAATGTTTATGTATAAAACAATGCACCCAGCAATGTCAGAATACTAATTTTTTCAAGTACTAATGGAACATTTGCCAAAATTGTCCATATGCTAGGTCATAAAGCAAGCCTCAATGGATTTTAAAAATTCAGTCCTTCAGAGTATGTTCCCTGACCATGGTGGAATTGCACTAGAAACCAATTAACTAGAAAATTCCCAACTTTTTGAAAATTAAACAATGTACTTCTAAGTCACATGCAGAAATTAGAAAATACTGTATACTGGATGATGAAGTAGATACAATTTGTTAAAACTGATGTGATACAACTAAAGTGCTTAAAGGCATGTAGTAGGAAAGAAGACATAAAAGGAATAAGATAAGCTTTCATTTCAAGAAACTAGAAAAAGAACAGCAATCCCAAATAAAACAGAAGAAAAATTATGAAGATAAAACAAGTAGTCAACAAAATAGAAAACAGTTACAATAGAAAAAAATTTCAACAAAGCTAAAATTTGAAAAGATTAATAAAATTGATAAAACTCTAGCAAGACCATTCATGAAAAAGGAAAGATACAAATTAATATCAAGAATGAAAAGTGGGCACTGCTACAGGTCATATAGATATTAAAGAAAACTGGATTATTATAGACAACTTTATGCCAATGAATTTGGCAACTTAGAGGAAATCGACAAATTTCTAAAAAACCTTTAATTCACTTTGTTATTAAGGGTCTTTTTATTTTATCAAAGAAATCAGATCCATTATTAAAAACCTTTTCACAAAGAAAACCCTAGGGTCATGTTACTTCACTGATGAATTATTCTAAACATTTTAGGAATAAATAATACCCACCTTACATAAACGCTTCTAGAGTGCAGAAAAAGAGATACTTTTCAACTTGTTTGATGGGGTCAGTGTAAACCTGCTACTAAAGCCTAAAAAGGAGTTTACAAGACAAATTACAAGCCAATCTCTTTAATGAATTTAGAAGCAAAAATCCTAAACAAAACTGTAAATCAAATCCAGTAATATATAAAATGAATAGTCAATAGAAGCAAGTAGAGTTTATTCCAAGAATTTCGGAGTTTATTTGAGAAACATGCAGGCAGCCCAATAGAAAATGGAGATTTACATAGACACTTCATAAAGGTAGATACCTGAATTATCCTAAAGATATAGAAAGGTGCTTAACTTCATTGAACTTCAGGGAAATGCAAATGGATTAAAACCATAATAATATATAGTATGCACCCAGATTTGAAGTAATTGTTGTGTGACTGTAAATTGGTATAATTATCTTGGAAAATTATTTGGCAATATCTGCTAAAGATAATCCGGCAGTTCTAGTCCTGGCTCTATATAAAACAGAAGTGCAATTACATGTTCACCAAAAAATATATATGAGATGGTTCATAGCCCACAGTTTATCATAGCACCAAATGAGAAATAAACCTAATATCCATCAAAAGTAGACTAGATAAATTATGGTGTATTTGTAAAATGGCATGGCATATAGCAATGAAAATGAATAAACTCCTGCCACAGCAACACGAATGAATCTCATAAACAAAATGTTGAACTAAAGAAGAGAGTCAAAGAAGAGTACATAATACATGAATTCATTTACATGAATTTCAAAAACAAGCAAAACTAATATATGGTATTAGAAGTAATGAGAGTGGTTTTCCGTTAGAGTTAGTGACTAAAAGTGGACATGAGATGTGTCTAGGGTGGTGGTAATTTTCTGTTTCTTGATGTGCTGAATATATGGGTGTCTTCACCCTTCATGCTTGAGATTTGTGGGCTGTTTTGTATTATATTTGTTATACTTTATCACAAAGTTTACTTTAAAAGAGTATAAGGAACCTCTTAGGTAAATTGTTGAATGTGCTTCAGCCAAGGTACTAAAGAGCAATTCCTTCATCTGACTTAGGAGACTCTTTGCCAATAAGGACAACAAGGGAAGATGGGCGGCAAATGTTCTTTTTCTTTACACAGATCTCCTGTGCATCCACAGGCATATGAAAAGGAGGGAGTGTGAAGCAGGTGAGAAAGAAAATTCCAGATAAATGGAAGATTGGTGTTATTGGGAAGAAAAGGTTTAAAATAGAGGCCTTCTGGATGAGGTTAGGGCTCTGCTCAAAGAGGTAGTAAGAATTTATCCTGTTTGCTGTTAGAGCTTGTGACAGATAGAGATGCCCCTGAGGTGTGGGGGATGGGAACATTTCTTCAAAGCTGTCATGGGTGTTGGTTGAAATCACCCACCACATGGTGGATGGGAGATGGGCAGATAATCTTCACTCAGATCTAAACATGGATTATTTGTGCATATCCCACCCACCTTCCACGAGGGAGATTGTGTCTTCCCTAGGAGATGGAGAGCTAATTTAGTTGTTCTGCTATTTCGGCTTTCCAAGTACTCTTGTTTTTTAGGCCTGGCAGGAAGTGCTCATCAGATTCTAAAGGAAAGCCCAAATTCCACCTTGAAGAATAACAAGCTTTTGTAACATTTAAGCATCAGGTGAATTTTCACTGTTTACTTATGTTTTTCTCTAATTAGAATTCTGATGTTTTTTGGATATGTGTGATTTTGGAGTGCACGTGTGTGTGTGTGTTCATATATACTCTGCTAACAAGATACTAATTTTCTAGTCCTTTGATCATAAAAAGTTCTTAATGTATATAAGGTACAAAGTCTGAGTTTCCTTGATTTTTAAATCAATTTGTTTATTTATTTAGTGAGACAGAGTCTTGCTCTGTCACCAGGCTGGAGTGCAGTGGCGCCATCTCAGCTCACTGCAACCTCTGCCTCCTGGGTTCAAACAATTCTCCTGCCTCAGCCTCCTGAGTAGCTGGGATTACAGGCATGGACCACCACACCCAGCTAATTTTTGTATTTTTAGTAGAGATGGGGTTTCACCATGTTGGCCAGGACTGTCTCCATCTACTGACCTCGTGATCTGCCCACCTCGGCCTCCCAAAATGCTGGAATTACAGGTGTGAGCCACCGTGCCCAGCCTTTTTTGTCAATTTAAATCTTGTTTCTACTTATGTAAGTCTAATGAAAGTCATTGTTAGCCTCCTATAGATACAAAGAATGAAATGAATAAGCATGTTTTCCTGTAGCAAACAAATATAAGCTTATCTAGGTCTGATACTGATGGTTATATGTTGCTAATACACACTTAAATGACCTGCATCACTGTATTAGAAAAATCAATTAAAAAATATAACCAAAGATGAAAGGCAAACCGCTCAAGACAGTTTATGGTTTAGCTCTCAGAAAATTGTCAATGCTTGGCTGCATTAGATTAGAAAAATCTCTTTTATAGTGTTAGCTGAAAAAATAATGCATTGTAACAATGTATACAGCAATTTACCACTCAGAGGTCTTGTGTAAGTAAAACAATAAATTGGAGCTCAACAATATTCAACCTAAAATCCTTTCAGAAAGGTCCTCTGCAATAACAGTACACTATTTTCAGGAGCATTAAGTGCTGTACCAGTAACGGTTTCTTAATGCATGTAGCCTCTTAAAAGGAAATAAGTGACTAATGAAATCCTCATGGATACTCATAAACTCTTTGTGACTAGGATCAGCAGCAGCTCAATCCAGGCTTCTGGGGCCCCTCCTTGGAATACCGAGTGGTGGATGGTTAGAGCTGGATGAGACCTCCAAGCAAAGTCTCTCAAAGTGCAGTCTACTACTGCACTGGCATCACCTGGGCTGTTGTTAAAATAAACACACGCTAAAAACAACAGACTTGGATTTGACTCAGAATCTGGATGTGGAGTCTGGAAATCTACATTTGTTTTTTTTTTTTTTTCTTTTAACCAAGTTTCTCCCTGTAACACTGATGCTCACTGAAGTTTGAGACCTGTACCCTTAGAGGCCATCTAGTCAAACCCCTCATTTTCAGATGGGAAGTTGAGGCTTAGAGTCACCGAGCCATTTAATGGCAATGCTGAAATAGACACAGATCTTCTTACTACCCCCAGGCCAAGATCCTTTCTACCACATATAGTTGCTTCTGAAGTTCATTGAACGGTATGAGCATCCTAAGAACCAATGCTATATAGTCACAAATATGACTCCAGATAATTGTGAATTTCTCTAAACCCACATTTTATTTGACTTTCAAAAATACACTTAAAGGAAAGTCCAAAGAATATGGAGGATTGAAAACTAACTCCTTCCAGCTGTTTAGAAAGTGGTAAGGCTAAGAGACCAGGAAATACTCCTTTCACCACTCATGGAAGTGTGGTTCAGATGCAAATACAGTCATATTGCCGAATAACATTTTGGTCAATGACAGGCTGCTTATACCATAGTGGTCCCATAACATTACACTACCATATTTTTTTTACTATACATTTTCTATGTTTAGATACACAGATACTTACCACTGTGTGACAGTTGCCTAGATTTTCAGTACAGTAATATGCTGTAAATGTTTGTACCCTAGGAGCAATAAGCTTACACTGTGTAGCCTCGGAGTGTAGTAGGCTGTACCATAAGTTTATATAAGTACACTCCATGATGTTTGCACAGTGATGAAATTGCCTAATGACAACATTTCTCAGAATGTATCTCTGTGGTTAAGTGATGCATGCCTGTAATTTCTATTTTGTGAAAACAGATAATTCCAAAGGTTACAGTTTATTAACCTGTAGGACATTAACCAGTTTTGTATATAACCTAGCAGTCTTATCCTAACCTTACTTTATTAAGGTTGTCTACAAACACTTGTTCCTCAAATTCTCATTTGAACCAGGTTTAACATCTCACTGGCTTCTTCATTAATTAGTGAGTTGAATACAGTCTTTGATATGTAGTTATTAGATAGTCGAATGAGTATTATTCTCTAAACTTTAAAAAATTACACTTTAGTAATATACTGGAATAATTATACTGGAAGGAGTAATAATATATACTACTATTTAATGCATACATGATATTACTATTATGGAAACATAAGCACCTCTATATATATATACACACACACATGTATATACACACATATATACATACATGTACACATGTACATGCATGTATACATATGTATGGATATGTATGTATGTGTATGTATACATCTATGTATGTGCATGTATACATATATGTATGCATATGTATATGTATATATACATGTATATACACGTATATGTATATATACACGTATATACATGTATGTATACGTGTATATATACATATTTATGTGTGTATACGTATATATACATATACGTGTATATACGCATATATACACATACATATACGTATATATATGCATATATATGCACGTATACATACATATATGTACGTATACAATGAGAACACAGGGACACAGGGAGGGGAACATCACACACTAGGGCCTGTGGGGGATGGGGGGCTAGGGGAGGGATAACATTAGGAGAAATACCTAATGTGGGTGACAGGTTGATGGGTGCGGCAAACAAACATGGCACGTGTATACTTATGTAACAAAACTGCACGTTCTGCACATGTAACCCAGAAGTTAAAGTCTAATAAAAAAAGTATGTAAACATTTCATTATATATTAATGTTTTTAATATATTTTTAAAAATATATATAATTTTGTCAGAATATTCCCTCTCTCAGCTTCAGTTTGTGCCACTGGAAAATGAGGATAAGACTTATTCAGCTTCTAAAGTATTGTGAGGTACAAGCTCACACTGTCTTCCACAAGGGTTGAACTAATTTACACTCCCACAGCAGTGTAAAAGTGTTTCTATTTTTCCACGTCCTCCCCAGCATCTGTTGTTTCCTGACTTTTTAATGATCGCCATTCTAACTGTCACGAGATGGTATCTCATTGTGGTTTTGATTTGCATTTCTCTAATGACCAGTGATGATGAGTTTTTTTTTTTCATATGTTTGTTGGCTGCATAAATGTCTTCTTTTGAGAAGTGTCTGTTCATATCCTTTGCCCACTTTCTGATGGGGTTGTTTTTTTTCTTGTAAATTTAAGTTCTTTGTAGATTCTGGATATTAGCCCTTTGTCAGATGGATAGATTGCAAAACTTTTCTCCCATTCTGTAGGTTGCCTGTTCACTGTGATGATAGTTTCTTTTGCCGTGCAGAAGCTCTTTAGTTTAATTAGATCCCATTTGCCAATTTTGGCTTTTGTTGCCATTGCTTTTGGTGTTTTAGACCTGAAGTCTTTGCCCATGCCTATGTCCTGAATGCTATTGCCCAGGTTTTCTTCTAGGCTTTTTATGGTTTTAGGTCTTATGTTTAAGTCTTTAATCCATCTTGAGTTGATTTTTGTATAAGGTGTAAGGAAGGGGTCCAATTTCAGGTTTCTGCATATGGCTAGCCAGTTTTCCCAACACCATTTATTAAATAGGGAATCTTCTCCCCATTGCTTGTGTGTGTCAGGTTTGTCAAAGATCAGATGGTGGTAGATGAGTGGTGTTATTTCTGAGGCCTCTGTTCTGTTCCATTGGCCTATATATCTGTTTTGGTACCAGTACCATGCTGTTTTAGTTACTGTAGCCTTGTAGTATAGTTTGAAGTCATGTAGCATGATGCCTCCAGCTTTGTTCTTCTTGCCCAGGATTGTCTTGGCAATGCAGGCTCTTTTTTGGTTCCAGATGAAGTTTAAAGTAGTTTTTTCCAATTCCATGAAGAAAGTCAGTGGTAGCTTGATGGAGATAGAATTGAACCTATAAATTACTTTAGGCAGTAGGCCATTTTCACGATATTGATTCTTCTATCCATGAGTGTGGAATGTTTTTCCATTTGTTTGTGTCCTCCCTTATTTCCTTGAGCAGTGGTTTGTAGTTCTCTTTGAAGAGGTCCTTTACATCCCTTCTAAGTTTGGTTCCTAGGTATTTTATTCTCTTAGTAGCAATTGTAAATGGGAGTTCACTCATGATTTGGCTCTCTGTTTGTCTGTTATTGGTGTATAGGAATGCTTGTGATTTTTGCACATTGATTTTGTATCCTGAGACTTTGCTGAAGTTGCTTATCAGCTTAAGATTTTGGGCTGAGATGATGGCATTTTCTAAATATACAATCATGTCATCTGCAAACAGAGACAATTTGACTTCCTCTCTTCCTCTTTGAATACCTTTTATGTTTTTCTCCTGCCTGATTGCCCTGGCCAATACTATGTTGAATAGGAGTGGTGAGAGAGGACATCCTTGTCTTGTGCCAGTTTTCAAAGGGAATGCTTCCAGTTTTTGCTCATTCAGTATGATATTGGCTCTGGGTTTGTCATAAATAGCTCTTATTATTTTGAGATACATTCCATTAATACCTAGTTTATTGAGAATTTTTAGCATGAAAGGCTGTTGAATTTTATTGAAGGCCTATTCTGCATCTATTGAGATAACCATGTGGTTTTCGTCGTTGGTTCTCTTTATGTGATGGATTACATTTATTGATTTGTGTATGTTGAACCAGCCTTGCATCCCAGGGATGAAGCCCACTTGATTGTGGTGGATAAGCTTTTTGATGTGTTGCTGAATTCGGTTTGCCAGTATTTTACTGAGGATTTTCACATTGATGTTCATCAGGAATATTGGCCTAAAATTCTCTTTGTTTTTGTTGCGTTTGCCAGGCTTTGGTATCAAGATGATGCTGGCCTCATAAAATGAGTTAGGGAGGATTCCTTCTTTTCCTTTTGATCAGAAAAGTTTCAGAAGGAATGGTACCAGCTCCTCCTTGTACCTCTGGTAGAATTCGGCTGTGAATCCATCTGGTCCTGTACTTTTTTTGGCCGGTAGGCTATTATTGCCTCAATTTCAGAACCTGTTATTGGTCTATTCAGAGATTCAACTTCTTCCTGGTTTAGTCTTGGGAGGGTGTATGTGTCCAGGAATTTATCCATTTCTTCTAGATTTCCTAGTTTATTTGCGTAGAGGTGTTTATAGTATTCTCTGATGGTAGTTTGTATTTCTGTGGGATTGGTGGTGATATCCCCTTTATCATTTTTATTGCATCTATTTGATTCTTCTCTCTTTTCTTCTTTATTAGTCTTCCTGGCAGTCTATCAATTTTGTTGATCTTTTCAAAAAACCATCTCATGGATTCATTGATTTTTTGAAGGATTTTTTATGTCTCTATTTCCTTCAGTTCTGCTCTGATTTTAGTTATTTCTTGCCTTCTGCTAGCTTTTGAATTTGTTTGCTCTTGATTCTCTAGTTCTTTTAATTGTGATGTTAGGGTGTTGATTTTAGATCTCTCCTACTTTCTCTTGTGGGCATTTAGTGCTGTAAATTTCCCTCTACACACTGCTTTAAATGTGTCCCAGAGAGTCTGGTACGTTGTGTCTTGTGTTCTCATTGGTTTCAAAGAATTCCTTATTTCTGCCTTCACTTCATCATGTACCCAGTAGTCATTCAGGAGCAGGTTGTTCAGTTTCCATGTAGTTGTGCAGTTTCGAGTGAGTTTCTTAATCCTGAGTTCTAATTTGATTGAACTGTGGTCTGAGGGACAGTTTGTTGTGATTTCTATTCTTTTACATTTGCTGAGTGTTTTACTGCCAATTATGCGGTCAATTTTAGAATAAGTGTGATGTGGTGCTGAGAAGAATGTATATTCTGTTGATTTGGGGTGGAGAGTTCTGTAGATGCCTATTAGGTCCACTTGGTCCAGAGCTGAGTTCAAGTTCTGGATATCCTTGTTAATTTTCTGTTTCGTTGATCTGTCTAATATTGACAGTGGGGTGTTAAAGTCTTTCATTATTGTGTGGGAGTATAAGTATCTTTGTAGGTCTCTAAGAAGTTTATGAATCTGGGTTCTCCTGTATTGGGTGTATATATATTTAGGATAGTTAGCGCTTCTTGTTTAATTCATCCCTTTACCATTATATAATGGCCTTCTTTGTCTCTTTTGATCTTTGTTGGTTTAAAATCTGTTTTATGAGAGATCACAATTGCAACCCTGCTTTTTTTTTGTTTTCCACTTTGCTTGGTAGATCTTCCTCCATCCCTTTATTTTGAGCCTATGTGTGTCTTTGTCCGTGAGATGGGTCTCCTGAATATAGCACCCCAATGGGTCTTGACTCTTTATCCAATTTGCCAGTCTGTGTCTTTTAATTGGGGCATTTAGCCCATTTACATTTAAGGCTAATATTGTTATGTACGAATTTGATCCTGTCATTATGATACTAGCTGGTTATTTCGCCTGGTAATTGATGCAGTTTCTTCATAGCATTGATGGTCTTTACAATTTGGCATGTTTTTGCAGTGGCTGGTACCAGTTGTTCCTTTCCATGTTCAGTGCTTCCTTCAGGAGCTCTTGTAAGGCAGGCCTGGTGGTGAGAAAATCTCTCAGCATTTGCTTGTCTGTAAAGGATTTTATTTCTCCTTCACTTATGAAGCTTAGTTTGGATGGATATGATATTCTGGGTTGAAAATCCTTTTCTTTAAGACTTTTGAATATTAGTCCCACTCTCTTCTGGCTTGTAGGTTTTCTGCCAAGAAATCCACTGTTAGTCTGAGGGGCTTCCCTTTGTGGGTAACCTGACCTTTCTCTCTGGGTGCCCTTAACATTTTTTCCTTCATTTCAACCTTGATGAATCTGACAATTATGTGTCTTGGAGTTACTCTTCTTGAGGAATATCTTTGTGGTGTCCTCTGTATTTCCTGAATTTGAATGTTGGCCTGCCTTGCTAAGTTGGGGAAGTTCTCCTGGATAATACCCTGAAGAGTGTTTTCTAACTTTCTTCCATTCTCCCCATCACTTTCAGGTACACCAAACAAATGTAGATTTGGTCTTTTCACATAGTCCCATATTTCTTGGAGGCTTTGTTTGTTTCTCTTCACTCTTTTATATCTAATCTTGTCTTCTCACTTTATTTCATTAATTTGACCTTCAATCACTGATATCCTTTCTTCCGCTTGATCGAATCATCTACTGAAGCTTGTGCATGCTTCACAAAGTTCTCGTACTGTGGTTTTCAGCTTCATCGGGTCATTTAAGCTCTTCTCTACACTGGTTATTCTAGTTAGCCATTCGTCTAACCTTTTTTCAAGGTTTTTAGCTTCCTTGCAATGGGTTAGAACATGCTCCTTTAGCTTGTAGAAGTTTGTTATTACCCACCTTCTGAAGCCTACTTCTGTCAACTCGTCAAACTCATTCTCCATCCAGTTTTGTTCCCTTGCTGGTGAGGAGTTGTGTTCCTTTGGAGTAGAAGAGGTGTTCTCGTTTTTGGAATTTTCGGCCTTTGTGCTCTGGTTTCTCCCCATCTTTGTGGTTTTATCTATGTTTGGTCTTTGACGTTGGTGGCCCCCGGATGGGTTTTTGGTGTGGATGTCCTTTTTATTGATGTTGATGCTATTCCTTTCTGTTTGTTAGTTTTCCTTCTAACAGACCCCTCAGCTGCAGGTCTGTTGGAAGTCTACTCTAGACCTTGTTTGCCTGGCTATCACCAGTGGAGGCTGCAGAACAGCAAATATTGCTGCCTGATCCTTCCTCTGGAAGCTTTTTCCCAGAGAGGCACCCACCTGTATGAAGTATCTGTTGGCCCCTGCTGGCAGATGTCTCCCAGTCAGGCTACAATGGGGTCAGGGACCCACTTGAGGAGGCAGTCTGTCCGTTATCGGAGCTCGAACACCATGCTGGGAGAACCACTGCTGTCTTCAGAGCTGTCAGGCAAGGACGTTTAAGTTTGGAGAAGCTGTCTGCTGCCTTTTGTTCAGATATGCCCTGCCCCCAGAGGTGGAATCTAGAGAGGCAGTAGGCCTTGCTGAGCTCTGTTGGACTCTGCCCAGTTCGAGCTTCCCTGCTGCTTTGTTTACACTGTGAGTATAGAACCCCCTACTCAAGCCTCAGCAATGGCAGACACCCCTTCCCCTACCAAAATTCAGCATCCCAGGTTGATCTCAGACTGCTGCGCTAGCAGCGAGCAAGGCTCCATGGGCATGGGACCCACTGAGCCAGGCACGGGAAGGAATCTCCTGGTCTGCCAGTTGTGAAGACCATGGGAAAAGCATGGTATTTGGACGGAGTGTACTGCTTCTCCAGGTGCAGTCACTCATGGCTTCCCTTGGCTAGGAAAGGGAAATCCCCCAACTCCTTGTACTTCCCGGGTGAGGTGACACCCTGCCCTGCTTCAGTTAGCCCTCTGTGGGCTGCACCCACTGGCCAACCAGTCCCAGTGAGATTAACCAAGTACCTCAGTTGGAAATGCAGAAATCGCCCATCTTCTGTGTCAGTCTCGCTGGGATCTGTAGACTGGAGCTGTTCTTATTCGGCCATCTTGGAAGCGACCTCAACAGAATTATATTTCTAATAAGAAGTAGACAGAGGATTTGAGCTTGGATTTCTCTGATTCCAAAACTCAGGAGTGAATCCAGATTCAGTTACTTGCTGGCCTGAGCCTAGGGCAAGTTACCTAACCTCCCTGAGTTTCCGTTTCTTTATAATACCTGTGTTGCAGGGTTATTGTGAAATCAGAAACAATGCATGGAAAGTAGTATGGTAGTGCCTGTCACACTGTCAGTGTTTCGTTAAAGCTGACTGTAACCACAATTACCACCGTTACCCTTTTGGCACCTATGCTTGCCTGTTCCACATGCCTAACGTCCCTCTCACCTCAGCTGAGACTGCTCCCAGGTAGCTGTCAGGGCTCCAAGCATGACACTCTGGCAGGGTTTATTCCTTGGAATTACTGCCTCCTGCCTTTGTGCAGTGCTTCTCAAGTTTTAACCTGTGCAGGAATCACCTGAGGGTCTTGTTAAAATACATACCCTGATTCAGTGGATGTGGGGAGAAGCCCAAGACTCTGCATTTCTGACAAGCTCGCAGGCAGTGCCTGCACCATTCTCCGGTTCTCTTTCCCTAGCACCTTCTCTTGCTGCTTGCCTTGCTCTCCCTCAACCCAGTTTCATTAACTGAAGGGCTTGTTTTCTGCTATGTGATAACAGAACACTGGATATTAGTGATTTTCCCAGGCAACAATTTGCTTTTTAACCATTGTTTTCTTGTTGTTTTTTCTTTTTCTTTCTTTCTTTTTTTCTTTTCTTTTCTTTTTTTTTTGAGACAGAGTCTTGCTCTGTCACCCAGGCTGGAGTACAGTGGTGCCATCTTGGCTCACTGCAGCCTCTACCTCCTGGGCTCAGGTGATCCTTCCGCTTCAGCCTCCTGAGTAGCTGGGACTACAGGCATGTACCACCACACCCAGCTAATTTTTGTAATTTTAGTAGACACGAGAGCTTTTTATATTGCCCAGGCTGGTCTCAAATGCCTGAGCTCAAAGGATCCTCCCACCTTGGCCTCCTAAAGTGCTGGGAGTACAGGCAGAAGCCACCATGCCTGGCCTTTAACCATTGTTTTCTGCAGCTTCAAATTCCCTTTCCTCTACTGCCTCCATGCACATAGGGAAGAGTTCACTGATCATTTCAAACAGCTGTGAAGAGAGGGTACTGTTTGTGAGTAAGGACAGATGGGGGTGAGGTTGAGGGTGGGGAGGAAGTTTTTTGATATTGTCAAGTGACATGTCTCAATGGCCATTTATTTGTGTGGGCCTATTTATCAAGTACATAAAACAATTCACAGTAGAGTCAAAATTTCTAAAAAGAGCCTAATGAATTCTCCCCTCTTATGAACCTATGTTTCATCTGTAAAGTAGGTTATGAAAGCTAGCACAGTATTTCTGTAGCAAATGTTGATTAACTTTTTTGTGCAATTGAGCTGTTAATAGGCAGTACTGTAGCTTTGGGAAATCAAACAAATATTGACAGAACCTAGTGAAATGGTGTGGTGATTATTGTACCCTTTCTGCCACAGACCAACTGGGGCCCTCCCATGATAACCATCAGGCAAACTCTGCCCTTGGGGAGAGATGCAATAATTGATATCCTTATTTATACAAGTTTTTAAAAAATGTCAGAAAAATTCATTTTGTTAACAGTAAGTATATATATATAGCCCTCTCTACAATGTTATTCATGCTATACCCATTTTTATGTATGAGGATATTGTGCCATAGGGTTTAAGTATCTAGATAAGGTCTTGAAGAATTGTTATCTGAGAAAAAATCAATCATGCGGAAATTTCCAGTTTTATTGATCATTACTTGGAAAACATATTTTGCAAATGCCAATATTTTATGCATCTGTCCTCATTATCATCTAGAAGAGACATATGCCCTTTCATTTATTAAGTGTGCGAAGCTAGCAATGCATGCTGGTAAGGAATGTTACATGGAGTTATAAAGGAGCACACTTTAAATGTTTATGCTTAAAAAGGGCTGCCGTTAAAGCTGTTAACTTTCTGTAAGTGATACTGTTGATCGCCTACCCAATTACACCCTGCAGCTGCTCCTGTTCTGTGCCCAGCTACCACCTTGATCTTGCTGTCAGACTTTGACAGGCAAGAATGCAAGATAAGAAAATGCCCAATATTGCTTTCCTCCTGTACAGCCAGAGCTTCAGTTTGTACCCAATCTGGTCTTAAGGGACCTGAAACACAGCTGGCTGGGGCTTCTGGGAAGGCTCTTCCTCCCAGATATAGAGACGCATGTAGAATGTGTCTTTCTTCTGCATTTCAGAGTGATTGTGTGAAGATACAATACCCTGGAACTGAGGCAGCCATTTTGTAATCACTAGAGCAAAATGCTGAGGACAAAAACAAAATTCTGAGTAGAGGAGACTGGAAAAAGGAAAGGAGCCCTGGTCCTTAGTGTCACTGTGAAGCTCTTGCTTCTGTTGTAGAACTGCCCTTGCTTCCAGACTTGTTGCTCTGTGAAATGATAAATGCCCTTTTTGCCCCAGTCGCTCTCTGTTGGCCCTTCTGTTACATCCTACCTTGTGTTCCAACCCTTGAGAAGGTGGCCCCTGGGATTGTGACTGAGTGCTTTCATGACAGAGTAAGCTCTACTCTCCGAACTTTCCCTGATGTGGCAGAGAGCACAGCTGTGGTCAGCTGCACTTGGAAATTGGCTCTATCTGATGGAAGCTGGACGAATTCGCTCTGCCAGCCCTGATCAGCAGCCTGACCCTGCTTCCTCCCTGTGCCAAATTCCTGTGTCATTTGTAACAAAATCTCAGGTTTGGGGTCAACAGTGGTTTTTAAGCTTTTAGCTTTAGAGACAGACAGATGTTTAGGACAAGTTTATTTCTCTGAATATGGCCTATAAATTATAGTCTCTTCAGTCATGTGAGTGGCATAGAATTTAAAGGCAGATTTTTAACAGACAGAGCTATTTATGTCCTTTGAAAATGGTGCCATATATAAAAAGGTCTTTTACTTAAAAAGGAAAACTGTTTTCGCTGCTACAATCATTATCAGAAATTGAGCCCAGACCTTCAGACTACACTATGATGGGAGGGATATGTATTTAGAAAAAAAGTGGTAACTATGAACTTATACAATACTATTTTTGGAAACTTGTAGGAGCCACTTGTAAAAAATAAATTAGAAGGTATATTGATCTTACCTGTCTACTTTCCTTTTGGTTTTTATAATACCAAAAGTTGCTTTTCAATTTAGACTGATACTCCTTCACAGAGATAACTTTTCACTTTCTATAATCATATATTATTGTAGTTACTGTTTGTGTATATGAACACTGAACATTAAAAAATGGAAAATTTTAGAATTAGAAATTTCTTTCCATTTTTGAATTAAAGCCTCATTGGCTCAAAGTTTTAAATGTTGAGATAAAAATTATAGCTAACCTCCTTGTTATCTTTTATTTCATCGTCATATTTTTCAAAACCTATTTTTATGTGCCTGTGAGATTTAACAAGCAAAATGCATTTTCTTCCACGTGCATATGAAAAAAATAATAAATTTGGCACAGAAAAACTGTACTTGGAGATACTCATTAAATTTAGAAAATATAAGATCTAGGCCATTAAACAAGCAAGAAATATAAACAAAACCACTGAAAAAAGAAGGCAGTGTCACAGAGGACACTGTATGACAAAAGCTACAAAGATGTCATTCACGTCTGCTCTGGCTGCTTGGTTCTGTGTTCACTCTTCCAAAGATCGAGTGAGAAAAGAGATTCTAAGAGATGGAAGATCAGAGGATGATCAGGCCTCATCAGTCTGTGGTTTCAGCTCTGCCTAACCATTCTTCTCTCCACCTTTCACCTGTCACCTCTGTTGTCAATGCCGCCCTGTGTCCTGTGAATTTTTGTATTGTTTTCATAATGTGAGACAAGTAAATATTTAATGTAGTCCTTCAAATGTGCAAACAAAATGCAAATAAGATCTGTGCAAACAAAATGCAAATAAGAAGGTCAATTCTCCCAAGATAGGGATCTTTTCAAGCCGTTGAAAGGATTTTTTTTCCCCCAGGGGAGTAGCATGTTCGAAATTGTGCTTTAGGGAGATTTATCACGAAACTATGTGTAGGAAGGAAGGAAGTGGAGGAGTCTAATTGGGGAAACTGGTTAAAGAATCATGGCAGTAGTTTAGATAAGCTTATGAGGTTTTGCTGGTATGGATTGGAGTAGTGTTCAGGAAAAGGGAGATGAGACGGGTACAAAAACATTAAGCCTGATATATGTTAAATATATCTTGCATTCCTCTCCACCTCACTCAAATTTGATCTGCAAGCCCAGCCATGCTTGAATATCCAGGGCAACTTCCAGCCAGAGACTGGAGATGCTTACCCACTAATGATACCATCTGATGGCTGTACCCTCAGCCATTCTCACTGCTAGTGCTATGGGTGTGAACACTTGGAGTTCTCTAGACAGCCCATCTGCAGCATTTTTCTATGCCCTCCATCTGAAGTTCTTTCCCCTCATTGCTGGGGCTTACTCATAATTCCAGAACATGGTTGAACATTGTCTCCTCTTTGCAGCCTCACATAATACCTCCATGTTGCAGAGCTTGACTATCTCCTCTTTTGGGTGCATCTGAATCTTATGTGGATTTGGCACTTATCACACGGAATTACACTTATATTTAAACTCTCCACTGTGAGGACCCATAGTGGGTAGTTGGTAAATATTCCTTAAACGGTTAAATTCGGATCACTAAAGATCCATTCTTTTTTTTTTTTTTGAGACGGAGTCTTGCTCTTTAGCCCAGGCTGGAGTGCAGTGGCGCCCCTCTCGGCACACTGCAAGCTCCACCTCCCGGGTTCACGCCATTCTCCTGCCTCAGCCTCCCGAGTAGCTGGGACTACAGGTGCCCGCCACCACGCCCGGCTAATTTTTTATGTTTTTAGTAGAGACGGGGTTTCACCGTGTTAGCCAGGATGGTCTCAATCTCCTGACCTAGTGATCTACCTGCCTCGGCCTCCCAAAGTGGTGGGATTACAGGCGTGAGCCACTGCGCCTGGCCAAATTCATTCTTATTCTTGGACTCTAACTTCCCTGCCTTATAACATGGTTCTTAAAACTGACCTGCCTTCACCCCTATTCCTGAGTTTCTCTTGTGCTAATTGCTGAGTAACACAATCATATCCAAAGGCTGTTGGTCTGCGCTGTCTTACTGCACCCTTCCCTTATGATTGTCGGGACCCTGGCTGAACTCTGCTGGTGTCAGCCCTGCCACTTGTCCACAGACCAACCATGAACCATGTGACCAACCATGTGACAACTCTCAAGTTTTGCCTGCTCTAGATAAATGATGGCTCAATTCCTAGTCCCTCCCTGCCAACCCACTCACTACCTGGTTTATAGCTGGAGTACCCTGCACCCCTTGATCTCATACTTGTTCAGCAGGCTGAACTTCTGCCACCAGCAGCTAGACCTCTTCTTGCCTTTGTTTCTCTCTCCAACCCTGTCTCTCTAGTATATTACTGATGGTGCCCTGCAGCATGTCAATATAGGCTTGATGGATTCCAATGGCTTTGGGAACAGCTTGGATTTTACAGGAAGGCAGGCAATTGTGGGACCAGAGTCAAAAGCTAACGGAGGCTAACTGGGTGGGTGATCAAGAACATGGAGATGGCATAGAGGAAAGAAAGCACTAAGAGGAAATATTTTTAGGAAAGAAGAAAATAAATTCAGCTTTTAAGTGTGGATGATGAGTAGTTTGGGATATACCCAGGGGTGTTATTAAAATATTGAATGAGGTATAAAATGGCATCAACCAATCAACACAGATGCCAATGTTAGCTTATATAGGTACTTGTCAGTTCAGGATATATGATGTGGGCTGGAGGGAGCTGGCAGAACAAAGTACTGGAAGGTCACAGTGCTCTTTAGCCTGGGCCAGAGTCAATAAATGCCAGGTAAACTTCCCATCTGAACGTCAATCGTCTTTTTCCTTGCCCCTCCCTCCAATGGTCAGACTGTGTCTATATATGCCGGTGGGTGGTAGTCTTAACCTTTTTTCACTCCCTCATTAACCTGTAGATAGTTTATCTTAAGATTACCTCCAGACTCCTAGTTAAAGCACTCTGTTAAACTCATCCTTGTACCACTTTTTATCACTTTGTAAGAGCATGGCCAGCCCTCTTCCCTTTAGCACAGAAAGCCCTCTTTTATCCTCACAAACAAGAGAGGGCTGACTGCTATGGATTTATGCAAATTCCGTTTTTAACCTGCCAGCCAAAGAATAGGAGACAGATTAATTCTTAAGATGTTTTTTAGCTTTTGAATTTTGCGTTCCGGGGAGGATGTTTTTGATTTTTTCTTTTTGGCACATTTGAGTTAGAAATAAAGATAGAAAGTTAATTGTTAGCTCTGGGCATTCAAAGAAGATGAGGATTTTTGCCCACCCTGCTTAGAAAAGACAAACTTATTGCCTAAGGATTTAACACTAGATTAGTAGCTTCTGATTCAAATTGAAAATATAATAAATGTCAAATAACCAAATTGGTTGCATTAGGGGTCACTCATTAGAGAGAGCAGAGAATTCGCACAGTTAATGGGAAAATCTCTCCTAGCAGGGCAAGAAAAAATGCTGGATTCTAGTTTCACTTCTGCTACAGTCATACTGGGAACTTTGGAGTATGAAACTTTGATTTTCCCAGATTCCTTCACTTCTAGCATTGATCAAGGAGATATGCAAATTTGCTTCCTCTTTTACCCCCACAGGTGTGCAGGAGGTTTGTATAGTGGGAAAGCACTAGCTTGTGTAGCTATAAGCCTCTGTCCTTTTAGCTGGTTTAATGGGTATAAGAAGCAATGATAGTGGGGCTGTTTCTCATGCAAGACAGTCTCTTGCTTATTCGGTTGAGACAGACTGCCACCTCAGAATCTCTGGGTCTTGACTCTGCCGTGAGATTTGCCAAGTGGTGACATAAACACCCACTCAAACGTCTGTGAAATGTCTGCCTCTGAGTGTTCCCTTTGATTCATCTCCCACCCCATCCCCTGACACTCATTTCCTGACTGACCTTGCTCCAATCCCAGGAGCAAGCTTTCTGGCCTTGATCCTGGGCTGGTAGAATCAGCCACCTCCTCTGAATGTCCAAAATGCTCCACTTGGCCAGCCTCTCACTCCTAGAGTGGCAGCAAGGAGTTGGAGGTGTATCACCTCTTAGTGATCTTCCTAAGAATGCACTTTACCTGGCATTAGACCCAGGGTTATCTGGAAGGAATGATATGTTGGCTAGTTACTGCATTTATATAGATAAGTTTAGTGTTTCTCAGTGTTTTGAGATATATTCTTTATGGTTAAAATTGACTTTCATGAGAAAAACCCTACCCATTCTCTGCCTTTAATGATGCCTAGGTTTTTCCCTACTTTGGAATATAAATCTTTGCTTCACCTCATTGCCTTTTCAAGCCACTGCATTAACGCAGTCACCTTTCACTGCCAAATTCCTGAACAGGTGAAATGTCCTGGTTATGTTAATTTCTTCATCACCAATTCTCATATTAAGCCTTTGCAATCTGGTTTGCACTCCCACCAGACAACTGAAATGACTTTTTTTCCTGGCCTTTATGCCAGTCCCATGTCATTTTTCTCAGTTATTACCCCATCAAATCTCTCGGAAGTACTTGATACTGTTGATTTTCTTTTTCTCCTTAAAAATTTGTCCAAGGCTCTGTCTCTATAATACTGAATTTTTGCTTCACCTCTTTAACTCTTCCTTCACTCTGTGGTGACACTGCTTTTCTCCTGTTGACCATCAACCCATGGCTTTTTCCTTTATTTTTCATTTATTTTTAATTTTTGTGGGTACATAATAGGTGTATATATTTATAGGTTACATGATATGTTTTGATACAGGAATGCAATGCATAATAATCATGCCATGGAGAATGGAGTGTCCATCCCCTTACGCATGTATTCTTTGTGTTACAAGCAATCCGATTACACTCTTATAGTTATCTTTAAATGTACAATTAAGTTATTTTTGACTACAGTCACCTAGTTGTGCTATCAAATACTAGGTCTTATTCATTCTTTCTAACTATTTTTTGTACCCATTAACCCTACTTGTCACAGCCTCCCACTACCCTTCCCAGCCCCTGCTAACCATCCTTCTACTCTCTATCTCCAGGAGTTCAATTATTTTGATTTTTGAGCTTTCACAAATAAGTGAGAACATGTGAAGTTTGTCTTTCTGACTTACTTAACTTAACATCATGACCTCCAGGTTCATCCACGTTGTTGCAAATGACAGGATCTCATTCTTTTTTATGGCTGAATAGTACTCCACGTATATATGTACCACATTTTCTTTATTCATTCATATGTTAATGGACACTTAGGTTGCTTCCAAATCTTGGCTACTGTGAACAGTGCTGCAACAAACATGGGAGGGCAGATATCTCTTTAGTATACTGATTTCCTTTCTTTTGGGTATATATTCAACACTGGGATCACTGGATCATATGGTAGTTCTATTTTTAGTTTTTTGAAGAACCTCCAAACTGTTCTTCATAGTGGTTGTGCTAATTTATATTTCTACCAGTAGTGTATGAGGGTTCCCTTTTCTCCGGTCCTTGCCAGCATCTGTTATTGCCTCTCTTTTGGATAAAAGCCATTTTAACTGGGGTGAGATATAGTTTTGATTTACATTTCTCTGATGATCAATGATGTTGAGCACCTTCTCATATGCCTGTTACCAAGGCTTTGTTCTTGACCCTGTGCCCATCCATTCTCAAAATTAAAGTCGTATCAAAATGGTGGTAACTCCCTATAAATGCTTTAAACTCTGACCTCTCACATAAAACCTTATTCCTTATAACAAGCTACCTACTAGTCATTTCCACTTGGATATCCAGTCTCCTTCCCAGGTTCTCTATTGCAGGAAACAAACTGACTGGGTTTAAATCTGGGATTTAATCAATCACTTATTGGTTGTGAGACTCTGGGGAAAGTGACTTTATATTGCCTCAGTTTCCTCAACTTGAGAATAGGATGGTGATGGTGGTAATAGAGTCTATCTAAGTGGATTTAATAAATAATATATGGAAAGTTGGTTTCGCACAACACCTGGGTGCCATATTAAGTATTAAAAAATATTATCATCTACAATTCTGCTTTCTTTTTAATTCTTACATCTAGTAATTCACCAAGTCATTTTTCTTTCTTCTTAGTAGTCGCTCTAGTTTCCATCTCTGCTTCATTTCTATTACCTTTTGAATCAATCTTTACAGGGCCTTAGTGCTACAATACCGGAACCTCTTTGCTGTGTGTTGTATCACTTATTAGGCTGCTTCACAGTTCAAAAAGTTTACCCACTATCAATGAATCACATTAGAATTCTTCAACTAGATATCTAAGGCTAAGCATCAATTGTTCTTGCTTGGGGCTCACCTTGAACTCTTGCTACTTAATATATACTCCAGCTACTTAGTATGTAAACTTCTGCTCCATCAAGTCAATCAACTTTCCTGTCCTTGGAAATGCCATGCCATTTCCACTACCTGAGAATGCCATTTAAATGGCAATACTTGCCTAGGTAAGGGAGGTAGGGGAGAGGTGACATAAGCCCTGTGTATTTGCCATCCTTGATACTTCTTACAAGTAAATCTTAAATTCATTGATTTTGAAGAAAGAAAAGGAACCTTTTGAAAGTCTTGGAAAGAGAAAACAAAGCTCAAGAGGGCATAAAATGTATAAAAACAAGAAGTACCCTGTTCATATTATGATTCACTACACTTGCTAATGGAAGATATTGTTTAATTAACTGACCACCTACAGTGTGCCAGATATTATACAGTGAATACAACTAGCCTGTTTTCCTCCAGATGCCATCCAACCACTCTTTTCAATATCAAGACAAAGGACTGCATAGCACACTATGACTTCTAGGTCCTCTTTAGTAGGAAAAAATTAGTTCCCAGACTATATACCATAAGATTCATTGCCAAACCCACTGAGCTAACATTTGGGTGGTAATTATTAAACACCATATGCTTATTGAGCTCGTAATATATTAAAAGCACTGTTTTAGTTCTGCGGGAAACCCCAAAGAAAAATAAAACATGTCACTGAACTCTATGTGTTCTTGACTTGGCAGTATTTTCAGTGCTGTATATATTTTTTCAAAAAATTAATTTTTATGAAATACATCTACAAAGTTAAAGATGTGGAATACTCTTATAAGATAAAATAAAAATGGCATTTTCTTTTTTCATACCTCCCTGAGTTTCCTTACCCAAGGGCAACCACATTCAGGTCTTGTAGGTTTTTGTTGAGCTACTTAAGTCAATATTTTTAAATAACATTTCTTGACTTTTTGATTCTTGAAAAATGAAAATTTAGCCCTCTCTTATTACCCCCAAACTCTGCTACTTCCCACCTTCCTTTTTATAAGAAATTATATTGTAATTTTTGGTACAATTGTCAGAGTTTATATTACTGTGTACTTATATAAATATTGTTTGCCTTTCACTAAATAGTATATTAAGATTACAATTCCTTATACAACTTTCGTTTTTTAAATAGTTAATAATTACCTCATTTTGTCATTTAGAAAATTGTCTACACTTCTAATTTTAAAAACTATAAAATCTTAATGCTGTTGAACATATTAAATAATCTATATAGTTTTGTCCCTGATCGCACCTCTACCCTTGGGAACTCTCTCTTGTACTTTTTGATTCTTGTATTCCAGTCTGGACTGGCAGCTCTCTAAGTTTCCTGAAGAGCTGCCATCTTTGAAAATCCCTTTATCTTTCTCTTGAGTTAGGTCCCATGTTTACATCTTTCTTGATTTACTCAATTGTTTTGGTTTGTTTATTTTTGTTTGTTTCTTTGAGGACATTCCTTATTACCTTCCTGGGAAAGGCTTCATGAGAATACATTTTTGAGATGTCTTTTTTTTGTAGCTTCAAACTTGAGTGGTAGCTTGGCTGGGTATAAAACTTTAATTAGAAATCATTGTTTTTATAAAACTTTGAAAGCATTGCTCCATTGTCCTTCATCTTTCAATGTTGCTGATAATAATTCCAAAAATGTGTTGACAGCATTTCTCCATTGTTATTACTTCTTGCTTTTTCTTTAACTTTGTGACTTTTTGTTAACTTTGAAAAACATATTTAAGTTTAGTTTTGGGGATGGTTGGAGATAATTGCATACATTCAAGATTGCATTTTTACCCAGGTGTCTTCAGTGTCATATTAATTTAGAAACACTGAACTATATCATTGTGTAGAGTTCATTTTTGAGTAAATCACAGAGAAATGCTCTGAGATGACCATGTACTGATTATTTACAGACTATTAATGTCACATGCTTCCTCTTCGTGCCTTGTATTTGAAATTAATTGTCCCTTTCTCAGTGCATTCTATGCCTTTTTCATGACTTTTTTTTTTTTTTTTTGATACAGGATCTCACTTTGTCATTCAGGTTGGAGTGTGGTGGCATGATCATGGCTCATCACTGCAACCTCTGCTTCCCAAGCTCAAAAGATCCTCACACCTCAGCCTCCTGAGTAGCTGAGACTACAGGCACACACCATCACACCTGGCTAATTTTTGTATTTTTTGTAGCAATGGAGTCTTGCTTTGTTACCCAGGCTGGTCTTGAATTCCTGAACTCAAGTAATCTACTGGCCTCGGTCTCCCAAAGTGCTGGGATTACAGGCATGCGCCACCAAGCCCAGTCTCCTTTTTCATCACTTTCAGCATAAAGCTAATCATGCCATTTATGACATTTTAAGAATGTATCTGTATCTACTAATATTTTTAAGCATCTTTATTGAGATATAATTTAAATACCATATTTATCTAAATGTACAGTTACATTTTAAAAAATATGTCCACAGAAGTGGGCAACCATCGCCACAATCTGTTTTATTATCCTCAAACAAAACCATGTATATGTTAGCAGAAAGTTCCCATTTTCCCTTCCCTCTTGCTCCTACATCCATTAATCTGCTTTCAGTCACTATAGATTTGCCTATTCTGGAAATTTCACATAAATAAAAGCATATGATCTGTGGTCTTATGTGACTGGTTTCTTTTACTGTATATAGTGGTTTTCAAGGTCTATCTGTGTTGTAGTAGTTACCAGTAGTTCATTCTTTTTTATTGCTAAATTGGACTACATTTTAAGCTCTCTAAAGATAGGTCTCTTTTCATGTTTGAATGTTTAACACCTAGCATAATAACTAGGAGCTATATTGTCTTACATGTTTGTTTATTAAATAGATAGATGGCTAATTCTATTTTCAAATCTGCCCTCATGGTCCTACTTCCAAAACTTTTATTTGACCATGACCACATATTTTCTTAAAGTTTCATATTTCAAAAAAGTTTAATTAAGATTTGGACAGAAAATGAAAGTATTCTAAATATAGATAATCCTTAATTCACAGTGGAATAACATACTATCCACAACTACCTTCTTTATACCTTATACCTTCATTAGTGATTTCCAGTCTCTAAATCAGTCATTTAATGAAGTTCACAGTCACTGACCAGGATAAGATTGGAGCAAGTAACTGTTTTTTTTAAGCCTGGTTCTAGAATAAAGGAGATGCCCTTGGTCACCTAAACTAATATGATAATTTAGTTCTTGTGGAACTCTACTCCAATTCAGCCCCGTGATGTTTTTCCCTGAGAGCACTAAGTATTTCTCCTTTCAATCCTTTGGTTACTCTGAAACCAAACAGAATTTGGTCAAGGCTGGGACTTAGGCATTTTTTCCAGTGTTCTGCCAAAAATAGGGTCAAATGTTTGTGGGCTCCTCTAATTCTATCTCATTGTCCAGTCAACATTTGAAAGGCAGAGAATTGTGCTGAGACTCATAAACTGTGCTTTTCTGGTTCCCCCCAAGCCTTGCACACTCAAAAGAAAATACCCACACACAATGGTTTGGGAAACCCTCCAACTTCAATATCTAAGAATGATTTAAGAGTTCAGGTTGAAGAAGGAGGGATAGAATACCTCAAACTTATCTTTCTGTGATTCTACTCTTTTTTTTTTTGAGGCAGAGTTTCACTCTTGTTGTCCAGGCTGGAGTGCAGTGGTGTGATCTTGGCTCACCACACCCTCCACCTCCTGGGTTCAAGCAATTCTCCTTCCTCAGCCTCCCGAGTAGCTGGGATTACAGGCATGTGCCACCATGCCCAGCTAATTTTTGTATTTTTCTATTATTATACTTTAAGTTTTAGGATACATGTGCACAACGTGCAGGTTTAATTTTTGTATTTTTAATAGAGACGGGGTTTCTCCACGTTGATTAGGCTGGTCTCGAACTCAGGTGATCCGCCCACCTCGGCCTCCCAAAGTGCTGGGATTACAGGCGTGAGCCACCGTGCCCGGCTCTGTGTTTCTAGTCTTACAAGTCCTAACATATAATACTAAAACATGCGGAAAGAAGTGGTAGGATGGATATGAATTGAACAGATACTAAAAATTAAACTCATATCTATTTGTGGGTTATAGCTTCTATCTTTGACTTATATATTTATGACTTCAGAAACAAGAATTTAATTTTTAAAACTAGTTTCATGGGCTTGAATTGTTTTTGAACAGCTGGACATCTTTTATAGTAGCACTAAAGATGATGTTTCTCCTTCACAGACAGAGACTGGGGGTTTGTGTCTTTCAGATTGATGTTAACTCAAACATTTTTTTCTGAACACATACATACATATATGCACACACATGCATGCATGCACACAGTATTTTTATTTTTATTTATTTATTATACTTTAAGTTCTAGGGTACATGTGCACAACATGCAGGTTTGTTACACAGGTATATATGTGCCATGTTGGTTTGCTGCACCCATCAAATCATCATTTACATTAGGTATTTCTCCTAATGCCATCCCTCCCCCTGCCCCCTACTCCACGACAGGCCTGGGGATGTGATGTACCCCACCCTGTGTCCAAGTGTTGTCATTGTTCAATTCCCACGTATGAGTGAGAACATGCAGTGTTTGGTTTTCTGTCCTTGTGATAGTTGGTCAGAATGATGGTTCCCAGCTGCATCCATGTCCCTGCAAAAGGACATGAACTCATCCTTTTTTATGGCCATGTAGTAGTCCATGGTGTTATGTGTCACATTTTCTTAATCCAGTCTATCATTGATGGACATTTGTGTTGGTTCCAAGTCATTGTTATTGTGAATAGTGCCACAGTAAACATACGCGTGCATGTGTCTTTATAGTAGCATGATTTATAATCCTTTGGGTATATACCCAGTAATGGGATTGCTGGGTCAAATGGTATTTCTAGTTCTAGATCCTTGAGGAATCACCACTGTGTCTTCCATTATGGTTGAACTAGTTTGCACTCCCACCAACAGTGTAAAAGCGTTCCTATTTCTCCACATCCTCTCCAGCATCTGTTGTTTCCTGACTTTTTAATGGTCGCCATTCTAACTGGTGCACACAGTATTTTTTTTAAAGCTAAATCTTTTTTTCTGAATTCAAGATCTGTGAAAAGGCTGTAAATGCCCCCTGTAGGGAAGCTCAAACCCAACAATGCGAACATCTGACTTTATCCTTATGTTTCTTCCTCAAAAAGATGAGAACACAGGGGAAAGTTTACCTATTTTTATCCATGAAACAAGGTCACTAAATATGTTATGTCAGTCAAATCAAAGCCCCATCTTTAAAAATGTTTCTGTGTAATCTATAACGTCCTTTTGCTAGAACTTAAGAGTGACATGAGTTCTGTAACTTATTTCCCTAGTTGGTGATAAGGGTCTGAATTTTTGGTTGACACTTCTGAAATACAGCTGCTGGAGCACTAGCATTCTGATTCAGAAATCTGACTACATTAGAAGAAAATTAACCTTTCAAAAAGCCACTGTTCTAAGGAATGATTTTAATCAAATGAATTTTAAATGTTGTACCTGCATTTAGAATTTTTGGAGAGATTGCAACTCCCCAGTGATCTATCTACTTTTTGAAGACGAAGAAAAAAAACAAATTTATGATAAAAATAACTATGAAAGTTGTAAAGAGCATCATAAATGAAACTAGGTTGCTTTAACTGAAATGGTTTTTATAGTAGCACCAGATTCAGAAATGAAAGAAACTGACTTTATTTTAAATAGTTTGATACCTTCAAAGAAAAATAGCAGGTTGTATTAATATCTTGTCAATTTTATGTTTTCTGTTGAAATAGCTCATGAAACACTTACTTATTGATTTATTTGCTATTTGACAGGTACTTCCACTGTGCTAAACATAAACATGGAGGGTGGGGATAGGGAGCTGTTGCAGGAAGTATCAGATCTATTGCACACAATAGATTGTTAAAATATTAAGTACCTCTGGCTGGGCGCACTGGCTCATGCCTGTAATCCCAGCAGTTTGGGAGGCCAAGGCGGGTTGATCACTTGAGGTCAGGTGTTCGAGACCAACCTGATTAATATGGTGAAACCCCATCTCTACTAAAAATACAAAAATTAGCCAGGTGTGGTAGCATGCTCCTGTAGTCCCAGCTACTCGAGAGGCTGAGGCAGGAGAATCGCTTGAACCTGGGAGGTGGAGGTTGCAGTGAGCCTAGATTGTGCTACTGCACTCCAGCCTGGGTGACAGAGCAAGACTCCATCTCAAAAAAAAAAAAAAAAAATTAAGCACCTCATAGACTATTAAATATTCAAATGAACATTATAGTGCACTTTCAGTCTACAAACTCAAGTATGCAAGATATATTTTTTTACTCCCCCTTTTACTTTCTCTCATTTAACTTAATATGATATCCAAGTCTTGATCTTACCAATTTGTGGGAAATTTCACCTCAGGAATTCTTGGTGATCCTTCTCATTCTGGGGTCGGGTTGAGATTTGAGGGCTTGTTATGGGTTGAATTATCTCCCCCATGAAGATATGTTGAAGTCCTCACCTGCAGTACCTTACAATGTGACCTTACTTGGTAATAGGGTCATTACAGACATAACTATTTAAGATAAGATTATAATGGAGTAGTGTGGGCCTTTAATCCATATGACTGGTGTCCTTATAAGAGGAGGAATGGGACGTAGAGAAGACAGCCTTATGACAATGGGGACAGAGATTGCTGTGATGCATCTACAAACCAAGGAATACCAAGAATTGCCAGCATCACCAGAAGCTAGGAAGAGGCAAGGAAGGATTCTCCTTGTAGGTTTCAGAGGGAACATGGCCCTGCCAACCTGCTGATCTCAGACTGCTGGCTTCCAGAACTGTGATACAATAATTGTCTGTCATAAGCCAGCCAGTTTGTGGTACTTTGTAATGGCAGCCATAGCAAACTAATTCAGAGCCTTATACCATGTAAGAAACAAGGGGTGGGGGTGGCAGTGTGTCTGAGCTGTCATCTTCTGGCCACATAGATAATGCTAAACAGGCCATTGTCCCTGTTCACATGCTTGGGACTCAGGTAGTTTTTAGAAGCAAGAACATCCAGAACCTCTGATCTTTTTGCCTGGAATATCAAGTGGCCAGCTTCAGGCTCTTACACATCCTGGAGTACTGGCTTATGCCTTCCTTACTTCCTTTCCTAGCCCAGGGAGGATTTTTAATATTTGGGGAATGGGGGTAGCCCCTTTCTTCTGTCTGCTTTTGTTGATTACCCTTTTTTTTTTCCTTTTAAAATTTATGTCCCTTCTTAACTTTGGCTCTCTAGTCTTATACATTCTCCTGAGGGATTAGGCTTTTGAAAAACAGCAGGAGGAAGCCTTTCTCTGTTTTCTATCCCTGAGATAATGAAGCTACAATCAAGGGAGGAAAGCCTGATACAGACACTGGAGAAGGAGGAAGTGGAAACACAAGGAGGAAAAGCCTTGGAGCAATTATCAAACTAATATCCAGCCACAAAATTATTGTTTTTATTATTTTTTAGAGACAGGGTATCACCATGTTGCCCAGGCTGGTCTTGAACTCCTGAGCTCAAGCAATCGCCCACCTCAGCCTCCTGAAGTGCTGGGATTGCAGGTGTGAGCCCCCACACCTGGCCTCAGACACAAAATTATTAACAGGACTACATTAAATTTTCCAATGGCTTTTTAAACTCTTGACCCAGCTTTCTTACGTCCTGACAATAAATTAAATTTATCAGATTGGGGATGATCAAGAGAGTGGTCTTTAATGCAGTTTCAGGGATGAGGAAACATTGATGGATCTCTCCAAGATTCTATTTTAGGAAAAATTTTTGCATGAATATTGACTGACTCAACCATATATATTACTGATGACCAGATGATGCATCTGTTGATTTCTAAGACAAGCAATGTAACCAGACCCAACAAATGAAGAGCCAATTATCTTGGCCTTCTAAGTCAGTGATCCAAACCTAGCTCAGAATCATTAAGGCTCTTTTAAAAAATAAAAACCCAGACTCACTCCTGGACATTGCCATCTGGAGGAACGCCAGGCAATCTGTAGTTTTTAAAAGTTCCTGGGTGACTTTGGCCAATCTGGAGAAGCACCAATCTAAAAGATGAAATTTATTTAATAATCTGAGCCATGATTGCTATATATGTATGGTTCAGGCGAATATGAATATTTAGTGCTGTTTGGATACTGTCTACTATCATCTGCATAACAGCTGCCTTAGCAGAATTAGTTCAATAGGTTATACTTCTGTACCTTTGATTTTAAAATACATAATTGTATTTAAAAGAAATTTATTAGCCTCTTGTATATAAACCTTTACTACTGTCCCATCAGTCTGGTAGGAAGATTTCTTGCCATTTGATAAAAGGAAAAACTGACACTGTTTCTAAGAAACACCAAAAGTTAGTCAATTATGAGGACATTCCCAGATATTTTTTAGCAGAATAAACTTAGATGTACCCTTCCATATTACCTCAGGTCTTTGAGTGTCTATTTAGTCGTCAATTGGCAGTATCTAGTCCTCTTAATTTAACACAATTAGCATTTCTGAAATTAATCACCAAAGCATTCTAAATTACGCTGTTTGCTAATAGGAAGGACTCATTTTCCATGGAGGTATTTTTAAAATACCTGCTTCAGTGCAATAATCTCATCTGCTTCAGCAAGTATTGTGGGTGTGCCTATGAGTGTGTGTGTGCTGTAGTAAGCTATACCTATCACTGCCTTTTTGCATTCTTGGCCAAGATACCATGCCAATCAGGCACAATAATGCACAATACAATAACAAAACTCAGACAAGACTGGGTGAATTGCTTAACCGCATGTGTCTGGTACATTTAGAACAGACAGTTGATCTGGTAGATTCAGGAGACATAGAACAGTCTTTCCAGGTGCTAAAATTCACTGGATATTTCAGTTAAGACAATAATATACATATTAAGAAGCACCTAACAAAAAGACACTGTCTAGTTAATTGTATAACAAAAGAGAGTCTTTGTTAAGGGACTTAATGCAGAGCCCAGCCCAGAAAGCCCAAGAGCTGGTGGAAAAGGATTTCAGGAAAGAAAGGAGAGGAATGTAAACCAAGCTAACCAGCTGAAGCTTATCACTTCCCCAGAAGTTGCGGTCTTTAGACCTGTTTGTGTAAGAGGTAATAAAACCTGGCAGGCTGGTACCTGTTAAGATGCCAACATAGGTGATTTGTTCATGCAACCTGAAAGTCGGCTCTGCGCTCCTCCATGTGGGGGCTGGAGTAGCTACCTGGCCCTTGTCCTGGCCCTGGGGCTAGAGTCAGGGAGGCAGGGAGCAAAGTAAAGTTTGAGAAAAAAAAATCAACTTTGGCCCCAGTGCCACCCTCTTTTCTCTCAGTCTCTGCTTGCGGTGTTGCAACTGTGTTTGGGGGTGTATGCTAACTTTGGGAAGACGTTGGCAGAGTGCTTTGAATGGCTATGTCATTTTTCATACAGCTGTTTTCTACCCAAGTTTTCTGGTTAAGTAGCATTTTTGCTTTGGTTTGCTTCCCCATTTTGACATCAATCTGTGTCCAGTGTTCTTCAGTGGTTCTCAGAGACTTGGCATCCGGCTACACTGATGTGATTCAGGTGCAAACACAGACGGTTGGAGAGAAAGTGCCTCTACTGGAAAATGCCTCTAGAAAGCACTTCTGAGAAGCTTGCTCTTTGCCACAGATACTGCTTTGCTCCATTCTAGCTTGGTTTGGCATACCCATAAATGTCTCCATACGGTTTATTAGGTTTTTGGTAGTAAGCTTATTCTAAAATAATTGGCTAAATGAAATGAAAACAGTCACAACTTGTTCCATAAAGAGATGATCTAATTTCAGCAAATCAGTGCCACTCATTCTGGATTTTATCTTATAGTTTGTAAACATGGAGCAGGTAAAAAGTATGAGGCAGGTTGACAGCATTGTCTAGGTTGTGCACTGAACATCCTGGGGTACACCATTTAAATAGGCTTCTTTGAGTACTGACAAAATGACTCACCTTGCTGATGGCAGCGGCAGGCCATCCGGAGGGGCCGCTGCTATCGTGTGGGCTGCAGTGGGGAGGCGCAAGAGGCGGCAGCAGGAGCAGCTGTGAGAGCAGCAGTGGTGGCGGTGGGTCCCCTGTACCCCGCGTCCCCGAGGCAGCCGACTGCACCACTCCCACCCTCGCATGGCCGGGCAGCACCTGCTCTCGTGCCCGGCCTCCACCGCGGCCTCAACCTCACTTCCCACTGCATGCTGGGGGAGGTGAATACCTGGCCGACAGCGCAGCTGGAACACGCAGGGCCGGCCCTAGGAGCATCAGGTTCATTCGTGCCGGGTTGGCCCGAGTGCTGCGCCACCTGCACCTCACCCACTGCCCTGGGAGCTGAGCCAGTCTCCCACCGGAGGGGGAGCAGCGCGGTCAGGCACAGAGGGGCGGGCAGAGAGAGGCCCCAAGGTGGAGCTGGGTCTGGGGCAGTGCCACATTCCACAGAGCTGGCAGGAGCAGGCAGGATCCCTGCCCTCCCAGGCGTGGCTGCAGCTGCCCAAGTTGCTGCTGGGGACCCAGGCACAACTGTACTCTCCTGGGCCCGAGAAAGCTTTCCCTTCCCCCTACAGGCTCGGAGGTATCTGCTCCCACTGCCTGGCTTCTCCCCTCTGTTAGCCCCTGCTCTGATCACAGAGAAAAGTTGAAGACAAGCCCAGGTGCTGTCACAACCTGGCTAGGTGTGCTCACGCTCAGGGCAATGCTAACAAGCCAGCCCCCTGCCACCTAGGCCCCCTCTGGACTTTGGATGCCAACAAGCTTGGGAGGGAGACTGAGGGGGCACTGAGGGCAGCTTGGCACTGGTCTGCAGGCGCCCCTTGGCACAAACAGCCTGGGCGCCATGAACAGTGGCAAGAAGCAGACAGACTACTGTGTGGAAGGGGACAGGTCCCCTGTGAAGCCAGGGAGGTCCTGAAGCCTGGGGGCCAGGCTTCTAGTCCTGCAGACAAGAGTGGGAACTTGTGGTGCCTTTTTCCAGGCCTTCCCATGGCCATGGACCAATCAGCGTACACTTCCTCCCCTCTGAGGCCCGCGAAAGCCCGGACTCAGCCAGACTAGAGGAGACAATGGGAAGACTTAGCTGCAGAGAGAAGCTGCCCACGCCAGAGTCTCCTCTCTGCTGAGAGCTGGGGAGACAATGGGACGACCCTCTCTGCTGAGAGCTAGAGAAATGATAGGACGACCAGCTGTAGAGAAGAGCTACCCTGTGCTGAGAGCTGAACACTCGTCGGGACACTGGCTACGGAGAGGAGCTGCCCATTGCGGGTCTCCTCTGAGCTCTTCTATTGCTCAAAAAAGGTCCTCTTCATCTTCCTTACCCTCCACTTGTCTGCGTACCTAATTCTTCCTGGAGGCAGGATAAGAACTCAGGACCCACTGAATGGCAGGGCTGAAGGAGCAGTAGCACAAACAGGGCTGAAACACGACCTTTGCCCACCATGTTGCCGGCAACAAGAAGGAGAGAAGGAGAAAAGAGCTGCAGCCCTTTGGGGACCCCAGACCTAGGAGATCCCTGAGCCAGGGATGTGATACCCTCTTTAGGGCTCTGTGGTTCTGGGCATCTGCAAGGTTCTGGGTGCCACACTATGTTCCCCAGTGTCAGCTGTGGAAGCTGCTTATGGTACGTCTCATTAAGCCACAGCCTCGCAGGGAGCTAGCGCCCATGCTGGTGCCTAGAGGTGTCTGTCCTGCTGCAGCTGGTATGCCTGGCTGTGCACAGTGGCCGGATCCCACGCTCGCTCACACACCCCTCACCTCTCCACACCTGGCTCGCCCTTGGCAGGCATGGGATCCAAGCTGGTAGAGGGAGCCAAGCGCAGCCTGACAGGCCAAGTGGGCGAAATGAGCTCAGTGGGCCACAGCAAAACTCGGGCAGAGGCGCCACTGGCCACAGAGGTTTCTGGCTGGTGAAGCAACACTGCAAGGGTCCTGTAACATTGCTATTCAAGAAATTTAATCTTACAGGAATGGTTTTACAAAATTAGATTCAAAGATGGGGAAAAATATCCTATGAAAATCAGAGAATCTGGTCACCATTAAACTATAGTTCTGGGAAGTTTTTTTTTGCATTAGAGCTGAATGTTTCATTTGACTCTCAACTTTATACTCCAAATTGCATATTTCACATAAATAACAAAGAGTTACCTCTTCTCCAACCTCCATTCTCAGTCTCTAGGAATAACCACTTTCAACTCTTGAGAGTTATTCTTTAGGTATTTCCTCTATATTTCAAAATCCCATATTTAAACTAGATTTTCCTGTTTTAGATATTATATTTGGACTTCCTGTATACCATGGAAGATGAGAATTTAGCTTTCTTAAATACCTGCCCTCTTCAGTTCCACCCTAACTTTCTATAGAACTATATAATTTCAAGGTAGATCACAATTCAGTGTTTGTATTTTTCTGAATGTGATTTTTAGTCACAGCTGAGTCATGTGGTATAGTATTATTATATTTCCTTTCTTGTTGACCTTCTTGTTTTTCCTGTTAATAATTGTTTGTTCTTTTGTTAGCTTGGTTATCTATACACACTCACTAATTCATTCCTAACTCTCCATGTTCATGTTCCAACGCAGTCTGATTATTCTCAAGGCCTGCTACCTATTCCAGGTTGGAAATAATTTTTGCTCCACATTTTGAAGTAATTGCCCCATTGTTTTCTAGCTTCCACTGCTGAGTTGAATAATCCAATGGCATTCTGATTCTGGATCTTTTGTCTGTGACACTTCTCCTTTTTCATTTCATGAGTCCCTTTGAGGACCCATGTGACTAGGGGTGGATTTCTTCCTATTCTCTGCATTGGTCTTGTTCCCTGCAAGTTCCTTTTTTTTTTTTTTTTTTTTTGCTGTTTTTAAATTTTGTTTTCCTACTCCTCTGTTAGAGACTTTCCTCACCTGTCTAGTGATCTCTGGCTTTCCATTCACATTTAAACAAGCTATGAGAAGCTTTCTATATGGAGGAAGGGTTTTGTCAACTGCTAGACTCCATCCTGGGGCTGGAGTTGGTAAACTGAGGCTCATAGGCCAAACCAGTGGGTCAAAAACGACCCACTGCTCATTTTTATATGGCTCTAAGTGTGGTTTTTATATTGTTAAATGTTGAAGAAAATAATGAGAATAATATTTTCTGAAACATGAAACTTCTTTATATTTTTATTCCAGTTAATTTTCTGTAAAGAACAGGGTGAATGAATCCTAGTAGCTGGAATTCCGGTGGGAAGAGAACTATCTGGCATTCCTCACCCCCAAGAACCTGTATTCCTCATTAAAATGTTTCTGACCTTTTCATAGTTCTGATCCCAACTAGTAGACAGCTTTGCTATTGATAGAACCCGGAAAATTCAGTCATCATCCCCCTCAAGCCTGCTTCCATCTGACTGCTTGACAGACAATGGTGGTGATAGAGCTGCTCTGGAAAAAGTAACACTATGCCCACACTGTAGTTGTGCCGTATCAAGCTTGCAAGTCCCAGATGGGAGTCGTGGGATGTTCTGCTTAACAGTTTAGTATGTGACTAATAGAGGATGTGCTCTTTGGGGCTGGATATTTCAGCAGAACCAGACAAATGATCCTGTATGAGGAGTTTAGGGCCATAATTGTAAGAGTTTCCAGGGAAGTGGCTAAGGTAGGAGGGCTTTGGACATTGAATTACAAGTTTCTTACAACCTACACAGAATCTTTTTAAAAGACTTTTTTCTTTTTCTTGATAGGGCAGTCTGGACCCCTGGCTGACGTAGTGAACTTAGTTCCGCCTTCCTGACTAGTGTCAGGAATCATCTCTCAGAGATGTGGTCTTGCTACACAGAGACTGTCAGAGGTTATCTTTCTCTCACTACAACCAGTCATTTCCAAAGATAAGGGCACACTCAGGAGCATTTTCCTTGGGCTCTGAGAAGAGGCCTTGAACCCTGGCTCTGCAGGGCTGCTGTGATAGCAACAGAGGGGCAGGATGGGAGGCAGAACGACACAGAGATTCACAGGAACAAGTGTGTGCTCAGCAACTGAGGTTACTTGTATTTTCAATAGGAACATAATCTTTTAAAAATGTTGATCAGTTCACATCACTATATTATGCAAAATATTCTCGTGGTTTCTCATCACATTTGTCACTAACTCCAAGTTCCTGGCTGTGGTGGCCTAGAAGGCCCTGCATGCTCTGGCCTCTTCCATCTCTCTGATCTCCTTTCCTGCTGTTTTATCCTTTGCTCATTCTGCACCACCCACATCCGCCTCCTGTCTGCTCCTTGAACGTGCCAAGCTAGTTCCTTTCTCAGAGTCTGCATTGGCTCCTCCCTCTGCCCAGTGTGGTTTCCTCACATCTTTAGATGACTTACTCTCTTACTTCATTCAGGTGTCTGCTCAAATGTCAGCTCCTCACAGATCTTTCCTAACCATCCTCTCTAAAATAGTCCCCTCCCATCATCTGTCACCACTGGCAATCCCTCTATCAGCAAACTGGGATTTTGTCTGTCTCATCTCAGACCCATGCCCCACCTTCCTCCACTTTCTCTCTACTGCGGAGGCTGATCTCTGCAAATCACATCTCCTAGCCTCCTTTGCCAGTTGGCTTCAAGTTAACTTTGGTCATTACTCTTTTGGGGGAAAGGAGAAAGAAGGAAGTGGAAACGCCCAGGAGATTTCTCACCTTTTCTCTCCTTTGGGTGGCATCTCCAGATACGGCTGCATCTCCCCCATGATTCTAGCATCTGCGAAGTGGCCTTGGCCTCTGGGCTTCAATAATACCACTTCTTTCCTTTATTCTCCAGCCCAATAGGCAATTGCAAATTCCCAGTTTGCCTTATTGTCATGTTTGCTCTTTAAGCATTTCTGACACTGTTCTAATTTCCCATATTAAATCCTGGAATACTCTTTATTGGACTGTTTTCCTGGCTGGATCCTGATTGGTCTATCCTGCTGTATGTTTTTCATAGCACTTGTCACTACCTGTTATTATATTATTATTGGTTTACTTGTTTATTTTCTGTCTCCTGCATTAGAATGTAATTTCCATGAGGCCTACATGCTTGGGAACTCTGGGCAGACATTGGAACCTGAAATTAGAGGGCTGTGCATTTCTACTTCCTGACCATTTCTCAGAGAGCTGGAAAGAAGGCCCTCCTGTGTTTCTCTCGGGAAGGCAACAAGCACAGTTAGAAAGGAGGAGCTGGGCCAAGTGCTACGTGGGAAGCTCTAGCTGCTCTAAGAAGTTCTCTGGTGTATTTCCAGCTTCAGGGAGACATGTCCAAATTCCAGCTCCAGGAATTGGGAGTAATGGGAACTGGCCCTATAGGGAGAAAAAGGCACCACGGGAGACTTTGGAGCACATTAGGGGAGGAACCTACAGGTTGGTTGGGGCTGGGGAGGGAGGACTTTCTACTCAGCTGAGGAGATAGGGACTGAGGTATGAACACAATAACTAATGTTGCATGTGGGACACACTGCTGTGCCCTGCCCTAAGTGTTTCACATTATTAACTTCAATGCATAAAACTACATTAAACTACATATTTGAAAATACCAAAACTAACCACATGCTTTATTTGATTTTAAAAAGTTGACAGTTTAATTTGTTCTTGAATTACTGGTTTATTTTTAACAGAACAAATCAGTGATATAAATAAATAAACAAGTAAATATCAATCCCAGACAGACACCAGGAGATAAGATGAATAGGTGTAGCTGCTTTGCTAAAGATAAAAATGACCGATGAGAATGAAGGATGACTTCTTATCTCTCAGGGAGGGCTGTGTACATGCAAGGTGTGGGTCTCTTCTACTGCATACCATTTTTAGCAACCACTTTTGTTTTCAAGGATTATTTAGGAGTATGGGTCTTAATTTCCAAGTAGGTGCAATTGTTTGGGTATTTTTATGATTTATTCTAATATTATTGGATTATGATTACAGAATATGGCCTGTAAAAGCCTCTGTTTTAAAACTTTTGCTAAGGGCAATTGTTTTCTGGCCAGTACAAAATTGATTTTTAAATGTGCTATGTGCATGTAGGAAGAAAAAGGATATTGTCTAGTTAAAGAATCTCTACTTATATTATTATGAGCTCATTCAGTGTACTGTTTAATTCCTTTTTCTTATTCTTTTTTTTTTTTGAGATGGAGTTTCGCTCTTGTTACCCAGGCTGGAGTGCAATGGCATGATCTCGGCTCACCACAACCTCTGCCTCCTGGGTTCATGCAATTCTCCTGCCTCAGCCTCCTGAGTAGTTGGGATTATAGGCATGCAACACCACGCCCAGCAAATTTTGTATTTTTAGTAGAGACAGGGTTTATCCATGTTGGTCAGGCTAGTCTTGAACTCCCGAATTCAGGTGATCCACCCACCTTGGCCTCCCAAAGTGCTGGGATTACAGGTGTGAGCCACCACGTCCGGCCTATTCTTATTCTTACTAATCAAACCACTCAGAAAGAGGGATTTTAAAGTCTCCTGCTGTAATTGCACTTTTAAATATTTTTCTGTTTGCATTTCTAAAGATTTTTCTTGTTCATGTGCTGTTTTGTGCATATAGATCTATATGTTATCTTCTTTGGAAGATGTGACTTTTTAAAGAATTAATTATTTATTAAGCCTATAGCACCCAGTATTCCCAGGCAGGCTCCTACATATGACTTATATAACTTTTGTGACTTTTGTCATCATATTCTGTCTTTATCCTGCTTAGTGCTTTGAATCATAAATTTAACTTTTATGAAATTAATATTTCTCCTGCTGTTTATTTTATTTACTTATTTTATTTTATTGAGACAGAATCTGACTTTGTCACTCAGGCTGGAGTACAGTGGCACTATCTCAGCTCACTGCAACCTCTGCTGCCAGGGATCAAGCAATTCTCCTGCCTCAGCCTCCCGAGTAGCTGGGATTAAAGGCATGCACCACCACACCTGGCTAATTTTTGTGTTTTGGGTAGAGACGGGGTTTCACTATGTTGGCCAGGTTGGTCTTGAACTCCTGATCTCAAGGGATCCACCTGCCCCGGCCTCCCAAAGTGCTGGAATTACAGGCATGAGCCACGGCACCTGGCCTATGCTGTTTATTTTCGTTTGTGATTGCCTAATATTATTTTGCCCTCCATTTTGTTTTCAGTTCGTTAAAAAATTATTATTACTGAAAATGTGTTTCTGATAAACAACATATAGCTCAGACTTCTATTTTTAAATACCAAAGTAAAAATATCTGTCTTTAAATAGGAAAACCTGGTCACATTCCGTATTACAATTGGTATACTTGATCTTATTCCATCCATAGGAAGTAATTTGTTGTGCTCTTATTTCTTCTTATTTTTGTAAGTTTGATCAACTTTTCATTCTTTAATTGCCTTGTCAATTTACAAGTTTTCTTGTATATTTCTATTCTACCATTGGTATTTCCCATTCCTCACCCTTTTGATCAAACACACATTTATCTATCTATTGCATCAACCCCCTATTTTGAAGTATTGAAAACCTCAGGGCTTTAGTCAATTCATTAGTGACTGATGAGCCTCAGGAGGTGATATTATTTTCATTCCTACTAATAAGATTTTAGGGGCTTGAGCCACTAATGGAAAAAAGTGGATTCATAAAGAAGTTAGGATCAAGAAAACACAAATGAGAGATAATGCCCATTGTTGTATAGTCACAGAGGGCTTATAAGGCAAGCCACAGAGGTCAGAAAATGGGGTTAAGAGGCTTCTGCTACCAATGCAGTGAAGGATGAGCATGCAAGCATTTAGTCTGGTTTAACATGAACCTCCTCTCCAGGAGGTCTTCCAGGGTCTGCCTTAGGAGACAGTATCTGGTTGCATGTGGCCAGGAGGTCAGAGGAATGCTGATAAGTAAGGGGTGGGAAATGGAGATTGGTCAATCCCTCTTTGGGTGGGGAGCCTAGAGATCACTAGTAAGAAGGACCAGAATTTTATACAAATGTAGAATTGCAATTAAATCTGTTACTGTATCCTCATGCTCCCTAAGTTAAACATGACTGCAATGAACTCACCAATAGAACCCAATAATGTATCAATATCCATAAAAATATTAATACATTGTTAAATGAGGGAATCTAGTCCTTAACTATTTCGGAGGCAGTGCTGTGTTTTCTTAGATCTCTGAGATCAGCTTTTCTAGGCTTCTGTGAACTCGGACTTCTGTTTCTCAGAACTCTTCCTTTCTTTTAATGGACAGGATATAAGCGGGGTCTGAGAGGAGACTGCCACCCCACAGAGCCTCCCTGACTTATTTCCCCCTCATTCCACTTCTCTTTCCTTTTCTCATTTTTCAATTGACCCTGGAAAGCCTACCTCATCGAGAATATTTAGATTTTATCACTTTGCTCAAAGTTTTTCTCAAGATTCATCTATTCCAAGAATAATTTTATGACTTTCTTAGCTCATTTTATAATTTTGGCTTTGTCTCCCTCCCCCGACCGCCAACTTAAAAGATATACATACATATATTTTTTCTCTCCACATCTATATCATAAATCTTTAAGATCATAAAACATGTCTTTTGCTTGATTTGTTCTTTCTTTGCTTTAGAATAGTTACATGCGAGCCTTAGATACTTAAGAAATGCTTGTTTAACTGATGTTTACACTGAAGTATAAAAATATGCAGATGTACAAATGGGATAAAGAATCTTTAAGACACAAGTAGAACAGCATTGAAAATTATTTTAGGAAAAGCTATTGAAATATCAGTGGATAATAAAAACTATTTTTGGAACCATAAAGAATCAGTGAAGCTAAATGATGCTGTTGAAACTGATGAAAGAACCAAAACACAATAAAAATGGATGAAGGATGTGAACACATTCACAGAGAAAGGCAGAAATATTAAAACCTCTTAAACACATGAAGAGATACTCAACCTCATTTATCATAAGAGAAATTCATATTAAAACTCATAGGAATTTCTGATTCTGGCCAAGACTGAGTAAGAGAGACCAGCTTCAATCTTTTGCCTTAACAGAGTAGGAAACTAGACACAATCTGAGACAATAGTTTTCCATCTTTGGACAACAAGCAGTCCAGGTCTGGGAACCCTGAGAAAAATGAAAAAAGCAAACAACAATAATGAAAGAAAGAATAATAGAAAGAAAAATAAAGACCTGAATAATTGCACTAGCTCCTTGTGCCTGGAGAATTTCCAGGTTTCAGTGAAGAAAGAGGAAACCCAACACAGCTAGGTTGGCTTACAGTGAGGAGGAGACAGATTGGAGTTCAGGGAGGACAAGGGCTAGTTATTGTGGAGTACACTGGAGCGGAGGGATTGGCTCCAGGAAAAGTCTCTAGGGGATGCAGAAGAATCCTCTGAGTCTTTCACTGATTGCTAATCTACAGATGAATGAGAGAAAACTGCTTCAGGCTAGGTTAAAAACCACTGGAAATCAGTGGACAGACAGATTCCAGGATCTCACACAGGGCTGGTAATAGTTTGTGTTCACATCAGCCCAAGTGGAAAGACCTAATACATGGGCATTAAGTAGAATCATAAGTAGTAGGGCAAAGTTGATCCTAGACTCACGTCCACCTGGACCTATCCTAACCCAGTTTAAAAGCAAGCCTTGAAATGATCCAAATGATTTCAAATTACTGAATTGTACGTAAAAACAAAATTCAACATTATTTTAAGGAATACTGGAAATCCAGCAACAAACAACATATCATAATCCTCCCCAAAACTATCAGACATGCAAAAATGCAAAACTTATGATCCATAACCAGGAAAAAAAATCAATCTGTACAAACACACAGAAATGATATTAAAAGGACTATTACAAATATGCTTCACATGTTTAAGAAAACATGGTGATTACAAGGAGAGAAATGGGAGACATTAAAAAAATAGTACTTGGGTAAAGTTTTCAAATAAATAGAAATTCAGTGTCTGAAATGAAAAATGTACTGGATGGGGTTAATAGCAAATTAGCATCTGTAGAATAAATGATTAGTAAATTTGAAGATACAGCAACACAATCTGTGAAGCACATAGAGAAAAAAAGTACTAAAAAAATCCAGAGCAGCAGTGACCTATAGGAAACTATCAAGTGATCTAATATGCATTTAATTGGAGTCCAAAAATGGGAGTAGGGATAGAAAAATTATTGAAGAAATACTGTTCAAAAATTTTCCAAACTTGATGAAAACCATAAATCCAAGGAGCTCAATGAATTGAACAGATTAGACATAAAGAAAACCAGAACAAAGCACATCATAATCAAATTGTTGAAAACCACTAAAAAAGAAAAAAAATCTTAAAAGACCAGGAATATAGATACATTATATACAGAGAAACGAGGTTAGAAATGATAGGAGAATTTTTATTAGATACTCTACAGCCAGAAGACAGAAGAGAGATATCTTTAAAGTACTAAAAGAAAATAAATCTGTCAACCTAGACTTTTTTAACCAGTTAAAATGAAAAGTAGACAAAGACAGACATAAAAAGCTGAAAGAATTTATCATTAGCAGATCTTGACTTCAAGAAATATTTTAAGTTCATTAGGGAAGAGAGAAGTTTGGGTCTATGCAAATGAATGAAGAACCCCAGAAATTGAAAGTATATGGATAATATAACAGGCATAGTTTTACTTTTAAAATCTCTTTAAACGCTAATTATCTATTTAAAGCAAAACTAACAATGTATTGTGGAGGGTATAGCACATATGGTAGTAAAATCAAAGCACAACAAAAGTAGTACAAAGGACAGGAGAGAGGAAATAGGAATCTATTTGAAAGTAGACTGTGATAAGCTAAAGATGTAAATTGCAAGCCCTGAGGCAATCACTGAAAGAATGAAACGGAGATATGGCCAATGTGAATAGTTAACAAAAAATGGGATAATAAAACCTCAACCTAAAGTAAGTTAAGAAAAGGGAAAAAAGGAACAAAGAGTGAATGGGACAAAAAGTTACAAGTAGAAATATGGTAGATTTAAACTCAACTAAGTTGTTAATCACATTAAATAGTCTAAATGCCTCAATTAAAATGCAGATTATCAGACTGTATAAAAATGCAGAATCCCATGATACTGTCTACAAGAAACCAATACAAAATGTAAAGACATAGGTTTAAGTAAAAAAAGGAAAAACTTGTACCATGCAAACACATTAAATAAAAAAGCTAGAGTGGCTCTATTAATATCAAACAGAATAGATTTCAGAACAAGAAATAACAAGGAAAGAGGAGCATTTCTTTAAAAAGGTCATTTCGTCAAGAGGACATAACAATTTTAAATGTGCATGCACCTTATAACAGAGCTTCAAAATACAGAAAACAAAAACTGATAGAACTTAAAGGAGAAATAAAGATAAACCTGCAATTATAGGCAGAGATTCAACATTGCTCTTTCAGTTTTCAGTAATTGATAGAATGAGTAGACAGAAAATCAGAAATGATAGACTACTCAAACAATATCAGCCAACTTGACCTAATTGACATTTATAGAACACTGCATCCAGCAACAGCAAAATACAAATTCTTTTCAAATAAATACAGATAGAACACTTATCAAGATAGACCCCATATTCTGGATTGAAAAGCAAGTCTCAATAAATATAAAAGGATTAAAATCCTAAAATCTATTTTATCTACATAAAGCAAGATTAAGTTAGAAACTGGTAGCAGATCTCTGGAAAGTCTAAATATTTAAAAATTAGTCAACATACTTCTAAATAATTCATAGTTCAAATAAGAAATCACAATGAAATTAGAAAATATTTTAAGCTGAGTAAAAGTAGAAACACAACAAAACAAAATCTGTAAGATACAGTTTATAAGAAGAAAATTTATATCAGTAAATGCTTATTTAAAAAAAAGGACAGAAGTCTTAAATCAATGATCCTAGTGTATATCTTAAGAAACTAGAGAAAGAACAGTAAATTAAACCTAACATAAGCAGAAGGAATAAAATGATATAGACAAACCCGCAATCAGTGTAATAGAAAACAAACAAAAAAGAAAGACAATGAAACCAAAAGTTATATTTTTCAAAAAAGTAATAATATTGGTAAACTTATAGTCAGATTGTTCAGAAAAAAAGTAAAACACAAGCAGTTTTAGGAATGGAATGAGTGAAATTACAACAGATTCTACAGGCATTAAAAGGACAACAAAGAAACATGTTTAATGGCATTAAATTTTATGTAAAGATAAAAGGAACAAATCCCCTAAAAGATGCAAGGTAAGTGCACATAAGGAGAAATAGGTAACTTAGTCCCAAATCTATTGAAGATACTGAATTAGTGGTTAAAAGCTTTTCCAGAAAGAAAATGCTAGGTTCCAAAAGCTTCACTAGTAAATTAACCAAATAGTTAATAAAAATAATAATATCATTTCTATACAGTTTCTTACAGAAAACAAGTTAGGAAGGAATACTTCCCCAAAATGAGGTCAGAGTTATACCAATACCAACCAGTAAAACTCAAACCCATAAAAGACAAGGAAATTAAACTACTGATCAGTAATCTTCAGGCATAGAAGCAATAATCTTTCACCAAATTTTGGTGAATCACCTCTAGCAACAAAAAGGATAATACATCGTGACCAGGTAGAGTTTATCACAGGAACATAAAGTTGTTTTAACATTTGAAAATCAATCATTGCAATTCACTGTATCAATAGACTATAAAAGAAAAAATGCATAATCATCTCAGTAGATCCACAAAAAACAGGAAATATTCAACGTTCATTCATGAAAAAAAAACTCTCTGCAAACTAAGGAGGGAACTTTCTCAATGTAATAAAGGGTTTCCACAAAAACCCTACATTTTAAATCACAATGATGAAATACCAAAGCTTTCCCTCTCAGATCGGAAGAGGGCAAAGGAACTCGTCATTTTTTTCCAGTAACGTACTGAAGCTATTAGCTAGGGCAATATGATAGAACAAAGACAAAGAAAGAGGGAGAGAGAGAGAGAGAAAATTAAAATTCTATTTCCAGATAACATGATCATGTATGTAGAAAAGTAATCAATTTATCAAAGATTCAGGATATAAGGTCATATACAAAAATCCAATGTATTCCTATGCTATCAACAAATATTTGGAAATGGAAATAGAAATATAATTTATAAGAACATCTGAAATATTTGGGATTAAGTTTTTTAAAATACTCAATATTCATACAGTGAAATGTCTAAAACATTGCCAAGAGAAATGAAAGCAGGCCTAAATAAATGAAGAGAAAGGTCATGTTTACAGATTAGAAGACTTAATATTAAAATGTCAGTTTTTCTCTAATTGATCTATGATTTCATCATGATACCAATCAATATTTCAGCACTATTCATGAAATTGGCAAGTTGATTCTAAAATGTGCATGGAAATAAAAAAGACCCAGAATAACCAATATGATTTTGAAAAATAACAAAATTATAAGACTTCTACAATCTGAGTTAAGACTAATTATAAAGTCACTAGTGCAATGCAATATTGATGTCAAGGTAGACATATAGATTAACACAATAGAAAGCTCAGAAATAGACGTAGACACATATTATACGATTATGTGATTTTTGACAAAGGTTTCAAAGTAATTCAATTGGGTAAGTATGGTCTTGTCAACAAATAGGCATCCATAAGTCCTTACCTCACATCATGCTTAAAAATTAACTCAAAATGGATTATAGAATTATAAAAGTGAAACTATTAAACTTTTAGAAGAAAGTATGTGAAGAAATCTTTGTGACCTTGGTTAGCAAAGATTTGCTAGATAGGAAACCAAAAACACAAACTATAAACTAATAAGTTGTTATGCTGGATTTCATTAAAATACAAAATTAGAATCTTTTGCTTTTCAAAAGACTCTTTTATGAACATGGAAGGCAAGCCATAGTATGAAAGAGAATATTTGTAAAATATAGTTCTAAAATAGACCTTAACTGGAAGATATAAGAACACTTAAACTCAATAATTAAAAAAACTAATAAATATTTGAATAGACACTTCACCAAAGAAGATATATAAATGACAAGTAAGCACATGAAAGGATGCTCAACATCATTAGTCTGAAGAAAAAGCAAATTAAAACCTCAATTACCATTACATACCCACTAAAGTGACTACAGTTGAAAACCGACAATACTTTGTATTGGCAAAGGTATGATGCAAATGCAACTCTCATATATTGCTGATGGAAATAAAAGAAAATGTCACAGCAATTTTGGGAAACAATTTGGAAGTTTCTCATAATGTTAAAAATACAAATCATACAACTCAGCAATACCATTTATAGTGATTCATCCAAGAGAAATAAAACGTATTTTCTTTTTTTAATTTTTTTTTTTGAGACAAGGTCTTGCTCTGTTTCCCAGGCTGGAGTGCAGTGGCACTGTCATGGCACATGGCAGCCTTGACCTCCTGGGCTCAAGCGATCCCCCACCTCAGCCTCCCAAGTAGCTGGGATTACAGGTGGGTGCTATAATGACCAGCTAATTTTTGTATTTTTTGTGGAGACAGGGTTTAGCCATGTTGCCCAGGCTGGTCTTGAACTCTTGGATTTAAACAATCGGCCCATCTCGGCCTCCCAAATTGTTAGGATTACAGATGTGAGCCACTGCACCTGGCCTGCTTTTTTCTTTTTTTTAAAATTAAAAAATTTGTTTTTGAAAACATATTTTCACACAAATACTTATTATAGAAAAACAACCTGTCGTATGGCAAGAGTGACACCATCTTGAAGCAATGATGACTTCTGCATACCAAGGTGTTTGGCAGCAAGGTCTTACAACAATACCTGTAGGATAAATAAGCCCTCATAAAGATGCTTAGCCAACCTCTCCAGTAGTCATGAGTTTTGGCAAGAAAATCTGAGATGTGACCAGCTGCACATGTTTTGCCCTAAAAGCTTGCTATAGAAAAGATATTTTCCAAAGGGCAGGTGTGGGTATCCACTGTCTCACAGCCACCTGAGACATCGTTTCTGCTTATAAGTCCCTATTAAATATTTATTTTTAAGAAACTGGATTTGTTAGCCTCTTTATTTGGCCTGTCAGCATCCTTAGGCTTTAGGGGGCAGGTTTGCGTAGAACTGTCCATATGGAATGCTTATACTCAATTATTCATGATGGTTTTATTCATAATAGGCCCAAATTGAAAATAACCAATATGTCTATTAACTGGTAAGTGGATAAACAAATTTTAATTTATCCCTACAATGCAGTACTATGCTACAACAGAGAAGAATGAAAGATTGGTACACACATCAGCACAGATGACGCTCAAAAACATTTTATTAATAGGAGGAGCCATACAGAAAAGAGTGCCTACTGTATGATTCCTCATGAAGTACTATAAAAGGCAAAACCATGGTGGCTAAAAGCAAATTAGTGGTTGTCAGAGGCTTGGGATGGGGTTAGGGAATTTGCTGTAAAGGGGCACGAAGGATTTTGGGTGTGATGTTCTATACATGTTCTATATAATGTTTGTGGTTGTAATTACATTAATACCATCATATATGTGTGTCGAAACTCAAAACATTATATACTTAAAACAAATTTTATTATATAAATTATACTGCAACAAAGGTAATTGTTAAAAACTACCCTTAATCGATTTTTCACCTATTAAACTGACAAAACCCCAAAAGTTTGAATAATGCACTGTGTTAGTCCCACTTTGGAGAAATGGGCACTCTTAGACATCATCTTTGTGGGAGGAAAATAGTTCATTCTATTATAAATAGCTATTTGATAGTATCTGTCAAAATTACAAAATCATATACTCTTAGACCCAGCAATTCTATTATTGGAGACTATCCTAGTCAATTGAGAAATGGGAGACTATATACATTCTACATTATGAGTTAAAATTCTAAAAACTGAATAACAGGTTTTAAAAAATGAGAATTGATAAAGTATATATGATACAAATACAATTGCAGGAAGAAATATCTCTGAGAAGAAGAAAATGTTTCTAAGGAGAAAAGAAAGAACATGGATGCTAAATAAGGATTTGGATAGAAGTTAATTATGATACAAATTGATTAGACATTTAATTAATGTTCTTAAATCTTTCAGACATGCATGAAAGATGAACAAATGTCTGTAAAAAGTTATGAAAATCTTGAAAACACACTCATTAAGATGTATATTCCACTCTGTACAACTTAGTAGCTATAGATGCCAGTATTAAGATAATTACCATCTTTATTCAAGAAATAATTATAGAAAAGCTATTGCAACTATATCATTGTGACTACAGTATACATGAACAAGACTTCTTCTGTTTAGAGGGCTAAGAATTCTTGAAGAGCACAAGACCCAAACTCATGAAGTCTTTGATAAACACAAGCTGAAATATGGCAGAAAGTGCCTATATGATCAGGAAAGGCTTCTGGGAGGAGGTGGTCGGTGAGGTGAGCCAAGAAAGTGGGTAGGGATAAAATGGGAAGGGTCATTTTTTCTAGAAGGGGGGGGCATCATTTGGGTGGTGGGAAGGCTCAAGGACAAGGAGTGAAACAGTGCAGAAAGAGAAGGACTTCAGGTGGGAGATGAGGAAAATAAGAATGTAAGAGGAGGTACCCTCCTGGAGAACCTGAACACTACACTGCCATGTCTGCACTTACAGGCACAGGATGTCACTGGAAGCTTTGAGCAGGGGTCAGCCATGACAGTGGAGTTTAAAATACAGCATATCTGGCTGCAGTGAGCAGGATGGGTTGCAGCACTGAGAGATTGCAGGCAGAGACTGATTAGGGAAGTGTTGGAATACATTAGGCATTAAGTGATAATAACCAAGGTTCTGGTCAAGGGTGTGGCTATGAGATCAGAAAAGGCTTGGATATAGAATAGATTACTTTACAAGAGCCAACAAGCTTGGCGACTAATCCTGTGTGTAGGAGAAAGAAAGGAAAGGGAAGAATCAAAGACAGCTTCTTGGTTTGAGACTGTCTTGTGGAGAGAATGATTGTACCATTGACAGAGATAAAGAAGTCAGGAAGAGATGCTGGTTTAGAGGAGGAAAATGGGGAGTGTGATTTTTAAAATATTATGTTGGAGTGGAATATTGGATATCAGTAAAAATATTCAGAAGGTAATTAGGGAGAGAGGTCAGACTTGGATAATTTAAATATGGAAGTCAACAGAGGACTGAAGGATAAAGAGAATTAACATAGTTTGGTTAAGGGGGAAACTGATGAAGGAGAGTATTACAAACAAGGAGTGTCCCCAGTAAGGACTAACAGAGTTAGGGAGGCCTAAGGGAATCAGGGCTGGAAAGTCCACTAGGGCGGGCGATTAAGAGGTCAACAGTTCCGGTAAAGTGGGCAGTTGAGAATAGGTTTCTGGGGTGTGGGAGAAGAGGCTGTAACCCATTAGAGGTGGATGGTAATGACTATTTGCTTAAAGAGGTATCAAGAAGAACACGGAGAAAAAATATAGCCAGAGTAGTACCAAATGGCCATATGTTTTGGGACGTAAAAGCAAAGAAACTGGAGGAGAACTACACACACACACACACACACACACACACACACACACACACACATATATATGTATGTATGTATATATTAAGTATCAGGATTCTTAATATAGACATCTATATCAATAATAATTTTAAAAGTTTGAATGAATATTGACATTTTTATCAGTGGATATATTTAAAAGAAAGCCAGTCTTCAAATAAAAATGAAGAAGCATGTGTTTCTTGCCACTCAAGAACAGAGGTCCCGATCTAGTACCCTATAGGATGAATCTGGCTCACAGATAAAATATTAAATACATTATGCAAAGCACAGCATTTTAAACTTTTTGACTGAATGCCATAGTCCCCATCACTCCCTGTTGTCCCATAGTCAGCATGCATCACTAGTTTGTCACCAGCCAAGCTCAGACGGCTTCTGTGTGTATAGCCCCTGCTGTAAGTCTTTCTAATGGTAAATCTTAAAAAAAAAAGGAAAACGTGAAAATAACTCAATAATTCCAGGCAAAATATCCTGAGTTTGTCTGAGTATATTATACTTTTTTCTTAGCAAATTGGGTCCAGTGAATGTTATTTGTAGTTGTTGTTGTCTTCTTAATTATCTCAATGGGTATTGCTCCCCCTCCCCAGGCCCTCTTGGAGGACTGATTGTGGTTTGAGTGCTCTCACCCTTGCATTTGCTATGTGCTCCTGTTTGCTTGAGTGTTTCTTTTATCCAGTTCTGTTTAATTACCATGCAAAACCCTCTGTTGAGCTTTTAATTAGCAAGTTATCTCCGTCTGAAGACTGGAAACCCTGGGCTCTTTCAGCATATATTAGACAGCTAAAATATGAAATTAAAGAAAACAGAGTTTTAGCCAACAGAAACAAGTGACTCATTTCCTTGTGAAAACACACAAGGTTTATGTTACTCTGGCAACGATATTCCAGAATAGCATCTCTCCCCTCCCCTGTCAGAGCTTTTATGTGTTTCTGTTACAGTCTGTGTTCCACAGTGACCTAATGTTGAACCAAGTCACTTAGTGATTCATCAGACACAAGAGAACTGTGCTTTCATTTAGATAGCTCGTCCTATGTCCTTTTGACCAAAGGAAGAAAAGTTTACTTTGTATGAAGAGAGGAACTGTAAAAGAGATATAAAGAACTCTTGACTGAGTGCTGTCTTAGGATGTAAGTGTGATCCTGCTGTTACTTTAAAAACACCACAACTGGTTCCAGTGTGTTAGAATTCTAAGAGCCTATTTTTCTAGACAGCTGATTAAATCATAATGTGCAACCTGTATGTGTACCGCGTAGGGAAATGAAAATTCAGAGACCCATTGCAGAAGACTCCAGATGTTTCTTGGGACTCACATCGTGGGAGGGAATATCACAGTGCTTAGGGTCAAAATTTTAACCCAAACCACTACAACTCTCCAAAGCAAAAATGTGTAGAGCAAAAACAGTTGAACTAACTCTCTCTTCTAGGTTTTAAATTCTCTGAGGTACTTAAAAGGAAGTGAGGAGAATCTTCAATTTATTAAGCTCTTGCTGCTGATGTTATTTAAAAATTATGGTCTGAATGGAATGATGGTTTCAGGATTTTAAGTTTAGATACTCTCTGTGAACAGCTTTATACTTTCATTGAAAGGGCAGTAAATTTTGTAGCCATTAGAATGCAACAAACTAAAAATTATGGGTGTATGAAGATTTTTAGTTTCTCTCTCATACTTACCACCTGTCTGCAAAAGAGAATTTCAGGTTTGTTCAGTCATTGTTTTTTCTCTTTCAAAAAGTGTCTTTCCATTTCTCCTGACTTTGAAGAGAAAGAATAGAATAACAGGCAGAGAGATTCATTGGAATAGTAGGAGGATGAGGGAGAATGATTTAGTGTCAATATATATTTTATTTCACATTTATATATAATGTCAATTTGTATAATGAGGGGCTAGAAGAAGAAAAGTAAGTGGAAAAATAATAGAAAAAGTCATGTAGGTTGAAGGTAGAGGAGATTTTTTGGAGATTTGAGAAAGGTCCAGGAACAGACATTATATATGATAGTGTTGGGTGGAGGGGAGAAAAAAGAGGATTTTAAGAATTGCTGAAACTCATGTGTCTTCATCATAGTGTTCAGTACATACAAGAAAAGGGCTTCATTTATTTTGAAATTAAATTTGTTTGCAAGGACTGTATACTTTTAGCCATAATACTGCTCTGAGACTGAACCATGTGGATTATGGTATTATAAACCACAAAAAGTATTATTATTTGATAATTGCTTGACAAAATTCTGAAATTATTCCTAATAGAAAAATAATCTCAAATTGGGAAATGTTGAGTGGAAATTCCTTTTTTTATTTTTCTTCTTAATTTTTCTGTGTGTGATACCCAAGTATTAAGACAGAAAGCAAAAGTAACTACAAATCACTTACTAAGCACTGTCATCATGAAGGTATCTCTGATACGAGTAGCCTTCCTTTTCAACATAAATAAACAAAAAGCATTAAGGAACAATTTAAATTCTAAAATTAGTTCTCATTATAATTTCTTCTTCTTCTTTTTTTTTTTTTGAGATGGAGTCTCACTCTATTGCCAGGCTGGAGTGCGTTGGTGTGATCTTGGCTTATTGCAACCTCCACCTCCCTGGTTTAAATGATTTTCCTGCCTCAGCCTCCTGAGTAACTGGGTCTACAGGCATGCACCACCATGTCTAGCTAATTTTTGTATTTTTAGTAGAGATGGGGTTTCATCATGTTGGCGATGATGGTCTCGATCTATTGACCTCATGATCCGCCTGCCTCCCAAAGTGCTGGGATTACAAGCATGAGCCACCGCGCCTGGCCTCGTTATAGTTTCTTACATGATTTTTTTTCATTTTAATAAAAAACTACATACTATTTTTTTAACTATGATTTTTCTCTTTGTTTTCAAACTTCAACCCTGCTTTTGGGTATCTTTAAAAAAAACAGTCCATCCGTTGGGCATGTGGCTTCTGAAATTACAATTACAAATCCCTCATAGAAATACTGATAGAATTTTTTTTGAAATTAATAACCGAAGTAATTGCAAAATATTTTCAACTCGTTCAGCAATGTAAAATGAGAAAGCTGAACTATTTACCACACAGGGCAAATAAAGCAGGTTTTATAGTTTTGTAAATTGTAATCCTCTACCATAAACATCAATGAAATCACATCTAGAAATATAACTGTATGAGAATCAGATAGTTTGTATGTATTTCAAACTTGAAATATAAAATGTGAATGAATTATAATAGATCACAAGATTTGAACTTTGATAGAAATAAACACTGACCAAGACCTTGATCATCAGCCTTAAAAAAGATGTTATATATGATAGTGTTGGGATACATTGGTTATAGAATGCATTATTAACGAACCAATGAGATAAGTGTCTGATTCCCAAACTGTTTATTGGCCTAAACATTGTTAAATTTCATGAGCCATTTTGCTTCTGCAAATCTAGAAGGAAATCTGGTGATTTTATTGGATAATAAATATTAGCTATGCCTATATGATGAGAGAATGACTAAGAGTAGGGTGAACTCTGGAATCATTGAGATCAAAAACATCTTGATTAATTAAAAAAACATTTAGTTGTGGTAAAATATACACAACATGAAATTTACCATTTTAAGCATACAGTTTAGTAGTGTTTGTACACAAAGTGCTGTGCCACCAATCTACAGAACTCTTTTTATCTCGTAAAACTGTGAAACTCTATATCCATTAAACAACTACTCCTTATTCCCCTTGCCCTCAGCTCCTGGCAACCATTATTCTACTTTCTATCATGATGAGTTGAGTACTCTAGATACTTGATATAAATGAAATCATATAGTATTTGTCTTTTTGTGACCAGTTTATTTCATTTAGCATAATGTCCTCAGGGTTTACCTGTGTTGTAGCATGTGACAGCATTTCCTTCCTTTTTAAGACTGAATAATATTCCATTGTGTGTATGTTCCACATTTTGCTTATCCATTCATCTGTTGATGGACACTTGGGTTGCTTTCAACTTTTGGCTATTGTGAATAATGCTGCTATGAACATGGATATCTGTTAGAGACTCTGCTTTCAATTCTTTTGGGTATATACCCAGAAGTGGGATTGCTAGATCATATGGTAATTCTATCTTTTAGTTTTTGAGCAACCACCATACTGTTTTCCACAGCAGCTAAACCTTGTCCACCAACAATGCACAAGGGTATCAATTCCTTCACATTCTGGTTGACATTTATTATTTACTGTTTTTCTTAATAGTAGTCATCTTAATGGTTGTGAGGTAGTACTTAAATTGTTTTTTTTTTTTTTTTTTTTTTTCGAGATGGAGTCTTGCTCTATTGCCCAAGCTGGAGTGCAGTGGCATGCTCCTGGTTCACCTCAACCTCTGCCTCCCAGGTTCAGCAATTCTCCTGCCCTAACCTCCTGAGTAACTGGGATTACAGGCACACACCACCATGCTCGGATAATCTGTTATATTTTTAGTAGAGACGGGGTTTCACCATGTTGGCCAGGCTGGTTTTGAACTCCTGACCTCAAGTGATTTGCCCACCTCAGCCTCCCAAAGTGTTGAGATTACAGGCATGAGCCACTGTGCCCAGACTTAATTAATTTTAACTACATTCAAACATTAAAATTATTAAATAGAATTATGCCTCCTGTACATGTAGAAAAAGCCATAATTCAGTTTTTGCTTAAGTTGCCTGTCCCTTTTTGAAGTTCATTTAAAAAACATGAGGCATGTGTTACATAATAACACTTTTTAAAATAAAATTATTTTACACTTAAGATTCAATTTATCTATTGCTGAATAGTAGATAAATGGCATCCCAAACTTAGTGGCTTAAAACAACCATCAGTTATTTAACTCATGATCCAGTGATTTGTGCAGGGTTGGAGGGGACTGTACATCTCTGTTCCATGTGATATAAACCAGGGTTGGATGTGTGGAGGCCAGGATATTGGGAAGCCTTGTTTACTCACATGTATGGTAGGTGCTGTTGGCTAAGACTTCAGCTTAAAATGTGGGCAGGAATGCCTGCGCCTTGTCTCTCCATGTAAGTTCTTGGCTTCCTCATAGCATGGTGACTGGGTTCGAAAAGCAAGTGACCTGAAAGGGAGCTAGGAGGAAGTTGTATTGTCTTTTATAACTTATGTTCAAAAATTACATGGTGATGCTTTTTCTGTGAACCGTTAATTGAGGAAACCACAAAAGCTGACTTGGGTTCAAGAAAGGAGATATAGAAGGCTCTGGAAGAACATACGGGATGAAAAGAATTGTTGTGGCCATTTTTGGAAACCACAATCTGCCACACTTAGTAACTTACTAAATCAGGTAACTATATGTGAAAGCATCTTTCTCCAACACTTAAAATAGTCACATTTATTTTATGTTTCAAGGTATACTGTAGATCTACTTAACTATACTATGTTACATAGAAGTACTAATGATGTTTTCTTTTTTTAAAAATTCTCTTTCATATAGATACACATAAAGTCTGTCTGTCCTGCCCTTATTTTATGAGCTTTGCAGGCCTGGAGCAAGAGTGCAGCTGGAGAACCACATATCGTATATTTAAATATTTAATAGTTTCAAATCAAATTAGCAACATAAGTGAAGTCATTTCTATTCCTTTTACCTTGACAAATATTCCTTTATAATAACCTGGGAGGTCAGATTTCAATTTAGAATTTTGGAATTATAGAAGTTCTATGCCAAATGTGATGGGAGAGGCTGCTCCTGACTGCTGCCTCCTGTCTCCCTTTCTCTTCCCCTCCCCAGATCCATCCAATATTGAAGGGCTTTATTTACACACATGTGAACAACCCACTCCTTATCCAAATTCCAGCTGTAAGACAATGCCGTACTAGAAGTGACTGTTCTTGGGCCACCCCTCAGGCCTAGAAATACAAACATCAGAGGTGCAGACCACCTTCTGGGAGATGGCGCAGGGAAGAGGCCCGTGTAGACCATGGGTGCCTGCATAGCTTCCGGGAGCCATTTGTGTAGGCAGTTACAGGGTCTAAAGTACACAGAATGAGATCTAGAAGTGAAGACGACGACCACATCCACTTGGCCCTGTCTCCTTTAGTCTGGAGCACAGCTAGAGGAGGAGCAGTTCAGGGCTCTGGAATATTCAGAATCCAGAGCAGGGAGCCTCTTGCCCGGGTAAGAGTGCAGTACTTGAGGGAAGGTGGGAGAGAGGGCATAGTGCTGCTCCCACGCTCCCATCCTGAGCTTGCCCTGGGCCTACTTTACATGCCAGGTGCATTTGTTTTCTTGCCCTTTCATTCCTCTTCCCTTTTCCTTTCTGTCTTTTCTCTTTCCCTTCTTTCATTTTCCCCTTTTCTTTTTCGATTTATTTTCCAGATCTTTCTGGGCCCTCTTTGTTCATCTTGGTAAGCCCCATCTTGGTAAGAGCAAAAGGTGCCAGGGCTTGAGTGAAGGTCTTCCTTTGGCAATGGCACCATCCACCAGGAGTGAGGGCATTGGACCCTGACAGTGATTTCACAGCCTTTCTCTATCTGCCCTCTATCTGCCTCAGTTTTCCAGAATCAGAGTTGGAGTCTGAGCCTGCATTTTGGTGCTGCTTATACCCAGATTTATAGTTCCAGGCTTTAGAAACCAAGCTTTATAATAGAGGAGCTGTTTTTATTTCAAGGTAGCCAGCAAATGATTTGCCCTATTGACCTCCAACCAGGCAGGAACAAACAACTTTTATGAGAATTGGTGTTACTTGGAAAGGATATTTGGAACGAGTGAATCAAAACTGTTTTTATCTTGTGAAAAACATTATTTTCCCCTGGATTTTGGTTCATTTTTAATTCAAGTACCTTACCAGATGCTTTGGGTCCAGTCCCAACTGCTCTCCAAAACCAATATGACAGAATTGAATAGCCCAACATGCACCTCCTTTGTCTTCTATCCTGTTTCATGTTCTCCTTCAAACCACTTTGACTTAAAAATTTTTGCATTGGTTTATTTCCTGTACCTCAACTAAAGATCATTTTAGTTCCTACAGGATTTATACAACCTCCATGTCCAGATGGGTGATGTTAAGAGGTAATTAAACTATTCTCCAATCAATTACCTTTATATCATTATCTCTGCTGGCTCTTGTCTCTGGCAAAATTTTAAGGCTTAAATACTAACATATATCTTTCTTTACAAAAATAAACAACAAAGAAATAAGAAAATTACATCATGACAAAAATCTCTTCATATAATTAAAAGTATTAATTACCTAGAGAACAAAAAGTGTGTTAGTTTCAGCTTTTTTTATATTTAGACTTTAAACAGGGTAGAAGCTTCTGGACATTGTATGTCAAGAGCTCTAAGTATACATTACATACACAGGTTTTAAGACACTAAAAGCTAGAACTAAAATGGATGTAAAAATGGATCTGTCAACCTCTAATATTCAAAGGTATAATATGAGATTTGAGAAGTTAAGCATGGAAGGCATGGGCCATTACAAAACATTTCACTTTTTCTGACATGACCTGCCTGATGAATTTTTACTTTCTGATTATTTTTGAGAGCTGTAAGTTTTCTTTCTAAATAATTCTCAGTTTTCAGTATCGAAAATCTGAAAGACCACAAAAGAAAAATATCATTAATAATTTCCTAAACAAAAGATACCTTTTATTTCCATACATATCCTTTTTTAAAATTAAAAAAGCATTTCCCATATAACAAAAAACTTTTTCTACAGCAATATTTACAAATATTTGATAATAATATATAAAAAAGTTGTAAAAGTAACATGTACAACAAACAAAATTTCAAACCATATGAGAGTTCAAAATATAAAATGATATTTGTCTCTGGAAAATATGACATGTATTTTTATGTCATTAAGTCTGTGTCATCCAAAGAAAATATTACTAAAACAAATTAGGAGGAGAAAGAGGGAAAGGGATAGTTTAATTTTCATTCTCTTCATCTCTCTCATTAGAGCATGATTATATATTTTTTACAAAGATAATTTAGATATTTAATCATATATTATGAATATTTTTCCCCTTGAAAATATTCTTGTTGGAGGCTGTGACTATTATAAGTTTTAGCTGTTGTTGTATAGACTTGCTGACTGCTGTCCACTTGAGATTGTATTGCATCTTTGGGTTTGTATCACTGTTTCTTGGATTTCATATCTTTTTGAAATTACCTTTTCAGTTTGCTGTATTATATCCTGAAGTATTTTCAGAGATAGTCTGTGGGTTGTGATAAACTTTCTGATTATTTTCATGCCCAAAACTGTATCTTTTCTGCACTCATATCTGGTTGATGTTTTGCCCAGGTATAGAATTATATATTCAAAATAGTTTTTTTTCTCAGTAGTATAAAGGCATTGCTCAACTGAAATATAGTATCTAATGCCCCTTATAAAAAGTCTGATACCATTCTGATTCTCAATCTTTTATACATAACTATTCTTTCTGGAACCTTGTAGAATCTTATCTTTATCATCAGAGTTCTGAAAAAATGCTGGATATGTTCAAGTAAGGGCCTTAAAAAAATATTAACAGCATTATATCATGCCACCCAAAAAGTTAATGCTTTAAAACAGTAGGAAGTTACTATTTCTTATTATTCTATTGGCCAGGAAATAGTGCTGAACTTGGCTGAGCAATTGCTTTGCTACATTGGGGTTAACTGGGATCACTCATTTAGCTATGTTCAGCTGACTGCTGGGATGGGCTGGAAGGACCAAGAAAGCTTCATTCATATCTTTGTTGCCTTGGTGCTCTTCCACATGGCCGCTTTCTCCAGATGGTGTTCTTTATTTGACTTTCTAACCTGAGCTTTCTTGCAGCATGACAGCTGGCTTCCCCAAAGAAGGCTAAGCATCAGGTACAATGGTTCATCCTGCCTAGTCTCAGGAGCTACCCAGTGCCACTGCTGCCACATTCTGTTGGTAAAAGCAAGTCTCAGGAGAAGTGCAAGTTTAAGGGTAGGGGAAGTACAGTTTGATGAAAAGAGTGACAAAATCTCAGTGCAACAGTCATGTGGGATAAGAGATACTGCAACCATCTTTAGAAACACTCTACCAGATTTATTTAGTAAGAATTTTCAGTTCAAAAACATTATTCTTAGTTTTAGAAAATTCCCTTTTATTACCTTTTCTCCCTCTCTGTTATATTCTTTGTTTTATCATTTAGGAACTCCTGTTAGATGAGATCTAACTAACAGGGACATGATCTTCTATGTCTTAACTTTTCTTCCTAGCTCTATTTTTTATCTTTTAGAGGATTTCTTGAATTTTTTTCCTCAAAGTCTATTGAATTTCTTGTATTTTCAAAGACATTTTAAAATTTCCATGAACTCTTTGGTATTTTTTGATTGCATATTCTTCTTAGCAGTGTGTTCTTGTTTTCTATAGGCAACTTGTTCTCTAATATTTTTAAAGTTGAAAGTTATTTTTTATTCCCTCAATTATCACTGTTTCTTTCAAGGTCATTGTTTTATTTCCTCATTATATTTATGAACAATGGACAAAAAGACAAGCTGTTTAACAGGGAGCATGTTTGAGTTTCCTCACAAGTGTCTAGTCTTGTTGAACCAACAAGTTTCTCCCATTCATTGAAAGCTGAGTGTGAATATGGTCACTAAAAAGCTTTACTTAAGGGAGTAAGATCTGAAAGCAAGCAGGCAAACAGACCAACTCTATCCTGTTTTATACCAATAAGGACAGCTTTGCTCTGAAGTGCTTCTGGCATACTGGTCAGTTTCTTTAGATATTAGTTCTTTGGTTTTATTGTGGAGGCAAACATTGTGGCCATCTTATAGAGGGTGGGATGGGGTTGGGAAGGGGCCAAGTAGTACAATTGCTCTGTAAATAATCCCTGACTAAATCATCTTGATTTCTGTCCCTCTTTTTAGCCCAGCTCACTCCAAGCTTAGAGCCTCTCTTTTACTTTGTTGCTGAGAAAATGGCTCCTACCCCTCTTGCAGCCTTTTCAGTATCCATTCTACATTCTCTCTTCCAGAAATTTATCAAAAGCCCTGGTTACCTGATACTTTCTCCTCTCCTTCACAATACTGTTATCCACTTATTTTTTTTTTCAGCTTAAAGTAATAAAAATTTGTTGTGAATTCCTAGGTTAGTGGTTATCTCCTCTCAGCCTCAAGGGAGGGAACAACACTGCAAAAAATCACTGAGAAAGCTCATACTGTTCCAACAGCCTGGCCAACACAGGAAGGAGGAAGGTAATTCCCCAGAAAAAGGGTTGGTCTTGTCTTTCTTAATCCAACAGGGGTTAGGAGGACAGGTGCAGGGGACCATTCCACTTATCTTTTTGTACTTCTTTACTGTTCTTACTTTGAGATGTTTTCAGTTGGCCACATTGAAATGGAAGATTACAACATGATATTAACGGTTACTTGGTATTCCACTATATAAATGGACTACAACTGCTTAGATGAGCAGTTAGATTGTTTTCATTGTTTGGTTACTATTTTTGTAAATGTGTAAAAAGAAAAAATATGTTTTTCTTTTTTTTGAGACAGGGTCTCACTCTGTCACCCAGGCTCAAATGCAGTGGTGCCATCATAGCTCATCATAACCTCAAACTCCTGGGCTTAAGCCATCTTCCCACTTAGCTGGGACTACAGGTGTGTGCCACCATGCCTGGTTAATTTTTAATTTTTTTTTTTTTTGTAGAGATGGGGTCTCCCTATATTTCCCAGGCTGATCTTGAACTCGTGGCCTCAAGCGATCCTCCCTCTTTGGCCTCCCAAAGTGTTGGGATTACAGACGTGAGCCAGTAAGCCCAGCCAAATATGTTATTTTAAAGATAGTTAAGTCTTTATGGGCATAGCTGGAATAGGCTGGATGAGTTGATGAAACGGTTAAAATATTCCTCATAAGAAATAAGATTTTTTTTAAAGGGAGTAAATGGGTTTGGGAAAACAAGGTTAAAAGATCAAGGAGAATCAGCAATATAGCAATAAATTGAAGCCCAGGTAGAAGAGAAAGCCAGAAATAAGGGGGACTTTGTGAGGAGATGGGTGTCTATGATCAGTGTTAAGTTGTTGGCTGTGCTTTGCTCCCCTGTAACATCCTCTGTAGCCTCACATCTGCAGTAGAGTCTGCTATACACAGTCTTTGGGGAGACAAGGGATTGGGCAGTGCTCAGAAACAAAAAGAAGATGCAGAAAAAAGACATTGGGGATGATAAATGCAGCAGTAATACATACTTGAACCCAGAAGGTACTAGCAGAATATAAACAAGGCCCACCCTGCCTACCCATATACATATAGTGTTTTATTTTATTTTTTGAGACATATTCTCACTGGGTTGCCCAGGCTGGTCTCAAATTCACGGGCTCAAGTGATCCTCCTGCTTCAGCCTTCCAAAGTGCTAGGATTACAGGCATGAGCCACTGCACACAGCCTGGAACTCATTTTGGAACCCATTTTACATGAAACTTGAATGCTAATTCTTTATATCAAGTCTCTTCCACTCCATCTCAGTCTCTTTTTACCTAGGCTACACAGTGTCAGGTGAAGTCCCCTTCCTTTTAATCAGAAGTAGTTTCCAGAAGGCCTTAGGGGAGTGAGGATGGATTGCTTGAACTTACCCCCATTCTACTGTGTAAGGGCTAGGCATGCCCAAGTTGTCTTGAAGGGCTAGCTTGCCTCTCCCACAGTATCCTCTGTATCACTTAAGAGACCTTACTGTTGTGAAAGAAAGCCTAACTCACACTACCTTATAAATAAGAGAGGGAAATGATTCACTGACTTAAAGTCCTAGAGTAGGGTAGGCTTTAAGTTTGGCTTAGTCCTGTCTCCCTCTTTTATTGTTGTTACTCTTCAAGTGGCCAGAAAATGGCGATAGATTTTTTTCCTGGCTTCCCATGCATACAAAAACAGCACCCAGAGTAGGGAGAAAGGATGTCTTCCAGGAATTTCTCTTAAGAGGACATTTTTCCCAGGGGCCCTCAGCAAACCTTCCCTCACTTCTCACTGGTAACATGTCCATTCTTTAACCAATCCCAGTTCTCAATGGATCCTGAACCAGTTAAGAGAGATGAGATCACGACGATTAAATAAAACTGGGAGAGGAGGAAGTTAGACAGCTTTAATGTCCAGTGTGTGCTCTTCATAGTCAGGGGTCTCCTCCTCCATCTCTGATGCCCATATGAAAGAATCTCACCAATTAAACACAATTTTCTTCATGTCCTCTCTCTGATTCCAGGCCTCTGCTAAGGAGAGGTGGCATTTAATCTTGGTTTCCCATTACTCTCCAAGCCCATGACTATTTTCTGATCTGTCCCAATAAGCTTTAGCTTTTGCCTCTCCTTAGTTGGATTTTCAGCATCCAAGTGGTTGTTAAGAAATTCCCATTTTCTCTACACCCTACCAAATATTTTACTCCATGAGTACTACCCTTCTACCCTTTGTACAAATCTTGGTGTCCTCAGCTGTCTCTGGAATATTGCCATGACAATCCTTTGCCTCCTCCTGTATCTGCTCCATGAAGTTTGTAGTTTGCTAGACACTAGAGGATATACTCATTTCAAATGTTGTTAAATATTTTCAATTGCTTTTCAAAGAGATGGCACCAAATTATACTCTGAATAAGAAATGAGTACCTATGTCCCATTACATGCTTGCCAACACTGTGTGCCATCAAGCTTTTTGATCATTGCTCATTTTATAGGTTAAAAGCTGGAATTGTTAATCTCATTAATTTCTTTGTCAGCTGGAGTACATCTTCAAGTAATTATTTTTTCTTGAAAACGAAGAGGCACTCGGGTGTGGTGGCTCACACCTGTAATCCTAGCACTTTGAAAGGCCAGGGTGGGTGAATCACTTGAGCCCAGGAGTTTGAGATCAGCCTGGGCAACATGGCAAAACCCTCATCTCTACAAAAAATGCAAAACTTAGCCGGGCATGGTGGTGTATACCTGTAGTCCCAGCTACTCAGGAAGCTGAGGTGGGAGGATCTCTTGAGCCTGGGAGGTGGAGGTTGTAGTGAGCTGTGATTGCCCACTACACGCCAGCCTGGGTGACAGAGTGATACCCTGTCTCAAACAAACACACAAAAAAAGGCAAGAAAAAGAGAGAGAAAGAGAAAGAAAGAAAAAGAAAAGAAAGAAAAGGAAAGGAAAGAAAGAAAAATAGAAAAGGAAAGAATTCCTGCATGGAATATTTTCTGAGCCCTCATGTGCAACTATCTATTGCCTACCCACACGAATGACACATCTGAGAGTTCTAGGGTCACAGTACAATCGTATCCTGGTTGTTGAACAGTTATGTGGCTAGTCTGATAATTTGCTCTTGTTTTGCATTCTTGAAAATTATGTTTCTTCTTTTTGTCATGTAGATATTTTTTCCAGGATTTACTTAGTTATAAGTTTAATTTTGATTTTTTTTGTGTGTGTGAACATATCAGTTTCTCTCAGAAACATTTTCTTATAGTTTTACAATTGTCATTATTCATTAGTTATAGTTTCTTTTTCAGGAAACCCAATTTTTTAAAATTTAATTTTATTATTTTTTTGAGACAAAGTCTCGCTCTGTCACCCAGGCTGGAGTGCAGTGGTGTGATCTTGGCTCACTACAACCTCCCTGGTTCAAGCAATTCCCCTGCCTCAGACTCCTGAGTAGCTTTTATTTTTATTTTTTTATTTTAAAAAATTTTAAGTTCTGGGATACATGTACAGAACATGCAGGTTTGGTTTTTTAAATCTTTTAAAATAATTTTTTATTTTATTTTAAGTTCCAGGATGCATGTGCAGGATGTGCAGGTTTGTTACATAGGTATATGTGTGCCATGGTGGTTTGCTGCACCTATCAACTCATCATCTAGGTTTTAGGCCCCTGCATGCATTAGCTATTTGTCCTAATGCTCTCCCTCCCCGTGCCCCCCACCCCCTGACAGGCCCCAGTATGTGTGGAAACCCCAATTTTTAGGAATTTTTTCTTGGCTCCTTATTTCCTGTGTCTATTTGTCATTTTATATCTGGCCCATTTTTTTCTTCACTAACTCTCCTGGGATAACACACATCTTTCTTGCACATCTTTAAACATCAATAAAACACCAACACATTTTGATTCTTTATTCACATATTTCATTTCTAAGGCATTTAAAAATGTTACTCTTCTTACAAAGATAGGGCTCTTGCAAAAGAATTCCATTGTCCATAACCACATGGAATTTGCGGACCACATAAGCAGAATTTGCCAAAGCCCATCCCTGTGACCATCTCAGTTGCATGCACATTTCTTATATAAACATACCTATGTAAGAAATCAAATGCCAAAATGGGCGACATGTGTTTATCATCATACGCTGCACCAATCACGAACTTTACTTCAGGAAGACTGAGTAATTAAATGTTAGATAACCACATGACTCCTGCAAACAATCATTCTCTATTTCTTATATGCCAGTGTCGACATCTATAAATAAAAAACTGGGCTTTACGAATCACTGTAAATAATTGTAGACGAATTGGCTGGAGCAATTATATGAAAACCACATCCAGTTGAATCTTCATGTGTTTTATAATGAGAACAACATAGAAGATCGCCTAGAAGAGTGGTTCTTCATCTTGATTGCACATTAGAACCATCTGGGGATGCATGGATGAACCCAAGCACACTGAGCTCCCCAGATGTGGTGCCCACTTTATGCATACTGACTACTTCAAGTGCCTTGAACCATCTGGAAATACTGACAATCCTAATACCTACACTGCATATGCCCTTTGATGCAGCTTTTCTATCTCCAAGAATTCATCTTACAGAAATACTTGCCTATAAGCACTAAGATTCATTTTCAAGATATGTATTTATCCAACAAATATTCATGAAGCCAGCACTCTTTTAAACATAGATCAGTGAAGGAAGATTACAAGAAGATTATAGTCTTGTGGGAAGGGCCAGATAACAAACCCACAAATAGATAAACTAGAAAGGGAACACACAGCTATGAATGTTGTGGAGAGAATTCAAATACAGCACCCAATGAGGCCCTTTGAAACTGTAGGCTTCTTTTTGCTTTGATTTTCCCTATATCCACTCTACTGTGGAAGTCTATGTTAGAGAAGAATCTCTGTGAGGTATCTTCACCCAGTGGGGAGTGGAACCACATTCTGACAAGTAAAGCTCAAATCTTTTCTTTTCCAAGATGCCACCAACCTTATCTATGGTTTCTTTCTCTTTTTAAATTTGTTTTTTTTATTGTGGTTGAATACACCTAACGTAAAATCTATCATTTTAGCCATTTAAAAATGTATAGATCAGTGGCAGTAGCTCCACCATCTGTCTCCAGAACTTTTTCATTATCCCAAATGGAAACTCTGCTCATTAAACAATAACTCACCATTATTCCCTTCCCCAACCCCTGATAGCCACAATTCTACTTTCTATCAATGAATTTTAGTATTCTAGTACCTCATATAAGTGAAATCATGCAGTATTTGCCCTTCTGTGACTGGCTTATTTTTCTTAGCATAATGTCCTCAAGGTTCATTCACATTGTAGTATGTGTCAGAATTTCCTTCTTTTTAAAAGCTGAGTAATATTCCATTGTATGGATATACCACACTTTGTTTACCTATTCATCTGTCAGTGAACATGTGGGTTGCTTCCACCTCTTGACTATTGCGAATAATGTTGCAATGAGCACAGGTGAGCACATGTTTGTTCAAGAACTTGACTTTAATTCTTTTGTATATACCCAGAAGTGGAGTTGCTGGATCATACATGAATTATGTTTTTGATTTTTTGAGAAATTGCAATACTATTTTCCACAGTAGCTGCTCCATTGCTCCATTTACCTTCCCACTGGCAATGTACAGGGTTCCAATTTATTCACATCCTTGCCAACACTGGTTATTCTCTCTGTCTCTGTGTGTGTGTGTGTGTGTGGGTGTGTGTATTTTAACAGCAGTCTTTCTAAAGGGATGAGGTGATAGCTTACTGTGGTTTTAGTTTGTATTTCTCTAATGATTGGTAATGCTGAGAATTTTTTCACCGTTTGTTGGCCATCTTCTTTGGAGAAATGCTCTTTGTCCTTTTTTAAATTAGGTGATTTGTTTGTTGTTGAGTTGGATAAGTTCTTTATTCTGGATATTAACCCCTTATCAGATATATGATTTGCAAATATTCTCTCCCATTCTGTAGGTTGTCTTTTTACTCTGTTGATTGTGTCCTTTGATGCACAATCTAATTGCTATTTTGATTTGTGAGAGAGATATGTTAGAGTCTCCTATGATGATGGAGTATTTACCGGTTTCTCCTTATAATCCTATCCTATTTTGTGTTATATAGTTTTGTTTGCTGTGTGAAGTTTCTTGATTGATTATACCTTTAATCAACAGAAGATATAACTCTATTTTCCCATTCTAAAAATGTGTTTTTCCTAGAATTCTATTTTGTCTGGTGTTGCCTGGTATTTTAAAATACCACAGTTGCCTTTAAAACATAAGATTTTAGATTAAAAATATTTTTTCTCTTTAACTTTGATAAATCTCTCCACTATTTTCTTACACTTGGTATTGCCAATAAGAAAACTGCTGCCAATCTGATTGTCTTTTTAATATGATTATATGATTTTTTTCTTCTTGGAAACTTTGAGGATTTTCTCTGCAGCTTTGAGAGTTCACTGTGACATTTCTAAGTGTTATATTTCTGTAATTGAGCTCTTAAATCTGAGAAACCAAGTTTTCCTTCAGCTAAAATTTTATTTGATTGTTTTATTGATCACTTGCTGTACTCTACTCTCCATCCTGTTTGTTCTTTTCCTGGATTTCTTGCTGCATAGAGGTTGGACTCCTGAGTCTATCATTTATGTCTCCTATTTAGCTCTCATGCTTTCCACCGTTTTGTCCTTTTTAGCTGTACTGTGACAGACTCTTTGGAATGATCTTCTAGTTTAGCAAGTTACTTTTTACTTGTAAATGTTCTGTTGTTCAAATTAAGGTTTTATTTTTAATATTATTGACAAAATATTAATTAATGGGAAATTTTTCAGATTTTTTTCACAGGGGCATTATCCTTTCAAATCTCCTTGCAGACATTAATTTTACTTATTTCAAAGTCCTCTCTTGCTGTTTTAATTTCTTTTTCTTGGGGATAAATTCTTCTTTTGTAAATGGAGTTTCAGGCCTCTCTTTCATGGCATTTACTGGCTTCCTACAAATATTTAAAGAATTCTTCTCACGCCTGTAATCCCAGCACTTTGGGAGGCCGAGGCGGGCGGATCACGAGGTCAGGAGATCGAGACCATCCTGGCTAACACGGTGAAACCCCGTCTCTACTAAAAAATACAAAAAATTAGCCGGGCGTGGTGGCGGGCGCCTGTAGTCCCAGCTACTTGGGAGGCTGAGGCAGGAGAATGGCGTGAACCCAGGAGGCGGAGCTTGCAGTGAGCCGAGATCGCACCACTGCACTCCGGTCTGGGCAACAGAGCAAGACTCCGTCTCAAAAAAAAAAAAAAAAGACTTCTTGTTTGTTCACTCATCTTTGTAGTTGTAAATCCTTGTTTACTGCTCTGTGGATATCATCTGTGCTTATTACATATTTTCACTGACAATTGTAGGCAAGGGACAGGACAAGTTGACATCAGGGTGTTCTGGTAGCTTGTCTTCCTTTCAGCCACCTTTCTACTTCCTCCTGGTGCCAAACAGCTATCTTGGGTAGTAAGACTGTGCCCCTTTATTTCCATGCTCTTCCTGGCTGCTTTGACCTGAAATCGTCTACTACTCTTCACTGCTTTAGCACAGGCAGGAGGCCAAGGATAGACTGATTGATAGGCAGTAACAAGTCCAGTCCATTAATCGCCCTGATAAATGTGCCATGTACGCTCTCACTCCCTGTTTCCAGTGGTTCTAAATTTGGACTACCCTCCCTGTGCCAGTCCCACCTTCACAACAGTTTTCTCATGCACGTTTTTAAAATGATGGCTTTCTTCAGTTTTGTTTTTCTATAGATCTGATTCCATCTGCTTGCCTTATTTCAAGCATAACTTAAATTTTCTGGTCTGTTGATGGCACATTGTATGTTTAATACTATTTTAAAGTATGTTGCCTGTCATTTCAAGGAATTTGGGGCAGTGTACCAGTCAATGTCTAGTCTCTAAAGCAGAGAGCCTTTTAGGAATTTCGAGGAAGAAAGCACAGGAAATTGGGTGCTTGAAAAGCCATTGGAAGGGCCAGAGAACCGAAGGCCCAGGAAGGTGAGGGAAGGGATTCAGCTTGCCCCAAGGTTCTTCACCAGCTTTGGAGGAATCTGAGGTTCTACTGAACGTGGATCAGAGCTACAGAAAACTGTCACTGAGCTCACAGGTTCTGGCACAGTCAGAGCACCAAAGCCGGTGAATCTCTGGAGAAAGCTTGGGACTGCTGCAAATATCACCTCCACTGAGCTCAGGGCTCTTCCCTTCAGCCTTCTGAAGCATGAGATGTAACTCATTAGGAGAAATTACACTTATTAAGACCCCTGGAGGAAAGGGAGTCTGGGACATACAGGAAGGGAGAGAAAATGAGTGCTGGTTGATGTCGAGAGCAATGCCCAGAACTTTCATGAAGGGAAGGAGTCCATGTGCTCAGTCTATGATCTTGATTCTGTTTCTCTCTGCACAATGCCCAAGCTTCTAGTTGTTCATGTGTGACCTTCTTTTTTACCCAAGCCTCTCTTTCATATTCATCTTTATCTTATTTCACCAGTAGAAACCTTGTGGGGCTGGGAGCAGACCAGGCATTGAGCCCAACATTTACCCAGACATGATCCTTGACCTGCGTCTTCGGGGATTTGTCTTATGCCCACCACTGTGCATGGTACTCAGTGGTCATTTGCTGGATATTTGTGACTAAGTGAATAAAATAGAAACAGACAGCCAAAAGGAAAAAAAAATAGGTTTTAACAGTAAAAAACAGAGCTGCTAAATTAAGGAGTAAGTTAAAATAAAAGGGACCTGAAAGAAATACAAGCCTTTTTAAAAAAATCAGGGACAAAAATGTTGAGAAATATGTTGTTTCTATAACTGACGAAAAGAGAGTAGTAGAAAAAAGACACATACAAACCTACACACATACATGCACACATGTGTAACAGCACATGTACATGCACACATTCAAGATGAAGATGAATATAAAAGATAAACGGGTAAAAAACAAGATCACACATGAACAACTAGAAGCTTGGGCATTGTGCATTCATTTTTTACTTAATCTAGGAGATTAGGATATCAGCAAGGATAAGGAACAGAATCTGGAGAATGGATAGGGATGAGGAATTAACTGATGATGAATTTCAAAATAAATTAGATATGATAAATATCCACAGGAATTTGTTGAAATCACTACATATACAGCTGCTATCACTTTTTAGAATTTGAGAGGAGTAAGAGTGTTGGGAAGGTAATACTATATTATTCGAAAAGATAACTCTGAAGAGCATAAAAGAATATGTTTAATTTTCACATCTACAAAATATATTGAGAAGTATTATTTTAAAATTTCATTTTTAAGTCCCTGGAAAAAATATATTGATGAATCACCATCAAAATTTTGGCATGACAAACTTTAGGGTGGGTTAATCTGACAGATTTCTTTTAACAGACACTAATCAAAGTGATATATGGAATACATTAAAGAACTATTACTATTAGTTCATTGTCTACTTGGAGGAATATATACATGATTTAAAGTTTGAAAGCCAGCTTCCTACATGTCTCATAGATAAAATGCTATGGGGGCAGTTAAGGGCCCCAAGAAGTTGCGGTGATATTGGGAGGATGATGCTTTTGTGAAACTTGTCTCTACTGAATGACTTAACAAGGAGAGAATAAACTTCATCTGCAGCAGGAGGAATTTAGGTTAAAAATTAGTAAAATCCTTTTTTCTAGGAGTTTCTAGGTATGAAACATTGGGATATGTAACCATCAGAGATCATGGAGGCTTATTCTTTGGAACATTGTCAGGATATGGGGAATTCTCCTTCCTGAATAATTTACCTACATAGGAATGAATTATCTGAAAGACAGTACTACTGATGGTTAAGTTCTAGACTTGGTATTTCACTTTCATTAATAATCTAGCTCACAAAATAGATTTGAAAACACAGATTGTATTCTCAGACTTCTGTACAATTACGGAGGTTGTAAGAGGCAAGTGGTTCCTCAGTCAGAACTTGGGGCTATGTGATGAGTTACCTTGTTTTATATTTAACAGGACAAGTAAGAGTGCCAGGACATTAAAAGACTGAATAGAGTGAGATCACTGACAGAAACATTTTTGCCTAGAAACTCCAACTTCAAAATTGCTTTAGTAAAGTTAACACTAGTCAGAAGCCAATAGAATACAGCTCAATAGAAATAAGTAGAAAGTGATAACAAAAGCTAAACACTTGTATGGCATTCACCAGATACCAGTCAGGTTTCTAGACTCTTTCATATGTTAACACTGGGGGGAAATAAAAAGCACATGTGTAATGTAGGATGTTAAGTTCTCAGCTTATATGGGGGGAAAAACCTGAGATTTCATTTTAAAAAAATATTGTTTTTATTTTTATGCCATTCTACTGATTAACTAGAAGTTGGCAAAATTTTTGTATTTTTAAAGCAATTATAACACCAATAAAGTGATAGGTATGAAGCCTACACAGGAAAAGGAAGCCATTTCCAGAAATCTGCTATGTGTCAAGCATCATGTGATTTATCTCATTTGATCCTCCCAACAATCCCAATAGGTAAATGTTAGTATTACCAATGATAGGTGAAGAAACGGAAACTTGGAACAAATAAGTAGTTATCTCTCAGCTGCCTGAGATATCCAGATAGCCAGGACTTTGTGACTCTAAAGCCTGCACTCTTTCCATGTTATTTAAACTGTCCTTTAGATGACAATAAGCATATTGGTGATTAATAAAAGCCTGAGTGGAAAAAAGCCTAAAATCACACATTCTATGAAAAAGCAAATATGTATTTTATTCTAGTTACCTATTGCTAAGTAGCAAACATTTTAGAGGTATGAAACAATAATCACATTAATATGCCCATAGATTTTTTTTCTGGTCAGGAATTAGGTAGGTGGAAATTTCTTGTCTCTGTGTCACAACGTCTGGGATCTCAGCTGGGAAAACTTGAATGGTTGGAGGTGACTGGATCAGCTGGGTCTAGAATCATCTGGAGGCTTCTCTCCATTTTCTGGCTTCTGGATTGGGAGGACTCAAAGGGGTGGGCTAAGCTAGGACTACTGACTGCAAGCTGTATGCGTGGCCTCACCATGTGGCTTCGGTTTTTCCCAGCATGGTGGCTGTGTTCTAAGAGGGACACCCTAAATGAGGCTTTCTTTAGTCACCAATATGCTGACCCTGTCTGGAGGGTCAGCATTTCAAGAGAGCCAGATGGACATTGCATGACCTTTTCTGGTCAACCTGTGGAAGTCATTTGGCATCACTTCTGCCTCATCCTATAGGCCATCAGCTCACCAGGGCCAGTCAGATTCAAGAGAGAGTGATGAGATTTCACTTCTTGATGAGGGAGTGGCAAAGACACTTGCAGAAGAGCACGCAGAATGGGAGATATTTTACAACCACCTTCAGATGGAACCATCTGCCACATATATGGCCAGTGATTGAATGAGAACACACAAAAAAGTGTAAACCATTTATTTGTAAGAATTAGAGTCTGCATGTGTGTGCATGCAGGTATGTATTTGTGTATGTGTGTATCTTTCAAAAATTTCTCTTACAAAAACATTTGTAAATGATAAGCATGACCCTTGTAGGTATGAACAGCTGCATTCTGAGCAGAGATGTTGGCTCCACTTTCTGGTCTGCTTACCATGCCCTCCTGATAGGAGTAGAAAGAGTAGGAATTATTTTCTAAGCTAAAGCAAACCTAAGAGGAAAAAGATAAAGGAGGGGTCTGTGTCTCAAAGATTTAGTTTAGATTCAAAGAAGAATCTCTCTAGTAAAGCTTGTTAAAAACTCCAGTGAGTTTTCTGCAGGAAGATTGTGAAACCCCCTCTCTTTCAGCTATCAGCCTTACTTGGAGGTTTGCAGAAGTGTAATTTACACAGGACAAATGATAGCCTATTAGTAGTCAGGCAGGTGTTCCTCCTTGACCTTGAGAGGCCTAATTTTTCAGAGGTGGGAGGTGCATGGGAAGTGTTCTGAATTCACATAGATTGTTTCTCTGTGTGCTTTGAGTTTATCATTTTCCTGAATCTTGTAATAGGCATGGTTAGATTTTGTGGTGTCAGCAAAAGGATTCCCTTTGCCTGTGTTTGGAAAATATCAGCTTACAAACTGAAGCATTTTCGAAGTCTTAGTTGGTAATTTTTGTGTGGATTTCTGTTGTGAAGTTATGGCAAACTAACGTAAATATGAAATTAAATCCATAGAACGAAATGTACATGATGAATAGAACTTTTGTCTGTGTTGAGTAGTCTCAGAGTATTACTGACCTTGAAGTAACATGGAACAGCCATCAATGAAAAAACTCTGTGCTCTGCGGAAACCAGGCTACATAAATATTTTATTTAGCGGAGATAGTGACAGATCCTTAGAATAACTTTTTTTTTTTTTACTATTGCATCAAATATGATTTGATCCATAAAATCCCAACTGTAAATTTACCTCCAGTGAAGTTGAGCAGCTATTTAGACTAACTGAAAAATTAATATTGCCTGTTTACAACAGTACATGGAATCCAGTTAGGTGGGATCTATAGCGCTATTTTTTTGAAAATGACCATTTTGCCAGTGACAGTATGTATAATTTACATGTCATTTTCAAAAAGCATACTTTTGGAGTTGACGCATACAATGTTATTGATTTCTAATATTAAGATAATTAAAAATTAAAATAATTTTTACAAAATCAAGAGAAGCATATGTTGAAGCATATGATGAAAAGGCACTATGATTTGAGGTTTCTAAGAGTATAAAATATAAAGGGTGGACTGTCATTATGACGTGCTGTGTCCCCCTCACTCTCCATGATGCCTGCCTATATTTCTGCCATCTGTCTCTACTTGAGGAAAGAACACAGGAAAATAGTTTAATCTTTGAGAAATTCAAGTTAAGGCGGAGGAACCCATCCTTAAGAGCTCTTAAACAACAACTCCTGATGCTTGGGATATCCTTTTCATATTTTAAAGTTGGATCATCTCCAAGGTCCAAGCTGGAAAGATGGGCTGTAAATCTCTTGCTCTGCTTGGCAAGAACTATTGAAGGGCTTCTCCATCAGTGTCATCCTCTCTAGTCCTGATCAGCAGAGACTGAGAAATCTTAGCTGAACTGAAATGACCCCTAAAAGCATTTTGGCCACAAGTGCAGAGACAGGGTTGGCTTGTTCTCTGGATTTGTACCCAGCCCCCTGATCCTTGTGCTGTCTCTCTAAAGATGGTAGTGCAAGCACAAAACACTACCAAGCACAGTGGCAGCCACCACAACAACAGCAAAGACTGCTGAACCCACTCATGGAAATGGCACCACCTGATCCATGAAATGTCAGATAGATTGACAATCTTACATTTTATTCATACACTATTTTGAAAAATAAATTTTCCATTTTGATGATTTACTCATATATATTTGAAGTGATTAAATCATTTGAAGCTACTGAAGTCTTTAGTTTGAGGGCTAAGACAGCCATACTTCTTTTTGGTAGGACTGACCCCATAACTCGATTAGTTTTGTTTCTTTCAGCTGCTCTTTCACTTAGGTGGATAAAACAACATGAGTTATACTGATGAAAAAATAATAAACATTTGTAATTAGCTAACATTTTCTGAGTGCTGACTATGTGTGCTGTATGTATACATTTTTTCTTGTATAATATAGTTCTTGATAGTCATCATAAGTCTATGAGGTAGGCACTCTTACTATCCCGTTTTAGAGATGAGTACCCTGAGGCCTACAGAGATTGCTTTAAATCACAAGGCAGTAAGAAAAATAGCCAGAATTAGACATTACCTCCATCTGACTCCCAAACACAACCTGGTAACCACCCTGGTAACTGCCTTCCTTCCCACAGGATTATGAAGAATGACAACTGAATAGAGTGTCATGCTGATACAGCAAATTCAGAAATTGCTTGGTTCCAGTGATTGGCAAAAACAGCTCAAGAAAATTATTATCCACCCTAAATTCCAACTTAAGGCACACTGAAGTGAAGTAATAAATCCAAGGACATTAATTTGACAAATGAGGAGTATAAATTGTCCCTCCCAGGCAAGGAAGTATGCTTTCAGAATAAAGTTGCCTGTTTCTCCAAAAGTTTGTGAATCTCAAGCTTTCTGTATTCCAAGGTTGAAATAAAAGCCCAGGTGGGCATTTTAGAATCAGACCTAGACTACTGAAATGAGTCACACCAATTCAAGTATTCTGCCAATCCAGCAAAGGATATGCTCCCAGGGTGGAAAATCCTTACTAGAATTTATAACTTATAATGGAAATATCACCTGAAATGTTTCCTGTTCAGAAGGTAACCCTCAGCAAATATTCATTTCCCCAGATGCTAGTGATAATAAGAACTAACTTTTATTGAACATTTACTATGTACCAGATACCTTGCTGAGCTTTGTATGTGTAGACTCACTTAATTCTAACACCAACCTTATGAATGAAGGACTATTTTTATCACCTTTTTCTAGTTGCCGAAGATCATATGGTAGATAGACGAGCCGGATCTGTGTAACTCCAAAGCTAGTGCTCATGGTGCAATTGTTCATATGATTCTGGTGTAAGAGGAGGACATGCAAAAACAAAGAGAAAGCCACCTGAAGTCAGAAAAGGAAGAGAATTGTCTACCTCTTCCTTTTTCTTTCTTTATGGAGATAAATCCTTCAAGAGCAGCCCTTCGGTTGCTAGGAATTAGACATTCTTTGATCACTAATTTTTTTCCCAGCCTACTAGCGCTTTCCTGGCTCCTCTTTCTCCCTCTAAACGTAGCCTAGGTTCTACATTTTGTGTCTTCACCTATCCTCTCCCCAGCACTGTCATTTCTCTTTCCCCTTTGTTTTCTCATGACACCCATCATACGAATCTGCAGCCCTGGGCAGATCCAGCCAATATGACTTTCTGAACTAAGCCAAAGTTGCTCATGAAAACTTCTAGAGAGACTCTCCCAGTTCTGTGATGGCCCCCACTCCTCAGTGCTTGAGTAGTACTTTGACAATGTAGTATACACTCTTGGCCAGGTGCTTCTCCAATTCTCAGTCTCTACTCCACATCTTTACCTCTCTCCTCATTATTCCACATATGCCACACTCAGTCCCAGGAGAAGACCTCCTATCTTCCTCACCAAGAATTAGAGGCCACCAGGCAAACTCCTAAGCCTCTACCCTCCAAACTTACCTACATCTAAGCTGGACCTTTTCCGTCTCATCCCCCACAATCCCCCTGTGTGGACCTATATTTCACAGAAAGAAGTGGAATTTCCTTTTCCTGTGAAATATAGGTCCATACAGGAGCATCACGGGGGATTTTGGTGGCACCCCAAATTGTGACTTGATTACTGGTGAGATTAGTTCAGTGTACAAGGAAAAGCTAAGGGGACTAAGGACAGAACCTGGCATTTATCAGATAGTCAAAAACAAAGACAGTGAACGAATGGAGAAGAAATTATCAGTGGGGGTGGGAGGTGGAGGGACAGGGTCCAGGAAAAGGTAGTGTTAGAGAAGCCATCAAAGAAACAGAAAGGCAACAGTGTTAAATGCTGCGGGGGTGGGGGGGGGTGGGGTCAGCTTAATAATTGAAATTCAACCATTATATTTCACAATGATAAGTTCAATAGGCACATTTGCCCAAGCAGAATTAGTGGAGGGATAGGAATTTAAAGTGGTGGTGTGTGCCTGTAACTCCACCTACTTGGGAGGCTAAGGCATGCGAATCACTTGAACCTAGGAGGCAGAGGTTGCAGTGAGCTTAGATCATGCCATTGCACACCTTTCTGGATGCTAGAGTGAGACTCTGTCTCAAAAAAAAAAAAAAAGTAATTTTAACTGAGGTGATATGATATCTCATTATAGTTTTGAGTTGCATTTCTGTGATTATCAATGATGTTGAACACCTTTTTATATTTCTATTTGCCATTGTATGTCTTGATTTGAGAAATGTCTATTCAAATCTCTTGCCCGTTCTTTAATTGGATTATTGTATTTCTTTTTCCTGTGGAGTTGTTTAAGCTTCTTATATATTCTGGTTATTAATCCCTTGTCAGATGGTAGTTTGCAAATATTTTCTCCCATTTCGTGTGTTGTCTCTTCACTTTGTTGCTTGTTTGCTTCACTGTGCAGAAGCTTAACTTGATATCCCATTTGTCCGCTTTTGCTTTGGATTGCCTGAGCTTGTGGGGTATTATTCAAGAAATTTTTGTGCAGACCGGTGTCCTAGAGTTTCCTCAATGTTTTCTTGTAGTAGTTTCATAGTTTGAGGTCTTAGCTTTAAGTCTAATCCATTTTGATCTGATTTTTGAATGTGGAGAAAGATAGGAGTCAAGTTTCATTCTTCTGCATTTGGATACCCAGTTTTTCCAGCACCATTTATTGAAGAGACTGTCCTTTGCCAATATGTTCTTGGCAGTTTTGTTGAAAATGAGTTCACTATAGCTATATGGATTTGTTTCTGGACTCTCTGTTCCATTGGTCTATGTGTCTGTTTTTATGCTAGTAACATGGTGTTTTGATTACTATAGCTCTGTAGTATAATTTGAAGTCAGAGAATGTGATTGCTCCAGGTTTTTTTTTTCTTTTTTTCTTTCTTTTTTTTGGCTCAGGATAGCTTTGGCTATTCTGGTTCTTTTATAATTCCATATAAATTTTAGAATTTTTTTTCTATTTTTGCAAAAGAAGTCATTGGTATTTTGGCAGGGATTGCATTGAATCTGTATATTGCTTTGGGTAGTATGGACATTTTAACAGTATTGATTCTTCCAATTCATGAACATGGAATATATATATATTTTTTGGCGTTTTCAATTTCCTCCATCAGAGTATTATAGTTTTTATTGTAGAGATGTCTAATTTCTTTGGTTAAGCTAATTCCTAGATATTTAATTTTATTTGTGGCTCTTCTGAATGGGATTACTTTTTTGATTTCTTTTTCAGGTTGTTCACTGTTGGCATATAGAAATGCTACTGATTTTTGTATGTTGATTTTATATCCTGCAACTTAACTGAATTTGTTTATCAGTTCTAATAGTTTTCTGGTGGAGTATTTAGGTTTTTCCAAACATAAGATTATATCATCTACAAATAAAGATAATTTGACTTTTTCTTTTCCAATTTGGATGCCCTTTCTTTCTCTTGTCTGATTGCTCTAGCTAGGACTTCTAGTACTATGTTGAATAACAGTGGTGAAAATGAACAACCTTGTTGTGTTCCAGATATTAGAGGAAAGGTTTTCAGTTTTTCCCCATTCAGTATGATACTAGCTGTGGGTCTGTCATATATGGCTTTTATTATGTTGAGGTATGTTTCTTCTATACCCAGTTTTTTGAGGATTTTTATCCTAAGGAATATGGAATTTTATCAAATACTGTTTCTTTTTTTTTTTTTTTTTTTGAGACAGAGTCTCACTGTCTCCCAGGCTGGAGTGCAGTGGCATGATCTTGGCTCACTGCAAGCTCCACTTCCTGGGTTCATGCCATTCTCCTGCCACAGCCTCCCGATTAGCTGGGACTACAGGCACCTGCCACCACGCCTGGCTAATTTTTTGTATTTTTAGTAGAGACGGGGTTTCACCGTGTTAGCCAGGTTGGTCTCGATCTCCTGACCTCGTGATCCGCCCACCTCAGCCTCCCATAAGTGCTGGGATTACAGGTGTGAGCCACCGTGCCCAGCCTCAAATACTTTTTCAGCATCAATTGAAATGATCATATGGTTTTTGTCCTTCATTCTGTTGATATGATGTATCACAAAAATTGATTTGCATATGTTGAACCATCTTTGCATCCCTGGGATAAATCCCACTTAGTCATGATAAGTTATCTTTTTAATGTAGACTTCAGTTTGCTACTAATTTGTTGAGGAGTTTTACATCAATATTCATCAGAGATACTGGCCTGTAGTTTTCTTTTATGTGTCTTTGTCTGGTTTTGGTATCAGGGTAATACTGGCCTTAAATAATGAATTTGAAAGTATTTCCTCCTCCTCTATTTTTTGGAATAGTTTGAGTAGGATTGGTATTAATTCTTCTTATATGTTTGGTAGAGTTCAGCAGTGAAGCCATTGGGTCCTAGGCTTTCCTTTACTGGGAGAGTTTTTATTACAGCTTCGATCTTGTTGTTATTGGTCTGTTCAGGTTTTGGATTTCTTCATGGTTAAATCTTGGTAGGTCGTACGTGTCTAAGAATTTATCCATATCCTCTAGATTTCCAATTTATTGGTATATAGTTGCTCATAGTAGCCACTAATGACCCTTTGAATTTCTGCAGTATCAGTTGTAATGCTTCTTTTCATCTTTGATTTTATTTATTTGGGTCTCCTCTCTTTTTTTCTTGGTTAGTTTGGCTAAAAATTTGTCAATTTTATTTATGTTTTCAAAAAACAATTTTTTGTTTTGTTGATATTTTGTATAGTTTTCTTCATTTCATTTATTTCTGCTCTGATTCTTATTCCTTTTCTTCTACTAATTTTGGGTTTCGTTTGCTTTTGCTTTTCTAATTCTTTAAGATGCATTGTTAGGTCATTTATTTGAAGTTTTTCTTCGTTTTTGATGTAGGCGCTTACAGCTATCCTACTGTGGCTGAGCTGGTATTCAAGATGCAAGACAAAGTCCTCTTTACTCTTCACTTTCTTCTCCTCAAGCAGAAGGAAGAAGTCACTTCTGTTGCTCCCAGCTGCACTGCCTGGGGTTGGGGGAGGAGTTGTTCAAGCACTCCTTTAGCTGTTCCATCTGTCCATCTGTTGTCTTTCTAGGTCACTTGCCACCCTAGTCCACTGGCTCTAAGCCTAGCCCAGCACTAGGAGTTGCTAGCAATTACAGTCCTTTTTCAACTTTACCTAGGACCCCAGAACACTTTGGCCCATGCTGGCAAGGCCTTCCAAGAAGCTCAAGTTCTGTCCACTGGGATGGGTGATTCTCCTCTGGCTGTCTGGTCCAAATGCTCCCTCCATGTGTAGGCTTCAGCTGAGCCCAGCATGGCTTTGCTCTCCACTGTGACAGGGCAGCAGTGAGTTCAATGTGAAGTCCACCAGTCACTGCACTCTCCCTCCCCCACATGCACAGACTCTCTCTCTGTGCTACTGGTGGCTGCCAGCAGATTGAGGAGGGGTGGCGTTGGTGATTCAGGACTGTCTCCTACCTTCTTCAATGCCTCTTTCAGCAATATGAAACTAAAACTAGGTACTGTGATAGCTCATGTGGGTTTATTTTTTGTTCTTATGATGATGCTTTTCTTGTGTGTGGTTACTTGTTAAAATTTGGTGTTCCTGTGGGGGAAATGAATGGTGTAGGCTTCTATTTGTCCATCTTGCTCCCCTCCTATTTTCATTTTAAAGATGATAAAAACTTGTGTATCATCAGTTAGCAAAAGTCTACTGAGTGCTTTAGCTAAACTCTGTGTAAGGGAGGGCCCTTACCCTTATGGAGCAGAAGTCCATCATGAATGACAGGCGTTAAACAAGTAATTATAAATAATTAAGTAAAACATTATAATCAGACAAAAATGACATGAAATATCAGGTGCTCTGGGAATATAAAACAAAGGTTGGCTATGGGTTTGGGTAGGGGTGGATAGGTGTTAGCTAGGTGAAAGGAAGGAAGTAGAAGAAAGAGAGCATTTAGGCACAGTGTGAAAGCAATGCAAAGTCCCTGAGGTAGGAGAGAGCCTGGCACATACCCGGAACCAATAGGAAGTACAGTGTGGCTGGAGCTCAGAGAATGAAGGTAGGAAGTGGTTGAGGTGGAGATGGAGATGGAGATGGGGATGGGAGTCATATGAGGAACATGACAGGCTATAGGGAAGGAGATCCCAGAGGAGGTGAAATTGAAAATGAAGATGGGAGAAGGGATAATTGCCGCAGGAGGTTCCTGGAGAAGTTAGAAGGAAATGGAATTCTGACTACCTCTAGGCAACTTCACATGGGTGTTGCAGAGTTGTTTCCAATATGTCAAAAATGGAAATCATCTCTCCCCTTTTCAGTACCCCTCTCCTGAAATTTCCTCCCCAGCCTCCTCGTTCCCAGCTCTTTACCCTGTATCCTCTCTTCTGGTAAATGATATCAACCTATGACTCAGAAGCCTCATTTAGAACATAATAAATCTGAGGATAGGGTTACACTAAACTTCTAGTAACAATCACCTGCTCCACGTGATCAGTCATCATGCCCTAACAAGTTTCTAATCCTAACAGCTTTCAAAACAGCTCTCCCCTTTCCTCTACCTCCAGAGACACTGTCCTGGCTCAGTCTTTCAGTTTCTCTTGCCTGGGTTGTTACAGCAGCCTCCTGACATTTCTTCCTGTCTCCAATACATGCAGTGCACAGCTGCCAAGGTACCCTTTTTAATACTCAGATACATGGACATGATTCTTCTCCACATGAGAAAAAACTTTTGCTACTTTTTCCATTGTCTGGAATATAAAATCCAGACTCCTTAGCTCAGTGTACATGCATTTTACTGTCTGGAACTCTTTAATATTATCTCTTGCTTGCCATCTCAGGCATATTTCAGGGCTATTTGCAACCTCTCCACTTACGTACATCAGGCTATAAATCCCCTTTTCATCACATCCACGTGATAATCCCAACTCATCCTCAAGGTCAAGTGTTCTCTCCTCCAGAAGGTCTCCTCTGCCCTTCCCACCCCAGGCAGGTTACAGCCTCTTCTCCATGCTCCCATGGTGCCATGGACATGTACTTATCACACTATCACAATTGTGGGTCTGCTCTCTGTTGCTTATACTTAACTGAGCTTCTTCGGGCTAGGAATTAACTGAACCTGGTTAATTTTCCAAGTCCCTGAACCCAGCATAGTGCCTGGCATAAGGCAGATATTCAATGGGAATGAGGAGTGGGATCTCTTTCTTTGGCAGTCTACTTCGATTTTGCTTGAGTACCCCAAATTCTCACCATGGAACAACTTTGAGATTTTGAATTAGAGCCCAGGTTAGTCAGGAATTATACTTCACATATTTGAGTTGTAATTACATCATATCAGAAACCACTTACGAACTTTTTGCAGTAGCCCATTGTAATCTGATGTATTTAATTTGTTATTATGACACTCTCCCAAAAGGACTCAAAGTAGCTTGTAAAGGTAACAAAGTTCCAGAAGATAATTTTAGTGGTCACTGTAGGTTGTGATTTTCCTCCTTTTTCTGTCAATCAACCCCTGATTTTGTCCAGGTGGTCATAGGCCCAGCAAAAAAAATTACATTTCCCAGGGTACCTTCCAGCTGGGGTTGGTCATATGAAGAAGTTCTGGCTAATGAAAATAAGCAGAAATGGCACATGCCTTTTGATATCTGTGCTGCTTCTCTTCATCCCTGGAATTGAGGATTCAGCCCTGGAGTAGAACCGCCATCTTGAGAGCACAAGACAATTGTGAAGGAGAAAGTCTCCTCTCCGGTTATGTGAAAAAATAAAACTCTACTTTTTAAGCACCCATCTGAGGAGTGTCTCATGCTTACAACCAAACCTAATACCTAACTGATAGAATAACAGTCAGTGAGAAATATGAAACAAAAGAAAAACATAGGCAGGAACATAACGCAAAACCAGGAATCTATCTACAGTGTGTACTAAAATATGTACCGTGAAGTGCTATATGCTCTCTATGGGCAGGTCAGATATTCATTTCTAAGATGTCTAGAGGACAATAAGAGGAGACAGATGTGGTCAGTTATTTGTCCATAAGAAAAAAGCATACTTACCCAGAAAAAGAAAATGAATTTTGATGGCAAGACAAGACAGATATTTCTCTCCACTGTTGTTTACAGCATGAAAAACAGTGTTCTTGTCAGTAGCCCTACAGCAGCAAATGTCTCTGGGTAGTTCTAGTAACTGATGGTCTCATCCAAAGTGCAGTGAAGAAAACAGTTAGGGTATTTAGACAAATAAATGGACCACACATCTCTCAGGCAATCCTTCATAGCTAGGCTTCCTCTACTGTTTTCTAGGTGAACTACATTAAAAATCTTATGAAAACTGCAGACCTCTGAACAGAAAATTGCACATACACACCAAATTTTACCAACCATTTAAACTCAAATTAACCAATCAAACCCAGAGTTAAGGGTTTGAAAATTCCAGGTTAAGAACCCAGTCCCAATCTGTATTCTCGGGGGGACTTATTTTACAAGATGTTTGTTTTCATGTAAGTATGATGAGCCACTGTCCCAGTTTTCTTGAGAGGGAACAGTTCCTTGGGATGCAGAATAAGTAGAAAATCATACACCTTAACCGTTTGCCAAGCTTTGGTGTGTGGGGATGTGTGTACGTGTGTGTGTGTATGCGTAGGCATTGTGGAGGTAGGTAGGCTTCTAGCTGTGAAAATTAAGGGTTTCACAAGGATATGTGCTTGAATGTGTGGATACCTACAAGTCTAAGAGGCTCACACTGGCAGGACTGGACTCTCACTTCATCAAAATCAATTTTAAACCGTCACCAAAGTGCAAACAAATGAAAAAACACAATTCCAAAATCTGATGCCTTTTTCCAAAGCTACAATGATTTGTATGTACTAGTCATCTTGACTGTGTTTTTATATCCCTGACACTTCTTGGTATATCTTCTGAAGTAATTATTTGCAAAATATAACCCAAAGTTACCAAATGGAGAGATTCATCATGTGAAAATAATTATCCATAAACTAGTTACAAGTTGGAGAGAATCATAAAAATTTATTAATTTGGTTGCAGAATGGTTGACTTTAGGTTTTAGAATCATCAAGGTCCTTCTTTGTGGTAATATTTAAATAGTAAGACCGTTTTCTGTTTTTAAACTAAAGTCATCCCTAGACTCTCTTATTAAAACTATATTAATTATGTGTAAGGGAATTGTTGATTTTCTAATCTTTTTAGGTTGGTTGGTTGAAGGAAGGTTGGCCCTTGATAGCTGGATAAGTAATGAAAAATGGTTATCAGACTAGGAGAAAAGGCAAAATCTGTCTTTGTTTTAATTGTTTGGCAATTGTTAACTGCCCAGTCAAGAGATCTTTCCTACCGTCCTTTTCTCTTATGCTAGGTATACTCTCATAAAATTCTAAAGAGACATCAATGCCATTTTTTAAAATTTTATTATTATTTTTTTTGTGTGTGGAGATGAGGGTCTCCCTATGTTGGCCAGGCTGGTCTTGAACTCCTGGCCTCAACCAACCCTCCCAAATCAGCTCCCAAAGTCCTGGGATTATAGGCATGAGCCACCACACCCAACCTAACATCAGTCTTCTAAATTCAAATAGTTTGACTCAGCCCCATTCAAAGGCTTGTAAAAGTCAGTAAGAACTGCAAAAGTCTTACTTTATTCTTGAACACTTTTTCATAAGATAAAGGGCCCCTCACTTGCAGCAGCCCTGGTGATGTGGGAGCTGCTGGTTGCATTCTAAGTGGGCAGGGAAAGTCAGGTTGCAATCTGGAAACATTTTATTAAGCATTTCTGATGGGAGGTCTCAGAAGAAATCTCCAAGACTGAAAATTTCTTGTGATTCCCTTTCTCATTCTAAAATGCACCTAATTCGTGCCTAGTTTTGTGTTTGTAATTTTATATTCTTTCTCCTAAAGGTGGATCTCCAAGTTGTATAAGCTTTAGATTCCACAAAACATGAAACTACCCACGTATGAAGTCCACTAGATGCTTATTTCCCTGAGAAGCTCAAATTTACTATTTGCCAAGAGGCTGGCATAAGGTTTATACAGGACAGCCACTAAACTAACTAGAATCATTTACCAAATCCCAGATTGTATCCCAACAGAGTTTGAAAAAAAAGATGGGGATGGAGGCTTATCAGTTAGTCAAGTACATTAGCAATGTGAATGATTAAGTAAGTTCTTTGTTGTTCATTTGTTATGTCATGCCTCTCCTTGTATGCTTGTAGATTACAGATACTTCCCCTCAAAGGAATAAACCACTGGACTAAGAAAAATGTGCACATATCATTTTGAGGGCACCAGGTATAGATTGCAGAGTCAATGAATTTTGACATTTGAGCTATCCAAAATGAGAAAGGGAAAATGGGAGCAGGGAAATGATTTAAAAAAAAAAAAAGCATTGTACACTGAATATGAAGAGTTTGATGGCTTTGGGAAAAAAAGTTTTGTTCATCCAGCTAAAAATGATGTTATTTCTGTCTCTATGAATTTCTGCCATATGATATAACTTTGGGTTTGTAAGTAGTATTTTTTTTTAAATTAAAGAATACCTTATGTTGCCTTGCAAAATAGTTTTTTGCTATTTGTGAAGAGTTTTCTTTGGTTAGGGGATATATTAATTGGTCTCAATAATATAACAACTAATCTTGAGCCAAATATCAACCAACTTTATTAATACAAACCAAATACCTTCTATGTGTCCGCATTTTACAACAGCATGTTCTGAAATACAGGAAAAGCTATCCTTGAAGTATTTCCAGACAAATTAAAGACAGGAAATACCAGAGAATTCATGTGCTGAACTCTCATTAGATTTACTGCCCAATTTAGCTGTTTCGGCATGAGCCTGGGATATGCCTCCATACATTTTGATGTGAATTCCAAGTGGACTGAACTTGTAGAGCTTTAGAATTTCATCTATCACTTTGCATTTCTCTATTTTGGGTTATATGTCACCATTAATCATAAAAATGCAAGATCCCTTGAAGTGTGGCTACTTGGGCTCCTCTGTGGAGTTAAAAGGGCAAAAATGAACAAACCAATAAACACATCAAATTGATCTCTGAGCAAAATGATCCAGATTTATGTCTCAGAATTACTTAGAATTTTATATTTTCAAATATTTTCTGTGTGATTTAAGTACAGCATTTTCTGAGGAGTGTGATGTGACTTTCTGGATTACTTTACTCCGCCTCCATGAGGAAATTTAGCAGTGTATGTGGAATCTGAAGCCCACATCTGATCTCCCTTGGGTTTGCTGCCCTCAATATAGCTGTCACCACATGCTTAATGCTCCTTTGACATCCTGGTCTCCATATTGTTAAGACAATGAAATAGGCAATTATATAAAATAGAAATATTTGTGGAACACATAGCTAATGGTCCAAATGGAATGTGAGTTATTTTTATTTGTAAAAAAAAAAGTTTCTGTAATTCTCTTACTTGATATTTTTTATTGGTTCCTCATTGGCTACATCTGAGGTTCTCAGATTCAGGTTCATGGAATGAGAACAATTCTGTGATAAAAGTTTCAATGTATCGAAACTTAAAAAAAAATTGTTGGGGCTTTTCTGTTCATAGAAATAAATTGACTACTTTTAAGGGACTGTTTTTTTTTCTGGGACTTACGTCCTTCCTACTTTCTGCTATTTTTTAAAAACCATGTTCTAAAATGAAATGCTGATGTTTGCAAATGTATGTTTGAAAAAAATGATTTAATTTGGCAACATAAAAACTTGGCCATCTTAAAATGTCTTTGAAATTCACTGGTCTGTAAAATCCAAAAGTCTAGGAATGACTGCCTCATGAGATGATGATTAACTTCTTCTTGTGGCATCTAAGCCTCTTCGCAGTCTGGTCCATGCCTATTTTCCAGCATCATTCTTCACCATTTTAAACCCAAGAATTCTGGGATGGAGACACCCTTAAAGAGTTGTATTACATACTTCCGCACCTTGTCCTTCTAAAAATCTCCTAATTAGCTTTCAAACTCGGGGAAAAAAGTCACCTCTTCTGTGAAGCCTTCCCTGATAACCCCATCTAGACTTTCCGTGAAGAGATTGGTTACCCTGTTTTCAGCTTTCACTGCTTCTAGGTATGGCACTAGCCAATGATATAAGGATGGGTTTGCTTGACTGCCTCACATAGGGTGAAATTCTTTTTTTTTTTTTTTCCTGGTTTATTTCTTTATCCCCTGCATCTATGCCAATAGTTTATACATAATAGGTGCACAATAAATATATGATTGGATTTTGGGTGGATAATCAAATAATATCTTGCAAAAGTCCTGCTATTAATTTATTTGGTAATTTGTAAAGAAATACTGTAAGTGCCTATTATTAAACAGGTTTATTAGGCATCATGATGGTTGCATTGTGTAAAATATAGCCTTTGTTTATAAATTGCTTATAATCTAATTGAGGAAGACAATCCACAGAGCAAATGTTATCTAACCAATACACAAAATGATCAAAGACTAGGGCAGTATGTGTTATGTGCAATCAATGGAGATGATCTAAAGGAAGTACTGGGGTGAATGTTTTCTACTTTTTCTCCTTGAATCCTCCAGAGGCTTCAAGGAGGATGTACAAATATTCTGAACCCTCTTTGCCAGATAGCCAAAGCCACACAAAATTGGGACTCCCATTCTCTTTCCCAAAGCTGTTTCCTGCATTCACTGTGCAACCTCTTGACTTGTTTGCCTATTTATAGTCTTGCTTCATCCCTCATACTTGACACTCAGAACTGCTTTTCTGTCTCTGATGCTTCAGTTTTCCCCTGCCACCAACTGTAATTGATACTTGCTGGTTGGTTTTGTAGCCTCCCGTAAAGACCTAGAGTAAATAACCCACTTGGCATTTTCTTTCTTTTTGACAAAAAGTTTTTAATAAAGTACTTCTTTATTAGCAAAAAATAACAAACTTTTTTTTACACAAAAGTAGTGTTTTTCATAAGAATTAAAGATTTCTCATAAGCGTAAAAGAATAAAAGGTGCTCATTTGTATACATGTGGAGCATCTTTAAGATGTTCAAAGTAAATTAAAATGTGAGTCTTTCTGAAGTGAGCTTTGTTGCTTACATGAATGCTTCATCACTGACATGTTCACCTGAGGGCAAAGGATCTACAATTTACAGCAACCATGCAGAAATGGGTTTTCTTTCATATGGATTCTACTTGGTTCTGCTCTTATACTTTGTTTTTTATTAAAAAAATTAAAATGTTAAGTGGAAACAAACAAAAACTAGGAAGGCCCTGAGCAGACTGCACCATGAAAATAGCATCATGAAGAGGCTGCCTGAATTCTACACCATAGATTGAATGAGAACCGCTTGCTGCCTCTGGGTCTTCACTGGCTTATGGGTAAATTTAGGGGAGGAAGAGATAATTACTAAGATGTCTTCTCAATTCTCAAATGATTTGCAGAGATGTTATATTAATTTTTTTCATTTTGTCTACATATATGCTTGATTTCAAAACTTCAAACTCTACAGAAGTAAATAAAATCTTAAAGTGTTTTTATTTATGTACACCTACCCCTCACATAAATGCATACACTTACACACACTCCACCCACATTCATATTCAGAAATGTAAAACACTGATCCTCCTTTACTTGAACTCACTCGTGGAGTATCTCTCAGACTGTGTTCTCTAAGTCCATGGAAAAACACAAAAATAACTTTCATTCTTCCTACTTTAGTCTATGATAAGCAACATACAAATATTACTTGCAGAATTAAACTTCATAGAATCTCAGTAATTATTTGCAAGTAAATAACTAGTTTTTTTGAGGTGGAGTTTTTCACTCTTGTTGCCCAAGCTGGAGTGCAATGTCGTGATCTCAGCTCACTGCAACCTCTGCCTCCTAGGTTTAAGCAATTCTCCTGCCTCAGCCTCCAGAGTAGCTGGGATTACAGGCACATGCCACCATGCTCAGCTAATTTTTTTTTCTATATTTTTAGCAGAAATGGGCTTTCACCATGTTAGCCAGGCTGGTCTCGAACTCCTGACCTCAGGTGATCTGCCTCCCTCAGTCTCCCAAAGTGCTGGGATTACAGGCGTGAGCCACCGTGCCGGGCCAATAACTAGTTTTAATTCTATTTGCAATAAAGTAAAAATAATTTAAAGGTCATTTTCATCTTTATTCAAGTCTTTAGGTTTACTTTGTTTTTTAAATCAACTTCCAAGCAACATTTAAATATTATTTTCTTTAACTTAAACCAATTTTTACCCTGCTTTCCTTTGCTTAGATGCGACATAAGCCCCAGTTTTCTACTGTTTTGTTTTTGTTTTTGGATGAAATCTTAGTTGTTTAATGAACTTCAATATTTATATTTAGTTAAAACTCTGCTATCATTTATAACCAGATGAGACAGCCATGGAAAGATAAATTGATAATTTATGCCTCTTGCATTAGGGAAACAGTTCTTGTATTTACAATATGCTGAGCACAGCAATTCCCTGCCTAGCCTCCTAATATTTGTGTACATTTTTATGGAGGAGTGTGACTTTCAAATTAAAAATGATTTGTTGCAAGAATATTGACTAGGAAATGCATCCTGAGAGAAGACAGCAGAGAAGAAGTAATGAGATTTTTTTGCTACCCCTAGCCCTGGGCTATTCAATAATTTTTCTTCTTTAAAGCTAAGAGGAAGAAAGAGAGCCTCAAACTGAGTGGCAGATGTTAAGTCAGGAAATGGGAAACTCCGCCTTCGCAAGAGCTTGAGTCGTCTCCGTGACCTCTGTGGCCTCGTTGAAAGGCTTTCTCTGAATTGAATGACAACACGGAGGCTGAGGGTAAGATTGCAAATCAGAGAACGTGGGTATGAATGGGAAGCTTTGACCCCTGCCCCTTGGGTGGTAGTTCAGACCTGGGTTAGGGTGAGGTGTGGAATTGCACTTCCAGATTGCAGCCCTGCCAGGAAGGTTTTTGCAATGCTGGGTGGTCTGGTAGGGTTTGAGGTCCCCCCACCAAGAGAAGAACCTAAGAAACTTCGCCTGCTCTTACCCTGGTTTCTGCTTGGCATCTCTACTTCTATGTTTCAGTTCTTCTTTCAGTACATCCAAATTGGCATCCGGGACTTGAGCACCATATGGCCCAGATGTTTTCTAGAATCACTGTGGGCATGCAAACAGAGACCACTGCCAGGGAGCCACTCCTACCTCATACTTCAGAGCATTTACACAATGATGTGTCTCAGAACAGATATAAGGCCCCTGCAGAAAGAGGACACCAACTGGTATGAACATGAGAGGGACAAAGAAAACAGTTCTGAACAGGGTCTTCTAAGGTGGGGCTTTTTATGCCATTTTTTGTTTAAGTATTGCAAAAATTAACAAAACAGAACTGTAATGATTTAAACTTTTTAGCAGGAAATTCAAGAAATGTTTTGTTTTTATGTATTTTTTTTAAAGATGACAGTTACCAAATCTAAACAACTTTTAAAATCTTCTTTAATAAAGTTGGTCCATTTTTCTCAAAACCTGCATCTTTTACAATTTATCATACATTGAGCTCTTCTCTCTCTCTTTACTGCATTTATCCAATTCATTTGATCTTTTCTTCCCTTATCGTTGCTTGTTAGCCAGGTAACCCTGGGAATATGTGCCTTTTAGCAACTTTCTGTGCACTTCCTTGGGTGTAACCTGCTGCCAAGCAGACAAAAATTATACTTATCACATTGGGGCAGGTTTTCACTACTGATAAGTATCAGCTGTCTAGAGAGCAGGTATGGAGAAGTTATAGGAGCAGCCTACGGAGACCAAAAACACACGGAGAAACAAGGGCTGCTAAACGGACATTTCTCTCAGAGGGACCAGCATGTGTTCCCAGCCAAGATGAAGAAGACACAGAGGGTGGGGGGAACTCTAAGAAAGAAAGGGGTTTTCAAGGGAGGGTGAGGGAGAAAAGGAGACAAAGTTAGCAGAGAAGGGAAATACTTTAGGTCTCAGAATGTGGCATGATAATTTTATTTGAAGTGATTGGGCTTAGAACAATAACACTGGCAAAGCCATCAGATACTAGGAGGTTTCTTGAGGGATAACATATCCTTTTGCTTTGATCAGGTTCTGTTGATTTTGGAAAGGGGGTGAAGTACATTCTCACCCGGCGGGATGGGGTTTACTCCAGGGAGGCCCTTGATCACTTACTGGTATCGTTTATCAGAATCATTGTCATCATTGTCACCTTGTTTATTTGTCCATCACTAGGGATATAATACCCAGCATCATTCCTTTGTGTGTGTATTTATGTGTGTATGCAGAAGAAGCATTGATAGACTGGAAAAAAGAGATGAGAGGGCTCAGGAGGTTGAAAAAGCAATGAAGTAGGCACAGTTAGTGATGAGACACTGGGATGAAAGTACTTCAGATTTCAAAGGGTACAATTTCTTGTGATGTCCCCTTTTGGGGTGTAGCCAGGGCAATGCGGAAGCAAGAGTGGAGGAAAGACAAAAAGTATTGAGAATCAGCTGGTAAAAAAGCTTCAAGATGGCTATTAGTATATCTTCTTTGGAGAAATATTTATCAAGTCCTTTGCTAATTTTTAAATTGGGCTATTTGCATTTTTATTATTGAACTGTAAGAGTTCTTTTTATATATTCTGGATACTAGACCCTTATCTGATTTGCATATTAGTTTATCCTGTTCTGTGGGTTGCCATTTCACTTTCTTAAAAGTATCCTTTCATGTACAAAAGTTTTAAATTTTAATCAAGTTCAATTTACCCATTTTATTTTTTGTTTCTTATGCTTTCAGTGTCATATCTAAGAAGGCTTTACCTCATCCATGGTCATGAAGATGTACTCCCATACTTTCTTTTCTCCTTTGTTTTTTATTGACACATAATAATTGTACATATTTATGGGGTACAGTTTTGATACATTTAAACAATGTGTGAGAACCAAAGCAGAGTATTTAACATGACCATAATCTTATACATTTATCATTTCTTTATGGTGAAAACATTCAACATCCCTTCATCTAGCGATTTTGGAATATAAAATGCAATCTTGTTAACTGTAGCCACACTTATTCTCATACTTTAATAATTTTATGGTTTTAGCCCTTATATTTAGGTATATGATGCATTTTTTAAAGCTAAAATTCAATTCATTCCTTATCTTTTTTTTATAATTTCAACTTCTGTCTTAGATTCAGAGGGTACACGTGCAGGTTTGTTACATGGGTATACTGCATGATGCTGAGGTTTGGAGTACAAATGATCCCATCATCCAGGCAGTGAGTATAACACCCAGCAGGTACTTTTTCAGCCCCTCTACCTCTCTTCCCATTCTAGTAGTCCTCAGTGCCTATTGTTTCTATCTTTATGTCCATGTGTACCCAATGCTTAGCTCCCTTACAAGTGACAATATATGGTGTTTGGTTTTCTGTTCCTGAGTAAATTCACTTGGGATAATGGCCTCCAGCTGCATTCACGTTGCCACAAAGAACTTGATTTCATTCTTTTTTATGGCTGTGTAGTATTCCATGGTGGATATATACCACATTTTCTTTATCTAATCCACTGTTGATGGACACCTAGGTTGATTCCATGTCTTTGCTATTGTGAATAGCACTGTCTTTTTGGTAGAACATATGAGTGCATGTATCTTTTTGGATTTATTTTCCTCTGGGTATACACCCAGTAATGGGATTGTTGGGTCAAATGGTAGTTCTGTTTTATGTTCTTTGAGAAATCTCCATGCTGCCTTCCACAGTGTTAAATTAATTTACATTCCTACCAACAGCATATATGTGTTCTCTTTTTCTCACTGTCTTGCTTGTTATTTTTTGACTTTTTTATAATAGCCATTCTGACAGGTGTGAGATAGTATTTCATTGTGGTTTTGATTTGCATTTCTCTAATGATTAGTGATGTTGAGCATTTTTCATATGTTTGTTGGTCATTTATATGTCTTCTTTGAAGAAGTGTCTGTTCATGTCTTTTGCCTACTTTTTAATGGGGTTATTTGTTTTTTGCTTGTTGAATTAAGTTCCTCATAGATCGTGGATATTAAACCTTTGTCAGATGCATAGTTTGTGAATACTTTCTTCTATTCTGTAGGTTGTCAGTGTACTCTATTCATAGTTTCTTTTGCTGTACAGAAGCTCTTTAATTAGTTCTCAATTGTCAGTTTTTGTTTTTGTTGCAGTTGCTTTTAAGGACTTAGTTATAAATTATTTCCCAAGGCTGATGTTCAGCATGGTATTTCTTAGAGTTTCTTCTAGGGTTTTTATAGTTTGAAGTCCTACATTTAAGCCTTTAATCCACCTGGAGTTAAGTTTTGTATATGGTAAAAGGTAGGGGTCGAGTTTCATTTTTCTGCATAAGCCTAGCCAGCTATCCCAGAACCATTTATTGAATAGGGAGTCCTTTTCTCATTGCTAATTCTTGTGCACTTTGTCAAAGATCAGGCTGCAGCTATGCAGCTTTATTTCTGGATTCTCTATTCTGTTCCATTGGTCTATGTGTCTGATTTTTTATAGATACCATGCTGTTTTTGTTACTATAGCCTTGCAGTATAGTTTTAAGTTGAGAAATGTGATGTCTCTAGCTTTGTTCTTTTTGCTTAGGATTGCTTTGGCTAGTCACACTCTCTTTTTGGTTTCCTATGAATTTTATAGTAGTTTTTCCTAATTCTGTGAAAGATGATGTTGGTAATTTGATAGGAATAGCATTGAATCTGTAGTTTGCTTTGGACAGTATGGCCATTTGAACATTGATTCTTCCAATCCAGAAGCATGGAAGTTTTTTCCATTTGTTTGTGTCACCTGTGATTTCTGTCAGTAGTATTTTATAGTTCTCCTATAGAGATCATTCACCTCCTTGATTAAGAGGTATTCCTAGGTATTTTTTTTTGTGGCTATTGTAAATAGGATTGCATTTTTTTATTTAGCTCTCACTTTGAACATTGTTGCTGTATAGAAATCCTACTGATTTTTCTACATTGATTTTGTATCCTAAAACTTTACCAAAGTCATTGATCAGTTACAGGCACATTTTGGCAGAGTTCTTAGGGTTTTCTAGGGATAGAATCTCTCTTTTTTTTTTTTTTTTAACTGATTGGTATGGAATCATATCTTCAGTGTAGAGAGTTAACTCGACTTTCTCTTTTCCTGTTTGGATGCTCTTTATTTATTTCTTTTGCCTGACTTCTCTGACTAGTACTTTTAGTACTACATAGAATAGGAGTGGTGAGAGTAGACATCCTTTTCTTGTTCCAGTTCTCAAGGGAAATGCTTCTAGCTTTTGCCCATTCAGTATGATGTTGGCTTTTATTATTTTGAGACATGTTCCTTTGATGCCAAGTTGTTGAGAGTTTTTGTCATAAGGGTATGTTGCATTTTATTGAAAGCTTTTTCTATGTCATATAATTTTTGTTTTTAATTCTGTTTATGTGGTGAATCACATTTATTGATTTGCATTTGTTGAAGCATCCTTGCATCCCAGGAATGAAGCCTACTTGATTGTGGTGAATTTCCTTTTTTTTTTTTCTGAGACAGAGTCTGGCTCAGTCGCTCAGGCTGGAGTGCAGTGGCATGATCTCGACTCACTGCAAGCTCCGCCTCCCGGGTTCACGCTATTCTCAGCATGAGTAGCTGGGACTACAGGTGCCCGCCACCATGCCCAGCTAATTTTTTGTATTTTTTTTTAGTAGAGACGGGGTTTCATTGTGTTAGCCAGGATGGTCTCGATCTCCTGACCTTGTGATCTGCCCACCTTGGCCTCCCAAAGTGCTGGGATTACAGGCATGAGCCACCGCACCCAGACATTAATTTACTTTTTGATGTGCTGCCAGACTCAGTTTGCCAGTATTTTGTTGAGGATTTTTACATCTGTGTTCATTAGGAATATTGGCCTGCAGTTTTCATTTTTCATTGTGTCTCTGCTGTGTTTTGGTATCAGCGTGATGCTAGCTTCATAGAATGAGTTAGGGAGGAGTCCCTCCTCCTCGGTTTTTTGGAATAATTTCATTAGGATTGGTACCAGCTCTTCTTTTTATGTCTGGTAGAATTTGTGAATTCATCTGGTCTGGAGCTTTTTTAGGTTGGTAAGTTTTTTATTACTGATTCAACTTCAGAACTTGATATTGATCTGGTCAGTTTCTTTCTGGTTCAACCTTAGAAGGTTATATGTTTCCAGAAATTTATTTCCTCTAGATAGTCTAATTTGTGTACATGGAGGTGTTTATAAGAGTCTCTGAGGATCTTTTGTATTTCTGTGGCATCGGTTGTAATGTTACCTTTGTTGCTTCTGATTGTGCTTATTTGGATCTTCTGTCCTTTTTTCTTTGTTAATCTAGCTACTGATTTATGAATTTTGTTTATGCTTTCAAAGAGCAAACTTTTGGTTTTGATAATTTCTAAGAATTTTGATATCAGTTTTGTTCAATTCTCTTTTAATTTTACTTGTTTTTTCTGCTAGATTTTCGGTTACTTTATTCTTGTTTTTCTAGTTCCTTTAGGATTGATGTTAGATATGATCTATTTTGAATTAATTTTTGTGTATAATATGAAGAAGGGATTCAACTTTATGTTTTGCATATGACTCTCCAGTTGTCCTAGTATCATTTGTTGAAAAGACTATTCTTTCACCATTGAATTGTCTTGGCACTCTTGATGAAAATCATTTCACTACCCTTGTGTCAGTGCCATTCAGTTTTGATTACTGTGGCTTTGTATGACATTTGGAAATTGGAAAATCAGAGTTCTCCAATTTTGTTTATTCTTTTCTAGATTGTTTTTGGCTATTCCAGGTTCTTTGAGTTTCCATATGATTTTCAAGATCAGCCTGTCTATATCTGTAAAAGCCTAGCTGAAAATTTGATATGAATTGCATGGAATCTGTAGATTAATTTGGGGCATATTACCATCTTAACAATATTAAATCTTCTTATCCATGAACTTGGAGTGTCTTCCACTTATATTTTCTCAAGTAACATTCAGCAATGCTTTATATTTTTTTGTTAAATTTATTTCTATTTCTATTTTATTTTATTTATTTATTTATTTTGAGACAGGGTTTCACTCTGTTGCCCAGGCTAGAGTGCAGTGGTGTGATCATAGCTTGCCACAGCCTTAACCTCCCGGGTTCAAGAGATCCTTCAATCTCAGCATCCCAAGTAGCTGGGACGACAGGTACACGGCATCACAGCTGACTCATTTTTGTATTTTTTGTAGAGATAGGGTCTCACCATGTTGCCCAGGCTCATCTCAAACTCCTGAGCTCAAGCAGTCCTCCCACCTTGGCCTCCCAAAGTGCTGAGATTACAGGCATGAGCCACCATACCCAGTCTCCATTTTATTCTTTTTGATGCCATTATAAATGTAATATTTTTCTTAGTTTTGTATTTTGAGTTTTCATAGCTAGTGCCTAAATACAGTAGATTTTTGTATATTGTTCTTATATCCCACAACTTTGATTAGCTCATTTATTAGTTCTAATAGATTTTTAGTGGATTCCTTAGGATTTTCTTTTTACGATATTATGTCATCTGCAAATAGAAATAGTTTTATTTCCTCCCTCCCAATCTAGATATGTTTTGTTTCATTTCCTTACCTAATTGCCCTGGCCCTACCACTGGTACAAAGTTGAATAGAGATTGCGAGAATGGACATCCTTGACTTGTTCCGGATTTTAGGGGCTAATTCCATTTATTTCTGCTTGAATATTTATTATTTTCTTCTTTCTGTTTTGTTTAGATTTAACTTATTTTTTCTAGTTTCTTAAGTTTGAAGCTTAGGCTATCACTTTAAATATTTTTACTTTCCAACAAATGCATTTAATGCTACAAATTTTCCTCTAAGCACTGCTTAGCTGTATCCCCCCCAATTTTGATATCTATAATTTTATTTCATTCAAAAATTTAAAAAATTTCCTTTGAGGTTTCTCTTGAACTCATGTTATTTAGAAGTGTTTTATTTAACTTCCAAATATTTGGAAAATTTTCAGATATCTTTCTATTATTTTGTTCTGGTTTAATTTTGTTGTGGTCAGAGGATATTCATTATATGATTTCTATTTTCAATGTGTTAAGGTTTTGTTATAGCTGAGAATATGGTGTGTGTTAGGAATGTTCATATGTACTTGAGAAGAATATGTTTTCTGTTGTTGTTGGGTGAAGTGCTCTCTAAATATTACCTGCACCAAGTTGGTTGATTGCACTGTTCAGGTTGTATACAGTCTTACTGATTTCCTGCTGACTTGTTCTATCAATTCCCAAGAGAAAGGTGTTGAAATCTCAAATTGTAATTGTGGGTGTGTCTATTTCTCCTTTCAGATATGTCAGGTTTTTACTTCATGTTTTATGAAGATCTGTTGTTAAATAAATATTTAAGATTTTCTTGTCTTCTGGGAGAATTGTTTTGTTTATCATTATGTTGTGTCCATCTTTATCCCTGATAATCTTCCTTGCCCTGAAATCTACTTGGACTGAAGTTAATATAACTATTCCAGTTTTCTTTTGATTAGTGGCTTGCATGGTATATCTTTCTCCATCATTTTGCTTTTAATGTATCTTGTTTTTCTCTTCAACATGAATTTGTTATAGATAGCACATGTATACATTTTTCAATGTATATATGTGACTGTGTTATCTATATCTATATCTAATACAACTAATTTATTTTCTTGACAGTTTTCTTAATGTAGTCAAGGTAGTTTTCTCCCCTAAATGCATACAATCATTGGACTATAACAGAACTTTATAAACAGTTTTCTTAGGTTTTTCCAGAGTCACAATATTTGTTTCCTAAGGTTACTTACTTCAGGAATACTTATGTAATATTGGACATCACAGCCACATTGATTATGTGGCTAAGGGGCCATAGGAGTCCAGGTGGATGAAACTACTAAATGGAAGAATTTTGAGTTTCAGGAAACTTTTCTTAAATCCAGAAAGCATTACTTCATTATCCGGAGTGATTTAACATAAGAATTATTTGGACTGAGTACAAGCATAGGGTTGATGAGATAAAGTTCAACTCTGTCAATTCACAGATGAGAAATCTAAGACCAAGAGCTACTTGGCTAACTTCCATACATCAGGTCCTATTTTCCTCCTACTTTCAGCAGAATGGAGTGAGTTACATTATTATATTGTTGCTATGATTATTTTAACAGTGAGATCCACTCCAATAGCTGTCTATATTGATACTTGTGAGTGGCCATGGGAAGTAGACAGAAACTGCTTTCTGTGCAAGGACCTAACCTTGAGGTGTGCAGTATATGTCCAATCTTTTATTCAGCTACTTCTCAACATTCTTGTATTAACTTTCAGATCTTACCATTTTTAATCTTGGATTCAAATTCCCAAATTGTGTTTAGAACTTTCTACTTAGATTGCTTTACAAAAAACACTAGAATTATCTTTGTTTCTGAGAATTTATCGGCCAGCTCGGATAATTTACTTCTATAAATTATTATTACTTAGCAACACAAAACTAATTTTTCAGATTTTCCTTCTCGGAGCAAAGGTTAGTGACAAGGCCTAAGAACTTCTGAGTCAATTTTATTTGGCTAAAAAATATCCAAAATTTAAAAAAGGAAGATTAGAAATTTGCAAGCTCAAATGTCTTCCTAAATATATCTTGAGATTTAAAACAATAACTCTTCTTCAGATATTTTAAATTTTTTATTCTAATCATCTATAATGCCAGCAAATTTAAAAGGTCTTTAGAGAAAATAATCACCAAATATTTGTAGCATTTTTCTTTCAAATGTTTGAATTTTTTCTTTCAAATGTTTGAATTGTTGGTTTTATTTCAGAGTGGTTCTTAATTTATCCCAAAAGAGTTGTCAGCCTGTGCTGTTTCAGGATCTCCCCACAGTGGAAGTATAATGACAGTGTTAGTATGTCTTTCCATTATTGCAGAAACTCTATTTTTTAAAGTGCCTTTAGCAGGATTCTGGGAATTCACTGTAGGTTAACAGTGGGGCTCTCACCACTTAGAATTCTTTTCTCCTAATGAAAGGAATCTGAACCCTTGAACTCTGTCAGGGTCTTAGGCATGTTCCCTGGGCCTGATTTTCATCCTCAGAAAATGGAGGTCAGATACATGTCAAGAATAAAAGAAAGGTCAAATGAGAGTAGTCAAAGACTTTGCACACATCCAGATGACGTTAATGTTTGACCATGGTGTCTAGAACCTGCTAGGCAGTTGGTGAGTGAGTGGATGAACAAATGAATGAATGAGTAAATAGTGAGTAAATATAATAGTAAATATTCAGGGAAGCTATTGATTATATGCATGGTAATACCTTACTTTCAACGTGTTCACCTGAGGAAAACGGTGATTGATATAAAAAGTGTAACAATTCTCAGCCTGCTCCTTTCCCAAGTGATTAGGGCAATATAATTTGTTAATGTGTTGTTCATAAAGAATGATTATTGGAAACAATTTAGGATTTTAAGAATTTCCTGGTTTATTGTAGAAATATGGCTTTGATTATCACCCCCTTGACTGATGATAACACCTATGCACCTCATAGCCACTCTCATTTATACATTTTGATTAACATGTGAAACAACATGAGTTGGGGAGGGAAATTATGTTTGCATTCTTCCTCTGTAATTATAGCTATAGTGAGTTCACAAGCTCAGGTGTGCAAGACATATCTCTAATTGAACTTAATTTATGACTCTAAGCATTAATTCTGTCAGATTGGCAGAAAAGGGAGAAAATCTAGGGTTTTTTTTGTTGTTGTTGTTGTTGTTCTCTCCCCTGTTCCTTCAGTTCCTGGAATTTTGCCAAGTTTCTGAGAACTTACACAATGCCCAAATTTGGGAGAGAGGGTGCTGCTGTTCTTACATCAGTCAGTAGGACCCACAAAATGCTGTTGAAATATACTTAATTTCTGTCTGTACAGTCTCATCAGGTCCCAGTGTCCCGCAGCTCCCTGCTCATGCTTGAGGTACAGGCGTTTTTGGGACAGGTTGCTGAAAGTCCATTTTGCTAGATGTGTGTCTTGCTCCCTTTCCTCTCGGGGTCTCCTTTGTGGGGTCGTGCCACTATGCTGGTGTCCTCGTCAGGATGTACTTTTCTAACTCATCCCAGCCTCCTCTGCACCACCTTCCACTCCTTCTACCACCTCCTCCCCCAAGAAGGACTTCTAGCAGAGGGGAGATCTGTTTCTCTTTGTCTTTCTTCCAAGAAACTCAGCCTGCAGCTTTTAGTGAAATAAATGCAAAAAAAGACTTATAGGGAGCTTTAGTGTTCTTCTTCTGCCACTTATTTCCTTTATGGCTAAGTCCCTGATGGAAAGAGAGAAAAGGAAAGAGAAACAAAAGAAGCAAACCAAAACCAAAAATAAAAATATAAATCCCAAATGAGTAAAAACAAATTTAAATCCATAAAGTAATACTCAAAAGAGCTATACCATCAGATCAAGAGCATAAGTATTAATAGGAGCTAATGTTATTAAGTATTTTTTTCCTTCCAGGAGCTCTGATTCCTGCAGATGTATTACCATAATTCATCAGAAGATGGTGAATAGACATTCTGATCCCTTTACAATTGGGAAACCGAGTGGTAAAGGGATTAAGTAACTGTTGAGTATTAAATTTGAATTCAGGTTGTTTAAAATTCCAAATTCCGTACTTTCCTCTATTTACTTTGTTTTATTTCACAACCCCACAAAAATAATGGTCAATAAAAGCTAACTAGAAAATGAGAAATTTGGAAAGATAGTTATTTAAAATTATATTAGATCAGCTAAAATCTATATGAGAACATTTGGGCTGAGAATCAGGGACTGAAATTTATGGTCCAAATGACATGGAGTTGACACCTTGAGGAAGGCATAAAACAAAGTGGCTCAAACCAGTGTCCGTCAGCTGGAGAACTGAGAAACAAACTGTGGTGCATTGCGATAGAATAATACTCAGCAATAAAAAGGCATGAACTACTGATACACTCAACAATGTGGATGAATTTTGAATGGCATATTGTAAGTGGGCAGAGTCAAATTTAAAAGACTACATAGTGTGTGATTCCACTTATATGACACTCTGGAAAAGGCAAAACTGTAAGGATTGTCTTCCATTTTTACTGAGATGGTGGTTACATGACTGTATGCATTTGTCAAAAATTGCAGAACTGTACCCTAACTGGGTGAATAGTACTGTATGTAAATTATATCTTCATTTTTAAAATGGAAGGAAAAATGCAAAGTTGACTAGGATTACTTTAGTTGCTTTACTAAACTCATTAGAAATATCCTAACTTACAATTTTTTGGTGTAATTTGAAAAACAGAATGGATTCAGTCCCTTAATAACCAACTTCCTCTTAATATTGTACATGTGACCCACAGAAACCCTAGAGTATCCCACATACCATATTTCTTCAAATTTATAACATAACCATTCTGAAATTCAGATATTTCTTACAACCAATGATAAGAGAAAATCACAGTTGCATGTAGAACAGTAAGTCTTGGTGTAGTTATTATCTACAAATGTACAAAATGTACAGAATTAGCCTTTGAACAATTAATATTGAGCCTTAGTTAAACTTAGATTTGTTGAGTGTTGCTTAAAATGCTCTCAAAATGATTATGCTTGGGTACATGTCATTATGATTGACCGACACCTGCCAGGTGATCAAATTTAAGACAGAAGAAATTGCTAAATTCTGAACAAACAAAATATTTCAAAGCTAGGAGAGTTTGGGAGTCATCTATTGATATACGTGAAGAATCATTACTCAAGCCCCAAATATCTACCCTTGATAGGATAATATCAGGTCACTGGTGAGGAGAAGACAAAGCCAGCTTGGCGATTCACACTGAGAAGGAGAGAGGGTTTCTTAGGAAGAGAAAAAGAAATCCTAAATCAGAATAGAAGGGAGAGGAGAACAGTCAACTGAAGGGATGGGCTTTAGAAACTATTAGGGAGCTGTTTGTTTTATTTCTGTTTGGATCAGAGTAGAGGGAGAAGAGTGAGAGAGAGATGGAGAAAGAGTATTTAAAATGTTTTTGTATGTCATATAAATAAAATATTTCGGGGGCATTTTTTAAAGATTACACTAAATTTAAATTGCTTTTTGATTACTTCTGGACTTTAAGATTGGTTTTTCTTGGGAAGGTGACACCATGCCAAGATGGGCTGTGAAGAGACTCAACTTTTATGAGTAACATATCTGTCAAAAGCTTTGGACTGACTTTCAAGAAAAGCTGTTTAATTTCCAGTGATATGGAATTTAATGAAGGAAAAATATGAAACTATTAGTTTAACAAAATGGAAAATGCAGAAGAAATGCTGATATGTTTCAATATCCCTCAGAATTATACTGTCAATCTTCAAGAGCAAAAGGAACCAAAATGATGGGCACTGGTTATGAAAAACAGCCTGTCACCATAATGCCATGCATATCTGTCAGTGGCTCAAAGTGAATCCCAAGGTTCTTTAGACTATATATCTGAACAGATCTTTGACTTAAACTTTACCCATTACACTGAAGAGAAGGTTAGTCTATAATTATAGAGTATATGAATACTTTCGTCAGTTATTAAAAGTATATGTTTGCACAATTATCTTGTGGGTTTTTTCCCCCCTGCTCTGTCCCGGCTGGAGTGCAGTGGCGCAATCTCAGCTCACTGCAACCTCCACCTCCCGGGTTCAAGCAATTCTCCAGTCTCAGCCTCCCGAGTAGCTGGGACTACAGGCACACACCACCATGCCCAGCTAATTTTTGTATTTTTAGTAGAGACGGGGTTTCACCATGTCGGCCAGGATGGTCTCGATCTCTTGACGTCATGATCCACCCGCCTCAGCCTCCCAAAGTGCTGGGATTACAGGCGTGAGCCACCACGCCCAGCCTGTGGATTTTTTTTTTTTCTTCTGAGAAGCTTGTATGAAATCTATGGCACATCTTAACAATTTGTGGCATCTTAGAATTGGGTTCTAAAGATATTCCAAAAATAACTTTTCAGTTACCATATTTTTCCTTCAAGACCTTCAGAGATATTTGACTATTATATTTCTTTGGTGCCACTCCAAATATTGTTCTCATGACCTCCAAACATCCCGAACTCTTCCAATTTTGTATATCCTAAAACTTTGACTAGGAGCCTCTATAAGAAACTTTTGGCCTGGTTTTGCATGCTTAAGTGTGTGTGTGTGTGTGTGTGTGTGTGTGTGTGTGTGTGTGTGTGTGTGTGTGTAGTTGGTAGTGGGGAAAGAGAGGTAGGAAGAGGAGAGGAAGGGCAAAAAATACTGACAGGTGTGTCCTGCTTTCCCCAGAATATCCTGGGCACCTGCCTTCAAGTGCAACATGTGTGAGGCAAGAGACATGATAATGAGAGAATCACATTCATTGATGTGGTTGGTGCAGTGGCTCTTTCCTTTTCATTCACACCCATAGGTTTTTGCAGGATTTGCTGCCTGTAGTCTTGGAATCTGCTTCCTTCCCCGCTGGTGTGGTTTGTGAGTAATCCACAAGTGATCACAGTCAGAGCAACATCTACTCCAGGGAATTCAGGGATGTCTGTCCCCTGCCCCAGTGACTAATGGCATTTCAACTGTCAGATTAGGGTTATGGGAAGGTAGTGGCTCAGCAGAGCCTTGGAAAATTCTCTTTTGCAGGAAGACTGTCTCTATACTGCCTGTATGCTTGTTTTTAGGCACCTTTGACCTGTACCTTGCACTCTTACTGGCCAGACTCATGTGTATTTGAAGGGAGCAATAAGGACTAAATTAGCTCTGTAATTTGGAAAAATCATTGATTATTTTCTGAGTTATAAATTATAAGACTTGTATCTGTTTCCTTGAATGTTAACAATTCATCAGTGTTTAATTACTTGCTGAGTACACATCTATGCAGGAAAATCAAGATTCAAGCAAGAACTTAAAAACCCAGAAAATCTGAATCTCTGGGTTAAGGCAAGTGTCATGTGTTCTACTTGATATCAATGGGAGATAAACTAAAGACTGACTGTCGGCTTAAATGAGAGGATTCTACCATTTGTTTATCATTTATTCAGCAAATGTCTGTGGCAGGCATTGTTCTGGGTGCCAGGTTTACAACAGGCACAGAGCACCCAAGTCTTGGTTCACATGCTGCCTACCTTCTAGGGTAGGAATAACTCATGGCCACAGTCAGTAGAGTGCTTTATGCAGAGCACGTTTCACAGTGAACTTCTCTAAGTTCATTTCTTGAGGAATTTCATTCATTACCTTTTGCCAGTTGCTCATTATTTTTCTTGATAAATGAATTTGCTAAGTGCCATGAATTAGATACATAATATTTTTAAACCTCATGAAACTTATTTCTGTTAAACATAAGCATTTCCATTGAACAGAGAAAATCATAATAGCAAACCGAAGTTGTTATAGCAACAATGAGAACACTTCAGTATTCAGGAATCATCTCTTTTTTTCAAGAGTAAATGATACAATTAATGCTTGATACTATATTGTTTACAGACTTCCTTGTGACTCATGGCTCTTCACATGTCAGTCTTAAACAGATGGGAAGGTATTCTGAAATAATAATTCAAATATTGGTATATGGAGCTGCTTTGAAAACCATGACAGGCTTTTTTATCCATGATGGATTTACACCTCTTTTATCATAGCAAAATTTCAAAAATTACATCTAAAAAATGAAAAAATTTTCTTTTATAAAGCGGACAGCTGGAACATGCTTATAGAAATGAGGATTTGTGCACACACTGAACAAGAGCACAGAGCAATTGAAAAGCGCAGCCTCTGTGGACTATGGAGCTAAGCAGGCTGGATTTGAGTCCTGGCTCTGCAGCTGACAGCTGGGGGACCATGGGCATCCCCGCTCCCTGCCTCAGTTTCCCCACCTGTAAAATGGAGATGGTAAAGTACCTACTTCATGGGGTTGTTGTGAGGCTTAAAGGAGTTAATATATATCAAATAAAGGATTTTTAACCCAGAATAAATGTTACACAACTATTTTGCTCTTCTTGTATCTTTGAAAGATCATCCGGTTCAGGTTTTGGCATTTGAGCAGTATTTGGTGTTGCCAAGGCAAGAATGTTATTTGCCCCTTTTCTTCAAACTCTCTGAGACCAAGAAACAAAATATATATGAATATCTGTTTTATCTAGATTTTTTTTCATAGAGCCTCATGTCATTTATATTGCCTTTGGTGTCCCCTCAGTTCTCAGCGTGTTTAGGGGTGAAATGATGAGAAGTAGCATTGATTTGTGGAGGAAACAAAGTCTTTGGAGTGAGGCAGATGTATTGTAAATCTAGGCTCTGTCATAGACAGTGCCTTAACCACTTCTACCATCTGCAAATGGGAGCAATGATACCTACCTCTTAGGGATGTGAGATTAAATGAAATGCATGTACTTAGCACATTCTAAAGATCAACAAATGTTTGGATCCTATCTGGCTGAATAGTACAAGGAATGGTTTACATTCCTTGAGCAGAAGTGGCCAACTTCTGACCCACATAGGCCTGCCCTGCTTCTCACATACCCTCTCATCCCCACAAATCTCACAAACCTCTATAGATATACAGCCAATTCAAGCAAGAACCAGACATTTAATAGGCTGCCCTACAACTTTTAAAGTAAATTGGCACAAAAATCTCACTCCAAATAGGGATCAGTTTGGCCAATCAGAATCTGCTTCACTAAAAGTTTGAAATAAGATTTATAAAGGAATGAAAAGAAGCTAACAAGTCAAGGTTTGAGGTGGTCAGGCCCACAGATATGCTGAAATGAGGAGGCAGAAGCTATGAGCCAGTCCAAACTCTGAGACAGTAAATTGGACTGAATGTCTGTGTTCCCCACAAATATGCATTTTGAAATCCTACCCCCCAGTGGGATGGTATTAGGAAGCAGGGCCTTTGAAAGGTGATTAAGGCTTGGGGGTATGGGATTAGTGCCTTATAAAAGGGACCCAAGAGAGCTCATTTGCCCTCTTTCCACCATGTGAGACTACAACAAGAAGCCAGCATCTGCAGCCTAGAAGAGGGCCCTTGCCAGAACCTGACCATGCTGGTACCCTTATCTCAGACTTCCAATCTCCAGGACTGTGAGAAATAAATTTCTGTTGTTTATAAGCTACCCAGTTTATGGTAATTTTTCATAGCATCTCAAAGTGACTAAGACAGGGAGAGAATTATGGAAGAAAGGGTGAATTGGTTGGCTGGCAGCTCTAGGATCAGGAAAAACAAAGACGAGAGTCAAGTCATTTTGATGACAGAGGCTCAATCAACAAATCAACTCTTGCTATCAAGAGGGTTCGAAAGCCAACCTGGATATGAACTCCCTAACTTATTCATCTCTCTGAGGCTGATCCTCCACAGTTCCTATTTTTCCCATGAGGTTAGGGGATTTATTTTTCTATTTTAATTTAATTTCTTTTTGAAGATTTGAGAAAATTTTGAGTAAAATGCACAAGTTGTGCATGGATTTTGTAACATCTGTTTTGACTGGTTGTGTGTGTGTGTGTGTGTGTGTGTGTGTATGTTTTCTTATTTCTTATTTCTTTTTTTATTTGCTTTAAGTTCTGGGATGTAAGTGCAGAACATGTAGGTTTGTTACATAGGTATAAGTGTGCCATGGTGGTTTGCTGCACCTATCACCCCATCATCTAGGTTTTAAGCCCCACATGCATTAGCCATTTCTCCTAATGCTCTCCCTCCCTTAGACCCCCACCCCCTGACTGGCCCCAGTGTGTGTTGTTCCCCTCTCTGTGTCCATGTGTTCTCATTGTTCAACTCCCACTTGCGAGTGAGAACATGTGGTGTTTGTTTTTTTTTCCCTGTGTCAGTTTGCCAAGGATGATGGCTTTCAGCTTGATCCATGTCCTTGCAAAGGACATGATCTCATGCCTTTTTGTGGCTGCATAGTATTCCACAGTGTATATGTACCACATTTTCTTTATCCAGTCTATCAATGATGGGCATTTGGGTTGGTTCCACGTCTTTGCTATTGTAAGTAGTACTGCAATAAACATATGTGTGCATGTGTCTTTATAGTAGGATGATTTATATTCCTTGGCGTATATATCCAGTAATGGGATTGCTGGGTCAAATAGTGTTTTTCTGGTTCTAGATCCTTGAGGAATCACCACACTGTCTTCCACAATGATTGAACTAATTTACATTCCCACCAGTAGTGTGAAAGCCTTCCTATTTCTCTACAGCCTCGCCAGCATCTATTGTTTCTTGACTTTTTTTTTTTTTTTTTGAGACAGAGTCTTGCTCTGTCACCCAGGCTGGAGTGTAGTGGTGCGATCTTGGTCCACTGCAACCTCTGCCTGCCGGGTTCGAGCAATTCTCCTGCCTCAGCCTCCTGTCTGGGACTACAGGCACATGCTACCATACCTGGCTAATTTTTTGTATTTTTAGTAGAGATGGGGTTTCACCATGTTGGCCAGGCTAGTCTCAAACTCCTGACCTCATGATCCACCCACCTCAGCATCCCAAAGCTTTGGGATTACAGGTGTGAGCCACTGCACCTGGCCTGTTTCTTGACTTTTTAATAATCGCCATTCTGACTGGCATGAGATGGCATCTCATTGTGGTTTTGATTTGCATTTCTCTAATGATCAGTGATGTTAAGCTTTTTTCATATGTTTGTTAGATGCATAAATGTCTTCTTTTGAGAAGTGTCTGTTCATATCCTTTGCCCACTTTTGATGGGGTTGTTTGTTTTTTCTTGTAAATTTGTTTAAGTTCCTTGTAGATTCTGGATATTAGACCTTTGTCAGATAAGTAGATTGCAAAATTTTTCTCCCATTCTGTAGGTTGCCTGTTTCACTCTGATGATAGTTTCTTTTACTGTGAAGAAGCCCTTTCGTCTAATAAGAACCCATTTGTCAATTTTGGCTTTTGTTGCAGTTGCTTTTGGCATTTTTGTCATGAAGTCTTTGCCCATGCCTATGTCTTGAATGGTAAATGGTATTGCCTAGATTTTCTTCTAGGGTTTTTATGGTTTTGAATTTTACCTTTAAGTCTCTAATCCATCTTGAGTTAATTTTTGTATAAGGTGTAAGGAAGGGGTCCAGTTTCAGTTTTCTGCATATGGATAGCCAATTTTCCCAGTGCCCGCCATTTATTAAACAGGGGGTCCTTTCCCCATTGCTTGTTTTTGTCCAGTTTATCAAAGATCAGATGGTTGTAGATGTGTAGTGTTATCTCTGAGGTCTCTGTCCTGTTCCATTGGTCTATATATCTGTTTTGATACCAGTACCATGCTGTTTTGGTTACTGTAGCCTTGTAGTATAGTTTGAAGTGACGCAGTGTGATGCCTTCAGCTTTGTTCTTTTTGCTTAGGATTGTCTTGGATATATAGGCTCTTTTTTGGTTCCATATGAAATTTAAAGTAGTTTTTTCCAATTCTGTAAAGAATGTCAATGGTAGTTTAATGGGAATAGCATTGAATCTATAAATTACTTTGGCCAGTATGGCCATTTTCATGATATTGAGTCTTCCTATCCATGAGGATGAAATGTTTTTCTATTTGTGTCCTCTCTTATTTCCTTGAGCAGTGGTTTGTAGCTCTCCTTGAATAGGTCCTTCACATCCCTTGTTAGCTGTATTTCATTATCTTTGTAGCAATTGTGAATGGGAGTTCATTCATGATTTGGCTCTCTGCTTGGCTATTGTTGGTATATAGGAATGCCTGTGATTTTTGGACGTTGATTTTGTATCCTGAGACTTTGCTGGAGTTGCTTATCAGCTTATGGAGGTTTTGGGCTGAGATAATTGGGTTTTCTAAATATAGAATCATGTTGTCTGCAAACAGAGACAATTTGACTTCCTCTCTTCCTATTTGAATACCTTTTATATTTTTCTCTTGCCTGATTGCCCTGGCCAGAACTTCCAATACTATGTTGAATAGGAGTGGTGAGAGAGGGCATCCTTGTCCTGTGCCAGTTTTCAAAGGGAATGCTTCCAGTTTTTGCCCATTCAGTATGATATTGGCTCTGGGTTTGTCATAAATAGCTCTTATTATTTTGAGATATGTTCCATCAATAACTAGTTTATTGAGAATTTTTACCATGAAAGGCTGTTGAATTTTATTGAAGGCCTTCTCTGTATCTGTTGAGATAATCATGTGGTTTTTGTCATTGGTTCTGTTTATGTGATGGATTATGTTTATTGATTTGCCTATGTTGAACCAGCCTTGCATCCCAGGGATGAAGCCCACTTGATTGTGGTGGATAAGCTTTTTGATGTGCTACTAGATTTGGCTTGCCAGTATTCTATTGAGGATTTTCGCATCAATATTCGTTAGAGATATTAGCATGAAGTTTTCTTTTTTTATGTTATGCCTCTGCCAGGTTTTGATACCAAGATGATTCTGGCCTCATAAAATGAGTTAGGGAGGAGTCTTTCCTGCTCAATTGTTTGGAATAGTTTCAGAAGGAATGGTACCAGCTCCTCTTTGTATCTCTGGTAGAATTTGGCTGTGAAACCATCTGGTCCTGGGCTTTTTTTGGTTGGTAGGCTATTAATTACTGTTTCAATTTCAGACTTGTTATTAGTCTATTCAGGTATTCAACTTCTTCCTGGTTTAGCCTTGGCAAGGTATATGTCTCCAGGAATTTATCCATTTCTTCTGGATTTTCTAGTTTATTTGCATAGAGGTGTTTATAATATGCTCTGATGGTAGTTTGTATTTCTGTGGGGTCAGTGGTGATATGGGGGTTTATTTTTCTATGTGTTCTCAAAAAATATTCTCCTGGCTGGTGGAGGTTCTTTAACCCATTTCTTTTTTTTTCCTTTACTCATTTCTATTTCCACTCTTAGAATAAACTCTTACTTTACCTGGGTTCACTTAGGTAAGTTCCTGTTCCTCTCTCCTCCAAAATTCTTATTGTACTAAGAAAGAGAATGTATCCAATAGTGAAAGATGATGGCCTCTGAGTGTGGATTTCCATGTTGCCTGTGGAATTTGCCTTTTAAGTTAAGGATCCCAGCTTTGCTAGCTTTTTGGTATAGGAGTCAGTAGAAATTGGCTTTCTAAGCTTGACCATTAGATGTTAGACCTTGGTAGTCACTAATGCACCATCTTTACAACCTTTAATTTTTATTCCCTTACACAACACAGGGGGTGGGGGCAGTGTATACAGAGCTTGGGAGCATGGATAATTAAAATTATAGCAGAAATAAACAAGAAAGAGACCAAGAAAATCATACAGAAAATCAATGAAGTGAACAGTTCATTGCTTGACAGGATAAACAAGATCGACAGACTGCTAACTAGGTTAACATAAAGAAGATACAAATAAGCACAATAAGAAATGACAAAAGTGACATTACAGCCAATCCCACAGAAACACAAATGATCCCCAGAGACTATGAACATTTCTACACACACAAACTACAAAATTTAGAGGAAATGAATATATTCCGGGAAAAACACCACTTCCCCAGATTGAACCACAAAGAAATTGAAACCCTGCACAGACCAATAATGAGTTACAAAATTCAATCAGTAATAAGAAAAAACCCTACCAACCACAAAAATCCCTGGATCGAATGGATTCAAAGCCAAATTCTACCAGACATACAGAGAAAAGCTGGTACCAATCCTATTGAAACTATTCCAAAATATCAAGGAGGAGAGATTCCTCTCTTACTCTTTCTGTGAAACCAGTATCATGCTAATACCACAACCTGGCAAAGACACAACAAAAAAAGAAAACTACAGGCCAATATCTCTGAGGAGCATAGATACAAAAAATTCTCAACAAAGTACTAGCAAACTGAATCCAGAAGCACATCAAAAAGAGAATCCATTATGATCAAGTGGGTTTCATTCCTGGTATGCAAGGATGGTTAAACATATGCAAATCAATAAAGGTGATTCACCACATGAATAGAATTAAAACCTATATGATTATCTCAATAGACACAGAAAAAGCATTTGGTAAAACCCAATATTCCTTCATGATAAAAACTCTCAACCCACTAGGCATCAAGGAAACAAAACTTAAAAAAAAAAAAAGCCATTTATGACAAACAAATGGCCAATATCATACTGAACGGCAAAATTTGGAAGCATTTTCCCTATGAATTGGAAAAAGACAAGAATGTCCACTATGATTAATTCTACATAGTACTGGTAGTTCTAGTCAGAGCCAACTGGGCAAGAGAAAGAAAAAAAGGCACCCAATTAGGAAAAGAGGACATTAAATTATCTCTCTTTGCTGATGATACGGCTGTAGACCTAGTAAACCCTAAAGATTCCACCAAAGGACTTGTAGACCTAATATACGACTTCAGTAGAGTTTCTACTTACAAAAACCAACATAGCAAAAATCAGTAGCATTTCTGTATACAAATACCATTCAAGTTGAAAACCAAATCAAGAATGCAATCCTATTTACAATGACCACAAAAAGAATAAAATATCTAGGAATACCACTAACCAAGGAGGTAAAAGATCTCTACAAGAAGAACTACAAAACATTACTGAAAGAAATGATAGATGACACAAACAAATGGAAAAACCTGCTATGCTTATGTGTTGGAAGAATCAATACTGTTAAAATGGCTATATTGCCCAAAGCAAACTGTAAATTCACTGCTATTCCTATCCAATTATCAATGTTATTCTTCACAGAATTAGAAAAAAACTATTTTAAAATTTATATGGAATCAAAAAAGAGCCTGAACAGACAAAGAAACCCAAAGCAAAAAGAACAAAGCTGGAGGGACCACATTACTCAACTTCACACTATACTGTGAGGCTATAGTAACCAAACCAGCATGGAACTGGTACAAAAATAGACACATAGGCCAATGGAACAGAATAAAGAACAAAGAAATAAAGCTGCACATCTACAACCAACTGATCTTTAACTCAGCTGACAAAAATAAGCAATGTGGAAAGGACACCCTATTCAATAAACAGTTTTGGGAAAGTTGGCCAACCATAAGCAAAAGAATGAAACCAGCCCCTACCTTGCACCATATAAAAAATTAATGCAAGATGGATTAATGACTTAAATGTAAGACCTCAAACTATAAAAATCCTAGAAGTAAACCTAGAAAATATTCTTCTGAACATTGGCGTAGGCAAAGAATGTCCTGAAAAACAAATACAACAAAAACAAAAATTAACAATTGGGACCTAATTACACTAAAGAGACCCTGCACAGTAAAAGAAACTATCAACAGAGTAAACAGCCTACTGAATGAGAGGCAATATCTGCAAACAATGTATCCAACAAACAACTGATACCCAGAACTAATACCCAGAATCTATAAGGAACTTAAATCAACAAGCATAAACAACCCCATTAAAAAGTGGGCAAAGGACATGAATGGACACTTCTTAAAAGAAGACGTAGAAGCAGCCAACAAACACATAAAAAATGTTCCATATCATCATCATTAGAAAAATGCAAATCAAAACCATAATGAGATACCATCTCAAAATCAGAATGGGCTAAAAGTTAAAAAACAACAACAACAACAACAACAAAAAACAGTTGTTGGCAAGGTGGTGGAGAAAACAGGATGCTCACACACTGTTGGTAGGATTGTAAATCAGTCTAACCACTAACCACTGTGGAAACTAGTTAGAGATTTCTTAAAAAACTAAAAATAGGTTACAATTTGACCTAGCAACCCCATTACTGGGTACATATACCCAAAGGAAAATACATTGTTCTACTCAAAAGACACCTGCATGCACATGTTTATTATAGCAATAGCAAAGCAATAGCAAAGACATGGAATCAACCTAGGTGCCAATCAGTGGTTGATTGGGTAAAGAAAATGTAGTACACATACACCATGGAGTACTACACAGCCATAAAAAGAATAAAAACATGTCCTTTGCAGCTGCATGGATGACCCTGGAGGCCATTATCCTAAACAAATTAATGAAGAACAGAAAACCAAATACTGGATGTTCTCACTTACAAGTGGGAGCTAAACATCGGGTACATGTGGACATTAAGAGGAAACAATAGATACTGGGGACTCCAAAAGGGGGAAGGAGAGAGGGAGACAAGTGTTGAAAAACTAAGTATTGGGTATTATGTTCACTGTTTGGGTGACTGGTTCAACTGAAGCCTAGACCTCAGCATCATGCAGTATATTCATGTAACAAACCTGCACATGTATGTACCCCTTGAATGTAAAATTCGATAAAAAAGAGCATGGCTCTGGCGTCAAATTTCTTGGGTTGAATTTCTGCCTCTACTGCTTACCAACTTAAGGCAGCATTCTTAATCTCTCTTTGCATTAGTTGCCTCATTACTATTATTATAATGTATGCTTAAAGGTTATTGCTAAAATCGTATTAGTCTTTTATCAAAACATCTATATGTTGCATTTGTTTGCTTACTTATATGTCTTTTATGAGACTCTAGGCTCCTTAAAGACCAAATGGGAATACACCATTGTATTTCCATTTCTTAACACATAGTAGACACTGAATAAATTAATATTCCCTTTTCTAAAACAATCTTTCTATGAGACTTTCATCCTGCTAATTTTCATTCTCTGAACTTATAGAGATTTTTATCTCACTTTAACTCTTCTTCTACATGTGGACATAAATCTGTAGTACATATTATGCTTACTTTATTCATTTACTCTATTAATTGTTCTATTCTATTTAATTAGCTTCAGCTCAGCAACTTTTGGGTCCTTTACAGCCCACCTTTTCTTACCCTGTTTATCCCCTTTTTTCTGCTTTTTTTTCTCTATTCTTATTGTAAAGTAATTATTGTGCTTATCATTCTTAGTGTCTTTCTGACTGGACCTATCTGCTTGTCTGACTTAGCAAGGTCATTTAGAATTCCAGTCCCATCTGTTAAGGAGTTTACTTTCTCTCCAGGTGACTATGTCAGCTAAATCAATGAGTTTCCTATTTCTTTAGCCAGGTCATTGATGAAAGTTAAAACATACACCTTCTACCTATTTACAGATATAAGATGTTATTCTCCAAGTTATAAGATCATGAGCAGATATGTGAAAAGCCAAGTTTAATAAGAAGATTGTTTTGTAGAAGAAATATTTTTGTAAAAAAAACTTTTCAGTATGAGAATGAATAACTCTTGGCTCAATAATTATTTGCTTAATTGTTCAGTAGCCTACAACCCAATATTTCAGCTTATTAAACTATGATTTCCTTTCATGTAATTTTTTTTTGGTTGTCTTAAAGTCTCCCCAAGCCTGTCTCACATCTGAGTTTATCCAACAGATATACATTGTGTCCTATATGCAGGTGCAAATCAAAATCTAGCAAACTAGTGATTAAGTATAAATCCTAGTTTTAGTGCAATTTGGATGAGCAACTCTTTAGGCTGGGTAAGAACAGGTTGTAAGATTTGTAGCAATAATTGGTAGAATCTTGATTTTAATAAGATGGAACTATAACATATATGTTGCACTAAAGAAAAAGATAAACCAACAGATCAAAATCTCATTCCTTCATTTGATGACAGTAATAAATCTACATGATGTGCTTGCAGATGAAAGGAAGTCATTGTGATTTTTTATCTTGGAAAAATACATCCTTGTTAGGAATCAAAGATAACCTCTTGAGTAAAGTCTTGTTCCGAAACATTTTGCCATGTTGAAAGGTATGTTCAACTTTCTTGGTGTTTACCCAGGCAGTTCAAGCAGCTTTACAGGTCACAGAAAGTGACCTGAGCTCTTTACCATTGGCATCCAAAGGTTTCCGTCAAGTCCTCAGGAGAATGCCATTTCATTGCTTTTTCAGCCCAACAGACCTACAGCAGTTTGTTTGTAAGATCACCTCCTGAACATTAGAAAGAATCATGACAAAGGTAAAGATTTGCAGTCATAGTTACCACTGAGGCTGAATTTTAGTGGATTAACTTGCTTCATTGAAAAACATCTTTTACAGAGATATGAAGACTTTTTGTAAGCAAAACTGAAAAGGTCTCATAGGATGTTCAGCCTGATGTTTTGTTTTTCCCTACTGGGGCTTTCCCTTAGGTTGTAAATTCCAGCTTTCTAATGTCAGATTCCTCCTTTGTTGAGCTCTAAGGCATTTCTGGAATTACTCAGTAAAGGGACTTTGACAATCCCCTGCCCTGTTCTTAGGTCATAGAGCTGATTTATGGCTGGAGGAGGTTCTCTAAACAGTAGGTGAAATTGGTGAAATGTTATTCATTTATTAAAGTGGGCTTAGGAGTTCCTCCTGCTGATCAGTGGGGGTTGTCCTAAATCTAATCAGCCCTGGGTGCATCAACTTATTACTATTTTGTAAGTTTTCCTGCAGGAAAATGAACTTCACCATTACAGAATTTTAAGGGTAAAATCTGAAGAGTACATTGATGGTGTTATGGCAATTCTAAATCTGCAGTTTCAGGTTGATAGTATAGAAGCAGCTTCAGAAATGAATACTCCTATTAAGGTAAACTCATGAATTCAATATTTTTTCAACAGACATTTATTGACACGTGTCCATTCTGTTCATGTACTGCACTAGGTACCATGGATACAACAGAGAATGAGGCAGACAAACTGTCTTTTGTAACTTACTGGGGACAGACATTAATATTAAATAATAGCAAATATATGGTAAAATGGCAAGTAGTGTTCAGAGTTATGAAGAAAAATAAAGCACAGGCGGGGTACAGAGAATTGGGGTTGTCCTTTTGGGTATGTACTACTTTTCTATTGCTGCTTTAGCAAATTACCACAAATTTAGTGATTTAAAATAACTTGAACTGTTGTCTTACTGGTCTGCAGGTTAGAAGTTTTACCCTGGTCTCAATGGACCAGCATCAGGGCATCAGCAGGCTCTAGGGGAGAATCCCTTTCCTTGCTTTTCCAGATTCTAGAAGCTTCTAACATTCCTTGGCTTGCTATCCCCTTCTTCTACTGATGTGAAGCAGCATCATCACATTTTTCTGACCCTTCATTCACTGTCACCTCTTCTTCTGACCACAGCCAGGAAAGGCTTTCCTATTTTAAAAGCTATGTGATTATATTGGGTGCTCCCAGATAATCCAAGACAATCTGTTTATTTTAAGGTCAGTTAATTAGCAACTTAAATTTCATCTACAACCTTAATTCCTTTTTGCCACATAAAATAACTTATTCACAGTTTCCATGGGATTAGGGTGTGAACATCTTTAGGAGTCCATTATTCTGTCTTCCAACAGGTACTTTAAATAAGTCTCATTCAAGTGGTAATTTCTTAATTAAGATTTGAATGGATGAGGACTCAACCCAAGTGAATATCTGGAGGAATAGTATTGCAGGCAAAGGCAAGGTATTGTAAGTTCCCTCTTTGAAAGGGAAAGGATGCAGGCGGCTGGCCCAGAGTAAGGAAGACAAAAGGTGATTGACAAGGTCAGAGAAATTGGAAGGGATCAAATCAAGTAAGACACCAGAGGCCTCAATGAGAAGCTGGGTTTTATTCTCTATATGACAGGAAACCATCAGAGTATTTAGAACAGAAGAGTGACATGATCTAATATATAATTTTAAAATGTCATTCTGGACAATGCCTTTGGAAAACAGTTTGACATTATCTTGTAAATTTGAAGATGCACATATTCCATTACCTAGGAATTCTATTCGTGTATTTGTGCCACAGAGAAAAGCTTATATATGTATACTGGGAATATATCCAATTATACCTGTATCTACAGTTAGTAATAATCTAAGCAAACAAAGAAAAAACTTGCATAAAACCCAATATCCATCAAAATTTTTAGTAAACTGTGGGAAATGCATACGATAGACTACTGTATAATAGTGAGAAATGAATAAATTCTAACTATATATCACGACATGATAAGTCCCAGGTACCACCTAATGTTTAGCAAAAAAAAGCAAGACTGAGAAGCACACAGTCATTAATTTATTCTAGAAATATTTCTTAATTTTAAGAAATATTTAAGCATTTACTTTGTACAAACATTGTATTGGGATATATTTGTAGACAAAATTGACAGAGATCTCTCTGCTCATGGAACTTACCTTCTAATAGTTGGACATAGAAAATCTATAGTAGACAGAATAAATAGGCAAATCACATGGTACGATAGAAGGTTTAAAAAAATGATGAAAATAGAAAATAGAGCAAAGTAATGGAGATGGAAGTGCTGTCATTTAAAATAGGATGATAGAGTAGGCACCACTGAGAAATATTTAAGTAAGACTGAAGGAAACCTTTTGGTTATCTTGATGAAGAACTTTGATCAGCTTGATGAAGACACTTGAAACTGCCAGTGCAAAGGCCTTAAAGATTAGAGGAAGAAGGCCAGTATGACTGAAGAGGAGAGAGTGAGATGAGATGGAAGACAGAAGAGATCAGCAGATGGAAAGTCATGTTTGGGGTCGGGGAGTCTTTTGAGCGTTGGTAGGGGCTCTGTGCTTTGGGAGTGATGAGAAGCAACTAAAGAGCACAGAGTAGAGGGTCTTCGTGGTCTGATATATATTCTAAAAGAACCACCCTGGCCAATGTGTTCAAAACAGACAGCAAGAGACAAGGGCAGAAACAGACTGCAAGAGACCAGTGAGGAGGTTACTTTGGTGAGTAGGGTGAAAGATGATGGTGGCTGCGATGAGAGTGGCAGCAGCAAGGATTTTGAGAAGAAAGAATCTGGATTTATACATTTTTTCTAAAAAAATCAAATTGTTTTTATTTTGACATAATTTTAAGGTCATAGAAAACTTTCAAGAATAATACAAGTTCCCAGGTACATTTGCGTACTCTCTCTCGCTCTCTCCACACGCGCGCACGCGCAGACCCACACATGAGCGCATGCACAAACACACACACACACACACACACACACGTTCTATCATATAACCCCGGAACAATTATCCAAATCAGGAGATCACCATTGATACAATAATATTATTTAACCTACAGAACTTATTCAGATCTCACTATGTGTCCGAATTATATCCATTAAAGCAAAGGAAAATTTTGGATCATATTTGTGTTGCTATTTCTCTTTAGTTTCCTTTAATCTGGAATAGTTCCAGTCTTTTTGTCCCTAGTAACATTGACATTTTTTAAGTATGCTGGCCAGTTTTCTGTTTGTTTGTCTTTAGAATGTCCCTGAATTTGAGTTTGTCTGGTGTTTTCTCATGATTAGGTGTAGGTTCTGCATTTTTGGCAGGAATACATTCTTGGCACAGAGGTGATGCTATGTCTTTCACAGTGCATCATACAATGGGAGGCACAGACATGTGCCATTGATTTATCCCACTTCTATTAAGGTTACTTAGTTAAGGTGGTGTCTGTCAGGTTTATCCAATGTAAAGTCACTAATTTTTCTTTTTAATTAAAAAATAACTTGTGGGGAGATACTTTGAAACTATGCAGTAAATATCCCGCCACTTATCAAACTTTCACCACTGGTTTTGGCATGCATTGATGATTCTTCCATGAACTGATAATTATCACAATGCTGAATGATGACTTTTCTAATTCTGTCATTTCTTCTAAATTTACTATTGGCTTTCTACTGAAACAGAACATTTTCCCCTCTCCCTCTATTAATTAACAACATGTATTCTTTGTTCAATGAATCTTAACCTATTAATATCATTATTTGTTTAAGTACTCAAATATCTCAGATTTGGTCAATGGGAGCCCTTTAAAATGGTTCCTGTGTCCTTTTGACATGTCCCTGTCCTAATTTGAGTACTTTCTCATTTGTGGCACACTAAGATGGTCCAGGTTTATTTTGTACTTTGCCAGTCCTGGCCCAAGAATCAACCATGTCTCCAAGAATTACTGGTTCCTTTCAATTAAATATTGGTAGGTAGTTGCCAGGTATGTTCATTGTTTTTGATATCTGTGTATGTTTTGAAGGTGGGAGTAAAAAGAAAAGGAGTCAAGGATGATTCCGAGATTTCTAACCTGAGCAAATGGGGGGATGGGGGTATCACAAAATGAGATGGAGAAGGCCAAGGTAGAGTACATTTGGAGAGAGGACCTGGAGTTCAGTCTGGCCATGTTGAGATGTTTATTAGACATTCCAGTAGAAATGGCAATTAGGCATTTGGATATCTGGGTCTGTAGTTCTACAGAGAATCCTTATCTGGGGAAAAAATTTGGAAATCATCAGTGTGTAGGTGGTATTTAAATCCATGAGAAGGAATGAGATCATCAAGGGGATGAGCGTAGATAGCAAAGAGAAGATAACCAAAGTCTGAGACCTGGGGCATGGCAACATAAGAGGTCAGGGATAAGAAGGAAAAACAACAAAGAAGACTGAGGAAGAAGGAAAGAAGAAAGAACGTGATGTTCCAGCTGTCGGGAAAAAAGGGCACCAAGGAGGAGACAGTGATCAACCATGTCAAATGCTGCTGCTAAGGCAGGTCAGATGAAGTCTGAGAATTGAGTAACACGAGGATTGAGAATTGACCATTAAAAGGGGGCAGTTAGCCTAATTGGAGTGGGCTTAAGTGAGTCTAGGAAATATGGAATTAAACAGAACAAGTATAGAATAATACTTTTAAAGGGCTTGTTGTACAGAAGAGCAAAAGAATGGAGTAGTAACTATAGGGAGTTGGAGGTCACGAGAAGGTTTTTGAGTTCATTTTTTATAAGATGGAAGAACTAACAGCAAGGTTATGTGTTACTGATGGAAGTGATGGAGAAGCTAGTGAAAAAAGTGATGAATGGAAGAAGCTTGAATAGGTGGAGTCTGTTTTCTTGCTATTTCCAGTTTCCCTTTCTAGAGGCTACCCATGTTTCTTGCCCCCTGACTCCCTTCTTCCATTTTCAAAACTAGCAATAGCAGGGGGTGTCTCTTTCCATCTCTCTGACACCTGCTTTCATCCTCCTCCTTTCTCTCATTGCACCCAAGAAATGTTCTCCAATTTTAAGGACTCATGTGTTTTGATTGAGCCTACCCAGATAATCTAGGGTAAACTCTCAAAGTCCTCAACCTTGATCACATCTGAAAAATCTTTCTTTTCTTTTCTTTTTTTTTTTTGCCATGTAAAGTAACATGCACAGATTGTGAGGATTAGGACTTGTACATGTAAATTTGGGAGGGTCAGTCTGCCAACCACATCATTATTCTGCCAACCACAGCATCCCAGAGATACCAGAATCCTTGAAATAGCTGGCTTCTTAGGTGGTTTTGTTTATTACTTTAACTTGCCTAGCTTACTCTTTAGTTATTTAGACTACAGTAAACTTCTTGTGAGTGGTCATGAATTCTAGATGACTGGAGCATATTCTATGTGCACTGTATATGGATTTGTCATTTAAGTGTTGCTGATTAAATGCTCTGTATTCACTCAACTATCACTGCAAAAGAAGATGGATACAACTTCCAGACTCATCTCTCATCCTTCTTCAAATAAGATTTTCCAGATTTTTTTGCACCTGGTTTCTAGCTAAATTCCATCCGTGGGGGCCTACTGAGAGATTAGACTGCAGGAAGAAGGAAGCAGCCAAGGTATTTCTGCCTTTCTAGTTTGGCTTCATGGGGTAGTTTCCTGCAGTGATTGCATTTCTCTTTGGTCCCACCTCCCCTGAGAAGCCACCTCCATGATTCTAGCTTGAGCTGGAAGGACTGGCTTCTTGGTTCTAGGACTAATGAGTCCTCCCTGTGGGTACTTGTGGCTTCCTGCTGTTGCTAATCTCTGGGTTGCCTCCATTTCCTAATTGGTTTCTTAGCTCTTCCATCATGGTGCAACCAATTCACTATATTACATTTTCACTGTTTGAAATAGCTAGAGTAGTTTCTGTTTTCCTGACTTAACTTTCACTGATAGCATGGAGAATAAAGCTGTGCTAACTTCATTCTTGCAATCACAAAAATTTTTTTCCTCGTCAATCTGAAAGGGCTCTTGTACTCTTAAAAAAAATGCACAAAGTTTGACAGAAAACCCATTCAGTTTGTTCAGAAGTATATAAAAAATTAGCACCCTTGTGGCATTTCTGACATGAGATATGTGACTCATTGTTTGCTTACGGAGACTGATGTCATAGGGTAAGCTCTATGGGTACGTAAGAAAAGAATTTCAGGAAGCCACTCTGTGAACTGCTTGGGATTAGATTTCTGAATGATGAGCCCAGTGGTGTTGGTGGAGCAGAGGACAGCACCATATCCCACTGCCAGTGTCAATCAAGAATACTCAATCATGGCTTTGGGGCACAAAGGGCAGGATAAAGAGAATTCCACATGTCTAAGAAGTAGTTTTCTCTGCCACAAGGAGGGAAAAAACTAGGACAAGGATGCAATCTGGAGTGGTGGGTGGCTGGCTGTCACTCATTTCTTCTCACACACACACAGTGGAAAAGGGATGAAGGGAAGCCTGTTTTCCTCTGAATAGTAACGCTATTAGCAAGAAGGAAAAGATTTTAAAATAATTTGCATACATGATTATTAGAACGGAAAAGGATGACTCTAACACTGCAGTTCTTGACACAACTTTGTGGCTTTCGGTGGTTGAGATAATGTACATAAAGCAGAGACCCTGCCATCTGACTAATTAACTCGGCAGCAGGGAGGGAATGGATGAAAGGATAATTAATAGGTCAAAGACCCAATGCTGTGTTATGATTATTTGAATAATATTATGATAATTTGAATAAAGTACAAGAGTTTGTGAAAATTGGTTGCTGGCTAGAACTCCAGCTGACAAAACATTTGAATCACGCTCATTTTCTACCTCCTGGGTAGCTTTCCTTCCTTCCTGAAAGTACTGAGCATATGTTTGAATTTCGGGGGGCTGGGGGAAGATGGGTAGAAAATGACTGTGAAAAAAATACTGTTTTAAATGCCCATGGCAGAATTATACTTTCTTAAATGTCCATAGCAGAATTCCTCCCCTTTCTGTTCACATTGAAGTGACCTTAACCGGCAAACACAGTTGCAGGCTGAGACAATAGATCCTGCGGCATTTGAGTTTTCAGGGACTGTCCAGTGAAATGAGAAACCCAGTGCCTATCTCCTGGTATTTTGTTTTTAGTGAATTACTTAATTATATCAGGTCTATGGTTGTTGGATTTCCATCTTTAATTGTAAGAATCATTCTTATTTTGAAAACTTTGGGGTTTTAAACCAAGACTATATTTAGAATTTTTAAAACACATTGAATGGGTCCTACACAAAAATTAGTTTGGAAACTATTATATAGATTATTAACGAATGGACCAGAGCTCATAGTATTCCCATACTTGACAATTATGGGGCACCATATCATATAACATTTCAGTGGCTTTATTTAAAAAAAAAAAAACTGGAAAAATAGACTTCACTGTCAACATTCAAATAATGATCTAGAATGTGGCTTGAGGATGTTTAGGGCAACTAATAAAAAAGCCAACCTGTTTTCGACTGCATGAGTTTATTTCCAGCAGGAATTCTGTGTAAGTTTTATTACTTTTGTGAACAAAGCAGCTCCCTTCCACCTTACAGTTAATCCAGTGACTCTCAACTAAGGGTATTTTACTCCCCAGAAGACATTTTGCAATACCTGGAGACATTTTTGATTGTCACAACTTGGAGAAGCTACTGGAATCAAGGCAGAGGCCAGGGATGCTGCTAAGCATCCTACAATGCACAGAACAATTCCCACAGCAAAGAATTATCTGGCCCAAAATGCCAATAGTATTGAAGTTGAGAATCCTGAATTAATCCAAGTGTGGCCTTCAGTGAATTCAAGAATGGAAATAAGGCTGCCTTGTCTAAGATCCTCTTTAAATTTACTGTACTCCTTTGTTCTCCACTTATCAGTTTTAGCTTCTAAAAATAGAGGAAATAGGGCACCTCCCTGCATATGACTAAATGTCTAACTTCCTATGGTAGCATCTTAGGTACATCTGCTATATGGTTACAATTTGGTTGTTAATGATTAACATTAATTAATGCATAAGGAAAAGTAATTCTTAGTCTTAAGAAGGTAGAAGATGAACCTAGGAGGTAGAAAGATAATATTTTTTTCTAAAGGACAGTTCAGATGAGCAGCGGTCCTCCAGGAGCTATCAGGCTCCTGACAGACTTCTCCTGCAGCTGAGTATAGTAGAGCTGTGAGCACTAAGCTAGCTGAGTATGGCTTCAGAACAAAACTGGGCTCTGTATCTTCTAAAGATGCAATCTGGATGCCCACCTGTATGGGGCTTGCAATTCCATATATTCTCACCAGCTAATTTAAAGGATTTTCATTTAGCTTGAAGATTAAACAAAGAGTGTGCCACATATTATTTATTATGACTGGTAGATAAATTAAAGGCATAGCTTTATTTCTGAAGCAGGACCACAAACAGGTACTGTAAGGTCTAGGGGACAGCATTGATAGTAAAGAATATATTATTTGATATTTAAGAATGCTTATCATAAAACTTTAAGAATTTGATTTGTGACCAGGTGTAGTGGCTCACGCCTGTCATCCCAGCCCTTTGGGAGGCTGAGGTGGGCAGATCACTTAAGGCCAGGAGTTTGAGACCAGCCTGGCCAACATGGTAAAACCCCATTTCTACTAAAAATACAAACATTAGCCGGGCATGGTGGCGTGGGCCTGTAACCCCAGCTACTTGGGAGGCTGAGGCAGGAGAATTGCTTGAACCTGGGAGGCTAAGGTTGCAGTGAGCCGAGATCACGCCACTGCACTCTAGCCTGGGCAACAGAATGAGGCTCCATGTCAGAAAAAAAAAAAAAAAAAAGAATTTGATTTGTATTTTGAAAGTAGTGAGCTTTTAACTAGATCAGAATTTCAGTTTTCCAGCTTAAGCATTCTCTCCTTTATTTCACTCCCTAAACATTATTAATATTTAGGTTGCCAAGCAGCCCACAGGAAGCAACTGTATCCACTACTCAGTTTCTGTAAATAACAGTAAATACAGAAAGTAGAATATATATCATTCTTATACAGTCAAATTGCTTGATGTAGAACAAGAGATTATATACATGTTAATAACTTGAATGTAACTCTTGAACTACAGAGATGTGTAGTTATGTATCACTATGTCATATTCAAACTACAAACACTTATACAGTAGTCATATTGTTATCACTTTGAGAAATACCAGGAGTCACTTAGATGCAGAAATTTTCTTCAGCTATTTGTAGTGAGAATGGGGAATAATGGTTTCTCCTATTTTCTTTAGCTTATTAAGCTTTGTATTGTAAATGTGTGTTTGTTACTTTCATGGCCTTAACAGAAATGAAAATTTAATAAAGCCTTCCTGTGATACACACACACACACACGTATATAAATAGTTTTGCTGTTGAGGAAAGGGCTTTGAAATAGGTGATAAATGTAAATCCATTGACATCTATCAATGCAGTTGGAGCCTGCATTTCACCAAAGTATGTGGTATTATACTTTACATTTTCATTAAATAAACTATTTACATAATAAGCATACACACATACACATAATGTGGTGTTAAAATATGAAGAAATGATTTGATGCTTAGTTTGTGAATTTTGGACAGATATATCTGGTAGCATTTTGGTAGATTAAAAACACAGTATTTCAAAAACAATTATGTTGGGATTTATATATGAAATCCCAATTTATAAATAGTACATTGAAGAACATGACACCTTCGTAACTTGGGGACTGTCATTATACACTAGTAGAATATTAAAAGCTATTGTCTTGAATTAATGGCTTAAAACTGAAAATGGTAAGAAAACAAAGAATAATAAATAGACACTAAAATAGAGAGACATACAGTTCTATAAGGCTCTTTCCTCAAAGCAGAAATCAACTCCACAAACACAGAAGCAACCAAGAGCAAGCTGTGGAATCTTTTCTTAATTCAGAAAGGGTTTGGGAGACACACAAGAAGTGGTTAAGTGAGGGGCTCCCTCTGTGATGTTCCTCAACGAGAGGTACCTTCTCCCTGGGTCTGAGTCCCAACACAGGAGAGTGATCAAGCAGAGTTAAGGCCAGGAGGATGAGCCTTAACAGGGAAGCTGGTGCTCCTAAAGCCATCTTGTTCTTGATAGCTCTGAGAAGGGCAACTCTACTGAGTTGTTAACATCAATTAATGTCAGTTGACTGTACAGCAATGGTGAGCCGAGCACTTAGTGACTTAATGACACACTATTATAAAAGCATATGAGCCAAAACCGTGGAATTTATCTGCCAAATAAACTTGTGCTCTAATCCTTGTTTCAGGATCTACATCAAGTGGAACACAACTTAAGAGAATAACTTCAAAGTCCATACAGACAGCTCCTCTTTGCCTTATAGTCCAGTTACTTTTGTCTTCAAGGACATGTACTAGCTTTTGTTCCTTGGGACTGTTCCACATGTGAAATCTTAAACTTTAGAATTCCATCCTTCGAACAAACTACATAACCACTTTTTCCCCACTTGACTATCCCAAACGTACTCTTTGAACTTATTAAAACCTGCAGTTGTGAGTTTCTCATTTGATGTCACTTTTCCCCATATCTATACCCACTGTTGGTGTGTTTAGTTACGCTCACCTGCATCCTCACAGATTCTGTTCACCCCTTGATCACTTTCTGTTCTGACCCTGAAAATCCTCAAACATAGGCTAACTAAACCATCTTATTAAAATTCAACTTCCCATCTCCAATCTTGCCCATGTGCTCATTACATTCCAGCAACATGAACTTTCTTGTTTTCACCAAAAAATGCTGCATTATTTCATGCCACTGAATTCATGTTTCTGGTATGTTCTGGTCTTTGGCACTCCTTCTCTTTCCCTGCTTAAAAGTCACCCTCTCAGTGGTGCCTTCCTTGACACTCTCAGGCAGAATTAACTGCTCTCTGCTGTAGTTTTCATACAATTTTATGTATGACTGTTAGAACAATCATCACACAAAATTGTAATTATTTGTATGTCTGCCTTCTCAACCAGAGTATGAGCTTGAGGACAAGGATAGTCTTTAATCATCAATTTCCTGAGCTCCTGAGGCTAGAATGGCTGGGTGATAACAGGTAGTAATTTAATGTGTGATGAATGAATATAAGCTACTCATTAAAGTCCCAGCCCCCTTTTCCCAATACTCCTGATTTTCACAGAAAACAAATTTGTTGCCTACTATTTCTGTGGGACCCAGTTGTTGCAGAGTCCTTCACAATAGCTTATCTTAATAGGTTGGAATGTGTTATTCTCAATTCTGACATGATCTGCCTGCTGGTTGCTTCTGCCCACACATCTTCCACTTCAGCTAGGTGTTTTCAATTACCATGCCAGCCCAGACTGACAGTAATCGGATTGGTTTCTGCCACCACAGAAACCATAAAACAGCTTTGAGTCTAATTTGATCTCCTGTCTTCCAGGCACAGTCTTAACTTCAGACTTCTGTTTATGTAAACAGTAGATGGCCTTATGTTTTAAGCCACTGTTAGTTTGGCATTTAATTTTTTTAAATGTCATTTTATTTTAGACTCGGGGTACCTGTGCATGTTTGTTACATGGGCATATTGCATACTGGTGGGATTCTAGTGTACCCATTCTAACGTACCCATTACCCAAATAGTGAACGTTGTACCTGAAGGATAATTTTTCAACCCTTGCCTCCCTGACATTTAATTAATTGCAGTGAAAAGAAACCTAGCTGATAAACATATGAAAAAACAGTTTTAAATTGCATTAAGAGAAGTACACATGACATTTAGGGAGGCAGAAAAGGAATGAGGGGAAGAGCAAGGAAGCATTGAAGTGAGGAGTGAGGAAGAATTAACCTAGTGAGGCTTTATGTTATCAACAAGTCATACACAGAGTATTAAATAAGACAGAGGCATGGTTTGGTGAAAAGGAGACAAAGGCATTCTTGAGTAGGCATATTTAATGACTTTGAGATAGGAGAAAGTAAGGGAATGCATTTTCCCACAGAAAGCAACAAACTACTTACAAATAAACATTTGGAACACAAGGATACATGAGATAGCAGACCTCACTATCCTAAATAATGGAAGACATTATTTATACAAATAACAGACATTATTTCTGAATAATGGAGGGACAATTGTACTGGGTTGCATAATGGTGACATCAGGGGAGCAGAGTTCCAGTGCTGCTGTGGACAATGACTCAGGAACATCCTAGCACCACCGAGACCACATGTGCAGGGTGTTGAAAGCAGATCTGTATTGTCCCAGTTACACCATCAAATAAGAGCATGGCTTAGAGCTGGCCACTTAATACTTCTCAGTTTCTTCATTTTCGGAAAAAGGGATATGAACCTGAAGACTCAGGGTGCTTTCAACTCTCCATTCATGGCTCAATGATCCCAAAGTTGAAAGCCTTTCCTCCTACAAGTTCTGTCTTAATGACCTTATGTTTTCTGAATCTTTGTTTAAAACATGTTAATTAAAGTTCCTAAAAATTACAAAATAAAAGTGTAAGAGTGGGGCATTGGGGAAGGTTATCGAGAAAAAATTATGTTTCCTACCATAAATTTTCCAAATTAAATTGCTTCTCACTCAGTTTTTTGCCTTTACTACTTTTACTGCTTGTTGCTTTTAGCCCATTAGATAGGAGAATAATTTTCTAAGTTATATTTCAAGCTCTAAGTTTCATCTATAATAAATAATGACAATATTTCCTTTCTACTTCTGGGCTTATGGACAATAATCATAACATTTTTTAATTTTCAGAAGAGTGAAAACATTTTCCTTTCTCAGAGAACAGGCAGTTTCAAGGATAACATTTGCAGTGTGCAGTACACCCCTATTAGAAAAATAGCTGCTTTATAATAGAGAAAAAAATGGTGGCCTATGATATGCTGGATAAAGTTCTGGTTCCCGTGGAAACTGCACATGGCCACCTGATGATCTTGGATCAAACAGCCGCACACAGCATCTCAGTTTACATTGTAAAATGGAAAGTAATCAAAAACTCACAAGTGAAAATTCATGAGGCAATTCGCCAAATGTCAACAATGGCTTTGGACACACTTAGACATGCAGGACATGACTTAGAACCACCTACGAACATTAGGAGAGAATCTTAAGAAGTTAATTTCATCAAATCTACCTGCCTCCAAAATTGAATTTGTGAGAATGAATAAATTATATATTTCTTTTTAAAAAATTATATATGTTAAAATTTATTTGATTAGGGGGATGTATTTAGGATGCCCTTTTAAAAGCAGGACATATGTTTCTCTGCATGCCAAATGTCTTCCTAAATACTGTCTTATATGCTCTTTAGTAGTATTTAGCTTTGTAATATATATGAATGACAAATGTTTCTTAAGCTACACAATAATATGAATGATTAATTACAATATCACTTAAAAGCTTTTGTTTTTAACCTGGGGGAACATACTGATATGGAGAGTTATGTTTAGTTGTTATTGTTTTTTGGGTTTGGTTTTTTTTGTTGTTGTTGTCTGAACTTCATCTCATTTTTTACCCTTTTGGCCATGTTGTGAAGGATAATTAAATTTGTATTGAGTTTTGTGAACCCCGTGGAGAAAAGATTTATATCCACCTAGGAAATCTTGGAAGCATGAAGTTTTGTACACAAATTCTGGGATTTCTGTTGTTAGCTTGTTAGAAATCTTGAGATTTAGCCAAGAAGCAGAAATATAGAGCATATCTAGAGAATCTGGAGGAAGAAAAACTGGGTAAAGATTGAGATATTCAAATTGTTCAGTCTTTTTCAGAACTTAAAGGAAAATATCTAAAGTAAAATTATCTAAATAAGATTGGGTATAGAATAGAGGCACTCTAAGAACTGATATTTGAAATCAGATATATTAATATAAAGACTGATGGTATTCAACCATAAATGGCTGGGTTCATGCATAATTACTTTAAGTATAGAGTCATGAACAACATTTCTGTCAATAATTGTTATCATAGGAGAATTTTAAGGTAGATGTACAACCACATTCAATAGGAAAAATATATAAACTGATATTATAATAAATCCCTTAAGCCTTTTCTTGTGTGTGAATGGGAATGCATATTTAGATATGACATTTGATGGTAAAATCATGCACTGAGTACTGAATATACACAGAAACCATGTTTTCAGAACATTTAAAGAGCACTAAAACTGTATGTAAAAAAAAATTTTATAGATGCTATTAGTGAAGCATTTTTAAGAGTGAAATGATTCATAAGAAACATTACTGTTAATTATTAATAAACAATATCAGCTGGGAAAACACCAAGTTTTCTGTGGTATGCCAAATGTATGGCGCATAACACTGGGGACAGCCATTGTCAGCACAGCCATGTGTTAAGTCAGAGGGCAGGGAAAAGGGTACAGGTTAAAAAATGAAAGCTCTTCTTTTCTGAAAATGTCTACATGCAACTTCCAGCCAGCTAGCCAAGAAGACCTAGAGACTGTTTCTTCTGATCTGTATTTTGGGAAGCCTCTCCAAGTTTTCACTGGTTTATTAAAGGCCAGTTCTATATAAATTACCTTGATTGATATTTTCACAGGTACACCTTTCTGGTGATCAGTTAAGCCTTGGGAAACATTCCCTTCCATTTAAAACAAAACAAAACAAAACAAATTAGAGAGTCAGCATGGACCATATTCTCACAAAAGCTGCCCTTGGCTGAAATCTTTATTGAGTAAAAAATTATTTCCATATTCATTACACCATGCTCATGAATTGGAAGACTTGGTGTCAGTTTTCCCTAAAATTGATCTCCATGCAATCACAATAAAAATTCCAGCAGGTGTGTGTGTATGCGTGTGTGTGTAAATTGACAGTCTCACTCCAAAATGTGTATGAAAAGCAAAGAGCCAAGAATAACCAAGACAGTCTCAAAAAAGATCTAAGCTGGAAGCTTTCCACTCCCAGATACCACGATTTATTGTAAAGTTACCATAATTAAGACAGTGTGGTATTGCAGCAAGAATAAACAGTCTGTAGGACAGGATGGAGCTTCCAGAAACAGAACTACATTTATGAACACCTGATTCATGACAAAAGTGACACTACAGTGCAGAGGGAAAAGGATTGTCTTTTCAATAAATGATGCTAGGTCAACTGACGATCCATATGGGAAAAAAAGTTTATCTTGCCCCCTGTCTCACATATTCACAAAAATAAGTGCCAGATGGATTTTAAATCTTAATGTGAAAGGCAAAACTATAAAGCTCCTAGAAGAAAACACGGGAATGTTTTCAAGACCTTGGTAGGCAAGTAAAGCTTGGTGGTATTTATTAAAATTATAATATATTTATAGCCATCATTTAAGAATTTCATGTTTAGGAAATTACCCTATTGAACGACTTGCACAGAGGCACAGAAATGTGTTGATTATTCTATTGGTCATTTTCCTCTACTAGCGTACTGTTATTGCCCAGCTTTCACAGCATTCTACTCCTCTAGTTTGTTCCTACCTTGCCAGCTATTTCTTCTTGGTCTTATTCACGGTTCTGCCCTGTGCCTTCATTCCTTCTAAGTTCTTTTCCCACATGATCCCCTGCAGTCTAATGGCTTGAAGCACCATCTAGATGCAGTGGCTCCCAATTTTTTATTTCTCTAGCTCATATCTCTCCCCTAAGCTTATATGTCTAACTTGCCATTACTACTTGGCTACCTAACAGGCATAGCTGATTTAATACATTAAAAATGGCACTCTTCATCCTCAGCTTGACCAAAATTCATCGTTGCCCACTCTTCCCATCTTAGTAAGTGGCACCATCAGCCTCCCAGTTGTTTGGGACCCAGACCTAGGAGTCACCCATTACACTTTCTTTTTCTTGTCTGTCCACTCAATCCTTCTCCAAGATGACTGTTGCACTTTAATCCATTTACTTCTGTTTATTTCCACTGCCCTTATTGGAATCATTCTATCATTAAATCCCAATTAGGCAATTTAAATAGGCCCTTAGCTGCTTTTTCTAATTCAATTTTTCCCTTTTAATAGTTCATTTTCTCACCAGAGTAATTTTTTAAATCATAAACAGGATCATGCCACTCTTCTTAAAACCTTAAATGGCTTCCCAATGCTTTCAGAATAAAATGTAGACTCTTCCCTATGATAGCCTATAAAGCCCTGCCTTTTCCACTTCCTGCCGTATATGACCCACCTCACATCTCTCTACTTTCATCCTTGCCTTCTGTGCTCCAGCCACACTGGCCTCCCTTCTGTTCCTCAAGTACCCCAAGCCCTTTCTCCCTGCTGGGTCTCTGCATTTGCTTTTCCCTTTGCTCAGACTGGTCTAGCTCTTCAGACAGCTGCCTCGTTCTCATCCTTTAGGTCTATATTCAAATGTCCCCTAACAGGAGAAGTCTTCCCTGACCACCCTATCTAAAGTGATGTCATCAGTTGCTCTTTTCTCATCTCTTTATTTCCTTCACGGAAGTTAGCACTAACTGAATTATATAGTTATGCATATTTTTAGAATTAGTAATTACTTTATTTAGTTATTAATGTATTTTCTTCCTGCTAAAATGTAAGCTGAATGAGGGCAAAGTCCATGCTTATGTGTCCTTTTTACCAGCACCTAATACGATTACTGGAAATGGAGGACACAAAAATTTTTTTGTTGAATTAAGGGATACGCAAATTAAAACATTATATGTAATTATAAAAAACTGGAAATAATACAATGAACTGGATAAATAAATTATGGCATCTTCCCATAATTAAATAGTATAAAGCCATTAAAAAGAATATCTGTATTTACTGAAATAAAGAATACACTTATGGGTTATCTTACATCATATAGCTGAGAAATTAAAAAAGCAATAGCCCTAAAAAGAATTGAAATACATTTGGTTAAAAACATATTCTACAACAGAGAATATGCACATAGGCAGGTTCCAGGACCTCAAGTGGTGAGTCCAAAGTTTTTCCCTGCCAGGGCTGTCATCTGGGGTAATTTTGCCCCAAGGAGATATTTGACCATGACTGCAGACATTTTTTATTGTCACAACTCGGGGCTTGTGGGGAGGTGCTATTGGCATCTAGTGAGTAGACACCAGGGTTGCTATTAAGCATCCTACAGTGCATGGGATAGCTCCTTTTAAAAAGAATTATCCAGTTTCCAGTAGTGCTGAGGTAGAGAAACTCTGGGTGGGAGGGAAGGGGGGATGCAGCATATCTATCTGTCTATCACTGTCTCATATCTGCGTGGAGATCTGAGCTACATGGAGTGGGGGTGCCACTTCAAGTCTTCACTTTAAAAAAACTGTGCCCACATCTGGCAGCTGTCATGAGTCATAGTAATTGGCATGTTTACCAGCAACTATTAGAATAGCCAAAATATTTCCTAAGTCACTCAGCCTGAGTAATTTGCTAATTTTTAGTTGTTTTCCGCATAGTTCAGGCTTGAGATGCATCTCTAAAATATTGTAGGAGGTACCTGCTTTGTGACTACTTTTCTGCTTTTCTTCTCTGTGGATAATTAGAAGGATTTATTCTCTGGAGATGTCAAGTAGGCACCTTTCTCATTACCTAAATTCACTTAGAGAAAAATAAATCAGTATACAGATGAAAGTACAGGAAGTGACCATGGGAGTTGTTTTAATCCAGAGAAAATAAGTTCTCCTATGTATAATAGAACTGCTGAAGAATTCTTCACCTCTCTTTTTTTTTTGGAATAACCTTCCTACATCCCCAAAACTGTGTTGAGGCAGAATTTATAACTTGCTTAATTTATAGTACAAAGAAGAGCCTCTCCTTCCTAGGTTTTTTTGTTTATTTGCTTTTTTAATCAGTGCAGTCTAAGTTCCAGGGTCGTGTGAGGTGAAAGGGGATCATACGTTTCCCAGGATAGAGTGAAAATATCAGTTTGAGTAGAAATAGTGTTATTATCCATCTTTTAGAAAGATCCAATGAAAGAAAATCAGATATGTGCCAAGGAACAGCACAATCTGGAAGTTGCTGCATAAGGAGAAGGAAAATATTGCCAGAAGGCTGGGTATAAGCCTAGAATGGTGTTTCTCCAATTCAAAGTCATGGCTCTTGAGTTGAAACAGGACAAGTCACAGAAAGCCACTTCATCCTTCCCTATCTTAAGCATGGCTAGGGAGGAGAGATGGCAGGAAGCTCTCAGATGAAATGACATTCAGGGCTCTGGCTTCAAATGTTGGGCCCTGAGTCAGGGAAGAAGCAGGAGAAAGTTGCTTTTACAGTTTGCTAACACAAGGCAAAATTATAAAACTGCACTTTTCTATCTCCATTCCCACAAGATGACAATTTGGGACTTCTTTTTCCTCTTCTAAGATGGTGGCAAAACATCGGAGGTAGTGAATATAGGGTGAGGAGTCTCAGGACTAAAAGTCTCTTGGAACCACCCTGAGTCCTGCATTCCCCCCAGAGGATCATGGGAGCATTGTGCACCACACCTTCCGACCCATCCTCATTCAAATATGCCTAATCTCAACCACCTCAAAATAGTGTGAAGAAAGGCAAAAGGCCTAGACTGAATAGTCTCTGCAAGAGTAAATGAGTGCAGGCTCTGGCACCAGGCTACCTGTGTTCAAATATCAGCTCCAGCACTCATGCCTGCAAGATCTGGGGGGAAGTTACTGCCTCATCTTCCATTGATACAGGGCCAATGATGGTATCTACCTCTCAGAGTTTAGGGAAGGATTAAATAAGCGAATGCATGAAAAGCATCTAGCACAGTGTCTGGCCTATAATAAATGCTCAATAACTGTTCTTGGCTACTATTATCTCTATTAATAATGCCAAAGAAAACAATGTATCCACTCCCAGGCGATAGCAGGAAGTCAAGAAGTGAAGATGTGTCAATTCTACAATCCTGGTGGTCAAGACTGAAGGGGGGATGATAATGATAGAGAACAGCCCTTCCTCTGTCACAAGGGCTCCTTGGCAAATTTATACTGATCCCATCTTAGGGAGGACTCAGGCCACACCCACCTCAATGCTAGGCCAAACAGTATACTGTCCCTGCAAGGTACCCTGCCCTCTGGAGACTGTGAGCCTTCCCTGGCTGTCAGCCTGGCACAGGCTTCCTCTCTCTTCTTTCTCTGAAAGAAGAGAAAGTCTAAGGGCTTTCTTTGACAGCCAGTGCCTGCTCTGCCAGATCCCACTCTGCCTGTGCATATGGCAGGCCAGAAATACCAGGAGATTGACACCCACCACCAAGGAGCAGCCCTCAACCAGTAAGTGCCTCAACCAAGTGCTCAACCATTGGTAAAATAATTCTAACGTGTGTTCTACACCGACTACCAGAAAGCCTAACAAGATTCCACTCCAGTCACCTAAAGGGGCAACTTGATATTGCATACTTTCTTCACTCCCCACCCTTCCCTGTCTCTTCTATGAGTTCTAGGTTCACCTTCCAAATAAACTATTAGCACTGAATCCTTCAAAATCAGGATCTGCTTCTAGGGGAACCTAGGTTAAAATAGGTATGGAGAGAAGTGTGTAAGAATCCTGCCTTTCAGGCTAGTAGGTTGATTACACCAAGGACTACAAAAAACAGATGGAGCTGCTCTTCCATGGGAATAACTGTCTGTCTGTCTGTCTATCTATCTACCTACCTACCTATCTATCTTAGGCAAAGAGATGAGAGCTGGGATCAGGAGCTGGGTCTACATGCACATAATGGTAAGGTCTGAGGATGTAGGAACACAGCCCTGGTGGCATCTGTACGATATATACACATTTGCTCCAGAAAAGTCATGGAGAGAGGAGATGAGTGTCACAGAGCTGTGTACCAGAATGATGGAAAGAGAAGCCTAGGGGAGGTACAAGGACTAAGGAGAAGAATTATGTTAAACAAGGTATACGAGACATTGAGGGCTATGGTAGATGCAATATAAACTTTTTCTCTGCCTCCCTGATGGAATCTTCAATAAAATCAGCATTGCCCAGTAAGGAGCTCAGTGGGAGTGGATTCTGTTTGCTGATGGTCAGAGATGCCCTGTCCTTTATAATGCTGGGTGTGGCACAGCCAGAAAAATCACCTGTGGGGACATCTGACTTATATTTGTATCATTCACAACACCTGCTTCAGGGCTAAAGCACACAGTAACTTCCCACTGAATTCTTACTGAATGACTGAATAAATAAATGCACCTTTCCATCTTTTGATAGGCACATCCATTAATAATCAATGATAATCACTTTCTGTGCTCTCTGGTTGAAATTACTTCAGTTGCAAAGCCTACCTATTCATATTTATTTCCCCACTCATGCCACTTCTATGTCAGTACAAACACACACACACAAACACACAAAATATGCACAGCTCTTCTAATATAGTCACTTGAACACACATAGAATTTAGTATTGGTGCTATTTAGCAAAGCCCAGAATAAAAACTCATTCAATCATTATTAAACAAATATTTATACAACAAATATTTATAAGTTATTGGAGAGTCAAAGATGAAAAAATAGGGTTCTTGTCTTCAAAGAGACCTCAGTATGAATTATGGTCATGAGTCTCTCTCCAACCCTTTTCCTTCGGTGTGAACCACTGGTGAATCATTCCATGGAAAATACCCAGGTCTCATTCACTTCCACTCTTTGGGGACAGACTTGCTGCACCATTAGCGTATTACCAGTCTTCTTTAAAGAAAACTCCCAAACTTGTCTTTGTCCTGGGAAGGTAGGAGTATGTACCAGAATGTGAGCACATTTTTTATGATCTCTTTCATCTCCAGGCTTCCTTTCAACCACCTGCCTTCCCTGACATCCTGCCCAAAAGGCAAAACAGAGTTTCTGGACATTTTGTTAAAAAAAAACCCAAAAGGTTGGAAAGCCCACAGGTCCATTTTATTTGGACAGCACAGCCAATGTGTGTTGAAAGGCTATTCCAATGTAAGGCAGTTACAGACCAAAACTGAGCCAAGAGCTCTATGCAGGGGTGAAGGAAAAGAAATAGAGGGCAAAATGGGATGGAGGTGGCTTGACGTACAAGGTGAGGGCTTTGTAAGAATCTATAAGCTTTCTACAAACAAACATAATTTTACAATTTAATTTATTACTGGCTTTAGGGACTGTCAGTGTTGTTCTTTGGAAATTACCCATTTGAACACCTCAGAATATCTGATGGATAAAACAAAAAGTCGAGTCTCTCTCCAACCCTTTTCCTTCGGTGTGAAACACTGGTGAATCATTCCATGGAAAATAGGAAAAATAGTAAAGAGGCTTAAGTTGTAAGTTACAAATCTGACTTTAACCTTCAAAGAGAAAGAAAAATAGTTTCTGGCTTGAAAAAGAACAATTATGCACACTTGCCTGTTTTCAGGCTCAATTCCACAAGCCCTTAGAAGATAAATCCAACTATAAATTACTATGTTAATGGACTTAGAATCCGAGTGGCACTGCATTGTTTGCTTTTTGTTTCTTTCTGCACTTGATTTGTGTTTAAAGAAGGCTTATTCCACCCTAACAAATTTATATAATGGATTTCAATGTATGTCTCCCTAATGTAAAATGATTTTTTAAAAGTACGACATTTAACAAGTAGTTTTATCTTCAAATAGCAAATATATATGTGATACATAAAACAGCAAACCAGTAAGTATTAAAGCAGGTACCGGGTTCTTCGTCACATTGTCTGGGATGCCCTTTGCGGCTTTTATTTTTTCTCTTTCTTGTTTGAGTCTTTTCAATGCTATTTTTTTAAAAACATGCAACATTGTTCCTACCTTGAAACAGTTTGCAGAAGAGATAATGTTTTATTTTCATGTAACAAATGGAAAATAATCTAGGGCTCTTGTTTTTTAAACTAAAAACTGTAGAAATTTAGAGAGGGGCAAGGTCATTTTAGGTTATAGATATTTAATAAAGATTAACTAATTAATTAATACCCGTTTGTGAATGACCACTAGATAATGGTGAGGTTGGAACTAAGCATCGGAAAGATGTAAAAAAGGCACTAAACAGGCATTCACTACAAGGATATGTAGGAGATGGGTGAGGGATGGGGGCAGGGTAGGCTGTGGTTGAAAAGAGCAAGTCCAAAGAATGTGATAAGATCAGAGAGGGAAGGTAGAATCTGGTGACAGAGAGACTGGAAGGAGTAAAGTGATGGTAATTTTCCTTGCCATATCTGGGGCAAGTAATAATTTGTGTCTTCAAAGGAGCTATTATTATTTTTATTGACAAGTGATTAAATCAGTAAAATCTCCAGTCTTTAGTAAAAAATAAAATCTGGGTTTCTCCAATTGAAAGAAAAAAAGATTTCCTGAGGTTTAAGCAAACACTGAGGTGAAAACTCCAGTTCTCTTTTTGGTCATGACTAAGTGATGAATCATTCTCTTCAAACATCACAGTATGTATTAAATAGCATAAAAATATAATTTTCAGGCATCTTAAATATATGAAGAGCCAGTATTTCCAGCTCTTAGGAACTAAAATATGTATGGAAAGAGAATTTTAAAAAATACAAGCCTAGACAAATACTTTTTTCTCCTGCTTTCTAAGCCAATATAAAATTAGTGTAACTTTGGCTGAAAGTGGGGATTATGGGAAAGTGTAATACACACAAGATTAATTGGGTCATATTGCAAAATCCGATGACTGATTTGAACTTTCATGTTACCCAAACCAGTTTTGCTTGATTATTGAGAATCTTGAAGGTAGAAAAATCCAACTAAATAAACACTCAAAGATATTTTAGCATTTCTCAGTTTTTACTCTTACCTCAAGTTTTTCCTATGTATGAATTTAAGACCTTTAAACTTAGTTAATTATTATCTTGAAACTTATGTAAATGTGTGACTTCAGTTAAAAATACATTGCTAACTTATTAAAGGGAAATGACAAGAAACAGCATCATTTAAGTCAAGGGTTGGCAAACTTTTTCTTAAAAGGCTAGGTAGTAAATATTTTAGGCTTATAATCATTAATAACTCCACTGTTATAGAGTCAAAGAAGCTACAGACAATATATAAACAAATAAGTATACTGTGTATCAATAAAATTTTATTTATAAAAACAGGTGGTTGTCCCAGGGTCATAGTTTGACAATCTTTGATCTAAATATTGCCATCATTAAGGTAACTGGTAAGCCTCTTCCAAGCTGAATACCAATATGAGCCCCCTCACTTCTATTTTATTACTATTTCCTGGGATGGGGAGTTGGTCCATGGAAATGGGACAATAGATGTTTTTGTGATAAACACTATTTTATTGATAAATGTTACTCCTTTTCAACTTTTCGTATTTTAATTTTTAACTCTGAAACATGTCAAACAGGTAAAAGAGTAAGAAAATAATGTAACAGACACCATTATACTTACCACACGTATTTTACAGTCATGTTTTCATATTTGCTCCAGATTATTTTTTGAAGGAATAAAATATTACAGATACAACTAAATGCTTATTCCCATTCCATTCTCCTTTCTCTATGCCAAGAAATTAATCCTTCCTTTGTAGGTAGTCTTTTCTCTCTGTTTGCTTTTAGGATTTTCCTATTGTCTTTGATGTTCTGCTATCTGAGGATTCATATCTTTCATCAACTCTGAAAAATTATCAACAAATATCCCTTTGAATATTATATTTCCCCCATCTTCTGTGTTTTCTCTCCTTCTATAACTCCTACTTCAGCATATGTTCGATCTTCTATACTCTGTGCTTAAGCCTTTGTTTTGTCCTGTTTCTTTATCTCTTTGTGCTGCAATTGGGGTAATTTCCTTGTCTGCCTTCCATTTGTTAATTCCCTCTTAAATTGTCTAAGCTTTATGTCAGCTAGCTTTTTTTTTTTTTTTTTTTTTTGAGACAGAGTCTTGCTCTGTCGCCAGGCTGGAGTGCAGTGGCGCAATCTTGGCTCATTGCAACCTCCACCTCCTGGGTTCAAGCAATTCTCCTGCTTCAGCCTCCCAAGTAGCTGGGACTACAGGCACATGCCACCATGCCTGGCTAATTTTTGTATTCTTAGTAGAGACAGAGTTTCACCATGTTGATTGAGCAGGATGGTCTCAATCTCCTGACCTGGTGATCCGCCCACCTCGGCCTCCCAAAGTGCTGGGATTACAGGCATGAGCCACCATGCCCGGCCTCAACTAGCTTTTATTCAAGGACTTTTTCTTCTTATCTAAAGGTCATTTTTCTTTTTCAAATTGATCATATATTTTTATAGTGTCATGTTTTGATATTTATTTTTCCCTTTTTTACTCTAATCATTTGGTTTTATAGATGATTTCACATTGTTTGATTTGATTATATCATATTTGACAGTAAGGAGGAGTACATAATTCTTATATTTGTTGTGTGTGCTCACTTTCCACCATGGCTTAGAATTTATTTGTGTGTGAGAGTTTATTTAAACAGAAAAGTGTTCTTGTCTTAGCTTCATTTTTTTCCTATTGGAGTTCTTGCATACATAGAAGTTCTGGTTGGGAGTGTTTTCATTTTTGTTTTTGCTGGATGCTCCAAGGATTTCACCAAACTTAGATAAGTCTTATTGTTAATTTTTCAAACTAGGAATGTCCATGCCCATAGATGAGATAAATTTGGTCAGGCTTGGAGTTTTTAGTTTTCACAGGTGACTTTTTTTCCTCTCCTCAGAATCCCAACAAAGACAAGTTTCCTTTTTGCTTTCTGTATCAGTGGGTAGAATTGTTCTTATCCCCTTTTCACTGAGGCAGCAGCTCTTCTCTTATCCCAGCTTTATGGTGGGCATGATGCTTTAGCTCCCCCACCTTTCCTGAGCCCAAAGCCATGTCTTCTGTACCTACATGGGCATTAAAAACACCTTTAGGTATACCTGAAGACTTAAATGTTGGGCAATTTGCCTCTTGTTGCTGAAGTCCTAGGTCCTGAATTTAAAGTACCTCCTATTTATCTGTCATTTTCTTGTTTTTGAATTCAGGTATGCCATTAAACATTGTTTTATTGAATATATCTAGCATTTATATATCTTCATAAATAAACAACAAAGCTCTGAGTTATCTTTGTCATATTGCTGAAACAACTCTTTAAGTTAGCATGGCATCATTCCAAGGATTTGTATAGTTATAGTATATATTTTTTAATTATAAAGCCATTTTGGGGGTGTTCTTTAACATCCTAAAGTATGCTTTCATTCTTGACTACAAGTTATATGCACTCTTACAGAATTTGGGCTTTGTCTGAACAAAAAGCTTTGCTTGCTAACTATTTGATAATAGAGGAACCGTACAGAAGATTCTTGCACTTAAGACTCTATTTCCCATGAGTGTATAATATATAGTATTAAAGGTGTTATAAATACAACTCTCTTTAAAAATCTAATAGATTTTACAAATTTCTCTTGATACATAATTGGAAGTGTCATTTATCATTATGCCAAAAGAAAGCCAGCACACTCCATGATCAAGGATATTTTTGCAAGTATATTTGGAAATTTATTTTTTGCATTGTAGGAAAATGCATGGCATTTACACATTCACGAATAGCATACAACCACACTGCCAGAAATCTAAGTAGTTAATATGGCTTGAAAACAGATTTTGCATATTATATCTATAATTTTGCTACTTCCATCCCAAATAAGGATCAGTATTGCAGCTGAATTTCTGCTTCAGTTCATATTAAGGTGCTTTTTCCCAGTGTCTGAGCCACTATAACATAATCCTCTGAAGTTGTAAGCATATGTAAAAATTGCAAGGTGGTAGCCAGCAAATGTCCTTAATATCTCTTCTTCATAGTCATCCTACAAAAATAGGAGTTTTAGGAAATGCTACTGAATTCAATTTTCTTTACATGAGGGAGTGTGATTAGTGAGGCACCATGTGCTGAAATGCTAAGCCTAAATAAATGTTGATGCTAGTGTCTTCCTGGAGGATGTAACAGAAAGAGTATAGTCCAGTCCCTTCCTCCACTCCCTATCAAGAGTTTATAGCATCTAATAAATATCACAAGTGTTAGCATTTTCAAAATGGAAATTTAAAGATCACATGACAGCTTGAGTCATTTTGTTAATACCTTTATGTGCTCATTTTTGTCTGATTATGGCATGATAAAGCTGGCCACCAATCTGGAAAATTCAAGCCAACAGCCAGCTTTTCTGGCAAAGAGATTGGCCTAATCCTCACTTAGGAACATTTATTTTCAACTCAGCTCATTAGCTTTCCTTTTCCTCCTGAGCTTATCCTTTTGTGTTTTCTTGATCATTGAAATACTTCTCATGGAAATTCAGATTTCAGATTGTTCTACACAGAGTTGCAGAAGAAGCAGTGGATCTTTTATCATTTTATTTATTTATTTTATTTTATTGTTATACTTTAAGTTTTAGGGTACATGTGCACAATGTGCAGGTTAGTTACATATGTATACATGTGCCATGTTGGTGTGCTGCACCCATTAACTCGTCATTTAGCATTAGGTATATCTCCTAAAGCTATCCCTCCCCCCTCCCCCGACCCCACAACAGTCCCCAGAGTGTGATGTTCCCCTTCCTGTGTCCATGTGTTCTCATTGTTCAATTCCCACCTATCAGTGAGAATATTCGGTGTTTGGTTTTTTGTTTTTGTGATAGTTTACTGAGAATGATGATTTCCAATTTCATCCATGTCCCTACAAAGGACATGAACTCATCATTTTTTATGGCTGCATAGTATTCCATGGTGCATATGTGCCACATTTTCTTAATCCAGTCTATCATTGTTGGACATTTGGGTTGGTTCCAAGTCTTTGCTCTTGTGAATAGTGCCGCAATAAACATACGTGTGCATGTGTCTTTATAGCAGCATGATTTATAGTCCTTTGGGTATATACCCAGTAATGGGATGGCTGGGTCAAATGGTATTTCTAGTTCTAGATCCCTGAGGAATGGCCACACTGACTTCCACAAGGGTTGAACTAGTTTACAGTCCCACCAACAGTGTAAAAGTGTTCCTATTTCTCCACATCCTCTCCAGCACCTGTTGTTTCCTGACTTTTTAATGATTGATTGCCATTCTAACTGGTGTGAGATGGTATCTCATTGTGGTTTTGATTTGCATTTCTCTGATGGCCAGTGATGGTGAGCATTTTTTCATGTGTTTTTTGGCTGCATAAATGTCTTCTTTTGAGAAGTGTCTGTTCATGTCCTTTGCCCACTTTTTGATGGGGTTTTTTGTTTTTTTCTTGTAAATTTGTTTGAGTTCATTGTAGGTTCTGGATATTAGCCCTTTGTCAGATGAGTAGGTTGTGAAAATTTTCTCCCATTTTGTAGGTTGCCTGTTCACTCTGATGGTAGTTTCTTTTGCTGTGCAGAAGCTCTTTAGTTTAATTAGATCCCATTTGTCAGTTTTGGCTTTTGTTGCCATTGCTTTTGGTGTTTTAGATATGAAGTCCTTCCCCATGCCTATGTCCTGAATGGTAATGCCTAGGTTTTCTTCTAGGGTTTTTATGGTTTTAGGTCTAACGTTTAAGTCTTTAATCCATCTTGAATTAATTTTTGTATAAGGTGTAAGGAAGGGATCCAGTTTCAGCTTTCTACATATGGCTAGCCAGTTTTCCCAGCACCATTTATTAAATAGGGAATCCTTTCCCCATTGCTTGTTTTTCTCAGGTTTGTCAAAGATCAGATAGTTGTAGATATGTGGCATTGTTTCTGAGGGCTCTGTTCTGTTCCATTGATCTATATCTCTGTTTTGGTACCAGTACCATGCTGTTTTAGTTACCGTAGTCTTGTAGTATAGTTTGAAGTCAGGTAGCGTGATGCCTCCAGCTTTGTTCTTTTGGCTTAGGATTGATTTGGCAATGAGGGCTCTTTTTTGGTTCCATATGAACTTTAAAGTAGTTTTTTCCAATTCTGTGAAGAAAGTCATTGGTAGCTTGATGGGCATGGCATTGAATCTATAAATTACCTTGGGCAGTATGGCCATTTTCACGATATTGATTCTTCCTACCCATGAGCATGGAATGTTCTTCCATTTGTTTGTATCCTCTTTTGTTTCATTGAGCACTGGTTTGTAGTTCTCCTTGAAGAGGTCCTTCACATCCCTTGTAAGTTGGATTCCTAGGTATTTTATTCTCTTTGAAGCAATTGTGAGTGGGAGTTCACTCATGATTTGGCTGTTCATCTGTTATTGGTGTATAAGAATGCTTGTGATTTTTGTACATTGATTTTGTATCCTGAGACTTTGCTGAAGTTGCTTATCAGCTTAAGGAGATTTTGGGCTGAGACAATGGGGTTTTCTAGATATACAATCATGTCATCTGCAAACACGGACAATTTGACTTTCTCTTTTCCTAATTGAATGCCCTTTATTTCCTTCTCCTGCCTAATTGCCCTGGCCAGAACTTCTTCCAACACTATGTTGAATAGGAGTGGTGAGAGAGGGCATCCCTGTCTTGTGACAGTTTTCAAAGGGAATGCTTCCAGTTTTTGCCCATTCAGTATGATATTGGCTGTGGGTTTGTCATAGATAGCTCTTATTATTTTGAGATACGTCCCATCAGTACCTAATTTATTGAGAGTTTTTAGCATGAAGCGTTGTTGAATTTTGTCAAAGGCCTTTTCTGCATCTATTGAGATAATCATGTGGTTTTTGTCTTTGGTTCTGTTTATATGCTGGATTACATTTATTGATTTGCGTATATTGAACCAGCCTTGCATCCCAGGGATGAAGCCCACTTGATCATGGTGGATAAGCTTTTTGATGTGCTGCTGGATTCGGTTTGCCAGTATTTTATTGAGGATTTTTGCATCAATGTTCATCAAGGATATTGGTCTAAAATTCTCTTGTTTTGTTGTGTCTCTGCCAGGCTTTGGTATCAGGATGATGCTGGCCTCATAAAATGAGTTAGGGAGGATTCCCTCTTTTTCTATTGATAGGAATAGTTTCAGAAGGAATGGTACCAGTTCCTCCTTGTACCTCTGGTAGAATTCAGCTGTGCATCCATCTGGTCCTGGACTCTTTTTAGTTGGTAAGCTATTGATTATTGCCACAATTTCAGAGCCTGTTATTAGTCTATTCAGAGATTCAACTTCTTCCTGGTTTAGTCTTGGGAGGGTGTATATGTCGAGGAATTTATCCATTTCTTCTAGATTTTCTAGTTTATTTGTGTAGGGGTGTTTGTAGTATTCTCTGATGGTAGTTTGTATTTCTGTGGGATCGGTGGTGATATCCCCTTTATCATTTTTTATTGCGTCTATTTGATTCTTCTCTCTTTTCTTCTATATTAGTCTTGCTAGTGGTCTATCAATTTTGCTGATCCTTTCAAAAAACCAGCTCCTGGATTTATTAATTTTTTGAAGGGTTTTTTTGTGTCTCTATTTCCTTCAGTTCTGCTCTGATTTTGGTTATTTCTTGCCTTCTGCTAGCTTTTGAATGTGTTTGCTCTTGCTTTTCTAGTTCTTTTAATTGTGATGTTAGGATGTCAATTTTGGATCTTTCCTGCTTTCTCTTGTGGGCATTCAGTGCTATAAATTTCCCTCTACACACTGCTTTGAATGTGTCCCAGAGATTCTGGTATGTTGTGTCTTTGTTCTCATTGGTTTCAAAGAACATCTTTATTTCTGCCTTCATTTCGTTATGTACCCAGTAGTCATTCAGGAGCAGGTTGTTCAGTTTCCACGTAGTTGAGTGGTTTTGAGTGAGTTTCTTAATCCTGAGTTCTAGTTTTATTGCACTGTGGTCTGAGAGACAGTTTGTTATAATTTCTGTTCTTTTACATTTGCTGAGGAGAGCTTTACTTCCAACTATGTGGTCAGTTTTGGAATAGGTGTGGTGTGGTGCTGAAAAAAATGTATATTCTGTTGATTTGGGGCGGGGAGTTCTGTAGATGTCTATTAGGTCTGCTTGGTGCAGAGCTGAGTTCAATTCCTGGGTATCCTTGTTAACTTTCTGTCTCGTTTATCTGTCTAGTGTTGACAGTGGGGTGTTAAAGTCTCCCATTATGATTGTGTGGGAGTCTAAGTCTCTTTGTAGGTCACTCAGGACTTGCTTTATGAATCTGGGTGCTCCTGTATTGGGTCCATATATATTTAGGATAGTTAGTTCTTCTTGTTGAATTGATCCCTTTACCATTATGTAATGGCCTTCTTTGTCTCTTTTGATCTTTGTTGGTTTAAAGTCTGTTTTATCAGAGACTAGGATTGCAACCCATGCCTTTTTTTGTTTTCCATTTGCTTGTTAGATCTTCCTCCATCCTTTTATTTTGAGCCTATGTGTGTCTCTGTACATGAGATGGGTTTCCTGAATACAGCACACTGATGGGTCTTGACTCTTTATCCAATTTGCCAGTCTGTGTCTTTTGATTGGAGCATTTATTCCATTTACATTTAAAGTTAATATTGTTATGTGTGAATCTGATCCTGTCATTATGATGTTAGCTGGTTATTTTGCTTGTTACTTGATGCAGTTTCTTCCTAGCATCGATGGTCTTTACAATTTGGCATGATTTTGCAGTGGCTGGTACCAGTTGTTCCTTTCCATGTTTAGTGCTACCTTCAGGAGCTCTTTTAGGGCAGGCCTGGTGGTGACAAAATCTCTCAGCATTTGCTTGTCTGTAAAGTATTTTATTTCTCCTTCACTTATGAAGCTTAGTTTGGCTGGATATGAAATTCTGGGTTGAAAATTCTTTTCTTTAAGAATGTTGAATTTTGGCCCCCACTCTCTTCTGGCTTGTAGAGTTTCTGCTGAGAGATCAGCTGTTAGTCTGATGGGCTTCCCTTTGTGGGTAACCCGACCTTTCTCTCTGGCTGCCCTTAACATTTTTTCCTTCATTTCAACTTTGTTGAATCTGACAATTATGTGTCTTGGAGTTGCTCTTCTTGAGGAGTCTCTTTGTGGTGTTCTCTGTATTTCCTGAATCTGAATGTTGGCCTGCCTTGCTAGATTGGGGAAGTTCTGGATAATATCCTGCAGAGTGTTTTCCAACTTGGTTCCATTATCCCTGTCACTTTCAGGTACACCAATCAGACGTAGATTTGGTCTTTTCACATAGTCCCATATTTCTTGGAGGCTTTGTTTGTTTCTTTTTATTCTTTTACTTTAAACTTCCCTTCTCGCTTCATTTCATCTTCCATCACTGACACCCTTTCTTCCAGTTGATCACTTCAGTTCCTGAGTCTTCTGCATTCTTCACGTAGTTCTCGAGCCTTGGCTTTCAGCTCCATCAGCACCTTTAAGCACTTCTCTGTATTGGTTATTCTAGTTATCCATTCATCTAAATTTTTTTCAAAGTTTTCAACTTCTTTGCCTTTGGTTTGCATTTCTTCCTGTAGCTCGGAGTAGTTTGGTCGTCTGAAGCCTTCTTCTCTCAACTCATCAAAATCATTCTCTGTCCAGCTTTGTTCCGTTGCTGGTGAGGAGCTGTGTTCCTTTGGAGGAGGAGAGGCGCTCTGCTTTTTAGAGTTTCCAGTTTTTCTGCTCTGTGTTTTCCCCATCTTTGTGTTTTTATCTACTTTTGGTCTTTGATGATGGTGATGTACAGATGGGTTTTTGGTGTGGATGTCCTTTCTGCTTGTTAGTTTTCCTTCTAACAGACAGAACCCTCAGCTGCAGGTCTGTTGGAGTTTGCTAGAGGTCCACTCCAGACCCTGTTTGCCTGGGTACCAGCAGTGGTGGCTGCAGAACAGTGGATTTTTGTGAAACGCGAATGCTGCCGTCTGATCGTTCCTCTGGAAGTTTTGTCTCAGAGGAGTACCCGGCCGTGTGAGGTGTCAGTCTGCCCCTACTGGGGGGTACCTCCCAGTTAGGCTGCTCAGGAGTCAGTGGTCAGGGACCCACTTGAGGAGGCAGTCTGCCTGTTCTCAGATCTCAAGCTGTGTGCTGGGTGAACCACTACTCTCTTCAAAGCTGTCAGACAGGGACATTTAAGTCTGCAGAGGTTACTGCTATCTTTTTGTTTGTCTGTGCCCTGCCCCCAGAGATGGAGCCTATAGAGGCAGGCAGGCCTCCTTGAGCTGTGGTGGGCTCCACCCAGTTCGAGCTTCCCGGCTGCTTTGTTTACCTAAGCAAGTCTGGGCAATGGCAGGCGCCTCTCCCCCAGCCTTGCTGCCGCCTTGCAGTTTGATCTCAGACTGCTGTGCTAGCAATCAGCGAGACTCCGTGGGCGTAGGATGCTCTGAGCCATGTGGAGGATATAATCTCCTGGTGCTCCGTTTTTTAAGCCCATTGGAAAAGCGCAGCATTGGGGTGGGAGTGACCCGATTTTGCAGGTGCCATCTGTCACCCCTTTCTTTGACTAGGAAAGGGAACTCACTGACCCCTCGCGCTTCCCTGACCCCTGGCCTCGCCCTGCTCCGTGCCTCACCCTGCTTTGGCTCGCGTATGGTGCACTGCACCCACTGTCCTGCACCCACTGTCTGGCACTCCCTAGTGAGATGAACCCGATACCTCAGATGGAAATGCAGAAATCACCCGTCTTCTGTGTCGCTCATGCTGGGAGCTGTAGACCGGAGCTGTTCCTATTCAGCCATGTTGGCTCCACTCCATTATCATTTTCTTTAATCACTGGGTGAGGCCCCATTTTTTCTCCCCCTCTTGATCTAATTTGTGTTGTTTTCTCCAGGAGGTGCTTTAAGAGGAACTCTTCTTGATTTCTCATAAAACTCACTCTAACTTGGATATCTGTTAGATGCTTAATAAATATTTTGTGATCACTTTGTGACCAATCATTCATTGTCACAAGGTCAACATATTGCTGCAATCTGGCTTAGGGCAACATGCTTTCATTCCTTTTCAAGTGGTCTTTAGTTCCTTCCACTGAAATGTGTCTTTTCGAGCTCTGCAATGTTAGGAAGTTACAGAGGTGAGTGGTTTGTCAATTTAAAATGCATTTGAGTAATTACTATTAGTTTTTGCTTTATGGGTGCTTCCTGATGCATTTCTGCAAGTGAACTTTTCTTTTCCATTCCTCTTTAGACTCTCCAAACTCACATTACAGCTCCATCTCTATAAAACATCGAACTGACCTACTTCTTTTTTTTTTTTTTTGCATGTATAAAGGTCTGAGCTTGACTTTAACATAAAGAGTAATAAACTGTCTATAAGCTGGCTATTTGAGGTAGCCCATGAAATAATTTATTTACCAAATAGATTATATGGCAATATATGACAACTATGACAAATAATTATAGAATGACTTTCTATATGACAAATAATTATAGAATGACTTTACCCAACTATAAGCATCAATATTTAACTTAGGTATTTTTGTTCCTAAATCCTGAGAAGGGTGTAGTAAAATAAAAAGGAAATACAAACTCTCTTAAACTTATCAAGACTGGTAGCTATATACAACGGTATGTATCACTTTTCCTATAAGACAATTTCAACTCAAAGGTTCACTTCCTGTTGATCCCAGATTTCTTCTAGTAATCTCCCTTCTGAAAAAGTTACCCACATTTGCAGTTATACCTTTTCAAATGTTGACTTATAAATCAAAGAAACCAAAATGAATCACAAATACTTGAAGACAGTGAAAACAGCAAAGCAAGAAAATTACTTGATATATGTGGATCTGAGCATCTGAACACTTGAGTTTATGGTTTCTCAAGCACAGGGAGAGAATATGTCAAACCAGAATCATATTTAGCACTTAGTCTGGAGGGAACTTGCCACAAGGAATGAAGATGTTTTCAGTGTCTCCTGCAATTCTAGCAAAAGTATTAGGATTACAACTGTCCTCAGACGGATGGACTATTGTTTATTTGGTAGCAGAATATTCACGCAACAGTGCAGTATGATTTCTGTAAATGAATTTCATTAAGCAGGAAAACCTTAACTCTTGAAAATGTAATTTACAGCTTAAAAAAAAAAACTAATCTCACATTTATTAGGGATTATTAGGATACATTTTTTCTGAGTCTAGTCTAAGCCTAGTCTTTTTCTTCTTTCTTTCTTTTTCTTTTCCTTTCTTTTCTTTCTCTTTCTCTCTCTCTCTCTTTTTTTTAATGGAGTCTCACTCTGTCACCTGGGTTGGAGTGCAGTGGCATGATCTCGGCTCACTGCAACCTCCACCTCCTGGGTTCAAGTGATTCTCCTGCCTCAGCCTCCCCAGTGGCTGAGATTACAGGTGCCCACCACTATGCCCAGCGAAATTTTTGTATTTTTAGTAGAGACGAGGTTTCACCATGTTTGCCAGGCTGGTCTCAAACTCCTGACTTGTGATTCACCCACCTTGGCCTCCCAAAGTGCTAGGATTACAGGTGTGAGCCATCACGCCCAGCATTTTTTTTTTTTTTTAAAGAATCATGTGTTGGAGTGTCAATGCAGTATTTCCTGCACATTTACATGAAATTTGAGGTAGTGACTATATATTTTTACCCTTGTAGGCATGACCATATCTGATATTTTGTAATTCATCACTCTTAGTACATATACAAGAGATGCTTAATAAATACTTTGCGATCACTTTGTTATCAATCATTCGTTGTCGCAAAACAAATTAATGTTAGAGCTGAGTATTCCATGTTCCAGTTTAGGGTTTTTGTTAAACCATGGGATCACCAATAAAAATAATTTGCTTATGAAAAAGCAAGTTGTATTAACCTGAAGAGTTTGTATGAGAATTGTGAATGTTAACATTTTTAAAACTTTTTAATACCTAAAAAAAACCTTTTTAATACCTAAAAATCAACCATCTTTCTGCTAGAATTAAATGTGGCTCTAAACAGTCTTGGTAGCTTCTATTCAAATGATGGTTTGACTGTTTTCTTGACTCACTTTAATGAGCCTTTGGCTAGAAGTTGGTGAAAAACTATGACATCCATTAATTGCTATTGCTGCTTTCTCTATGGATTCTGAAATGAGTATTAAATTTTGTTATAGTGGAATGTAAGAGATTGGGATTTTAGTCTAAGATAGTGATTTATGTATAATTGGGCCTAAAGACAAAATAAGGCATATTTTTCCAATGATATCTAGTGTAACTGCATTGAAATCTTCAGGAATACTTGACATGTATGAATAAAAAAAATCATTATAGGCTCATAATATCATTTAAAACAAATAAGATCATACCATCCCCCTGCATAAAACCTTCTGATGGTTTTCCAAAGGACTTAGAATAAATTGCAAACTCCTTACCATGGCCTTAGAGGCTCTCTCCTCTCAGTAGGTCTCAGTCAATTGCTCCTCACACATGCACAATCATTCCATTTTAGGGCCTTTACACTTGCCCTTCCCTGCCCAGAATCCTCTTCCTCTGCATCCATCCTGCTTACTTTAAATGCTTCAGCTATTAGCTCAAATGCCACCTCCCCAGAGGGTTCTTCCCAAATCACTCAATCTGAACTTACCCCTTCCCCATTCACACACACACACTTTACACACTTTCACTCTATTATATTGCTAACTTTTATATAGTATTTATAGTTGTGAGAGAATAGCTGTACGTAGTCTAATATTTCCACCTGTGGCAGTTGCCTGTGGGGCCACAGGTGGAAATCTTGTCACATCCCCTTGGCCTACTATGATTTCAACTGCAGCTACAACAGACAATTCCCTGAAAACTCAGACTTATCTCCAGAACAGTGACCCTCCTCGAGCACACTCCACTTCTTATCTTTCTACTTTTTGCTCCAGGACTTTCTCTGGTGCCACAGGGGAGTTGTTGGTCCCAGCACAAGCACAACCAACAGGAGACGGGAATAAGTAGATAAATGTTGAGGTTTCCCCATCCTCAGGTGGACAAGGCTGGGAGGACCATTATAGTTTCTTAGGAGATTGCAGCAGATGTCAAGCTCCTAGTTCCTACAGCAGCAACCTTAATATTGTCAATTTCCCCCTTTTCAACTCATTGTACTCTTCCTCATCCCCAAATCTATCAATAATCAGTACTTAAGACTTTTTCTCATGCCCTGCTTATAGGAGAACCTAATTAAGACATATCTGGGAGGGGGTGGAGCCAAGATGGACGAATAGGAACGGCTCCAGTCTACAGCTCCCAGCATAAGCGACGCAGAAGACGGGTGATTTCTGCATTTCCAACTGAGGCACCGGGTTCATCTCACTGGGGAGTGCCGGATAGTGGGTGCGGGACAGTGGGTACAGCACACCGTGCATGAGCAGAAGCAGGGTGAGGCATCGCCTCACCCAGGAAGCGCAAGGGGTCAGGGAATTCCCCTTCCTAGTCAAAGAAAGGGGTGACAGATGGAACCTGGAAAATCGGGTCACTCCCACCTTAATACTGCACTTTTCCAACGGGCTTAACAAACGGCACACCAGGAGATTATATCCCACACCTTGCTCGGAGGGTCCTACACCCACGGAGCCTTGCTCATTGGTAGCACAGCAGTCCAAGATCAAACTGCAAGGTGGCAGAGAGGCTGGGGGAGGGGCGAGGCTTGAGTAGGTAAACAAAGCAGCCAGGAAGCTCGAACTGGGTGGAGCCCACCACAGCTCAAGGAGGCCTGCCTGCCTCTGTAGGCTCCACCTCTGGGGCCAGGGCACAGACAAACAAAAAGCAGCAGTAACCTCTGCAGACTTAAATGTCCCTGTCTGACAGCTTTGAAGAGAGTAGTGGTTCTCCCAGCACACAGCTTGAGATCTGAGAATGGGCAGACTGCCTCCTCAAGTGGGTCCCTGACCCCCGAGTAGCCTAACTGGGAGGCACCCACCAGTAGGGGCGGACTGACAGCTCACATGGCCGGGTACTCCTCTGAGACAAAACTTCCAGAAGAATGATCAGGCAGCAGCATTTGCGGTTCACCAATATCCGCTGTTCTGTAGGCACCACTGCTGATACCCAGGCAAACAGGGTCTGGAGTGGACCTCCAGCAAACTCCAACAGACCTGCAGCTGAGGGTCCTGATTGTTAGAAGGAAAACTAACAAACAGAAAGGACACACACACCAAAAACTCATCTGTACGTCACCATCATCAAAGACCAAAGGTAGATAAAAACACAAAGAAAGATGGGAAAAAACAGAGCAGAAAAACCGGAAACTCTAAAAAGCAGAGTGCCTCTCCTCCTCCAAAGGAACGCAGCTCCTCACCAACAACAGAACAAAGCTGGATAGAGAATGACTTTGACGAGTTGAGAGAAGAAGACTTCAGAAGATCAAACTACTCCGAGCTAAAGAAGGAAGTTCGAACCAATGGCAACAAAGTTAAAAACCTTGAAAAAAAATTAGACTAATGGATAACTAGAATAACCAATGCAGAGAAGTCCTTAAAGGACCTGATGGAGCTGAAAACCATGGCATGAGAACTATGTGATGAATGCACAAGTCTCAGTAGCCAATGCAATCAACTGGAAGAAAGGGTACCAGCCATGGAAGACGAAATGAATGAAATGAAGAGAGAAGAGAAGTTTATAGAAAAAAGAATAAAAAGAAACGAACAAAGCCTCGAAGAAATGTGGGACTATGTGAAAAGACCAAATCTACGTCTGATTGGTGTACCTGAAAGTAATGGGGAGAATGGAACCAAGTTGGAAAACACTCTGCAGGATATTACTCAGGAGAACTTCCCCAATCTAGCAAGGCAGGCCAACATTCAAATTCAGGAAATACAGAGAATGCCACAAAGAGACTCCTCGAGAAGAGCAACTCCAAGACACATAATTGTCAGACTCACCAAAGTTGAAATGAAGAAAAAAATGTTAAGGGCAGCCAGAGAGAAAGGTCGGGTTACCCACAAAGGGGGAAGCCCATCAGACTAACAGCTGATCTCTCAGCAGAAACTCTACAAGCCAGAAGAGAGTGGGGGCCAAAATTCAACATTCTTAAAGAAAAGAATTTTCAACCCAGAATTTCATATCCAGCCAAACTAAGCTTCATAAGTGAAGGAGAAATAAAATACTTTACAGACAAGCAAATGCTGAGAGATTTTGTCACCACCAGGCCTGCCCTAAAAGAGCTCCTGAAGGAAGCACTAAACATGGAAAGGAACAACTGGTACCAGCCACTGCAAAAACATGCCAAATTGTAAAGACCATCGATGCTAGGAAGAAACTGCATCAAGTAACAAGCAAAATAACCAGCTAACATAATAATGACAGGATCAAATTCACACATAACAATATTAACCTTAAAGGTAAATGGGCTGAATGCTCTAATTAAAAGACACAGATTGGCAAATTGGATAAAGAGTCAAGACCCATCAGTGTGCTGTATTCAGGAAACCCATCTCACATGCAGAGACACACATAGGCTCAAAATAAAGGGATGGAGGAAGATCTACCAAAAAAAAAAAAAAAAAACCAAAAAAAGGCAGGGGTTGCAATCCTAGTCTCTGATAAAACAGACTTTAAACCAACAAAGATCAAAAGAGACATGGCCATTACATAATGGTAAAGGGATCAACTCAACAAGAAGAGCTAACTATCCTAAATATATATGTATCTAATACAGGAGCACCCAGATTCATAAAGCAAGTCCTTAGTGACCTACAAAGAGACTTAGACTCCCACACAATAATAATGGGAGACTTTAATATCCCACTGTCAACATTAGACAGATCAACGAGACAGAAAGTTAACAAGGATACCCAGGAATTGAACTCAGCTCTGCACCAAGTGGACCTAATAGACATCTACATAACTCTCCACCCCAAATCAAGAGAATACACATTTTTTCAGAACCACACCACACCTATTCCAAAATTGACCACATAGTTGGAAGTAAAGCACTCGTCAGCAAATGTAAAAGAACAGAAATTATAACAAACTGTCCCTCAGGCCACAGTGCAATCAAACTAGAACTCAGGATTAAGAAACTCAAAACCACTCAACTACATGGAAACTGAACAACCTGCTCCTGAATGACTACTGGGTACATAACGAAATGAAGACAGAAATAAAGATGTTCTTTGAAACCAATGAGAACAAAGACACAATATACCAGAATCTCTGGGACATATACAAAGCAGTGTGTAGAGGGAAATTTATAGCACCAAATGCCCACAAGGGAAAGCAGGAAAGATCTAAAATTGACACCCTAACATCACAACTAAAAGAACTAGAGAAGCAAGAGCAAACACATTCAAAAGCTAGCAGAAGGCAAGAAATAACTAAGATCAGAGCAGAATTGAAGGAAGTAGAGACACAAAAATCCCTTCAAAAAATCAATGAATCCAGGACCTGGTTTTTTGAAAGGATCAACAAAATTGATAGACCACTAGCAAGACTAATCAAATAGATGCAATAAAAAATGATAAAGGGGATATTACCACTGATCCCACAGAAATACAAACTACCGTCAGAGAATACTATAAACACCTCTATGCAAATAAACTAGAAAATCTAGAAGAAATGGATAAATTCCTCGACACATACACCCTCCCAAGACTAAACCAGGAAGAAGCTAAATCTCTGAATAGACCAATAACAGGGTCTGAAATTGAGGTAATAATTAATAGCTTACCAACCAAAAAAAGTCTAGGACCAGATGGATTCACAGCCGAATTCTACCAGAGGTACAAGGAGGATCTGGTACCATTCCTTCTGAAACTATTCCTATCAATAGAAAAAGAGGGAATCCTCCCTAACTCATTTTATGAGGCCAGCATCATCCTGATACCAAAGCCTGGCAGAGACACAACAAAACAAGAGAATTTTAGACCAATATCCTTGATGAACATTGATGCAAAAATCCTCAATAAAATACTGGCAAACCGAATCCAGCAGCACATCAAAAAGCTTATCCACCATGAGCAAGTGGGCTTCATCCCTGGGATGCAAGGCTGGTTCAATATATGCAAATCAATAAATGTAATGCAGCATATAAACAGAACCAAAGACAAAAACCACATGATTATCTCAATAGATGCAGAAAAGGCCTTTGACAAAATTCAACAGTGCTTCATGCTAAAAACTCTCAATAAATTAGGTATTGATGGGATGTATCTCAAAATAATAAGAGCTATCTATGACAAACCCACAGCCAATATCATACTGAATGGACAAAAACTGGAAGCATTCCCTTTGAAAACTGGCACAAGACAGGGATGCCCTCTCTCACCACTCCTATTCAACATAGTGTTGGAAGTTCTGGCCAGGGCAATTAGGTAGGAGAAGGAAATAAATAAAGGGCATTCAATTAGGAAAAGAGGAAGTCAAATTGTCCCTGTTTGCAGATGACATGATTGTATATCTAGAAAACCCCATCGCCTCAGCCCAAAATCTCCTTCAGCTGATAAGCAACTTCAGCAAAGTGTCAGGATACAAAATCAATGTGCAAAAATCACAAGCATTCTTATACACCAATAACAGACAAACAGCCAGATCATGAGTAAACTCCCATTCACAATTGCTTCAAAGAGAATAAAATACCTAGGAATCCAACTTACAAGGGATGTGAAGGACCTCTTCAAGGAGAACTACAAACCAGTGCTCAATGAAACAAAAGAGGATACAAACAAATGGAAGAACATTCCATGCTCATGGGTAGGAAGAATCAATATTGTGAAAATGGCCATACTGCCCAAGGTAATTTATAGATTCAATGCCATCCCCATCAAGCTACCAATGACTTTCTTCACAGAATTGGAAAAAACTACTTTAAAGTTCATATGGAACCAAAAAAGAGTCCTCAATGCCAAGTCAATCCTAAGCCAAAAGAACAAAGCTGGAGGCATCACACTACCTGACTTCAAACTATACTACAAGACTACAGTAACCAAAACAGCATGGTACTGGTACCAAAACAGAGATATAGATCAATGGAACAGAACAGAGCCCTCAGAAATAATGCCACATATCTATAACTATCTGATCTTTGACAAACCTCTCAAAAATAAGCAATGGGGAGAGGATCCCTATTTAATAAATGGTGCTGGGAAAACTGGCTAGCCATATGTAGAAAGCTGAAACTGGATCCTTTCCTTACACCTTAGAAACAAATTAACTGAAGATGAGTTAAAGACTTAAACGTTAGACCTAAAACCATAAAAACCCTAGAAGAAAACCTAGGCATTACCATTCAGGACATAGGCATGGGCAGGGACTTCATGTCTAAAACACCAAAAGCAATGGCAACAAAAGCCAAAATTGACAAATGGGATCTAATTAAACTAAAGAGCTTCTGCACAGCAAAAGAAACTACCATCAGAGTGAACAGGCAACCTACAGAATGGGAGAAAATTTTTGCAACCTACTCATCTGACAAAGGGCCAGTATCCAGAATCTACAATGAACTCAAACAAATTTACAAGAAAAAAACAAACAACCCCATCAAAAAGTGGGCAAAGGATATGAACAGACACTTCTCAAAAGAAGAGATTTATGCAGCCAAAAAACACATGAAAAAGTGCTCATCATCACTGGCCATCAGAGAAATGCAAATCAAAACCACAATGAGATACCATCTCACACCAGTTAGAATGGCAATCATTAAAAAGTCAGGAAACAACAGGTACTGGAGAGGATGTGGAGAAATAGGAACACTTTTACACTGTTGGTGGGACTGTAAACTAGTTCAACCCTTGTGGAAGTCAGTGTGGCCATTCCTCAGGGATCTAGAACTAAAAATACCATTTGACCCAGCCATCCCATTACTGGGTATATACCGAAAAGATTATAAATCATGCTGCTATAAAGACACATGCACATGTATGTTTATTGTGGCACTATTCACAATAGCAAAGACTTGGAACCAACCCAAATGTCCAACAGTGATAGACTTGATTAAGAAAATGTGGCACATATACACCATGGAATACTATGCAGCCATAAAAATGATGAATTCATGTCCTTTGTAGGGACATGGATGAATCTGGAAACCATCATTCTCAGCAAACTATCCCAAGGACAAAAAACCAAACACCGCATGTTCTCACTGATAGGTGGGAATTGAACAATGAGAACACATGGACACAGGAAGGGGAACATCCCACACCGGGGACTGTTGTGTGGTGGGAGGAGGGGGGAGGGATATCATTAGGAGATATACCTAATGGTAAATGACGAGTTAATGGGTGCAGCACACCAACATGGCACGTGTATACATATGTAACAAACCTGCACGATGTGCACATGTACCCTAAAACTTAGAGTATAATAATAATAAAATTTTTTTAAAAGACATATCCTATAGAACTATAAAATATATAACTCATAACAGCTAGGGATCTGATCTTTTTTTGTAGTTTGCTTTATTTATAAATTTATAATACCTAACACAGTCTTGGCTTACAGTGAGTGTTGTGTGTGTGTGTGTATATATATATATTTGTGTGTGTGTGTGTGTATGCACACTAAAATAGTAAGAAAGTAGAGGTTATGAATGAGTTCAGGGAGGAAATAAAATGGTATTCAAAAGAAAGGGATGATCAAAGGAAGCAACTGCAGACGTTATAGGATAATATGAGCATAAATAATACTAACTGAACAGAAAAAAGATGTGAAACAGGCACAGAAATTGCTGAAAAGTTCTAAGTCATTCAATCAAATACAAGAGGCTTCAGGATTTTAAAAAATCCGAGAGTCCTTACGAGTTGAGCATGCTATCAGAGAAGTTAAGTGATGGTATTGTTTCAGCACTAAAAATTTCACTTTCTTAGAATCTCAAAGCTTGATTCATGTGATAAAATGGGTTGATGTCAAATCCAGAAGTATAATTAATTAAATAGTATTTTTTTAAAAAGATATGCTGGGACTTCTACTTATGGCAACACCAGGGTAACTGGTACCAGACTTGTTCTGCCATTAACAATGAGACAAGACATCTGAGGCATTATTCTCAGTAATTGGACGCAGGAATGGCAAGGTCGTAAACATTGAGAGAAGGAAAACACATAAGTTGAGCCTGATATCTGCCTGGGCTTTCTCCCTGAAGACACTTATCATCAACTGACACAAGCTGCTGGAAGCAAAGCAGAGGGCAGCTTTGCTGAATGAAAGAGGCTGAGGTCAGATTTAGGGGCTGCTGTATTGATGAAAATTAGCAGGAAAGGGTACCAGACAGCTGGGAGCTGCATGGGGAGGAAGAGTATCCAGGAGAAGCTCCTGAATGGCTGATGGCTGAAAGAAGACACCAGAAGTCATGCAATTAAATTGCAATGCTAGATAATGTTGGAGTTCTAATCTAGCTATAATGGAGAGATCTCACTGAGTATCTCATATATTCACTTTAAATCCCAAAAGGCCAAACCTTATAGTATACACCATACTCTAGAGTAACAGCCACATTCTAGGACTAAGGCAAAACCAAAATAGACCCAAACTACCAAAGAAAAAAATCCAGCTTGACATGGTTAAAAGGATCCATAAGTTGCTGGAACAAATCTGGGCCCCCTTAGAAAACATAATCTGGACTCTCAACAACGTACGTAACATAATGTCAACATTCAATAAAAATGTACTAGATAAGTGATGAAGCAAGAAAATATGACACATTATTAGGGGGGAAAACATGCTGAGATAGCATTGATGTTGGAGTTAGCAGACCTAAAAATGAGAACCTATAAATATGTTCAAAGACCTAAAGTAAAAGATGAGCATAATAAATAAGTCAATGAGGAATCTGAGCAAGAGATTATCAGATTAGATTTTCCAAAAAGACATCACTCTGTGCTATAAGAAAGACAATTTAAATATAAAGATATAAATAGGTAGAAAGTAAGAGCATTAAAATATATAACACGCAAATGCTAATCATTAGAAAGCTGTTGTGATTATAGTAATAAGAAACAAAGTAGACTTCAAGACATAAAGTGGAAATTTCAGCATGAGAAAAGTTCTAGTTTATTAGGAAGATATAACAATTCTAAATACATATGCATCTAATAACATAACTTAAAAATTATGAAGCAAAAACAGAAATAGGGAAGTAGCCAAATGCAGAACCATAGTCTTAGTCCCTTTGTGCTCCTAAAACAAAATACCTGAGACTGGGTAATTTATAAAAAAACAGAAATTTATTTCCTCACAGTTTTGAAGGCTGGGAAGTCTAAGATCAAGGCACCAGCAGATTTGGTAACTGGTGAGGCTTCCAAGATGGTGCCTTCAATGTTGTGTCCTCAGGCGTCAGAAGAGTGGAAGAGAGCAAATTCACTCCATTGAGCCCTTTTATAAGGACCTTATCCCCATCTATAATGGCTCTGCCTTAATAACTTAATCATCTCCTATAGGATCCACATCTTAATACTATCACATTGATGACTAAGTTTCAACATATAAATTTGCAGGGCAGGTAGCATTTAGACCATAGCAATAATTAAATATTTTAACATTCTTCTCTCAGTGATTGATAAAATTAGACCAAAAAAAATCAAAAAAAGTTATAGAAGATCTGAACAACAATATCAACCAATATAACTTAGTAGAAATTTATAGGTGAGTACACCAAATAATAGAATACACTTTTTGTCAAGTATACATTGGATATTCACCAAGATAGGCCATATTTTGGGCTACAAAGTAAATCTCAATACATTTCAAAAGATTGAATTATATAGAGTATGTTGTCTGACTACAATAGAACTAAATTAGAAATGAATAGCCAAAGATAATTAGAAAATCACTGAATGGGAATTTAATGACAGACTTCTAAGTAGTCTACTGTTTGAAGAAATTGAAAAATATTTGGAATTAAAAAGTAATGAAATTAAAATTTGTGGAATTTAGCTAAAATGAGGGATAGAGGAAATTTTATCTTTAAAGGCTTCTATTAGAAAAAAGAAATATATAAAATTATGATCTAAGTTTCTACCTTATAAACTAGAAATTAATATCAAGTTAAATTTAAGTAGAAATAGGTAAGGATATGCCAGCCTGAGTGACAGAAAGACCTTGTCGCAAAAAAAAAAAAAAAAAAAAAAGATAATCTGTGAAAGATAATAGATACACAATGGAAAAAACTAACAAAGTCAATAACATTGAGAAAACAAACACTAGCTAGACAGATTAAGAAAAAAAGAAAAATAACAACCAATAGCAAGAAGGAAACGAGAGACATTCTAGAGTTGCCACTGACATTAGAGGAACAAGCAGGGAATGCTATAAACAACTTTATGTTAATACATTTGACAACTTAAGCAAATGAACAAATTCCTTAACACAACTTACAAAAATGGGTACAAGAAGAAAAAGACAATCTAAAATAGTATTACATCTATTAATGGAACTGAATTTGTTGTCGAAAACTTTCTCACAAAGAAAATTCCAGACCCAGGTATTTCACTGATGAATTCTAAAATCCTTTAATGGCAATTCTGAAGCTACAATACTTAAGACAATTTTAGGGACCTGCAACATCAAAATTATGCCTTTTGCACTTTTATTATTTCATAAGTAAAATTTTCATTGGCTACGTAATTTACAATATTGCCATAGATTGGATACAGAAACAGATGTAAAAATATAGCTGTCTTCTATGACACTACACATTAAAAAGATTGATAAAAATGTAAAACTATGCCTCTCCACAAATTTTTTGAAAAATGTACTTATTTTATGCATATGTTAACATATACTATAATAACTATTTTAAATAAAATCAACTTGAAAATTTTTCTGTTTTAGTTTTTAATATATAGATAAACATAACCTATGTAAGCAAAAGCCCTTTGGAAGCCTAAATAATTTTTAAAAATTTAAAGAGGTTGAAGCAAAAATGTTTGCAAACCAGTGATTTAATAAATCTGACTAAGCTTTTTCAGAAAATAGAGGTGGAGGAAAACTCCCCAACTTGTTCTGGGAGCTCAGCATAATATTGATATCAAAACAAAGTAAACTTGTTACAGAGGGTTTAGAGCCAAGATGGCTGACTAGATGCAGCCAGGAAGAGCTTCTTCCACTGAGAGAGCAGACTATCAAGAAGATTGGCACACTCTGACCAGATCTTCAGAAGGAAAGCATGAGAGTGAACAGAGGGAGGTCACAGAGCCTGGGCTGAAGTGGGAGGAAGCTGGGAACCCTGCATGGGGTTGCTGAGCAACCAGGACTTGTTCCTAGCCCCAAGAGGCTCCTGGTGAAGGGATGAGTTTAATAGTCATGAAGCAGCCTAGTCTCTGCATGGACCTCTGGAATTCAAGCTGCAGGAGACCCCACTGCCCACATGGACATTTGAGCTGGCAGAAAGGACTTTCTGGAGAGAGTTGGCAGGGCCAAGACTCCATTCAGTATGGAGCCCAGAGGGTTTGGCACAGTAATGGCTACAGTAGAGCATGGCCAGGGATGCCCACACTCAAGGCTCCCCATGTTCCTCTAGGTGGCTTTGGCCTTTGTTGATCGTTAGACATGGACAGAACAGGGCTATCTTGTCCATGAGATGAGAACAATTTGATCTTAGTAACCCCTTGTCTGCTGATCTCTCCCAGGGTCCCTGCTTGGCCTTACCCACTTGCAGTGCAGCCTCAGGTTCCCAACCAAGGTGCTTCCCAGCAACCACCATCGTAGCTTTTTTGCTGGCAGACCCTTCCTGTCAGAGAGCTTTGGTAGATGGGCCCCCACCAGCTGCACCTACCAGCAGCCTCCCCCCACCACTTTACTGGTGCCCACTCGCCCATAATCTCCCTCCACCACTTTGCCAGCACACATATGTGGACCACAGCACCCTGCTGCTGGCACATGTACACACACATATCCCACTACCCTGCCACCATTTGTGTACATGTGTGGAACCTACTGCCACTGCCTCAGTGAAGTGCTTTTGCTGGAACCCTCCATTGGAGTGTTGTTGCCAGTGGACCAGGAACACCTCAGCCCCTGCAGTGCCTCAGGTGCTTGACCTCAAGGGGCCAGAGAACAAAGCTGTGGGCCTGGTCCCAGCCCCTCAAGGTAAGAGCACACAGCCCAGGAGGGCTGAGGTGAGCTGTGGCCTCCTGAAATCATCCAGAAATGAAGCCAGTTGACTAAACTCAACTTATGCCATATTTAAATCCTCAAGGTCATCAAAAACTGTAAAAGCAAAAAGCCCCAACCAAAGGATAACAACATCAAAAATTAAAGGAATATCAGTCCACACGCACACAAAAGCCAGCATAAGACTGCTGGCAACTCTGAAGGCCAGAGTGTCTCCTTTCCTCCAAATGACCATATTCACTTTCCAGCAATGGTTTTTAATGATACCAAAATGACAGACATAGAATTCACAATTTGGATGGCAACTAAGATCATTTAGATTCGAGAGAAAGTTGAAACTCAATCCAAGGAATCTAAGGAATCCAGTAAAACCATTCAAGAGTTGAAAGATGAAATTTTAAGAAACAAACTAACTGATCTGATGGAGCTGAAAAACTGACTACAAGAATTTCAGAATACAATAGGAAGTATCAACAGCGGAACAGACCAAACTGAGAAAATCTCAGCTCAAAATCCAGTTCTTTAAATCAACTCAATCACACAAAACTAAAGAAAAAAGAACTCAAAATAATAACCAAATCCTACAAGAAAGATGGGATTATTTCTTGTAAAGAGGCCAAACCTGTGACTCATTAGCATCCCTAAAAGGGAGGGAGAGAGAGCAAGCAACTTGTAAAACATATTTGAGAATATTGTCCATGAAAATTTCCAAACCTTGCTAGAGAGGTCAACATACAAATTCAGGAAATTCAGAGAACCCCTGTAAAATACAAGACAACAATTCACAAGACACATAGTCATCTGATTCCCCAAGGTTAACATGAAAGTAAAAATGTTAAAGACAACTAGAGAGAAGAAGCATGTCACCTACAAAGGGATCCCCATCAGGCTAACAGTGAACTTTCAGCTGAAACCTTACAAGCTGGAAAAGATTGGTGGTGCGGGGGCTATATTTAGCATCTTCAAAGAAAATAAATTCCAATCAAGAATTATATATCCAGCCAAGCTAAGCTTTGTAAGCCAAGGAGAAATAAAATCCTTTCCAGAGAAACACATGCTAAGGGAATTTGTTACCACCAGACCTGCCTTACAAGAGGTCCTTAAGGGAGTGTTGAATGTGGGAACAAAAGACTGTTACCAGCCACCACAAAAACACACTTAAGTACTTAGACCATTGACACTATAAAGCAACTACACAATCAAGTCTACATAAAAACCAGCTAACAACATGATAACAGGGTCAAATCCACACATAAATATTACTGTAAGTGTAAACAGGCTAAATATCTCACTTAAAAGCCACAAGGTGGGAATTTGGATAAAGAAGCAAGACCCAACTCTATGTATGCTGCCTTCAGGAGACCCATCTCACATGCAGTGACACCCATTGGCTCAAAGTAAAAGGAAGGAGAAATATCTATCAAACAAACAGAAAACAAAAAAAGAGCAGGGGTTGCTATTCTTATTTTAGACAAAACAAACATTAAACCAAGAATAAAAAGGACAAAGAAGGGCATTACAGAATGATAAAGGATTCAATTCAACAAGTCTTACTAATCCTAAATATAAATGCACCCAACACTGGAGCACCCAGGTTCATAAAACAAGTTCTTAGAGAACTACAAAGTGACTTAGAAAATCACAAATTAATAGTGGGAGATTTCAACACCCTACTGGCAGTATTAGATCATTGAGGCAGAAAACTAACAAAGATATTCAGGACCTAAATCAACACTTGACCAAATAGAGCTAACAGACATCTACAGAATACTCCACCCAACAACAACAACAGAATATACATACTTCTTATCTGCACATGGCACATACTCTAAAATAGACCACATAACCATAAAGCAATTTTTTAAAAATTCAAAAAAATCAAATTCATACCAACCATACTCTCAAACTATAGCACAATAAAAATAGAAATTAATACCAAGAATATCTCTCAAAACCATAGAATTACATATAAATTAAATAATCTGCTCTTGAATGACTTTTGAGTAAACAACGAAATTAAGGCAGAAATCAAGAAATTCTTTGAAACTAATGAAAACAAAGATATACCAGATTTGCTGGAACACAGATAAGTCAGTGTTAAGGAGGAAATTTATTACACTGGATGCCAAATCAAAAAGTTAGATCTCAATTTAACTCATGTCATGACTAAAAGAACTAGAGAAATCAGAGCAAACCAACTTAAAGCTAGCAGGAGACAAAAAATAATGAAAATCAGAGCTGAACTGAATGAAATTTAGATGCAAAAAACTATACAAAAGATCGATAAAGCCAAAAGTTGACTCTTTGAAAGAATAAATAAGATTGATAGACCACTAGCTAGACCAATAAAGAAAAAAGAAGATCCTAATAAACATAATCAGAAATGACAGGGGGACATTACCACCAACCCCACAGAAATACAAAAAAAACCCCAGAGACAATTACAAACACCTGTATGCACGCAAACTAGAAAACTTAGAAGATATGTATGAATTTTTGGAAATACACAATCTCCCAAGATTAAACCCAGAAGAAATAGAAACCCCAAACAGACCAATAATGGGTTCTGAGATTGAATCAGTAATTTAGAAAACCTACCACCAACAACCAAAAAAGCCCTGGAACAGAGAGATTCACAGCCAAATTCTACCAGACATATAAAGAACTGGTACCAATCCTACTGTAACAGTTCCAAAAAATCAAGGAGAAGGGACTCCTCTCTAACTCATCCTGATACCAAAACCTAGCAGAGACACAACAAAAAAAGACGACTTCAGGCCAATATCCCTGATGAATGTAGAAGCAAAAATCCTCAATACCATCAAACCAAAAACAGCAGCACATCAAAAAGCTAAGCCACCATGATTAAGTAGGTTTTATTTCTGAGATTCAAGGTTGATTCAACATATGCAAATCAGTAAATGTAATTCATCACATAAACAGAACTAAAAATAAAAACCACACGATCATCTCAATAGACACAGGAAAGGTTTTCAATAAAATAAACATTTCTTCATGTTAAAACCTCAACAAATGAGGCATTGAAGGAGCACACCTCAAAACAGTAAGAGCCATCTATGACAAACCCACAGCCAACATCATACTGAATGGGAAAAAACTGGAAGAACCCCTTGAGAACCAGAACAACACAAGGATCACCACTACTACTAAACATAGTTCTGAAAGCCCTAGTCAGAACAATCAGGCAAAAGTAAGAAAGAAAAGGCACCCAAATAGGAAGAGAGGAAGTCAAACTATCTCTCTGTGCAGATGATATTATTCTACACCTAGAAAACTCCAGAGTCTCTGCTCAAGAGCTTCTAGGTCTGATAAGCAACTTCAGAGTTTCGGGATGCAAAATCAACATACAAAAATCACCAGCATTCCTATACACCAATAACATCCAGGCTGAAAGCCAAATCAAGAATGCAATCCCGTTTACGATAGCCACAAAAAGAATAAAATACCTAGGAATACAGGTAACTAGGGAGGTGAAAGATCCTTACAATAAGAATTATAAAAACACTGCTGAAAGAATTCAGAGGTGACACAAACAAATGGAAAAACATTCCATGCTCATGGATAGGAAGCATCAATACTGTTAAAATGGCCATACTGCCCACAGCAATTTACAGACTCAACGCTATTCCTATCAAACTACAAACAACATTTTTCACAGAATTAGAAAAAACTATTCTAAAATTCAACTGGAACCAAGAAAAATCCCCAATAGCCAAAGCAATCAGAAGCAAAAAGAACAAAGCTAGAGGCATCGTACTACCTGTCTTCAAACTATACTACAAATGTACAGTTACCCAAACAGCATGGTACTGGTACTAAAACAGACATATAGACAAACGAAACAAGTTATAGAACCCAGAAATAAACCTGTACTCCTACAACCAACTTATCTTCAACTAAATAAACAATAGCAAGCAACAGGGGAAAAACTTCCTATTCAATAAATGGTGCTGGGATAACTAGCTAGACATAGGCAAAAGATTGAAACTAAACACCTTGCTTTCACTGCATACAAAAATCAACTCAAGATGGATTAAAGACTTAAATATAAAACCTAAAACTATAAAGATCCTAGAAAAAAAGCTAGGAAATACCATTCTGGGCATCAGCCCTGGCAAAAATTTTGTAAAGACTCCAAAAGGAATTGCGACAAAAACAAAAATTAGCAAGTGGGGCCTAATTAGACTAAAGAGCTTTTGCACAACAAAATAAACTATCAACAGAGTAAACAGACAATCTACTGAATGAGAGACAATATTTGTGAACTATACATCCAATGAAGAACTAATATCGAGAATCTATAAGGAACTTAAAAAAATCAACAAGAAACAAACAACCCTGTTAAAAAATGGGCAGAGGACATGAACAGACACTTTTCTAAAGAAAACATACACAAGGCCAACAAGCATATGAAAAAATGCTAAATGTCACTAATTATCAGAGAAATACAAACCAAAACCATAATGACATACCATCTCAAACCAGTTAGAATTGCTATTATTGAAAAGTCAAAAAATAATAGATACTAGTGAGGTTGCAGAGAAAAAGGAATGCTTATACACTGTTGGTGGGAATTTAAGTTAGTTCAGCCACTGTGGAAAGTAGTTTGGAGATTTCTCAAAGAATTGAAAGTAGAACTACCATTTGACTCAGCAATCCCAGAAATGCATACATACCCAAAGGAATATAAAGCATTATACCATAGAGACATGTGTGCATATGTTCATCACAGCACTATTCACAATAGCAAAGACATGGACTCAATCTTGATGCCCACCAATGGTGGACCAGATACAGAAAATACAGTACATATACACTGTTGAATACAATGCCGCCACAAAAAAGACAAAATTATATACTTTGCAGCAATACGAATGGAGCTGGAGGCCATTATCCTAAGTGAATTAATGCAGGAACAGAAAACCAAATACTACATGTTCTCACAAGTGGGAGATAAACATTGAGTACACATGGACACAAAGAAGGGAACAACAGACACCAAGGGCTACTTGAGGATGGAGGGGTGGGAGGAGGGTGAGGATTGAAAAAACTACCTGTTGGGTACTATGCTTACTACCTGGGTGATAAAATAATTTGTACACCAAACCCCAATAACACACAATTTACCCATGTAACAAACCTGCACCTGTACCTGCTGAACCTAAAATAAAACTTGAAAAAAACACAGTTGCCTATTGATGGTTTACAGCTGACTTTTTGCCCAGAAATTGCATTCAGGTGAAGAGTGTTTTCCACCCAAGCTTGTACCCCTGCTTGGAGATCAACTTGCATATAATGACTAGATGTTACGAATGTACAAGTTTTGTCCCCATGTCTCCATTTGGGACAACTTTCAGCACACAATTCTCCATCTCAGATCAGTTTTCTAGGAAATCTGATTGAAAAAAGTTGATGCCACTAGTTGTAAGCAAATTCTGAAATAGAATTTTGATGGTGGATCATCCACCTGAAGACTGTCGTGAAAATCCCATTACTAATTATAGATGAAGTGTGGATGTGTTTTGGTATGCTGAAACAACGCCATTGTTAGAAAGTTTCCTGATTGTGAACTGCAATGTAATACTCTCGGGAAAAAATGCACTAAGAAGTGGGCAGGGGTACAGTAAGATGGTCATTTGAGAGGTTGGAGGGAAGTAGTAATTATAAGGATAATAGCATTTGATGGATATTGCTCAGGGCATTAATTTATTGGGGAAAGAGAATGAATGGTTGAGTGTGATTAATCACTAATTTAAAAGACAGGCCTACTTGGAAGCACATAAAGTGATTTTTATTTATTGAAGCCGGAAGTAAAAAATGCTGAAGAACAGTTACATAAATGAATTATAAGTATAGTAGAGTTCCAGAGGTGACGAACAGCTCAACTTAGGCAAGACTTGAGCGTTATCCAAACTCATGGAACTACTGTCAAGAAATGGAACCCTGAGACATAGAATACAACATTCAGGTCAATACACTGAAGTATCTTGGAATCCTAAATTTCCCTAAACCCTCTGGGCCTGCAGAAGTGAGTCCTCCTTTGAAATACTAGTGCTCTTAATTGCTTAAAGACAATACAAAAGCCTGTCTTGTGCAACACAAGAGGTATTGCTTCCTCTTTCCTCCCATTATTTTCCATCTCCTCTCCTGAGAGACTAATAACTAGGATGAGTCACAACATAGTCCCCCTGAGAAAGCAGTGAGTCTGCTAAGAGAGGAAGGGGATGATATGCTGAGGGGACTGCACATCTAGCCAATATGTACCAGCAAGAATTAGGAGAGTATATACAGTAACTATTGCATCTTGAAGATGCTGGATCAAGGGAGACAGGATATAAAGTTTTACAAGAGTATTGATATAGCAGCACTGCCTCATGATACAGGAGTTGGCATCTTGGCAAAAATCCTGGGAGACAGCGCTAATATTATAGGTTGGCTCTTGGAAGCTTTAAAAAAAAGTGATGTTATATATTAAGTAATGTAGAAGTGCTTGACAAATTATGAGAAGGGATCACAAGGTGTAGAGAAATAGGAATGCTAGAGTGGATATACTTTTTCAGGTTATGAAGTTACCAACTGACTGCTGGGTAGGAGGACCTGGAGGACACTTGTTTACTACAAGAGGCACTGGCATCATTGAGGAGTTCAGTGGTTGCTGCTTTATGTTGACCAGGGCCAGCCAATCGTAGAAGATGATGTTACAGAACTGGGGTCCTTGATATTAACAGGGAAGATAGGATCAGGAAGTAATAAAGACAAATAAGTTACATTCCGCCTTCAGAAACAAGGTGGCATACTTCTTGTAATGAGAGAGCTATGGAGATGAATATGGCACCCCCAGTGGTAAGATAGCAGTTGATAAGAATACTGCTCAAATCTATACCTTCATTATCAAATACAGTAGCCACTAGCCACATGTGGATATTCACATTTAAATTTTGATTAGTTAAACTTGAATAGAATTTAAAAACTAGTTTCACTAACCACACTTCAAGTGCTCAATAATCACGTGTGGTTAGTGGCCCATACTGGACAGTACAGATACAGAACATTTATATCTCTACAAGAAGTTCTAAAAAACAAATTTGGATGATCAGGAGGTTAAGTCAGCTGTTCTAAGTTTTAAAATTACAATTCCTTTCCTGAAATGAGCCAGTTTTAGGTCCAGAATCTATTGGCTAAAGGATGGACTAGGTCTCTAAAAGGAAGGACAGAGCAACATCAAAACAAGGTATAACATAATGATTTCCCTAGTCCTTCCTTGAAGGAACATTGTAACCATTACTCAGATAACTAAACATTAAGAAAAAAAATAATTAGCTGGGCACGGTGGCTCATGACTATAATCCTAGCACTTTGAGGGGCCGAGGTGAGAGGGTCACTTGAGGTCAGGAATTCAAGGTCAGCCTGGGCAACACAGGGAGACCCTGTCTCTACAGATTTTTTTTTTTTTTAATTAGCTGAGCAAGGTGGGGCATGCATGTAGTCCCAGCTACTCAGGAGGCTGAGGTGGGGGATCGATTGAGTTTGAGGTTACAGTAAGCTACCACTGCACCATTGCACTCCAGCCTGAGCAACAGAGAAAGACCCTGTCTCTAAAAAAGGAAATAATTACACATTTCTGATATTTTGAGGGTTATGAGAAAGAGTCTAAGTTAAAAATGAAATCTAGGACTCACTCAAAGCATCTTTATAGTCTTGCTAGAGTGTGAGCATTTGAGGGTGAGGCATAAATAAATGGCTTGATCCAGATCCGGCTCACAGTGGATCTCCTGGATCTATGGGCCTCAGCCTCCAACTTTATACTTGAAATGAAGATATTTTACAGAACTCCCACATCAGTTGACTGACTCACCACCTTGGTTCCTTGGCCTGTTGAGAAGGAGCTTTATTATGTAGGAGGCCAAGTAGAAACTACTGAAACTTCCCTCAGACAAGATACTAAATTAAAAAACAATATCATATCACTTGGGTAATAGCAGAGATCAGTACCACCTTAAAGACCTATGGGATTTGGGGGCATAAAATGGTGCCCATTATTCCACCATTTAATTTACATATATGCTCCCTACCCAAATCAGATAGATCCTGGAGGATGACAATGGACTAAATAAGCTTAATAATAGCCTCAATTTCAGCTGATGTACCAAATGAAGGATATTTTCTAAAGACTGAGACTCAGGTACATTGTATGAGGCCATTGATATGGCAAATGCATTTTTTTTCCCATTCCTATCAGAAAGAGGACCAGAAAAAGCTGGCATTCATATGGGGTGGACAACAGTGTTCCTTATGGTATTACTATGGGGCTCTACTAATTCTCCTGACATCTGTCATATGATAGTACCAAAGTATCTGGACCATATGGACTTTTTGCAGAAAATCACACCAGTCTACCATATGGATAACATCATGTTAATCAGACCAGATGGGCAAGAAATGGAAAGTATATTGGAAACCTTGGTAAGTCCCATGTACTGCAGAGGATTGGCTATAAACATCATAGGGATAAAAATGACTACCACATCAATGACAATTTTAGAGTTCCTGTAGCTTGTGCCATACTGTAGCATTCTTTCCAAAGCAGAGAACAAATTATGTCATCTTGTTCCTACCACCACTGAAAAAGAAAGCAAAGTACCTATTAGAATTTTTAGATTTTCTGAATACAGCATATATCATGCTTTGGAATGCTCCTCCAACTCAACTACCAAGCGACTTCAAAGACCAGCAGCTTTCAGTGGGCCTCACAGCAAAAAGATTTCTGGAGTAGTGCAAAAAAATTATATGTACTAGAGTTATCTGTAACAGTAAAAAAAATTCATGAGGAGCTTATGGCAAGACCCCAAATGAGAATTACAACCTAGACTCTTATGTGTCTGAAGCAAAGCTATGCCATCTATAATGGGTAATTTGATTCCATTAGAAAAATAGGTCCTGGCATGCTATTGAGGTCTAGTAGAGATAGAAAACCTAATCATGAGATATCAAGTGACTACAAAACTAGAATGACCATCCTGAGCTGTGCTCTGTGAGAACCTCAAACTCATCAGATTAAGCAGATCCAACAGTAATCCACTGTATTCTTACAATACGGTTGGCCACAAGTAGGGTCACAGGACACACGTTAGCTGCACAGCAAAAAGTGGCACAGATTGTAATGTCACATCATCACACTCTCTGCTCATACCTGTAGCTTTTTTGAGAATTCCTTATGACCAACTGACAGAGGAGGAAAAATGCCAAACATGGTTCACAAATAGGTCAGTTTGCTGTATAGATGCAGGTCACAAATCGACAATAGCTCAACTATAGCCCCATTCAAAGTGCAGCAAAGACAGCAGTGAGGGAAAATCTTACCAATGGGCAAAGCTTGGGTGTTTAACCTCATCATTCATTTTGTGAGGAAGGAGATGTAGCCCAAGGTAGGAATATACATGAAATCATGGGTTGTGGTGAATGGCTTGTTTGGTTGGTCAGTTTCTTGAAATGAGAAATATTACAAGACTGGGGAAAAGGAAGTCTGGAGAAGAGGCATGTGGATAGACTTTTAGGATTGGTCACAAAATGTGAAGATCTTTGTATCAAATGCTTGCACTCCAACTTACCTTGCTCACTCTAGCTACTGCCACTGGAGAATGTCCAACTTGTATTGACAGAAACCAACACTGAGCCCCTGACATGACACTATTCCTTGAGAAGATCAGCCACTTAGTAGCAAGTTGATATTCCCAGGTTTGCCTTTCCTGTCTGCCTTCCTCAGCCAGCACCAATATCTGAAGGTTTACAAGTGTTATTCCCTATTATATAAAATATATGGATCCAAGCTATGCAAGGGGTAGACAACAGAGAGTGCTGAAGTGTGTGTATCCCAATAAATCTCTTACATGGAAATCTCCATTTCAGAGTCAAATGACCGAATAAAATCAACAAAAATTAATGTAAGATGATTATATATCTAAATGTAAAAACTAAAACCATAAGTTTCTAGGGGGAAAAAAAACAAAAGAAAATGTCATTTCTCTGTGATTGTGGGGTAGGTAAAGATGTATTAGGACACAATGGCACTAACTGTAAAGGCAAACAGAATTTGATAAACTGGATTAAATGAAAATTAAATACCTCTGCTCATCAAAAGATTCACTGTGACAATGACAAAGCAAGCCAAAGACTGGAAGACTGTCATTGGAACACAGGTATCTACCAAAGGGCTTATATCCAAAATATATAAATCTAGACTATATAAAGAACTCTTAACAAGTCAATAATAAACAGAAAAACATATTATTAATAAAACAGGAAAAAGTCTTAAAGGTACATTTTCCAAAAGAAAATATACAAATGGCATCTGAAAAGGTGCTCAGTATCTTTTATATCAGAGAAATATAAATTAAAACCACAATGAGCTATTACTTTGCTCTAAAATTAAAAAGACTAGCAAACATGTGGAGCAATAGGAACTCTCATACACCACTGGTGAGAATGTAAAATGGTACAACCATATTGAAAAACCGGCAGTTTATCTGAATAAACCTTCATATACTAGGAATTCCACTCCTAAGTATTTACTTATAAGAAATGAAAACATATGCATCCACAAAAAAGCTTTACTTGTAAGAGCCAAACCTGTACACATCTCATGTACATGTTGCTATAATCTGAATGTTTGTGTCCCTCCAAAATTTATGTTGAAACCTAACCCCCATTGTGGCGGTATCAAGACGTGGGGGCTTTAAGAAGGTCACTAGGTCATGATGGTGCTGCCCTCATGAATGGGATTAGTAACAGTATCAGAAAGGCTTAAGGAAGCGTTCTGCCTACTTCTGCCATGTGAGGACTCAGTGAGAAAGTACCGTCTTTGAAGCAGAGAGCACTTATCACCAGACACCAAATCTGCGGGTGCCTTGATCTTGGACACCTCAGCTTCCAAAACTGTAACCAATAAATTTTTGTTGTTTATTAATTACCCAGCCCATGGTATTTTGTTATAGCAGCTTGAACAGACTAAGACATACGCCAACATAAGAAAGGATAAACAAGCTGTAATATATTCATACAATAGAACACTTCTCTGCAATAAAAATGAAAGGATAAATTTCTGATACACAGGATGAATCTCAAAATTATGATGAACAAAAGAAGCCAGACAGAAAAGAAAATGTATATAGCTTTGCTTATATGAAGTTCTAGAAAAGTCAAAATTAATGTATGGTGGTAAAAATGAAAACTCTGATTTCCTTTGAATAGTGTTGATTGACAGGAAGAGAGTATGAGAACACATTTTGTGGTAATAAAAATGTTCTATATATTGATTGCAGTGATATTTACATAGATATAAACATTTGTCAAAACTTATTGAATCATATACTTAAAATTTGTGCATTTTACTCACTGTATATAAATTATTTCTCAATTTTAACAAATTAAAAAATTTTAGAATCCAAAATAAATAACCAAACTTTTTTGGGGTTTTTCACACATTATGTGCAACACATTGCTCTAGATGTTGGGTATGACATTGGTAAGAAAAAAATATAGATGCATGGAGACTGCATTTATGTAGTCTGCAATTTAAAATAATAGGGGTAATTTTGTATAAAAGTTAACAATTAGGAAAATCTTGTGGTAGAAATAAGTAAACATCACACTTTAATATTAGCACAACTCTCCTAAGAATATTCTTAATGCTACTTTAAAAAGTTAATTGAGCCATATATAATTATAGACTTCAGTTCTCCATGTCTCTTTGATATGTTTTGGCTTGATATCCCAAAGTAGTTTGGTATATAAGGAATTTACAACAGTAGCCAGTAACTCTTTATAAATCGTAATTTGTGGATTGTTAAAAACATCTTTATGTTCTCCAAGTATTATACTAATCACTTTTTTCACATTGCACTGACACCCATAAATTCTCAATTGCCCTGATTAATAATAGGTATAGCAGTGTAGTTTTTAAATGATAAGGGCTAGTTCAAAACTTGGTTCTGTATGTTTGTGCAATATATTATGTGACTATTTCAGGAATAAGAGAGCAAATCCTTCCTCACAATGTTATGTTTTAAAGATTATTATTAAAATTCACTTACATTTCTTGAATCTAGGGCAAGAGGGATGACCCAAAAATGCCCTGGAAAATGACATCCAAAGTTTGATGTGACATCAAATCTAAATGCTTAGATAATTAGGGGTTGACTATATTATCACCTTGATAGGTGGAAGGCAAATGTCCTGACTGGTCACTTAGGCCACATTGTTGCAACAAATTTTCCATGCTTTGAAGTTTCTATAACTCATTATTAAACAGTTTACGAACACTATCAGTTAAATTTCATGCTTTGAAACAGTACTCTTAGAAATAGCAGAAAGATTATGCTAAAATGTAAGTGGCACACCTGAACTGCAGTGCCATTTATGTAATGGCAAAGCGTTGCTTTTAAGAATGAGGAGAGACCTAGAAAAGGTCAAATGATAGAGGTCTGTTCATAATTGGAGTGGTTTTTCTGTAAGATAACTAAAAACCCAATGATACATATAAATTTTTTTAAATAACATTTTTCATTATATATGTACTAGCAGATAAGGGTCAAGAAAAGTAGAAAGAGGTATTTTCCTACCTTCCATTAGATTTGTAGACTAGCTAGATAAATGTAAGGGGAGGTATAGCAGGGATGATCCAATTATGATTACCATAAGAAAGTGGTATTAGATGATTTCCTTGTAAGTGGAATTAAATTTGTGATGCAAACATGTAAAAAATGTAGTTTATAACACATAATGTTATTCTTTCACCCACCATCAGCTGGCTTAATAGAGAAGCCATGACTACTGAGTGAATACAAATAGGATCAACCAAGATATCAACATTTTAAAAAGTTAACATCTTGTTAGCATGAAGTTCATGTTTGCCTTTTTATGACGTGAACAAAAATATCATCCTAATATACTTCACATATTTAACATAGTGGTATTTTTCTAAGTCAAGCTTTGGTGAAAACATCACTTTGAAAATTGATGAAGAAGAAGGAATCTTGGGTATGACAGCTTGAGGAGCTCAGTGAATCTACTCTCTAGAGAAAGTGGAGGAAATTGGACATTAAAACTGCAACCATTTAAATGGTTCCAAGGACTTACAGCAAATGAAGCATTTATTTAAGAAAATCTATTATAATTCAGCAAGAACAGCATGAATCTTTGATATCTGAAACAAGACCCAATCCCTATCTTTTACCTTCTAACTTAGCAAGATGGAAACTCAAAACAGGACAGGTGCACTCAAGAATACAGTGCTTTCTCTCTCCTCAGCTCTCATTCAGAGGGCTTTCTCCCCAGAGGGGCAGGACATCAGCATTTCTCATTCTGCCGTAGCTGCTTGCTGTCAAAGCTAGATTTAGGATAAATGTGGTGAAAGGTGGGGGCTCCCTTCTTCAACCCAGCACCCACTCATAAAATGGAGGCTCTTCCTTGGTCATGGTGCTGCTGAGAATACTGGAATCTGAGTTGCCCTGGCCCCAGCTCATAAAGTGGTGATTGTGTGCCAGGAGAGGCAAGCTGAAAACACCTGAGGTTGCTAGACACTCCCTACCCACACTGAGCTCTCAGCAGCTAAAGCAGGAGTGTCATTCATCGAGAAGCCTGCTGTTTTCCCCACATTCACTGCCACAGCTGAGTTTCAGAAATGTTTCCTTAAGGAAAAGTGGCCATAAAAAAGATAGTTCATAATTTGTTTCAGAAGGAACTCACTTTATCTTCAAGAGTTTGGAGAAGTTCAAGATTAAGGGCAGTCTCAAAAACAGTGAAGGTTGTGGTGAAAGTGAATTATGATATTGGTAAAATTATTAGACATATATAGGTTAATCATGGGCCAGCTAGTTTGTGCCTGAAAGAACTGGGGATAGCCAGAAGAAGCCTGCTGGAGTCAGAACAAATGTCAAACACTGACTTCAAGAATAATCTTTTTAAAGAACCCCAAATTTGATTAATTTTTTAGTCATGGAGCAAATTGCTAAATCCCCAGGGAATTTTTAAAAAAATAATAGATCAATCACTGGAGCTTAAAATGTGTTTGGTGGTGGTTGGGAGGGGGCGAGGAGCTATGGAATGGGGGGCGGTCAGGGAAAGAGACAGTCAAAGAGAGTCCTGCCAAAACCACTGTCATCCAAGGATGACTCCAGGCATACCCAAGGCTACAGCCCCTGCAACAGTAAAGGCTTTACACTTAGCGGGAGGATAAAGAGTTCACTAAAATAACCCAGTAAGTCACTAAACAAATTAAAAATCTAGTAACAATAACAAGTCCCAGAAGGACGTGACCAGTACCCAGAGCTACTATATTACCTAAAATGTCTAGTTTTTGACAAAATCTATGACACATACACACAGAGAGAGGGAGAGGGAAAAAGAAAAATATAACCCATACATTAGAAAAACAAAAAAATGAAAAGCAACAGAAACTGTCCGTGGGAGTGACCCACGTCAGATTTAACAGACAAAGCCTTCAAAGCAATTATACGTATGGTTTAAAAAAAAAAAAAACGCTATTAAAGGAGTAAAGAAACAACCTGTGAATTGGTAGAAAATACTTGCAAAGCATACATCTCATGAAGGGTTAATATCCAAAATACGTGGGAAACTTGAACAACTCAATAGCAAGAAAACAAATAGCCCAGTTAAAAGTGGGCAAAGGAGCTGAGTAGACATTTTGCAAAAGAGGGCATACAAATGGCCAACATGTATATGAAAAAGTGCTCAGCATCACCATTTATCAGGAAAATGCAAATTAAAACAGCAATGGGATATCACCTCACACCTGTTAGAATGGCTATTATCAATAAGAAAAAAGTTACCAAGTGTTAACAAGAATATGGAGAAAAAGAAACTCTTGCATAATCCTGATGAGACTGTAAATTAGTACAGTGTTTGTGGAAAATAGTATTGAGGTTCTTCAAAAAATTAAAAATAGAACTGCCATGTGATCCAGCAATCCAACTTCTGGATATACATCTAAAGGAATTGTACTCAGTACGTAAAAGAGACGGCTGCACTCTTATGTTTATTGCAGCACTCTTCACTATAGCCAAGATACAGAATCAACCTAAGTTTCTATCAACAGGTGAATGAATAATAAAAATGTGCTATATATATATATATACGTATATATATATATATATACACAATGACATATTCAGTTTTTAAAAAGGAATTTTTTTCATTTACAACAAATGGATGAACCTGGAGAACATTTTGTTGAGTGAAATAAGGCAGGCACAGAAAAGCAAAGCATCTAGTTTATGATCTCACTTACATGTCGAATCTTTTAGATAATAGAAGCTGAAATCATAGAGACTAGAATGGCGGTTACCGGAGGCTGGAGAGGGAGGGGAGGATGGTCATATGTTGGTCAAAGAACTCAAAGTTTCAATAAAACAGGAGACAAATGTTTTTTGGATCTATCACACAACATGGTGATCATAATTAATAATAATGTATTGTTGCCTTAGTGTGTGCTGCTAAAACAAAATATCTGAGACTGGTAGTTTAAAACAACAAATTTCTCTCTCACTGTTCTGGAGACTGGGAGTTCAAGATCAAGGTACTGACAAGTTCATCGTCTGCTGAAGTCCCGCTTCCAAGAAGGTGCCTTGCTGTGGCATTCTCTGGAGGGGTGGAACACTGTGTTCTCACATGGCAGAGGTGAAATGCTATGTAAAGTCTCCTTTACAAGGGCCTTAGTCCCACTTACGAGGCAGGAGCCCTCATGACCTACTTACCTCTTAAATTCTCCATCTCTTAGCACCATCACATTTGGCCATTAAATTTCAACACCTGAATTTTGAAAGGGACACATTCAAACCATAGCAATTATATATTTCAAAATTGCTAAGATAGTAAATTTTTAAAGTTCTCACCACCAAAAAAAAAATGTGAAGTGATATGTTAATTAGCTTGATTTAATCATTCCACACATATATCAAAATATATATTCCATAAATATATGTAATCATTTTTTAAAAATAAGTGAAGATAAGTATAATGACAATATTGCATCAAATAAAGCATATCTGTAACAAGACAGAAATTCTGGAGTAAATCTGAAGATACATTGATTGAGATTATGTAATTCAAAGAACAAGGAGAAAAAAGAATGAAGATAAATGAAGAGTCTCAGAGGAATACGGGCCACTATTAAACGCACCAACTTACATATAATGTGAGTACCAGACAGAAAAGAAACACACAAAGGGAATATAAAAATATTCAAAGAACGAATAGCTGGAAAATTCCCAAGTGTATTAAAAAATAACCTATTCCTCCAGGAAATTCAACAAGCACCAGGCAGGATAAACATAAAGAGATCAACAAATAGACAAAACATAGCAAAAATGCTGAAAGCCAAAGAGAAAAATTAAATCTTGAAAGTAGCATGAGAAAAATGATTCATCACTTAAAAGGGAACCTCCAAAAGATTAGCAGCTAGCTTTGCAACAGAAACATATTTTAAGTGCTCAAAGAAAAAAACTGTCAGCCAAGAACCCTATATTAGCAAAACCCTCTCAAAAAATGAAGATTAAATCATTTCTAGACAAACAAAACTGAAATTATATGTTGAAAGCTGACCCACCTCACAAGAAATACTAAAAGAAATTATTCAGGTTCAAAGCAGGTGATCCCATATTTGAATTCACATTAATAGACAAAGAGCACTAGTAAAGGTAATTTTGTCATTATAAAAGACAGTACAGATGTTATTCATCCTTTCTTAACTGATTTATAAAGCAATTGTGTAAAACCACATGTGTATAATGAATTCTTGGGTCCATACATATTTAAATGTAATATACTTGCTAGTAACAGCACAAAGGGGGTAACTCAGAGCAAAGCAGTATTACTCGATGGTAACTCAGAAATGATACATCGGAGTATTAATATATTTTTTAAAACTATAAATATAAAATTTTCTTTCTTTTGGCTTTTTAAAAACATAATATTTTATAAATGATCATAACAATGTATTGTGAGGTTTGTAACACTTAGAGATTATATATAGATAGATAGATAGATGTATCAACAATTTCACAAAATGGGGAAAGGGATATAGAGCTATATAGAGTGTGTGTATACATATATAGATATAGATATAGATATATCACACTGGAATTAATTTAGAATAAATCTGAAGCTGATTCTGATAAATTGAGACATATATGGTAAGCTCTAAAGCAATCAGTAGGGAAATAACTAGAAATATATATCTACACAAATACCTTGATTTATTGTACTTGCCTTTATTGCACTTTGCAGATACTGCATTTTTTACAAATGGAAGGTTGTGGCAACCCTGTCAAGCAAGTCTATTGGCACCATTTTTCCAATGGCGTGTGCTCACTTTGTGTCTGTGTGTCATACTTTGGTAATCTCCAAATATTTCAAACTTCCTTATACCTTTATGGTGATCTGTGATCTTTGTATTACTATTGTAATTGTTATGGGGCACCACAAACCCACACCCATATAAAAAGGCAAACTTAATCAACAAATGTTGTGTGTGCTCTGACAGCTCCACTGACCAGCCATTCCTCCATCTCTCGCTCTCTCTCCCCCAGGACCCCCTATTCCCTGAGGTACAACACTATTGAAATTAGGCCAGTTAATATTCCTACATTGGCCTCTAAGTAGTCAAGTGAAAGGAAATCATATATATCTCTAAACCACAAAATAGAAATGTTTAAGCTTAGTGAGGAAGTTATGTCAAAAGCCAAGATAAGCTGAAAGCTAGACCTCTTGCATCAGTTAGTCAAGTTGTAAATGCAAAGGAAAAATTATTGAAAGAAATAAAAAGTGCTACTCCAGCAAACACATGAATGATAAGAAAACAAAAAAGTCTACTGCTAATATGGGAAAAGTTGGAGTGGTCCGGATAGAAGTTCAAACCGGCCACAAGTATCCCCTTAAGCCAACATCTAATCCAGAATAAGGTATTAACACTCTTTAACTCTGTGGAGAGAAGTGAGAAAGTTGCACAAGAATAGTTTGAAGGAGCAAAGGTTGGTTCATGAGGTTTAAGGAAAGAAATCCTCTCCAGAAGATAAAAGTGCAGTCAGGCATGGTGGCTCACGCCTGTAATCCCAGCACTTTGGGAGGCCGAAGTGGGTGGAGCACCTGAGGTCAGGGGTTTGAAACCAGCCTGGCCAACATGGCGAAACCCCATCTCTACTAAAAACACAAAATTAGCCAGGCATGGTGACATGCGTCTGTAATTCCAGCTACTTGGGAGGCTGAGGCAGGAGAATTGCTTGAACCTGGGAGGCGGAGGCTGCAGTGAGGTGGAGGTTGCAGTGAGTCAATATTGTGCTTATTGCACTCCAGCCTGGGCAACAAGAGGGAAGCTGCATCTCGAAAGAAAAAAAAAAAAAGATAAAAGTGTAAGATGAAGCAGCAAGTGCTGATATAGAAGCTGCAGCAAGTTATCCAGAAAATCTAGCTAATATCATTGAATGAGGGTGGCTACACTAAACAATAAATTTTCAATGTAGATGACACAGCCTTATATTGGAAAATGTTATATAGGAAGTCAATGCCTGACTTTGAAGCTTCAAAAAACAGGCTGTCATAAAAAAGGATGAGTTCATGTCCTTTGTAGCGACACGTATGAAGCTGGAAAGCATCATTCTGAGCAAACTATCACAAGGACAGAAAACCAAACACCACAGTTCTCACTCATAGGTGGGAATTGAACAATGAGAACACTTGGACACAAGGCGGGGAACATCACACACCAGGGCCTGTCATGGGGTGGGGGGATGGGGGAGGGATAGCATTAGGAGAAATACCTAATGTAAATGACGAGTTAATGGGTGCAGCAAAACAACACGGCACATGTATACATATGCAACCTGCACGTTGTGCACATGTACCTAGAACTTAAAGTATAATAAAAAAAAAACAGGCTGTAAGGGTTTGGGGGGAAGTGGGGAGGGTTAATGGGTACAAAAAAATAGAAAGTTTAAAGAAGACCTAGTATTTGATAGCACAATAGGGTGACTATAGTAAAAAATAACTTAATTGTACATTTTAAAATAACTAAGAGTATAATTGATTTGTAACATGAAGAAGGATAAATGCTTGAGGTGATGGATACCCCATTTACCCTGATGTGATGATTATGCATTGCATGCCTGTATCAAAATATTATATGTAACTTACATATACCTATTATGTACCCACAAAAATTAAAAATTAAAAAGAAAGTTTAAGAAAACAGCCTGAATCTCTTGTTAGGGGGTAATGCAGCTGGTGACTTTAGGTGGAAGCCCATGCTCATTTACTATTTTGAAAATTGAACGGCACTTAAAAATTATGCTGAATGTACTCTGCTTGTGTTGTATAAGTGGAACAACAAAGCCTGGATTACAACACAACTGTTTACAGCATGATTTACTCAATTTTATTTTTGAGATAGGGTCTTGCTCTGCTGCCCAGGCTAGAGTGCAGTGGTGTGATTACAGCTCACAGCAGCCTTGACTTCCTGGGCCTAAGTGATAATCAGCCTCCCAAGAATCTTGGACTACAGGTACCTGCCACCACACCCCGCTAATTTTTGTATTTTTTTTAACAGTTGGGGTTTTGCCTTGTTGCCGAGGCTGGTCTCGAACTCCTAGGCTCAAGCAAACTGCCCACCTCAGCCTCCCAAAGTGCCAGGATTACAGGTGTGAATCACTGCACCCAGCCTTACTATTTTAAGCCCACTATTGAGACCTATTGCTCACACACAAAAAAAATTCCTTTCAACATAAAACTGCTTATTGGCAATGCACCTAGTCATCCAAGAGCTTGATGAAGATGTACAGATTAATGCAGTTTTCATGCCTGCTAACAGCATTCATTCTGCAGCCCATGAATCACGGAGTCATTTTGACTTTCAGATCTTATTACTTAAGAAATACATTTTGTTAGAAAGGGCAGCCAAGATGGCCGAATAGGAACAGCTATGGTCTACAGCTCCCAGCATGAGCGACGCAGAAGACGGGTGATTTCTGCATTTCCATCTGAGGTACTGGGTTCATCTCACTAGGGAGTGCCTCAGAGAGTGGGCGCAGGACAGTGGGTGCAGCGCACTGTGCGCAAGCCAAAGCAGGGCGAGGCATTGCCTCACTCGGGAAGCGCAAGGGGTCAGGGAGTTCCCTTTCCTACTCAAAGAAAGGGGTGACAGACAGCACCTGGAAAATCAGGTCACTCCCACCCTAATACTGCACTTTTCCGACGGGCTTTAAAAACGGCACACCAGGAGATTATATCCTGCACCTGGCTCGGAGGGTCCTAGGCCCATGGAGTCTCGCTGATTGCTAGCACAGCAGTTTGAGATCAAACTGCAAGGCGTCAGCAAGGCTGGGGGAGGGGCACTTGCCATTGCCCAGGCTTGCTTAGGTAAACAAAGCAGCCAGGAAGCTCGAACTGGGTGGAGCCCACCACAGCTTAAGGAGACCTGCCTGCCTCTGTAGGCTCCACCTCTGGGGACAGGGCACAGACAAACAAAAAGACAGCAGTAACCTCTGGAGACTTAAATGTCCCTGTCTGACAGCTTTGAAGACAGCAGTGGTTCTCCCAGCATGCAGCTGGAGATCTGAGAACAGGCAGACTGCCTCCTCCCTGACCCTGACCCCTGAGCAGCCTAACTGGGAGGCATCCCCCAGTAGGGGCAGACTGACACCTCACACGGCCGGGTACTCCTCTGAGACAAAACTTCCAGAGGAATGATCAGACAGCAGCATTCGTGGTTCATGAAAATCCGCTGTTCTGCAGCCACCGCTGCTGTTACCCAGGCAAACAGGGTCTGGAGTGGACCTCTAGCAAACTCCAACAGACCTGCAGCTGAGGGTCCTGTCTGTTAGAAGGAAAACTAACAAACAGAAAGGACATCCACACCAAAAACCCATCTGTACATCACCATCATCAAAGACCAAAAGTAGATAAAAGCACAAACATGGGGAAAAAACAGAGCAGAAAAACTGGAAACTCTAAAAAGCAGAGCACCTCTCCTCCTCCAAAGGAAAGCAGTTCCTCACCAACAACAGAACAAAGCTGGACGGAGAATGACTTTCACGAGTTGAGAGAAGAAGGCTTCAGAAGATCAAACTACTCCGAGCTACAGGAGGAAATTGAAACCAAAGGCAAAGAAGTTGAAAACTTTGAAAAAAATTTAGACGAATGGATAACTAGAATAACCAATACAGAGACGTGCTTAAAGGAGCTGATGGAGCTGAAAGCCAAGGCTCGAGAACTACGTGAAGAATGCAGAAGACTCAGGAACTGATGTGATCAACTGGAAGAAAGGGTATCAGTGATGGAAGATGAAATGAATGAAATGAAGCGAGAAGGGAAGTTTAGAGAAAAAACAATGAAAAGAAATGACAAAGCCTCCAAGAAATATGAGACTATGTGAAAAGACCAAATCTACATCTGATTGGTGTACTTGAAAGTGACAGGGAGAATGGAACCAAGTTGGAAAACACTCTGCAGGATATTATCCAGGAGAACTTCCCCAATCTAGCAAGGCAGGCCAACATTCAGATTCAGGAAATACAGAGAACGCCACAAAGATACACCTCCAGAAGACCAACTCTAAGACACATAATTGTCAGATTCACCAAAGTTGAAATGAAGGAAAAAATGTTAAGGGCAGCCAGAGAGAAAGGTCGGGTTACCCACAAAGGGAAGCCCATCAGACTAACAGCAGATCTCTCGGCAGAAACTCTACAAGCCAGAAGAGAGTGGGGGCCAATATTCAACATTCTTAAAGAAAAGAATTTTCAACCCAGAATTTCATATCCAGCCAAACTAAGCTTCATAAGTGAAGGAGAAATAAAATCCTTTACAGACAAGCAAATGCTGAGAGATTTTGTCACCACCAGGCCTGCCCTAAAAGAGCTCCTGAAGGAAGCACTAAACATGAAAAGGAACAACTGGTACCAGCCACTGCAAAATCATGCCAAATTGTAAAGACCATCGATGCCAGGAGGAAACTGCATCAACTAACGAGCAAAATAACCAGCTAACATCATAATGACAGGATCAAATTCACACATAACAATATTAACTTTAAATGTAAATGGACTAAATGCTCCAATTAAAAGACACAGACTGGCAAATTGGATAAAGAGTCAAGATCCATCAGTGTGCTGTATTCAGGAAATCCATCTCATGTGCAGAGACACACATAGGCTCAAAGTAAAGGGATGGAGGAAGATCTACCAAGCAAATGGAAAACAAAAAAAGGCAGGGGTTGCAATCCTAGTCTCTGATAAAACAGACTTTAAATCAACAAAGATCAAAAGAGACAAAGAAGGCCATTACATAATGGTAAAGGGATCAATTCAACAAGAAGAGCTAACTATCCTAAATATATATGCACCCAATACAGGAGCACCCAGATTCATAAAGCAAGTCCCGAGTGACCTACAGAGACTTAGACTCCCACACAATCATAATGGGAGACTTTAACACCCCACTGTCAACATTAGACAGATCAATGAGACAGAAAGTTAACAAGGATACCCAGGAATTGAACTCAGCTCTGCACCAAGCGGACCTAACAGACATCTACAGAACTCTCCACCCCAAATCAACAGAATATACATTTTTTTTAGCACCACACCACACCTATTCCAAAATTGACCACATAGTTGGAAGTAAAGCTGTCCTCAGCAAATGTAAAAGAACAGAAATTATAACAAACTGTCCCTCAGACCACAGTGCAATCAAACTAGAACTCAGGATTAAGAAACTCACTCAAAACTGCGCAACTACATGGAAACTGAACAACCTGCTCCTGAATGACTACTGGGTACATAACGAAATGAAGGCAGAAATAAAGATGTTCTTTGAAACCAATGAGAACAAAGACACAACATACCAGAATCTCTGGGACACATTCAAAGCAGCGTGTAGAGGGAAATTTATAGCACCAAATGCCCACAAGGGAAAGCAGGAAAGATCCAAAATTGACACCCTAACATCACAAATAAAAGAACTAGAAAAGCAAGAGCAAACACATTCAAAAGCTAGCAGAAGGCAAGAAATAACTAAAATCAGAGCAGAACTGAAGGAAATAGAGACATAAAAAACCTTTCAAAAAATTAATGAATCCAGGAGCTGGTTTTTTGAAAGGATCAACAAAATTGATAGACCACTAGCAAGACTAATAAAGAAGAAAAGAGAGAAGAATCAAATTGATGCAATAAAAAATGATAAAGGGGATATCACCACCGATCCCACAGAAATACAAACTACCATCAGAGAATACTACAAACACCTCTACACAAATAAACTAGAAAATCTAGAAGAAATGGATAAATTCCTTGACACATACACCCTCCCAAGACTAAACCAGGGAGAAGTTGAATCTCTGAATAGACCAATAACAGGAGCTGAAATTGTGGCAATAATCAATAGCTTACCAGCCAAAAAGAGTTCAGGACCAGATGGATTCACAGCCGAATTCAACCAGAGGTACAAGGAGGAACTGGTACCATTCCTTCTGAAACTATTCCAATCAATAGAAAAAGAGGGAATCCTCCCTAACTCATTTTATGAGGCCAGCATCATCCTGATACCACAGTCAGGCAGAGACACAACCAAAAAAGAGAATTTTAGACCAATATCCTTGATGAACATTGATGCAAAAATCCTCAATAAAATACTGGCAAACCGAATCCAGCAGCACATCAAAAAGCTTATCCACCATGATCAAGTGGGCTTCATCCCTGGGATGCAAGGCTGGTTCAATATGTGCAAATCAATAAATGTAATCCAGCATATAAACAGAACCAAAGACAAAAACCACATGATTATCTCAATAGATGCAGAAAAGGCCTTTGACAAAATTCAACAACTCTTCATGCTAAAAACTCTCAATAAATTAGGTATTGATGGGACGTATCTCAAAATAATAAGAGCTATCTATGACAAACCCACAGCCAATATCATACTGAATGGACAAAAACTGGAAGCATTCCCTTTGAAAACTGTCACAAGACAAGGATGCCCTCTCTCACCACTCCTATTCAACATAGTTTTGGAATTTCTGGCCAGGGCAATTAGGCAGGAGAAGGAAATAAAGGGTATTCAATTAGGAAAAGAGGAAGTCAAATTGTCCCTGTTTGCAGATGACATGATTGTATATCTAGAAAACTCCATCATCTCAGCCCAAAATCTCCTTCAGCTGATAAGCAACTTCAGCAAAGTCTCAGGATACAAAATCAATGTACAAAAATCACAAGCATTCTTATACACCAATAACAGACAAACAGAGAGCCAAATCATGAGTGAACTCCCATTCACAATTGCTTCAAAGAGAATAAAATACCTAGGAATCCAACTTACAAGGGATGTGAAGGACCTCTTCAAGGAGAACGACAAACCACTGCTCAATGAAATAAAAGAGGATACAAACAAATGGAAGAACATTCCATGCTTATGGGTAGGAAGAGTCAATATCGTGAAAATGGCCATACTGCCCAAGGTAATTTATAGATTCAATGCCATCCCCATCAAGCTACCAATGACTTTCTTCACAGAATTGGAAAAAACTACTTTAAAGTTCATATGGAACCAAAAAAGAGCCCGCATCACCAAGTCAATCCTAAGCCAAAAGATCAAAGCTGGAGGCATCACACTACCTGACTTCAAACTATACTACAAGACTACAGTAACCAAAACAGCATGGTACTGGTACCAAAACAGAGATATAGATCAATGGAACAGAACAGAGCCCTCAGAAATCACACCGCATATCTACAACTATCTGATCTTTGACAAACCTGAGAAAAACAAGCAATGGGGAAAGGATTCCCTATTTAATAAATGGTGCTGGGAAAACTGGCTAGCCATATGTAGAAAGCTGAAACTGGATCCCTTCCTTACACCTTATACAAAAATTAATTCAAGATGGATTAAAGACTTAAACGTTAGACCTAAAACCATAAAAACCCTAGAAGAAAACCTAGGTGTTACCATTCAGGACATAGGCATGGGAAAGGACTTCATATGTAAAACAGCAAAAGCAATGGCAACAAAAGCCAAAATTGACAAATGGGATCTAATTAAACTAAAGAGCTTCTGCACAGCAAAAGAAACTACCATCAGAGTGAACAGGCAACCTACAAAATGGGAGAAAATTTTTGCAACCTGCTCATCTGACAAAGGGCTAATATCCAGAATCTACAATGAACTCAAACAAATTTACAAGAAATAAACAACCCCATCAAAAAGTGGGCGAAGAACATGAACAGACACTTCTGAAAAGAAGACATTTATGCAGCCAAAAAACACATGAAAAAATGCTCACCATCACTGGCCATCAGAGAAATGCAAATCAAAATCACAATGAGATACCATCTCACACCAGTTAGAATGGCAATCATTAAAAAGTCAGGAAACAACAGGTGCTGGAGAGGATGTGGAGAAATAGGAACACTTTTACACTGTTGGTGGGACTGTAAACTAGTTCAACCATTGTGGAAGTCAGTGTGGCCATTCCTCAGGGATCTAGAACTAGAAATACCATTTGACCCAGCCATCCCATTACTGGGTATATACCCAAAGGACTATAAATCATGCTGCTATAAAGACACATGCACACGTATGTTTATTGCGGCACTATTCACAATAGCAAAGACTTGGAACCAACCCAAATGTCCAACAATGATAGACTGGATTAAGAAATTGTGGCACATATACACCATGGAATACTATGCAGCCATAAAAATGATGAGTTCATGTCCTTTATAGGGACATGGATGAAATTGGAAATCATCATTCTCAGTAAACTATCGCAAGGACAAAAAACCAAACACCGCATGTTCTCACTCATAGGTGGGAATTGAACCATGAGAACACATGGACACAGGAAGGGGAGCATCACACTATGGGGCCTGTTGTGGGGTGGGGGGAGGGGGGAGGGATAGCATTAGGAGATATACCTAATGCTAAATGACGAGTTAATGGGTGCAGCACACCAGCATGGCACATGTATACATATGTAACTAACCTGCACATTGTGCACATGTACCCTAAAACTTAAAGTATAATAATAATAATAATAATAAAGAAATACATTTTGTAAGGCTACAGCTGCCATAAATAGTGATTCCTCTGATGGATCTGAGCCAAGTAAATTGAAAACCTTTTGAAAAGGATTCATTCTAGATGCCATTAAGAACATTTGTGTTTCATGGCAGGAGGTCAAAATATCAACATCACCAGAAGTTTAGAAGAAGTTGATTCCAACCCTAATGGATGACTTTGAGAAGTTCAAGTCTTTAGTGGAGGAAGTCACTGCAGATGTGGTAGAAATAGCAAGAGAACTAGAATTAGAAGTAGAGCCTGGAGATGTGACTGAATTGCTGTAATCTCATGATAAAATTTGAATGGCTGAAGAGTTCCTTCTTATAGATTATCAAAGAAAGTAGTGTTTTGAGATGGAATCTACTCCTGGTGAAGATGCTGTGAACATTGATGAAATGACAACAAAGGATTTAGAATATTACCCCATCTTAGTTGATAAAGCAGTGATAAGGTTTGAAAAGATTGACTGCAATTTTGACAGAAGTTCTACTGTGGGTAAAATGCTGTCAAACAGCATCTTTCATGAAAGGAAGAGTCTATTGATGTGGCAAACTTCATGGTCTTACTTTAAGAAATTGACACAGCCACCTCAGTTTTCAGCAACTACCACCTTGATGAGTGAACAGCCATCAACATTGAGAATCAGCAAAAAGATCACAATTCTCCACCAGCAAAAGGTGGTGAGTTTCAACTCTGAAAGCTCAGATAATTATTAGCATTTGTTAGTAATAAAGTATTTTAAAATTAAGTTATGTACTTTTTTTAGACATAATGCTATTACACACTTAATAGACTATAATATAAACATAACTTTTTGTCTGTTTGTTTGAGATGGAGTTTTGCTCTTGTTGCCTAGGCTGGAGTGCAATGGCACGATCTCAGCTTACTGCAACATCTGCCTCCTGGGTTCAAGTGATTCTCGTGCCTCAGCCTCCTGAGTAGCTGGGATTACAGGCATGCACCACCACGCCCAACTAATTTTGTATTTGTAGTAGAGGCGGGGTTTCTCTGTATTGGTCAGGCTGGTCTCAAACTCCCGACCTCAGGTGATCTGCCCACCTTGGCCTCCCAAAGTGTTGGGATTACAGGCGTGAGCCACCACACCCAGCCAAACATAAATTTTATATGCACTGGGAAACAAAAAAAAATTGTGTTACTTGCATTATTGCAATACTTGATTTCTTGCGGTGGGCTGGAACAGAAAATGCAATATTTCAGAGGTATGCCTAAAGTGAGAAGATAATTAAATTAAAATGCTACTTTAGAACATATCCACTTAATGTAAATACCCCTTCTTAATATAAAGTGAAAATAAAGAAAAAGGACACAAAACAGAAAATAAAAAGTAAAACGGCACTCTTAAATCCCATTTCATCAATAAGAACATTACATGTGAATGGATTAAGCAATCAATTGAAAGGCAAAATTGTCATGCTAAATAAAAAGAAGATCAACTACATGTTCTCTATAGAAGATATATTTTAGATGCAAAGGTACACAAATTGAAAGTAAAAGGATGAAAAAAGATAATGATGCAAACAGCAACCACTAAACAGATAAAGTGGCTCTACTAATATTAGACATAATAGACTTTAAAACAAAAAAAAATTACTAGAGATAGTGACTTTTTAAAATGATAAATGGTTCAGTACATCAGAAAGATTTAACAATTACAAATATATATGTACCTTATAACAGAACACCAAATACATGAAGTCAAAACCAACAGCAATAAAGAGAGAAACAAATAATAATAATAGTTGGAGACTTCAATATCCACTTTCAATACTGGATAAAGCAACTAGACAATAGATCAACAAGGAAATAAAAGTCTTAAATGACAGTATACATCACCTAGAACTAACAGACATCTACAGAACATTCTAACAAACCATAGCAGAATATACATTCTTCTCAAGTGTACATGGGACAATTTTCAGGATAGATCATATGGCAGACCATAAAATAAACCTTAATAAATTAAAAAAGATTAAAATAATATAAAGTATGTTCATGAATCCCAAAATGAAAAAAATTAGGAATCTATAACAAAGAAATTTGGAAAATGCACAAATAACATGAAAATTAAACAAGATGGTTTGAAATAACAGCGAGTCACAGAAGATACCAAAAGAGAAATTAGAAGATATTTTGCAGTACAGCTGGGAGTGGTGGCTCACACCTGTAATCCCAGCACTTTGGGAGGCTGAGCCAGAGGGATTGTTTGAGCCCAGGAGTTTGAGACCAGCCTAGGCAACACGGTGAAACCCTATCTGTATTAGTCCATTTTCATGCTGCTGATACGAGACTGGGAAGAAAAATAGATTTAATGGACTTACGGTTCCATGTGGCTGGGAAGGCCTCACAATCATGGCAGAAGGCAAAAGGTACTTCTTACATGTTGGTGGCAAGAGAGAATGTGAGAGAAGCAAAAGCAGAAACCCCTTATTAAATCATCAGATTTTATGAGACTTATTCACTACCATGACAACAGTATGGGGGAAACCACCCCCATGATTCAGTTATCTCCTATCAGGTCCCTCCCACAACATGTGGGAATTATGGGAACTACAAGATGAGATTTGGGTGGCGACACAGAGCCAAACCATATCATTCTGCCCCTGCCTCCTCCCAAATCTCATGTCTTCACATTTCAAAACCAATCATGTCTTCCCAACAGACCCCCAAAGTCTTACCTCATTTCTACATTAACTCGAAAGTCCACAGTCCAAAGTCTCATCTGAGACAAGGCAAGTCCCTTCCACCTATGAGCCTGTAAAATCAAAAACAAGTTAGTTACTTCCTAGATACAATGAGGGTACAGGCATTGGGTAGATACTACCCTTCCAAATGGGAGAAATTGGCAAAAACAATGGGGCTACAGGCCCCATGCAAGTCCATAATCCAGCAGGGCACTCAGATCTTAAGCTCCAAAATGATCTTCGACTCCATGTCTCACATCCAGATCATGCTGATGCGAGAGGTGGGTTCCCATGGTCTTGGGCAGCTCCACCCCTGTGGCTTTGCAGAGTACAGCCTGTCTCCCAGCTGCTTTCACAGGCTGGTGTTGAGTGTCTGCACCCTTTCCAGGCATGTGGAGCAAGCTGTCAGTGGATCTACCATTCTAGGGTCTGAAGGATGTTGGCACTCTTCTCACAGCTCCACTAGGCAGTGCCCCAGTGGGGACTCTGTGTGGGGGTGTGCACCCCACATTTTCCTTCTGTACTGCCCTAGCAGAGGTTCTCCTTGAGCACCCTGCCTCTGCAGCAAACTTTTGTCTGGACATTCAGGCATTTCCATACATCCTCTGAAATCTAGGCAGAGGTTCCCAAACCTCAATTTCTGAGGCTCAACACGACATGGAAGCTACCAAGGCTTGGGGCTTGTACCCTCTGAAGCAACAGTCTGAGCTCTACCTTGTCCCCTTTTAGTCATGGCTGGAGTGGCTGGGATGCAGGGCACCAAGTCCCTAGACTGCACACAGCAGAGGGGCCCTGGGCCCAGGTCACTAAACCATTTTTTCCTCCTAGGCCTCCAGGTCTGAGATGGAAGGGGCTGCTGCAAAGGTCTCTGACATATACTGGAGACATTTTCTCCATTATCTTGGTGATTAACATTCAGCTCCTCATTACTTATGCAAATTTTTGCAACTGGCTTGAATTTCTCTTCAGAAAATGGGATTTTCTTTTCTATCACATTGTCAGACTGCAAATTTTCCAAACTTTTATGCTCTGTTTCCCTTTTAAAACTGAATACCTTAAGAGTACTCAAGTCACATCTTGAATGCTTTGCTGCTTAGAAATTTCTTTCACCAGATACCCTAAATCATCCCTCTCGAGATATTCTGGAGACTGGGAAGAAAAATAGGTTTCATGGACTTACAGTTCCACGTGGCTGGCGAGTCCTCACAATTATGGTGGGAGGCAAAAGGCACTTCTTACATGGCAGTGGCAACAGAGAATGAAAGAGAAGCGATATGGGTTTCCCCTTATAAAACCATCAGATCTCATGAGACTTATTCACTACCCTGAGAACAGTATGGGGAAACTGCCCCCATGATTCAATTACCTTCTTATGGGTCCTTCCCACAACATGTGGGAATTATGGAAGCTACAAGATGAGATTTTGATGGGGACACAGAGCCAAACCATATCACTATCTCTATTAAAAAAAATTAAAATTAGCCAGGCATATTGGCATTGGCATGCACCTGTGATCCCAGCTATTGGGAGGCTGAGGTGGGAGGACTGCTTGAGCCCATGATGTTAAGGCTGCAGTGAGCTGTATTTGCCTCACTACACAGATCTTGATCTGAGAATTGAAATCTCCTCCTAGGCCTCTGGGTCTGAGATGGCAGGGGCTGCTGCAAAGGGCAGTACAGAAGGAAAATGTGGGGTGCACACCCCTGCACAGAGTCCCCACTGGGGCACTGCCTAGTGGAGCTGTGAGAAGAGGGCCAACATCCTTCAGACCCTAGAAATTGAAATTTATTTTTTAAATATTTTGTTTCATTTTAAGTTCCGGGTTACATGTGCAGGACGTGCAGGTTTGTTATATAGGTAAATGTGTGCCATGGTGGTTTCCTGCACCTGTCAACCCATCACGTAGGTATTAAGCCCAGCATGCATTAGCTATTTATCCTGATGCTCTCCATCCTCCCACCCCATGACGGACAGGCCCCAGTATCTGTTTTTCCCCTCCAATGTGTCCACGTGTTTTCATTGTTTAGCTCCCACTTGTAAGTGAGAACATGCAGTGTTTGGCTTTCTGTTCCCGTGTTAGTTTGCTGAGGATAATGGCTTCCAGCTCCATCCATGTCCCTGCAAAGGACATGATCTCATTTATTCTTATGACTGTATAGTATTCCATGGTATATATGTACCACATTTTCTTTATCCAGTCTATCATTGATGGGCATTTGGGTTGATTCCATGTCTTTGCAATTGTGAATAGTGTGGCAATGAACATACTCGTGTGTGTATCTTTATAATAGAATGATTTATATTCCTTTGGGTATGTACCCAGTAATGGGATTGCTGGGTCAAATTATATTTCTGATTCTAGGTCTTTCAGGAATCACCACACTGTCTTCCACAATGGTTTAATCTACATTCCCACCAAAAGTGTCAAAGTGTTCCTATTTCTCCACAGCCTCATCAGCATCTGTTTTTTCTTGAATTTTTAGTAATCACCATTCTGACTGGCATGAGATGGTATCTCATTGTGGTTTTGATTTGCATTTCTCTAATGATCAGTGGTGTCGAGCTTTTTTTCATGTTTGTTGGCTGCATAAATGTCTTCTTTTGAGAAGTATCTGTTTCTGTTCTTTGCCCACTTTTTAATGGGGTTGCTTTTTTCTTGTAAATTTGTTTAAGTTCCTTGTAGATTCTGGGTATTAGACCTTAGACAGATAGATTGCAAAAATTTTCTCCCCATCTGTAGGTTGTCTGTTCACACTGATGACAATTTCTTTTGCTGTGCAGAAGCTCTTTAGTTTAATGAGATCTCATTTGTCAATTTTTGCTTTTGTTGCAATTGCTTTTGATGTTTTTGTAATAAAATCTTTGCCCATGCCTATGTCTTGAATGGTATTGCCTCTAGGGTCTTTATAGTTCAGGGTTTTACATTTAAGTCTTTAATCCATCTTGAGTTAATTTTTGTATAAGGTGTAAGGAAGGGGTTCAGTTTCAATTTTCTGCATATGTCTAGCCAGTTTTTCCAGCAGTATTTATTAAATAGGGAATCCTTCTCCCATTGCTTGTTTTTGTCAGGTTTGTCAAAGATCAGATGGCTATAAATGTGCAGTCTTATTTCTGAGATCTCTATTCTATTCCATTGGTCTATGTGTCTGTTTTTGTATCAGTAACATGCTGTTTTGGTTACTGTAGGCTTGTAATAGAGTTTGAAGTTGGGAAGTGTGATAACTCCAGTTTTGTTCTTTTTGCTTAGGATTGTCTTGGCTATATGTGTTCTTTTTTGGTTCCATATTAATTTTAAAGTAGTTTTTTTCTAATTCTGTGAAGAATGTCAATGGTAGTTTAATGGGAATAGCATTGAATCTATAAATTACTTTGGCCTTATAACTATTTTTATGATATTGATTCTTCCTCTCCAGGAGCATGAAATATTTTTCTATTTATTTGTGTCCTGTCTGATTTCCTTGAGCAGTGGTTTGTAGTTCTCCTTGAAGAGGTCCTTCACTTTTCTTGTTAGCTATATTCCTGGGTATTTTGTTCTTTTTGTAGCAATTGTGAAAGGGAGTTCATTCATGATTTGGCTCTCTGCTTATCTGTTGTTATAGGAATGCTTGTGATTTTTGCACATTGATTGTGTATCCTGAGACTTTGCTGAAGTTGCTTATCAGCTTAAGGAGCTTTTGGGCTCAGATGACGGGGTTTTCTAAATATAGGATCATGTCATCTGCAAACAGAGACAGTTTGACTTCCTGTCTTCCTATTTGAATATCCTTTATTTCTTTTTCTTGCCTGATTGCCCTGGCCAGAACTTCCAATATTATGTTGAATAGGAGTAGTGAGAGAGGGCATCCTTGTTTATGCCAGTTTTCATTATTAAGAAAACTTCTAAGACCTAAAATCTGAAAAGGAGACATAAGAATAAGAAAGAACTTTTCATTCTATACTAGACAAGTTGTTTCCAGATTCAGAGTATGTGAAAGTCATCTGCATTTATTCTAGAACACCAACCCCTGTGTGACAAGTAGTTGGGAAGCTGGGGAGGGCTACCTGCTGAAGCAGAAACAAATGAATGTCAGAATCCTCTGTTTCATGGAACCCACTGTATTAGAATGTGCTGTCCACCAGGTAGAGGTTGATTTGATAAATTCTTCTTTCTAAGGCCAAAATACCCCTTGGAATAAGAAAATATTCCTTGGTCCTGTCTATCTGAGAAAAAGAAATGCTTCTACCTTATGATAAATTCCTGCATTGCACAGTGCTTTATAAAGTCAGCCAATATCTGGTCTCTAAAGACTTTGTCCAATAACTTTCTAAGTCCGTTCCCTTGAATATGTAGATTTGCCTGACTCAGTCAAAAATGTCATCAATCAGAATTTTCAGTAAATAATAGTGTAGAGCTTGTTCCCTGAGCCGCAGTGAATGATTGTCCCAACACATGGTGTTCCGAATTATTAGATGAGTAGGAAAGAGTCACTGCAGGATGAATTCTGCCTACAGTTGCAGGCAAGTGAGTCCTGCTTTACAACTGGCAGGAAGCATGTTGTGGGGACATGGCTAAAATAATATGAAGTTCACACTAATTTTATTCAACAAATATGGGTGAATATAAAGACAACCAACACCTGGTCCTTGCCTTTGAAAAGGCTCAACATTTTCCCATCAAAGGACCCAGGTCTCATAAAAGATAAAGAAGTATTCTCTCTAAATTTTTTTCGACTTTGGAGTTAACTTGGCATGATTTTTTCCCCTAATTTGTAAAAATTTTATTAACATGTTTATATATCACTTTTGAAGTGCCTTTAAATAAATTAGGTCTGTAAAGTTCTGGTTATAACAGTGTTGTTCTCTGTCCCTGAATAATGTCTTGCTCCCTTGGCGAAACTCTAATCAATTTAAGTCAACATTTTTGTCACTTTCCTTGATTTTGTTTCTTTTCCTCTATCCAGCTGGGGGAATTCTTCCCCCAGCTCTGTGCCTGTAATCATAGCAGTAACAATAATAGTGCTTCCCATGAGCCAGGAGTATTACATCCTTTAATTTTCACAAAATTCTATGAGATGGGTACTGTTATAATGAAAATGAGGCACAAGAGTTTACATATGTTGCTCACAGACATCCAGTAAGTGCCAAAGCTGTGATATAAACCCAGGATATTGCACACTTAACTACTATGCAGTTCCTCTCATTAGCACTCATATATACCCATCATATAATATGTTAGTGTTTGATAGTCTCTGTAAGAGTTGTACCTCATTGGGTGGCCAGGGCACAACACAGCCACAGAAAAATTGTTGTTTGGGCCAAAGTGTAGATTTGTCATTTGCTGTTCTTGGCCATGTTCTAGCTCCTGAATTTTTTCCTAAGTGGTACTTTATTAACACAAAATTTTTTTTTATACAACCAGCATTCAAGGTTCATGTTGAATCAAACAGTGTTTCATTGAAAATTTATTGCTATTCTTCCAAGTGGTGCCATTGCAGGAAAAAGGCCATGTAACTCCCTTACTTTTGGAGCTTGAGTCACCATGTCAATTTCAACTATCTTGAGGCTGCTGTGCTGGAGGTGTCTGCAGGCTTTCTAGGCTACAGTTCCAGCTGAGCCCAGCTTTTCAGCCCTCCCACCAGACAAATGAGTGAAAGGTTCTTGGGCCTTCCAGACTCTTTCATCTACTAGTTGAGCAGCATCAAATGACTGGATTTAATGCTCTTCTGTCACCGACTTGAAATTCTTAATTTTTGGACAAAGTGCCCCTCATTTTCATTTTGCATTGGATCCCATTAATCATTTAGCCAGTCTTAATTATGTCATTGGATTATACTCATAAATATATATGAAATTGAGGTATCTCTTGTTCATTACTCTCATCTCACTTTGATTATAAGTGTCTTAAAGATCGGCCACATAGACTTTCTTGGTCTCCCACAACTCCTCCTTAGTCCTGGGCACAGGAACCCAGTCAATATATTTTGAGAGACTTGACAAAGAAGAAAAAATGGCACGCTTAGTGTGTTTAGCCCTTGATGGAGTGCATGTAGAGGAGCCTGAGAGTAGTCAGTAAATGTATCCATCGGCTTTTCTCCATGGCACACCTTCTACTTGGGTCTCCTGGTGGTTCTTTGGTGTCAGGTGTGGCAGAGTAGTTGTAGGTAACAGCTATGGATACACCTCAATGTACAAAAACAGTATTTGCCTTTATACCCAATTGACATGTTGTATGATTAAGCTAGTTAATTTATAATAGCTCTCCATAAAGTGATGGTAAAAGACTAGGTAGAGTAGTATTACAACATGAATTAGCAAGAATTATTAACCTAAAAGGCACTGAAGTGACTCCATTGTTAATTATCTTACCTTAACAACAAAACTTTTAAGGCATTTCTTATGAAAAAGATGATCGGTAAAGTGAATAGAACAGTTGTCACAAGTGCTAACAGAAAGGACTGAGAAAAACGTAAACTGAATGTACAGAACTAGAGAAAGAAGCAGGGAAAGAAGGGAAACTATGTTCTTTTATAAGTGAAACAACCATCCAGGTTTCAATATTCCTTTGAAATAAGTTTGCCTAAAACCGTGTTATAAATGGTACCTGTCTCATTTAACTACTTGGCAACATATATAGACAGCAAGTGGGTTTCTTGCTCTAGAGATCAGTTTTTGACACAGTGTAAAACATTTTCCGGTAGGTAAGGTTGTAAAAGTTTTGGAGGTCATTGGATACTATTTCCTGGTATACTACAAACATTTGTGAATGAATTGGGCTTGCATAACCTTCAGAGAACCAAGACTTGTTACTAAAGCACTTAGTATCTAAAAGAGTTGATTATGAGCCAAAAGAATTCATTCTGTGCTTCAGTTATTCCTTCACCAAATATTCAGGAGCCTGCTCTGTACCTGGAAATAGTCTAGGTACCGAGAGAAGTGCTGAAACATAAATACAGTCCTATGCCTTTCACACACTTCAGATGATGAAGAGAATTTTCATATTCACAGACATTTTGTAGAGGACAGTTAAACCCAGCCAGCAATGATAATTGAGTAACATCTGTTGCTCATGTTTTTACTTATTCACAAGTCACTGTTTACCAAAATTATTCAATGGCCCTCCCATCCTGGACCAGACAAAAATCACTCTTTGTCCTAGCTAAAGGAAAGATCCACTCCAGGATTTTAAAAACAATACACCATTTTACTCCAGAGATTACGAGTTAGGTTTTAATGGCAAAGGAAGCACTTTATGTGACTATTTGAACAGTACCACCTGTTGAAACTTGTAATGTTATTGCCTGAGACTCTTCAGAATTCAAGATTTAAACTTTCCTCTAGTCGTGTGAGAGCTGATGTGAGCACTGCCAAAGATACACCAATGAGATCCTCTGTCCTCAAAACTCAGATATTTCGAGCCCTGCTTCGGGGAGGAACAGCTCTGGACACTGGCAGCTTCCCGACACCAGCAGCTGAGGCACGTTATGTCAACAAGATGGAACCTGCCTGATCTCACTTTGCCAGGTACACTGGAACCCAAACCACAGCAGGATGACCATTTGATGTATGTGGTTACTTGGGAGTAATAGCAGCATCCTTGCAGTGTGTCTGGATGGAAAACAGCTGTCAGATTTGAAGGCACTTGTAGATAAGGTCATTCTAGGTGTGTATGTAGTGACTGCTTTTGTTCATTTCTTGTTGGTTACGTAGAGCAAGGGTTGAAATTGTTTTTTTGCCCCCCCCCCCACCCAAAATTGCATGTATAAGAGACTTTTCTGAGTGGGACAAGTTCAAGGGGGAAAAAATCATGTTACTCCCTGTTATTCAGGGAAATCTAATAATTTGGCCCTAGAAAAGTGGTATTCACTATAAGTCTACAGTGATCCTGATGGAGATTGCCCTGGAATTTTTATTTTTCTAGGATAGGGTGGGCCACTGACTGTGGTTTGTTCCTTTATTTAATCTATTCATCCTGCTCCTACCAGGTGGCTCAGAAAACATAGATACCACTAATTTTAAGGGAAGTGACTTGTATTCTTTAAGTTCATAATTGACAATTTCATGGGAAATAAAGAGGAGATAATGGAAAATGATAGAGCCAATCACAATGATAAAAATGGAGAGGGTAAAAAGACATTTAATTTATCTTAAATAAATGAGAAAATGAATAGGAAAAACAGATGTCATTAATTCTTCTTTCAGGTCCCTTATGGTAATAGAAATAAGAAGGAGAGGAAACCCAAAACATAATGTTGTTTATCTATCTAGTCTATCTATCTATCTATCTATCTATCTATCTATCTATCTATCTTTGATTCTGTTCATGATTCACCTTGTCAAGTGCCAAGGACTCCCTTGCCTTCAAATTTAGACAAGAGCAAGTTTTCATCCTTTTTTTCATGTTTTTGAGCATTTTTAAATGATAACTGAATTATGAGTCATTGCCGAGTTTTTGGCATGATTGTACCAAAAGCGCATAACATGTTTTCTACCTGTTGATGAAGTTATTGCCTGCATGTAGAACTCCAGGAACAATTTGGCTTCCTGCCCACGAAATTACTTCTCATCGTTCAGGTTTCAATTTAATGCCAGTGTGTGTACTATAAGATGTATGTTTAATCCTACAAATGAGTTGCATATGCATTTCAATTTCCGAAAACCTGGGCTGAATTTTAAAAGAAAGCATTTGGGATCTATTGTATTAAAGGTGCTTCTGAGCTAAGTGCATTCTAAATACACTGTACAATCAAAAATAATGCTGGACTTTGGGCACTATGCTAAATTTTTTAAAAAACGAAAAAAATACACAAATGATACCTTTTTGAACTTGCTTTTCCTGAGAACTGAAAAGATATATCACGGACTTTTTTTTTTCAGTTACCCTTTGTTTTTTCCCCTTCCAATTTGCCTTCTGTCATCTTCTGCCCACTAGCCTAGTAAGTCAAAACAACTCTAAAAGGAAAGTGTCTTGAATAGAAAGCTTATTCAGAAAGCATTTGTAGTAGAGGCAGAATCTACTCCAAGAAGAAACCAGAAAGGTACTTTTAAAACTTCATTTCTTGGTGTAAAGATTCTGTTGCTGGATGAAGATCTATATAAAATATATTACAATGTACTCCAAATTTAACAAATTAAAACTACTGCCACACAAAATTTTTTTTAAGTGTGACAAGAAGCATTAATTTCTGTATATCCATGCTAATAAAAAGATAAATAAACATAATTTTTTTAAAAATGAAGAAAAACACATATAATTCCCCCATTAAAAAGCATCAAAATATAGGATAAGTTGGGAAAAGGAGCGTTCTGAAGTGACTGGAAACAAGAATTGTTTCCTGTTGCTTTACATTAGCAAAAATAGAGTACTATAGTTTGGATGTTGGTCCCCTTCAACTCTCATGTTGAAATGTGGCTCCAGTGTTGGAGGTGGGCCTGCTGGGAGATGTTTGGGTCACGGGGGAGGATCTCTCATGAATGGCTTGGTGCTGTCCTCGTGGGAGTGTGTTCCTACTCTATGAGTTCACATGAGATCTGGTTGTTTAAAAAAGCCTGGCACCTCCTCCCTCTCTCTCTTGCTCTCTCTCTTGCCATGTGACACACTAGCTCCCCCTTCACCTTCTGCCATGACTGGAAGCTCTCTGAGGCCCTCACCGGGAGTAGATGCCAGCACTGTGCTTCATGTACAGCCTGCAGAACCATGAGCCAAATAAACTTCTTTTATTTTTAAATTACCCAGTCTCAGGTATTTCTTTATAGCAATGCAAACTAACACATAGATTACAGCAATCTACCGAACAAAAGTACAGTAGTGACCAGAAATAAGTCATTCCACTTCACTAGAATTCATGCATCTTCTGTAAAAGCCGTTATCTACTTCTGCTATGTAATCACACAGGTAATAAATATCACATGTCACGCCTATTAAGGCCAAGACTATTTTAATGGCTTCTCATACACTCAACTGTAGAACAGAACCAATGAAGCAAAATAGTGTTTATAAGTCATTTTCAATATATGAAACTAAAATAGAGAACAAAAGAAAACATTAGCATAACATAAAAAAATTCCTTATTTTAAATTTTTTTTTATTTTAGTAGAATGCTAGTATCACATTTGATTGAGGATGTAGAACACAGTGAATTGTCACTGAATACTGAGTTGTAATTTTTTCTACTTACCATGATTCTCTTTGGTTACTGAGAATCAGTTGTTCCACTTTATACTTTGGTATATGGTTTTGTGGGCAAAGAAAGACATATTGGGGAAAAGACAGTTTATTTAATTGTAACTATTAGTTGTCATTTATAATCTGAGTTCATTCCTCTGGCACTTAGAACTTAGGTATTTTTTTTTACATTTCATTATATATTGCCATTATATATTGCTATTTATTTGTTTATGTTTACTTTATGGCCCAAGCTGGATAAGTTTATTGAAGACAACCATTTTCATCATTACTTTTTACTATAGTATTAGACTTTGATACATGATGAAGGCATAATTTTGGCTTTAACTTTCCATGTTTATACCAAGTTTTTGAGTCAAGTCCCGTGCCAGTGATATCAATAATCTCTCCCTTCACTAGCAATCATATGTCCACAGAATTGTAGAATTCAATTGAATTCACAGAATTGAAACTTACAGCCCATGTAATCAACCTTTTTATTTCACAGACAAAAAAATCCCAAAGACTAAAAGACATTAAACATTTGGCCCAAAGTCAAAGGAAGGATTCATAGCTTTCAAACATTGGAAAAGGGTTCATCTTATATTTGAGTAAACTCTGGCCCAGACACCTGGTGTTTCTTGGCAGCTTGCCTTAACAAGGATCATAACTGATGAATGGACATTTATGGTTTATTCAAATTAAGATAAATCTCACTTATCAGTTGGCATAAGGCAAATTAATCCCTAAGCATAATTTTTAGAAACCAAATACTTTGGTGCAAATAGGAAAGCAAGATCAGTAGCCTAAGTAAAGATGCCAAGTTTTCTAACGAAGTCTCTCTGTAACGGTTTAGCAAACTACCTAAGGATCATTTAATTACTTTATTCACTCATGCATGCACATATGTGAACACAGCAATACATCTGGCAGCCTCTTTCTAAAGAGTTTAAAAGAGTCATCAAATTCTCTAAAACATGGCTGTCAGGATTTTTCAGGTTAGAGGAATTTGATTGAAATGTCATTGAATATATTACAGAAATAATTACTTTTCCTTGTTATTTGACAAAAATGTTGCTGAATTAATTGATGTATGAATTAGTAAAAGGACCTTTAGATAAGGGCCTCCTGAGCAAAAAAAAAAAAAGAAAAGAACAAGATTAAGGACAGAAGAGGTTACTTATAATGAATATTGCTTTCTTTTCCTAGGCTGTAGCAATCTAAGAATCTTTTTGACATTCCACTGGGTAAGGGTAGAAACAGAAATTTGAGCTTGGAATTTCTTTCTTAATAGATGGTCCAAGAGAAGGCAACGAGGTAGGAAATTCGGAACAGAAAACAAGCTAAAAATTAATGGCACTTTTGTGAAATAATGTTATCCATTTTTATTTCTGCAATATGTATAGAGAATATTTATGCTGTATCGTTTTTGAAAATTCAAAGCTATATCTTGATGTGAACTGAGGTAAAATTGTCCAGTCAGTTTTTTTGACTTTCTATTTTCAAAATCAAAACTTGATATACATAAACTAATACCCTGTCAACACTGTGCCCATCAGATAATTCACTTCGATTCCTTTCTGTAAAAAAATAGAATACTTGAGAATGGATAAGCCTTTTTTTTGTCAAAATGTCAGGATAACTGAGAACTTCATTTTTCTTTTTTAATAAAGTAAAAATATAGTTTCCTCCCACCCATACTCTTTTATGGAACTATGATTTGCATATTAAGCATATAAGTCAATGATGTTTGAAATAATTACACCAGTGTAATCTACAACCCATAAAGTTCTGTTTGACACTACTTTCTGGTTTACTCCCTTTTTCCAAGGAACAAACTACAGTTCTGATCGTAAATTTGTTTTGTCTATTTAGAATTTTATATAAATCGGATTATACAGTACTTTTTATGTCTGGCTTTTGTTCAACATAATGTTTTTGAGATTCACCCATGCTATTACTGGTTTTAGAAACTTATTATTTTGTATTTCTAAGTGGTATTCCATTGAGTGAATATACCACAATTTGCTTATTCAGTCTCATTTTGATGGTCATTTGGGTTGCTTGCAGTTTGTGGCAATTATTTTTAAGAATCTACTACAAATATTTTTGTACAGGACTTTTTGCAAACACATTTCTATTTCTCTTGGGGCTATGATTATCCTTAAAATAAACTGCCAAACTGCTTCCCACCAATAATGGCGAGGGTTTCATTCTACTTGCTTGTCAACATCTGCTATTACCAGACTTTCTAATTTTTGCTATTCTAGTGTATGTAAACTGATATCACCCTAAGTCCATAATTCACATTAGCATTCACATTCACTCTTACTGCCATATATTCTACAGGTATTGACAACTGTATTATGACATGCATTCACCATTATAATATCATACAGCATAGTTTCATTGCCCCAAAAATCTTCTGTGCTCTGTCTATTCATCCCTCCCTTCCCCCAACCTCTAGCAACCACTGATGTCTTTACTTTCTCCATAGTTTTGCCTTTTCCAGAATGTCTTATAGTTGAGATCAGATAGTATGTAGTATTTTGGTATGTAGCATGTTCAGATTGATTGCTTTCACTTGGTAAAATGCAGTTAAGGTTTCTCCATGTCTTTTCATGACTTGATAGCTCATTTCTTCTTAGCACTGAATAACAGTTCACTGTCTGGATCTACCACAGCTTATTTATCCATTCACCTACTGAGGACATCTTGGTTATTTCCAGGTTTTGGTCATTATAAATCAAGCTTCTATAAACATTCCTGTCCAGGTTTTTATCTGGATCTAAGTTTTCAACTCATTTGGGTAAATAACAAGAAGCATGATTGCTGTATTGTACGGTAAGAGAATGTTTTGTTTTCTAAGACATTACCAAACTGTCTTCCAAAGTAGCTGTGCCATTTTGCATTCCCACCAACAACAAACAAGAGTTCCTGTTACTCCACACCTTCACAGCATTTGACGTTGTCAGTGTTTTGGATTGTGGCCATTCTGATAGGTGTGTAGTGGTATCTTGCCCTTTTAATTTGCAATTTCCTAATGGTATGTGATGTTCAACATCTTTTCATATGCTTTTCGCCACCTGTATATCTTCTTTAGTGAAGTGTCTGTTCAGGTCTTTTGTCCATTTTTAAAATTGATTTATTAGTTTTCTTGCTGTTGAGTTTTAATATTTATATTTTTGATAAGAACCCTTAACCAAATGTGTCTTTTGCAAATATCTTCTCCCATTCTGTGGTTTCTGTTCTCATTCTCTTGACAGTGTCTTTTCCAGAGTAGAAGTTTTTAGTTCTAGTGAAGTCTAGCTTATTATTTTTTTCATAGATCATGTCTTGGTGGTATATCTAAAACATCATTGCCATACTCAAGGTTACCTCAATTTTATCCCATTTTATTTCAAGGAGTTTTATAGTGTTGCATTTTACATTTAGATTTATAATCACTTTGAGCTAATTTTTGTGAAGGGCATAAAATCTCATATGGATTCAATTGTTTGCATGTGGATGTCCAGTTGTTCCAGAACCATTTGTTGAAAAGACTATCTCTGTTCCATTCTATTGCCTTTGCTTCTTTGTCAAATATCAGTTCACTATACTTGTCTGGGTCCATTCTGGATTCTCCATTCAGTTCCACCCATCTTTTTGTTTATTCTTCTACCAATACCACACTGTCTTGATTACTGTAGCTATATAGTATGTCTTTAAGTTTGGTAGTGTCCAACTTTCTTATTTTCCTACAATATCATGTTGGTTATTCTGGGTCATTGCTTCTCTATTTAAACTTCAGATTTAGTTTGCCAATATCCTTAAAATAACTGCTGAGAATTTAAGTGGGACTGCATTGAATCTATAAGTCAAGTTGAGAAGAATTGATGTCTTGACAATATTGAGTCTTCCTGTCTCTGAACACAGACTATCTCTTCATTTATTTCATTTTTTTTTTGACATCTTTCATCGGGTTTTTTTTTTTAGGCTTCCTCATATAGATTTTGTACATATTTTGCTAGATATATACCTAAGTATTTCATTTTGCGGGCTCCTCATATAATTGTTATTGTGTTTTTACTTCAAATTCTACTTGTTCCTTGTTAATATAGAGAAAAATGTTTGACTTTTTAATATAACCTTGTTTCCTGCAAACTTGCTAAAATGATTTAATAGTTCCAGAAGTTCTTTTGTCAACTCTCTTATATTTTCTCCATAAACAATTATGCAATCTGAGAACAAAGAAAGTTTTATTTATTCCTTCCCAAACCGTGCACCTTTTATTTCCTTTCTCGTCTTACTGCATGTCTTAGTCCATTTTTTGCGGCTATAACAGGATATCTGAGACTGGGTAATTATTTTTTAAAATAGGTTCATTTGGCTCATGATTCTGGTGGCTAGAAAGTTCATGATGGGGCAAACCATCTGGTGAGGATCTTGTGATGCTTCAACTCTTGGTGAAAAGCAGAAGTGAAGGCAGGCACTTGCAAAGAGACATGCAAGAAGGCTTTCTCAGGAATGAATCCATTCCTGCTAGAGTGAGAACTCACTCACTTCCACGAGGCAGCATTAATCTATTTATGAGGACAGTATCTCTGTGATCTGAACACCTCCCACTAGGCCTAGCCTCTAACACTGCCGTACTGGGAATCAAATTTCAATATAAGTTTTGGCAGATGGCATTCAAACCTTAATATTGCATTAGCTAGGACTTCCAGTATGCTAAATGAAGTGCTTAGAGGGAGTATCCTTGTGTTGTTCCTAATTTTAGTGAGAAAGCTTATATTTTCTCATTGTTAAGTATGATATTAGCAGTAGATTTTATGCAGATTTTTAAAAATCCAGTTCAGTATGCTCCCTCTATTCCTAGTTTGTTGAGTGTTTTTACATGAGTGGGTGGTGGATTTTGTCAAATGCTTTCTCTGCATCTGTTGACATGATCAAGTAATTTTTATTCTTTAGCTTGTTGATGTGATGGATTAGATTAATCTATTTTCTGGTGTTGAACCAACTTTGAATTCCTGGAAATAATCCCACATAAACACACTGTATAATTCCTTTTATACATTGTTGGATTCAATTTGCCAATATTGAGTTGAAGATTTTTGCATCTATGTTCATGGAGATATTGCTCTGTAGTTTTCTTTTATGGTAACGTCTTTGTCTCGTCTTGGTATTAGGGTAATGCTGGTCTCATAGAATGAGTTTGAAAGTATTCTTTCTGCTTCCATCTTCTAAAAGAGATTAAGAAAACTGGTATAATTTCTTGCTTAAATGTTTGGTAGAATTCATCAGTGAACCTGTGTGGGCCTGGTGGTTTCTGCTTTGAAAGGTTATTAATTTTGGATTCAATTTCTTTAATAGACAATTTTAATAGAAAATTCAGATGGTGTATTTCTTCTTAGGTAAATTTTGACAGACTCTGCCTTTCAAATAATTTGTCTATTTCATCTGGGTTATTGAACTCATGAGCAAAAAGTTTTTCATAATATTCCTTTATTATCCATTTGATGTCCATGGGATTTGTACTTATGTCCCTTGTTCATTTCATGTTTTAATTATTATTTTTATTTAACTCATAATTGTACATATTTATAGAGTACAGAGGGATATTTCAATACATTTATACAATGTCTAATAATCAAATCAGGGTAATTAGCATACCTAGGACCTCAATCATTTATAATTTCTTTGTGTTGGGAACATTCAAATTTTGCTCTTCTAGCTGTTTGACAATATACAATAAATTTTGTTGATTATAGTCACCCTGTCATGCTACAGAACACTAGAAATAATTCCTCCTATCTAGCTGTACTTTTATAACCCTTAAACAACCTCTCCTTATCCCCCTTCCCCCACTTCCCCACCTCTAGTAACCACTATTCTACTCTCTGCTTCTATGAGATCAATGTTTTTAGCTTCCACATATGCATAAGAACATGTGATATTTCTCATTCTGTGCCTGGCTTATTTTGCTTAACATAATGTCCTCCAAGTTTATGATGTTTTACTGACATTATAGTTTTGATTTGCATTTCCCTGATGATTAGTGACATTGAGCATTTTTTCATAAACCTGTTGACCATTTGTATGTCTTCTTTTAAGAGATGTCTATTCAGCTCATTTGCCCTTGTTAAAATCAGATTTTTTGTTTTAACCAAAGTTGTTTGAGTTCCTTGTATATTACAGACATTAGTCCTTTATCAGATGAATAGTTTGCAAATATTTTCTCTCATTCTGCAGGTTGTTTCTTCCTTCTGTTGATTGTTCCATTTGCTGTGCAGAAGCTTTTTAGTTTGGTATTATTCCGCTTGTCCATTTTTGCTTTTGACTTTCTTCTTTCCAGTTTGAACCCCCTTTATTTCTTTCTCTTGTCTAATTGCTTTGGCTAAGACTTCCAGGGTGAATAAGAGTGGTGAGAGTGGGCTCTGATCCTTGTCTTGTTTCAGTTCATAGAAGTAAACCTATTCAGTATGATATTAGCTATAGATTTGTCATATACAGCTAACGTTGCCTTGAGGTACAGTCCTTCTGTACCTAATTTGTTCAGAGTTTTTTTATCACGAAGGGATGTTGAATTCTATAAAATGCTTTTTCTGTGTCTATTGAGATGATGATATGGTTTTTGTCCTTTATTCTGTTTATGTGATATATCACATTTATTGATTTGCATGCATTGAATAATCCTTCCATTCTTAGCATAAATCCCACTTGATCATGGTGAATAATCTTTTTAATGTGCTGCTGGATATGGGTTACTAGTTTTTTTTAGGGTTTTTTTTTTCATCTATGTTTATTAGGGATATTGGTCTATAGCATTTTTTTATGTTGTATCTTTGCATGGTTTTGATATAAGTGTAATTCTTGCCTCGTAGAATGAGTTTGGAAGAATTTCCTCCCTTTTGATTTTCTGGAAGAGTTTGAGAAAAATAGGTATCAATTCTTTAAATATTTGGTAGAATTCAGCAGTGAAGCCATCAGCTCCTGAGTTTTTCTTTGATGAGAGATATTTTATTGCTGATTCATTGTTGTTACTCATAATTGCTCTGTTCATTTTTTTCTATTTCTTCTTGGTTCAATCTTCATAGTTTGTATGTGTCCAGGAATTTAGACATTTTCTCTAGGCTTTCCTAATTATTGGTATATTGCTGTTCATAGTAGTCTTTAACGATTCTTCATATTTTTGTGATATCAGTGGTAATGTCGCCTTTTCAATTTCTGATTTTATTTATTTGGGTCTTTTCTCATTTTTTCTTGGTTAATGTAGCTAATAGTTTGTTAATTTCATTTATTTTTTTCAAAAAACCAACTTTTTGTTATGTTGATCTTTTTATGTTTTAGTCTCAATTTTGTTTATTTGTACTCTGGCCTTTATTATATCTTTTCTTGTACTAATTTGGGTTTTTGTTTGTTCTTGATTTTCTAGTTCCTTGAGATGTATTAAGTTTTTTAATTAAAAATTTTCTACTTTTTAAATATAGATGTTTATTACTATAAATTTCCTCTGAATACTAATTTTGTTGTGTTCCACAGATTTTGGCATATTGTGCTTCTATTTTCACTTATTTTTAATTTTTTAAATTTTCTTTTTAATTTCTTTATTGACTGTTCATTCAGGAGAATGTTGTTTAATTTTCATGTATTCACAGAGTTTTGAGAGTTCCGCTTGTTACTGATATTCAGTTTTATTTCACTGTGGTCAGAAAAGGTACTTGATATAATTTCAATTTTTAAAAATTTGTAGAGAACTTGTTTTGTGGCCTAACATATGATATATTCTGGAGAATGTTCCATGTGCTGATAAAAAGACTGTGTATTCTGCAGATGTTGAATGAAATGTTCTATACATGTCCATTAGGTCCATTTTGTCTTAAGTGCAGTTTTAATCAAATGTTTCTTTGTTGCTTTTCTGTATAGATGATCTTTCCAATGCTGAGATTGAGCCATTGAAGTCCCTAAATATTATTGCATTGGAATCTATCTCTCCCCTTATATCTAATAATATTTGCTTTATATATTTGGATGCTCCAGTGTTGGATGCATATATATTTATAAATTATATCTTCTTGCTGAATTATTCCCTTTATCATTATATAATGACCTTCTTTGTATCTTTTTAAAATTTTTTACATACAGTCTGTTTTATCTAAGTATAGTTACTCCTGCTCACTGTTGCTTTTTATTTGAATGGAATATCTTTCCGGCCCTTCACATTCATTCTGTCTTTACATGTGAAGTGAGTTTCTTGTAGGCAGAATACAATTGGATATTGTTTTTATATCCATTCCACCAACTGATATCTTTTAATTGGGGAATTTAATCCATTTACATTCAATGTTATTATTCATAGGTGAGGACTTACTCCTGTCATTTTGTTCATTGTTTTCTAGTTGCTTTATGTATCTGTTATTCCTTTCTTCATCTCTTATTGTTTACCATAGAGGGTTGGTAGATTTCTGTAATGATAAATTTTTTCTTTTTCCTTTCCTTATCAGTATTCCTTTCCTTAACTGTGTTTTATACTTTTGCATGTTTCCATGGTGGTGATTATTGCCCTTTTGCTTCCAGTTGTTGGATTTCCATAAGCATTTCTTGTAAGACCAGTCTAGTGGTGATAAAGTCCCTCATTTTCCCTTATTTTCCCTTGTCTGGGAAAGACTGTTTCTCCTTCATATCTAAAGATTAGCTTTGCTGGGTGTAGTATTCTTGATTGGCAATTTCTTTCAGCACTTTGAATACATCATCTTATTCTCTCCTGGTTTGTAAAGTTTCTGCTGAGAATCTGTTAGTGTAATGGGGATTCCCTTGTGTGTGACTTGACACTTTTCTCTTGCTGTTTTTAGAGTTCTCTTTGTTACTCTGACTTTTGACAAGTTGGCTATAATGTGTCTCAGAAAGGCCCTTTTTGGGTTGAATATGTTTGGGAAATTTTGAGCTTCCTGAATCTAAATATCCATATTTCCCCAAGACTTGGAGAGCTTCAACTATTGTTTTATTAAATAGGTTTTCTGTGCCTTTTCCCATCTTTTCTCTTGATATTACTATAATGTAAATATTTGTTTGCTTAGTAGTGTCTCATAAGTCCTCTAGGCTTTTTTCACTCTTTTTATCTTGATTTTTTTTAAGTGAACTGCCTTTAAGTTTAGAGCTTCTTCTGTTTTTTTCTAATCTGTTGTTGAAGCTCTCTATTGTATTTTTTATTTCATTCATTGAATTTTTTGGCTGCAGAATTTCTGTTTGGTTCTTTTTTCTTTTTTATACTATCTCTTTTTAAATTTTTCTTTTATATCATGAATTGCTTTCCTGATTTTGTTGAATTATCTGTCTGTAATATCTTGTATCTCACTGAGTTTCCTTAGGATCATTATTTTGAATTCCTTTTCTGGCAATTCATAAACTTCCCTTTCTCTGGGGTCTGTTACTGGAAACTTACTATATTCTTTTTGTGGTGTCATATTTTCTTTCCTTTTCATATTTTTTGTGTCCCTGAATTGATATCTATGCATCTATTGGAACAATTGCCTCTTCCAAACTTTCTAGAGTAGCTTTAATAGAGAAAAACTTTCAACTGTAGATGGGTTTTGGTGTGGCAGTTGGAAGTGGTATGGTGATTCTGGTTCTAAGTAGATGCAGTGGTATAGTCTCCATGCAGCTTCTTTAGCTGCAGTTAATGCCAGTGATAACTGTGAATGCCTCAGTGACCTAAGCTGTAGAAATTAGTGGCAGTGGCATTGGTAGTGTAGGTTGTTAAGGTTCTCAGTGTCAAGGGTTTTTTTGGGTCCTCCTATTCTCATTTTTCTCTGTAATGGGGAGTCTTAGGGATTCATGACAGTCTGACATGGCCTACTAACATCTGCAGCAGTGCCAGGCTCCAGCTGCAGGTGCTCAGACTAGCTGTGGAGACAGAATCTTAGGCTGAGTCTCATAAACCATTTTGGCACCTGGGCCTTGAGGTGCCTGTTCACTCTCTGTGATAGGGTTGGATGTAGACTGCTCAGAGAGCCAGGATCTGTGACTATGAGATATTCTCTAGCAGCTCAGGGCCAGGAGGCTGAGCTGCGGCTATGATTCTGACCCTGGGGGAGCAGAGAACTGGCCCAGCTCCAGGGAAGAAAGGATGCTCCAGAAGTTTGGACCCAGGGAGCATTGTATGGCTGCAATTTGAGGGCCAGGGCCAGAGCCAATAGGGCTCAATGGTAACTTGAATCTCAGTGGATGAGGTATCATATACTGGTGACTCTAGACCTTTGAATGGTGGAACTTGGCAATATCCCAAATTCTGTGAGGCCAGGAAGAGTAGCAGCAAAGCCCAGAATGACAAAGTACAGCTGTCATTTGGGCCTTGGGAAACAGGGAGCAGCACAGCTATCATTCCACTCCTCAGGGAGAGGGGTGTCTTAGCAGCTCATACTCAAAGAGGCTAGTCCAGCACTATGGAAGCAGGGTACTAGAGTTGTTTAGCCTGTAAGGTGCAGACTTTCAGCATGGCCCACACTCTTTCCCTGGGATGTATTGTATTATTCAGCTCAGCCCTGGTTGTGCAGCTGCCCAGCTCAGCCAAGGCACTAATTCCCCAGGGGCAATGAATTGCTTTAGCTCATGCCCAGGCACCATTTCCCTGGGGTCCAAGGTGCCTCTTCAGCTTAGATGCTGAAGCTTGTGTCCACTCTGGGCAGCCAAGCCTCTGTATCCTAGCATGCAGAGTACTGCTTCCACTTAGGCATTGGGGAGGCATCACTGTTCTGGGCAGCCAAGGTACTGTTTTCTCAGGAGGCAGCGTGCCTCTTCAGCTCAGGCACAGGAGGGTATGGCTGTTCTGGGTGGCCAAAGCACCATATCCCCAGGATTTCAGGCATGGTTTTAGCTCCAGAACAGGGGGATAGGGTTCAGTAGTGACTGAGAGAGTTATGTAGAGCAGCTGCAACATCCCTGGAAAGCAGCACACAGCTTCATCTTGAATCCCATAGAACCAGACACAGCAGCAACTGGGAAGGGTGTATTGAGCAGTTCTGCGAAGGAACTATTTCGCTGGGATGCAGAGCATGGCTTCAGCTCAGGCACAGAGGGGCAGGGCACAGCACTGACTGAGAGGCATAGACAGAACAGCTCCACTAAGGCACCATTTCTGCAGGAGGGAGTGTGCAGCTTTAGCTATGGTTCCAAAGGTGCAGGGTGCAGCAGCCACTGAGAGAGGTCTAGAGAGTGGCTCTGCAAAGGCACTGTTTTCTTAGGAGGTAGTGTGCGCATCAGCTCTGGCCCCTAAGGGCAGGTTGCTCCAGAGACTAGAAGGGGTAGGTGGAGGGGCTCCATTACTGCTTGGCCCCACATAAAACAGAGTAACAGCTGCTTGCAAGGTGCCTTGTGTGGGCCACAGGGCTGGGGTGGTTTGGTGGCAGCTTAGGCTCAGCGATGAAAAGGAACCATGGCTACTTGCCCCTGGAGCAAGAAACACTCCAGCAATAGTTCTAGATCCGAGGTGGCATAGCACATTAACTATGCAGCCACAGGGGATGGGTTACAGTGTTGGCTCCTTCTCCGGAGGGAACACAGTCATGTGAACTCTGGGAAGCTCCCTCAATTGAGCTTACTGCCTGTGAGGACAGCAGGAGTCCCCAGTGATAAGTCGTACTTGTCAAAGGTGTTGATGGGGGTTTCTAGAATCCTCCTACTTACCTTTTCCTTCCCAGGAGAAGTTCCTCCTGGTTCTCATTTGAGCCCAGCTGGCGAAATCGGGGTGGTGGAGGCCAGTTGTGCTACGTGGCTTCCCTGGGTTTCTGAACTGACTAGGGTTTCTGTTACTCCTTTGATGTACTGACACTCTCCTTCAGTTATTTTCATCAAAACGTAGTTGTTTATTCATTGTTTTGGCTGTCTTAGAGGAAGTGAGAAAGCACTAGGGGCTTCTAGTCAGCTATCTTGCTGATGTCAGAATCCCCTTGTCCACTTCTGACTTTAGTAATTTGTGTCTTTTCTTTTTTTCCCTTTAATTAGCTTGTCTACAGGTTTATCAATTTGATTGATCATTTCAATGAAGCAATTTTGGTTTCACTGTTTTTTTTTTCTCAATTGATTTCCTGTTTTCAATTTTACTGATTTCTGTTCTAACATTTTTTACCTTGCGCTTGCTTTGAACTTAATTTCCCCTTCTTTAGCTAGTTTCCTAAGATGGAATCTTAGATTATTGATTTAGATTTTTCTTCTTTTTAAATATATGCACTCAGTGCTATAAATTTTCCTTTAGGCACTGCTTTCACTGCATCCCACAAATTTTGTTGTTTTATTTTCATTTTCAATTAATTCAAAGTATTTTTTTAATATCTCTTTGGATTTATTTTTGACCTACGTGTTATTTGGAATTGTGTTGTTTAATCTCCAATGTTTTGGGACTTCCCAGCTATACTTCTGTTATTGATTCCTAGTATAATTTCATTATGTTCTGAGACCAGACATTGTATGATTTCTTTTAAGTTTTTAAAGGCATGTTTATGGCTCAGAATGTGATATATCTTGGTGAATATTTCTAATGAGCTTGAGAAAAATGTGTATTTTGCTTATGAACATCACAAGTGCATCTTAGTGTTTTCTTTTTTTTCACCCCCTTAGGTGATACGATAGCTAGAGTAAGCTGGATTTGGGTATCTGATGTATTTCTCTTCTTCCACATGGAAGACTAGAGGGGAATAGGGTTGAGTATATCCCTTCATTCAGGTCAATTAGGCTTTGATAAAACCTGGCAGGTTAGGCTCTGATATAATAATTTCTCTTAAGGGAAGATCCTATTAAGAATAAAATGCTCTGGTGTATTTCAAAACAATTTCCACTCCTTCTGCAAGAAGCCTGTGGGGACTTTTCTCTGATCTTCATTGTGAGAACTTTTTAGAGTTTCTGAAGATAAAACTCACAAGTGGGAGGGCCCATCTATTATTGCCTTCACCCAGTGTTTCATATTTTAAATTTTCCTACACTGAGCCTCCAGAAATTTATCAGTTACAGTTCAGATTTTCCTACCTGGTATTGGTTCCCATACAGTGTGTTTCTACTCTGGTAAATTGTGGTTCTCTGTATCCATCTGTCTGTCTTTCCAACATGGGGGATAGCAATGAAGCATCCTTCATTGAAGGCATGACTTCATTGAAGGAATGACTTCACTCCTCTGATGGATCTAAGAAGAATGGTCGATTTTTCAGCTTGTTCAGCTTTACTTTTTTAATGGGGTGACAACTTCCAATGCCAGATGTCATCACATGCCAGACCAGAAACCAGAACTATCTTTTTATTTTAATCCATCTGTGTCTTTACCTTTAAAATGTATTTCTTATAAGCAGTATCTACTGGGTTTTGCCTTTTTATCCAGTCTGTAATCTCTGCCTTTTAATTGGAGGGTTTGGTCTTTGTATATTTAATGTAATTATTGCGAAGGTTAAGTTTAAATCTAGCATCTTACTATTTGTTTAATATTTGGCCTCTCTGTTCTTTGTTCTTTTGATCATTTTTCTATTCTTTTGTATTTAGTATTGTATTTGTCTCCACTGTTTTTTTTTTATTCATACTTCTTTATGTTATTTTGTTTTAATGGCTGCTCTAGGGATTGTAACATACATCCTTAAATTGTCCTAGTATACCTTAAATTCATATCACTTCACATATAATGTAAGAATCTGACCATAGTGTATTCTATTTACCCCAATGTCACTTGTGCTATTATAATCCTACATTTTATTGTTATGCATATTATAAACCCCACAATACATTGTTGTTATTTTGCTTTAAACCTTTAATAGTCATTTTTCTGAATTTAAGAAAAAAAAAAAAAAAGGTGTATGAACCTTTTTGCTATTTCCAATAACTTTCAGTCCTTTCTGTTGATCGGAACTCATATCTGATGTCATTTCCCTTAGCCTAAAGAACTTAGCTTAGAATTTCTTGTAGTACGCATCTGCTGGCTATGAATTTTCTCA